>NC_084669.1:38324285-39689285 GCF_028389875.1 Rhea pennata | reverse complement strand
TCAGATGTTACTGCCTTCCATCTGAAATTAAAGGAGGGAAAAGGTTGTCCTCTTGTCTTAAATGTATTGCAACCCTTTCATGAGCTCTCCTACATTGCCTCCTCTTTCCACTTATAAAAAGGAGCTGGTTTCTTTGATAACTATTACTTAGATCAAATAACTGCACTATCCTTAGCTGAGCCCTCTACTTGGACTGTATGTCATCCCTTGTGGTGGCCAGAACTGCGTTTTCTCTCCAGTCACTGAGATGTGCGTCATCTTACTTGAGAAATTCAATGATTAAACACAAAATTTAAGAAAAAACTATTGTCAAATCTCTCCTATTTGTATAATTTGAGCTATCAGCCATCTACTTCACTCCTAGTCCTGTTGTTATGCAGAATTCCTGCTGCAGCATCTAGATGAGGTACCTTCATCTAGATGAATATACAGCATCCCAAACTGCTCTCTGAAGACTATCCTATGCTTACTAGATCCCAAACTAATTTCCTTTCCCAGGCATCTTACTTCATACAGCCCCTCTCTGGCCAATATAAGTGGCTCTAGGGCACATCCATCTCCTTGTGACACATCTTCCTAACTCCTCACTGACATCCAGCCATGAGCACCTAGCAAAAACAACTGCTGCCAGGAAATACTCATGCACACAATTGCATCTACCCATCTACCTTCTGGTTTAGGTAAGAAATGTCAGATCCTTAATAAACAGGCCCTACCTCCCCACTCTGGCACTGCTGTGAACAAAAGTAATCAAAATTTCCTACTCCTAGTTTATTCAGAGAAGAAAGGATGATAAGCCCATAACATAGGACCCTCTCCATTAGCAAGCACTGTGTCTTTCACACTCACATACTAAACCTGAGTTTTATCTTCTTTTTCTTGACATCTTGGCCCAGGAAAGACCAAGGACAAAGACAAAGCTGATGGCCCTGCAACAGTCTGCATTTGCAGGGTGCAAGTATTCCAAGATAACTGCAAGAGGCTAATCCCATGCAACACAGGCCAATCCCCCCAACAAGGGTGTTTACCAGTCTGATCAGAAAACTTTCTTCAATCCAAAGCCTATTTGATATTTGGACTAGAATACGTTTTGGAATGAGCATAGAGCAGAGCTGAGAGGTGAGGGGGGAGCGGGGATGGAAACACATCAGAGGTTATCAGGACTCAGCTAGACAAAGCCACCTAAACCTTGCTCTAGTACTGACCTTAGTCCTGCTTCAAATAGGAGGCTGAACTACAGACCATAAAAAGCCTGTCTAAACAGCATTTCTATGATGCTATGAAATACCCACCTATATGAATGCCATATTTTGAGAGCATTACACATCCTGCTTCTAGCTGCAGCTATCTTATATTTCAGAAGGCAGAAAAACTTGAAGCCAAAAATTTAACTAGGACCTGCAACCTTGACTCTGATAGTCAAACTATGCTATGTAAAGTGCACACTTGAGCAAGCAGCTCCAGTTAGCCCACAGATAACTGCAATGCAGTTACATAGCAATGACTCTGGAATGGAAAGAGCCCGCAGTGATTCCCACTTGCTGCAATCAAGTCCATCAAGGGTTGGGACCCTCACAGAAAGGATAAAATAATACACAGGTCCTCACTTCATGCTATGCTGTTTTGCAGACATCCACAGGAAGGCAAAGGAGCCAGGCAAATTAACTGCAGAAACATTAACCTAGTTGACATGTCAGTCCTTCCCAGCAAAGCAATGAGAACCTGCTTCTCCCTCCTTGGTTAACTTAGCAACCATGGGGCAAGCATTACCAGCAGGCTGCAGTAGCCGGCACAGAGTAGTCCATACTTTCATCACCAGCATCAAATCATCTTCCTTGTATTGGGCAAGAGGCATTCTGCAAATCTAGAATTTTATCAGTCAGGTAGGATTTTATTCTACGCAACTCGAACATAAGTTTACCAGATGAAGAAGGTAATGCTTGCTCCTTGCAGCATCTTACAAGCTGATTTCATCCTTGGGTGCCATCCATTCACCAGCTTCACAGGAGGACAAGTCAAGAAGCTGGCAGCTGCCAAATAGCCTCTGCTGGAAAAGAAACCTTGGACAAACTCAGAGTAGATTATTCACTAACCTGATTTTCACTAAGAAAGCCATAGAGGAACAGTATACAACACCTGATCTCTTTGGCCCAGGACCCACATCAATCTGGAGCCATGCCATTTGCTAAGTGAGAAAGGCAGGCACCTCTCTAGCAATGTCTTTCTCAGAATAAATCCACGTAAGAGATGCCCAGGGCCGACTTTGCTGAGCTGGTCACAGGGGCTGGAGGGTGTCTTAGCACACTCTAGCAACAAGATTCAGAGCTTAAGCTCTCATCTTGTTTAAGATGGGAAATAGCCACAGATACAGGGTACAGACGTGTCTCAGACAAGAGGAACAGCAGCAGTGCCATTTGGAAGAGGATACAATTTTCACAGAGAGCATGAAGTTCAAAAGGAGGCCTTTGAAGAAGGCATCAGAAGCAAATGGCAAGGAACATCTAGCAACGTATCACAAAACAATCACGCACCAAAGCATTCCCACTGCAGAGCAAATGGCATGGCAGCAAGTATGATTCCTCTTATATGCCACATGCTTAACAGGAAGAGAGGAGGGGGCGATCACTGAGACACACTATAAGGAAAAGCTTTCCAGGTTCGTAAGGCAGGGCACAAGTATATGAGATATCAGTATGAATTCTTGGAGAGAGCTTTTTCCTTCCCTTTCACACATATGAGCTCCTGGGTGCTAACAGTTGTTGTTAACAGGATAGACAACTCCTTTGGGGTTCAAATAATCCCAACCTGGCAGAAGCACCTCCTTTCGCTTTACTTCTTTCTTCCTCTTTTACCTTTTGCTATTAGTATTTCCTAGCTCAGTATTTCTCACTGGCTTTCAGCTTTTTCATCTTCCAATGTGACAGCAGAGTTTGTCTACATCGCTATAAGGCCCTTGGCCTCTCAAACATGTCTCTGCTGCAAATGCGTTTACTTCGATGACCAAATGGTAATCAGATCCACGCATTATCACCTTATTGAGACTTTACATACTGAAAAATCATGGACCAAGACTACTTTACTTCAACTGTATACGCGGATCCACATAAACATAAGAAAAGAGCCACGTCCTAGGCTAATTCCTTTTTGCTTGTCAGTGGATGTTACCAGTCTTCTTCCACTGCGTCATGACCTTTACATACCTTTAACGCACACAAGCCCCAAGCCAGCATCTCCAATTCACCTCTTTTTTGAGCTCAGCTCACCAGATGCCTCTCAGACACTTCTCATCAGCTGTTTTTCTACCATCTTAGTAAAAGTTCAGATCTCTCTAAATATGTTCCATCACCTCCTTTTCTCTCACATTTGCAGACTCCACTCACGAGATTTTTCTCCCATTACCAAATCCAGCCTTACACCAAAAGACTTTGCTTTCTTATCCTCTAAACTCACTAATTTCCATTAAAAAAAAGTTCACTTATGCACGTATTTCCATCACAGAATTCTTCCTATTTTCATCTCCATCAGTTTCCTTCTTCTAATCCGCAATTGTTATGGGGGGAAGGCAGAGGGAGAAGGGGAAGTTTTCTTTTCTGCTAATAACTGTTCAGCTTGCTCAAATTTCTTAACATTTCTCACCTGCTTTCAAGCCCCTTCATCTCCAAGCCTATATTATCTCTAGTTTGCTGAAGGCCAAAAACCCACCTTTAAATCCTTTTCTACTCTGCCATAAGGACAAGTTCAAACTGTACACATTTGTCACTGGAAAACACCGCCCAGGCTAGACTGTATTTAATTAACTTTTTTTTTTTAAGTGCAGGTTGCTCAACACAAGTCAAGTACATGTGCACATCATTCCCATTAGGCCAGATAAATGCATGCCGGCTCTATACAGTGCATCAGCAGCTCATTGAGGCAAACACATTTGCTGAACTTGCATAACCCTGGCTTTTTCCAGAGCCATTCTTTTAAGAAAAGCAACCTAAAAGTACTTCTCCTTGCTATATCTTTGGACTGAATCTTTTGTATACAATGATAGAAAAAAAATATCTAGGTTTTTGCTGCAATGAAGATACCAGTGGCTAAAAAGTTTGGAGAAAAGCAAGAAAAGCAGAAATCAAGGAAAGAAAAACACAAAAGTAATGAAACACCAAAATAGCTCAACCAGGTGAAAAAAAAAAATCTCAGAACACAGGGAGTAAGAGATGCCAAAAAGGCAAAAAACAAGTATTGATTTTTATTCCAGTAGATCCATCAGTTCAAAATTTATTTTCTTGCCTGCCTAGCACATGATGTTTTCAATTGTATGAAATGAAGACTTCCATTACCAAAGGAGGACAGCAGTGGAAAGAGGGAAGGGAGAAGAATCACAAGAAAAAGTTGGAAGCAGAGCTAGCAGGCAATTCAAATCATGTTTTCAAGAAAACGTCACCTTCTAAAAATTGAGCCCATTAACTGTTTCACCTTACCTCCTTTTGTGTCAACAGCCTCAGCTATTTTAAACTGATTCGAGTCTGGAGAAATAGAGAATCTGGGCAAAGTTATCACTTCTTCTCTCCCCCTTCACTGCCCACATCCACCCAAATGATCGAAAACCAGTTGCAACACTGGATATACATTTATTTTACTGGCATAGGATGCTCGTAACATGTAATTACTGCAATTTCAAGCAGGGTGGCTCCATCAGACGAGGGCTTTCTCTCTGTATCGGCCGCAAAGAGACCCAGAAACGCCCTGAAAGTATTCGAGTTTCCTGCCTGTCATTTCACATAGCTAAGTTGCATTTCAGTCTCATTAAAGATAAAATATCCAGGAGTTTCAAATGCGACCCCTTGGACGCTCTCTCTGTTTTTATGTCAGCATCCTTCCCCATCTCCCTTTGCTAGCATCAGTGAAAGCATGGGCACCTTACAAGTCGCACCTGCACTGAAACAATCTTTGTGCCCTGCCAACGTTCCTCCTGAAGCTGGAGGAACTCCTTTGCTTCTATCTCCATGCTAAAAAACAAAACAAAACAAAAAAGAAAACAAAGAAAATAAGCCAGACAGATAAAAATTGTTTCAGAGCTCTGCAGTTTGAAAAACACAATACGGCAAGCAGAACTACCAAGCGCCAGCTTTGAGGGCCACTGTGCAGAGAAACGAGCGGTGGCCTCCGTCTCGTCTACAAAAACATCTTGACTAGCATACGTCATCATTCACAACAAAAACGCCATCCAACATCAAAAAAAAAAAAAATACTCTCAGAGAGTCTGCTACCAACATAACTCCTTCTAAAAACAGTGTAATTTATAATTACAACCAGTTTAAACAAGCTAAATTAATCATTGACAACGGCTTTATGGCAGCTGCATAAACGGAGTTGGCTCTTTGCTCCTGCCACCAGAAAAGAGGTGCTCACAGAGCCACCAGCACTGAAGCCCTCAACAGGACAGCTGGTAAGAGAAGATGTAGAGATGGAGCACAAAAGTGCCCTCCACGCAGGCCACCTACCATGTTCCTACAGAGCGCAGTTAGCACATGCATTACAAGAGTGTTCACGTGTACGGCCACAACCGGAAAAAAGTAACATGGGTTACTTTTCAAATATGATATTCCATTCACCTAGCAACAGCACTTCAAAATCAACCAGCTCTATCCATGGCAAAGCATTAACACAGCAGAGGCAAGGGGCAAGCACCTAGCAGAGATCCCTAACATTCAGCAAAATACTTAAAAATACAAGTTTGAAAGACTGCATAACATGCATTAACAGACTAATATGGTCGGTTTTATTAAGCGCTTATCATTCACGTAAGAGGACCAGCCACAGTAGGCAAAAATTTCATACCTGTAAGCAGCAAAAACATTTTTTACCTCTCTTACCGCAAGGAGGAGAAAGACCCACAGTACCAAACACCTATCCAATACATGAGTTAAAAAAGCACGTGTTTTTGAAGACATCTGGTCAGATACCACACAGGTTTTTTTTTTTTAAAAAAAAAAAAAAAAAAAAAAAGGTAAGGAAGCAAAAACAAGTTATTTAAACTATTCAGAATTCTCCTAAACTTCCAAATTTTGGAATGACTTCCAAATACCTTCCGGGAACTCAAAAGTGTAGAAGAGCACCCTACTTTATCTCCACTCCTTCCAGAATCAGAGAAGTGTAGACATTTTCCACCGTGGCTGCTATCAAGTCTTTTCTTCCCTAAAGGCTCAAATGGTAACTGTACTGCAGAAGGGGAAAAAAAAAAGATGCATCTCTTAAGTGCTAGTATGAAATCTACCATGAAAGTAGGAGGTCAAAATCAAACATCTCCCCAGCCTCCTCCTGCTCCACTCCCCCCAAAAACCCCTGGTAAGTGTAAAGCACGTTATTTCCACTGGGAGGGGAGAAGATTTTTTTTTTTTTTTTTTTTTTTTTTAAAGAAGTCAACTGCCCTTCGAATGCCTACATTTGTTTAAAGCTTCTGAATATAAAAGGGTTTTAAACCACAGTTCTCTTAAAATGCGTCTTTTGGAGAAGTGCCCTCTGCTCTCAGGATCACACTCCAAATTTCACTGTTTAAAAAGCAAGCTCATCATCTGACCATTTTGTGCCCCCAAAATACTCCAATAAAACACCCACACAGCGACAAGAATGAGACTTTAATCAGTTTTAAGTGGAGTTTTAACACTAAGAGATAAAGGGTTGTTAAACACAATAACAAACGGACATCTGATTTGTATGAGGCATTATCCTGTACATGTCATACTTGGTTTTTTGTGTATCCTCAGTGCATAGCATTACACACAGAGCCACTGTTGCACAGCACAATAGTATTTGAAGAGGCTGAATCAGAGTAAGGCTGCTTAACAGACTGATTTTTTTTTCCTCTTTTAGTATCTATCTATCTATATATATATATATATATGTATATATATATATATATGCTATATGAAAACAAGACTGAAAATTTGAACTGGCAGAGAAAGGCAGCTCTGCCGACCGCTGCAGTTGGAGCCCCTTTTAGTGCACAGTTCCACCCCGTCCATCCACATGCATGATGCTTCCTAACAGAATTTAAACAAAAAAAAAAAAAAAAAAAAAAAAAAAGTAAACGAGGCACTTCGTGGCAACCACAGGCATCGTTAACATATTGCACACATTTGCTATGACTGAACACGGAACTCGCACACTAGCATCCTTATTTTGAATTTCTTATTTTTTTGTTTTCGGTAAAGCTGAAACATTTGGTGCTGCACGTAAACTCCACTTCGGTTTACAACGCATGCCACGGGAAGGAATCCGGATGCTCTTTATACAACTGCCCTTTAATAGCCATGGCAAATATTTTGAGTGGGGCTACCAGTGACTAGGGATGCTTCGGGGACTGACCAGTAAGCTCTTACAGAAATTATGCCTTCAAGTAGTTTCTGACACGTAAGCTGTTGCACATCCAAAAGTTTAAGCGTACAGTCCAGAAACTCAAGGAGAGATTACCTACAGAATGCATTTCAAGCTAATTATGAATACTGTCATAAATAAAGTTTTAATAAGGACTCAAAAACCTTTCAGTCATAGTAATTCTTGTCAACTTCTATGGGGGGTGGTAACTGAAATAAAGTATAGGAGAGTATGTATAATATATATTTATATATATATTTTATATATATATATATATATATATATATAATGCCATTTTTTCATTTCCAATGACTACACCATAAAATGTAAGCAAGGCTTCTCAGAAACACCGAAACATTCAAAATCAAAACCCTCATTCCAACCTTCACATTCCAAAGGAAAAAAAAAAAACAGTGCAAAAGCCCATCGCGTCATTATTTCCAATCCGGCCCTCAGCGTTACGTACTGGAACCTCTCCAATCCAATTTTCTTATCACGAGTCCAAAAGCGGGACACAGACCAGTGTCAATATCCACAGATTTTTAAAGCATGAACATTTTTGTTTATTAGCCAACACAACTTTCAACTGTTAAAAACAGACAGGGTGAAACATGATTCAAAGGGTACGAGTTAAGTGTCACGTCTCAAGGTAACCACCTCCTGCTCAGCAATAACGAGGGCTGGAACCAGCGATCTTGATCCGTTAAGACATTAAAAGTCTAATTAAAACCTACAAGTCAGAACATATTTACCGGCTTTGTTAGAAGTTAGAGTCATGGATCTGAGGAGCAAAACTGACCAACAGATAGCAAAAAAAATAGTAATAAAAAAAAAATTTTTATACCTTCGTTTACCAAGAGTAGTTAATGGAAATCCTGCCTTGTCTTAGTCAAATTCTTACCATTAATGCTGTTGTACAGGGCTCTTATTGAATCCATACATAATTCTCTAGGCGAGAACACAGCTAATGAATTTCAATGTCAGCACCAATATATTAATTAAATGGGTTTTCTTTTTTTAAAGCATCCTAAAGAAGTGTGAACTTGGGGACGGCTCTTCATGGTGTACAATTTTACAATTTTGTCAGCTACTTCACATTTATATACAACAGTAGTTGTACTCTAAGTCATCTGCAGTCTGGGCATGTCAATTATATACTGAAAGTATACTCAAATCCCTACTCCTGGCTATATCCCTAGGAGCAAACAACATTGTGAGATTAGAAAACCTTTTTTTTTTTTTTTTTTTTTTTTTTTAATAGCAAGCAACATATTTGGGACAAATTCTGGTTTTAATAAGTACACATCTTCATTTATGTGCAGTGTTGAGCACTTACTGCAACACTGCTTTCCTCTATATCATGTGCAATATTTCTTTCTAAAACATCGTTGGTACTGAGTATTCAAGTAAGATCCCCTAACAGTTAATGACATTTTTTAACAAGTGTGCAAAACTGCAAAACTCATTGTAATAGAATGTGTAAGGTCAAAGGGGTGGAACAGCTGACAGAGGTTTGATTGAATAAATGCATCATAAATCTTCAAAATAAACACTAACCTGGAGAATCTCCAATTGAAGTTTCCTGTGCACCATTACAAAATATTTTTATATTAATGAGAAAAAGCTTGCAAGGCAGTACACGAAGTATTCACAGCAGGAATATGATTGAAAAACTAATAATATAAATGTAAGGTGTTGACTGATGTATGTACTAACATAGCATCTGACTTTTTGCACTGGCCTTGATTACACAGGAGATGGAGCAGCCATTACATTTCGGAAAAAAATTAATAAATCATTGTCAAATTTTGTAACAATTTGTTTCAAGCCTGTATTTTAGTTGATAGCCTCCACATTTGTATGGTTAAGTCATTGTTGCTGTGTTTCTTTTTCTGTGACCCCAATAATTTTTATCCCTTCATTTATGGGTCTTTAGGATGTTGTGAAGGTTCATTCCTGTACCCCTATACAGAATCACTCCCTCTAGCTGCCTTTTCTAGCACCATTACACTTAAAATAAAAATAAAAATAAAATAAAATGCACAAACAACAAGCAGTGACAGCGGCCAACTCTTCAATTGTCCAGGATGAATCGCGGTAGCATGCTAAAGAAAGGTGCATGTAAATAGCTGGATATGGTACCCAGGCCAAGCTCCAGCAGACTATATTCCTTTCTGAGCATTACTTTCCATCCCCCATCCAAAATACATGCATTAGAATGTAATAAAACCTTCTAGAGACTTCTCTTAGCCAACTGCAGACTTTTCTGTTGCCACATAAGTGCAAAAAAAGGGGCAGGATGTGAACCTGAATACTTGCGCTTTTTCGAAACTTCGTCTGGTGACAGAACACAAAAGGAAAAATTCCTACGTATACACATTAGGTCTGTCTCCACTTTTATAAAACTGGAATAAAATGGGAAAGTGCCATCTTTATAGTTCCTAATTGAAGTTTTAATGTCCTTTTGACACAAAAAGGTATATACACATCAGAGCTACGTAACCTTTCCCCCCCCCCAACTGGACAAGTGTCAAACCCTGTATATTTATAGGGCAAAACAAGATTGGTCAGGAAAGAATTGTTCCTATAATTGGTAATCTGACACTATGTCCTATTGCCATTTAAAAAGGTCCTTTTTTCAGTTTATTCAAGTTTGTCACTCTCCATGTGTTTTTTTTTTTTTTTTTTTTATCTCCGATAAAAAAAATATTCAGACTTTTGTAATCTGTGTATGCTGATCTTCATCAAAAGGTTCATTCTCTGGATCAGAGTCAGTGGTGTCAGAGTATCTATAATGATCAGGTTCATTGTCACTAACATCTGGTGTTACAGAAGTTGAACTGCTAGCCTCTGGATTTGATGGCTCTTCTACTGTTTTTGTGAAAAATAGCTTCACCTAGAAAAGAAAAAAAAACCCAACATTTAAAAAGGGAACCTCAATCTTAACAGAAAAGAGGTAACAACGCAATCCTGAACAGCAGGGCTGTTTTTGCTACACTGAATTACTTAAGTGCTTCCCTCTCCACTCAGGAAAGAAGGTGCTCTTCAAAGGGTAAATGTCTCTCTACCACTCCTGGCAAAATAAAGAACAAATTGCAAAACGGCTTTTTTCCTAGGCCCAGTCAAAGAGGTCTGCATAGCTGCATCAACAATTTGTACTCTACTCAGAGTTGTAGCACCTCTGTTAGGTAATTATGACCATTACCTTCAAATGAAAGAATATGGCAAATCTGCAGCACTGCTGTGGACAAATGACATTTTATGAGCAAGTCAGAATACCCCAAATCATCTTCTTGGTGTTTGGTTTTTTTTAAGCAATGCTGGCAAGGGCTCACGCTCCTCAAAGCTCAACCTAGAGGTTATAGGAAGCTAGCACTGGGCAGTCCTCTGAAGCAGGCACCTCTTCAAATCAGCTAAGGTGTGAAGCCCACAGAGCTAGTGGCAATGCAGCTGGTGTAGGACTGCTGGTATAAAGACTACTACCCGGATCTCTGGATTTCCTGCCACTAGTCTCTAATGACTTTAAGACACTACACGGCGGGGAAAAAGAAAAAAAAAAAGTCTCTACTCCTAGCTTCCCGTCATCTTAACATAAGCACTCCAATACCATGTATTGACTGCCTGAAAACCAAATAAACTTAAAAAGGTAGAACCCTCTGCTAAATGGCGGACACTCATGTGAATTCAGTTTCTCTATATACAGCAGCAGTTTCAAATGGTTTCTCCATAAGGCACGAAAGACAAGTCAGACAACTGCATGCAGCTTTTCAGCTTTGTTTATACATAATATATACTGACCTTGAAGTTTGGAGAGAAGTATCTGTTGGCTTTGTCTTTATTTGCTTTGTCTAGATCGTTTTTTGTTAATGTAAGGATTAAATATTCCTTATCATTATCTGAACGCTCTGTACTGAAAATACCATCAAGTTCCTGATCTGCAACTAGACTTCCGTTTTCTACTTTGTCTGAATTTTCATCCAGTCCTATGAAGAATGTATTTACCCAAAAGTGAAACATTTTGTCCTGGGGAAGGAAAAAAAAATAAAAATAACAAGCTTGCTTTAGTATTCACTAATGGCATATTAATTTGACTAATATATCATTTGGAGAAAAACAAATCAGCAATATCAAATGAAACATATTTGGACAATAATACATCATTGGTTACATTACATGTAAAGACATTTTCACCAACTCTCCTAGATAATACACACAATTCTGCATTAATCAGACTAAATTCTAACCCATTAAGCTTTCAGGTCATTCCTTACTAAGAGGTGGTTTTAAAACAATCGTACCTACAGAACAGCAAATGACTGCAAATCAAGCAAGTGCTAAATCAGTAACTACAAGACAAAAAATTTTCTTGCATGTATCTTCTAAGCAGTATCCAAACCCAACAGACAACTTTGCAAACGAGCTTGGATAAGTAATGTGTATCAGAGAAAATCTTCTTCCTTTGCTTCCTGTATAAAAGAATGTTTTTTTATTTTGATATAGCAATAGTCCTGAGCAAACACTCTACAACACGGATCTGCTATCTTAGTGGACTCATTACTCTACAGCAGCAATTTCTATGTCAGATGTTTGCTGACAAATAAGAGAAAGTTAGACTCTGAAACTGTCTGCTGTTCTTCCATGCAAAAGGAAGTAGGTTGTTACGGAGAAGCTTAAGGATACTGACACTGACGATTTAAGAATATTCTCCTTAAACAGAACTTGACAGCAGACGGTCAATAGCTCTCTGGAAAGGTGCAAGTCAACTTACCCTATATAATACTACCACAAGCAACCACATACAAAGAGGCAAAATACAAATTTATCTATGATTTTTAAAATTCAGTGGCATGCTAGCCGATACCAGTCAGTCCACCACATCCTTCACGACCACTGGAACTGTTGCTGAATACTGTTATGGATACCTATCTTCACACATCCTGAACCAGCAGTAGCAAGTGTTTTCACGGTGGGCTACACAATGGCTGAAGATTAGATGCTCAGGAACTTCACCTGCAAGCTCTGCACAGTATGTACTGAAAGTTCTTGTAATACTTCTCTGTCATTTGCCACACTTCTGTGAGTCAAGCGTAAATGTTTCCAAGGTCGACTACTATTAATAGGATGGGTCTTGACTAGCACATCGAACTCTTCTGTATCTGAAACCCACAGATATATTTACTTCCTCTTTTTTTTTAAAAAAAAAAAAGAAAAAAAAAGTTTCTGGTTTGCTCCATCTGAGTTTTATGGCAAAAGATCCAATATGCAAATAGTCAGTCTTCCCACAGTAGTCAGTCTCTCTACATTTTCCCTAAAACTGGCAGGGAAAGGATGACACAATGCTAGCACATACCAAAACCTAACATTTCTTCATGTTATACAGGAACACAATGTGGACCAACTCCATCCAAGCTAATTTAGGTACTGTACTTACCAGCCAACCAGATCGAATGCCAATTTTCTTACTGGAAAATCCAAGACCTGCCCAATCTTCCTAGCTATAAACCTCTACTGGCAATTGAGAGCATCCAAGATAGCACAGAAATGGTTCTAATACATATTGCATCAGGATCCCTCCCTTTTGGAGGCAATTTTCCATCAGCAAAACATCGCAACATTTTCCTGGGGTGCTGGGACAGAGGGAGGAGGAGGGGGCAAAAAGAAGGGACTGTTGCTTAACTCGCACTCTTTTCCTCACAAATTAACAGAAGTCTGTAAGCACACAGAAGTATAGAGAATTCAGGTGTCTGATGAAACAACTTCTACATGTCTTCTCCCCCAGAGTTTGTCTCATTTTCAGTATTTTATGACAGCATATAAAATAGCTTCCGGCTAGTGTGCACTTTTATCAGCACTAAAAGCAGCCCAAATCTTTAAGGAAGTCCAAAGGGAAAGAAGGAAGTTAAATACGTCAGAAATACTTATGGTCATTAAGCAGTTATCCACTGCAACAGATGCCTTACCAGTACTTTTGTGAATCAACAATTAGTTTACCAGAACATGCTGTAAATGCAGTTGTCTTAGGACGACTTGAAGGAACTTGGTGCATCCATTAGCATCCCATCTACAGCAATCACCAGATTCTTGTCAGGCACAACCTGCCTATACACCTAGCATCCTCCTCTTCACTAACACTGCCACAGAAAAACACACATCCTTGGGACTGGAAGGAGAGCCTGAATGTCCTGGGCAAGAGGATTTATGCTCCAGCTCTGACAAGTCACCAGTCTATCTGCCAAGTGTGAGTTTAAACTGCTGCCTGATGAAGAAAGTGTAAGCAAGCAAAAACCTCACGAATACATCTCCAAGGTTCTCATATGCCCAGGAGATGGGAGCCCCTAAAGACACACGGTCCTCAAAAGAGATGAGATGACTCCTCCTGCTCAAGCCAAAAGAGATGTTTAGGTCAAAACGAGGAACAAAAGGTATCAACCCTTCAGCTACAGAACAGACCACCACTGTTTCCAAGGGTAATCTGTGATAAATAAGGTGAGAAGGGAGCCTGAGGTTGGTGTTTCCAGCACTCAACAGTTCTGTAAGCAGGCAGATATAGCACCTGCAGCCTCACCACTCATGAGAATTCAGAGAAGAAAGTAAATTTCAGATCCCACCTCTTGTACTTAAGGTGATGATTCTACATCTTGCATCTTCTTCAGTACTGAATTGTGGAAGCAGCAATGTACTTTGGTGCTAGCCCTCAGTACCATAAACGATGCCCCCAGTGATGTCAGTAAAGGAGAGGACGAAGCCAATAAACACACTGCAGCAGATGATTGATGGAAAAAAAATGGAAAATGGCTTATATCAATAGTGCTGAAACAGCTTTGAAGGAAAACAGTGCAAAAGCAAACAAGGTCCCTGGATACAAACCAATGACGGTGGAGGCAGAAAGTATGGTCTTATGCTTCAGCTTAAGCTTGGTCAGGTGAAGCAGAACCAGGAAGGATTTACTTGGCACTTAAGGGCCAACCTGAACTGAAACTGCAGGGACTCAGCTTTACTGGTATTGTCTGGAGAATACAAGAAAAATGAAGAACTTTTTACCAGACGTCTTTTAACCTGTCTCCCTTGAGACAAATTTGCAGAGCTCTCCTGGCATTGGAGTCACCCCAGCTAAGCTGGCCATTTATGCTCTTACCACCTTCCAGCTTTCTAAAGCATCAAGTTATTTTTCTTTCTTTCCAGCTATAACTTAATTAGGTTAAAAACCTAAGTTCCTAGGTGCTGGAATATGACAAGGTCACAAAAACTGAGAGGAGACATGGTCACGTTTTTTGGAATTAGCTCTCGAAGCTGGTAACTGCGTCACTGCTTTCACTGAAAAACAAAGCCCATTTTTCCAAGAAAGAATTCAATCAGCCTTACCAAACTTCAGCAAAAATGGCAGGCTTCAAAATATTCCATAGAAGGTGATGAAGAAAGCTCTAGTATAAGTCAATAAGAGGAATTTAAAAACTAAGGCATGAATTGTACTTAGTTTTTACATGGAAAACTACTGAAGATCAGAGTATCAGATCAAGGATTCACAGCAACACTACTTAATGCATAGGTTTCTGAGAACTAATATTAGCTGCCTTTTTTTTTTTTTAATGTTTTGCTTCACTTCCAGTCACACAGTAATATGCCTTAAAGATCACAGATACATTTCTCTTCTTAACCAAATCTATACCATACATTCTACATTACAGCATCAGACAATAATACTTATTCCTACCTGGTACAGGTTTTCAGTTCTTAGACTGACAATACTCCCTGCCCCCCACCCCAAAATCCCCCACACACATACAACCTCACTCTAGAGCTGATACCTGTCTCTGACCTTAGCCTGAGATCCAAAACCAAGATCAACTGAGCCATCAGTTAGGAGTTCCCATTTACTGCTGAAAATTTAATTTTGCAGAGAAACCTACAGGTACTTAATCACTTTGGAGCAACATCTAAGGGTTTTGGTCATGCTATCCAGTAATCAGAAGATGGAGATCATGTTTCAACCTGTTTCAGGCCAGCCTTACAGCCCTCCCATCACTATGGCTGATGAAACTTGTACCATTTTTAGCTCAACAAGTCTTCTGACATTTTCAGAGGAAGTTCACTGTTTGCTGAACAGCAAACACCCAAAGTCCTGTTTCCTTGTGTAGCCTAATTTCTCTTCTCATCTATATAGCCTCAGAGACAAAATGCCATATTCAACAGCTGTCAGCAACGGTGTCAGCACCATCTACACTAGATTCTGGGTACAAAACAGCGAAGTTTTCTCTGTTAGAGAAAACTAGTAACAGTGTTTCATATCAATACTGGGAGAGCTCTGCACTGTAACCTTCCTGAAAAAGTCTCCTCTACCCCAAGGCTCCATAGGGAGGATCCCTCCTGTATTACTCTTGCCGAGGCAAATGACTTCAGGATACGCTGAAATCTTAGGATCATTTTGTCAACATCGATAATCAGAAGAAAAAGGCTTCAAGATAGGTACGTGGATGCAAAACTCACACCAAATTATCAAATTTCATCCATCAGAAATTTGTACATTCAGCTAGTACCCAACTCTGAAGCCATTTTTTCCTCATTTGAGCAAGCATGCAGTCAGGAAAAGGAAGCAGCTACATCACACTGAAGAAGCAGCCCAAGAATACATTGGCCCAAGAACAGTCATTTATTAGACAAGAGAAGATCAAAAGCTGTGGATTTGCTAGCTGCTGCCGTGTGACACAAATTATCAGCCCCTTACCAACACAGCCACTCTAACATCATCTCACCAGCACTAACAATTCTCTGATGGAGGTTAGCTCTCACCAGCCACTGACTTTGCTTAAATTAAGTTCTTATACTAAACAAAACAGGAGATTTGACTGCTTTAAATTTTACAATAAGCACCTAACATTACAGCATCAAAGTCACTTGGGCATTCAAGTTCATTTCATCCAAACTAATTTTATCCAAGAACAGCTTCATCAAAGCTGAAGAGGGGCCTCCATACTAGAGAGCTCTGCAGACAACGCTACTGTTGTTTAAAGGACTAGAGAGTCTGAAAGCAAATACAGAAGGTGAGCCAATCCAGAAAACTTTAGCCGAGTTCAGTGGTATCAAACACCAGAAAGACCCAGTAAGAAGACAAGGAAGTTAGCTTTATCTCTGGAGACAAGATATAGCCATTCTCCAGGCCTGATGCCCAGACAGGATCAAAAATTAGTTTAATGTTATTTTCTTGATTAGTTTTCTTATAAGAAATTAAAATGCTGAGTAGTAGATATATAATGCCTCTAAATACATGCAAGAAAGCTTGTTCAGCTACCTATAAATCTGCTAACAGAAAACCTTGAAACAGCAAGAATCAGCAACAGGCAACACACCCATAGTTCCAAATTCCATAAACATGTGAATAAGCCAGAATCTCAGGAAAAGAAAAAAAAGTACTGTTACTCTTACTAAGCTACTCCTCATAGCTTAGATGGTCACCCCAACGAGGTGATCTTCTTTAAGATGAGAAAGCTTCATAGTGGAAGGCACCCTGTGGGTTCTAACTAAAGACAGTGTAGAGTGAGATTATCTAGAGAAAAGGTAGATTTCGCTATCTGAGTCAGAGGGGGCATAATCAATGTGAAACACTTCGTGTAGATAAATGTGTTCAAATTTAAGCCAAGACAGGTTTCCTCCACAAGTATTCACTCTTTGCCCTTTTCTCATCTCAGTCACTTCACTTAACAAGTTGTCAAAAGAACTGTACGATAGAAGTGTCTCTGGTGCCAAACCAAGTTATCAGACACCAGTTGTTGAGTGGACAGTGAGGTGGATTGAGAACTGGCTGAAAAGCAGAGCTCAGAGGGTCGTCATCAGTGGTGCAGAGTCTAGTTGGAGGTCTGTGGCTAGTGGTGTCCCCCAGGGCTCAGTACTGGGTCCCATCCTGTTCAACTTACTCATCAATGACCTGGATGAGGCGACGGAGTGCCTCCTCAGCAAGTTTGCTGATGATAACAAGCTGGGAGGAGTGGCTGACACACCTGAGGGCTGTGCTGCTATTCAGAGAGACCTGGACAGGCTGGAGAGCTGGGCGGAGAGGAACCTCCTGAGGTTCTACAAGGGCAAGTGCAGAGTCCTGCAGCTAGGGAAAAATAACCCTAGGCACCAGTACAAGCTGGGGGCTGACCTCTGGAGAGCAGCTCTGTGGAGAAGGACCTAGGAGTGCTGGTGGATGACAAGTTGACTATGAGCCAGCAATGTGCCCTTGTGGCCAAGAAGGCCAATGGTCTCCTGGGGTGTTGCCAGCAGGTCAAGGGAGGTGATCCTGCCCCTCTACTCAGCCCTCGTAAGGCCTCATCTTGAGTACTGCATCCAGTTCTGGACTCTCTAGTATGAGAGAGACACAGAGCTACTGGAGAGAGTCCAGTGTAGGGCTACAAAGATGATCAGAGGACTGGAGCATCTGCTCTATGAGGAACGGCTGCGAGAGCTGGGCCTCTTTAGCCTGAGGAAGAGAAGACTGAAGGGGGATCTTACCAATGTGTATAGGTACCTGAAGGAAGGGTGTCAAGGGGATGGGGACAAACTCTTTTCAATTGTCCCGTGTGACAGGACAAGAAACAATGGGCAGAAATTGAAGCACAGCAAGTTCTGCCTGAATGTGAGGGGCAATTTCTTCGCTGTGAAAGTGATGGAGCACTGGAACAGGTTGCCCAGAGAGGTTGTGGAGTCTCCTTCTCTGGAGATATTCAAGGCCCATCTGGATGCAACCCTGTCTAACATGCTCTAGGTGGCCCTGCTGAGCAGGGGGGTTGGACTAGATGATCTTCAGAGATCCCTTCCAACCTTACTGATTCTATGATTCTATTATATAGAGTATTTCACTAATTCTCAATATTAACAGCTCAGTAGTGGGCTCATAAAATTAACAACTAAAATGCTTACACCTGACAGGACCACAGCTCCAGCCCCAGATGCCCTAGAATTTGTGTTTGCACTGACACCAGTGCTTACAGAAATCTTCTTACTAGACTTGTGCAACACCATATACCTACTTACTTTTGGCATCAATTCTTACACAAAGTTGAAGGCAATTAGGAATTCAACTCAACAGATTTTTGAAGCAGATTATCAAGGTGGCTTCTCCTAGCCTTCCAAAAGACGTTTTTTTTTCTTTGGAGAAGGGAAAGCTTTTCTCTCGCAGAAAAGCTTGCAGCTGTGCAAAGCACAGCTTCCACCATCCAGCGTTTCCTAGCCCCAGCTGTCCAAAAGGACTGAGAAAAGGAGCATTTCCACAATATCTGTAATTCATAGATCAAAATATTTAGGGCACTTGGGGAAAAAAAGATTAAAAAACCTCAGCAAGTAATATCAGGTTTCTTAAGGAATAAAACCATGGCTGATACAACGCTGAAATGAAACTTCAGCAGAATTACATGCTTTCCATAGACAGTTCTACACCAATGTTTTGATGCATTCTTGAAGGCAAAATTTATACCGCAAAACTTTTATGTAATGACAAAGGCAATTTGTGATAATGAGTTTGTGCTAGCATTGAACTCAATGCTCTCCGCAGAGGTAAAATGAATACAGGAGTTCACTGATGGTGTTAAAGGCTGAGATACAGCATCAGAACTCTGTATTGACACTCAGAGCTTACAGGGAAGAAGGGTAGCAGAACATTTCCTAGGAAGTCTGTTCATAAACTGTGTATTACTGAAGACAGTAAAGAAACTACAAAATATCCAGTTAAGATAGGACAGAGACTGGATGAAACAGGACCTTGTCTCAGATGTTTGGGTTTTGTTTCATCTCCTCCCTACATCCCTCATGTCTAGCACACAGTGCTTATCTGGTTGCTCTTGTAAAAGTCATTTCTCAAAACTGACTCACATGCATTAAAGTTCTAAATTTAAATGACTTTAAAATAGGAATTCTAGTTTAAGTTGACAGTAAAAAATGCTCTATTCTACGTTCTGTGGATTGCATAGCTGTACTGATCAACTAAGACATCTGATTTAACAAAGAAAGAGAATATTCCCATTGAGAAACGGTTTAAGCTTTCACAAGCACCAGCAAATGACAAACACAATGGAAGAGTGTATTTTCAGCCTATGAAAATTTATCATTAAACTAGTTAACAATTTTGTAACTGAAGAGGCCCAAAAGCAAAAGAGTGGCTATGTGTATATAGACCCATCTAGTAAGTACAGCCTGCACACATGGTTATAACAGACTGTATGACCTTCTCAGACACTTACGTTTGTCTCCTTATCCATTATAGTGTTTTGTTATTTTTATGTTTTATCTGTGCAGAAGACTTGATCCATGAATACTCTTAAGTTTTATAACATCCATTAAGCAGTGAACAACTATTTATAATGATCAGAATTAAGTGACAAAGTTAACATGCAAATCAATATGGTTTCATCCTCAGGCTTCATTTAGGTAGGTGCAAACTAGCTCCACAAGCACCAGAATTAATGAAATCCAATGATGAGGCATTCATCTTTAAGAACTGATGACTCTGGTGCCAAAGTAATTTCCAGATTCATTTTTTCCCCACAATCAGGCCATGGATAGAAGTTTCACTTCCGTGGATTCTCTGTCACGGCATTCCAGCTAGGGAAATGCTACAATATGAACCCAGGAGATGGCTGAACAGAGTGCAAAGACATTTTCACAAAGTGCGTAGGAACTCAATTATCTCCAAGATTCAACAAAATTTGACAGATGGATAGAAATCAGCCAACAGCACAGAGACATCAAGATCTTATGTGTCTGCTAAAACTTTAAGAAAATGTAGTGAAGAAAACATCTGGAGTTAACTTGCTCAGTATGCAAGTCTATTTTTAGGATGAGAATGTTTCTTCCTCAATTAGATTACTCACTACTACCCTAACTACTGCAGTACATATCTAGTATCATTTTTATCCAACATTTGTACTTAAACCCACTGAATCTCAAAATATCCAGCTTTCATTTTGTGATAGACTGCCAACTCGGGAAAACTAGGTGTCAAAGAATTAAACACTGTGATTACACATCACTGAAAAATAACCAACACCCCAGCCCTGCATCAGGGCTGGCTTTACAGTGCTTTTGAGAAGAATGAGAAAACCAACCTTTTTCAACATCTTGTTCTGTTTGTGGAAGAATTCCACTTTGATATCACCGCATACCGGCAAAGGTTGAGGGAATTCAAAGTACATATACTTGTCTTCACGTCTTGAGGGTCCTGAAGAGGAGGTGAATATCTTTACCTTTAGTTGGTACACCACAAACTGAGGATCTGCATGGCAAAACAGAGTGTCACTTCACAAGAAGTTTCTTAAACTGACAAAAACACAGTATTAGTTTCAAAATCATAACCATCAGCTACAATATTTTGAAAAGGTTAAAAAAGTATATTCAGCATTAAGCACTGCAATGCATCAAGAAAAAGCTTTACTGGATACTACTGGAAACAGCGTAACATATTTCTGTACTTTGTAACAATACTCTCAGCCTACTACCGGATTCCTAAAAAGTTGCTGCATCTTTTTAATAAAGCTATATTAAGAAAATGAATATATAAAGTGACAGCTTCTTGACTTTTCCTTGCATATTCCTCTCATCTCTATATTATGGACACAGCTGAGGGGTTTCGTTCTCCCTTTCTTCTCTTCTTTGCATTGCAGAGTGGGAGGTCGTATCAGTACAAGCTGATTTCTCCTCTTGCACAAACAGAACCATTATACAAACGAAACAAGGGAAAATTTAACATTAATATACAAACCAATCAGCACTGACAACCAACTATACAAACAGCCCATTAGCCTGTCCTGTAATCTCTGCCACCAGTAGGAAAGAAAAAAAGTGCCAGCCACAGTGCAACTTCCAGAATTAAATCTTCAGGGGTAACTGCTAAAGTGGTAAAGGTTTTTGCTGCAGCTTAAGCAGATTTTATTTTTGGAAACTACCAACAAACTAGCATGAAAACCAGCAATATTACAGTTGGTTTTTCAAATGGGCACCTAATTAAAAGAAATCTTCCCACATTTTCTCCTAATTTCTCAGTTAACATCAGATCTACACTGCTCTCTAGACGACACCCGCTGAACCATATCCTACCTTAGGCTGCAAAGCCACTTTGAAACCACCGCAGCAGAGTTGTGAAAGGCAAGACCTACCATACCTGTAGCACACTGCTTAACAGTCTACTCTCTAAAGCTGTTACATATCCCTTGCAAATCCTCGGAGCTGTGAAACCCTGCTATCCCTTCTCTTCGCCCAAGAGATGTGACTGCTCAGCCACTGACTTTCAAAACAGAAGGAACACGACAAGAAGTAGGATTTAAACACATTGCATTGGTAAATTTACTACTACCACTGTCGATGCACAGTGAGAGCAGGTTATAAGAGGTCATTTGGTTTTGCGTTCAGAAAGTCACTGAAAATTCCATCAAAACGTAAAGCATTGCAGTATGCATGTGCTGAGTGCCACTTGGTAGTTTTTAAGTCTTTTCACATGCTTATCAAATATCTGCTTGTCCTAACATCTTGCTATAAAGCTAACATACCAACATCACAGTCTGGACACACAAGTCAATGCTCGTGTGAGTTAAACTCATACCTAGTGTAGCTTGATTTCACAAGCATATCGCAGTTTATCCAAAACATTAAGTAAGTGTTAATTGCAGAAATCTCTGCACACCTCTACCCTAGGGGCAGAGGTTTCTTGGCAGAGGTTGCTCCCTGTAAATACAGCTAGCCTAACATGGTGTTTGGTTGTTTCTTGTGCGTGTTACACGTTCAAGTAGTGCCTTGCAAAAACATGAAGAGTGCAATTTCAACCAAAGCTGCAGGAGGCACTGGAATTAACCGCACGCTGCAGCAGCCATAACAAAAGCATAAAAAAAAAATCCACTAACAGAAAATGAGCATGCAACACTAGGTAATTCTGCTTTGTAATGCAGTCCACAGAAGGACAGAGGCAAATACTTGCTCATACTAATAAATGAGTAGCAAAGAATATGCTGTTCCTTGCTAACACACTGTATGAGCAAATTAATCATGTACATGTGTATATACTACTTAATAAGCCTCCGTCTAAGGAGAAATTTATTCTAGAGGTAATTACATATGTACCCCGTGCAACTGACTTTTTTTAAACTATCATGGGAAGAATGATGTTACTGCATTTGAAGTCAATACGCCACACAATAAAACAAAAGTTTTTAAGCAATTCATGGTTCACAAGAGTTCCTGTATCAAAAAAAAAGGCTTTTTTAAAAACTTGTATAAAAAAGAATTAAGTGGCAAATATCCAAAAATACACATGGCATTCTTTTTAAGTCTTTGAACCATTAAATATATCTCAATTCAAAACTGTAGTGAGACAGACCTCAAGCTACTATGCCTGGAAGGATGCAAGGGGACAGACCATAGTAACCCAGCAGATTTGAGAACCAAAAGTATTTAAGTATCATCATCTGCTCTACGTGCAGCCGTTGGCCTTAGGCAACGACACGCCGCTCTAGGTGCGAGCAGTCCCGTAACTAAATGCAGGTTCAAATGCCCAAACTGTTTCACTGCAAGAGCAAACAAGGGAGCGCAAGAGTGTTTGGTACTTACTGCAAGTTCCGCCGCTGAACATGGGAATTGTTTCAAACATCATCTTGTGAAACAGCAGTGCCACTGGTCTGTAATCCAGGTGATTCTTTAACAGGTAGCTATAGTAATACACGTAGCGTCTCTGACTGGGAATCGTTACTCCCTAAACAAAGGGGAAACCAAACTTCAAAAGCAATCAAAACCATTTATTAGCAGTCAACGAGCTTCCGCCTGGTAGCTCAGAACATAACTACGGATGAATAAACCAAGGATAAAAAGGTGGCTAAAGCGCACAAAATAAACCCCATCGTGGTTTAATATAGCTGCTGCCAAGGTATACGCAGCATAAAGAACGGAGCACAAGGTAAAATATCCAAACTGGCTGTGACGAGGAGAGCGTTCGCCTGCTCTCTAACCTAGCTACGGCAGCACGCTACCGTGCTGAGACTCATCAACGCGGTTTCAGTAGAGTAACGTGTGATGACCCTCTGTGACGGTTTCTGCACTGCTGCCTGCCACAATTAGGATATTAGCCAAATCATAACCCACCTGCAAACGGCTCCCAGAGACAGCCTCTGCACGTGTCCCCTTTTTCCTCATACGTTTCCACATCCCTTTTACTTGTCTGACAACATATTTAAGAAGGAAGCTGTTTACGTGCACTGCATAACACCAGGCAACTACCACGTCCTGACAGCAGACAAAGCAGAACACTGGTTTTCCACTTATTTTTTTGTACGTATCTCTTCACAGCCAAGTGACAAGGTAAAGAATGCAGACTTCTCTCCTCCACATCTCAGGGGCTTTGAGGGTCATGAAGAAGATGGTATCATGACACTGTTTCTGAGGGATGGGGAGGGCCCGGGAAGCGAGTCAGCGTCCCTCCAGTAGCACTTTTAGTAGCAGACCCCTTGCACTAAAGCACCGATGCCACAAGCATGCTTCTACAACATCTGAAATCAAAAGATTCCAGTTCTGCTTGCTAATACCACTGTGGCCAAGCAACACACTATTTTCTATTACCAAACGTACCTCTGAAGTGTTTTACAAAAAAAAAAAAAAAAAAAAAAAAAAAAAAATCCAAAGTGGAAAGCTGCATTAACGTGCAGCCTCATAGGCCAAATTGTTATATGAAGGCCTTTTCTATTGAATTACAACTCTGAAGTCAACAGTTGCTGTGAAAATGTATAACCAAAGAACATTTTTATTACTATTTTAAACCAATTTCAACTTCAAGTGCAGGAATAGTTTTAAAGTTCTCCTGAAAATACTATCTCTGAGAAACTGACAAAATATGGGGGAAAAAAAAATCATTTTATTCCCCAGAAAATGTGTTATATGGTTTACAGCAGCTCATACAATGTACTCGCAGAATCAGTAGGTATACTTTCACATTAAAACAAAGTGTGAAATGGCAATAAACTGGAGATAGTGAAAGGCTTTCATATATAAATCTGCAAACATATTGGTCGCATTTCTAGAATACAGTATTTCTGTAAGCCTTCTCTTCTAATATCTGCTTCACCTTACAGCAGCCATAAGCTCCAAACAGCCAACATACTTTAATTTAATAAGTATCAAGTCTACACATGAGAAAAATTTGGTTGAATGCCTTCTTGCATTTATTTAAAAAATATTGATAATGATGTCTTCTTACCATTTCAGCTGCTTCTAAATTACACAGAAGACTTTTCCCTACACGACTTGCACAACAAATTTCTTAAGTAGCCTTCAAGCTGACGTTTTTTTGGTTCAGATGTCATCTCAGCAGTTATCAGACCCATTTCTTAAGGGAGCTTTAAAGTTTTCTTTATTAGAAAATAAAGTTACTTTCACAACTGAGACAACCTCAGCCTGAGAGCAGCCAATGCTGCCAACCACGACAGTCATATGGATAGAGGCACACAGGTAGAGAAAGTCATATAGACTTTCATACAGGTAGAGATAGGTAGTCATACAGGTAGAGAAAATACTCTTCTCCGTCCATAGTTTCTCTGTTCCAAATGTGTCACATAGATAAACTCCAGCAAACCTTACCAAGGCAACCAGGGTTGGGATGAGAATGAAGGGAAAACATTCACGTATGTGGTTACGTAAAGTGACACATGATCTCCAAAGCACAGCTGGAAGGGTAATTTTATCCCTCCACCCATATAGTTTTTACTCCCAAGAGACCTAGGAATCCCAAGCAGTGAGCTACATTAAAGTGGAATAGAAAGATCTTCGTTCTTCAAAGGGCTGATTTCAAAGACTTTTTATAACAAGGTAATACACAGAGAGGTACAACTGAATCCTCACTTTTACTCGAGGAAGAACAAAGAACGAGAAAACACTTTAAATATTTCCTCCTTGGGAAGCTTGCATTTCCTCACTACAGCCCTCATCATTTTTAAATGGACATAATAACTTATTCCGGTCCCCGTGCCAGAGTTTCAGGGTTGACTGCTGAGCTGAGTGCCCATCATAAAAGAACTGTCAGGTGCTGCTCATAGTCCTCCTCTCACCATACAAGCAGTATTATGAACAAACATTTTTGGAAGTAGCATTCCCACATTTGTATTACTGAAGTGCCGACCTACGAGAGCAATGCTAGAGCCGCAGCCTCAGGTTAAGTTTATGGCATCAGGTTTAACAGGGATTGTCACCTGAGGATGTCCAACAAACAGGGATCAAAACCCACCAGCTCTGACACATCAGACATTGGATTTTGACCCTGTTGAAAGAGTCATTTTGAGACTTCCTTGCAGAAAATAATCTGTATTAATTTCCTGTTCAGTTCCATTCAGCTGCTGCTGTCACCACCATTAAGAGTCATTTCTAAAATACAATACAAAAGTCTCAAACGGATCATCTCCGACTCAGGGGTTTGAACAGTTTCTTTGAGAGGCAGATCACAAGACATTTCCTTCCAAGACTAACCCTCCGCCATAAATCAATTTAAGGTGACAGTGTGAATAAAATCGTTCTCCAGCCATAGAAAGGCACTTTGCCAGTCTTCGTCATCACAGTAGTATTTGTATAGGATAGTCCTAATGTTCAGGGAAAAACAGGCGATAGGCTAGCAATTTCAAAAAAGTGGATGGAACAATTTTTTTGGAAGATTTTGCATTTTATTTTCTTTGAATTTACCCTTTCCTCAGCTCTGAAAACTGACTGTACACCAAATTTCAGAAAACAGTTTGTTTCCCTCTGTTCAAAGGGAAAATAACAACAAGTCCTGTTCTGCTCATGAACTGGTGACTGATACTCGCAATATTTCAGCCAGTACCTTCTAATTTTTCCCAGTCCCTTCTTCTGAAAAAGATAAAGTACTTGCATCTTTTTTTGAGGGTTCCCATTGCCTCTGTGAGAGCTACAGAAGTTGAGAAGAGGCAGCTGGGGGGGGGGGGGAAGAAATCACTTATTCATCAAAAATAGACTTCTAGACTCAGTTTGGAGAATGTCTTATTCCTCCGCTACTTTCTTTAGGACATAGACAGTAGCACATTAAAAGACTATCCAGGAACTGTCAGTCTAACATACAACAGCTCTCACTCGATACTGCAAAGGCCTCTTCTCCCATCAGGCGTTTGGGAAATGCTTGCTATAGAAGTAGTTGAGGTTCTCCTCTTGACCAATTAGTCATACTTCCTCTTGCAATCAGACTCATACTTCCTGCCTGCTTGCACTAAATTCTCCTGAGAACCAATTTGCCACGCACGTTAATGGCAATAGGGATGGAGCACAATATGCGCTTTAGTTCTACTGTTCCAAGCAGCTGCTCACAAGCTGTGCACCTTGAGATGGCTTTAAACAAAGCAAATTTTGGTATCTAATTAAAGACAGTTATCCTTAATCATGCTTATCTTGATCCAGGAACAAAAGGAAAAAAAATGCATTTACTTGTCTCTGGGTGCCTCCTTTACTTTGCTTTCAGGACGTCAAGTGATATAAAGGTGTGGTAAAGCCAAACCTGAGAGCAGCACCTGAGATATAATACTGAAATACGGGTCAAAAGGGAAGAAAAAAAAAAACCTTCCAAGATCCATACTGGAATACCTGTTTATAAATACTAAGATCACGTATATCACATACTGTCTGTTGTCCAAATAAAGATAACCAAGTTAAGTGGATATGGAAAAATCAACTTTTACAGAAGAGACATTGAAACCAAAACAAAGTGGTTGGTTACAGACAGTATTTACAGAGAAGCTAAACAAGGTTCCCACTATTCCTGTTTACTAAAGCTGCTGTCACCCTAAACATGCTGGAGGTACCACTAGGGTATTAGTGAACACCTAGATGACCATATCCTCAAAAAACTCATGCAAAGAAATACTACCCTCTTTACAAAAGGGAAACTGAGGCACAGAATGCTTCACATCTTTGTTATGTAATTTTTGTGACATTCTTCCTAGCCTACTAGATACTCTGTATAAGTAATAGCAATCTACACTGTTTATTCATCATATAGCTCATTTCTATTCACTATCATGCACTCTTACAAAAACCCACTAAGTTTTGGTGGGAAACCTTGACATTGTCTCCTTTCCCATACTACACCATAATTACCTTCTATACAGTGTACGGAATAACAGCTCCATTGTATAAAGAGAGCAAACTAAAAATTTATTTACACTTTCTAATAAATCAACGGCTAAATTCTGTAATTCCTTATGTGTTACCTCTACTCTCAAGAGCCTTCGAACACAAAACTCTACTTATTAGAGGTCTACACACTGTGAAATTAACACTTTATGCAAATATTACAGGAACTCAGCATGCTCTGTACTTGAACAGGCTGAAATTGGCCTGTGGGGATGATCCCCCTAGGCTGCTCTAACAATGTATAAAAAGAACTGACGGAAGATGAGCGGGGAAGCTTGCTGAAACGACCTTCAAAGGCACACTTCAATACACCTAGAGAGGACTTGAAATAAGTCAGTTCAGTTCCCATTAACAAGACTTAGTCGTGCCAAAAAGGTTCAACATACAGTTACTGCTAAGTCTGTCCTTACTGCCGACAAGGTCTTAATCGAAAGTTCTTGTAGCCATTAGCATCATTTCTCTGAAATGTGATCTTCCTATTTCTTCTCCTGAGATGCAAGCACAAGAAATTAAACAACAGCATCTCATAAACTAGGCTCTGAGGCAGCCAATGTATGGGCTTAACTACCCTTTTACTGAAAAGGGGAGTCCCATGACAGACTGGATATACTCTTCTGGAAGGGATATTCAGTTGTAACAAGCACCTAAATGACTAAGCATCTCGTAACAACACCACAGAAGTTAGAGAACCTGAGGATCTGAACAGCTCTTCCATTCAGGCAAAACAAGCTAGAATAATCCTCTTATTTGGGCTGAAAATGCTGAATGAGAAAGTTCACTCAACAACCACCCATTTGATGCAAAACAAAGCAGAATGCCCTTTAAAAGGCAGACTAGTGTTTCTGGGTAAATATACTGTCCAGACCTTCTTGAACATGAGAGAGAAAAAAAACACAATTTCAGTATTGTGATTAATTGCTACTGCTGCTTAAAGCTTTTTAGTTTAGAAAAACTGCACTGATCCAATAATGTTAAAGCTAAATCAAACCATATATCACAACTAATGAAAGCACTTCTTAATGAGTTTGACCATTCAAATTCACCTCAACTATAAAAAGCATAAAGATACACTCTGGAGAACAGAATCACTCACCTTCTTGTCTCTGGTCCTTACTTCCCCATAGAAATCTAGGGCTTCTTGAGCCTTTAAAAATTTGCCTCGATGTAACAAATATGCACATATCATTACACCAGTTCGTCCCTTTCCAGCTTTACAGTGGATTGCTGCAACATGATTGTCATCTTCACTTAGCCATTGGTCAAGATCTTCGCAAAAAGGTTTGATAAGCTCTAGCTGTGGTGGGTTGTGGTCTTCAAAAGGGTACTGTGCAACTGCAATGGAAAGAAATAGCTTATCAAAATCTCAGAAGAGTATTCTGGCAAGCTCAACTAGACAGTCAACGTTGTGACAAGCATGCAAAAAAAATAACATTCTAAATACTACTCATCTATCATATAGATATCTAAATGTTTTGAATCCATGGTTATTCAGCAATGCACTGCATATTAAATGCATCACAGACATTCCTCTAGTAATAAATAAGCAAGCATGCTGCTACGTGAAGAGCCTATTTTACACAGCAGTACAGAAATGAGTAGCATATGCTCCGTATTTTACATCATGGGTTTTCTGGAATTTAAGGGTGTATTGTCACAAAAAATAGCCTTGTGAAAATACATTACTCTAGCAGCAGTTGAAACTTGCTCGGAGAAAACAGGACAACACCTCACTCACTGATCAGACAACAGGAATTTCTCTGCAAAAATTCTAAGCATAGTTGGCTCAACACTGGGGACAAACTCTCAAAATTTTCTCAAATTTTGAAAAGAAACAGTAAATTACATACTTAAAGTAATCAGAATAAGAATCTCATGTGAGACACCTGCAGTACCTCTAGGCTTTAAATGTCAAACCACCTAATGAAGTTGTCTTTTTTTTTAATATATGCACACACACACAGTTTCCATCTAGAGTTGTAAAGAATTTCAAGGTAGTATGCAAGAAATAAAAGGAAAATTCAAAAAAGGCAAAAAAGAATAAAAAATATAAGCAGACAGAAGCACACAAAAACAAATCTCTGCCTGATACATCAAATAAAGTGCCAGTTAAAACCACACTGACTGACAGTATTATATAAAGTTATATTTGTCTGCTTAAGGGAATCGCATTACACAAAGTACATGCCCCAATTCTTGACCGACAGCCTAGGGATCTTATAAGAACCAGAAGTTTTAAGTCTGGTTCATTTAAATGTACTCTCAGCTAGAAACACCATTTCCTTTTCTGGTCTAAAAATGAATACATTTCATTTTTTTGGCAAGTGTTTGTATTTGTTTCATAAGCACTACTCTCTTGTCATACACGCAAGGCTCCTTTTGATGAATCCCCAAGGACTTAAAAGAGCAGAAGTGAGAGATGAAGTTATGGAACTGCTAAATCACTGTAGCAGAAGTCTGAAGCCTTCTGGAGGGAACTGCAAGGACAGTTTATTCACTCACAGTAGGGACCGTCCACTTCATCTCCTAGGAGACCAAAAAGGGAAGCCTGACAGAGTGAACAATCTTCGTTAAAGAAAAGATTAACGAATATGAGTATACCCTAATAATTCTTCCACATGGAAGATCCTAGGACTCCCAAAATGATCACTCTATGTCAAGTTACACAGACTTCACTTTTTGCAATAGATGTAGAGGAAAGAGGAGTTTACTTAAACTGCTCAGAAAAGAAACTATTCAGGAAGTGCTCCAAATTTGCATATATATCACTTTGATTCTACCTTCATTACTTCCAGTAAGGTTCCTGGGAGGAGTTGATGCAAAGCAGTCATGGAAGAACAGTCTGAAAAATCCTAGTAACAGCTTGTTGAAGATGCCCTCCCAGTCAAACCTTGCAGGACCTTCTGCAAAGAGCAAATGAGGAGCCTGTAAAATGGATTCCCTGCGATGATGCAGAGGGACTAAAACTGAGCAAGCAATCTTGGGAAACATTAAGCTGCACAGTCTTGAGCTTAGAGGAGAGAGGTACTGCATGGATTAAGGTTCCTTACACTGAGGCATACAGCAAGGGAAACTGCTCTGACTCCTCTCTCAAACCTCCTAGAAACTGCAAGAAAAGTCTCAAAGCACATTAAAAAAAAAAAAAAAAGTAGCAAATCAGAGGCCAATTTCCAACGTGGAAGTACTTCAGAAACTAAACAAGCCTTAGTCAGACAGCTACCGTCCAAAGAGAATGAAGACCTTTCAGTGTCTGGTTTTGAATTTGATGCAAGAATCTCTAGTTGAATACTGAACTACTATGGGGTTTCATGTTAAGCATACAAATGAGGAGAACCCTGGAAATTAATTCACTTCAGAAGATTTTAAGTACAACTGCTCTTCTGCTAAGGAAAGAGAAGTTCTAAGTCACAAATTTGGTTATCTAAGGTAACTAATTTGGGGATGAAAAGGAAAAATGAAATATGTAGCTTCCTACAACTGTGTTGCCTTACACAGAGGAACTGTGAAAGGTTCTGTCAAAGAAACAACATTTTGGGATGCGATTGACAGTAAAGGAATCTGAGCATCTCCATAATAGAAAGCATAAATTAAAGCAAGCATACATTCTGGACATGATGTTAGAGGCTTGTCCTTTTCATTTATACCTTTTCTCCTCTTACCCAAAGAATTGCTCAAGTAGATCTTAAAATACTTTTTTTCTGGCTTGTGTACATTGAGCAGGGTTTCAGGACACTGCCATTCAACATCATAAGAGCATATCAGGAGTGAAGATGACTTAAAATGAAAATTTCAGTCCCTCTATATTCAGACAGTAAAGCAATCAATTACATTTTGGTCATGTAAACACTACTCTCTTTACAACCAGAAGGACTTAAAAAAAAAAAAAAAGAAAGAAAAAGAAAAGAGAGAAAAGAAAGAAAAGAAAGAAAGAAAAGAAAGCTGAGCCCTTGCTATCACCTAGTATTAATTGGTAAAGCCAAAATTTATTCATCTCCTCTAAATTACTCCAGAGCATATGCACAAGTACTCCTTACCTACCCTCCCATTTTAAAGTATGATATCAAGAGGAACTGCAAAAGCTTAGGCACAGAGATGTTCCTCTGCACAAAGAATAAAGATAAGTCTGTACTTACTACCTGAGAAGTTAATACTACAAGAACCAATGTATTTCAAAGAGGCATCATATGGGGATTTTTTTTTTAAAGCAGCTGAAGATCTGTTCCAGATCTTCAAAAAGCTTATATGAACTGTGACAGTGGCTTAACAGCATTCTTCATCTTTATCCCAATTGATACTACTGCATAAAAAGGGGCTTTCCCCTAAACTTCACAGCTAAATTTTACAGTAAGCTTGTCCATCAAATTAAACAAAGACCTCCATGTAGCCTATTCTGCAACAATTCTTGAAATCAGTTGACTTTCATTGCCCTATTAGTTAACTGCCAAAATCATACTTTTTAAGAAAGTATCAAGCATGCAGCAAGTTTCTCTAACAAATCAAAAGTTATTTCACACCGTTCATCACCCTCAACTCTCCTACATTACTATGTAGCAGCTTTACTTATTCCTTCATTCAAAAATTGAAAAATGTAGAGATGAAAACACATACTAGACAGCGCAAACATACCTCTGCAGTTAAATTTGGCGGTGTCATAATGTCTTTCAGCACATCTAAAAAGAAGAAAAAAAAAAAAAAAAAAAAAAAAGAGATGAGAGTTCAGGACAAGTCTCTTAGGCACTTCCAATATCTGTCACACCTTGAAACATACAGATTAATATAAAAAAATTCCCCACATTCCTTTCACCATTATGATTTAAAACAATGCTAGAAGTTACAGAAATCAAACTATTTTGTCGCAGATGCATTTAACTGCTCAGTAGTAACAGTGATCCTATTGGAAAATATTTACTTACCCTATGATAACTGTGATCCATCAGTATTTTTTAGTCAGTGTGGATCTCAATATAGATATTAATGCAATCAATGCAATGCAATGCAATATAAATTTTGAACAGAATAGCGTTACTCCTGCCACCCAAACTGGAGTACGCTCCCACAAAAGCGCATAAAGAGTATATGGCTGTGACCTTCTTCCAATTGACTCCAAGCTCAAACCACGCGTCAACAGACCTCAAAAACAACATCGACCACTACAGGTAACTGACAGGTATCACCAAGTAATATAATGAAGAATATCCCTTGCATCAAACAGCAACTGTGATAGTGCTCTCTCCAGTGTGGCATATGTTCTCGAAATTAGGTCAAGTCCAAAAAAAAAAAAAAAAAAAAAAAGGCCACTCAGCACGTTTCCCGCGCACAGATTCTGGGAACAGGCACATTGCTGAAGACTCTAGAGTTGCAAAGTCTATCTTGCCATCCCATAAGAGACTCACTGTAGCTAGCTAACAGCAAAGCAAAACACACCGTGTTACTCATGTACAAGCTTCAGGAACCAGGCATAAAAATCAGTAGGGTTCCAATACAGCCAAAATGGTATGTTTTAAGGAAAGTATCTAGATCAGGTGCTGGGAAGATAGGGGTAAAGAAGCCAAGAACAGGAGGGCCTCTGTCATCTTTCAGCTGCTCTCTCCAGGAAAGATGATGTGTCCCTACACAATGCAAATGAAAATGCAGTTCAGAAAAGAAAGAGAAAATAATTCTTCCTCAAAACAGTATGACTCTAAATTGGAAAACAAAAATGATTGGAAATAATTTCAATAAACAAAACACATCTAAGTCTTCTGCTCCGATTATGACCTACAATTATCATAGGCTTGAAATATCCACACCAGTTTCAGGACTGGTATCAAGTTATCTTTTCTTAATGTAGTATGTTATGACCACAGTCTTTGGGGCCATATAGGGCTTAATTGACACTTTCAGATACGCAAGCTTTTAGAAGTCTATTTTCATGACTGTTCCACATAACTAAAGCCACACTCACACTGCACCCAGCTTTGTCCAAACTCACACACCAGAGAAAAAAGCTGATCCTCTAGGATTGCTCATGCGCTCTGTGATTTCCTTTCTCTGAATTCCAGAGCTACCTCCATTCCAGCCTTTGTCATGAAAAAGTCTGGTCAGAATCAGTATTTATAGCTCTGATCACATCACTGATAATTTTTGTGAATCAGGAGTGATACAGCACAGGTTGAGCTCGCAGATGGAACTCAAAAAAGCACCTGCACTTCAGTCTTCAAGAAAAAAGATTAGATAGGGTGCATACACCCAAGATAAGTAGTCACCACACCTGGAAAAGCCATCAGCCATGCTGGGCAAGGACTGCTATAAGCTAGTCAGCATTTGAACTTTGGAAGTTGAGCTGCTAGGAAGCAAAGCAGGTAACACAAAGCATCTTATCCAACTGTGCTCTTCAACAAAGTTCCCTTCCTCCTGTTAAAGAAACAAGCAGTTCAAAGGAATGGTAAGAGATGAAACTCCTCAAAGCATAAAAGTTTACACATCTAGGTCTACAAATTTTGAAGTTTCAGAGAGTAGCAACTGCAATACCGTAAAGGATAAGAGATAGTTTTGTTGATACCAGAGACAGAAACTGAGCGTAGAACATCTCCACACTACACTTTACACCTTCAAATGGGATCTCTACACAAAACAAGGCAAATATCCCAAACATTGCTGTACAAAATACCCTGTCATAAATTCATCTCATTACCTAAAACACATGTAGATCTATATTAGAGATCCCACTGACACACACTTTGGGTGATACGTGTTTCCCTCACTTAGCACTTCAAAAGCATTTGTTACACAATTAAATCTCTAAATGAAACTTGATTTTTTTTTCTTTCCCTCTGAGATTCTTGTAACCTGTGAGCAGGAATTATGAGCAAGTTTAAAGCAACTCAAATCTTAACTGTTGCCAGCTGGATGACTTTCTGATTATAACCACAGTCTCACTGCTGGCAGGACTAAAGGCTAAGGACAAGACAGCAGCCTGTGCCAAAGCCCAACCCCACAAGCGCACAGATATACAAAGCATGTGCACAAAAAAAAAAATTCTCACTGTTCATTACAGGTCCTTCCTTTAAACACCTGACTGTACAAAAGGTAAAGAAGCGTACTCGAGAAGACAGAGAAGTGGCAATTGCAATGAAGAACCCAATTTGGGGCTACATGAGGTTAAAAGATGGCAGCGAAAGAACATGTTAAAACACGAAAGAATACAGAGAAAGAGCAAAGGGTTTAAGGCACAAACGACAAGAACTTAAATGAGGAACAAAATGAAATTACAGGCTCAAACATTCACTAGAAAGTTAAATGCCAAGATGTTAGGACAAGGCATTACTGACATCATTTAAGCACCAGCTGAGAAAAACATCTCTAAATCCTTTTAAATTAAACAGTTCAATAGACACATTATTACAAACTTCATATAAAAACTACCTTAAGGGAACTCCAACCCCTGGTCAGTGTTTGATAGTTTTGAATAATATAATCACATAACCTACGCCCTATGAACGCCTACCTCCTCCTTTTAAACACACAGGAGGACTTGATTATTTGCAAAAGATCAGCTTGATCTAAAGAGCTGCTGTTCTTTAAAGTATCACAAGGTTGTAATTTCTTCTCATCTCATGATCAAAAATTGCACCAATTCACCTATTGGCATTTATTTACCTCATGTGTACAAATTTTGCATGTATAGGGATAAAGAGGTAGCCTGAGCTCTCTAGCTGGAGAAACAAAGTTTATAAATCATGCTTTCCGACCTATGGAATAATAATTTGAATTTTTGCTTTCAAGCGATCCTTCTTTTGGGGAGGAAAGGAAAAAACAAAAAACCTATGCTTTAGTAGTATATTGTCTCCTGTGGAAAATCTGTTAATATACAAATTTTGGGACGTTCCCCCTGAGATTGTGTTAAGTCAGACGCAAGTAAAATTGATGCTGTAGAAGAGGGCATTTCTTGCACTGAAAACTGAAAAGAATAAATTGAAATTTTTACCTAAAGAACTTGAAGACAAAACGCTCTGACACACCTGAACAAGCTCTTCGCACAGTTGAAAAACGTGCATCAACAACGTAAAACCAAAAAGCATTTGTCACATCTCAGCTCTTTTCATTTAAGAAGACCAAAGCTGTCACTCTGTAGAATTATGTTTTTAAAATTGTTTATTAAAGCAAAATGAGGTTGCTAGAAGACAGCAAAGCAGAAACCTTTCAACACTGCTCCCCCTTTTTTCAGTAGCCACTAAGAGGCAGAGAAGTTTCATCAAACTCTTACTTTCTGACAGACTTCAGAAGTCAACACACAGTAACCTGTTGCTTTTGCTTCCCTGTTTTTACCTGTCACCTTCTGAGCTGATTTCAAATGACAAGCTCAGTAGCAAGCATCTCAGCAATCTCTGATCTCGTAAGCGATATCAGAGTCACACTTCACTGAAACCAGCGGCTGAACCCGGCCCTAAGAAGCAGGAGGAAATTAAGTTATATCTACGCTATTCCACATTATGCCCTAATCCCAGAAAAACCTGTAAAGAGCCTTTAGGGAAGGACTAGCACAACATTGTGTTACACATGGTAGATCTCTCCGAGTGAGCTCCAGAAGACTCCAGCTATTCCAGGAAATATTACCCTTTGCACTCAGGAACGCCACCAAGATACCATTTATTGAAAGGCTATATTGAAAAGTTTTCTGGGGACAGTTTCTAGGCTGGAGAAGGTGCTTTTGTTATTGAGCCATATTAAAGTTTTTGATTTTGATATGGCTCAAAATTGCTTAATATGAATGAATATTTTGGTTACAAATGCTTGTCTGTCACCTCCCACTCCAGTCTTTTCAGACAACTTTTTACAATTTTTAAACCAAAATTCCCTTTCTCAGTTTCTAATATCACTTCAAACAGATTTGCTGATGCATGATTCTTTTACTTAGAAGCATATTTAAATACTTTTTAAAAATATCGCAGATTACACCACAAAATATTTCTTGTACTTCCATACTACAGTAATTTTTCTATTAATTGAAGATATTTAGCAATTAATTTACTAAAAAGCCTTAACAGTTCAGAGAATCAATAAATCTTACACTTAGCTTTTTAGCAAAATGAGGAGAAAAAAAAATACACTAAACCTACCCTTCAGTATCAGCTGACATCAATAAATCATTTAGTACAAAAAAAAGTTTGGCTACAATAATGTATTAAAACAACCAAGGAACAAAAAATTTCCCTCTCATTTAAGGAGAGCAGTTTTCTGCATAACTGAATTTGCAGAGAAAAACAGGACACTTATAAAAGTGGGAAACCATAAAGCTACTCATGGGCGCAATAGGTTATTCAAAGCAATAAGCACAGACAACACAGAACAGAAGCAAAGGACCTGGGTACCGATACAGTTTTACAAAAAACTACAAAAGAAACAGAAAACTCTCATTTGGCAATTTCTTCACTGAAGACATTAATACATTAACAGAAAGCCTGCTGTGAATTACTTTCCGCTTTTTCATCACATGGTACAAGCTCTAGATGGGCTAGATGCCAAGTCATTTAAAGGCGTTCAAGTAACATGAATATACGCCAGCGTTTCATTTAACCTTACTCAGCTTCACTAAATGAAGTAACAGTGCTCTCAATCAGGCTTAATTGTTTTTACGAAATCTGCAAAACATCCCTAACTCTGCTTCAGTACAGGACCAAGCCACTTTCACTCGTAAGTCATTTTTAGAATTATTTTGGAAAGTGCAGCTAGAAGAACATACTTACAGATTGTATATCTTGTAATGGTTTTTATGCTTTGAATCCAAAAACCTTAAAAAGAAGAAAAAAAGAATATATTAATATACATTGCAAGAGCAACCTTCCTTCACAGCATCATTAAAATACCATTCAACATCGGCAGTTTTGCATCCCAACTTCCAGCTGGCCCTGCAGCACCTCAAAGTCAAGGAGGCATCATGCTGCAAACCTTGCTGCTACAAACATGCCATTAGCATGAATAAGACTACTTATGCAACTGAGAAGACCAAGATCTGATCTACAATTGAGATGTTTACTGTGTGCAATCTGTGTTGCTTTTATAAAAGATCTGCATATCAATACATTAAGCTGAGACAGGGCTGTTTATTTTTAAAGCAGGTCATCGATTACATGAAGTATTTGTAAACAGTTACTTCCAATTTAATCATCTGTGCAAAATATTTTACCACAGTGGTATTTCTGACGAAGAAAGCCATTAAAATTACTTATATATATATATACACACACATATATGTGAATACATATATATATATATATATATATATATGCTGCTAACACACCAGCAGTGAGTTAGAATGACCACATCCATTTACTTTTAAAAACAGCTTTTTAAGAACCGTTATTAGCCACTGAAATCTAAGCGCCAAGCAATATTCTGGGTTCAGAAAGAATGAGCGAGACCACTCCACTTTTTCACACTTGTACTCATTGCATTTTTATGCCAACTTTGCAACAAAAACTTCCCATACAGAAGCCTCCGAGAGCCAAACTGCAAACATGATTCATCAAAATTGCCATGATTATATATGATGTGTCACCTGGCAATGTTCTAGAAGAAATAACATACAAATGTTTACACTTAACATCATCAACAGTGTGTATCGGCACATCAGCCAGAAGGAATTTAATTAGCCATGACAGAACATGCTGTTCAAATTGAAAAGAAACACTAGCTGCTAAAATCCTGGAAAGCTCAAGCAAAACAAGCTCTGGTTATCAGTCATAATATTCCAGAAGAACCTAGAAGAACTCCGTGGTTAAATCGATGCATTAAAATAAGAACAGATGTGAATGCTCCTCATGCAGTCCCAAACATGAGACTCCAATTTCATCCGCAAAAATATTTCGCAGCTACCCCTGGTGCCCCTGTTGGCAGACAGAGAGATTAAGGAGCATAGGGGACATGGCAATTTATCCCAAGAGATGTTCCCACTTGTTTAAAGCATGTTGGAGAGCGAAGAAAATCCCCTCTCTGCGCTTCTGCCAAGGATATCCACAAAACTAAGTATGAATTCTCACACAAGTGTTTCTCCAAGGACCGAACTCCACACAAAACCTCTCAAAGTACAAGTAACAGAAGACAACCAGCAGGCAAGACTATACCTCTGATAAAACAGTACCATCAACTTTATTTGGACAGCAGCTATTTCAGAAAGAGTTCGCTGGCATAGCCCCATGGCTCAGAACTGAGGGCTCCAGACTCCAAACACACTGAATTTCCGCTCCAAAGCTTTTCCGCTTCCTCTTCAAAAAAATTCCAGTTCAACAATAAAAACACTATGAAAGCAGATGAAGGCCTGCTGGTTAGCACAAACAGGCAGAATGCAGCACAACTTTGTTTTGTGTGTTTTGGGGTTTTAAAACACGGGACAACACTTACACAACTTTAGTGTCCAGATCCCTATAGCTACTTAATTTACACCTCTTCATCTGTTCTTTTTGGTTGATAACACTCTTAGACTATTGCTCAGAAAGACAAATGTTTCTTTCGACCATTTTGATTGTTTATGGGCAACTTGAAAACAATGTGTAATAGTTCCCTTTCAAAAGCCCAATTTACATATTATATTACACACTTGACCAGGAAAACCAAGAAAAAGTCTTTTCCTTCATATACGAGCAACTTAAATCAATACTTCGCACTGAGAAGGGCCTTCAAAACACCTACTGCACATTATTCATTTGGTTAAGACTATATAATAAATCAAAACTTCCCATCCAGGCCAAATCACAGGCTCCCTGCTTGGATTCTTCTCCTCTGCAGCAAACCTAGAAACCATTCCTGGTCCAGCTCCAGCCTGTGGCTCTGACAATTGCTGACGGTGGTGTCCACCAGCGACCGCTAGTATCAAATAGTAAGTGCAATGCCCAGGTCATTAATGGAAGAAAAAAAAAAAAAAAGAACAAAACCAAAAATCATTCTGACAGCCAGTAAAGAAAGTTGGGTAGATAATCTGAGTTTCTGGGACAGCCCTTTGCTATCCCAAAAGGACAGCTGAAGCTTATCTTGTGCATAACCTGTTTCAAACAGCACCAATCCCGCAGTTAAAAGATGAGTTCGTGCCCTCACTGACAATCCCAGCGGAAATGTAGGCACTCTGCCAGAACATTTACAGATTGCTACGCTGGAGCTCATGGAGATGACCAGTTCTGGAAAAGTAACTTCTCTTTCCTGCAGTGTTAGAAGGTCACTGCTGCAAATGTGGTCAAATCCAGACTCTGACATTTTTGGTACTACTTTCGGACAGCAAGCTTCGTCACGACGGTTAAACAGGCAAAAATGAAACCCTCTCAGACTCATCTGAATCTATCTGCAGCTGCTTAAGGAAGTCACAGCCTCCAGATTACTTATTCACAGGCGAAGGTTACAATTCCTCAAACTGCAGGAACTGACGAGCAGTCTTAACTCACTTGAGTACGAAGCTGGATGAAAACTAACTGCCAGTATAACGCGAGCATAGCTAATTCTGCCTCACAGTGATTAGAGGCAAGTCTTTGCGGCATCTCAAACTCAGGAACAGCATTTTCTTGCCCAGCTACGGCCATTTCTAACTGCATAATCACACCCCTACTGCAGCATCCCCCAACCCCCAAAACCAAGTCGCTTCAAGAGCTCCTGAAGCTCTAATGGCCGAGTTCTCAAAAGCATCACAGATGACTTGAAAACACAAACTTAGGATCCTCAAAACACTAGCACTTGGCAGCTTCTTCCTCTCGGTATTTAATTTTTAATGGAATCCCTCGTGCTACACGTTCCAGGTAGGACGTTAAGTAAACAAATTAGAACTATGCTCTTAAATTGCTCAGCACACCTCCCTAAGTCGTATCCAGTATATCAGAGTAGATAATTCGAAGTTTAAAAACAAAACCACAGGTTTTGACAAAACGTACTATGAAATGCCAACAATAAGGAATTTCAGCTGATTCTTCTCCTTTCCACCATTTTTAAAACACAGCCAGTTGCAGAAGCCCTTAAGCCCCCTTTACTACTTTAAAACCTAATTAACTTATTCAAGCGCTAAGTTTATCAATTGAATAAGAAAGGATACGGGCAAATACGTATTCTGAAGTGTCATCAGGTATCTAAGGAAACTCTCAATACTGTATGGAGAACAGAGCCTCAGACTCACATCCTTCTAAAACCAAAGAACCTGCCATTACTCCAACACAACTGGCTGAGGTCAAAGTTTCGCTTGAAAAAGCAGATTAAATGAATTTGAAATCAACACAGAACAGCAGCCGGGGCTAAAATCCTTGAAAATACCATTTCTGTTGCTTCCAACAAGACAGCAAGGCTGTGCATCTATGAGGAATAAACTTTGCCGTTTCTAAGAGTCAGATCACACATTTTTTCTTGGCAGAATGTAAATGAGCACAGAAAAAGCTACCTAAGACTTACACAAATAAGTTAAGAAAAACAAAAAGAAAGTCTTACCTTACTACATCATCGATGTTGTTCCGGTATACTCCTTCAAGCCTCTCTGCCGGAAAACCCATAGCAATTATGTTTGGATAAATATCTGAATATGCAAGTTATGGAAACATTTATAAAATAGGTGGAATTACTACAATAGTATAAAACGAACATCAATAAAGTAAGTTTATATACTCCTATTTCAAAGCCAGAGCAACAGCTCAGAGCAACTCCCATACATGCTCAATTCAGCTTTATGTACAAAGGGAACTTTCCAATAAATGTTGAGAAAAAAAATGGGAAAAATCATCGGTAGGACAACTTTCCAAAAACTAGTGTTTTGATCATGGTTGCTGTAACAGAAACCTCCTTGCAATTTAAGAGCCGATAACTTTTTAGAAGCATGCGCTGCTGGACAGTCAATGCTAACGTCAACTAGGAAAGCAATCCACCAGAGAAGCAGAAACAGATAGTCCATTTGCCTCATACACCATCTCGCTAGAACAGCTTATCTGATAAATACCAGTCTTTATCTACAGTTTCTGAGTGGCATAATAAAATAAATTCCCATTGCAGTTAATAAAGTCTTATGTGACTGAATTGCAAAACTTTCCAAAATAAAAAGCTAGGTAAAAACCCCAGATGATCCCAAAATATGTATGCCACACACAACAGCAAAACAAACAGCAAATCTGTATTTCAGGCATGCAAGCCCTGGCAACGTTATACAAATGATAATGCTTTTACCACTTTCATGATTTCTACATACTGGACCATCACAGCAGCTACTAAGGTAGCTCCGAATGCCTAAATATATGACATGTCCGTAAGCGGGAACTTAGAGACTCTGAAAATGATTATAGAACTTATTTAAGAATTCCCTATTTCCACCCAAAATTTCTAATGATTTGTTCTGAACTACTTGTATTTCACACAACATAAAGCAATATAACCCAAGGTAGAGAACTTAGCAACAGCACCTCTTTGCAGAAAGAAAAAAGGCCAAATAAGAAAATTAAAAGTTTAAGTTCTGAGCAGATGTGGCGAGGAAGGCACAATTAATTCCCAGATAACGATTAGTACTTCTTTTCCTGGCGGTGTCACGACACATTGATATTTTTCCCCCAACAGAGCTCAAAAAAAGAAAACATCCAGTTTTAAAGACTACTGGAAAAAGGCAGGGTAGTGAAGCAGCTTCACTGAAAAGCAAAACAGAATGAAACTAGCAGCTCAAAAGCAGGCCATGCCCAATCATATTAAAATACTCCTCCTCAGCCAAAGTTTAGGTTTTATGACTGCTTTCCAATTTACTCTGAACTTGCCCAAACCCTAAAAAAAAAGCTTATCTTGCGGAAAAAACAAAAAAAATTAAGTTGCTTAACTTTCAGAGCTTGCGATAATTTCAGATACAATCAAACCACATAAATCTTAAACTTTGAACTTCATTCTGAACATATTTTACTCTGCAAGCACTCCACACCTTTTTGTTAAATTAGTAAAAGGTGCCGTATAATTAGCTATGTATTTACTATTTTATCAGTTATTACTTGTCCTAAGCCTAAGAAGCTAGTTATAAATCACATGCACCTGCTCCATGCCTATTACTTAATAGTGAATTACCTGACTTTTAGCTAGCACACCCGATCACTCCCTTGTTTCTGATTTCAAAAGCCTGCATCTACTGCCAGTTTCAGACTATTTGCTCAAAAGTTTCTTTATTTGCATCCTGTACTCAGCAGCAAGGCTATAAAATTACCACAGCAAAATAATCCAATATATCAGCCTGTTTTACACTGCACTTCTCCATAAAGGACAGGCATTTACGCTAGCAACACGGGTAAAATAAATTCATTTTGACACTCCGCATCGAAACCCAAGCCTTTGCACCAAAATAAAATTCAATTTTAACTATAATTTCACCCAGGACACAGCCACCCAAACTCCACAAAATTACCACCTAAATCGCTCAATTTTGTATAGACAACAGCAAGCTTGACTACACATTTTCCTCGTGTATTTGAGATGGCAGTTTACGTTGAGATGTTTTCCTCCTGCCGTTCGCTTTTAGTCTAAGACAGGCTAAGGAACGAGACACTTTCCAGGACTCCCAGCTGGTACAACACGGAAACGAGGCAGGCAGACACCAGGCTAAGAGACAGTATTTCCAGTTCGCAGACTAACAGATTGGTCCAAACACCGAAGCCTCAAAGACACAGGCAGAGATTTAAAAACTGCCAAAATAACCAGTGCAGTCTCATGCTTTCGGAAAGCACGATCCCCTTTTGGATCCGGTGTCTCGTGTGACCCCCTCCGCCTTCCCTCCCTCCTCAAGGGCGACACGCTCACAGGGTATGCACGTTTGCTCTTTTGCATGGAAAAAAAAACCACAGCAAAATCTAACGATGGAGCTTAACTGCGTGTCAAAAGCACGAGTCAAATCTGTAGTTCACAGCTAGCACTGCAAGAGAAGTTCAGAAGATGCCAGAAGTAAGGCAAACGATTTTCAATCGGAAAAAAAGAGAGTGTGTATCAATTAACTGATATTGAATAAAAACCCAAGTGTTACTGAAAAACAATTATTCAACAGCACCCCGATGGTGGACAGAGAAGGGTTGCTTTTAAGAAAACAAGCCTGTCTTTAAAACAGGTGATCCAATTTCTCCTCCACCTAAATAAAAGCATCCTGAAGCACCTTAATTTATAATCTCAAAGCATTACGCCAGAACACAGCTCCTGCTGACTCACTCTTCAACCTGCACCCGACCGGGCGTAGGGAGACACCAGCCGCAGCAAGCAGACAGTCCCCTCGCACAGCACGCCTGTGAACCCGCGGGTTTCCTCTGCACGAACAAAAGAACCTGCACAGCCGATCTTAATCCATGACCAGAAATAGCAGTTTCATCACTGAATCGAGGGGGAAAAAAAAAAAAGCCCTATAAACCAATCTCTTCCACCCTTTCCCTTCTCCACAGGAGATGCCCCTCAAAAAAACATGGGTCACACCTGTACCAACATGCTTTTTTCTAACACCAGGGAACAAAATACTTCCCCCTAGACATGATAACTGCATAGAAGAGCAAACGTCTACAGATCGGTCTCTTTAACAAGCTCCCCTACGATCGGTCATGTTGAACAGCTCAGGGATGCTGCTTTTCTCACTTGAACAAACTAAAAAAGAATTTCCAAAGCTTAGATTAAGATACTGCTCTTTATTGCTAAGACAAGATCTCTTACAAGGGAGCTGGGAAACTGGGCTTATATTCAAAGCAAGAATTCTGAGTCATCATGAAATTGGTAATGATGCTGATAATTTTAGAAACTTGGATGAGCCGATGATTTATCGTATGCAACAAGTTTATTATCAAATCCAGACTTGGTTGGTTTGTTTTTAGTGACAGGGAAACAAAAATGGATAAAGCCTCAGCCATTTACTGAAGCAGTTCTACAATACTTTCAGGTTAACATGCAAGGCAAGGTTAACCAAGTTGTCATAAATTACCAAGAATTTGAAGCAGACTTTCTAAAAAAACACCACTGGTAACTGCCAGATTAACTCTTTCTAAAGAACTCCATTCGCAGAAATGGGGCAATTTGCTTTTAAAGCACTCATTCCTTTTGCAACCTTGTGAACATGGAAGTCAACATTTTAGTTAATGAATTAAAAAAAAACAGATGTACTGATTCATAATACGCAACAGCAGAACACTTAAATGCTGTTCTTTACTCAAGTTCATACTTCTTTACTAACTACAAAACAGCATACTTCAGCTTTCAGCTGAATAAAGTACTCTATACCCAAGGAAATTTATATTGAAAGCACTCAACAGTTTGATATGTTAACAATCAAATTCTACAATGAATAGAAGAAATGAAGCTTCTTCAACATTTAAGACTACCAAAGTAAATAATCTAGACATTACTTAAAGAATATCTCGCCTATAATCTTGTCGGTACATTTAACAAAGATACTGTTCTTAATCCCCGAAATCATTCCCACATGCTAAAGATGGTGTTCTTTGAAGTTGCTAAGAGAAAAATCCTGGATATTATGCAAATCAGTGCTTAGAATCATTTTCAAAAATAGTCACCTATATATTCACGTTATGGCAAGATCAAATTACGGGAGAGGCAGTACACACTGATTTTTACTTCAACATATCTATGAAAACAAATGTCTATTGTGTTGGTCCTTTAAGATAAAGGGTTTTTCTCACAAATTCACCTTTTTCCTAATAATGGAAGCATGCCAAAAAAAAATACTGAAGTATTTCCCGATTCTTAAGTTCTTAAAACAGCCACAAGAAAGCTGCAAAAATATACAGCTAAAGCCTCTCCTGTAATGGACAATATTCTCAAGTAAAAATCTAGATTTTTAAGTAATTTTTAAAAAGTCCCATTTCAAACAAAGTAAGCATTTAATCCTTTCCCCTCACTCCACTTATGAAGGCAGCTACAAGAAAATAACAGAAATCAAGTGACCTAATCTTCCTACAAGCATGCAAGAGCATGCTCCGTATAAGAATTTACATACAGATTTACTGCTTCAGCCTACACTTAAGAGATTTTAAATTAAAGCACACACACATAAAAAAAGACAACTTTCAAAATATTACTCCAAAGGTCTTTATAATCAAAGGCTGCAGGAAGATCTACCAGTCATCAGACTTCAGTTTGCTTTAAAAAGGAAATTTAAAACAAGCTGAATGTTCCAGGACCAGTGAATGATAGCCACTGTTCAAGTTAGACTTTGAAGCTAGCACTTCTTTCTGCAAAATCTGAACCTGCCCCCTTCAAACATAAGGACAACAGTCTCATTTTTGTGACCTTCACAGCTTCCAGCTTCTGAATATGAACCTTGTCTAACAAAGAGCACAGTTCAGTCTGAAAAAAAGCTCAGAAACCTGCCAGCAATGCAAACTGCAGCTCCAGTCTAAGCAAGTAAGGTATATAGTTGTTATAATTTGCTACTAATCATCCCAATCTTCCTTTTGTGTGAAGAACTGCTGTCTCCACTATGGAAGCCTTCAAATTCTTCATCTGTCACCAGCCATGGAGATCCACAGGGCAAAGGAAACCAGCCTGTAACATGGGGTGGTCAAGACAGCTACCTAAACCCCCACTTGACAGCAAGAATGAAGAGCAGAGGAACAACATTGACTTTGAAGTCTCTGAAAGTTGCTTTGTTCTCTCAATTTGTCCTCAATTTTCAGGAACTTTGACTTCAGTAACCATGCAATGTGGTCTAGTAGCACATCTGTCCTTAACAGCTATGCAATGTTAGCATGCTAACCTCAACTCTTTTAACTCTAGCTTAAACAAGTCCATATAGCAACAGCAAGAAAAAGCTGTTCTAGCTGTTCAACAGCTTGACAGCCTGAAGCTACAGAGAGAGTGTTACTAGAAGTGTCCACACTCCATCCTCAAACAGATTTACGTGTCCTGACAAATGGCCAAACTCTTATTAGTGCCATTTTTTTTGACAGCATCCCTATTAAAAAAAAAAAAAAAAAAAAAGACATAAGAAAATACGCTCAGTCAAATCTAGGAAAGTTTCCCAGAATATGTACTATTAGCCTGTACACACACATACCCTATTTAAATAGGCCGCATTTCCATTTGCCAGTACGAAACATAAAATAAGTTTACTATTTTTCTATGGCTCTGGTTAATCAGGAAGCATGAAGAAAACAAGCAGGAAGAAAGTTCTTCGGAGTAAAGGAGGATTCCTTGTAGCCAGCCAGCTGCACTTGCCAACTCTACCATCTGTGCCTTAAAGAACAAGAAAAGAGACCAACTCAGATGTGGTGCAGAGAAACATTCTACGATATAGAAGATATGTATTTAACCCCTTCACGCTCAGCATTTCAAGTGCAACGCTTTGTTAAATCTTTCATATTATAATGTGAATACAGCAAGGTAGGAAGAAACAAACTGGAAGACGCTGGAAAATGAGGCTGCCAAGTTGTCTCGGGGACCAGCTGTATCCGCAAACTCAGGTCCATCCCATAATGGGGCTGTTGGATCCAGGTAAGCTGACCATATTGCACTTGGGAGTTATTTCCAGAGCAACCATCTCTGCCTTCAGCTCTGTAAAGGTATGAAATGTGTTGTGGGGCTCTCAGACAAATGGAGGCTTTGTTAGACAGCTAATAGGGTCAAGAAAATAAAAAAATAAAAAAAATAATAAAAAGAAAACATGATCCACATAGTAGGTAAGCACCAAAATGATTTGCAAAGCATGGTATCAGCCATCACAAACTTCAGAACATAAATACAAAAAATTACTAATAGAGAGAAGCAGGGAAGAGAATGATGCTCGGTCCACTGAAGAGCTTGTTCTGACAAAGACTGAGAAAAGGATGCATTAAGCTTCCTTTTCAACGTGGTTTCACATTGCAAATAAAGATAATAAGATTTGCAGAGTAAAGAAAACAAGCATGTTGTGAAGAGCTGCACATCCCTCTAAAATAGTTGATGATGTTACAGAACACAAAGAGCTGCCCTCAGCCTGAAGAAAAAGCCAAGAATAAACAGCAGTGTAAAAAAAGAGGCAACAGCACATAGTATTATTCAAATAAAATACGATAGAAAGACAGAACTCTCCAGGCCAAAAACCAAGAACAGGGTATTAACTCCTTCCTTCACTCCAAGTCAGGTTTACAGCACTGAAAGGAAGCATAATCCTTGACAAGTTCCTACAATGATTTCTAGAGGTGCAAATGTGCAGCAGTCCAGTGAAGAACACTTTACATTTCTGCTTGCCCTTTGGGAGAAGCCACATCCCATCCCTTTGTAGGTGCCCTGGCATCCTAACTAGCTACAGCAGTAAAATCACAGGATGCAAAGAGCTGCACCAGCAGCAAAGGACAAGCACAGGTGCTGGGCAGAACAGCTAGCTGTCCTCCAGGTTAACACCATCTAGTGCATCTTCTCAGTATGTAGCAGCATGTAAAAGAAAGTGTATAAATTTCTGCATTTGAGATATTAAAACTGCCAAATTTATCTATTTTAACCTATGAAGCAAATGCAACGTGAACTCAAGACAAAATACGGAATCTCCCTGGTGCATGTTCTCAGAATACTGCCACACTTCGCAACATCTCCTTTAGAGAAGCACTAGTGTGTACTTAAGCATACCCTAACCTCAAACACCCACAGAAAAATACAAGAATTTTATTCAGCACAGAGAGTCACTACTTTGACATCTACTGACAGGAAGCGAAAAATGGCTCAGTGTCAACTCTATGAAAGTCTGAAAGGACATCCAAAACTTTCAGAGACAAGGGAATTTAAAATAGCTATCGGTCTGGAGGACAAATACGTAGCAGCAAAAAGCTTTGTGAGGCTTAAGTTTAGAAAAGAAAAAAGGATTTATATGAATTTTTTGCCGTTAAAAACTTTAACTTCTTTTCCCCCTCACCCCAGGAGAATATAAAAACAGGCAGCAATACAAGGAAGAGCCACCCTAATAAACTGTTTCTCAATCAACCAGCCTTGAGTGGATTATATTCATTTAATTCTAAGGAAATCTATTGTCTTCCTCCTCTAAATATTAGTATAAAAAAAAAAAAAAAGACATTACTTTAAGTCACCCACTCAAGAAATTAAGGAATAGAAAACACAACCAGCTCAATTCTATCTGCATACGTATCCAGGCAAGGCAATGAATTAAGCATAGGCCTCTCAAAAATTAATCATGCAATTAAAAGCTATTATACTCTATCTACACAAAGGCAGAATTAAGTTTGTAAAGACATTTCTTAAGCACTTCACTACAAAAACCAAATATTAAGCAGTTTTTGTGTTGGGGCTGTGAAGCTGGAACTTCATGTTTAAAGGGAACAACGCCAGTACTTGCAATAATCATCATCCCAAACATACAGCAGTTGAGTTTAAATTTTCAGCTGCACAGTCAATTACCGTTTGAATCACAGGGCCCACTACTTTCACTATGTTGCCTAAAAAAAAAAAAAAAAAAATTATTAAGATAACCTAAATTTATGCAGTACGATACAGGGCTTAATTGCATGATTACGTACTGCCACGCTACAGAACTTCTTTCTAATGGCTTCACAGGCAAGACAGTAAGCGAGGCAGATGACTGCAGAAGCAAAGAGGATGCTAGCCCAAATTAGAAACTGGAACAAGGATTTGTTTGTATCTGAAATATCAGTCTGGATTAACATACATTTAAAAAGCTAATAGCAACCTCTGAATCCAAAGTACAGCCATCTACCCAGAGAGCATTCCTGTTTCAGAAGAGATCATGCCCTCCAGGGCCATGTATGGACATTCCCATGTTCTAGGATAATCCCCTTTCCTACGGCCTAGGAATCACCATCCCAGCAACTCGCATGGATGCACAAACTTGCACAGCTTTAAGCCCCAGAATCTTTACAGGGATGTCAAACTAAAAGATCCCACACATTAGACATATCCTGCATTCACTGTTCACAACCCCATACTATATAGCCTTTACATCCCTGAAAAAGCTATGCAATAATTTAATAATTTATCTTCAATCTCTCCTACATTAGACAAAGTAAATGAATGCAAACCATATGCAGCTCCTAGTCTGAGATTTCCAGATTGAGCACCCAGTTAGTAAAGAGGTGAGCTTTTAAAGGGAGCTAGTTATCACTACGGACAGTGACTGGCTCTGTAACATCACTGAGAGATTTGACAGCTCAGCTGTCTATTCCCTGCCCTTTTTCCAGTTTGTTAGAACACAACTATTGTCCCTTAAATCATTATACACGAACCATTTTCTTGTTTAGACATGTTGTAATGGAACAGCCTAGGCTAAGGTACCAGAAGAACAATTTGTCGGTTCACATAGTATTAATAGGGCAACATTAATTCATTAAAAATATAATTTCATTTAAGAAACAACTCAGAAATTCGCAACTGGCAAAAGCAGCTTTTTTAGACAGAAAATTAACATAAAAAATTTCAATTTAGCAGTTCTTATTACTTTCTGAAGTTTAGTTTCAGGGCGGCTTTATATTTCTTTAGCACAAGCATTTTCAAAACATATTTTTTAAATAATACTCTTACTAAAGAAAATGGTATCAATTGCTTCCACACTACAGGCAAAGAGAATTTAGGTCTCCATACAAGCCTACGAGGAGAAGAATGCAAGATAAACTCTCTGCTTTGGGAGGAAATTTAGAAAATTCCCTGTTCCCCTACACTGTGATGCATCATTTAGTAAATACTAGCTCTCTCCACAGCAGTTCTGGTACCTCAAAACCTTTTGGTAATCAAAAAAGGTCTTAAACAAAGTGCATAAGAGTAGTGCTGGATAGCATAGGGGAAAAAAAAGAAAAAAAAGAGGCAAGGTTCTTGTCCCTTATAAATGTGATCGTCACCCTAGCAGCCACGAAGAGCCAACTATCTTTCCTCATGTATTATACCGTGGCAATAAGAGCCATTTCAAGTGTTGCGTAAGCTCCACACTCACGGCTATATTCTTCCCCTAAATACACTGCAAGCATCTCATGAAGTCAGTGGAAGTCACATGCAATTATCTTGAGGACAGAAAGGCCTTAATGACTAGCACAAGTTCCTAGAAAGATTCACTTTCAAAATTCATCAGCCTTCTTCAAGACCCAAGTTTAACCCAGTGTTGACACAGGGCCAAGCAATTACACCCAGCACTAAACAAGGGGCTTAACAACTGGGATTTTCACGAGTGCTCAGCATTGACCTAACTGTCCTCACTGAATTCACTGACCAGCATCAACAAAGACCATTTTTCAAGGGCCTCAAGTGGCAACACATCATCAATGTTATGGTAAAAGAGCTGATGAAGATGTACTTTGATTTTTCCCTAAAAACAATCGGAGTGCTCAAAAACCATCTGTTCTAGCAAAAACCTGGTCACCCTTGCACTTTACACAGTATTACCCTTTTAATAATGTTTAAAAGAAAGAGCTTTGGGCAGTTTAAAAATTGTACGTGTAACTAAGCTTACAAAGAGATTTCAATAAAGATCAACTTCAGTTGTGCATTTTTTATTTTTTTCTTAAGGTCAGTATTTGTGAAAATTTTCATGAGGTATTCACACTATCTCATTTCTCTCCTCGACTGGAAAAGAGCATTTAGCCAGCCCGTAACAGCAGAGCAACGCGAAACAGAATTAGTTTGCAGCCTCTGTTGATTTAGAAGTGTGCACAAGCAGTTATTTTTTAACTTCGTGTTTAGCTTGTGCAAACAGTCTCCAGCAACACTGCACATGGATGAAAATTTTCTGATGATGCAAGATCAAGCAGTTCATGATGAAGCCTGTGTTACGTTTAAGAAAGGGCAGAGATGAGCTATCATTTGCCAAGCATCTTTAAGCCCTTCTTCCTGCAATTACAGGCAAAGAAACAGGGCACAAAGGGGTTGGAGTTTCTTTGAATGGATGCAGAGGGCTGCACAACAGAGCACTTACTAGTATGTTTTTTTTTTTTTTTTTTTTTTTTTTTGTGCATGGGCTTCAGCTGTCAAACAATGCTATCCACAAATATGCATGTACTACAGCAATATGTCAATGTGCTTTTTTTAGGATGTGAGGAAAACTAAGGGATAACCTAACCAGCTAGGCTGTAACCTCAAGAGAGAAAATGCAAGGAAATATTTGCATCTATCAACACCTTGCTTTCTCTATGTGGACATTTCAAAATTTTTTATCTTTGGTAAGTACAGAAAGAGTGATTTTCTTCATAGTCAAGACAGGTCTACAGCAAGCAAGCAACTGAACCAAACTCTGAGAAGTCCCTGGGCAGTACCATTTTACTGCCACCTATTCAAAACAGACTTCTTCAATGAATTCAAAGCAAAAAACTGACACTAACTTGGGTCCAAAACCCAAGATCTTCCCAGTCTCCACAAGCAAAATGAGTCCATCAGGCTCTTAACATCCCAAAGTAATAAGGCTTAGGCCTGATCAAAAAAATATATTTTTCTATCCAAAAAAGCTCCGCTAGTTGGTTTCTTCAAAACCTTTAGCAATGCCTCACTGTGCTTGTGTGCAAGAAAAGCTTCTGCTACAAAATATTTAACAATCTTCAATTTTAAAATAAAACTATGTATTTTAAACAAATGGCATTCCCAGCTCTGATTCTATTTTTAAACTCAGTATGTACCTCCTGCCTCTAGCTCACTTTTGTTCCTGGAAGCTGAGCCATTTTGAGTGAAGTCACATAATATAAGATTTCATTAAAAATGCAAAATGCTTTAGGACTGCAAATAGCATGAAGCAGTATGATATTTTAAGAAACATCCGCTCATAACTTAAGCTTTCTCTACCTTTCATTAGAGGAGACAAACATATGCAAGATTTTTAAACATAATAACATCCAACATCCGATCTTTAATGAATATTACTGCAGTTTACATGACTATATAGGTCATGAGATATCAAGCTCCAACTGAACATCAGAGTAGGCATGCTTTATCCCCTGCTAAGGCTAGATGGACATTTTCATGCATAACAAAAGACCTGGAAATATGAGAGAAAGTTTAACTAAAGTTATAAAAAAAAACATATGATCATTTCTGGTCCTTGTTAATTTAAGTAGTTTAAGCCTCACTTGTTAAATTCAGTTATGTATGGGCGTAAGACACATGCAATCAACGTAGGTTTAGACTTGCATGCAAGTGTTCTGTCTTTACTGCTCTCTACATTAAAATGATCTACAACAGAGCTGCATAACCTTAAAAATACTAATCAAAGATTACAGCGCCTCAAAAGACACAATCGTCGTTGCATCCTAAAGAAAAGCAGACATCTTAGAAGAAAGCCATTAATCCAAATGTCTCCTCATCTATTTCCAACAAGGTATTTAAAGGTATCATGAAAAGAAAAGAGAAATTCAAATAAATCAGGAATAAATACAGCATCTAAAATCCTTAAAAAGCTGATTTAGATATCTCTACCTTCAGAACCCTTTCCTCTTTTTTTTCCTCCTTTTCCTCTTTTTCTCTCTTTTTTTTTTAAACCAAGAGGTGCATAAAGACTGTGCCAAAGAGAAGACTTGATTAGAACAAAACTAATGTAAATTTAAGGCCTGTGTTTTGTGATTACTATATACTTTTTTTTTTTTTTTAATGTTGCATAGGCAAATCTACTTATTTTAAGAAGTCAGAATTTCTCACTCCTAAAATTCTGCAGCACCCATGTAAAAAAAATTCTTAATCAAGTCTTTAAGAGTTCCATTTAGGAAAGCACAACATACTCTATCATACATGCATCTATGTTAGTTTTAAAATGCGTTGACATGGCCCCAAAGAAGAAAAAAAAGAAAAAGAAAAAGACACATTCCAGCTCAGATCCTCAAAGGGGACTCTGGCACACCAGTATCTAACTTACTGCACTTTTGCACTCAGATATTCCCTAAAATGCCTTGGGAGAATTAGTCATGACTGAAACATAAAGACTATGAGTCCTTATCCCCTTGCAATTCCAAGACACAAGCCCTCCCTCAAAGACAGGTGTAAGAAAAGACAGATCGCACATTGCAGTTCAAAGAGTCTGGTGATCAGATACCTCACCTGGATTCATGTCCTTACTCTAGCAGATTCAGTAGGATCTGACTCTGCGTCTCCTACAGTCTACATAACTCACTTACCAAGTGTTTTGGAAACTCCACTAACACTGATCTACTGCATATAAAAATATTTACTGGAGGAAGAAATTCGCATTTCAGTTTTCCACATCCCAGCTAAAAGGCCAAACCTCTGGCTACACAGTTCCATCAGACCTTCTCTTTTGACAGAAGCAACTGAAATAACTAGTAATCTGTAACAGAGGATGCTCTGACAGATATGGAAAGCCAGGGAAGCAAAGCTAACCAACAGCAGAAATCTAGATGCAAGCTTGATTCAGTCTTAGAACTGTAAACTCCAGCACACAGCAGGAAACCTCTTTGAGAAATCAAACTCCAGATCTCCTATCACACACCAAATACCTTCCCAAAGAACTCATTTAGGTTTCAATTTTCTCCTCTTTTTTTCCATCTAACATTGCATGGTTAGGAAGCTTAGCTCCAAGCTTCGTCGCTTGGTCTTCTGTCTATACATGTTAGAAGAAAGGCTATTTCCAAGAACCAGGTAGTAACTCTTCCATCAAAACCATGATAAGAGTATCTCCACAAAGCCTGCAGAGAACGATAAAATACTGGACTTTCACTACTTCGCAATGTTAGTCTGCCAGTACAGTCATTATATTGTCACATATGCGGTGCCTTCATTCATTAATTATCTGTCCAAAATGTGCACGTATGAATAAAGAACATTGCACTGTATGAATAAAGAACATTGCACATACAAATAAAGAACAGCACTCAATGTGAGCAAAAGCTTCCAAAGGTGTTTCTGCAACCGTTAAATACATTTTTTCCCCTTAAATTTCATTACAGAATTGCAGTCAGCTTTTAGGAAAACCAGCCTAAGTCCAGTTTTCAGTGACCTACTTTTAAGGCAAAATACTAAGAAGAAAATTAATGAGACAAAAAAGCAAAAAAATAAAAAGCAATAAATTCTATTTGGCATATCATTAAAAGCCTTAAGTAAGAAAATCCAGGATCAGCTAAAATTCAGCAATTTTTTTGCCAAGAGGCAGATAATAAATGCAAGCAGATTACTAGTTAAAAAGATCGGAAGATCTGTCTGTGTCAAAAATCCCTCCTGACCAACTGCACATTTGGGCAAAGATATCTGAAACACAACACCATAGCTGAAAAGCCAAAAACTAATCATTTTGTCACCACCTAACACTTTTTTTTTGAAGCCAGAAGCTCCCAGCAAGCACATTACTTGGGGAATCAAAACTCTAGCTCAGACTTCAGTGTTTCAGTCAGCAATAAGCTAAGTGCTGCGCTGGCCTAGCTCAGTGTCACAACTGTCCAAATTGGGGGCCAAAGAAGCAACCAACTGAAAGCATTTAAAATACAAGCCTAAAATTTAATCAATACCACAAACAGAGCACAAGAATTACACCAAGCTGCTACTTCTAGTCAAACCCAGAAGTCACCTGCTAAAGTCAAACAGATTTCAAGCTATTTTAAGGCCACCAAAATTTTAGGCCGACTCTCAGAGTAACAGCAGGAGCTCTGCACCAGTTCCAGCAGTTATTTGTTTCCATCCTGCCCAAGAATCTGCCTGTATTTTGCAGCGTTTGCTCCACTACAAATGTACTCGTTCTGAAAAACAGTAAAGCCTACCCTGGCCCTGTTGCAGGGCAGAAAGCACTCTCCTTCTGCAGTGGAGCACTGCACTGACTACTACTGTCAATACTCGTTTTTCCTAACGCTGTCTTAACTTTTACATGAGACTGTATCAGGCTCTTAATAACCTCTCGAGCACAAAAATGATCTTCTCCACCACAAAGACTGGTACACCCACGCTACTGCCCCGACACACTATTACCTCTGCAAGGCATGCAAAGCTAAACCTCTGTCTGCTGCAGCACATCTGTTCGAAAGGCCACCAAAACTCTTCACTTCTGCACAGTTTGGCTCATTAGATCTAACTGCAATCTGATTACATATCCTAGAATTATTCTTCTCACCGTTCGCTTCAACGAGCCCTGATGCATTTGCACTTGTAACGCGTTTACAGAACCTAAGACCAGGCCAAAGTATGGCTTACGCATCGTTTTAGCCAGCTATAGAGGTCCTTCCCCCCCCTTTTTTTTTGTTCCATTTCAGAGAGCAGCGATGAGTGCCACTCGCCGTACACAGCACCTAGCTACCCCTTGCTGCAGCGAGCTCTGCCTCGCTTAACGTAGAAAAATCGAGGGGGGGGGGGGGGGGGGGAAATCAGGGCAGAGCACACCGGCCGTACAAGGGCGAGCAAAGCGCCCGCCGCGCCGCCACCGTAGCTGCGCTTCCAGCCGCGGCCGGCGAGGCGGCGGCGGGGGCGCCGGGCCCGGCCGCGCCGTCTCCGCCCGCCGCGGCTCCCGTTAATCCGCCCGGGGGCCGCGGCGCCTCTCGCGGCCCAGGCGGAGGAAGGCCGGCGGGCGCGCTGCGCGCCGGCGGAGCGGCCCCGCGGGCGCGTTAGGTAACGCCGCGCCGGGTCTGATGCAATAGCTGCGGGCTCCCCGCTCGGGGCTCGGCCGGGCACGGATACAGGTCAGGTCCAGGTCGAAGCCATCCTCCTGGTAGCGCCTTTTGTTCCTGCTGACGATCTCTTTGATGATGGCGGTCATGTCTGGGAGCCGGGGGCCGCTCCGGGACAGCGCGCTGAGGCCCGGCGGCGGCGGCGGGGCGCGGGGCCGGCGGCCGCCGGGCGGCCCCGGGCGCGGGGCCTGCTGCTGCCGCGGCTCAGCCCGAGGCCCCGCGGCGGGCGCCGGGGGCGCAGGCGGGCCCGCCTCCCCCCGCGGCGGCGGCAGCTCCCGGCGGCGGCGGCTGCCCCCTCCTCCTCCTCCTGCCGCCGCTACGCCGAGCGGGGCGAGAGCGGCGGCGGCGGCCGCGCAGGGAGGGTTCGGAGTCGGGCCGAGTCCCTGAGGGTGCCGCCGCCGCCGCCGTCTTTGAGGCGAGCGCGGCGGAGGCGGAGAGAGCAGCTCTCCGGCGCTCCGGGCCCCAGCAATGGTGACAGCGGCGCGGGGCGCCCCCCCGGCCCGGCCCCGCTCCGCCCCGCTCCCCGCCCGGGGCGGCGGCGGCGGCGGCGGACCCGGAGCCGCGCGGCGGGACCGCGCAGCCGGGCGGGCGGGCGCTCCCCGGCGGGCGGGCGGGTGGGCCGGCGGGCGGCGGCGGCAGGCAGCGCAGCTCAGGGCGTGCGGGGCTCCGGCCCGGCCTGGCTCATCTCCCCCGGCCTCGTCCGCGCCCAGCAGCGCCGCGCGAGCGCTAGACTCCCATCATGGCTGCAGCTTCCGAGAGGGGAGAAAGCTCCGCCCCGCCCCCTCCGCCGCCGCCGGACCGACAAAGTAGTCCCGCCACATCACCGCCGCCGCCACCCGCGGCCCCTGCCCGCCGCCGCGCCCCGCGCCGCCGCGCACTCCGCCGCCGCCGCGCCGCGTCTAGCAGCCGTCCGCGGCCACTGTGGCCCTGCGGAGGGGGGGACGCCGCGGCGGGCGGAGGGATACGGGCGGCGCGGTGAGAGGCGCGGTGACGAGCGGTGGTGCTGCGACAGGTCACGTGGGCGGCCCGCTGGGATCGCGCACCCCCCCCCCGCCCCCCGCGGCGGGCGGAAGTGGCCGGGCCGCTGAGGTGAGGCAGCGGCGCGGCGGCGCAGCGCCTCCCGCCCGCCCGCCCGCCGCGGGGGGAGCGGTCCTGGGCGAGCGGAGCCCGCTGCTGGGGCGGCCCGGCGCCCCGCGGGGACAGCGGCAGCGCCTCAGCCCGGCTCCCCCGGCTGCGAGACGGGCCGGCGGGCCTGGGCCGGCGGGAGCGAGCCCCCGCGGGGACGAGCCGCGGCGCCGCGGCCTGCGCTGCGAGGCGGCAGCCCGGGGCGGTGCCCCCGCGGGGCGGGTAGGTGCGAGGGGGCCTCGCTCCGCCCGCGGGCGGCCGGCCCGTTGCTCACCTAGCCGCCGCAGGCGGGAGGGCGGGGGGCCGTGGCCCAGCTCCGCGCCCCGACCGCCGGAAAAAAAAAAAAGTCGTGTGCGCCTCTGCCTGCGCCCGGGGAGCTCGCCCTGACGCTAAATGATCCGCGCCGCCGTCCTGCCCCTGCGGCAGCGGTACGTGAGCACCTACTGCCCCCTGCAGCCGCCCAGGTCCCGGGGGAGACGCAGTAGGCATAGGGCACTCAGCTGTGCCGGAGCTGCTGCTCGTTCCGTTACGGGGCCTGTAGCTCTAGTGCTGAGGGCTTTGGGGAGCAGGCTGAGTAATGCGCTCAGCTTAGCCACGACCTTGGTGACTGACTCCCCCCCACACAAACCCTGGGTGATGAAAACCAATTATCCTGACAGTGAAAAGTGCTATCTCTAACTCCAAACCAGCCTTCACGGAAATGGGGAAAATGCAGCTTTTACAGATAAACACCGTTGCATAAGTCCGAAAACTGTTTTATTAAGGCAGTGACGATTGCCCATCCCAGGTTGGACTTCTGAGTATGAAAGCTGGCTGGAGCCTCAGTTTACTATCATTATCAGAGTTTGATACGGCTGTGGCTTTTTCTTTTGTGCAGACAGGTGAAATGTTAGCCCATTGAGGTAATACAGAACAGCATACTTAAAGGCAGCTTAGAATGTATAACTTCATATGAAGCATTCTCATGGTGGACAGTAAGTAACTTGAGGGATACTCTGTGCAGATCAAGGATAATGTACCTTTGAAGAAAGCCTGTTTAAAAGGAAGGAGAAGGCAGTTGTTAGTTTTATAAGGAATGATGGACTTCTCCAAAAATCCTCATGGAATAAAAACAGAAGAGAAAACACTCCCAGTATAACTAGAAGAGACATTTTGGAAGAAGCGGCCTAATGGGGAGAACCTGTGCCTGCCTTTCTTCTCTCTCTCTATGAGAAACAGATTATGTAAACTGACAGAAATCTCCCTAAAGAACAGATCCAGGTTCTAATTCATGCATGTGAGTAAAATATTTCTGAGGCTGGCAGTGAAAAGCACCTTACCTAAGAAGGTTTGTATCTTGATAGAACCATCAGACCGCAATGAAGACAGAACTCCCAGGATCACAAGCAGGAAACTCACATGGTTTACATGGCCGTACCCTAGATAATACAGTTACTATCAAATACATCTGAGCAGGAAACTCAAATCATAATGTCTCTCTTACATATTGGTTAGATACTATGGAAAACTGGTTGATAAGCAACACTGTCAACTGTCCCTGTCAACTGTATTTTATTTTTAAATATATATATATAAAAAGATAATATAAATTTTTATTTATATGTTAGACAATACTTTCTAAAACTGTTTCCTTTCTGAGAAACGGTCAACAGGAATTCATGTTTCAGGTACTCCAAAGGATATGATAAATTCGTTGTCTTGTTCCATCTTTTAATGACTTTCAAGAGAGGCGCTGAAGTCTAGTTGCAGATGGTTAGAACAGGTAGAGGAATTTAAGGCATGCTGTGCCTCAACAGGGTCAAAATAAATTGGAAAGTAAGGTAAAAGGATCTCCTGAGTCACTGCAACCTCCAGCCTTTGCAAATGCTGTATTATATAATTCATTTCACAAATGTATCAAGTTTCATCTTAAGATCTTTTGCCACCGTAATTCCCACTGAGAAGCTGTTCCCAGAACGTTCTTCTGATTTTCATGCTAAATATATTTGTGACTGGTTTATATCCGTTTGTTCTTGTGCCAGTGTTGGCCTTAAATAGCTCTTACTCCATCATATTTACCCTTTGTGCATTTATAGCCAGAAACGTCCATCTTGGCCTTTGACTAGGCTAAGCTAGCTCAGCTCGCCTAACTTTCCATTCTCCTTCATCTCAATAGTGGCTTTCTGCTCCAGTTTCAGTTTTATTCATTTCTCTTCAATATACACGACCAGAATGGCATGCAGTGTTCTAGATGGTATCTTGCCAAAGCCAAGGACAATGGTATTAATCCCTTCTAAACTCTGCTAGAAACACTGCGCCTAAGACATCTTAGGGCCGTGTTTTCCTATTCACAGTGGCAGCTCACAGTTATTTTGGGATCAACTAGTGTGCACAGCCAGATTATAATGTTCTTTTCTGACCTACAAATGTATGCAATGAACCCATGAAAAGATTTCATGGCCGTGCCTACTTTTAGGCCTTGGACTCAAAGGTTATCCATAGGCAAATATACTTGTGCTTAGCAAATCAAAACCATGTGTTAAAACATTTCTAACGGTCCTGAAAGCGTAAAGTCTCTCCCTCTTTTTCTAACGTCCAACTACATGACATGTCGCTAGGAAGCCGATATGGCTCAGTTGAAACTCCTTTGGCTAGCTTCCTGAGTCCAGGTTAGAACAAGACCAAAAAGCAACCTGAGCAGAAAATATCCTATCAATGGCTATTGTGCCAGCAAGTCCTGGGATAGATTTTCATCAAGCTATGCAGTGACAATCTTTGTAATGGCAACCACTGTTGAAATCCCATTATCCAAGCTGCATGACTATGCCAGGAATTAATAGGAAAGGGAGAGTGAAAATAATTGTGTTTAAATTGATGGTATGTCTCCATCTTGAACTCTGTCTACAGTTCAGGTCCCATTTAAAAAAGTGTAGAGCACATCTGAAGAAGATTCAGCAAAGGGAAATATGGATGACCAAAGCTGCAGAACGGCTTTTCAGTGAGGAACCATGAAGTTTGGAACTTTTCACCCTGGCAAAGTTAGCTAGGGATCTATAAAAACGTTAGTTACTGAAGAGATTGGACAAAGACTGTTTTCTTTAACATTTCTTCCATATAAAATATAGGGACACCAGATGAAATGAGCTGGCAACAGGTTCAAAACAACCAAGAGAGGTAGTTAGTGACATGACATAATGTTAAACTGTGGAACTGCACTACCAAATGTCTTGGATGCTAAAAGTTTATAGGGATTCAAGGGGAGACTAGACAGATTTGTGAAAGAATTAGCTATAAAATACAATACAACCTGTGGCTCAGAAAGTCTGATCAATTCATGTTGCTAGTTTCTAGATCTGTCCTTAACTAGGAAGCATAATGTATGATGCAAAGTTTCAGGGTCAGGTGGAACATACCCATCACCTGTAGCTGGTCTCTCCAACAGCTCTGCATTTCCCTGACCCTGCCATCTACATCTCATTTAACTGCACACAACTCAGCTGATTTATCCCAGTAGCCACAGGATGCCAAATGCGTGGGGAACTCTGGCTCGCTTCTCTCTGAAGAACTCTATCTCGAGTACTTTGATAGAAGATGCACTTCCTGCTTGTTTTGCCTCTCACCTGGGGATTCTTTTACATAAACGGAGTCCTCAGGAATCTTACACTTCCAATTTCCTACAAATTTCTGGCTGCCTTCTGAGTGATGAAGCCAGTTGCAGCATTTCCACAAAGTGAGCCCTATGCAGGTAAGAAGCTGTATGACTGCAGTGAAGCCACCAAATTCAGTGGATCTACTACCACAAGTAAACTTGACTAGACGCAAGTTTGTAGTATTGGGGTCTGGGTAGGAATTGGGTATCAGACCCTTGCTTCTGGGGTGTGTCTTCCCTTTTCCAAAGATTTGTCTTCCTTTACTGCTGGATATACATTATTCATATTTCAGACATTGAGATCCACAGTACCTGTGATACAGGAACTTGGAAGCATGAGAAACTCATGGGCGAGGACAGAAGCTGCCACAAAGACCTTTCCTTTTCCGTATAAGCCCCCGATTTCCAGTACCTTTCTCTTTCAGACTTTCACTAGAAGATATGAATTGAAAACTGAGGCTCAAATCGCACTGCCACTGGGAACAAGGCTAACAAGTGTTAGCCTCTGATGGCTCAGCACCAAGATAACAGCACCAGCTCCTGAACAGCATGGTCTGTGGACAGCATGAGCTCATGTGTCAGCAGTGATGGCACAGCAGCCCCTCTCCATGGTTAGATTTATGCAAACATGGAAAGCTCCAGTAAGACGACCAGTCTTTCCTCTCTGAGACTCATGCAGGATCGGGTTTTAGAATTAGTTAAATCCTATATTGAGCCTTCAAGAAGGTTATGACACTGTCTGTGCACTTAGTAAAACAGGATGAAACTGGTAATTCTTGCCACTTTAAATTAATATTGATTCAAGAAATAACTGTATTTCAACATGTGAGAAATTAAGATCCAATGTAAGTTATGAATTCTGCGCAGTAAAAAAACAGAAGCATCAGCCTTACCTTTAAACTGACCCTGTTTGGCTTCTGAAAAATTGCATCTATCAGAAAAAAAAAATAAGAACTTTTTAGCAGTGGATTTTTCTTTGAAGGTTAGTGCCACAGCTGTCAAATAGCTGTAATAAAATGTAGGTTTGAAGTTTTTTATTATTTGTATGTGTGCTTGCATTTATCCTTAATTGCAACAAAACAGATGTCATTTTTTTAAGAGTGGGAGAAAAAACAGAAGAGTCCTAAATATTTTCTGACTGCATTGGTAATTCAAACACAATACCATTCTGCTAGTGCATGAAATACAGACAGTAAAATAAATGATTATCTTTTTTTCTATTCCAGAGGATTGATTATAAAAACTAGTATAAGCCTCAAATTAATAACAAAAACTGTCAGCATCACTGATTGTATCTTGTTCATTTTATAAAGCATCAAAGGGAAACTGTTGACACATTCTACATAGATTTAAAAATATGCCTAAAAATTATAATTTTATTTACCATAAAATATTGGAGGAGCAGTAGAAAAAGGAAGGCCTTTTGTAAATCAATAGATGTACTCAGATATTGACACATACTTATTCTTTGATTAAATACATCTTTTATTTGCAAAAGCTATAGAAGCACATAGCAGAGAAAGGTGGAAACCTGCAATACTGCTGAAGAAACTAAAGTTGTTTCCAACATTATTTTTTTTTATGTAGGTTATAGTAATCCAATAAATGGAACCAAACCAAAACTGCCAGGAAAGCACCTTAGTAAAAATCACAATTTTGAGAACCTAAGTATTTTTTGTATATAGATTTAATGACAAAAACACCACCTCACTGATTTGATGATGGATGGATTGTAATGAGATCACATCTTATCTGGATCACTGAGGAGACTGTCCGGATTTTAACATGAGCTAGTGAGCAGGTATAAGAAGGAAATATTGCATCTATGTTTTACCTGAGAAGTAAAGTTTAGTGGAACAGGTACAGTGAAAAAACTGTAGATCAGAAGCAGCAGATCTGCTCCACAAGTCATTGTATCCAAAAGCTAAAAAAATTCTCACTTGACTCATCTGTAGGGGAAGCATCTCCTGCTTGTGTATACAAGCGATGATGTTTAATAATGACCCATCCCGTAGTAAAATTAATGTTGCATAAGAAGTTAACTGCTCTTGAAAAACAGGTTCCTAAGTGAGCTGTTGGATTTTTTTTTATTAAGCCCGTGAACAATATATAAATTACAAGTAAGAACAAAATAAGTCATAAGGCTCTGTCTCAGAGAAAAGCTAAGTCTAAAACGCTCTAAAAAATCAGTGACATTGGTGAAGGAGCAGAATAGTTGAAAAAAACAGCAGACAAGTTGCCAAGACATTTGACTAATTACAGTCATTAGAAAGAACCCCCATTTTAACCTTTTTGGACAATTTTCTGTTTTAATATGCATTGTTAGAAGTTACTATTTTTCTTTTGCAATGTAAGTTGAAATTTGAAGTCCATTGCCTCAACATCTTTCAGAAAACTATTGATTAATTATTAAATTTAGATGATTTTCCTTCTGATGGATTCTAGCAGCATCTCAAATCAGCCAATTATTGTATTTTCCAAACTTGCCTTATTAGCCTCTGAAATGCTGCTGCTTCTCAGCTGGAGCTCTGTTTGTTCATTCTTCTACAGCAATCATAAAAAAAAATAAAAATACATTATCACAGTTATCAACTGTGCTGTGCAGAGTATTTCTATTAAGTTATCCATTAAGACCTGGCCAGTCCTTTGATTGGGGTTGTTCTACTTGCAACCACTGAGTTAAAGGAAAGAGCAGCTAAACCTGCATTCTACATGTCATGTAAGTTGGACCAAGCTCTGTGCTGGTGTCAGTATGTCAGGTAGGTAACTTGGAGCCCCCTCTCTCTGCGTTCCCAGCCTTCTTGCAGGTGCTAATGCCAATATGCCTGCTCCTAGGCTGCTGTGTTCTGCTTGCCCTTACGCCATCCAGATGGTGCTCCCGTGCACGTGTGCCTGCCTCTGCCAGAGGTCTGGGCCATCCCTCCTCAATGCAGAAATGCAGGCTTTTGCCATATAGCCTCAATGGTATGAAGGACATTATTATCCCTGCTACATGGTGCTGGAGTAGGTGGATGCCAAATACATCCATACTGGGGTGCAGGGACCCCAATGAGGCCCCATGGAGGCTGCAAAGCAGGTCCAGGCCTGGAGCACCTGATCCACAAGGAGATGGGAAGGAGCTGAGCTTGTTGGGTCTGGCCATGGGGATGCTCAAGTGGGGTGGGGTGTCTACAAGCAGGCCCTGGCTGCAGCAGGATGGCCAGGGACAGAAGGGATGGATGGGACCAAACCCTTCTCTGCAGCGACAGATGACATAACAAGGGGAAAATGCCACAGATCACAGCCCCGGGGGTTCAGGCTGTACGTAATGAAACACTTTTTCCTTGAGAGAGGGAACAGCCCTAGGACAGGTCACCACAGATACAGGAGATCTCAGTCTCGGCGGCGGTGCCCGGGCTTAGTGGGCCAAGCCATGACCCTAACCTAGTGCTGGTGACACCTGCTGTGAGTATAAGGTGGAGCAGGGACCTTCGAAGGTCCCTTCCAACCAACATTTCTACAATATTGAGATACCTTTGCTATGAAAGTTTTAAGACTTCAGTGACATCTTTTTTTTTTTTTAAAAAAAAAAAATCAACTCTGAGAGGCTGAGGTTTTCTGCTAGGTCTATGGCAGGAGCTTAGAAAGCCATTTGCCTGAAGTCAGAGAAGGGAAGGACAGCCCCACAAAGAAGGAAAACATGGAAAGGAAAGGAAAAAAATAATCAGGGCGTATTAAGGAAAAACAGAAAAAAAGGACATAAAAAGTAATTAACCTTGAACCATCTGGAAATACATTAACAGGAATATATGGGAAGCTCTACCACTGTAGCTTCTTAATGGATGAATGATATTTCAGCATCTAAAATGTTTAGGTTACTTTCTCTGAAGCAGGGCATATTAACCTGACTGGAGTTTGCAATGCCAGGGATTTCCTTGCACATCCAAATGAGCTTTTCTTAAAGCTCTCTCAGATGTCTCTACCCTGCACTAAAATGCTCCCCTAGTGCTAAAATTCCTCAGCACTTACTATTTAATTAACAGATCAATAGCTCTCCATAACCATTTTTTTTTCTTTTCTGTAGACACTTTGTATTTTCTCAGTTAGTCAGGCTGCTTGTTTACTAGTCAGTTTGGAATCTATTTTTTTCCTGAATAATTCTGAAATTCTGAAATAAGATGAAGTTGAGCTTCATCTTATTTTTTCCAAATATCTTGAAGCCATTTTTTCCAGATAAAAATAGATCTCAAGCTTCAGGTTTATCTACAACAACACAGTTCCATGTTACAGAGACATAAAGTAAGAACAGTTCAGAAACTGACCTATTTAATGACTCATCTATCATTTTGCTTTGATGGGAGTAGAGACATTTAAGATATTTAATTTATGTGAATATTTAAGATTTTATTTTTAAAAAGTACACAGTTTTCCATACCTATTTTAACATTACACATACAATGTGAATGCATGTCACCTACATTGCCTGAAAATGTAATAAATATGTATATCTACATAGGCTATAGATATAGAAAACATTTTGCTGCAAGCTCATGTTTTCACAGCTGTTTATTTTTCTTAAAATAGTTTGGCATTGATGAGTCTTGTAGTTGATGGCAGAACCACACTGTGGCTTGAAATTTTAAGGAAAACAGTTTGTGACTGAGAAACAAGAAAATAAGACCTTTTATCATTGTGATCATGTAATTGCAAATAGTAAAAACAGCTTTGTGTTACCATTGAAACTGATTATGCAGGCAGTATTAAACATCCATTTAAATAATAAGAAATACTTCCAGAAGATAAATAGAACCTTTCAATATTCATATTGTTTTAAATATCTTCTGGCCATGATGTTATGTTTGTTCATATGTAGAACTGATCACTTAATAGACATATTGTGTTATAGTGTCCTGGTGATTTGACACCTGCAGTGTTAGGTGGCTTGGGGTGCTAGAAGATAAACTTCTAATCTAGAAGTTATCCTTGAGAAAGAGAAGGGTGGAACAGGGCATTAGTACAATGGAAGAAGGAAAATTTTTACTGAATAGTCATACTTACTTGACAAAACATTATACCATAGTTTTATCAAAGAACCATGGCCATTTTTTACTTGAGGTAAGTCCTAGTCAGTAGGTTATTACTAATATAATAAATATATGTATTAAACTTTGTTCTGCTTAACCTTAGTATGTAACTTGCTGATGCAACAGATGGAAAACAGACATTTTTCTTTATTTAGTTGTTCTCTTAAATTGCTCTGCTTATATTTATTAAATTAAAACTTGAAACAACGAGCAATTATAGTCAGGATACCTGTGCAAAAAGAGAAACATCCAAACCCTCTATGTCCCAAGCCCACTGCTGTGAAGACATCAACTCAGTATCTGTGGCCTTGGGGGTTGTTTTCAGCAGACTAACAACAGCACGAGTGAAGTTTGAGGTAAGGTAGTCTAGGATGGTAAGTCCACAGACTAGAATACTCACTGCAGGGCGCAGAAAGATGTACAGGAGCTTGTCAAGCGGACGCTTCAGGAAAGCCACGAGCTGCAAGCCTGGCCTCATTTAAAGCCCCCTACGTTTGAAACGGCGGAGAAAAAGCGGGAGGGCTGTTTCAGGCCGCTTCCTAGCGCCCACCTCTCCTCCCGCCACCGGCTGCTTCCCCGCCTCTCGCCCGCTACTGTTCTTAGTGCCCTCTCCGGGGCCTGAGTCGAACACACTGCCTCCCGCAGGCCGCCGGCCCGCAGCTGCTAGGCCGGCAGCCCGCTCCACGCCGCGGCTGGGAGCCGCGGCCACGGTGGCCGCTAACGGCGCCTTAGCGCGCTCCGCCCCGCTCTGCGGGCGGAACCTTCGTGCCGGGCCGCGGAAGCCGGCCGGAGAACGGAAGCGAAGGACGCGGCCGCCGCCAAGCGAGGCGCTGAGGGGTCGGGCTGCCGACCGCCGCCTTCCTCCCGTCCGGCCACCGCCGCTGGGACCCCCCGGTTCGCGCGGCCGTGTGAGAGAGCGGGCGCAGAGGGAGGAGGGGAGGGAGGGGGAGTGAGTGTGCACCCGCCGCCGTCGCCGCGTACCGGGCCCTATTTCCGCGCCGGCACCTGCCAGGCCGCCGGAAGGTCACGGGCGGCGGGGCCGGCCCTGACCGACGCCCGCTTTCGCATCGCCGGCCGCCTCGGCGCGGCTCCGGCGTGTAGCCACCCCCGGCCTGCCCTCCCCTGGCGCTTGACCCTCTGCTTCTCTCGGCTGTAACGGCCGCGGCGCGAGCTTCCCCCCCCCCCCGGCTGCAACGGCCGCGGCGGAGCTCCCTCGCCTCCCCCCCCCCGGCTTTAACGGCCGCGGCGCGAGCTTCCCTCCGCCTCCCCCCCCCCCCCCCCCGCGTCTGTAACGGCCGCGGTGGAACTCCCTCGCTTCCTCCCCTCCCCCCCCCCCGGCTGTAACGGCCGCGGCGTGAGCTTCCCCCCGCCTCCCCTCCCCCCACCTGTAACGGCCGTGGCGGAGCTCCCTCGCCTCTCCCCACACCCCCTCCGGCTGTAACGGCCGCGCGCGAGCTTCCCCCCGCCTCCCCTCTCCCCAGCTGTAACGGCCGCGGCGGAGCTCCCTCGCTTCCTCCCCTCCCCGGCTGTAACGGCCACGGCGCGAGCTTCCCCCCGCCTCCGGCTGTAACGGCCGCGGCGGAGCTCGCTCGTCTCCCCTTGCCCCGGCCGGGCAGTCTCGCCCTCTACGCGTCCTTGGCGGCGGCGGGTACCTCTCACCTTAGCGGCGGTGCCAGGCCTGCTCCTCCGGGCGCGGCGTAGCGGCGGGAAGCGCGCCGAGGGGCGGGCTTCTGCCCTGGCGGCCCTGGGTCGGCGGGACGGCAGAAGCCGGTCCCAGTCACGGCCTGAGAGCCTGCATCTGCCTGCGGGGATGTAGCTGCAAGGAGCGTTTGCCCTTCCACCCCTTTCCTGCCCCTGCGCTGGCACTTGGTGCTCCTGGCAAGGTCCCAGCCTGGCAGACTGCAGGCCAGAGAGCCGCAAGCACCCTTCAGGGAGAGCACTGTGGGGTGGTGGAAGCACCCTAGGGTCTGTAAGTGCCAAAAAGGGTGCTCCCTCTCTTGCCTCTGCCATTCTGCTCCTTCCCTTTTATCTGTCGGTTTACTCAGACCTTTGGTGGCATGATTCATCTCACCAACCTTGCAGAAAAGTAATCCTTTTCTGGCTTTTTTTTTCTGCTAGTCTGGTGAGCTGAACTGGCTCACTAAAGGGCAAGGGAGATCCTAAACAAGCACCCGCGCTGGCACAAAGGAAGCAGCAGGGAGCACACAATAGCAGCAGGGGTAGGATAGGGACAGCAAATGTATCAGCTCAGTTCTTGTCCCTGCTTCCACCCTTAGGTACTTTATAGCTAATGAAAGGTAGGCCAACTGGGACTTTTTCAGCTATTACCTGTACTTACAGACTTGAAAAGCATTTGCTCCTTGCTTTAAGTGTTCAAGGAGAGACAAGAAATTCTTGCAGTTACCTAACTGCCTTCTAGTCATGCTACAGGAACAGGAAAGGAACCAGCACAGCTTCTCCTTTTTTTTTTTTTTTTTTTTCTTTTTTTTTTTTTTTTTTTGTTTGAAGTGTTGATATGCAGACAAGCAGAACTATATAAAAACATCAACAATGAATTATTCCAATGTATGATGAAAATGTAGCAATAGCTGCACAGAACTCTAGTTTGGCATTCAGTTAACTATCTTTGCTGTTATATCAGCAATCTATATAGAGAAGAATGCTAAAATTAATTTAGTGTAAACAGAACTGCAGAACACTTAAAAAGGCTTAAAAGTCTCTTCTGTTAAAACTTTTCTTATAATTAGCATTCAGAGCAAGGTTTGCAAAATTTTAAGCTGTTTTCATCTGTTAATATTTATCCCTTTTATTTTAACCAATAAATTTTAAGCAAATATGCTGAATCTACTACTTCTGATTAGTTGCATGGGCACTTAAACAGAAAATTTTAACTAATTTCCAAGTAGAAACATTTCACAGAAACATTCTTAGTGTACAGAAATGTTCTTAATTTACAAATTTTAAATACAAAACCAAAACTGTTTTAGCAGTCAACATTGGAATATTGTAACGAGCTCTTGAAGTCTTTTGACAAACATTTAATGGTGCTTCTTCTAATTCCGGTCTGCTGAATCTCTTTAAATCAAATCTATGGTATGACATTACTATTGCATTTATCTGAATATAGGATCAACATAATATGACTACTAGACAAGAGAGAGGGAATTCAAGGATATTTTGGCTGTAGGTAGTCCAGTGTTTCCCTGGCTGACAGCTCAATTTGGAGATTAGCCAGTTTGAAACTGCCAAAGGAATTGTCTTTGATTTTGCCCTTGTTACAGAAAAATCAGGCAGTGAATGAATAGGGCTTTTGCAATTCTCAAGCTGAGATCCTACCAGTTCAGTAGAAAGCAGATTGTCAAAAGAGGATTTCAATTTTTCAATTCATTTTTTGTATCTTTTAGGAAGAGTTTTTCTTCACATCTAGCAAGCTCCCTTAATTTGAAGGAGCTATGCTTTCTGATTTTGGCTCCTACAGCAGTCAGAGTTTTCCCTTGATAGCTGTGTGTCACATCCAGCATTTTCAATTTTTCAGAGATATTAATAGCTCAAAACTCTTCCAACTCTTAACCTTGTTATACCCCCAAAAACAAATCATAAATCTTTTTTTGAATGTGACGCTTGGGTGCTTTTCTTTTAGGTTTCCTCTTAGGGAAAATAATTCCATATTTTAGTAATGTAGTTGTCTATCTTCATGACTTAGTATTGTGAAGTCAATAATAGTCATAAAATTTCAACCTTAATGGAAATACAAACTTGGCACTGAAATAAAATAATCTTTCTTAGTAAGGTAATGTAGAGCTGAAAGGAATGTAGATTTTTTGAGGGAAGGACTGAAATCAGGACCTTTCTGAATTTATTCAATCACAGAAGTAAGTCTCAAATTATTACTGCCATTTGCTCTCTGCTTAAGAAAAATGGAGTTGAAACATCATCATCATATTCTCACTGCTGTGTGTTTTAACGTTATCCAGTTTAATATCTTGGCATTGTGCTACTGTTGAGATACTTCATGGTAAACTTTATGCCCATTTTCTGCATGGAAAACAAGTTTTTATAAAATGGTGCTTAAATGTAAGGCAGACGTTTTATCAGTTTTAATGACTTTTTCTTTCCTTCTTTCTTTCTTTCCATCCTGCATTTTTACATTTAGGGTTGAAAAGCAAAATGGTACATGCCGAAGCATTTTCACGTCCACTGAGTCGGAATGAGGTGGTTGGTTTAATTTTTCGTCTAACAATATTTGGTGCCGTAACGTATTTTACCATTAAATGGATGGTAGATGCCATTGATCCCACCAGAAAGCAAAAAGTAGAAGCTCAGAAACAGGTAGGGTTTACAGAAACATGTATGACTATCTCATTAATTACTGTTTATACACAGAAATGTATCAACTGAAAACTGGACTATGAATAACCAACAAAGGAATCAACAAAAGCATGTGGATATGGAGAAATCAGAAAATTAGAAAGAGATCTTTTGTAGTAAATGTCAGAATCCATGCTATTAGCATTTTCAGTACTTACATTTTATAATAAGTTGAAATGTCTAGCTGGCGGTGGTGAAAAAAATGCTCAACTGTAGTATGATGTTGTCTTGAAGCATCTGTAGGTGTGTGGTCCCAGAGTTTCTTCTGCTTCTGACAGCTTTGCTAAGTAGCAGTAGCATTAAATAATGCTCTCATCGGTCTCTTGGATGCATATTAAAACCTTGAGCAGAAGTGACTTACCTCTGTGCAGCTTTTTCACAATTAGAAGCTAATGGCAAAAGCAGAGATTGTAGTTACTCATGACAAAGAGGAACACTACTGTCCATTTTCCTTTTTAAGAGTAGCATGCACCTTGCCTGCACCTTCCCCAGCAGAGGTCAAAATGCACTGGAAAGGGGAGGGGAAAAAAGTGAAAAGCCTTGTCCCTTATATTGAACTAGAATGATTCATGGGAGTTAATGCTTTGAGAAAAGATTTGGGTGCAATTCAAGAAAAATGCTAAGTATTGCCTTTGGAAAATGTTGAAACATTGCAGCAGTTTTGAGCAACCTAACTCTGTTTGGGGGCAGAGATGGGTTGTTTTTTTAATGAAATCCTTAGTTAAAAGTTTGGCCTGTCTTGAAAAGTCAACTTTCACAATCTGTGCCAGTGCCAACAATTATATAAGAGATTGCAATATCCCAAAAGCATGTCAGATTTAACCGCAAAATTGAGTGTAAAGAGAAACTGAATTGTGAAAGTATGTTGACACAACAAATGACTTTTCCTTTTAAATGGAGAGAAAGAAAACACTGAATACAGAGAAAAATAAATGACTAACTTCTGTGCATTACCTTTTTTCTTTTTTTCTTAAAAATATATGAATCTCTCCTTGATACAGTCTTTTTTTAGAATAACACAAATGGTATTTTCCGTAAAAACATTCTTGTTATTTGCAGGGTTGTGAAAGAAGGTAATGCAGAAATGTGAAGGCTCTCTAGAGTTATCTTTAATGATGAGTTCCAGGCTTTCCATCTGAATACTCTACAAAATTTGTAGGAACTAACTGACTTGAAGCGTAATATATCTGTATAAGCTTTAAAAACTCCTATACAGCTTATGGAAGTGGTTCTGTACTGGGGTTACCTATATATTAGCCCTATTCTGGACAACAAACTTAGCGTTTTAATGTTTGTTTTGATTGCTTTTATGGTCACGATATATGACTTGTAGATTTGGGGGATGAGGGAAGTTAGTTTGACACTTATTTGATGGGAACTTAGACATGTGACTTGGTTTCTCTCAAGTGACTAGTAAGTCATTAGGAAATAGAGCTTTCTACTTCAGAATGATTTAAGCTATTTTGAAGCTTTTATTTCTAACTTTCAGACTGAAAATAGCAGCTCTTTAAAAACTAATTTTTGAATTAGCTAACCAATTTCTTTTTCTAATTTTTTTCTTTTTTTCCTCCAGGCTGAAAAGCTAATGAAGCAGATTGGAGTGAAAAATGTCAAGCTTACTGAATATGAAATGAGCATTGCTGCACATCTCGTAGACCCACTTAGTATGCATGTAAGACACTGTTCTCTGCACAATTGTCCCTGTTTCCTATAAGAGCACTTCAGGCAGGGAAGATCTTGGTTATGACTTTGGATGATTTTATTTGTCATACATACGTATGTCCGTGAAAATACACAGAAAATATTTCTGTAATTTGATACTAAAATTGCATCATTACAAACAGAATGAGTTTTTTTTAATCATTTAATTTGAGGCTTTACACTACTTCGAAGCTTTTTATGAGGCCTCCTTGAAAATCGATGTATTTTTTATTGGCAGGGACTACAAAGACCACTTCTAATACTGTTTTTCCATATCAGGTAACCTGGAGTGATATTGCGGGCTTGGATGATGTTATTACAGACTTGAAAGACACAGTCATTTTGCCCATTAAGAAGAAATACTTGTTTGAGAATTCCAGACTCTTACAGCCACCAAAGGGTAGGAAGGAAATGCTACAGACTTATGTATTGGTATTAAAAATATATATATATATGATTACTTAGAAAGAAAAGAAGAAATGGGTTAACAGTTGATAACTGTTAATAACTACCTATATGTATGACACTCTCTTCTTTGTTTCATGTGCAAAATCAAATAACTGGAGCACTTTTGTAGTTGTGTTAGTTTTTCCAGACTGCTTACTTTTTAAGTCACAAATTGAAACTGTCTGGAAAAATATTATTCATTTCTTTTTAACTAGACTTTCCACACAGGGCAAGGTCCCCATTTTACTAGTGTCTTGCATCATGTGTTAATCTATCCCTCTGAGGTGACTTTCTATTATGTTGTTTATGGTCATCAGTCACATTACCAGAAAAAAAAACTCTAGTAATTCTCTGTTTCTGGCTTGTTTGAATTATTTTTTCCTTTAAATTGTTTTATTTTCATCTGTGTTAGAAAAGAATTAGTGTAAATTGTTTCAGTGTGACAAGTTTAAAAAGTGGATGCTTTATTTATCTGGGCTCCATTTTTTTTCCTCTGGGATATATTGTATTAGCAGGGTTGAAACAGACTATAAAAAAGGTCTATCAAATGCTCATGGAAAATAAATAGATATTTTTTCAATTTTATCTTAAATTTACAGTCACAGAAATAGAACAGTCATCTTTCAAACAAATGTCTCTCTTCAGTTTGACTGTATCCATTTTTAGATATTTTTATCTTATGATAAGGGTATCTTTAAAAACTGACATTTGATTTGATGGGGCATTATGTACTTGTTTTCACAGCTTTTAAAACTTGTGCACAATCATGTCTATTACACTAATCCATGTTTTGTATACTGTTACGAGACATCATTAACACCACTGCTTTTTCAGGAGTACTTCTCTATGGCCCTCCTGGTTGTGGTAAAACACTGATCGCCAAAGCTACAGCAAAGGAAGCAGGTTGTCGATTTATTAATCTGCAACCTTCAACGCTGACTGACAAATGGTATGGGGAATCTCAAAAACTGGCTGCTGCTGTCTTCTCCCTTGCTATAAAGCTCCAACCATCCATCATTTTTATTGATGAAATAGGTAAAAAGCTATCTGCTTTGTAAGTAACTGTAACAAAGTAACATTAAACTGCAAGCTCAAGTTGATGAGTGTATTTGTCTAGTGCTACGTGCTCTTTAAAAAGAATGATAATAGAATCAGGTTTAGTCATATAAATAGTATAGAAAAGCAATGATGCCAAAATAGGAAAAATATTATACTTTTTAGTGTCAGTGGAGGAAATTACAGTAGAACAAGTTGATGCTTATTTTTGGTTGAGCTAAACTAGTTCTTGCAGGAAGCTTTTCTTCTGTATTCAGGTAATTCATCCCTAAATACACTTCAACACTGAATAGTTTTTGTCATGAGGAAACAGAACAAATTAGGGGATTAGGAGAGCTCAGAAGTAATAGTCTAATAAGGCTGAAGAAGTAGCAGGAAAATTTCAGTTAGGAAAACAGCAAAGGTGCCAATTGCTCAGTGCATTTAGACTTGTCACATTTGTGTTTAAGTTACTGTGAACTTGAATGAAAATTGCTCATTGTCCCTTAGCACTGGCTCTTCTTAGAATCAGTCATGCAGTTTGTAGAAATGGAATATGTTGAAGCTTTTACTCTCTCCCCATTTTCAGTTTATGAAAAGGTTATTTTCTTAAGATGGTTTTTTATTTCACACAGGTATGAGAAGTTTAGGTTTTTACTAGCTGTTGGAAATTCTTTAGGAAACTGCTAGCAAAGTTAGAGCACTGCATAACAGCGTGTAGAGTCTACTTTGTATCAGTCCTGTTCAGGCAACAGCAGCTTGCTGTTCTTCTGTGCTTTGGTGTCTTCTAACTTGCCTTACGCTGAACGTTCAAATTGTGTGTGAGCAATAAAGGTAAAAGTTGAATTTTCAATGAATTCAGGAAAGTGAAAATTTGAAGCCCTTGCAATAAACACAAGATTTGGGACAATTTCTTGTGATACTTAAGTAACTATTTTAAAATGTAGTAAGATTCCACTTTTTTATCCTTTGTCATAAGAAGTGTTTTCTACTTGTTGACAGTGTTTATTTAAAAAGTATTCATAAGAGACAGAATAACATAGGTCTGCACATGAGGAAATAAAAGTGTACAGTTTCTATGGCTCAACTGAAAGTAAATTGCTTTACTGAATCCTTTAATACAGATTCCTTCCTACGAAGTCGCTCAAGCTCTGACCATGAAGCTACAGCTATGATGAAAGCTCAGTTTATGAGCCTGTGGGATGGTCTGGACACTGATTATAATTGTCAGGTAAGTAGAGAGAATGACATGAAAAGTAACAATTTTTTTCTTCTAAACTAGTGTGCATTACAGCATTTGGGAAGGGGTGGCATATTGCATGTAATAATTGCCAAGAGTTTGTCTACCAGTTAATGTTAGTGATTGCCAATGTATTACGGGAGAGAGATGAATTATATTAATGGATCTTTCTGTTCTTGAGAAGACTGTTCTTGTGTGGAGTTTTCTTGGATGTTCTTGCCTGCTTTTTAATTTTAAGAAATACTCTTTTCAGAAGTTTCTTAAGTCTGAATAATACAAGTGTAAACTTTGAACTGCCCAAATCAGGAATTCAAAACGGCTTTAAAAAAATATCTTGTCAACAATATTTTTACCAGGTGAATGGAAACCTTATTTCAGAAAAGGTATTGAAAGATCTGAGTATGCATCCTAGTTGCAGGGTTTTTTTCTCTTCAGAAAAGCAGTAGACTAGCAAAGCTTATTTGAGTTAATCTGAAAAGGTAGGAATGCTGATTTTGTCAAAAGACAAATTCTGCTAAATAGAGCCATGCTTCAATTCTGTATTCCTCCCTCTGCTTTTCTCTTCCCTTTTCATTACCTCAATGGCAATATTATATTTTGGGAAAAAAATAGCTGTTGATTTTTTTTTTAAGAAAAAAGAAAAGAAAAGAAAAACCAACAAAACACAAAACCAATGATGCAATTGACTCCAGTCTAGGGTGGAACAAATACTTCTTTGCTTTTCCTGCTTTCCTCAGCTTGTACCAGCTACTTTTTTCCAGTTGATTTGGCGACTGATTAGAACACATTCAAGATAACATACATAAGGGCTTTTAATCTGAGTGTTTGCTTGCTGTTATTATGAAGCTGATGGTATGAACACTTAACTGGAAGTTAAGTGCAAGCATGCACTCCTCCGGCTTTTTAATGTGTTATCTTTTTTCCAATATAGAGACAACTTCTTGGAACAAGTCAAACTGTTCATTCCATGCAGTAAGACAATATATAGTTTTATCCATCTTTTGAGTTCAGTGTACTAAGCCTGAACAAGTCATTGTTATCCCGTACTCATAGGTCTCTGCATCGTAGGTGGTCACTGGAGTAAATAAATTACAATGGTAATGGGTGACTGAAGACACTGCGGTCAACTGAGATTTCTTGGAGGAGGGATTTAGCTGAAGAGTGTTTTGTTTCAATACCATATTTTTAGGCTCCTCCCATAGATGCGATTGCTATTCAAGAAGTGCTCTTTAAGCAGTGGTTTTGACATTTCTGTATTGTCTCATTTTTGACAGCTAGCTCATTCGACTCTTGTTAATTACAGATGTTTACTTGGGAGCTTTGGGCTGCCTGTTTGATTCTTGCCAAACAAATTTCTTCTGACTAAGGATTAAATTTGGCTTTTGTTACTGTGACAGGAATTCCAAATGTTAAGAGGAAATTGTAAATAAGTGTTGTAATGCATGTTATTTGTTCCTCTGTTGATTGCACCTGAAAAGTGTGTTCAGCTCTGTTGTCTGTGGGTGGGCTAAACCTGCCAAGGACACAATTTTGAGTCCAGAAGGAACTTCAGGCACAGTGCCTGGCAAAAAAGGCTGTGTTCCTTTGAGGGCCTGTTCAAGTCTGGAAGCAGTATATAGCTACATTCATTCCTTGGGGAGCCTGGGTTAGCAGAACCTGTAGACCGAGCCAGTTCTGGGCGGATTTCTCCTGAGTTCTGGGAAGGCTCCTCAGTTCTAGTAGTACAGAGAAAAAATATTTTGGATCCAGTACTGGCCCTGATACAGACCTCGGGGAAGCACAATATGGGTATAGTAATGTCTCTTTGCAAGAGGCAGCTCAGGCTCAGCCAAATCATTAGCATGTGTTCAGCACCAGTCATTTGAGGTCCCGCATGGAGGCTCTTCAGTGTATCTGCTGTTATCCCAGTACCTGCATAGTTCCATTGTCTCCTTTGCCTTTGTAGGGAAAAAGAAGTAGGCTGAACATAAAGATTTCTTTAACTTCCTTAGACACTTGCCTGTTACCCAGTTGATAAAACAGTCAAGGGAGCTTGGATGCAGCTTCAAACCATCTTTGCTGTCCCCTGCTTGATCTACTACATGCAAGAGCAAAGAACTTGTGTGCATAACTGCTGCTAGAAGGAGACTTGGTAGATTGCAGAGCCCTGGCTACAAATGAGCCTTTTGGCTTGTGTGTTTCTTTTTTTTGTTTGTTTGTTTTTGGGGGGGGGAGGGGAGAGGAGGAGGAGGGGAGAGGAGGAAGCAATTTGCCACCGTGTAATTAGGCCTCTAGGTGGCAGAGTCGCGCTGATCCAGGAAATGCAACCTGGCTTGGGCACAGGCTGCTGAAGCTCCTAGAGCCAGTTGCGGAACAGTGATCCAAAACAAAAGAACAGAAGTATGTCAGGAAGTTGTATTGATAGGATATTAATTTCTCTGGCATTATTCATTTTCTTGACTGATTATTTACACTGTACATAACTTAAAATAACAAATAAGAACACAAAGGTGATGTGTACTAGAAATAAATTTGCTCTTAAGCTAACAACTGGAATCCAATCAAGTAAGGTAAATACTCTCCTTGTATTGAATTTGGCTTACACGCGTCTAATGCACTGCTGTTAAATTGCATCTTTTTTTTTTTTTTTTTTTTTTAACATAGCACTGAAATGCAAAGTTTTTCATACCTTAACAAAATGCTTCCATTCCAGTTCCTTCCGTACTCAGTTCCCAATAGGAACTAACCAGATCTATATTAAAAAAAAGTTTTGGGTTACTGCTCGTTGCTTGAACTTTGAAATTAGGCTCAGAAGGCTTCAAACTTGTGTGGTCTCTACACAGATGATATTCTGTGGTACCAAAACTTTCTTAAGCTGTCTGTTTAAATCCAATTGCTGAAATCAGTACCAAGAAGCCTTATGTAACGTCTTTAAATGGTAACGTGTTGATAAAGTTTGGAAGGGTCATGTGTTTGTTTTTGAAACTCCAGTATTATGATGTTTTTAAAACCTGGTCTTAGGCTAACTAGTTTTCTCTGTTGCTATATACAGGTAATAGTGATGGGAGCTACGAACCGTCCTCAGGATCTCGACTCTGCAATCATGAGAAGAATGCCGACCCGATTTCACATCAACCAACCTGTAAGTCAGGCCAGCTTTGCTTAAACCATTTGCCTAGGAGCTGAGCAATAAGCGGATGTCTTATCAACCAGGAAGCATACGTCTTCATTTCTCAGAGAAATAGAGATGGGGTTCTGTTTTGATCTGTTTTTAGCTTTTTTAGAAGTGCATGTAATTCTGTTTTTTACAGTGAAGTTTCTCATAGAAAACTAGGGGGCATCTTGTGTCAGTTCATGGCAGTTAGTGCTGGATACTGTTCATGGTCAATAGACCTACTGTTTTGTTTTTCAGCTCAGGTTTGCTATCGATCTTTCTGTTTCCTTTCTGAATGCAGGCTGTGCTCCTCATACCCTTAGCTCTCTTTTTGGTAGTGCAAGGTAACACAGTTAGCTGTGGTATGCGAGGAAGTACTGTTTAGCTACACACAAACTGTAGCTAAACTGTAGGTGCATCATCTGTATCAGGACCAATTCCATAGCAGTGTTTTAGAAAACAGCACATTAAAAAGAAATCTGTTCAAGGCCTCTTACAGTCAGGAGCAACAGTCGGTCTGGAAGACCATACTTGTACCTTTCATGACTTATACCAAATAGACAGTAATTAATATCTTTATCAATTATGCCAGCTGTCACAATATAACTCCTTCTATAAATTGTCATCCTTGTCAAAGTATTTTAAAAGCATTTGTGTGCTTAGTGTTATCACAAGACATTGTTCTGCCAGTATTGTAAAAAGTTTGGTTATGTTTGTCATTGTTCCCTTCTGGCTACTGAAATAACCTTGATTATTTATGTTTTGCATGTTTTACTCCTTTAGTATTGATTGTGCAATAGAGCAGTCACATTCCCAGATCTGTCTTGTAAGAACCGGCTATCTGTCTTAATGGGCAGGTACTTCCTGAAACAGTGTTTAAAACTGCTTTTTTGAGATGCCTCTTCATAGGGTTGCATAAACCCTAACTCGTCTTCAAGTTTTCCTTGAATTAGTAAGGTCAATGGCAGTTTATTTTGGTACTTTTTCACGTTTTTCTATCACAAACCATAAGTAGTAGGATGAATGAATTTCAGATATCCCTCAAAATGTTATCACAAGACTTGGTTCTCTTGAATGCTAGAATTAAAACTGAAAGCGTGTCGCTTCAGGCCTGGACCTGTAACTGTTTTATTGTGCTATAGCCAGCTTGTTTCTTGTTCTTGTCTGTAGTATTTTGTGGTACAACCAGGCTTTATAATTTCTCTTTTATGGAGGGCTAAGATCATTTGTATGTGCTCTGGACAGAAAGCATGAACACCTAGTATTGTTGTAGCGTGACTAGAGCCTTGCAAATTTCACATGTAAGGTAAGGTTAGGAAGTGAGAACATCTCAAAATTACTCAGTTATCTGCAAGGCACATGGAAATGATAGCCAGAAGTGGTTTTTTTGAGAAAGAATATGGAGTGTTCAGCTACAAAGTATTTTTGTGAGTTTTGGAGGAGTGAGTGGGTGTTTTTTTAATGAAAGTGAATTTTGGACAAGTTTGATATTGGGAGAAACAAACAAATCACTACCTGTATTTTACTTTCTTAGTAAGGAGATGCTTAGGACTTGGTTGTTTCTTTTAATAACTTCATTACAGTGTATGATTAATATTGCTTAAAATTTCCCAAAAATGATCTGTTGAATTGAATTTATTTTTTAAAAAAGGTTTTTTACACAGGGCAGTTTATCTTTTTCATCTGATTTATCAGAGCGTATATTGAAAGCACCCCCTACATCTAGGGAGTCAGTCCTCTGTTAAAGATGATTTGGGGAAACTTCGGACAAAAGCTGCTGTTGTTTAGGGCAAAGCAAGACTAAACATCTGTCAGTGCACTTTTTTTTTCTTTTCCTATTGTTAATAAAAATGCATATGCTCAAATGTTTAATTTCATGCACTCCTCGAATCAGAGTACCCTAGGTCTATTTTTACTGATTGATATGCCTCATGCACAGTCAGATAGCTTTCCTTAGTGTGTATCCTTGTCTGCTCACTGAAATTTGACTGAAGGTCCACTCAGTGCAAAGTTGATATAAATGTTAAGTACATTTATTTTTGTTCTTTAATAACTTTAATCTCTTTTGCTTAAGGCTCTGAAACAGAGAGAAGCAATCTTGAAGCTAATTTTGAAAAATGAAAATGTAAGTAGACTTAATGATGAATCTGCTAAATTGCTGTGGTCATGGCTGCAAATTCTGGAGTTGTGGAAAATATGTGTTATAATTGTCTGTCTTGGAGCAAGGTATATATTATCTACCAGAGTATTTCTGATTATAATTTAGGAATCTTTTGCGGTTTCAGGTGTGGCTTCAAATTAAAGCAGTAGAATTGTGTACTGGTTTAAGCACAAGCCTTCTACTAGAGCAGTAGTAGTCTCGGATTTCTTGGTGGAACACTGTCTCTGAGGAAAATTACTTAATTTCTCTGTCTCCATTTCTCTATTATATAACAAGGTAATATATTTATCTCCCTAAAGATGCCAAAGATGAATCATGTTTGGAAATCACTTTGATCAGTGAAAGAAATTTCAAGCCATCATGAAGCATTCGTTCAGGAAGAAGAGACACTGAATTTTTTTGAACACTGTAGTTTATTGGCTCTAGTTCAGAAAGGAAGAATAACATTTTTTGACAGTGCTGCTTTTGCCATTTTGATTCAAAGTCTGTATTTTCTTTAGAGGAAAGGGCCTTCCATGTATGCTGCTACTAATATTAGATGGTGTTTATATTGCAGTCTGTATTCCAAGATGTGGAGAAGGAGTAGATATGCACGCAAGTGGTATTATCTGTTGGCAGAATATGGAACTTGATCAATATTATTAGTCTTTTGGGGACCTGAACCCTGAGCCACAGAGGTTCCTGCCACTGAAGTTCTACAGAACTTATTTAGTAGCACTAATTCTCATTAAGTTAACGTTGTAAAATATTTGTTGATTGAGGTCTATCCTAAAGGTAGGACTCTTTTATTAGTAAAACCAACACAAACCTTTAAGATGCTTAATGTAAGCTGATCGTTTGTGAATGGCTGAGATACTAAGGAAATGATTTTGCAAAGAGTCATTCTGTATTGTTTGAATAGCATGACCAGCAAAAAGCCAGACATGATATCCATTCTGCCAAAGGTATCCTGCAGGAAATATTGGCTTCTCTGCAGAAGATTGCAAACAACCTAAAAATTCTCTTGTAAATGGTGATTTTAATTTATTTTCAGGAATTGTTAGGGAGGTAAGCCAAGTGATAGGCTTCTTTATTGTCTCCCTGAATATCTGCAAACAGCCAGCCCTTGCATATAAGTGAATGCTGTGGCTCCTTTGTCTTGGCAGCTGGACCTTTGGGTTGCAGCACCTTGGCTGTATGGCCTGAACAGAGACACAAATCAGCTCCTGAATAAGGACTTTACAAAATGTAAGGGATATCAAGCATCCAGCAGTGAATCATGGAAGCACAAAGTAACTTGTTTTAAAAAAATAAATTAGCCTATATTGGTTATCTAGTAGGAGGAGGAATTGGATCTCTCAAGCCCAGCTTGTTTTCAGCCAGAGTAACAAACTTCCTGGGAGACTCCTTCCCATGATGTCATGCCTCTATTTTTCCTCCCTGTTTAAGATCTTGTTTCTCCTTTCTCATTCCAAAGGAAATCCTTGTTAATGCTTGGTATCCAAAGTGCCTGTTTTCCATGTTAATTCTCAGCCAGCTACATTGCATCGTTTCTGATTAGCTTTCAACCCCAGATTAGGCAATGATATGCAGATCAACAGTTGACTATCACTGGCTTTGATACTTGTGTGTGAGATAATGCTGGTGTTGTTATAGCAAAGCACACCAAGACAGCAGGGCTGTACTGTTTGTAGGACAACACTTTAGAGTAAGTCAGGTGCCAATTTTGCATGACTTTCCACACCTGGGGACTCACATGACTTGCTGCAGACATAAACCAGAGTGCTGCATGTAGAGTTGTCGTGTGGTGATGAGGGAGCTCAAGTACAAGACCAAGATCTGAGCGAACATGACAGTGTCACCTTTAACTGTTATCTTTCAGGAAAAGTGGGAGGGAAGATGAGCAATTTGAAGAGTGCTTAGTGGATGTCAGTGCATTCTTAGGTTCTCCCTGGGAGTCCACTGATTTATTGAACTGGTAGTTGGAAGGATTATGGATTACATATGGGGCTTTGCCTTTAGCACCAGTTAGCAATTTCATGGAATAGATTCCCTCTTAGAAAATGTCCCCCTTCACTTTCATTAGACTAGTTTGTCTTTAACTTTTATAAAAAAGGAAACACAGATGTCTTGGAAAAATATCCTGGAAAGAAGTGGATAAATGTTAGGTCCTGACTGGAGGTGCAGGCTCTTCTGGCTGCTTGTCTGAGTTCTGTCTCTGATACAATGCCTGGAGTTAAACATGTTATTCTGCTTCTGAGTTCCCCATGTCATAGATGACTAAATAGATAAGGTAAGCACATAGATAAAGTAGGCACAGCTGTTCAGTAACTCAGCAAAAAACTGTTTTTGGAGTTCCTCTTTTGCACTGAGAGGTGGCAAGAGCAAAATGTAAATAGGACAGGAACTTTTTCCAGCCTTACTGTGTTACTGGTTAACATAAGTCTTTATGAGAATAAAATGTACTCTTACAAATAAGTTCAAAACACAAGGCAACTAAACAATTTCCATTTAGTTTCCAAAACAAAAAGGCAAAACTGAAAAAAAATCTTAAGGCAGGTAAAAAATATTTGGAGGCAATTATGTGATGTACTCTAGGAGAAGAGTGTAAATGACTTCAAAGTTATCACCTTTTATTTTTTAACAGGTGGACAGGCATGTAGATCTCCTAGAAGTTGCAAAAGAAACTGATGGCTTCTCAGGAAGTGACCTGAAAGAAATGTGCCGGGATGCAGCACTCCTTTGTGTCAGGGAATACGTTAATTCTGCCTGTGAAGAAGAGAAGTAGGTGTTTTATTCTGTGTTACGATAGCTGAACAGCAACTGCGAATGCTCTCGGTGCTGTATATTGTGCCATTATGAGTTTGTATCTTTTGATTTGCATTGCAAATTTAGGATTGTTTTAAACATTATGATTCACAAGTAGGTTCTCTTTTTTTCCTTCAGAAATTGCCACTATACAGCAGAATATCAATGTTATCTTTATTCATTCTGACTGTGAAAATAAGATGATTTGTTTCAAAGTGGCAAGTTTGAGATGGCAAGAACCAACAATAGAGTTGTATTACTGCATTATGTTATCAAGCTTAGATGCTGGAAACGCTCTTGTGTGCATGTAACTTTATTTGTTGTAATGTTCCTGATTATCTGCCATTCATGAAGGCAAACCATATGCATGGATAGAGGAATGCATTTCCAGAAATACTGGCTCCCCATCAGAGTTACTGTTGTCAAGGATTACTTTTCACTTTCTGAATAGTTCCTATGCAGCACCTGATTCACTATTTTTCTCTTTTTTTTTTTCTTTTTTCTCCTTTTTTAAAGCCATGATGAAGATGAAATCCGGCCTGTGCAGCAGCAGGATCTACACAGGGCAATTGAAAAGATGAGAAAATCAAAGGATGCCACACTTCAGAATGTTTTGATGCATGTTAGTTTAGATTAAGATTGAAGAATGTGTTTGCAGTTTCTGATGTGATTTAGTTTGTTGATTTCTGTAATCAGTTAGTAAAAACAATGTCGGGGGTGGGAGTGGGGATGTTCTTTGAAGAAGGGAGTTATGTTTCTGAAACTGTTTTTATACAACAAATTCTAAGTTATTGAAATTTAGTAATGTGCCATTAGAAATGTAACAATAGATCATGAAGTGGAACAATTATAGCCCAGACCAAGAGCAACTGCCTGTGTTTTGTCCCATAATCAATACACTGTGTAGCCTTAAAGCAGGTTCTGATGTGATGCATGGGTTCAGTGGGTCACCTGTGAGGAGGGGAGATGATCCATTACCAGTTTGTGTATATATGTACAAGTGTGTGTGTATGTATGAAATGTATATATCCACACATTTTTTTATATATATAGACATAATCTGTAGATAACTTGAGTATGGAAAATCTTTTCTACTTGCTGAATCAAGCCAAATCAGATGTATAGATTAAAGATTCATCAATATTCAATTCACATTTACTTCTTCCTTTTAGCAGCAAAAATGAAGATAGAAATTCTGCTTCTAGAATAATTTTCAGGCAAAATTAAAAATGTTACTGATTTTTCTTTCACATGACCACTTGAAGTCTGGTGCCATTTAGTGAAGATAGTAAACTACTGTAAAAACATTTGAATACTTTTCATTTTGTATAAATCCTGCTATTGAGGATATTTAATGCCTTTAATGCTATTTTTATATTTTTTCCTTCTCTGATATGAGCAATTATAGAGTAGAATCTTCTTAGCCAGTCTTTTAATTAAGCCCCACATATTATAAGCTCTCAGAAAAATTGTGGCTTTCTGATCTATTACATATTGTAATGAGAGCTTGCTGCTACTTAATCTTCTCTAGAAGACCCACTGCAGCACTGTGGCATTGTACAATGGAGTGTCATATGTGTAGTATTTGACTAAGGCAAGAGGATACGTTTTGTGATGTGTTGCTTTGTCACGTGCTCTGATTTGCAAAACTGAAGGGACTGGGTCTTAGACTTAAAAATATAATTTAGCAATGTTATGCTGTTCTTGCTGGTAACAGTTTAATAAATTTATGTAAAAATGCGATAAAGGCAAAGGGTTAAAAAAATGTAAGTGGCAAAGCTTTTTGCTGATGTTAGTCAATAGATTTTTATAATTTAACTTTCTTCTCAGCACCATGAATTGTGGACTAATTTAACATACATGTGTAATGAGAATTTTTAAACTCTAAGAGATGGTATATTATGTCACAGGTATCTTAGCTGCAGAAGAAAGGTAGGCACTGAAAGCAAGATACAGTGTAAAAGGAGAGAAGGTGCAAAGTAAAATAAAGACGTTCTGAGCCAGCCGTCACACAGTATCAGGTACTGATGACAATTTCCATTAAGCTTATAGCCACAAAAAGCTTCGTAACTGGAGTCCCTTCCATTTGCACCCAAGTTTTGTAATACCCCTTACAGAATGCATGTTAGTTTTGACTCATTTTAATCTCTTTGAGTACTGAACATGAGGTTTGGGGGGCAGTTTTGGGGGACGGTGTTGTTTTGTTTTTTGTTTTTGCTCTAGAATTTTTCCCATATCAAAAAATGAAGTAATTATATGGTCAATACAATGGTCTTCTTATATGGTCTGACACAAGGACATGGAAAATGAGACAAATTATCAACAAAATAATAGATCTGTGATATGGAACGCTAATCCCACAAGTCATGTTTGTTATAGGGGAAAAAAGTTACATAAGCAATACTGCAGATGCTAATAATTTGTATTCTTCCAACAGGGAGGGAGGGAAGATAATTTAGTCTGTACAAAAATACTGAAATAGTGAGAGGGCTAGAAAGTTTCCAAAGGAAAAGGAGCAGAGCTTTATAAAGAATAACTATCAGCAAAGCTTAGTTGCTGTTAGGGTAGTGAACGAGGAAAATGCAGGAGTACAGCAGTTCTGGTAAACTATAGAAAATGTTTCCCTGTTCCCTTGGTCCTCAGTGAGAGGAAATTTTATGGTGCTGCTTTCCCCCCCCCCCAATCAAATTAAATGACACACCCTGTATGACAACGTGTTACTACTTCAGAAGGTCAACATCAGTGCTAGCTCTGAGAGAGTCTGATCTCAAAGTCCAAGGATATGCTTTGAAATTAAATGTGAATAGTACTCCTTACTTCAACTTGATTTCTCAAAATGCTTACATTATGCTTGTGCCACCTTGAGCGCTTCAGGTACTCAGTTCATTTGGGTAGCGACTCCTTTTTCAGTTGTGGCTTTGACGTTGAAGTCCTCCCAGCACATCTTGGTAGCTGTGACACCTGGAGAAGCCCAAGCTGCGTGCTGGTAGAATAACCCAGCTGGTAAACAGTCCTGTGGCTCCTTCCTTTTGATCTGCTGTAGGCATTTGAAGAATACTGTCTTACTTGTCACTAGGGGACAGACTTGATGCATGGGAATAGGAAAAGAGGCCAGCTGCAGATGCTGGGGCATCATCTAGCCACCAGATGAGTGCCCATCTCCTTTTTGTGCATTTCTCTAAGAACTGACAGTTTCCATGCTAGCAGTATCTTGCCCTTTTGTTGTGTCTATCACTGCATCACTGTAGGCTTAAGAGGTAAACATGACACTGGAAAAGCAGAGTTATTTGCCATTGTAAAGTAACTGAAGCTGAAGTGCAATTTTTCACTAGTCCAAGGACTCTTCCACACTGCCCTGCTGCACTTACGCTATAGCTTACTGTAGCTTGCTGGAAAGGCTGAGGATGCTGCACGATTTATCATGCAAGAACTCGCCTGCTGCCTCCCTTAGCTTCATTCCTGTGTCAGGCTGGCCCAGGTTCCTCACCGGTGGAGCCTGCATCTGGTTAGAGCAGGAGAAACTCAGGCAGAGAAGCAGTGGAAAGCTGAACCGATCACCCACAGTATTTGAGCCCGTTGCTCAAACCTTAGCATTACTTTCATAGGGGAGGGTTGAGGCTGCGTCCAGTCCTGAGCTCTGAGCTGCAATACAGAGTGTGAAAAGGAGCCTTGTTGGGGGTTTAAAGGTTGACTCTTCTGGCAGGAAAAGCCACAGACATGCCCAGTAAGCAAAGACTTTGTTTAGGACCTATTCAGGCATCGCACTGCTAGGCAGCGTGTACAGTACAGCCTGTACCTAAATCGGACTCGGGCTGTAAAGCCGCTCATCTTGCCAGTCTGATACTGCAGCACAAACACAAACCTTTGGAAGTCTTAAGTAACAGCTAAATGAATGAAGTACCCCCCCCCCCCCGCCTTTTTGTCACTCTGTTTCTGTCACCTTTACAAATTGTGTCCTTGTTTGAATTCTGCAAATACTGAGGCCGGAGCGGGGGGGGGAGTGTTAAGCATATTAGCAAATCAGCTTGGGCAGGGGTGTCCCCTCCCCCCCCCAATGGTGCTTCGGAAACCAGGGCTGCGACAATAAGTCTGCGGTGGTACGAGGTTGTGCTTCTCAACAAAAATCACAAAGCCAGAATTGGTTATATGTATAAATATTTATTTGTACTAAAAGTGAGTGTTTTGTAGCAGAGTATCACATTCAGAATATATTAAATCATGAGATGCATCACTTGAGGTACAAATTCCAGTCTCATGTCTTTAATAAATACCCTATTAAAAAAAAACTCATCAATGTACTCTATTAATCAGAGGTAATCAGCACACTATGCTATTTTTGAAAGGATAATACAACATTTACGTTTTGCTGTAACCACTTTGGATTTACTGCATTTTCTCAAACCACTTGATTATTTTAAGATGAGAGGCAACAACACTAGTTCACTATTTTTTTACTTTAGAAAAATGGCAAATATTACAATTATAAGTTGGAGTATTGCTTTTATCTTTCAGGTCCCTGCCGGAGGGGCTGAATATAAAAGGCACTATTGCTAGTATGCTTTCAGCCACTAACATTATCTTTGCAGCTTTTTTTGAGGTATAATACAGCTTTGGGCTCTTCACTCTGAACACTTCAAAATTGCCAAAAAAAAAAAAAAAGAAAGAAAAAAAAAAAAGAAAAGAAACACTTTTTGCAAAAAATATTTCCAATTTCTTGCATAGTTTTGGACACTGTACCATGGTCACAGCAAAACAGTTTCACTTGAGATATAGCTCATTAGACTAAATTACAAGTGGAAGCATGATCGTTTTTTTACTCAACGTAGATCCATTTGAAATTAAAACTGAAATATAAGGAGAGGAGAATGTTATTTCCAGTTCATTTAAAACACATTCTGACCGGTTTGGGGGCTTAAAAAAAAATGACAAGTATAAAAATCAGAAATTCTTGTCGGTGCAATAACTAACAAACAAGTACGTAGCTGTTCCCCTCCCACCCACACACACGTACACACAGAAACGCTGCACCCGAGCATAGTGGCCGCGGAGGTAGCGCACCCCAACCAGGCCGGCAAGGCAGGCAGACCTGAGCTTTGCGCTCCAACCCCCAAACCTTCAGCACCGCCTGGAAGCGCACCGACAACTGATACGGCGCCGCGTGCCAGCGCGACATGCTCGCTAGGCCTACAGCCGAGGCCAGGTAAAACATTCCTTGTAGATTTACACTGCCCTGCCCTGTGAGAGGTTCCTGCGGTAACTGTGAGGCAGCAGAAAAGCATGAAGCAGGCTGGCAAAGTCCAGGTCAAAAAAAAAATAATAAAAAAAAAATCCCATGCTGCAGTAACTTTCCATCAGCAGATGTGGAAAAAGCTCCTACCTCTGGGCACCTTAACCCTCTCTGCAGCAGTGCCTTGGGCGGCAGGAGGAGATCCTTCCTTTTTTTATTTTCTTAAAAAAAAAAAAAAAAAAAAAAAAAAGCAACGCCTGGGATTTTTGTGCCATGCTCCTCGCTGGAGCCAGAGTCAGCCATCCTGCAGGTGGAAAGCAAAAGTGGCTCATCTGTAAAGCGACCGGCTCCAGATTCAGGGGCAGGACGCGCAGAACGAAGAGGAGAAGCGTTTGAGCAATCCCTTGCCTGGCTCCTTGCGGGTGCAGTGACTTGGACCCACTTGACACTTGGGTTTTGTCACCATTCTTCGTTCTGAACTGGCCTTTCACAGCGGAGGGGTGAGGGCTGGGGAAGGGAGGGTCCAATCCTGCCCTTAGACAAGCTCTTCCTGCCAGGTGCAAGCGTACAAGTAAAACCATGCAACCACCGTTGCAACTTTTACTTGCTGACTGTGTGTTCCTGAGCTTTCTCACCGATCTGGTCTTCAAGATGCCTCCCAGGAGAGATTCTCCCCCCACCAGCGTGTCGTCCATGCTGTGAGCACAGGGTGCCTTGCAGCCTCCCTCTGGTATTTCCTGGGGCTGCCTCACCTCGCAGAAAGCTCTTCTGGCCAGCAGCGCGACCACACACGGGTCAAGGGGGGATGGCAAGTCACTTCATTTCTGCTTCGCAAAGTGTGTGTGGGGGGGGAACATGTTTTTCATCCTGGCAACAAGGTCCCAACTCTGCACTGGCGACCGGTGCGTGGCCAGGGTGGCACTAAACACTCCAACTGGCCAACGCAAACCCTGCGCGAGGTGACTGCTTTCTGGAGCCACATTGGGCTGGGAACGAAGGGCCTGCTCCCCTTCTCTTCCAGCGTGACGGGGAAGCTCTCAGCAAAGTTCCAGGGGAGAAGGATCAGGCTCAAAATATTTTTGATTAGCAAAATAAAACCACTCTGACTTTGTTTAGAAAAATCCTACAGTCAGAATATTGAAAATGCCAAGTTAACTGATCTGTATCACAGGAAATCAATCAATCATTGCTCACTCTTAATACACACATTTCTAGGGAGAAGTAGCGTTAATTATTTTTTTCCAGCGACTGGTAGTACTCAGTTAGGACTTTCCAAGCTTTAGGGGCCATGAAGCCGTCTGGTGGATTTTCACCTTCCCGAGCAAGTTTCCTCATGCGTGTTCCAGAGATGAAGTCAAATTCGTCATGCCTAAGGCAAAACAGAGACAGGGACGAAATCAGTGCAATCTGCCTCACGCGTACCAAACCGAGTCTTTGCAAATGCAGCTCTTCTGCCATGCCAGGAATCTAGGCTGAAAACTCCTGGCCCCAATTCAGCGTTAGCTCTGCAGGCACTGGTGGCACCAGTCTGCGACTTCATGTGTGAATCTATGATCGGCACAAAGCAGCAATGGGATCCTCAAAAGCAGCTGCCCTTTCGGAAAGAGCTGGATTATACACAAAACACTTCTCCAGCAGTGAGAGGCTCTATTTCTACTGCCACTTATTCCCCAAAAGAGTGTTTCTTATCCTCTCTGTTGGCTAAGACAGCATATCTTTAGTGCCACGTGATCAATGCTTTATTGCCTGCCAAGTCCTAGAAGGGAAAGTGGATGGATTTCACAGATAAGATCTCTGATTTCTCTCACAGCCATTTTACCAGAAATACTGATTTGCCCTTTCCTCTGGTAAACTGCAAGTCAGAAGCAATCTTAAACCAACAGCACTGCATAGGAGAAAAAAAAAAGTAGATGCTGCCATCTAGGTTACCTTTTAGGGTCATAAAAATCCATAGCCTTTTTTACTTTATTATACGCAGCAACTCGGAAGGGAATGATTTCCACAGAAGTCAGGCCTGGTGCCATGCTGAGGACCTTCCCTCCCTGCGTGGGCTCGTAGAGGTCCTTCTTGGTCTCCGGGTGAGGCATGCCTGCAGGATCTCGGCCCACTATGTAAAAATTGGCCCCAGCAATCATGCGAGCCCGACAGTGCCACTGCACCTGTGGAGGAGACACACAAGAGCTGTAGTTCTGCTAAGGACAGGTATTCCAGTGGAAATGCCAGGGAAGGGAACCGATCCTGATTCATTTTTGTAGTGAACTGAGGCAACAATTTGCTCTTTGAACACCCAAAGAAGGTGCCCATCAGCCGCCGAACCCCATTTGTGCAAAGGCAGGGTAAAACTGCCCACGTGTCCCTCTTTTCTTCTACAGCCAAGGATCTCCCTGATGTATTTCTACTTGCACCCACTGCCTCTGTTCAGCTTCACTCCCTTCTCCTTTTATTTGCTACTTGGGCTGTGGTCAAGCCAAAATGCAGACAGCCCGTCTGAAGAAAGTAATTCAGAGTCACCAAATCTCCCACCCCACTCCTCTGAGATGCTGTGAGAATAACACTAACAGCTGTAGAATGGCTGTTCGAGAAATCTAACTCCACGCTAGCTCATCTCCTCAGATCACCTGCTGCTGGACAGACATAGCACTGTGTTCAGTTTTTATCAGTCAGTGAGTAGCTGCAGTGAAACGAACAGGCAGCGATGGGCTTGGACTGCTTGCAAGGGAGGTTCTGAGTCAACTGGTTTTGTCCCACCAGATTAGGGACAGAAGGGAAACCACTGGGAGTATCCAAACCAACGAGCATCCCTATCCAACAGGGCAGATGGTCACAGGGATACAAATCGCTGTTTCCAGGCCCATTTTTCGCCAGCTCTCCCCACAGCTTGTAGCTCGCTGAGCTGAGGTCTGCTTGGAGATGGCTGCTGAATGAATCGAGGAGGGAGCTAACAGCAAGGCAATGACTAGCGACTCCCTGGCCTGCTGCTTTCTGGAGCTGCCCCGGGAATCCGGCAGCGGTCCTCCCCACTGACTGACTTCACTCCTTGCAAGCAGGAAGGTTTGAGAAGTGCCATCACATGGCAGCAGCCAGCCACTACATTACCTCTGTGGGGCCAGCATAAAGCATGGGAGAGGGAAAGATGGCAACGATGGTCGACTTGGGGTCCAGAACGTGCTCCTCTAGCACTGCTGCATGCTGCTTCATCCGCCACTCCAGCGGGACATCATCATCTTTGGTCCATCCTCCCAGGGGGTGCAGGAGGAGCACAGGGTTTTTATAACCCCTCTCCAGAAGCCGACGCCGCGTGTCCTGCATGAGCAGGGCATGCCCGTTGTGCACAGGGTTGCGCAGCTGAAATGCGAAGACAGCATCTAAAAAGGAAAGATTGAGAGGGTCACAGGCTTGCTCAGGGGTTCAGACAAAGCACTCAGCGACAGCAACTTTATTTGCACATCATACACATTCTGACGTGGTAATATGACAGCAGATCCGCTGTATATCTTATCTTCACATTAAAGAGACCTTAAATAGCTTAGGTGAGTGTCTGCTATAAGTGTAATGTCTATTGATCATTCTGTAAGGTTTTTTTTCATTGTACAGCTCTCCTTTGGGGCTGATTACAGTCCCAGCAGCTCTCCTACAGACAACATTCTTCATATGTCACCGAGGACAAACTTAAACCTATACTGAGTTCCTTGACTTCTGAAGTGATCTGTGCCTTCTCAAGTTCAATGTCATCTTCAGGAAGGCCAAAGCTTTCTCCCTCTTTGAATATTGAGTTGAAATGACTGTTGAGAAGGCTGGCATCTTTGCTGCAGACAGGTTCTACTGGAGTTTTCCAGTAAGTAACGAGATGGAGCTCCAACCCAAGAACACTGCTCCTTAACCAACATGGTGTCCTGTGGTGAGAAGTTCTCATCTTGCACAGGGCAGATGGTCAGGCAGAGGCTAAAAAACATTCAGTGTAGAACTGGCCACTGTGAAGAGTGTGAGGAAGAACAAGGAAGTTACCTGAATCGCCGAAGGGGTTTCAAGTTCCTTTGAAACTGCCCAGGAAATACTTTTTATGAGCCCAGGCTGAGCCATCTGAGTCATTCTAGTCATCAAAATACGTGAACAAGTGCACAGAGACATCACTGCATGAGAGGCCTTAAGCTCTGCAGTCCCTGAACTAGCAAACAGCGTAAAGCTGCTTGGGTGGGCCAGGCAGGATCTGCAACACTATAGGGAGACTTCTTCTGCAAAAGAAACTCAAATCTAAAATTCTCATGTGTGTGCACGCTTCAGAAAGACAAAACAAAATCCCACAGCAGCACAAGGAAACGACCAGATTGATACAACACAGAGGAGTGGCAGACATGCAAGGAAGACTGTGCCTCCGGCTGGGCTGTCACACAGTTCAGATTATGAACTTTCAAGCCACGTGAGCCCCAAAACGAGGGATCTTTTTATGAGAAAGAAAGAAGGGGGGACTTCACAGTTCCCAAGTCAGCCCTTCTGGTGACACATCCTCCATCCACAGCACAGCCCTGCTGCTGCTTTCGATCCTGGGCCCCCTCATGGGATGCAGAAAAGAGACAGCAGCACCGCATGGCAACTGCTTTGGCCTTAGAGGTGAGGGCCAAAAGAGTTAAAGTCACACACCATGAAACTTAATAAGCCTTAATGTGTTGATACTGCAGGAACACTACAAAGCCCATAGGCTGGCCTATGTGTGGTGGTGAGAACAAGTCAGGTGGAGCTGTCACGTGTAACAGGAGATTTATTGACTCTAATTACACAGACTGATGTATAGAATCGAGCTCACCAGATTGCATTTGTTTATTTAAAACTTTGTTTTGCAGAAGTGCCTTTTGGCCTAGGCCAGGGCGGCAAGAGCTGTTTCAAAAGAAGCCTCTGGGGATCAGAAACATCAATTCTTAAATAACTGATTGACTTAAGGGGGTAAACTGCTTAGTGTCTTTCAGCCTAATTGCTTCACAAGCAGACTGAGGGCAGGTCATGTTTAGAAACTCTTCTCCAGGTCCTTTAACCTCCTGTTTCAGAACACAAAAGCCGATGCTGTTTTATAAAGCAACATCATCCACAAGACAGTGCAGCAAGAAAAGCAAAATAAGAATTTATCTTTAGGGTTAGTGAAATGCCATTATCTGGTCAACTCTCTGGGCATCAGCAAGTCTAACAACTCAGCCAGGGGATTTTTAGTGACCACAAAATCCACAGACAACGGTTCCACCGTGATCCTCAGTCACCACCAGGAGCCAGGACCAGCCTGCAAGCAGAGCAGCTGTGACAGCAAATCCAAGAGGAATTTTCCTCTGTGCTGCCCAGTCTGACTTCGCTCTTCATCAGCTCTTCACCTATACTTACTTTCATGCACAAAGGCCAAGCAGACAGTGCCTCTATTCTAAGTGCTCTAGGTGTGGAAAGAGAAAATGCGTCTTGTCAGGGAGGACAGATGAGTCAGCCTTCTACCAGTCCTGCGTCTAGAAAAGTCCATTTCGGAAACAGCCCATCCCAGGCCCTGTTCTTAACTTGGAAGATTCACATCAGTTTTTGGTGCTGTGCTCTGCATGCTGTTTCTGTACTCCCCACCTGTGTACTGCTGGTTCAGGAGCATACAAAACCACTCTAGCAAGCGTTGAGCATTTGAGAACGAGCCATTGCACACCACCCATGTTTCCTAGTGTCAGGAAAGATGGCAGGAGGGCAGACTGTGTTTTATCTAACTAGAAAGGCATAGGAAGTAGGAAAATAGTTGAAAACCTTCAGAAACAAAGCAAGTACATCAGCCTGTCAGACAAGGCTGTGATGCACCATGTGGCTCTTACCATACAGCACAAATCACAACTCAGTTTTCCCAGGAGCTTACCTTAACACTGTGACGATAGAGCTCCACAGTTACAAAATAAAGGCATCAACAGTAAGATTTTCTGGTAAGAAGGGGAGGGTCATTAGGTATTAATCCAGCTGAAGTTGATAATACAAAGGTAAGACTTACCAGCATTCATTTCTCTAAACTTCTGCTTGAGATTCAGTGGTGTCAGGCGGTATTGGTCCAGTCCATCGTTCCATTTGATCCTCTCCAGCACAAGGAGATCTCCACCAACCAGCCAATCTCCACTTTCCATCACCATCTGCAAATTATACTCATGCGCATTAGCGAGGAAATATTTCAGGATAGCAAAAAATCTCCTCTCATCTCATCTCATCTTTAATTTGCCAGTCTCCTTTGAAAAGTACTTTATTTAGGCATGAGTCTTCTTATATGGTTATCATCCTTTCAGTTCAGCACACTGTAGGCGGAAAACATTAAATTGACAATGTGAAACATATGTCGTAAACTGTGCGGCCTGGTGGTGGAGGTGAAAGCAGCAGCGGGGACTGTCATCTTCTCCAACAAAGTTCAAAGAGTGCATGACACTATGCAAGGTGTGTTGCTGGAGCAACCCCAAACATTGGGTTCAGAGGATCTCTTCAAATAGCCTCCTGCCAAGTAAGGATGACGAGGCCCCCGTTAGATTGCAAAACTGAGAACACGATGTCCTTAACCTGGGTGTTGGCTGCTGCTGAAGTTAACCTCCAGTAGCACAACCAACTATAAGCCACAACCAAACCAGATTAAAAAAAAACAGCTCTGCTTTGCAACTCCCAGGATGCCCAAGGTGGATTTCAGGCACTGAGTCTACAATCATATGAAGAAAGACATCAACTAACAGGGAAGGACCTGTCTGCCACAGGACTTGTCTGCTGGGTGCTAGATTCCACACTGGAGGCTGAACATCTAGAAGCTACAGCATAAATTCTTTCTTCATCTAACGTTTTGCTTTTGCACAGCCTTTCCACGTGGTAAGCACTGATCTGGTAGTATTGCCACTGCTGCCAGCTGTCCAGCAACAACTATTGAGTGGTTATTTTTAAGACAGTTATTTTAAGGTGGGAGAAAAGAATTAATATGGCTTTGGCTTTTCTAAAATTCAAGTAATTCAGTCTAATCTGCAGCACATGAGCCTGTCGCTTTGCAAGAGATGTCCTTTGTACTGTCATAGAGAGTAAGTGGGAAAAGATAAGCTATAAAAAAGAAACAAACAAAAAAAACCCTAAAAATGTTGGTGAAGATAAAAATGAATGAAAGAAGCAGCTCCTCTGCAGGATGCTTGTTTTCCTCTTCATCCATTTGCACTGCATTCACAGTCTGACCAATGCTCTCATCAAACAATAAGTACAGCGTTAACATTTGCAAGCCAAAAAAGTCCACCTCTCCCGTATACTTTGGAAGTAGTGGTTCTCAAAGAACAGTTCTCTGCATTGGGTTCTCAGAGCAGACAGGACACCCGCAGCACTGTCTTGAGAAAGGTTTGACTCCTCAACCCCCCGTGGACATTTCTAACCCTCACCAGGTTTCTAATAGCAGAAGGGGGCATGGACAAACCTACTTTGACATGCGGGTGTTTTGGACAGGTGGTCCCCCAGATCCGGGCACAGCGCTCCTCCTTCCTGTGTTCAAAGTACTCAGGATTCTTAAGGATGGCAATCTTCCGCCCTTTGTAGGTGAGTGTAAATTCATTACAGCCATTGAGGCGCTGTTTATCCTCCATGGAAATGGGCAGCACAATGGGGATGCTCAAGTTGATAATGCCATCTGGTAAGAGAGAGCCAGATGTTAGCCTTCTAAAAAGACCTAAAGCATTGGAAATAATAGCACTAGATGACACTGGAAGTGTCCTGACACTACTTTGGCCTGACTGCAAGAAGGAGGTAGAAGAGGCTGGATGGGGCAGGGCACAGAGCACAGCTGATGCATCAACCAGGGGTTTTCAGTAGCATAAAATCTTTCCTTGGGGAATGGCCACATTTTACATTATTAGTTCAGGGACTCACCATTAGTCATATAAATTCATTCACTGCCCAATTTTCTTCCCACTACCAATAAATACTGATGTTAGTGAAGCAAGAAAGCTCCACAACTTAGGCCCAGAGATGCTTCAAAGACATTTGGAGTATTTCATTATTCTCTGGATTCATTGGATGCTGTAAGTTTATCTCCCAGAAAGATTTGTTCTTTTCCAAATGGCTTTCCTTAAAGTCTCTTTGAAAACTGAAAAGCACTTGGAAAATTTAATCATGGATACTCCTTATCTCCTCCTCCAGAAAATATTCTCCGTTAAGACCATTCTGGCTTAATTTTCACCAGTGACCTCTCCCACAACATAGAATATTCGCCACACTTTACTGTCTGCACTTCTTCTAAATTGCTTTTTCCAACAAGGAAGTAACAGTCATGTTTTGCTTTTTTTTTTTTTTTTTTTTTTTTCCTTGATGTCTTTATACTGCCACTTTTCTTAGCTTATCTCTGTGGAGTCTATTTTTAATTTATTTTTTGTGTGTGTAGAGCCTATACTTGCATGTGTGGTTTCTTGTTTCAGCATTTTCTTTAAATACCATGAAGTTATGTTGCTTTCATTCCCCCATTTCCCATCCTGAGACTAAGATCTTCCCATTTCTCCTTGGACATCCTAATATTAATATACAATAATTAGTTCCTTCTGGGTTTTCAATCATAAGCAAGAATGAACAAATCACTGATTCATTTTGCTCTGATCTGACTGAAATTATTTTGGACCCTTGAGATTCTTGATTTGGTGATTTTTCTGTGAAGTAGATTTTTCCATTTTTATTAAAATGTTAATATTTACTTCCAATTCATGACTAGTTATCACTCATATGCAAGAGAGCAATTTTCAAGCACCTTCATGAATAATCAGATACCTGTAAGTATAGTCACGTCTGAGCCAATCAGGTAAATTATTCCTTAATTTTACTCCATCTCAAAGTGCATTAATTTTACAAATGTGAGATGAATCAAATCACAAAGGTCAGAATGCAATCATTATCGACTTTACACAGTTAAATAATATTAACCAGTAATCAGTCAGTAAAGTCAGCATGGAAAAACACAGATTGTGTAGCCAACCAACCATGTTGAAGCTGAAGATCTCCATATTCCATTTCCAAATGCAATATGCAGAGTAGCTATTGGTTTAGCGAATAGTTACAAATTTATACTATTAGAATTGTTGCGAAGACTGGTCAATAGAACACGGGGTTAACCAATTGAATCAAACAGGCAGCAGCTGTTTCTACTCTTAGAATTTTCATTATTTAAAAATGGCAAGAAAATTACTGTATAGGAAAATCTCTAATTGCAGTAATTTCCACACAATCTCAAAAACAGTTATATACATACCAACTAGAGAGGGATTCTTTCCTGGGAGAATGCAAACACAGTTAAGATAATTAATTCTCGCAAACAACATTTACAGTAACAGTTCCAAGAATCAAAGCTGTTCAGTTAACACCTCGGGCAAACACTGCACATTTCGAGGCACAGTGTCTCTTTGCATGTCCTTACAACACATCCTAAATATGACAGGCAAAGCCTGGTGCCCTCAGCATTTGCTGAAGCACCCACTAAGGGTGGAGGTTGGGAGATGTTCCTGGGAGGCAGTAGAGGTATCACAGCCAAAACTCCAGCTTTCTCCCAAAATGTTCAACCAGTTGAATCAGGACTCTTGTTTTCTGATATAACCTGATCCTTCTGCAGCATGGGGGGAGGAAGCAGGGAAGACAGTAGCTACATAGTCTCTGTTTACTGAGGTTTACGTTGGATGGGGTAAACTCGGAGTGGGAGCAGCCCTGAGAGAGATCACCAGGAATATGGGGGATGTCCATCCTGGGGGTTTTATGGCTCAGCTAGGCCAAGCCACATCCACCCTGACCCAGTGCTGGTGACTCCTGCTGTGAGTAGGAGGTGGAGTAAGGGCCCTAAGGTCCCTTCCCTCAGAGCTGTGATGGTGACGTGATACTTGTGAAGCACCAATAAATCCAGTCCTACCATGGGTCATTTCTGCCTGTATGAGACATAAACATCATACAACAGCACAGACATTTCTTCCTCACATCCATCATACTGAAGCACTTCACTCAGGATGGGAAGAGGTCCATAAGGATAATTTTTTTTAATGTTCTTGTACCCAGCCAACTAATAGCAATACCATTGCATGATTTACTGCTGAGAGCATGGAAAATGTCTGTTCATCACCAGGTGACCAAACAGAAACTCTTCATGTTTTTATAAGAGATAGAGACTAATAGTTTGTCCAAGTAAATGCGCTGTTCACTTCTTGCCCAACATCACCCTGTGGACCTAACAAAGCAGGTCCTGAGTTTGGGAACCTCTGTGGAGATACTGTGTACCTGGAATAGATGTCAATGCCCTCTACAGCAAACATCCTGTTCTGGAAGGTTACTGCATCAAAACCTGGTGCCTGGGCTTTGTCCCTGACCATGTAGAGCTCTACAAATACTGACCAGTGGTTTGAAATACAGCTGCAGATCTGAGAGGACCTGTGCTCAGTAAGCCAACAGGTTTGTGGGTTGTTTTGGAGGGTATTATCAAGGTAGGCGTACTGCCACTTCTAGGGGAAAGGCTCCCTTCTGACTAGCTGCTGCAGATGCAGGACCTTGTCTCCTCTTCTCCCCGCTCTTGTTGAACTTGGCACAGTCCCAGTCCTGGTGAGCCTGAGTCCCTCCCAACATACACACTTATGGATGAGCCTCCAATGCAGAGCACAGAGCTCTGGGGCAACAGTCATGATGGGGCACCTCCCAGACCTTATTAGGCACAACAGACAACTCAAAAATGGTAGATCTGAGTCTGATAACAAAGAAATGGACTTTTGAACATAGTTTGCACACTGAGAAGGTAGTAAAAAGGTTACCATATGTCAGAGAGCATAAAAGCACTACGGAATGCCACATACAGACACATCTACAGTCCAACAGCAAGCGCTCCTGAGCTAAGCACTAGCTTTATGCACGCTGCACAGTGTCCAAGTCCTAAACAGCAGCAGCAAGCTACTTCCCTATGTGAGTATGGCAGAATAAGGATCCTGTAAAAGGAGGACAAGATTCACCACAGGGAGTCATTCACCAAGATCACAAACCCAGAAAATTAGATACTGCTCTTAGGTCTACAGAGACTAACACATGCAGCCTCACTGTGTGCATGGCTTCAAAGTCACAGCATCAACATCTACATCTAAGAAATGAGACGGAAATATCTATTGTTCCAGTCTGAGTTGTTCACTGTCATTGCTTGAATACTGCTTGCCATGGCTAGGGATGAAGAGACCTTTATTAAGTTGCGAGTAAATCTCTAAATCTGATTTATTTTAAGCAAGGAAAATAGGAAAAAAAATACATTAAATCACACTCTGCTCCTGTTTCAAAGGTACAGTTCCCCTCTTCTCCCTCTAGAAACTGAGTCTGGCATCTCTCTGCTCATTTGGCTTTCATTTTGCATCTGTATTAACTCTGGTATAACTGGGCATGAAAAGAGTTACATAATGGCTGCTCCAACGTTTGAACAGCACCGTGCAGGATATCTAATCTGTGACACAGTCCCTGGCCACAGCACAATGAACTTTGTCACCTTTTTATACGCTTTAAAGCATTTCAGAGCATAGCTTCCTCACTCCTTCAATCCTTTACGAGGCCTTGTAGTTAACATTCAAGAGGAAAGAAGGGATTAGAAAAGGATTGAGCATTAACCTTTTCCACAATACAAATGACTGCTAGAACGCAGTGATTTAAACATGTATCACAATGTTTGTGGGCTCCCTGCCAGTATTAACACAAAAGTGAAGGGAATCGTACCATTCAGCAAGGTGCCAAAATGGATCACTTGCAAGTACTCTGCCTCACGCATGAAGCCAGTCAGCGGAGTGGCCCAGCCTTCACTCAGCACTTGCACCCATTGCAGATCCAGCTGCAAAACAAATCCAGACAGCACTCCTGTTACTAGGTTACACCTCAGAGATTGTTCTTCCTTCCCTTCCATTACAACAGCAGTCTCATTAAGCTGTTTCTGTTTTGCTTTAAAAATAATACATTTGTAAACGGGGGGAGGGGAACGCTTTGTTTTGTTTTATTTTGTTTTTAAGCTGGATCAGCTCTGGATCCTTCCATAGCACAAGTGTTTGTGGGGCCACACTAACACAGTCAGGGAGGTGGCTTGTTACAGTAACGGGCAGAGACAAGGCAAGAGTAAAGGGCTGAAGATCAAGACAATAACTTTAGCTCTTCATGACATGCAATCACAGCCATACAAGGACACAGCAATCAGAGGAAGAGGACACCCTTTAAAACTGCCCATATTGGAGCTTCTGCCCTCCAAATAGCAAAACAATTACTGAATCACAGTGCTGTATTTGCACGCAATGGTACCTTAGTGATCTCTAAGGATGGTAGCATGTCTGCTTCAGCTCGGACAAAATCAAGTTTATTTTCAGGTACGAACAGCTCGAGAACATCCTTAATTGACGACTGTGGGACAATGTTCTAAAGGAGAAAGACAGAGAGCAATCTTAAGCAACACACTGGTTTTTAAACATACACCAAAAAGTTAGTATCTGAAATTAGGTTTACAAGGTGCCAGCAGTGGTGGTAAAAAATGACCTACTTGTGTTTGTAGGAGCTCCACAACCTGCTGAATACATTCAGACACTGATGAAACATTCGTTTTCAATACTAGTTCAGGAGATTCGGGCTTCTCATACTCTGAGTCAATCCCCGTGAATCCTATGGACAATTAAATTCAAACTAAATTTATTTAATGTAATACTCAGTGACCTAGAGCTGACAACAGTGAACAAACAGCCAGGAAGCATTCAGTCATACTGAGTACTGCAAGTGACACTTGTGACAGTAAGATTAGGGAAACGGGGTATTCTTGTGTGGTACAAACAGTCTCTATTAATCCACCTTCAGAATTTTTCTATCTACAGAGCTGCAAAGATAAGCTATCTAATGGTCCTGAAAGCAAAAGGCAAAAAAAGAGATAGCTCTTCCATACCTTTGATCTCTCCAGCTCTTGCCTTTTTGTATAAGCCCTTCACATCTCTGCTTTCACAGATATTTAGGGGAGCATCTACAAAGATCTCAAAGAAAGGAAGACCAGCTGCTTCGTGAATTTTCCGTGCATTTTGACGATCCTGTCAGAAGGAAGAAGCGAAATTGTAAGAGATTCCACAGTTCACAGGGCTGCCTATCAGGCTCTGACTTGCAGCCAGCACCTTCCTACTGCATGCCACTCCCTAGAATTCAACACAGGTAAATTCATCTCTGGTAAACAATTATTACGTTTAAACTCGTTTTAATAAGGGCTTTTATCTCCTGTCTCCCTTTTTACAACTTCGATCTGTTTTCAGCTTTTTCACCTGAAACAGCAATAAAACACCTTCATTGAGTAGAACAGCAGAACTTTAGAACGTGAATAATCATCTATCCTGTGTTAAAAAAGTAAGTATTTGCATTGGCTCAATAATGGCAGCTACCTGGTATTCTCAGGAAGCATAAAAACCTAATCAATATTTCTTCAGATAGAGCATTTATAGAACTATGAAAGGATATTGTTCTTATGCCTCTTCTCTGCCTCCTGGGGAGTTAATGGTAGGAAGCTCTTTAGTGAGATTTTAAATTTCATTTAGTTTTTAACAAATTCTGAATCTTTAATACAACAAGGTCATACCAAATCACTCTCCAGAAACTTGTCCTGATGTTGTTTAGTTCTGTACAGCTGTGGTATGTTACAGAAGAATGGAGAAAAAATAAAAGAGGGTCTGATACATGAATTCCTCTACATAAATACCTCTTTCCTAGGAAAAGTCATGAGATTAAGGCTGCCCAGGAAAGGGCAAAACATGATGCCATGAGTTTACCTTTGCAAAAGGAGAAATAAAGCTAGTTATGCAGACGAGTCCAGCATCAGCGAACAGCCTGGCCACCTCCGCAATGCGGCGGATGTTCTCTTCACGGTCGCCAGCTGAGAAACCCAGGTTTTTATTCAAGCCATGTCGAACGTTATCACCATCCAGGGAATAGCAGGGGATGCCGTGAGAGACCAAGTACTCTTCCAGAGCAAAGCCAATGGTTGTCTTACCAGCGCCAGAAAGGCCTGTTGGAGACAGAAAAGTGAGGCTCAGGTTACCGTTCAAAAGACTGAAAATGACACTGTAACCTAGTCCCTCAAGGGACACTGGTAACAAAACTCCTTTCTGAAGTTTCTTTATGAAAGAATGCGGTAAGGAAGTTGGACTCATCTTTTTAGTGTACAGTTACTGCCACAGAGCTCTGACCAACTCTTCTTACTCAAGGGGTGGCATTAATGCCTTGAGAAAAGCTGGTATCTCCTAGAATCCGGAGGGGTTCAAGTGAACAGTGTTGCAAAAGTACATCCTGCTGGGCTGTGCTGGGACCAATAAGCACCAGTAAGTGACGGAGAGCCTGAAGGGAGGCTGCTGTTTGTAAGGCTCTCAGCATCTTCCCCTTCCTCCCTCTGTTCCCCCTAGAGACAGCCAACTCCCCACCCAGAGCTTCCTGCAATGGCTGCTTGGGGTCAGACAGGCTCCAGCAGCAGCAGTTGTCCCTCTCCATCCATGGACAGTGTTTCTGCACCACCTGCACCTACAGGTCCGTGCAGGCAGAAATAGGAGGGTGGTACAGGCTAACAAGACATCTTTACCACCCGCTTCCCCTGCAGTCAGTCTGCCCAGTCCAGTCAGCTAGAAAGTCAGTGATACTAATGAGGTGGCTGCTTCCCATCCCAGCTCTGTCCACTTGCACAAAAAAACAAATCAAACCAAACCAAACTACTAGCTGTGCTGGGGAGAGGCAAATGCACCTGAGGCACCAAACTCCTTCCTTTTGGGTGGCGATCCATGTGCTGAAAACTCCTTGAGATACAAGATGCTCTTGAGTTAGCAGAGACACCACCTCCAAACAACCTCCAACCACCTCCCGCCTCTCTCAGGAAACACTTAGCTTTGGAGAAAATCCTACAGAGGTATCATCATCTGCTCACCTGTTTTTGTACTCTTTCCTTTGCACCTACTATTGATAACTGATGGAAACACGACCTTGAGTTCGATGGGCTTTTGGTCTGATGCAGAACAGTCACGTTTGTGCTGGACAGGAAAGCTGGTTGAACACAGATGCCTGCTGCTGTGCCTTTGATTTTCATAGCACAAGAGACTAACAGAGAGCTTTCCTGAGCTGGCAAACTAGAGCACTCAAGTGTCCTTCTGTTCAGCCCATATAGCCCACGAAATGCAATATCTTTCCAAATAGTCTCTTGAAATTAAACAGATAGTAACTTGGGAGACAACTGTATATTTTAAAGAATAATTATCACTAAGAGAAAGTCAAACTTTTCATACAAAGGATCTCAGAGTGATACTTGAAAGAGAATGAAATTGGCCTGGATAGATCTTTGGCTTCAGAAATGACGCTGAAACAGATTATACATTGGTCTTCTTTTAGTAAATAGAGAGCATATCAAAAGAGGACTCTATTTTAATTCACCATTTAGCATATAAGCTGATAAGAACACAAATCAGAATGGCTCTCCAAGCCTTTCCAAGTGTGTCTTTCTATGTTTTCTGGGAGTCAAAGAAAAGTTACTGATATTTAACAAGCAGAGAAACAATTGGACAAGTGGCAAAAACTAAAGCCGTTTAAATAGCAGTGGAGCAAAGGAAACGTAGCTGCCACTTTCATGAGGCCCTAATCACCAAATAATGAGTTTGTCTTTCAAAGCAGAAGGGCAACACATCAGAACACGTATCAGATGAGAAATAAAATAAAAAACCCTCAGTGGGTCTAAACAACAAAACACTTAGAGCGCGACTCACTCTATGAACATGTTTATTCTTAAGAAGACTGCGTTTAGCGGCGAACAAGGTCATTTTAAACACAGTAAATGTAGGTGTCCCAATGAATTTCCCATTGATACAGAATGAAAGTATCTGTATATTGTTCAGGACAGTTGTGGGAATTCTCTGCCAGGGAACTAGCAAGCAGAATTGGAGGCAAGGCTTCCTCAGCCATGCACCTGGGAATGAGAAATGAGACCCTAAGGGTTTTTCAAGGGCACAACCAAAGGGCCCAGCCACCTGGAAGCCCCACTAACAGCTAAAATGTTTAACAGCTAAATGTTAAAAAAGTTAGTTTCAGGTTGCAGCTGCCAGAGAGAATATTTTGTCTCATAAATATGACACATCAGTATTTCCCACGTGAAAAACAAATTGTAATTTCCAGTTCCTAGGGAACACTGACATTTCCTGAAAACCCCAAATCTCCACATCTAAACTTCTCTCCTCATCTTACTCATTTTTGCAAATGGGTTTCCCACGGTATCTGACTGTACCTGTTAGCCAAACCGTGCAGCCTCGAAATCCACCTCTGGTACCGACAACTTGTCCTCTCTTACTTCTGCTGACGTGATGGGCTTGGTAAATCACATTGGTTGCTCTCTGATGCAAATAAACAACAACAACAAACAGAAAAAACACTTCTGTTACTTTGTTGCACTCTGTACAAAAGAAAACTTTCAGGAAAGATTTATATAAGAGAGAGAAAAATTCATTCAAAAAGCAATCAATGCAAACCATACTGGCCAAAGCTGGTAATTTGTTAGAAAAGGAAAAATCACACAGAAAGCGATTTGCTTTTGGTGTAGCTGGATTTATTTTTGCACAACATGTCTTTGGGTTATTTTCTGAAGACAGTTTTCAACTTTGACCCTCTCTTCCCGGCTCAAAGCCTGTGTTGCAAAAATACTTTTGCATCTCCTGCTGCTGCTGCTACAGATAGAAGAAACTCTCCTGGGAAGTGACAGCAAAGGTGCATTCACTTTGCTGTCAGGAGACTGATACTCCCTCTGACCCACAAGGAAGGGCATATAATTCAAGTGGAGATATAGACAGCAAACTCCCTGTCTTTTCTACATTAAAAAAAAAACAGGTAGACTTGCACATTGTTTTAACTGCACTTGCAAAACAAAAGCAACTTAAGCTGCCTAGCTGTTTGCCTTGTTGAATGTAACATTGCTCCTACTAAATGCAACTGTGTTCTCTGAGGAGCAAAATTTCACTTTGTTTGTCAGTCCTGCATAAATGAAAACTGGGAACACAAAGCGTCCGCTCTTGCCACCGAGAGTGAAGGAAACGTGACCTCCCCAAGGCTGCTTCAGCAGTGTCTCCTGGCCCGCCAGGGCTACCTGACATCTAACTGCTGTGCTGGCACAACAGCTCACCGCTTCCTCTGCTGGCCAGCGAGGCACAGATTAAGACAGGCTTCCTTTTCCCTTCAGTTTTGATAATGTTACTTTATTTAGTAAAGACGGTTTACATGTGAAATATCCGCAAGTTTCTTCTTACGCAGAATGCAGGGCTCCAGCATACATCCCAGAGAGAGTCTGTACTATCAAGAAGGGTTTTACTCTTCATCGCTGTAACTTACTGCCACACTGTGTTAGGAGGTCTCACTAAACCAACTGCACAAGCTGGCTTCAGGCATCTTTACTACCTTCTTTCTTATACGGGTTGCATTTCTAACAGAGCAGGCCAAAGGAGAAGTCTCAAGAGGGAGACAGATTAGACATACTTTCTTCCCAGCCAGTTCTACACCGTCATGGGTTTATCTGCTTCATGTTGTTGGCGCAAAAGTGAGGTCTGTGCTTTTCCATAATCTCCACCTCTTGCTATATAAAAGTATTTCTACATCTAAAGCCAAAGCAGGGAAGTGATTGTATTTTATTTGTCCAATATTTTTTTATAAAGATACATATATACATATATATATATATATATATACATATATATATATATATATATATATATATATATAAGAAAAAAGAGGAATGGGAGAGACAATAAAGTAAAAGGTCATTTTCTTTTTTAAGTGAGTTAGCAAAATAGCCTGATGGTTTTTTCCTTTGATTGCTATGCCGTTAACATTTTTAGGATTCAGCAAAGGAACAAGTGTTCATTAGAAAACTGGTATTTTGTATTGCCACAGAGGGCTCGGCCTGCCCAGAAATCTGGGCAAAAAAATCATTCCCAAACAGAAAAAAAAAAAAATTTGCCTTTCCTCTCCTGCTTGGATTCTTATCTTTTTTTTCCAAAAAAGTCAGCATCCCAACAGAGATTGACCCCTCACACAGATTTAACTGTTATATTCAGAATTTCATGCCCGTTTTCCATTCAATTTAAGCAAAATCTTCCAAAATTAGCTTCTTCTTTTCTGTCTGCAAGTGAGAGGTGTAATTTTCCATTTGCAATTCCTTGTGGGCACACTGAACAGATAGCAAATTTAAGAATGTTTTAATGTACTGGTAAGAATAGCTGTGTCCAAAGAAATCATTAGCATAAATCTTGCCTCCAAAATCAGCTTTAAGCAAGCCTAAAAGTCAGTCCCACTATTGTGAAACTTAGACAGAAAGTGCTCTGGGATGGAGAAATAATTCCTCCAGAATTACCACAATGTGATTGATTCCCATCCTTGGGACTTGTGTCATCATCTTATGACTTGATGGGAAGTCCCAGACTAAAAAAGCTTTAAGGGCTACTGTCTCACCCATCTCAGGCGACACATTTATCCACTCTGGGACTCTCAGTTCCTATTTTCACTGTTGCAGCCAGCGGAGTGGATCCCGGACTTTGCTTCCCCCTTCCACAGTCATTTCAAAGGATAAAATCAGTGATCTGGGTTTTTCCCAGGTTGCTACTACACAGGTTCAGTAGTTCTGCTTCTTTTTCCTTTTTCTTTGCAGGCAGCTCTTCCCTGCTGCTCGGGAAGGAGGAAACTGCAAACATCTCTATCTGACAAGTCTCAAGACATCCCTGCTTCTGTCTGGTGAAGTCCCAGTGCTGAATCATTTCCCGCCCCCAGGAAACACCTTCCTTCCCCATAATAAGCTCTCATCCAGCATCACCTCTCTGAATGCCAGTACCAACACAGTACCGCTTTTCTCCAGTGCAAAGAAAGAGCCCTTTATAGACCTGAAGTCATTAGCTACACAGCTGAGACAGTGTCCGAAATACAAGACCCCAGTGTACACTAACGGCGCTTGTCAAATCTCACCACCCTACCGTGAGTTTTGCAACATGCTGCGGTGTCCCCAAAGCCTCTGCTCCTCAAATCAAATGTTTAGGAAAGCATCCCACACTTAATCCTGCAGGACAAAAATCTCTCCAGGTTTGATCCTCCGAGGAAAGTGGAGATGTGACCGAGCCGAATGCATCATGACGACTCAGAAATAAAAGGCAAAAATAAATAACTGATGGTTTGGGAGGGGGACAGGGTGGGGGGAAGGTCAAATGTGCTTTTTTAACTTGTTGAGCTTGCAAATCTGAGACAGCACCATCATAGTCTAATTTTCAGTGGTCGCCAGAGTCAGCCTTAAACATCTGAAGCTGGACCTAAGGAACACATGCAGAAGATATAGCTGCCACAATGATCCCTGCCCCCAAGATACAAAGGCATGTTTTGCATATTTTTCTGCTGATTAAGACTTGGTACCATTCTGAAATTACACGTTGACAGGCCAAGGACCATCAACAGAGCACAGGTAGTAAATTACTGCCCCAACTCACCCCATTCTTACGGTTTGCCACTACTCAGACCTGCAACAAAATCACTGCTGCACAAACCTCAGCTGATAATGGCTCTGTGCTCAAGTGCAAAAACTCCTTTTCCAATATGAGGAGCAGCTATTCTGCAATGTGTTTGCAAACCAGGAGAGGTGAGGCAGGTATTTCTGCATGGAGAAACGAAACACGCTTCTTCATCCTTTTCCCCCTTCTCCAATGTGACAACACACTTACTTCTTCATGAGCAGTTTTCTAAAGTGTTAATCTGCTGGCTCTGGATCTATCCTGCATAGTATCAACCACAATAGTGTCTCTTCCTGAGCAAGACTCAGGAACCAGCACATTCCTAGGAGGCTGACGTAACAAGACTATTATGGTAGAAGTGCATGTCAGCATACTATAAATCTGCACTGTGCAAGTATCTTGGAGCTTTTCTCATCATTAAATACATTTTCGAAATCCTACAGCACTTTCAGACCTCTCCTACCTGCAGCTGGATACTAAATCCCTATGACTTTTTAACAGTGACATTATTAAGAACGCAGAAAAAGGCAAGACTTCTACTACATCACACATCTGAAACTCTTCCTAACCCCCAATGCAATACTTTGACACAGACTGTCTCAAATTCTTGTGGTCAGATATGCAGAAAATAAAAAAGGCAAAGAGAAACACAAACATTTTTGCTTATGGATGAACTGACAGCTTGTTCCAAACAGAACAGTTTGTTCATCAGGAAATACTGACTTCCTACCTCATCATTCACAATCTCAGAAGCAGCTTGGGAAGCCAGCTCTGAAACAGGAGCAAACAGAGCGAAGCCAAAATAGTCAGCATCAAAAACAATCACAGACAGCCTGAGACAAACAAACCTTGGAGAGATTTCATCTAGAATGAACATACACTCTAAGTCCGCTGTGATGCAGAGATAAGTAGTGGATGGGGTTTAATCAGACTCAAGGCCCTCCTGCTAATTTTAGCTCTCAGTTTTAATCTTTTAACTGTGAACAAAACACAGATTGAGCCTGGGGACAAAGACCTCAAAACACTTTTAAAAGATAAAGGCTTCCAATCCTCATCTCAACAGAATCATGACTGAATTTCAAGTCCCACAGAGGGACAACGTAGGGGCACTGCTAAACATTCCTTGCAGTAATCTAGATCACAGAAGTGATGTTTTGGAGAAGAGCTTCTTACTTCAAATTCAGCACAGCCTAGGAACAAGCAGCAAGAGATCTCTGAAGATAGGGGATTTACCGGTTCTTGTTTAAAGCAAACGCTGCAGCATCCAAATAGGATTGCAAGGAAACAAATTAGCTGTAACGGTACCGCGGCACACCAAGCCAACTGTGACAGACCTTGTTCTAGCAGCATCAACATCTCCAAACATGGAGCTAGTCAAGGCTACCCCAGCAGGACAAGATGCTTCCCTGATTTGTGAAAGCAGAGTACGTGCAGAGATGAGAGGCCTTTCCTTGGTGCATCTCTTGAATAAACAGATAGGGCCTGAGACAAGAGTCCATCACAGCATAGAGCTTTTGGGAATCAAGAACTATCAGTGTCCTCTGCTCCTAGAGCTACTGCTTCTCAATTCATGAGGTCCAAAGAAGTAATCTCAACTCGCCTCAAGTATTTGCTTGTGAAATGGAGCAGTTGTGCTTGTCCACATAAATAGAAGGTTGCATGAGACCATTCAAATGAGAGATGTTATCAGGAACCATCTTCTCTTCTCACGTGATACAGCAGAACCACATTTGTTAGGAGTTGAATGACTGCACAATTAACAGAATATGCACTAGACAAACATCTCGTTGATTATCATCCCAACTAATTACATGGATGATTTGCCATCTTTCATTAGAAATTCAAATATATATCAATTCCATTGCCCTCAATCACACCGGACAGTTATCTCTGGACACAAGGTGGTATTCTCCTCCTGCCCATTTCTACCCACTTCTTTAGCCAGCACTCATGGGGCTACATAACAAGTGAGACCATAGTGAGAACTACCTATGCGTGCCACATGCTATGGTGGGCAGAGCAAAGGAGCTGGAAAGGAATGAGAAGAGATGTGAGGTGACCAGGACTGCCTGTTTAGCAGCAGCCCTCATGGGAGACTCAAAGGATCACATAAGTGCAGACAACCTCCTCAGGCTAATATTTGCTGAGATGTCCACAGAACATGTGGAGCTCTCTTCCACTGTGAAGGAAAGAGTTGTCATTAGAATGCACTATTGGTCTTTACAAAGACCAATAAGGTCTAAAACAATGCTCTTATTGTTCTTTTTAATTGCCCTTTCTCCCACTAGCCTTCATTGTGGAAGTATCTCTGTCTATCTGGTGTATTTGGCACACACTTGGTCCTGGAAAAAGTCCAAAAGGTAAGAACCACAACTCATGGCAGACTGTAGGACAATCTGTTCCAAGGAGGAACTCCCTCATGAAAGTATATTACAAATCTGCTGAAGAACTATGCCAACAAAGAAATATTCTTGTAGCACAGTGTTATTAAGAGCACATTAGTCACACATTTAGCTCACTTAACAGAAGGCTCAGCCTTGTAAGAATGCAGTTAACATCTGACTGGTGGCTGCCAGCATTCACAGCTCTGGGGAAACTCTGACCCTACAGGAAGGGTAGAGTCAGGACTACCCTCAACCACATTTTTATTTATAGGACTATCGCCCATCACTAGGAATAAAAGCATTCGTTTTTTTCCAGTTGAGCAGTTAATATATGCCCTATTTTGGTACTCCAATCTTACCTCTTTCAAAAAGGAATGAGAAGCTTTGAAATATTTTTCAGCCAATTGTACTGACAAATGGTAAAACAGACTTTTGAAATGATTAAACAAGCTTATAAGTTTAAAGTCAAACACATGCTTAAATCTCCATAGACTGATCTAATTTGTCTTTTAAAATCCCCTCCCAAATCCTATCATCTTACTGACGAGAGTCTTTTGTCATATCAGTTGAACATGATGCATAAAAACTAAGCTTATGTGAGTTTCATAGAAAATAGGTTTCTTCTACTTGGGCAATTCCCGTGGTTGGTCTCGAAAATGGGCAAGTTGCCATCTCTGAAAAGAGAAAGCGTCAGTCTTCAACACGGGGAAAATAGCTTTCTGCAGAACAGTCATTTGCTGTAGAATATTAAATGTATTATACTCTGAAGTAAAGGAGGACAAGAGTAAAGTGGTGGGTTTATTGTGGAAAGTCAACTCTTTACATTCATAACTAAGTATGATGGAGAAACCTTCAAAGTCTCTGCAGTCTCATTTAGTTCTCAAAACCCTAAGCTTATAGACTTTTCCCAAACTTCAGTGTAATTAGTTGAATGGGCTAAGACCATAACTGCTTCAAAATCAAGCCCAGGTAAAATCCCCAAACAGACAAAGTTACCCTGGAAACTTCACCCGTCCCATCACGACATGGAGTAAGGCTTGCAGGTCCAGATGGTAAACGAGGGACAGGACTTTTCAAGCACCCACATCCTCCGGTATTTGTCAGGAAGCCTCAGTCACCTCAGAGCACTCACACAGAGCGTGTTGAGTCATGCAGCATCGTGGAAGATCTTCCTGCTTCCCTCGCGATTCTCCCTTCTCCATCCTGCAGGCAGGACTCTTCTCCTCTCCCACCATTTGTAAGTGAGCAGAAATCACATTTGGACTGCCTGACATAGCCCTCTCCCCCATTCCCCTCCTGAAGGGCGAGGGGGAGATTTGTACCTGCTGTAGAATGGATTCATGCTTTTATTTTTTTTTTAATTTTGGTTCAGCAGAGTAATACAGTGATGTGTCAAAAAATACCCTGTACAGCAACGGGTTTCCTGAGCTCAAGTTGCCAGTGTTTGCTCACACCAGGCAGACTGTTGATCTGGGATCCCTTTCTTCATTCAGTGCTTGGAGTAAACCAAAGCAGACCACACTTGCTCCTTGGCACACGCTGACTTTTACGCTTGTTCATTTTGGCATTACTACACCAGCCTCTTTCCTCTGCCAGCAACGTAGCACAGAAGATCTTAAGGAGACTAGCAGAGACATCCTAGTTACCTGAAACAAGCAGTCTTTCAGCTTGGGGACAGACGGTTTGAAATGCCAAAGATTACTAATACACAAGGCTTTCAAAGTGGACTTAGCTAATTTTTCTTTTCTTTTCTTTTTTTCTTTTTTTTTCTTTTTCTTTTTTTTTTTTTAACTCATAAGAATTTTTAAGCTCTTGGCAAGATCCTAATTTTTTTTGTACTAGTTTGCAAGTTTCAGGTTCCCAGAATCAAGTTCGATACAACCTTGAAAAAAAAAAAAAAAAACTCTATCTCAATGTACAAGCTTGTGTTCCATTAATCTTGGAAATCAAACAGCCACTGATTTCGAAAAATCAATGTATGACTTCAAACCAGCAGGTCAAAACTGACATTAAGATCTGTTTTCCTGAAGCCCACTCAAATCGAGCTTTTCTTTTTCCTTTGGAAAGATGATGTTGCTACTCTAATTTAATTAACACAGTAAATTAACAGTAAAACTAGTGAGTCATCTCGGGCTCCTGTATTTTCACAATGAATTTTGGAAAGCTGGGACAGGTGTTATTTTAGAAAAAAAAGATCATTCTGTCCTCTTTCCAAAAATCACAAAGGACAGCTGCATGCGTAAGAAATATCTGACAAACAGAACATCTTGCCAGCTACTAACAAATGTAACAAATGCAACAAGAAACCCTTCCATGTCTTCCCCATTTTTTTGCTCAAAGCAATTCTGCTGAATTACCTCCCATAAACGAATCCATTTTGACAGTTTGGCTCAGGCTCGTTTTACAAGCAATAGGTTTTACATTGAAAAGGGAGAATCACTTTGCTTTTGATGTCTGGGATCTGCTCCAAGGCCTTTTTTGGATCATGCCAATAAACACCTGATGATGCCGCAGGACTACTGACAAAGCAAAAACAGGTTATCGTGCAAAAAAGACAAACATAAATCAGATAGCCACTGAGGTATTGTGGATTGAATGTCCATAAAAAAATTTATCAAGCAGGTCTACTTAATTGTTAAAAACATACAGACGGTGTACCTGGTAAACTGCCAGTATATCCAGGTCTCAGGGGTGCAGAGACATGATCGACAGCCAGTCTAGCTGCTTTGCAGGCTGTAACTACAGCAGCGTGGGAAACACTTCATCAGAATAAAAGAGCACACTCCTTGCTCCTCTACCAGGAAAAAGCACCAAGTGCACATGGCCTGGTTTCCCTATCTTCTTTCAGAGAAAGGTATCAGGTTATGAAAAGAGCAAATGAGGTACCAGTCACCCAGGTTGCAAGAAAAAACGGAAAGGAGGTCAAGGTATATATTTTGACTATACAGTAACTTTGGTATCTAAAAATTTCCAGGGAGGAATTTACTTGCATGTATTTTTTTTTTTCTTGAATTGAGATTTAGGAATTTAACTCACGGCTTGTGGCTTCTGAGGCAAACCAACCATTTTAGACATCCTATCTCTTACCATGGCTACGCAGGTACCCCAGCCTTAGAACAAGAAAGATGGACAACCAGACCTTTACAGGACCCCTGCATCAAATATCACGGAAAGAACAACTTGCAATACAATGTCAGGAAATCAAAAATTGAGCTAAATTTTGTTCAGTTATAGGAGACAAAGACGTTAATTCTGCTGTTCGCTGTACACTCTTCTAAGCTTTAACCTTTGTTTCATTGCAGCCATCCCCAAGCTGAATTTGTCCCACAGTGGAGCAAATTTGAATTTCACATTTGAAGCTTTGTAACTATCCAAAGATCTGAATGAAAGGATCCAGATATAGCATTTTTTTTTCAAGATCACCTTAATTCCTTGTCATCTTTTGTCTGAAAAATGCTTTACCATGAAGGCAGACTGAAATTCCACATTTCTGAGCCACTAGCAGGTTTTGATCCTATAGACACGTAGTGAATAAATGACTCTCTTAAGATCATACCATCTCATCCCACCCACCCAAGTCACCTGCGGCAGATGGGCCAGATGCAGTATCAAGACGACCAGGCCTGATCATCAGGGAACTCCACCAAAATTCTTGTCATCTGCTCACCCTCAGCAAAACACAGTTAGCCAATGTGCAAGAGCAATATTCTATTTTTATCAAAATCATTTACTTTAAGAGCTCACAAAATCAGTTCAATAAGCGTAAGAAAATACAAAATGTAGCAATGGCTTTGGACCATGATTAACTTATCTTTAAAAGCTGAATCAACATATTAGCAATGCTGTAAACACAAAATACCGCGAGCCGCATTCAGCAGTTCTATGCCTCCATTAGCTTCCGTGAATTTGCAATAGGTTTTTAAACTTGAGGCTAACAACTAACTGTGCATAAGACCATGTAGGTGAAGGACCAACTCCATCTACTGCTAAAGAAGAAAGTAGATTCTTTTTCCTCTCCCCAGACTAATGTAGGTTGAATTGAGCCTGTCTCAGCCCATCCATGTTACCTTGTGAGTGGATACATAAGCCGCTGTGTCTGGCTCCAGCCAGCAACCACTTCTCTGCTCTCCTGAAAAGCAGCATGAGTATGCCTTCACAAACCCGTGTTCTGCTCCACACAGATCAAAGACAACCACAAATCATATGGGAACAGGATACATGTTGTTAGCAGGCCCATCGTATCCCATCAGGAAAGAAATTTCGTAACTTTTTTGAGAAACTCTAGCAATTTCATACGCAGTGGGAGCTACAGGATCTACACTTCAAGAGGCTTCATCAGCTATTCAAATATAAATTTCACTAAAAGAACTAATCCTCTTGCTTCACTTCTCTTCTACAGGACAATGCCAGCAGCCTGCTGACAGAATAAACTCTTACAATGTCAGGACCCAACCCCTGTCACCAAAGCAGGCAATATTGCACAGTCCTCTTGCAAACAAAGCCCACATCCATAAGTTCAACCACCGCCCACCTCCTGTCCTGGATGTGCTAACTAAACAAGAAAATATTAAATTTGTGATCTCCTCTGCAACCAAAGTTCTGCTCCGAGACACAAACCCAAGAGCTCGGTGTTGTAACTGTCCACTGCTTCTCCCCATCTTCTCATTCAGTATCCAGGCTCGATGCACAATCCTCAGTCGGATGTTTTGCAACCTACAGGCGCTTGATTTGCAATGTTACTTCCTTTTTCAAAAATTAGATTGCTGTTTTGAGGCCTTCATCCCATGTCAGCAGGCAACATGGACCCTTTGCACCTCAGTAAATTTTTAAGGCACACAAAGGGCAAAAACACCTACAGGGAAGACTGAGGGAAACTCAGCCAGAGTCTCTCTCTGGCACATAGTTCAACTGTGGAATTCCTCACCACAGGAGGTAGCGCAAGTGAAGAGTTCCCTTGGCTTGAAAAAAAGTCATTAAAATGAATTCATGGAAGAAAAGCCCAACAAGGACTAGTAAGAACAAAGACATGGTCCCTGGTATCTTAAATCACAGTCGGTGGAAGCTAGGACAATCTACCAAGGGACTACCATCACTTCCTAGCCTTAAACGTTTCGGTGGTACCCATTCACAGTTGCTGCTGGAGAGAGCAGACTAGATAGAATGAATCTTCACAGACCTTCCCGCTCACTCAGTGCCTCTGCAATCTCCACAAAATTTTTTTGGCCAAACAACAGCTTATTTTCACTGCATTATCATTAAATGTGTCGCACTGCAAAATGGCCTGCATGAGCTGGATTCCAAGTTGAGAACTCACAAGTTCGGGGATGCCAGGATGAAGGTTTCCTGCCCAAAGTGTTCATGCACTCAACCCACAGAAGCTGCAATACAGCTTTTTAACTGTGAGCACATCTGGCATTTTCTAGACTCTTGCCTAAGTCAACATGAAGAACGACAGATTTCTTCCTGAACAAGCAGCTATTCAGTATTTCACTCACTCCTCCCTAAACCAGGTGTCACCACAGGCTTTATTTATTATATGCTACTCAAATGCCAGTTGAAGGACAGTTACACAATTTTCCTTGGTGATTATTAGTATCTGGTGCCTCAAAAAACTCAGTGCAAATTCCTAGTATCAATCGTGATGGTGAAATTACCACTTTTACAGCTACAGTGGAGAAAAAGAGAGTAGGTAAAGAAGGGCAGATGAGGACTTGAGCTCCCACAGTATTTAAGCTTCATAAAAATTACACACCTTCAAAGAGCAGCTTCCCTTGATTGCAAGGCTGCACAACAACGTTTCTGCATATCCATTCCCATGGTATTGGACAGGGTTTCAAATGGGCTTCGCAAGGACAAAGGCATGCCAAGGGTTAAATGACTCACCTAGCATCATGCACCAGGTTGCTGGCAGAAGCGCACGTGCAACACAGGCCCCCACAGCAATAAGCAGCTCCTCTAATATGATGCTTGTTTCTCTTCCTAGAGCCTCTGGTCACAAAAACAACTGACCTTCCCATCAAAAGGGCTGGACAGGCCTGAAAATGCGTCGCTTCCCCCTCCTACCCCACCATACGTACTTTTTTTGTATCACAATGAGGAGCTGAAAAATGGTTTCATATCAAACAAAACATTTTGTTCTGCCAGAGATTTATTTGCTTCCGTGAAGACCTCTCCAGGTCAAAAAGTCTCGAAAACGTAGGTATAAATGGTCATTTCCCAAAGATGCACAATCTGGCTCACAGATGGCAAAAAAAAAAAAAAAAAAAAAAAAAAAAAAAAAACTCAACAAACTCCAAAGCACTGCATCTCAAAAATAAAAGCCACATTGAAAAAAGACACACCAAAGAAAAGTTAAGCAAAACAGCATCTTTCTCAAGCTCTGCTCCCCCAAACAAAAACATTTTGGCACCTACTCAATAGATAAAACTTTTGACACAAATAGTTGTAACTGAACCAAGCTGTAAGTAAACAAAAAAGGACTGCTCTACTAAGAAACGTGAGCCATTAGCCTGTTGGGCAAAATGCTAATTTTCCAGCATCCTGTTCAGTGAAAATATGCATCACTAAATGCTTTGAACAGCTTTTTTTTGCATCCCTCCTTTCGTTACTGAAATGCTCCAGGTAGATTTTCAATTAGAAATGATTAAACTGTAAGGTCATTAAGGAACTATTTCTCACTTCCTACAACTGTGATTCAGAGCTAAATCAAAAGATAATCATTATTCACTACACTCATGAGAATAGTGAATTAACAAATAATAACCTGAACTATGTGCTATTCTCTTAATGGACTTTTAAGATACAGAACCGTGACCAAAGTACAAGTTAAAGGCAAAGTATATCATTAGAGGTATTAACATGGGTCCAGAAAAAAGAAAAAAGAAAAAAGAAAAAAGAAAAAAGAAAAAAAAACAATGCAAGCTCCTCAGTGTTTCTATTTCTCCTGAAAACCCTTAGGAAAAACAAAATTCCTGCAGCCTAAATCTGAATTACTGCTGCAGTGCATACGTCTGGATAGCTTAGGCTCTTCGAAGATTTGTCACTGTCTTGTCTAAAATCAGTGGTGTCTAATTGTAAGGGCTACCCAAGAATACAGACAGAAATTCATGCCAGAATTATGGGTTCTGGCACAGATGTGTTACCAACCAACAACTTCTCCATGACTTAATCGGTGCCACCTGAAATACAGTCAAGGTTGGAGGCTCAATTTATCCATGAATCAAGTAGCAGTACAGGAAAACAACTCCTGAAACATGCCAATTCAAAGTGCTTCAGATCCAATCTGGAGAAAGGATGGTTCAGTTTTCACACTCATCCTATCTCAGCCACCTGTCCAGAGCATTCCCACAGCTCTGCCAATCACCTTTATCAAGCCTAGAGTTCAACTGCACTCATAAAACAGAGGACTGGTCCCCTGTGAGGTGAAGAAAGTCCCGAACAGCCACTAGCTCTGTCAGAGAAACAAAAAATTAACTCCAAGCACTCCAACAGGGAGTCCACAGATCAGATCTGACCTACTTGGCACTTTCCTTGGAGAGAATGGGCGTTCAAGCAGTAAACACACGTCCTGGCAGAAAAATGTTTCCATACTTACACATGCATGCTCTTGCACAGACCCAGGAGCTGCTCGGTCCACAGAGCCTCCTGGAAGACATACCCCACTGCTCCTGCTACTATGGCCCAGGACAGAAGACACTGCGGCGGGACACCAGAAACAAGGTCCACAGCTTGCAGTTACTAAGGTTGGACCACACAAAGCTGATTACTTTATTATAATAGGTAGCAACAGAACTCAAAATAACAGCCTATCATTAAAGTTAATCCTGATAACCTCTCCTTGGTTTTCAAAGAAAAGAAATATAAAGAAAAAAAAAGATGGTAAGAAAATAATACAAAAGATATCAGACATATCAAACATGTAACTAGCAAACAATCACCTTTTACTACCTCAGTGCAATGAGTAAGGCACTATATTTCACAATCACAAAATAAATCATTGCTGTAAACCCAAGACTTCTGAAAAGTCTGATAAATCATGAGAATAATGGTCCTGAGAAAACTCTGCTAAAACCAAAACATGCCAATTCACTAAAACAAGGGTTTTGACAACTGCTGCACCATTTTTTGTGCAAGCTTCACTGCAATGAGCTATCCATAACTCTTTTGAATATAAACATCCCTAAAGATGTTGTAGTCTTTATATTCAAGCAATAACAAAAAAGAAGCATGAAAGACTGATTTAAAAAAAAATCAATTTTTTTATTTTATGGTGCTGAGCAGTTAAAATAGAGCAACTATATATATGCTATTGCACAACTTAATGTGCAGTACCAAGTCCATCTGAACGCTGCTCTGTGGTTGCAGCATTTCTAACATGAGAATATGTGATAGACAAAAGAAATAAAGCCTTTTCATACTTCCTCAACATTTTCATCTAATGTTGTGTGTCCTTTTTTTAAATAACAAAAAACACATCAAAAATATTTTTGCATGTTCATTTGTCTTTGAGTAAGATCAAATAATTTGTGACTGTGCACATGTCAGTGCTACATAATCAAAACCAAAAAAATCCGAAGTTGCAGCTTTGTGATCTGCTGGCCTGCTGAAATGGTATCTCCACAAAACAGAGTTGTGCCATGTGTCCTACCACCTACTTCCTGGAGATATAGTTAGAATGGCTGATAGATCAAAGATGTAACTTAACCTGAGAGAGGTGATTTCAGCACTGAGCTTTCATTCTGCTCTAAGTGTCTGAAAGCACATTCAGATAGATACTCACTCTAAAGCGCCAGCAATGTGGGCAACCATCCCTTGCCAAAGGTAGGACTCCCACAACCAGGTCTTCTCCTCCCATGTCCCAGATGAGCATACTAATTACCAGACTGTATTTGGATGGGTCTCCCACAAAGAAACACTTGTCAAATACTTTGATTTCATGAAATATTTTGACTAAGTGGCATCTTTCCAGTAACTTATGCTTTGTTAAAACATTTGCAAATGAGGGCTAGAGGTAAGCCAAGCCAGCGAGGGGCCTACCATTTAAGAACAGGGCCCTATCTATAGGTTTGTGCACTACAAGCAGCTGTCTCTCAGGAGCACACTGTACCATCTGTACTCTTCAGCTTGTTTTAAAAAAAATAAAATAAAAAACACCGCTTGATGCTGAGAGGTAATTACCTGAGGAAACGCCAGAGACAGCTCAGGTGAACACAGAACAAGCCTGTATTTTGCTGGTGCTAAAAGAACTACTCAGTAATGAATGCTTCACTGTGCAATAACCCACATAATAAACAAGGGCAGGCCACAGCTATGTGTTACTCACAGCAATTATTTTAAAGCGTACTCACTCCTGAGAGTACGATTTCACCATACGGACACAGAAGATTTATGTAAGAAATGTTAAACATTTGTATATGTATGTTTAACATATGTATCTCACTAAAGAGCATTCTTCCAAAAAAGAAAAAAAAAAAAAAAAAAAAAAAAAAGAAGAAGAAGAAAAAAAAGTCAGGTCTGAATCCTGTCAGAAATAAGTGCTTTCTGCTTTCAGTAGTGTCTTTGAACTGAATGAGACTATCTTCCATATAGTGGATTTCATGCCTCTTATAATGCCATGGGCAGAACTAAAGGGAATATTTACTAACTAGTAAAAGAGAGATTTCTGCATATCAAGTCCTAGGTCTTATTCAGAAAAAAAGGTACATTTTCTATTGTTAAGGACAATATATGTAAAAGGCTAAAATCTTAAGCTTTCCTCTTCATGCCTTACCATGGCTTACACTAATAAACAAGTGTTAAGTGAAAATATCCTTAAACTAGAGCTTTAGAGAACATTCAGGCTGAATATGAGTTTTAAATCCTGGGCTTATCATCAAGAGCATCATCACACGATACAGACAAATCAGCTCCTAGCAACTAGCGTTACTGCACCTTTCAAAAGAGGACAATACTTAGCTAATCAACATCACATATAAAAACTTTTTTTGACATATTGTCCAGCACTGAATATCCTTGGAAACATCCATTCTCCTTCAGGAGCGCACCATGCAAGCTTCACAAAACACTGTCTGGAGGAAAAAGATTAAAGCATCACCAACACCAGGAAGAAATGACAGAAACCAAGATTTTATGAGCAACAAAGAGTGATGTTACTGGGAAGATTAAGAAAGGGGAGTAAGAGGCAAAAGGGTGAATTATTGTCGTCATCTTGGCTTCATTTTCCAACTAGCCCCATCTTGGCCATTCCAGTTTCAAAAGACATCACAAAAACCTCATGAGCATGTTAAAACGCCTCTGAGTTGTGATATTTGGACGACCAGTTGGCAGGGCACATTTTGCTGCTGCCTGTTAGGCAAAAGTTTCTGATAAACTCCAAGCGTCTCAGCTTTCTTCAACCATCCTAGGTAATTTCATTGAGACCTGAGTCCAACCTGCCGTACATGCATGAAAGTTATCTCAAGTTAGCACGCAACTCCTCATATCTACTGCCGATAAAGGGACCTTTATCAAAGCGAAATGCATTACCTTACACCTGCAACCAACTTGAGACGTTTGAAGCCCAGAGGCCACCGAATCCATGTTACGAGCCTGAACTTCAGCTTACACTTTACACAGCAACGCGCTTCCACGGCAACACGCTGGGAAAAACCACAAAGTTTCAGCACCATGAGTGAATCTTATAATCAGAAGCATTGAGTGCAACTGTGGGATTTTGGGTTCTCTAACTCATTGGGCAGCGAGCCACGTAAAAATACGCCTACTACTGTCAACTAGAAAACATCTGTTTTGACAGTCATGGTACAAGGGTCATTTACAATCTTGTTTCGAAAGGTCGTTTCTCCAGCACAAGCAGAGGCAAAGCACAGGCAGGATTTTGGGAAGTCCTGCAACACCTTTCTCCTACGTAGGAACAAGCAGAATTCCAAAATACAACTCACCAATGTCACCTCCCCTCCCACGTTCCCTGAAAGAATCCACAAGCCCAAATTTTCGCCTTTTCCAAGAAAACACAGCCGTATAGCTGTGCCCTGCGGTTTGGGTCACACTCCTATCTGAACACGTTAGCTGTGTGTTAGATACACTAACCCCTCTCTGAAAAAAAAGAAAAAAAAAAAAGCTGGATTCACAATTTAACTGAATGCTGACTTTTTTTCTTTGCTTTTTTACTTCATGGATTTTTCCCTTGTTGGCTTGTTTTCTCCCCCTCCCCTTCGAAAACCGGCTCCCCTCCACGCACCCCCACCCCCGGCGCAGCCCTACCGTCTTCTCGCTGCTCGACATGGTGCGGCGCGAGGCGGCGAGCAGGCGCGGCTCCCGGGGCGGCGGCGGCCGGCGAGGCGCTATAAGGGTTCCCGAGACACGTAGCACGTCCCCGGACCGGCCCCTCTCGCCCTGAACCCTCCTCCGTCTCCTCCTCCGTCTCCTCCCGCCGCCCTCTCCGCCCCACCGCCGCGAAGGGGCCCGGCGCGGCGCGGCGCGGCACGGCGGGGCGGCCGCGAGGCCTCTCACGGGCCGCCGCCGCCGCCGCCGCCCCACAGCGGCGCTCGGCACCCGGCCCGCCTGCCCGCAGCCCCACGGCCGCGGGGCCTGGCCTGCCGCGCCCGGGGGCCCGCCGCGGGTCCCGACTCCCCACCATGCCCCCCAAGGCCCTGCCGGACCCCTCGCTCATCTGCTCCGGGGCCAGTGCGGCGAGGGCCAGGCCGCAGGGGGGATGTTTCACGCCCGGGGGCAGCGCAGGCCCCCGCCACTTTCCCCACGCGTTCTCTTCTCGGGGCCAGGCAACTCTGTTGCCCCTCACTGAAAAGGCATCGAAACCTAGTTCTTGTCGAGGCCACCTCTTTGCGCACGCTGCCATACAACTCTCACGCGCTTTGCTGCGCGCGAGGGAAGCAAAAGGGTGAGGCAGCGCTGTACCATGCTTTGCCCAGCACCTCAGATAAGGGTCCACGGGGTCGGAGCTGCTGGAAACTGAGCACATGCAACACCTCCTTTGGGTCGAAAGGTCTGTGGCAAAGTACAAGTTCAAGGGGAACCCCAGCACCAACAGTAGTAGTTTGACAGTTTTTATGGGTGAATGGACCCATTAAGGGCCATATAGCTTCCAACTGCCCATATAAAAATGATAAATTCATCAGTTAATAGGCTGGGAGTTTGTTCTTCATAGTGCACGATGGCCATGACCTAGCTCATGAACCTTGCAAATGAGATGATTAAAATAATTTCACGTGAACCTGTAGCCTTCCGTTTACTTTCCATATAAAGTAGCCGGGCATTTCTGTTCGATGGGGAGTTAACACCAGCTTTCAGCTCAACAGTGTTTTCTACAAGGCACTGAAGTAATCAAATACAGATCTCAGATTCAGACTAAGCAATAACTCAATTCTCTATCTTGCATGTCTGAAGAATGAGTCACGGCACAGAAGGAGCATTTCAAACTCCTTCAGTATCTTGTGACAGATGATAAAAACTGGAACTGCTGCACAAAACATCTAAAGTGCTCTGACTTGGGGCCTTTAACGTGAATTTAAAATGCAAATCTGAAATTCCCTGAAGCTTAGTTATTTATAAACTCAGGTTGACTCTTCGGGACTCACCCTACTAGTTTTGGCTCCGTTCATCAAACTCAGCCTTCATTCAAGGATTCAGTACACAACCTGGCTTCTTTACTGACTTGTCAAAGAGTTGTAGCCAGGGCACAGAAACAAAAGACCTATTTCACCTAAAGATTGCTGATGCCTAAATAGGTGGTTGGCCCAACTGTGCCTCTAGGGTAAAATTCATCTCCCCTCAGCAACCTGTCCTCTACTAGTAACGATGCTTCACACTCACATCCAGAAACAACACGTACATTCAAGCACAGGGAAAGTCAAAGAGAAGGAACGGGATTCCACAAAAAAAAAAAAAAAAAAAAAAAAAAAGAAAAAGAAAGAAAAAACAGAAAGATCTCTGAAGGATAATGATACTGCCAAAATCAAACAGTTCTGTAGGCTAGACCACAATTATTTGGCAAATTTGCTCCAAAAAATGCTAAGAAGGTTGGAAAGAAATACACAGTGTCCACCAGCACATAAAATTCAACAGATGATTTGCAGAGGAAAGACTAATGCCTTCTGGCTTTTCACAAAAATCTACAACCCATGGAATTTTCCACTAGTAGAGGAGTTAAATCCCAGGACTTGGCTCAACTGGAAGATGGACTGAAAATTCATGTGGAAGGAAAGCATAAAGTATCCTTGGGATGACTTGTGAAGCAGAGATGAAGGAATAAATGCACCCCATGGGTGTGCAGCTCTGCCCATTATGGTCAGGGGCTCTTACCTGTTTCTGTTAAAACACAGCTCAATCCAGTATTACACTTGTCCTCTGATCACATCCTCCCATCTTCTGATCCTTAGCCATCCATCCAACAACCTAGCTAACTGCTGTGAGGACAGCTAAACAAACATTGCTATTTCTCCCTTTGGGGAAGGTAGCTTACTTCTGATCACGTCCGGAAGAGCAAGGACCCTCCTTAGGTCTAACGTGCAGAGCCTGCTTTGGTAATGGGAGCTGTGGACATCTCCTGGAAACTGTTCATCACACAGTCAACAGCTATTCATGTCTTTCACTGTAAAATGCTCATGTCATCTCTCTCCTTCTTTCCTGTGGAGTTTAAAATGCTTGCATCCTGAATGAAGCCTCTAGTCAGAAAAGGAAGTAAGATGGAGGGATTTTGCAGAGCTCCTAACATAAATGGGAGAATGATAGTTAGAACAGAAAATGGGAGACTCTGGGAGAGGATAAAAGGAGAGACAGTGGAAGAAACAGAGTCTCAAATGAAGTTCTGTTGGAGGAGGAATAGGGGCCAGGGTGGGGAAGGAGGATCAGGTAAAACATGGAGATAAGGGAATGGGGCTAGGGGTTGAAAGGACGGAAGAACTTAAGTAGCACCTATTCAAATGACTCCTGAAGCCACACAGCTATTAGTGTGGTCATCTATCAGCTGAACTAGTTCCCCGTGTAATTCCAATTAATCTATAGTATTACATTTGGGATTAACTTGGCTAAATAATACCACGGTCACATTTTCATGTCTTTCTTTCAAGCGTTTCTTCAGGTTGCTTTTTCAATTGTCCAGTTGTAATTAAGTTCCTGACATAAAAACAATATAACATGGTTGGAAGAACAGACAAACAAGCGTGAACACAATATCCATAGGAATAGCACATCCTGGTACAATGGCAGGGCTAAAGGGACTCTCCCGCAACCATTGCCTAGCCAGAACACAAGTTATTCCTCTTCCCGCAGAGGATATTGGGAGCAGGACATTTTACATGAGTGAAAGTCAGAGAGTGCACAGCAAAATGGCACATGCTGCTAAGTTTTCCTTCAAGCATGGTGGCATCCAAGCATTAATGCAGGTTGCTTGGTCTTTATAGCTTTATGCCTTGCCTGAATCAGCGTATCCAGAGTCAGGAACTTGTCCTTTATTTACACATGGATTTGAGTGAATTTGTTAATGCAAGAGCTTTAAAACTGATCACGTCAATGCTGATCTGGCAACAAAAGCATGTAAAATATAAGAGAAAACACAGATGATTATAGATTAACCATAGTTTCACTTGCATTTATTGTTCTGCTGCGGAAGAGCACAGAAGAGCTAGTTATGATCTCTGATGAATTAATTACACACATTAATTTTGTTAAGAATTTTCTGAGATTATAGTCTTCCTTCAGATGGTATAAACATTATTTAATATTTTCCTTCTAAACAATGATTTTTAATACACATATTTGCATTCCTACCATATTACCTTTAACATCTTCCTTCAGTACAGAAAAAAAGTTGAAAGTCCCCCCAAAAGACTCCAAGGCAAGAGAGGAAATACGCTTTCTAAAGACAGAAGAGCTGTAAGAATGGTTCTGTGCAGAAGAGAGAGCAAAACCAGGGATTTTCAAAGAAATGAATGGTGTCAGGGTAGAGAAGAATATGCATACACTCTCCCATTCTAAAAAAGGCAAATTACCTGCAAAGACAGGGACAACATAGATCCAGTGGTCTGAACCATCCTATACATGGTTTGCTGGATTATTTGAGATTTCCAAAGTGCTTCTGCAGTCACAGAACTTCATAAAACCGTTTTGTCCTGATACACAACTATTTTTAACTGGAAAATTTACTGAAAACAAAACAAAACAAAAAAACCCCAGCTCTTTCTGCTTAAAAATGAGCAAGTAGATAAGTAGGAAGATAGAAAAGTTGTGTTAGCTCATTACAGAAAAAGTGGCATCAGGTGCATGTAATAGCTCCATGTTTCCCCTAGATATCTATCGGAGACAGATCAGAGACAGAGTCAATGTTACCTGCATTTGTTGCATCATTTTTCACTTGCTTCATCAAAGATATCTCCCTTCTAGGAATTAAATTAACTGCTTACAACCTGCCTGAGAATTTGTGCACCTAAGATTTATTCTGTGCCAAAGTCTTAAAAGTTTTTCTCTCCTCCATTTGCCCAAGCACAATACCGAAAATGATATGATAATGATTATGATAAACTTCTTTAATATGAACTTCCAATAATTAAAAGTACTTGACTAATGCTTCAAGTTTTAATTTATGTCCGCTTTTCCAAGGAAACAGCCTACCTATGTAATGGAGTCTGAAGTATTAAAGGGAATATTTGTATTTGTGGGTTTTCTCACACTGCCTCTGCTTACAGAATCAGAGACTTTTGTTGTCCTCCTTACTGGGAGTGACAAAGAAAGTTATTTACTGGGTGTCTGTCCTCGTGAACACCGAATGGGAATTAATCAGTACTCCCTTGGAAAGTTTACATTGCCCCGACACTCTGATCTCAAAGAAGCAATAAATCTCTAGACAAAGAGCTCTCCTAGGAGCCCGTTGTGCAACCTGCTGTTACACTAACAGGACCCACAGAGAGGAAAATCTATATATAACCCTACAAAACAGGCCAGGTGTGTGACTGCTGGAGAGTCATTTGCTACAGACACTTTCTTACTCAAAAATCCACTACAGCCATCTTGCAAGTTGAAGAGCATAACCCAATAAGTTATCCAAAAGTGACAATACCTAAGCAAATATTTGCTTGTTCTTAACAAGTTCAGCATGACTATTTCTTTTCTGACATCCCTGAAGAGATGCAACCCACATTGACATGCCTAGCATAACAGGTTCACCAACAAAAATGAAATATTTTGTCACTCACAGCCCCTGCCCACCTCCAGAATAGCCAAGGTGGAAATGAAGCAGGCTACATCCTTCCTACTCACAGGTCCTGTATATAGACCACAGCCTTCTGGCAAGAGGCATGTAAAGAGATGGGCATCTTTTACAGTATTCTCCCACATAAAAGCTATAAAGGGAGTCATTGTCCTTGACTTTGCAGATATTCTTAATACCTTGCATGAGTTCCCTTGCCTTGCTTACATCTGCCTGGAAAGCCATACCCAAATTAACACTGGAACCTTGGGGAAGGTGCCCAAAGATCAGCTGCAATACTGCTACCGCCATCATTCCCTCTGCTGTTCCTCACAACTCTGTTTTGTACATTTGTGAAAGCAGAAGCAAAGGATCAAGGAAATAGGAAGGACTGCCAAGTCTGAATTTGCGTGCCATGAAAGTCAAGCATGCAGTGGGTTGTGTTGGCTGAATGAATAAGATTCTCCCTGCATTCAAACTACTCTGCTATTAGGCTTCTTCCTTTTTTTAATTTGCTTTCCTAATACCAGGGAACCTGCAGATGAAGGCCTCACTAATTCAGTGGTTTGCTTAGTTTTTTAGCTGGCAAAGACGCAAAAAGTTGTCATAGTCGGCACTCTTCTAGGCTTCTCTAGGTTTGCTTAGATGACAAGCTCTATATGAAGTGCCTGCTGCTCCATGCTCTCCAGTGAAGAATTGCCATGACGTTCACAGACACTTAGTATGGTCAGCTTAAGGCAAACTGGGAGGAAAGCGTAATAAGTATGGCCTCGGTGAGGTGGTTTGGTATTTGGCGAGACCCCTGTTAGCCTGGAAGCAGCGAGGAAAAGGATCATGCAGAAGACAAACAGCATAAAGACAGCTCTCAGGAGGGAGCACACAGGGGAAATCAATGAAGAAATGCAGAAGAAAGGCTGACTCCAACTCACCAGCTTTGCATCCAAAAAAGAACGCAGACAACAAGGTCCCAAGGGAGGCTACCACCCCAATTAATGAAGCTTCATTCAATTGCCAAGAGGGTAACAAATTGTGCTCTTCAAATATTGAATGCATTAGATCCGTGCCTTTCAAAATTAATAGCCCCCAAATTAACATGTGTTAATCACCCTTGGCATCAATTCTATGATTTGTCATGCCCTTAAAGATACCAGCTCCAGCACAGAACTGCCCCAACAAGCCATTCCTGCTTATCTACCTCACCTTTCACCCATGGCTTTTAATACAGATTTTAATCCCCTATATAAGCCAATCCTGGATTTGCAGCTCTAAAACCTCACTCATGAAATATCAAATCAGAAACAGTTTTGAAAACTACAAAATCAAAGTAAACCACGGTATGTCAGAATCCTGACCCTAGATACAGGCTTGTATGGCACTAGCTGCCTTCATAAGCAATTAGATCTTTCAGTGAGAGGAAGAAATGCTATTTTTCCTTTTCTTGTTCTATAATTCAAAAATATGGAATCATCTCCAACTTTTGGAAAGTTTTCCAAGGTAAACAAAAGCTCCAGAAGTTGTGACAAATCAGTCACGGAAACTTTCAGCATTAGCAACACCCCTTGCTACTAAGGACTGCCACAGAGAGGCAGAAATTATGTATTATATATGCCAAGATTTCACAACGGGAGAAACGAGTCTGAGCCAGGAAACAAGCTTTGCACTGATGTAGGCCTTGGTATGTTTAAATCTTCAAAGTCAGTTTAAAGAAAGCAGATTCTGGGATTTCCAACATGGTTTTGAATTGCTGCTCCCTGGTGATGCACCCACTAGTGCTGATCATCACCCTCTTACTTTCCTATACACTCTCCAGCCTGTAACCAACAGCTCTGAAGGTTCCCAGGGCAACTGGTCCAGCTGTTGGGATGCCAACCTGTTGGCCTTAGCTGTTAGGAGCTAGCTGTATGTGAGAAATCTCCCCAGTCATTACAGAAGCGGCGATAAAGAAAAAATGTGGAATCATACAGTTGCTTCTTCCTTCCTCCTTTTTAGAGCAGGTACAAATTTTAGCTGCATCCTTGCAGCACTGTTCAATACCCAGATCTCCAAACTCAGTTCTGACAGGAGTCTGTATTTCTTCACACTGACCTCTTCATTCCTATTTCTCTTTTTCCTTTGTTTTTAAAATCCCACAGTGCCTTGGAGATCGCTCTACCAGTCATAGACAGGTGAAAGGAATGGGTGATATAACCACACGAACCAAGGATTTCACATGAAAGAGCAGGCAATTCAGAATGTGCATTAAAGACCCAAACCATCATCCAGCCAGAATCGAAACCAAGATCCCAATGGCTCAACTGTGTCGTCCCAACTTGGGCACTGGGTGATGTAGCAGAAAGCTTCTAAGCAAAAGGCAGAATGAGAATTAGGAAGGCTTTTATTTGCTTGGGAGACTGCTGGCACTGCCTCATTTTTGGGTGGGGTCTCAGCAAGACAAATATATCACTATTGAAACTAGGATGACAGTCCACAAGATAAGGGATATTTGTCCATTAAACAGCAGCAGTAGTAGTCAATAATTTCTAACTGATTTTTTACAGCTGGTGGAGTTGTTTTTTTTACACCAGGGCAGACAGTAAATCCAATCATGGAGGAGTTCAGCCATGGAAAATCTTCATTGCTGCAGTTTGCTCTACTCATAGGAGCGTGTTGTTTTTTCACCTTGCATAGTAATTTAGTAACAAGCAACTTTATAAATCTGTCTGGAGGCAAGGCAAGGGTTGGTATCATTCTGTGATGTGTCATAAAGCAGTAAAGACTTTTTTTTTTTTTATTGTGTGTAATTTTCTGTGCCAGATCCATTGCCTCTGCCCTGCATAATCTCTTTTCCCCATTACAGACCTTGGCCTGTACACCTTCCCTTGTCCACTCCACCATGCTAGAATAAAGATCTCAGTTCCCCAGTTACTCCAAAGGCTCATTTTCATTTTCTCCACTGACTGCTGCAATCTGTGAGCTTAGGTGAGGTCACCACAAGCCACATATATCATCTTCTAAAAGCAAGTTAACACAGAGAAAGGCATTAGAAAATCAGACTGATTATCTCTGAGGATAAAATTGCTACCAAAGCAGTCATAATGGAAGAAGAGTCAGAGGGAACTTAAAGAAAGGCCAAGCAAATCCAGCCTTTCTGGGGCCAGCTAGTGTTACAGCCGGGCAAGCACAGACAGGTCAACTCTTATTACAACATTTTGAAGTGTCAGTTCATCCTAATCGTCTTGCAAGGAAATCTGCATCACAAGATAGCAGCCCTTGGCCTTCTACCTCAATGGCGGTTATGAACACAAGCTCTCTAGCACCAAGCACTTTTTCAGTTAGCCCCAAATAAATACAAAGTGAACAGCTCCACAGTTTTTATTCACCAGTTGTCATCTGTCTTTACTCTTGTGCAAAGACAAATGATTTAGGACGTGCAATTCACCTCTGAATTTTATACCTTCTTGTAGTCCTGCCTTCTCTCCATGTCCTTTTCTAGTGTAGCTTAGTACATGGGTTACAAGGCAGGCTGTCTAGCCACAAAGGACATACCTTCTCTAAGTTGGTGGCAATGTAAGTGACCACTCCTATAGAATCCATCTTAAAGGTTTTTAAATTATTCTTTTGTGTGCCTTGTGAGACTTCTAACATTCTCCTAGAAAAGCAATTGTTAACTACAGGAGAAAATGTGGTAGCTTAAGAAATTATGATTTCACTGTTTGTTGGGAAACATATTTTGGGTACTTGCTGAAAAACAAGTGTTCTTAAACCAAAACAGTTTTAGCCAAAGACACAGAACACATGGATTTTCTACTAGATGATCAGTGTCTTTCAAAATGCATACTGCATGCAAGGAAATACCAGAAAAGAATGTTTCTTTCTTTCTTAGATCTGTGTTCTTCCCATATCAAGTCACTAAGAAAACGCCCAAGCTTACACTGCCAGCTGTCTTGCAGAGTCTGTTAGTAAAGTGACAACAAATGATACTTCATCCCATTAGCCCCAGACATCAAATGAATCACTGGATCAAAGAAAAGACACAAGTAAAGAGCCATAAGAACAAGCACCTCTTCAGCATCTTTAACTCAGTGGAGTTGATCAACCAACCACATTGCTTCTGGCAGCTGTCATGCTGGAGAAAAGACAGCCTGAATGCTTTTTTTTTGAAGCAGCCAAACCCAACAGAATCAACACTCCAGCAGGAAATTGTGTAACCAGCTGAAGGTATGTCCTGAGTACACTATTACCGATTAACTCACCTTGCATCTAGGTAGAGCGCTGACCAGAAAAGCAGTTCACATCAGCTCAATTCTCTAAGCGGAACATGCTGCGATAGCAGAGGGCTGCTGCAATTAGAAATCTTGTCTGGAGTGGCACTAGAGTGAGCATGTACCACCTCAAGGTATGCTACAGTGATCCGCTCTCATTTAAATTCACCTTTAGAAAGGCATTATAAGTAAAAAAGACTACAATGCACTGAACCACAGCAAAGACTATGAGGCATGCTCTGCTTGCTGGAAGGAGACTAAGAGACTTGGATTAAATAGAGCTTTAGTGCTCTCCAAGTTCAGTTTTAGTTAGGCTTCAGTAGAGCACCTTGCCAAACCAACCACTTGAGCCTTGTCATCAGTATAAAACAGGGAGATGGAGAAGGAAGTTGTGTGATTTAGAAAAAAGACAGAGCTCTGTTATCTCTGTTTTGTTGTGCTAACATTATTTCTTCTGCATCCCTAATCTCCTTTTATCTGGATTTCAGTAGGCACATGTGCAGATGTCAGTTCAAACCTCATCCCTTCTCCATCCAAGGTAATGGAGAGTAGTGCAGGACACAGTAGACACTTCCATTCCCCCCCTACACAAAGTCCACCTTCTGCCCTGTTTTTATGAAATATCTACATCCAAGTGGCCACCCAGACTTGAAAAACCTTTTCCCCTCCAGTGACCTTCTCTCATCCTAACTCCAAGAGCGCACACAGCCACCTGATCTGCACAGCAAGTCAGCTGAGGCCCATACTTCTGTACTTCCCCTGAGCTATCATTTCACATTGTTGCCAGAGAAAATCGAGCTGTCAGGCACTGATGATGCCTGGTGCCACCCAGGTAACCTGGTCAGTCAGACAGAACTGCTTAGGAAGAACTTCAGGAGTTAAGCCATTTTGAAAAAGAGGCTTTTCCTTAACAGCCCTCGCAATTTCAGTAGGATCATCAAACTTCTGCTGACTTAATGTTACAGCAAGCCAACATGGCTCTGTTAACCATGATACAGTTAAAAAAAAATCTGAAGCTCTGTATTATCATAAGAGATGGAAACAATTTCTCATTTACTATGAAAGCTGTCTCCTCCTGTTTAATTTTCCTATCCAAAGCCTACATGTGACAGTGTGAGGAATAAGTCACAGGAGCCTATGAGGTTAGTTTTGTCTTGCTTCATTCAACTGGAAGCACGCAGTTCAAAAAGTAACCTCCAGATTTGGATTTTACCTCCAACTTGAGTCCCATGCCAAGAGCTGGTTTTCATCAGCAGATGCAACACCTTCTGAAAAAAACTAGCACTGCAGTAAAGGACTTTAACTGATCAAGAACTCATCTGATTTACCACCTCTTCACTGATTTACCAGAGAAGTAAGTCACATGACCAGAAGCACATAGGCACAGGACAGTTGTGTCACGTCACACTGGAGGTAACTTTCACTATCGACTTGGTACGGAGACGTTCTACAAGCAGAAAGCACACGTGCGACCAACAGATGGAAGAAGGGGGAATGGGAGACCCGCTGCAAGGTAACACACAAGTATCTATCTATCTCATCTGAACTCAGGTCCAAAAGAAGAATGGTGCAGTAGAAAGTGGTTATGTGCTGATATTATTTCTTCAGATGGTAAAAAGATCCCGAGATTGGCTGTAAACCCAAATGTCCATGCTGGTTGACTAGGTGGACAGTCTGCATAGACCACAGAGGAGAGACCTGCCATTTAGTACCACATAAAGGCCAGGGAGAGCCCTGTAATTCAGAAGTATATGTAATGAAATGCAAACCCCAAAGGCATTTCTGTGAAGCCAAACCACAGTAGGATTTTACGTCTGCTTCATGCTTGAGAGGCACAAGGCTCCAGGCACTGAGCTCCATCCAGCAGGTTCTGGATCATCAGTGGAGAGGATGTGCAGACAAACAGATTTCCAACCCATGCATGCAGAATATAACCAATAACATACTGCCTAGGAGAGGGGATGTGCAGTTACACAAGAAACCCATGCACAAGAAATGATCTGTGAGAACAAGTGAAAATGTTACCTAGCAGAAGATGGGAGACAAAGCACAAAACCTCTGTGGCACCACAAACATAGGCCTCAGCCAAACTAGCAAATATAAAAACCTCACTTGCATAATGATTAACTTTCCCAAGAGAGAAACTAAGGGAAATACCTCTGCCAACAAGTGAGCCATTTGTAAGTCCTCATGTGGAAAACAATTGCAATAATTTATGTTCAAAAGAACTGAAGTGAAACAAGAGTCAGTACACAGAAGAATAAATAAATCGGGTGAAAGGAGAGACCAAGAGAGATTGACTTACTAAACCTGGCAAACAAAAACTGAAATAGGATATAAGTGCTGTCTCTAAACATGTCAGGCAGGCAAGCATACATTGGAAAACAGATGTGGTACACAAAGACCAAGTATAAAGTTAGGCTGGAAACCAAAAGACAAAGGTTTATAAAAGTGTCTCTTGGCAGACATTCCAGGAACTAGCAGCTTAGAGTGTTTTTTTTTTTTTTTTTTTTTTTTTTTTGGGGGGGGGGTGTTGATGGTTTTTTAAACCAATAGGTAAATACGGTTACAAAAGATATTCTGTAAAATGGTGGCCGCAGAGAGCGTGACAGCCCATGGTGTCTCCCCGTCTGCAATGTCATGATAGTTGGGCAGCATCCCTTAGGATAGCACGTTGTCTGACTAAGAGCCATTATACATTTCTGAAAGTTGAACAGCAGTGCTTCATAAACACATTAAATAACTACACCTAATTAAAAGCATTAGAGTAAGTGAACGAAACAGACTGGTTGGAGAGGATTAAGAGCCAGTCATTTTGGCTGTGCTTTAGCCAGAAGTATCTAGCATAAGAAGAAATAGATTACAGATAGGGCAGCTTGATTTTAGTTTCCAGAAAAATACCAGAACAATTTATCAAGTTATTTGTAGGCATGAAGAAGCTAACGATGAGATGAGTAATAGCTTGCGTGGACTGCCCAACACACATCGTGATGCAAACAAGCCAGCCTTGTACTGTGACAGAAAGGCTCCTAGAAACATGACAGTCACGGCTGGATGGAAAGTTCAAATTAAATGAAAGGAGCGGGTTCTTCATCAAGCTTATAGCTGAGCTGTAGTATAAAAATACATATATAAAAATATCTCCTTACAGTATTAGACTAGTTTGAAAAAAAACCCTACTGCAGCTTAATCTGTGTATACAATCTTCGTTTTCCACATAGGGAAGCAAACAAGGGGGGTGGGGGGGAAGCCATACTGCCTTTACAGAGACATCAACCGTAAGTCAGACAAAAAACAACATTCAAAAGCTAGAATTATTACGCGGGTTGCCTAGCCTTCACACTGAAGCCGATTTTGAAGATAGCAGCACATTGAAAGGACAAAATGCACACATGCACTCTGGGTGCATGAGAGTCAGATCTCCCCTTCCGCATTACCAAAGGGGCTCCAGCTAAGCAGAATTACCATCGGACAAAGCAACTAAAACAAAACAAAACACCAAACCACCCAACCCACAGATTAAGTTTAAAACAAAGAAACCCTTTCTACACCATACATATATACAAACCTTGAACTTGGCATCACATGGGTGATAAAAGCTCGACTGGGCTCTGCAGCAAATTTGCAGAAGAAGAGAAAGTGGGGGAAGATCTCTCCAGAAATGTTAAACAAGGTTACAAGCTCTCCCCTGCTCACAGGCTCCTGATGTGCTGATTGCTGGCACCGTACTTTGGTGGACCTGCCACTGCATATTGTTTGCATGCTTTATACTTCTTGCTTATTATCCATGACTGATTACCCTTCAAAGATGATAGAGGGCAAGAGGGACCTTCACCCTGATCCAGATAAGTTTGAAAGGACTCTGAGAATCGGGAGGAATTGTGCTAATTTAAAGCATGAGAAAGCAAGGGATCCAACTGTTCAAAGATAAACCATAGTATCTTGGAGACAGTTCTCTCCTTTTCCCATGACTGTACGGGTATTTTTAACAAAGCAGCATCACTCCGTTTTTGCTTTAATCTGTCTTTGAGACCAATACATCTGAAAATGAAAGAGCCTGTCATCAAAGATGGTGTCAATTAGTCACAGCATGCTTCTGAAAGTGCTACACCCTCAGCACATAAACATACTCCAGGCAAAGCTTAATTTTTAAGTACGGGTAATTAGAGAATTAACAAACTAAAGGTAACTAATTACCGGATGCTCAATAACGAGGACACATTGCTAAACAAGAAATGATGGGTTAGAAAGTATCACATTATACATGTTTGTAATTCTTCTTTATCAAAAACTTATTGACAGTCTTGTTGAGAAATCAGTAATGTTCAAGAAAACGCTATTGCAAGATTCTAGATTGCTCCAAAATGCATGTGCACCGTTCATTCTACTTCAAAATGCACATCGTTTCTTGCGGTTTTGCATACTATTGTCATAGTTGTTAAAGGTTTGTCAGAAAATAACTACCGTTTTTAAAGGCCCCTGGAAACACGAGTGAATTTTCACTTACCTCAAAAAAGAAGTGAAAATCTTGACCCAATCAAGGTATTTTATATTAATTACCGAGAAATTTGAGAATTTAAAATAATCAGAGACACCACTGCAAGTAATAGCAAGCTACTAAATATATTTTGAAGCAGAACACAGCCGTGATACTAAAGATCATATCATTATTACTGTTCCCAACAGCGAGATGAAGAAAACATGCAACTCACATTTCACAGCACTAAAAATCCAAAACAAGTTCAAAAAATTCATCCTGCTAGTATCATATTGCCCCAAATTTGTATCACATACTGTGATTAGACAGGTTGATGCTAACCAGCATTATAGCAATGGCACCTATGCAGAAGAAAAATGAATTTGCCAGAGAGATCGGTTAAGCTTCAGACATTTAACAAAACAACGTATGTATCAAATTTATTTAATGCCAGCACCCAAGAACAATGTCAGTATTTTTCATTGAGGAAAGTTTCCAGTTGCAGAAAGATTACACATGCAGTCTCCAGTGGATGGCCGAGATGAGGAGTTTTGTCCAGAGCCATATGAACAAAGAGAAAGCATCATCTTCTTTGCAGGACTTTTTCAGGATATGGTAGCTTCCAAAACCAGGAGATGTGGCCGCTTGTCCAAGCGCCTCTCACTGAGCTAGTGCCCAACTTCATGAAAGTATTCCCGTCTGTTTTGGTTTTCTTTTCCATTACATGCACAAATATATATATTTTTTTCCTTAAACAAGTGAGTCATACTAAAGTCACCTCCCAAGTGGCAAGAATTAGTCACATTAATAATGTAACGCATGCCTAGCACATATATATGTGCAAACGCTTCTGTTGCTACAACTGTACAAAGTTTCCACATTCAGCTTCTAATTATGCCAGCTGAATGAATCAGTGCACCCCTTAAATATAGATCAAAAACCAAATAGCTTGGTGATAGCCACTGAAGAAATATATGTCATGCTGGAAATGATTGAACTGTACTCCAAAGCAAAATATGAAACCATCTCCGAAGAGTCATCCCTGAAGTTCACTGCACAGATTCTATTTATAATACAATCAACCTGGTAACACAGAAGTAAATGATGCTTCACTATAGAAAAAAAAATGAACTATTTGGTCCTTCCAGCTCATTTGGCACAAAATGAAAAGTGGTCCTCCATACAGAAGGAGGTTGTATCTTTTTTAAAAGAAGATGAGTAAAATCGTAGTCTCACTAGCAAACAAAATCTTCCATTCATTTCCAACAGGCAGGATTTCATCCCTTACGTTCAAATCACAATCTGGTGAATACAAGGTGACTCATTCCAGGAAAAAAATTATTTGTTGAAAGGTGAATTTTCACCACCTTATGTTTGCTATTTAACCAACTTAACTATCCTTAAGCAAAGGCTGATTTCTTCATAACTTGCGTCTACTATTGTCCCACAATAATTTGTGGTAGTTGCTTATTATAGACTTTATGATCATTTGACTTCCTTTCAGATAGGATCACGCAAAAAAAAGGACACATGCAAAGCTGATATAAAGCAGCAGTAAAAGCCATATGCTAGTGCTGACAGTTATCCTGAACATTTTCCTGCATTTGTTTCAGTATTGATACTCTTCCCTTTCCGTTTCATCAGTTTCAGAAAAGATTGGCAGCAATAGTTATTGCAGTCAAGCACTTCATTAAGACATTAATACTAAAACAAGCACCAGTTTTGATCTGCTTCCACAGAAGCAGCAGCTCAAAGCCCATGAAGAGTCGTCACAATATCCTAAAAAAACCTTATTTTTTTTTCATTTCTGCTCAACTTCCAGGTACACAGACCCAAAATGGTTTTTTTTATATAAGTAATATTAAAGAAAAATCAATTAATTAGAGACTCACAGTACTATTTGTCAGCTTCAAATTAGTCCAGGTCTCTCTCTCTTTTTTACCCATGCAGCAGTTACGTTGTCAGTCTAACCTGTCTCAAGGTGAGGCTACAAGAACAAGTTACCCTAAAGCAAACAAGGGTATAAACATTTATAGTGCATGAGATACACAGTTTAAGTGCTTAATACCAGCCTTTCACCCCCTTCCCAATAAATGGAGCAAACTGTCCCTCAGTGAACTCCAGAGCACTCATTACAAGGGTGCAAGTACACATTTTAAGAGCTACCAGCGCTGTAAACCACATCTTCATTTGCCTGGGGCAATTTTTTCCACTCCTATTTGGACAAGCGAGAATTTGACTTAGTGTATTTAAGGTGTTTTTGGAAAACTATCATCATTCTTGCCTCTTCTGCTACACTGGGGCTCTCTAAAATACTTGCCATCTTTTAGTAGCATGAAAACCTACGTGAAGTGCAGTTGCTCTAAAACACCAATACTTTTATGCAATACATTTCTTTAAAACCAGCTTCGTTTCAAGAACAAGCTAGCAAATCAAAAGTCTAAGGCCTATGTAAGTGATTCCATGTTCAGCGCCTTAAAGCTAGCAAAAGTCAAGTCTTAGCCAGACAGTTATTACAATCTGAAACCTTCTGTCATTTCGGGTTGGCAAAAATCCCGCTCCAAGTAGGAGGCTGGACCGGAGACCTGCAGAGGTCCTGTCCAAGCAGTGCTTCTAGGAAAACTGTCAGCCCTCTAAGAGGGCAAAGATATTCAAAGCCATAACACAGCCTAACCTGAATGCCCTAGCCCCAACCATTGAACACAAGAAATTGATGGTATCAGGTGAAAATACACACCAGATAGCTCAGAGAAACACAGCATCTCAAGAGCTCTTTAAAGGAAGAGTAGCTGAGTGGGTTTTTGGTTTCATTTTTTATTAAAGAGAATTTACTTACCTCAGTGGCTAACTCGCTATGTTGGATGTGTTGATGCCTGTAAGAATTTCAATTCCTTGACCCTTTTCAGGCAGATAATGTACATAGAAATATTGCAACTCCTCCCGCTTTAAATGCTCAAGACAAGATGTTCGTGCGGTGCTGTCCACACAGAAGATGGGTAGCTGTGGGGAAGGAATACATAGCCTCTTCCTCCTTGATGCTCAAGAAAGGGAGCAAAAAAGTTCTTGTTCACAAGTTTGGATTATCTCATGCCTGCCCTAGGAAAAAAAAAAAAGCAACCAAAAACAGCCAGTGCAAAGCAACACTGAATCAGTCTAACCAACTTCAGCTCTGATAAAATGCAAGTTGCCTCAGCTCCTAAATCCATATACTGCATGTTCCTAAGAGGAATGACCTACGAAATTACTTATTCTCACATGTAAACATACAGGCACGCTTTATCTTGCAACACTTATTTGTTACAAAGCAACAACCCTGTTACTGCCATTTGCTTTTGTAATTCTGCTTATGTAATATGCAAACAGTGCGCTTAGCTAACGGAGGCAACCAAATAAGTCATGACCATCAAATCTGCAAGTTTAGAAAGTCACCGCAGCAGCAGCAAATCAAAAGTGCTTGTTCACAAAATCTTTTAAACAGAACTGAGATCTATTTGCACAAAAAACACTCCATTTCATTTCCTCAAAGTTCATCAGTAGCAGTATTATTATTTTTTGGTAATTCACATTCTTCTTTGAAGTGGCAGTTTTGAAGGATGTCCTTATAATAGTCCTTGAGGTCTGCATAAATAGAGATGGTTTTATTTGAGTGATGAAACGGCAACAACTTTTCATTCAACAGCATCTGCACTTGATACTCTTCTTTAGAGGTATTCACTTGATCACAGTGATAAAGTACAAACACCAGGTTTGCTGCATAAGGCACAATCTGGCCACTGCGAAATTTCCGATGCGTTTGTCTCACGTAATTGTTTGCCCTGAGAGGCTCATCATCTTTGAAGAAGCCCATAAGAGCGAGCAGCGGCTGAAGTGTTTCGGCGTGTCCAATCTGTACAATCACAGGTGAAGAAATGGGCTTCGAACTAAAAAAAAAACAAACAAAACAGGGGCAAAGGATCAGAAAGGGCCCGTGATTCAAAATGAGCATACCAACACACTGCACGGCAGTCAGTAGCAAAAGCTTGAAGTAGTAGAGTTTGAACTTGGTTTCCTCTGATGCCCTAAAAAAGCCTGTTTGGGAATTTCAGTATATAACAAGCTTTTTCAAAGCATCCAAGTTAAATATAGATCTGTAATACATATTGTAATAAATATAGCCAGAAATGAAGGAATACGGTGAACAAAAGCAAAGACCAGATTCATGGTGTGCACCCATATACCTTGTGCATCTCAGACTTCCTGTGTGAACCCAATTACTTGTACCAGTCTCAGTTATGGAAAGCACCAATAACATGTTACCACTAACATACTGGTTTGAGATTAAACATAACATTTTTAAAAATAGCACTGCCTCCTTTCATCAGGAATTAAGAACAGCAAATCCCCAAAAGCCAGTTGCAAGGCTCTGTTAAAACATGAACCAAATGAAACCCTTCATCTTACGTGGCTGGACTTCTTTTCCACTGCTGGCATCTGGGAAGGCATCAGAACACCTTGATAACTTGTAACTCCCATAACTCAGATCCATTGCAAATAAGTATAGCTATTCTCCTAGGTACACACTAGAAGTATAGATTTGCTTTAGTACAACACTATGACTAAAATATAACGCAGCTATTCCCAGAATTCTGAGTTTGCATTTAATATAAATTATTAGAGATAACCATTTTTTTGGTTATTCCCTAGCAAAAGCAAAAAGCATCCGAATGACAAAGCATAACGAACAATTAAGGGAGCTCATTCAGGACATGATACCCTTCACAAAGAAAAATGACTTAGTGTTAAATCACACTCTTTCTCTAGCCTCTCTAAATACTTCAAAAGACTTAGAAAATTTTTAAGTCATCTTAATAAGTTTCTGCTTAAACTAATTCAAGGTGTGCTGGTGAAAAGACTGCAAACTGTCACCTTCTTCAGCCTGAGAAGTTTTCAAAGTTTGCAGCATTAATTTTTACTAAATTGAAGATTAAAAAACTTTTTTCAACTGCTGTAATACAGGATAGGTGACAATTCAGTTTCAAGACATAAATCAAGTCTAATCACAAAATTACTGGCACATTAACAAACTACACTAAACGCTGCTACCCTTGCTGATTTAACATGAAAACTACTTCCCCCCTTGCCACACCACCACCAAAGCAGAATTTTAAGGAGAGTTTTTCTTGCCTATGCCTACTACCACCAATACTTTAAACTGTGTATCCTGCTAAAACAAGAATCACATTTTGATAACAAAATACTGCCAGTTATTGTTTTGTTTAGTAACATGGTGTATCTGTTCGAAGACTATATTAGCAGTATACTTCCATACCAAAGGCTAGACTGAAATCAGGAGAGAAAACAGCTTTCCCTCTGCAAATTACTAGTTCAAGTTATAAACACAGCTACTGCTATCACTGACTTCTGCCAATTAAGCCAACGATTCACATCACTAACACGGCTTAAAACCAAGACAGTTTGTTGGACAACAGGTTACACACTGTTCGACCAAAGGAAAGGTAACAGTTGGCTTGCTGTATGAGGAAGCATCAGCCAAGAGGAATATCTGCCCCTTGCTCTTAAGGGAGGAGGATGTATTCTTGGCACCATCTCCAGATGGCTCTCCCAGGTCACTCCAGGATGTGTAAATACACGTTTAGCTTTCCTGAGACAAAAGGTGACGTCTAGTAACACCCCTGCTCAGTACGGGCCAGGAAAGTCCACCCACAGATCAGGCACATCTTGATTGGTCTGAAAAGGAGGTGTCTCCTCTGCCTGAACCTAAAGTCTGAAGCAACTGAAAAATGGTTAACTGAGGGACTTACCTGCAGATAAGAATTTTTTTCAGATAAGCAGTATTTTAGTGCGAGTACATGACGGGTTCTACATTACTGGTTCCATATAGCCATAGTGTTTGTGCAGTCTGAAATACATCTTGCACAGTCCTGCTCCCTGGAGAGCCTACACTCTTTTGACTATACTCCTTAGACATGTTCATGCATATACACACATACTCCCCCCACCCTTAGGCAAAATGTATTTTGCAAAAAACAAACCAAACCAAAAAAAACCCACCCACCCCCACAGCCCCCAGGAACCTACATCTATTTGCTGTTCAAAAAAAGCTAAAAGAAGCACTTTTGTATGGAGGATATTACGCTTCTTTCACCTCATACCTTTGCTGCACCGCGAGGTATGCATTTACATCAAGCGCCTCACACTTCAGCCCTTCTTCTAGCTCCTCTAAAATCAGAGATTCTGGCTGCATCTCTCCTCTTTTATTTATAACCTTCCAACTCTAATTCCTTTGTTTTAAAGTTGTTAAGTTTTTGGATCCTTTGACCCTTTTCCCCTTCCCTTCCATTCTTTGTTCCCTCCTTATTCTTTTCATTGAATTCATTTCGATCCTCCCCCACCACCAAGCTTCAGGAAGTCTTTTTAGGTTTGACATCCCTCCTGTCAATCAACAAATAGGAACAAAAAGTAAAAACAGATGCCTAGAGAAGAAGAGAAGACAACCACTGGAATGGGATACTTTTCTGGCCTCCTACAGTTTCCAGCTTAAGAGATTTCCTGGGCCAGATGGGGCTTCTTTGTATGGAGGAACTCTCAATGAATCTTGCTTCCAAAAACTTGCCAAGTCTCTCCTTGAAGCTCCTAGAATTCACAACATCCTGTGGCAAGGAATTTCGCAGCTTCATACATTGCTTTCTAGCTAGCTCTTAATTTTTCTGTTTGAAGAGGTCACCTACAATTTGATCCTTTTTACTCATAACTTCGCAGTCGTCTTCTCTCCAAGTCAATAAAACCTAACTGAGTAATTTCAGAACATTGTCACTTTTTTCCAGCTCAACTATAACCTTTTGAAGATCAGAATATAGGAAATGCATGGAATTCAAGACATTAAGCCATCTCTCAAATGCATACTACACCCATGAAGCTGTCTGTTGTTTTCTTAAATCAGAGCTTTTTATATCTTTTCTAGTTTGTCTGCAGAAGTTATTTCCGGAAAACTATCATAACCTCAAAATTTCACTCCTGAGCAGTAATAGCTATCTCTGATCATACTTGACAGACTAAGATCACTCTTCTTATGTGCATCGCTTCACAGATGTGTCCATCTGCAAGTTTCAAGCCAAGTTATTCTCATAAGGTCTTTCTACAATTCAACCTGGTTAAAAAAATTTACTTATCTGCCCTGAATAAATATGCTACATTTGCATTACCATTTGACTGCTCATTTCTCTCTCCATCAATTACAATACACTGAACAGTCCTGATCCTTGCAGACCAACACCAGTGACCTGCCTCTGCTATGAAAACCAACCAGTCCCACCCTTCATTTCCTATCTTTTTGTTCACTGTTTACCCACCTAGTGACCTCCCCCGCTTAGCCCAGGGTGGCTCATTTTTTCATAAGGAAACCTGCTGAAAGAGTTTTGGAAATCTAACAGACTGTATTAACTCAGATTACCCTATTTGTATGCTTGCTGATCCTTCTCAAGAGCTCCAAGAGATGCTTCCCTTTAGAAGGGCCATACTGGCACTACCCAGGTATATTACATTCATCAAGGAACTTACAGATGGTAGTCTGAATTATTATTTCCACTAGATCAGCTGGTATGGACCACAGGCACAGATATACCAGCCCCTAGAAGCTTCTTGATTAAAACCACCATAAACCTGTTGTTATTTCAGCTATTTCACTCAAGTTCTTTTAGTACTCTGAGGTGAACGTCATCCCGGCTTAGCAAGCTATTACTTTGCATTTTGACCTAACTGCCCTTAAATCAGCCCTTATACATATGCTTGCTTTCAAATGGGCTGGGTTTTAACCTTAAAATTTACTAAACAGGAAGCTAATGACAATGTACTGCTGGAGTCTCCAAAAGAAGTGTCACAAAGTACAAGGGCATTATTCACTCCACAGTCAGGTAGATTACATCCCATCAAATTAATAACAAAAGATTGAGAGATGCTAAGGAAAAGAATAGATTTAATATCCTGGCCATGTGTGCTGACTTCACAGCAAGATTTGGCTTTACCTTCTAGTTGATGCTAGCAGGAATTCTAGAATGGAAGTAAATAACACATACACACACAAAAAAAACCATGATTAACTTAATTAAGAGAGCAGCAAAACATGTGTTTCCAGAACAGAAGACATGTTATAGCATATACACACACAAGCGCTCTAAAGAACAAGGAAAGAACACCTGAGTTTATTTACTCTTTTTTAGTCTCCTGAAAGCCTAATGGCAACAGGTCAAACCACTTTGGAGAAGGAAGACTGAAATCTCTCCCACTCACAACCATCCCACTATACTGTTTTCATAAGGATTAAGAGTTTCCTTATATGATACACAGCCAAGTTTTTGCTAGTCTCCTTAATGCAATATGCTTGAAAGCCTGCTTGGTTTCTCACCAATGCCAGATCCTGGATTTCTGTTTAAGACTGCTGAAGCACCCTCTGTTCAGTGTCTGCACTCATCACTCTAGTTTAGATTAAAGTTTCATATCATACAGTAATGACCATAAAAATGACGATCAAGGTTAAAACAGCAATAGCACCACTTTTAATTATGGGAAATCGGTACAAGATTGGCTGCCCCAGGCATGGGCACAGACAAAGGTTATAGTTGCTCATACAGCGCTGATAAATTCAAACTGGGAGCACATAATTCAATCAGTAGAATACTGATAAATTCAAAACAGTAGCACAAGCTAATAAAATATTAAACCAAAGGCCTAAAACTTCCATGTTTAATCTCTGTTATGAAAGATTCATGACTCAGCATTACATAACGGTGTCGGACAAAATTCTCAATGTCCTACTTGAGCAACTGATAATACTTGAATTAACCTTTTTTTCTTGTAATAAACAGCTATGGAAAGCATACTGATCACTAAAAAGAAACCTCATTTCCAACCTAAAAGTGAGACGAAGAGACTGTGCATGAAACTTCGCCATACAATATTAACTGCTTGTCTGAAAATTCTTGCTGGCTACTGGTTTCATATTTGTTTTATGGGACACTTGGAAACAAGTAGAAGTGGCTGCCACTAAGCAGAACACGCAACAGAGTTCATTCAAGAGATGTGTGCATTTCAGCTGTAACTTTCTAAGAAAATCTTACTACAGTTAAAAACGGAGCAGTTTTTCTGAATATTGCCCAGCACAGCCCCCAAAAGTTAAGTCTCAGCCTGCTACAGCAGCACTATGGAGAAGCACGGATGTGTGACTTATTGTACAGGCCAGTTCTAGTCCTTCCTGATCCCTGCAGACTTGGGTTTAACCCTGAACCTTCTGCAGCTTCAACAGGGGATTCATTCCTACTTTTTCAGGACTACTGATACATAGCCTCAGATATGGAAGAAATTCACTTTCTTTTAACCAAAGTTTATTTCCTAAGCACTGAAATAACTTTCAGCTAGAGATAACCAAAACAACAAGAGATAATGGGATGAAAAGAAACATATCCTACAGTAAAACTTACCTGGCCAACCTTCAAACAGCACCTTCTCACTTAAGGTAAAGATCCCTCTGAGAACTTCAAAGAAGAGAAGTTTAAACTTTGTTGTTTAACAGTTGTTAAACTACATTGTCCTTTCTCCCTCTGATAGGAGGGGTTTTTTTTAGGAGGGTTCTGGCTCTCCATTTTCAGCTACTGCATGAATTCTCTTCTCTTCCTACCTCCCCGAGTGAAATATTCTGGGAAAATGGACAGAGGAACCCTAGATCTGCAAGGGAACAGCAGAGGTCAAGGAACGTGGCGTTACAAGCTGGGACTCGGAGCATAGTAGAAACAACGAATAGTGTTGCTGCTCACAGTGTATTGCCAGCGGGAAGAAGAAAATAAATCTGCTAAAGGGTATTAAGAACTCCTTTGTCAAAAATTCTACCTTAAATGGCAGAACAACAGAAGCCAGTTGTGCACGCTAGTTTCCAAAATCAGTACCAACACAACAGTACATCCCCACAAATACTGACAAGAGCAACATTTTCTTCCTTTCCAAACAAGGACATGGTAAAGGTGAACTTGGAAAGGGGATAAAAAACACGCAAAATTAATTTAAAACCCTGATTAAAAGGTCGCAGTTCTTATCCAGTCCCACATGAGTTAATCACCCAAAGATACCTAGGTTTGTCTGCATTTAGCTTCTTAACTGCAGTTTCAAATGCTCCCTTCTGAAAGGATCAACCTCTTAAATTCTTAAAGACTTCAGAAAATTAAATACATCATGGTCTCAGATTGGGTGCTGATGCTAAATGTTGCTCCATTCTTATAAGCTAAAAACAAATCACATCAAGAAGGTCACTGCACTTGATCACTGCATTTATCAAACCCTTACTGCCCAAGGTAAGGTTAGATACTGGTCAGACCAGTTCATTTATATGTTAGTTGTCTAGGTATTCTTTTGCCCCCCCCTCCTTTTTTTCTAAAAAAATTCTTTAGATAAAAGGATATTGATTCTATAAAAATTGCTGAGCTATCTTTTCAGAGCAGTTCTAAGTAAGCAAGTATTAGGTAACTAAATTGAGATTATCTACATTCTGGAAAGTTTGAAGGGCACAGACAATAATTTATATGCCACGTCCTAGGCAAATGAACGAAAAGACATGCCGTTCCAGGGGCTATTCTCTTAACCCGACTGCCCAGGTATGTGGCAGAAGTCAGCAAACACACATGCACACTTCAGAAATTCAGACACTGTCGTGCCACTGAACTGAACGTGCTGCAAGGACCTTGAGAAAATCACGTAATTCTATCTCATGGCTCTCCTTGGTTTCCTCAAAAGTATTCTTTAATCATGTCAGAAGTCCCATCTTTCAAAGATGGAACTATCAAAACAAGTGTACAATACAGTATAAAGAAATTCCCAGGTCAAGCTGTCTGAGGTGTTTACCAGTGAAAGTCATCTCTTTCTCTGATTACCTGGAAATGAAGACACAACCTGCCTATTTTTAAGTGTGCAGATACTAGCTTTATGGTCTACTAAACTGCAGAGCTGGCACTTTATTCTGTAAATACCTGAACATCTTATTAGAGAGATCAGTTCACCCATCAGATGCACACGGTCTGTTCTTCTCTTTGAACAGATACACTGGAAATCAAACAGCTCTTTATCTTGGTAAATTATATATCACTCTGCTGTTAGTAGATTAGGTGACAATCATCCACTGCAGAAGCTTTCACTGGAGGCTTTTCCAAAGCCCAAAAAAGCAAGGGAATGTGGTGAGGACACCTCATGTGGACCTATACAAAGCCACACGGAGTCACCTGCCACTTGTTTGCTCTCTAGGACAGGGACTCTTTGGGGAGTGCAATCCAGACACTTCTGATCTGGTTCTGCAAGAGCCATTTCATACCTTAAAGTTACCCCTTGTAATACAGATCTGGCTGTAAAATGCTTTGCATATCAAATAATGTAAATGACATGCTTGAAATACTACATCTACATATGATAGCCCAGGGTCTCCTTTTGAGCTACTTTGTGGGTCAGTGGGTGATCAGTGGTTTACAGCACCAGAAAGGGATGCAGGATGTCTTCAACCTGCTGATGCACTCGGAGAACCAAGAACCTGCACTCTGGAAACACGGGATTCCAGCACTAACCAAGAAGTTTTGATAAAAGAAACAACTAAAGGATTTTGATCTGCACAAAGATTTTTATACAGCAATTATATCATTTCCTCTGAATATGTGGAAACTTTTTTGCTCTGTTCCCTTTGTACTTACTACAACAGGAAAGTTTTGAACAGTTAATTGTTTCTAGATCGTATGTGACTTCTTGTATGCTGAATCATAGTTTTGAAAGAAACAACTAGGACATAGCTATTTACTACTGAACAACTACATAAAATTTGTCAATTTTGTTGTGAACTAAACTGCAAAGAGGAAAGCAAATTATGTAAAATATTAAAAGCTAACAATAAATCGGGAAGGGAGAATGTTTAAATTATGGCTTTGCCTAGTACAGCTACAAAGCTCACATTCACTGGATCTTGGAGTAAGTTCAATTAGTCTTTTTTTAAGTACTTAGAACCTGCACACTTTCAGAGGAAACCATCAAGTATTTTGCAATATGTATACGCAGCTAGTTTAGTATTTTGAATCATTAGCCAAGTACTTTGAATACTGAGATGACTGCACAAAGAGCACCATCTCAATCCATCTAAATCGTTTGGCCAGCACAAATGAAAAGAGGTATTTTCACGTTCTCTTTCAAGAGCAAAAAGGAACGAAGTGTTTGATATTTGAAGCTAGAAGTCTAAGGTAGTTTAATGAATATCAGATATCCTTAAAATACGCCACAAGCAATCTTCAAACCTGCCCTTGGCCAACTATAAAAATAGAGTAATATCAGCAGCTACGTAAGATTAGCATCTCCCTATTGCATTGACTACCATAACATCACTTCTCATCAATACCCACAGCAGTCCCAAACCACAAACCTAGGCTGACCTAGAAAACTCACAAAAATCTGAAGCTGCAAAACTATGCACACCTTAATCTGTTCCATGAGCAGTGTACTGGTTTTCCTACAGATTGATGCTCCATGTTGCAGTAATAGTAGCTTCCTTCTGTAACTTCAGCAATCTCCCCCTTCCTCATCCCTCAGCATTCCAGCTCTCCCAATCAGGCAAGAAGTCAGTGAGAAACGGCGTCGAGGTGGCAATCTCGGCAGTCCCCTGCAACGCACGAGACATACCTTACCTGAGGAGGGACGGGGAGGTCCATCAAGCCCAAGTTTCCTTCCTCTGCTTTGCTGCTGATTCACATGATCTATAGGGGCTCTCTAGTCTAGTCTAAACTTTCCAAAAAGAAAGGAGAACTTGGACCAAAAATAGGGTGCTGTAAGTAAATCTGCCCCTCTCAAATTTCCAGAATAAAACAGCCAATAACAAATCAACGTTAAACACTAAAGGTGTTCTCTAAGCCTACTGTGATCTTTGGCCAACAGATTCACAATTGCTAGGGCAATCAATGAAAAAGGGAAGACAAGATTCAGATTTGGCTGTGTTATTCCTACAGTCTGTACCATCAGCATGATTTGGTGTGGAGGGGAGGAGGGAAATCGTAATAGGTTAGGATCACTAACTGTCCACAAATTGCACAGCTCATATTGAAGTAAAAAAACGTATCAAATCCTTGAAGAATGTACCAAAGCAATATAACCTATCTTAGCACTTGTGGGGGTCCAGACACTGCTCTTCACTGGTGCTTCTGGATGCCTCTGGTTCCAGACAAGGTCAACACGGATAGATCCCCTCCATTACCTTCGCAGTATGCAGCAGCAAGGACAGGAGACATGCTGTGGCAAACAGATGTGTTTCAAAGAACTCAAGCTTCTTATTAGGTAAGGTGCTATTCACTGATTGCTCCTCTACATCCTGCCATAAATAGCACTGCTCCAGAAAACTGGACACCCTCTATCCTCTAAACAAATCCTCTATCCGTTTAAGCAAATGATGACTGGCAAGAGCGGCCTTTCAAGGGTTCTTCCATATTAGCACAATGCCAAGTGGACATGCATGCATGTGTTGTCATCTCGCAACCTTACCAATATAATGAAGAGTAAGGGTAATTTCAGTAAGGTCTAGGTTCTAGTGGAAGAAACACCAGTTTGCGGAAGACCAGCTCCTCATCAGCTTCTCTGCAACATAGTTACATAGCTTGACTCTATTCTGCCCATAACCATGGATCCTATTCCATAACCATAAATCCTTTTCCACAACAAGACAACTTGGATAAAACTGTTTTGTCTTCACAAAGTGCTCTATAGACTCAGGCAACTGCCTGATTATGCCATTTTGGTAAAACAAATCACCTGGTTTAACATGATATTAAACTCCTCTTGATAATTTTTCTTTTTTTTTTGTAATTAAGAAACTTTTTACGTACAAGATAGTCCTGCTAGTGCAACTAATGAGGCCTCCATCTTTCCCTAGAAATGTGAACACTGCATTTACCATCAGACAGGCAAGAAGGTTGGGAGGACAAGGAGGACAGCAGTCCTGGAAGGCTCACTGCAACTATCGTGAGGTCCCAAGGAAGAGATGCTTTTTACTTAAGAATTAACCTTTACTAGACACTGATAACAAAAGCAAGCACAAAGTGAAAATCCCTTTCATAGCCTTCAAAAACACCTTGCTGTACTGCAAGATCTATGTAGAAGAGGCTATCGGTACTTTAAATTAGCTACTTCCATTGGGATTGATACAACAGAAGAGCAAGCAAACAGAAATGCTCACCAGTCTGCTTTTGAATAGCCCAATCTAAACTTTCCAAAAAAAAAGAACCTGGACCAAAAAATAAGGTGCTGTAAGTAAATCTGTCCCTCTCAAATTTCCATAACAAAACAGCCAATAACAAATCAACATTAAACACAGCTAAACTGAAGCAATATTTGACTGAAAGACATTCCATCATCACAGAGGTTAATTTTCTGAATAATGCACTGCTGCAGAAACACTTTACCAATTGCCTTAAAGCTGCACTACACCATTAAAAAGACACGTATGTACACATACATGCACAACCAAACATTTTGTAGTGTTATAAAGTTTAACGTGCATGCCTTTTCATTCTCAGCCGTAGTCAGGATAAGTCCCTCTAAGTGATAAAGCATCAGTTGCACCTCCACTCTCTAGATCACAAGAGATGCAAGCTGTTCTAATCAATTGGCAGTGGCAGATCTCTACTTCCTTTTAAATGCACCAGGTTACGTGATTCAGATTATGCTCAGTCTTCGGTGCTTTAAGACTGCCCTCTTACGTTGCAGGATGGACTTGCATGCTCTTCTTGTACAAGGCAAAACACTTTGCAAGCGTTCATTTACCGTTCAGGAAGACACACAATTCCATGCAATTCTCATGCAATTCCAAATTTCACAAGATTTTTAGTGTCCCCATTCTTTCCATAGGTGCATGAACTTGCTATCTGCTTCCTTCTGCAACTTAAGAGCTGAACTTCTAAGGCTAGAGCCAACAGACAGGATGAAACTGTCTTGGTGCTTCAGCGTCCTGCCTCCAACATCTGCTCTTTCCTAAGGAGTCCACCTTATAACTTAAGGACTGCTGAGCTAGTTCTCAATAACTCAGGAGTACAGATACTGATTTTGTCAACTACTGTATATTTCTGTCAAACTCAACTGGATATAAGATATCCCTGTAAGACACGGCTTTCTGACTAGGGTATATAAGGATTGAAACCTGTAAGGCTGTCACTGCTCAAAGAGTAAAGACACTAAAAGCAAACAAATTTGAAAAGATCATTCTCCTCACCTGAGTCAAGCTACATTAAGAACTCATTCTTCAGATTTCAGAAGGACAGAGGGGTTTTATGGCTCCTGCTTGTCTTTCTTTTAACCTTTTATTTCTCTGCCCACTCCCAGTTCTTATTTTCTGTATTCGTTTTACTAGCACAGAGATACACATAACACACGACAGGGGCAATCACAGCAGTGCGCTTGACAGTCTGTTCACAGTTTGGTGTTGAAGACCTGTGGCTAAATATATTTTTTTATTTAGCTCCCTAGTAGGCTGCAGAAAGGATGCAGTGAAGACCATTATTTAAAGGATAATCTAATATAACCACAGTTTTGACTCCTCCACTGTTGAAATGAGGGGGATCACAGAATCCTAGACTGGCCTTAAATTTCCAAGAACCCAAGCGATCATTTCACAGTAGAATTTCTTAAGCCAGCTTGGCTGCAGGAGACATTCCTGTCCCCAACCATTTCTTCCTGCCCATCTTTCATTCACAGCAACTCCTCCCCAAAGCCAAACTCAGTGTTTGCAACCATCCACTTCGAACCCGTTCATGGCAAAATAAGCAGAGTTGTCTTCATGCTGGCTGGCATATGACACATCAGGTTCAGAAAGACCACTGAACAGTGCTGCCACACAACGCAGCAGTCCCATACGCTCCGTCCTCAGCTCTCATTTCCAACCCCGTGCAGCTCCCTCCCCACTGGAGCCGGATCAAGGAGCTGGTCTGGATGAAAGCCTTGCAAGCAGGGACTGGGAGACACACATTAGGTTAGCAGCAAGTCACATCACGCTCCAGTCTGATTTCCCATGCCATCACGCTGCTATTTGCTCAAAGCACAAGGCAAAAAAAAATCAATAAGCAGATATGACAGGCAGAAGCTTGAATACATGAAAAACGGACAAATTTCTACTCCAGTTTCTCATATTAGCCCATTTACCATGCAGTATTGCGGCAGATTTCTGTAAAGGCTGACAAATTCATCCCAACTGATTTTATTCCAAGTTCCACATAAACCTCAAAAGGCAAAAGTTAAATGCATTTAACTTCTCACATACTGAGCTGATACTGTCAAAATTAAACTCAGTCTGATTTTCCAGGTGAACCCCAAAAGTAACTTTAAGATGTACAGTACTTAAAAGAACTAAGTATTAAGTCAGTTAAAATGTAATTCTCAAACTCGTGTATCACTGTTAATGTCTACGTTAGATCCTCCTCGCTCAGGAAATCATTTTAAGCAACACAGCTTCTTTGAATGTCTTTTCTGCTGCTGCTAAAAATCAACTTTATGAATTACTCCTGTGTTCCAAAATATGATTGCTACTTCTAATTTTAGTCTGACAACTAAAAGGAAAATACTGTTTTTAAATAGGTTACTAAGTTTTTTTTTAAAAAAACCAAAATCATTCTAAGTAGCCTGGAGCATCGATGAGTAGTACTTTCGTTTCTGAAAATTTTAAAATCTGTTAATATCATTCTGCTTAGCGTTATGTAGATCCACTTTAATATACTGAATATAAAAGTGAAGTCCCAAGGATGCTAGGAATGCACAAAGATCCACCACATGTAACTGATGTTTACATTTTAACATCAAAGCTGAATTTGCTGGTTATAAGTTAGTTATAGTTACTTAACAAATGGTTTCTACCAGGTATTTAAAGGCACAATATGTATACAGTCTGACTATCTTGATTTTATATACTTTTATAAACATTTCCACACTTACCTGCTAAAGTATTAATAAAGTCATAGTTTGGCGACTGATCACATGGATTAATTCCTCAATTTGCATGAGGAATACTCACATGAATTATATAAATCAATCCTCCTATGAGCACACTGAGTTTGAGCCAAAAGCAGCTCTCAAAAAATTAGATAACCAACACGTGGAAGTACATGCACGTACTTCTGCGACATAAAAATGTCCCATTCTGTAATCCTACTGACGCCTTTGTTTTTTCTATTGTTTTCTCCATGCCATAATAGATCCTTAAGTTTCATTTCCATTTCAGTTCTCCCCATCATACGGATTCACACAGGTCAAGACCAAACAGATACTGAATCACTACTGTTGACTGACATCAGCCAGTGAAGAAGGCAGGTTTGCTATGACAGCTCAGCCCTCTTGGATGCTGCAACACTCAGCTCAGGTCTAGAGTCACTAAGTGTTTGGATCAGTCTGGAAGGATATTTATCTAGAATTTCATTTCAGCACCTTTAGCCTGAAAAGAGAGCTTTAATAGCACAATAGACTCCAAACAAACATATGTAGAAAGAAGGCAAGGTTTCTATAAATATCATGAGGACTTTTTCATCCCAGAGTCTTCTGCTTTATCACAGAACTTTTTATTTAAAATGCCCTTGTTTTAAAAAGTTAATTGTTTTAGCACAACTGACCAAGTGAAGAACACCGTTATCGGACGCAGCAGCTGGCTGCCCCTTGAAAGCCTGCATGGATCAATAGGTTAAAACAGGGAAACAAACTAGCTGGGTACAAAGAGTATCAACAGAGCAAAAAGCATGTTTTTAGAGTAATATTGCTCTATCAAAGGTTAGAGTCCCTCTATTACAAACTCTTCTAATTGAGCTCAACCATTCAGTTATCTTTGGAAGTGAAATGCTTAACTTCTATTCACATTAAATCCAACTCAAGATCAACCACAGAAAGCTTCCAGTCACAGCCCAAAAACTTTTTTTTATTTACCTTTTGCTCTCTTCCATCGCTTTGTCCAATTCCTGGAAAATATCTTGGAATAAATTGCAGCTGGAGCGACTATTGATGTCATAGCCATAGCCTCTCTTCCAGTACTGCTTCAGGTCATTCAGATATTCCAGTACCTGCAGTTACACAGTTCAAAAGTTTTTATTATTGCACAGAGGAAAATAAAAATACAATGAGGAACAAGGACATTTCAGCATGAAATCAGCAATTCTTTGACAAAAATAAAAATTGAGGTTCTAGCTCAAACAGCTTCTGCTATGTGCTGCATAAAAGAGACACAACAGATAAAAGATCCATCAAGTTCAGCATCTTGTCTCTAAACATGCTCATAACCAGGCCTAGAGAAGAGACTACATACGTTTTCCCAGGCTCCAGTAATTTTCAGGTTAGGACTTTGAGCCCCAAGGTGGTTTTCTACAAATTCAGTAGACCTCAGTGAATTCTCTCCAACAAATTCATCCAATCTGCCCTTTGAACTCATACCAAGTTTCAGCATTTGCAATATCCTGCAGCCTGGCTACACACTGTGTAAAAAGCAATGTTTGTTGTGAACCCATGTCCTGCTGGCTTTGTTTGGTTACAGTACGTGACAAGACAGAACAAAATGATCACTACCCACCAGTTCTGTATCATTTCTGATTTCGTAGTTGAAAACATTTTTTATGGTCCAAGATCCTTAGCTTAGTCATTCTTCAAATGGAAGCAATGCCACACCTTCAATGACATTTTGGTCAAACTCTATCCTTTTTGAGATATGAGAGACCAAAACTGCACACATCTCAAAAAGATGGAAGCATACCTTGGATTTATGCAGCAGTACGGTGATGCTCCCCTCGTTATTCTCCTTTTCTAGCAATTCCTAGCATCAAAGGTGTGGTGTTTTTTTTTTTTTTTAAATGAGCTGTAACTGAACTGACATTTTCATGGATCAATAGCACCAAAAAAATCTCACTCTTAAGGGCCAAAATGGATCTCAGAGCCCATCAAATCACATGTGAAGTTTCAACTTCTTATCCCACACTCATCGCTTTACTTTCCTACTCTGAACACCATCTGTCATTATATTGCTGGGTCATTCAGTCTCATAAGGTCCTTCTGCAAGGCTTCTCAACCACCCCACATCCGTAATACCCTGCACAACTTTGTATAACCAGCAAACTTTCCCACCTCACTGTTAATTTTTAACTCGCTGTTATTTATGAACATACTGAGCAGCACAGGTCTCTGTTGAGTCCTGGAGCCCTTTTTTAAAAAAAAAAGAAAAAGAAAGGGGGGAAGGGGGGTCTTGGAGGGCCTAAAAGACCTCATCTGCTGTCCTCTAACGCTCAAGAATCAAGGCGTTTTATCATACAAGACCCTTAAATATGAAACAGAGCTGTTCAAGGCACTTCTAAAGTTACAGGAAAAGAAAGCATTACATGAGTTAAGCACAACAGTAAAAGATCATTTTAATCAGGACGAATCAAGGCTACAGCAGTATTTAATTCTCTTGCTGTTTGATTAATCCAGAGCTCTTTGGAGACCAGACAAAGCGCTTCATTAATTTGAAGAATAACAGACCCAGAACTTAATAATTATTATTTGCACAGTTGGAAGTTGTATCTGAACACTAAGCCACTTTTTAAATGTTTCTCAAATATCTCTCCCCTTAACATTCAGCACCTACCTTGGCATCCTCCTCACTGAAGAGCGAACACCATGGGGAGGTCACATTTCTTATTGCCAACTCATACGAGCAGGCGAGAAAAGCCACTTGAATGAGATCTGCAATAAATCCAAGAAGCATGCAAAAGATGAACAACTGCGACAGAACTAATAACTTTCTCCCAATTTTCCCCTAAGATGAGAGGTAACCGGAATCTAATGATGAAAACAATCAGTGTGATCCAATAAATAATTGCTTGTCCAAAGGCCACGCACTAAAAATAAACAGTTTTCCACAACAGAATTAAATGTGCAGAACCCAAATTTTGCTTTGCAAGCTTTTCATATTACATTGGGGCACACAAAAAGAAAAATCGTATTGAATGCTATACATCTGCTGATGCATGGGCTACAGGTACTGACTGTTAATGTATCTTGATCACCATAAAAGACAGAAGAGGCGATACAGGCAAGATGTGTCTGCTCTGGGCAGGCCTGTCTTTGATTGCCACTACTCAGCCCCCACATTATGGGGTGAATATGAACAGCCGCATCCTGCAGCTTCAGCTTTGCATCTTTAAGGGAACGCTTGTAACCGCAATCAAGAGCGGCGCCTATCTCGAAGTTTAACCTCGGGATAAACACAGGGAAACCTGGCACTTCTGGACAAGCCAAGTTACAACACGGACGCAAAAGCTATGAGTACCGTCCAAGAGAGAATCAAGAGAGTAACTTATTTGCAGCCTTCAAAACAAAGTCCCCGTCACGCTCACTACAGCGAGACTCTTTCAGAGGCGTTTTCCTTCCGAGCACTAGGCAACAAGCACACATTATTGCACCAATATACATCCGCAGCCTCATATGGCTAATACCTTACGATCGCTTCTGTAATTTCCTGCGCGTGTTAAACTAACTTCACGTACCCACGGAGCATCCGTGTTCACGCGGACGCAGAACGGGAGCGACCTGAAACAGGCTGCCTTTACCTGCGTTCAACTCGTCCACCGGCAAACACAAAACGCTTGCTACCTTCTCCAAAACCTGCCTCATCTCCGGACCTTCCTTGAAGGCATCCACCTGATGCATTGCTGTATCGTTCTCTTCCACGAAGGCCACGAACTTCTGGCAGTGATCAAAAAACCGCATTAAGGAATCGTTAATCTCGATCTCGGCTTCTGGAAAGGGAAGAGGGGAGAAATCCTTCTCAGCGCGCTCGCAGAGTTAAGAGGGAGCGGGGCAAGCGGAGAGGGGCGCGGAGGTGGGGACGAGCCGGCGGGAGGGCGCAGAGCCCGTGCGGCGCCAGCCGGGCGTCGGGGAGCCGCGACCGAGACCCGCGCTGCGGCGGGCGGGCGCTCACCGCCGTCGGCGCGGGGCGGCGGCGGGCCGAGGCCGCGGCGGAAGGCGGCTCCGCTCTGCAGGCAGCGGTGCTTGGAGCTGCTGGCCAGGGCCAGGCGGCGGCGGGCGGCGAAGAGCGCCGGGAAGCGGGCGGCCAGGCGGCGCGCCAGGTGCTCCATGTCGCGCTGGCCCCGCGGCGCCAGCCGCCCGTCGAGGCTCTCCTCGTACCACATGTGCCAGGCGGCCAGGGCGGCGGCGGTGGGGCAGGCGGCGGCGCGGCGGAGCCGGCCGTGCAGCTCGCCCAGGCGGCGGATCTGCTTGGCCGTCGGGTAGCGGGTGCCGTGGCGCAGCAGGGCGCGCAGCTGCAGCGGCGCGCAGGCGGCGGGCGGCCGCGCCGCCGGCCCCAGCGACAGCGGGTCTTGCGCCAGGTGCGGGTTCACCTCCTCGTAGCGGGACTTGGTGCCGAAGTAGCTGCTCAGCGCCGCGCCGGCCGCCGGCGCCAGCAGGAGGAAGAGGAGGAGGAGGAGAAGGCACCCGGCGGCCCGCGGCGCCATGGCGGCAGCTGCGCGGAGCGGCAGGAAGGGGCGGAGCGGCGCGGCGCGGGGCGCGGAGCGCGGCGGCGGCGGCGGCAGCGGCAGCTCCCGCCCCGGCCGCGCCCGCGGGCGCCGCCCGCCCTGCTGCCCGCTCCGGCGGCGGGTGCTCGCTGCCGCGGGGCGCTGGGTGCTGGGTGCTGGGTGCTGGGCGGGGAGGAGGCGCCTCGGGAGCTCCACGAGCCCCTCCGCAGGGGCCTTTCTGCTCCCTTGAAAACCTTGCCCGTGGCGGGGGTCCCACGGGAAACAGCCGAGTGCTGGTCTCTGCTGGAAACAGCGCCTTGTCCAAACGGCTGGACGTGAAGCTGAGCTCTCTGCGGAGCCTCGGCGGAAGGAGGTTGCCCCGTCTGGAAATACAAAAGAGCGCACGGCTTGGGTGCGCAGCACCCCTCTTTCTGGGTAGAAGTTCAAAGCGCTTATTGAGCCTCACGCTGGTGGGCCGGAATTTCCATTAGTGGCAACATATTTCTTCAGCAGCCAAAAGACACACAGAAAAACCTTTTAAGATGCTCCCATTTGAGTATACTGTATTAGCAGGCAGAGGGTGCAGCCTTGGAGGAACTCAGCATGCCCTCTGCTTCCTTTTGAAGCATAGGCTCTTCAGAGGCACTTTCTGTTTCCTTCTTTCTTTCTCTCTCTCCTTTTTTTTTTTTTTTTTTTTTTTTTTTTTTGAGAGAGAGAGAGAGAGTCCTTTGCTGCATATGTGAATAGGGAGCAGAAAAATCTTTGCCACTTGTGAAAACTATTTTTTTTTTAGCTGATGCCACAATTTGGTTAGCAAACAGCTGGAAAAGTAATGACGCATGCACTGATACAAGGTTTTCACAGAAAAGGTCGAATTCTGATCTTATCTTTCCTACTGTAATAGAGAGAGAAGGACCATCTCCTCATACTTTGGTTTGCTATTTATCTTTCACATCATTTAGATATGGGGCTCATAGCACTGCAACCTGTCAACAGCCATCAGTGGGATGGAGGTCTGTGACTGGGCTGCATTTTCCGGGTATCGCCCTTCCTGTTCCTCCCTCCAATTGCCAAGGGTGGCTATTTTAGAGCTGCTCACAAAATGATCTCCTTGAAGTTGGGATCAAAGTGTTTTGCCAGAGCTCCCCAAGCCTGCTTTTCCATTGGTCTAGCTTGTTTGAATAGCCTATAATTAGGGGGGAGCCACTAATTGTGGATGGAAATACCATCCTTGACCTTTGTTAACCTTAAGCAGGACTACATGGCCATAACTTTGATTATTTTTATGTTCTTGTGGCCTTTTGCAATTCTGCTCTTGCAGTTAGCTGCCCAGCAACTGGGCTATCAGCCCTCTCTGATCATATAAGGGGAACAGAGAGCTCTTTGAAACTCTAGGTGCCTGGAGTCGTGGCTTAGGTCTCTCCCTTCTAGCAGTATATAGTTTAAACAGCTTGACCAGCATGGCCGTGTTGTAATGTGGCTGTATGTCGTATGGCTTGTTCTCCCAGAAAATATAGAGACCTTTGGGATCTTACGTGGTTTGACCTTATTGCAAGTAGAGTTTCTGGTCCTGCATTGTGGTTTCACCCTGTGACCCTGTGTAGACAACTATATCAGCATTACAACCTCAGTTACGTGGCTTGTCTTTCTGGAATATGTCAAGCCCTTTCAGCTCCTGAGCAGCATGATCCCATCCATCAAACACACATTCAGCTCATAAAAGGTACTGGAGTTTGGAAAAGGTGGAAATAAATTCAGAAATCCTCAAAACCCAGCAGAGCTGGATTTAGCAGAACTGGATCCAGCACAGAAAAATCTAGAGATGGATTTTGCAAAGGATGTCAAAATAAATCGTTTTCCATAAAGATAAGAGGAGAAGAGAAACTACACCATATGGATGTGTGATCAATACATTGAAAGGGTAAATTTCTGGGTTTTGTTTCCACCAAAGCAAAGGCAGAAACAAAACTCCAAGATCTTAATGTGCTCAAGGCAAGGTACTAGTTAGAATACTGAATACTGAAAGAACTGGCAAATGTAATAAATAATCTAATAGTTTTTAGTAATTCTCTCTGATTTTGGCCTTGGATGGCTGAGGAAAGATAAAAAAAATAATAGTAATAACAAAGCAAAAGGGAAAAGCTGGCAGGGCATGAGAAGACCTGCTCCTCTGTCCTCTGCAGTGAGTTCTCTAGGAAATTCTGAAGCAAAGAATAATCAAAGTATTTGAAAAATGGAATAACACAAAAAATGATTTTATGTACTTTACGGTTTTTATATGGTACTATATACAGTAATTATTAATTAGGAAGGAGAAAATAAAACTGGGTACAGGATGCAGATTTATTGCTAAAACGGTAGTAGTAGCACAAGGGAATAATACTAGTGGGTTTCTCAAGGACTGGTCTTTCACCTGGCTATATGTAATACTTTTGTTGGTGGTGCCAGTTCAAAAACAAAAGACGACCATAATAATGAAGTTTGCTGATGGCACAAAGCTCGGCAGTGACCCAAGTGCTGAGGACAAGACAGTTGGAGATGGGGTGAAGTTTAACAGTGAAAGACCGTACTCTTCGAACCTAATGACAAGAATTTCTGCTATAAACTCAGCATCTCAAATTGACAGATTTTCAAGTTTCTTGTCCAAAACAACCTGGATTTTATCCTGAGAATGCTGATAGCGGGACCTCCTCTGGCCTGTGTTAGTCAGCCCTTTATGAAAGAAGTGATGGAAAAGCTTTGGAAGAGCTTTAGGAAAAGTCAGCGTCAGGAATCAGTGTGAAACAAATCCAACTGTACCACATGGCATTCAAAGCCAGATTTCATTAAATCATTCAGTATGAAGAACTGGAGACAGGGCAGTTTGCCAATTTATTCAGCAGATGTACCGTCAGGGCTGCTTAGCAGCTTTCTAAAATTAGAACAGTCTTCTGAAGGCAGATTTTCTTCATGATCAACCCAACATTTTAGTAGACTCAATAAACAAAATCTTGTCCGATAACATTTTTGCCAAACCTGTCCCTATGTTATTGCTTTTAAATTCCTTGTCCCCTGCATTTTCTAGTGCTCCTTATAAACTATCTTCCCTTACAAAAATGTCGAATGCTTACACTAGCATAAGAAAAAGGTATGCCACATTAACGTTTATTTGTCAGTGGATGTAAAAGGCTGTTTTATGGACATTTCCCAAAGCCTCCAAGGTGTTTGGAGGAAATTTAAATTCCACTCAAAACTTCTTTCTAATTTGGATGAATTAATTTAGTCAGCCCAAATCAAGTAACCGTTCCCCCCACACACACAAGGAAATTCACAGCGGTCTCACATTTCTTCTCTGTGTGCTCTCCACTGCCCTGTTTTGAGCTGAAGTTTAGCTTGCTTCTGCTTTAGATTTCAGAGATGCCAAGGGATTAGGAAGCCTCAGTTTATTTACATGTTGATACACTCGCGGAAGAGGAGAAGCGTGAAACAACCTGCATTACTTCCTAGATCACTTCAGAGCAAAAATGAAGACAGATACTTGTTCTACACTCCCCAAGATCTGCAGCAATGTCAGAAGTGCCTCATGGTCACAGCAGCAAGGGCAGTCAATAGATGTTGATAAATCTGGTGGATGGGCTAAAAATTAAATAGTCCAAGCAACTAAGTTCTCTTTCTTCCAGAAAGGATCACATTAACAGGAGCATAGCCAGCAGATCTTAGGGAGCAATTTTTCCCCTTTGCTAGATAGTGGTGAGGGCACATTCAGATACCATGCCCAGATTTTGGGGACCTCAGAGACCCTCTGAAGGCTGCTAATGTTGGAGGACTGGAGCTGAGTGAGAAGTGAGAAGAGGGAACATGGCACATCTTTCCAAAATATTTTGTGTGGGCCTTGAGCAAGTGAGCTCCTTTGGGGAAACTGCAAATGCTCTGGTACTCATCTCAGCAAAGGGAAGCTGTAGCAAAGGGAATCTCTGAGACAACAGCTCATGTCACAGCTGTCTGTGGATGCTATTTGGATGGTCCTGGTGGCAGCTTCAAGACATGACACAGAGCACTGTATGTGACTCAGGTATTAATGTGGAGGTTTCTACCATATGCACAGTAAAATTAACTAAATTCACCCTTAGATTATTTCCTGCTTTTCCTCTCCCTTGCTGGAACTCCATTAAGGAGGGGCAGAAGGATAAATGAAGACACATGGACATGGTCATTCAGGGCCTCACAGAAAGTGAGGAGTCCCTTTCCTCTCTGATTTTTGATGCCCATTTTTAGGTGTTGATGACTCTCTTAGCCTTCCTTGCTCTTGGAAGTCTGATTACTGATTTATTGCAAGTGTTGGTTATGCTTTCTTACCTCCTTAGATCCAGGTGGGAGGAGTTCTGAGCCTGCAGGTCGCTGTTTGTAAATGTGAAGGTAACCCATTTTAAACAGGAATCCATTCTTGTGAAAAGGCTCTTTGTCTTTTACATTCCCCTCATAGTAAATGCGTTTTATTCTTGGTGATTTCTTGTGAACAACATTCTGCTAGATTTTATGCCACTGTTAGTTAGTCCTCCCAAAAGCACACGCACAATGTCTAGGTGCGAGAAAATCATCCTCTGAATTGCTAGAAAGAGGACGGAGGCTTTGGTATCTGGAGAATAATAAATACATCTGCTGTGAGTTTTCTAAAAGCTCAGCAGCCTTCGGATTAACATTTTGTTTTCATACAGTCAAAGGCAGGCTGAGGCCAAAGGCACCCCTGAGGGTCTCCAGTTTGACCCCACCTCACAGCAGGGCTGATGTCACAGCTACAGCAGGTTGCTCAGAGCCATGTCCCAGTGAGTCTGGGCAGTCCTCGAGGATGGAGATCCTCTATTGCTTGGAGACCTCTCCCTGTTGGCTCTGCTCACATGGGGAAGGACTGTTTCTTTCAGACCAGTTAAAATTTCCCATGTTGCATCTTGTGCTGTGGTCTCTGATGATTTTACTGTGGGCCCTCTGCATGGAGTCTCATCCTGTCATCTCTGTAACCTCTTTGGGCAGCGGAAGATGCAGTTGGATCCCCTTTTACTTTCTTGTGCCCTGGCTGAATTAGCCTGGCTCCCGCAGCCTCTCCTCATACGTCTTGGCCTCCAGCCCCACCATCACCATGGCCCTGCACTGGACTCGCTTCAGTTTGTGGATGTTGCTCTTGTGCTGGGGGCTGTACCCCCAGTAATCTTCACTAGAGTCCATTGAAATGAACTGAAGGATGTCCTCTGATTTGATGGGTCTCACATTCAAATCATGAGCTGAACTTTCCTGCAAATATGGGTGAGACCCCAGCCTGTTGTTAAGCTAACCCATATAAAGTATAAACCTGTTTTCCAAGCTCATGGTTTGTTTAGGTTTAGTTCTTGTATATTTAGCTGTTTTGATGTTTCCAGCTAAGCATGGGTTGCAAACAAATCATATAGTCTGTAAGCATTTTTGGAAATGTTTTGCTCCATCTGAAACCAAGCTTTCCTTGCAAAGCAAAGATGTTGATTTGCTTTGCAGCTTTTCACAGGGCTCAGCTGATCCTGACTGCATTTCAGAATGTGGATTTCAATAACGTCAGTGAACCAACATGCTGGTCATCAGGGTCTCTTTTTACCACGGTTAGCAGTTGCAACACAAAAGGAAAATGAACAGCATGAGGCATTCTCATTTAGTTAGCTGAATCTTAGTCTTTTGTCCAGAAAATTCTTAACTTCCCCATTGAAACCCACTGTAACAAATGTAAAACTTTTGTCTGCTTTCCCATCAGGATTAGTTTATGTTGGTAATGCTTGTAGTTTGTATGTAGAAAAAGGAGTCGAAGGTTGGATTTACGCTTCATTAAGCTAGATTCATTTACCAGTCATTATACAGGGTTGAAAACTGCTACACTGTACAAATTCTTTGCCTGGGGCACTGGCCGAGAGAGAAGGAGAGTAGAGAAATAAGGCTAACATTTCCTGTTTAAAAAGTGCCTTTTGAGTCCTGTGCTGAAAGTGTAGGAGCTGTGAAAGTCTTCTTACTTTGTTTATGCATTTATAAGGAATCCACTTACACTCGAAAAAAAAACAAAAGGAAGAATTAATCTGGAAAGTGCTTGGGATATTTTACTTTTCTTCACGTTCCCTTGCAGAGTTTGTTCAGTGTCTTCAACTGTAATAACCTGCGCTATTTTCTAATCACTGAATCCAGTCCAGGCCTGGAGCAGTTTCCACAGCAGCCACCCACTTACCTCAAGTGCCCAGCCTCTCATCCAAGTATTTCTCACTTCACTTGTGGATTTAGATACAGATTCCTAAACTATGTTTTGTATTTACTGGTTAAGTATTTCCTACAATTACTGAAAGACAGGTATAAAGAGGTCACATCCAAATCACCAGTAGCAACAGGTGATATACCAAGGGGAAATTGGCACAGATCACAGCCTGAGGAATTCAGGTTGGATGTGAGGAAAGCCCTCCTTCCCCCAGAGGGGCAGCAGCCCTGGGACAGGTCACCAGAGAGGTGGGAGATCTCTGTCCTGGGTGTTTCAGGGTTTGGCTGCTCCAAGTCAGGGTTGGTGACAGTCCAGCTGTGAGACAGATCTTGGACTAGAGACCAACCCAGATGGCTTCTCCTACCAGTGCACTGTGATATCATGATACCTTTGATAAAAGCATATTCATGATTTAAGAAATTTTGCAGGTCAGGGTTGCTCTCCAAAGCACCCGATTTTGGAGAGGACTGGTGTAGCACTCTATTAGAGCCAATGAAAGGCTCTACAACCCGATATGCCTGTACAACCCCATAATACCTGTTATCATAAGTGACTTGCTTGAGATCCTCACAAGGGAGCCTGAGTGCTTCAGCAGCCACAGAAACCAAGCTCCTGACATGCTGAAGATGTTGGTGGCACTTAGCAGAAGGGTACATGCTTCATTTGCATCTCTGTGCCCCTTGGAGATTACCCATGTCTGTGTGTCCCAGGGGAAGCAGTGCAGTCGGGCATTGCGTCATGGGCTAGTGAAACACCCGTAGCCTTAATAATTTCCCTTTTTTTTCAAGATAAACTCAAGAATAGTGAAAGCTTCTTTTGAAGTAAAACAGGGGAAAGTATTGCTCAAATGATTCAGATTGCACACAAGACAAGAATAACAGTTCAGGAAAGTTTTGCTTTGTTATTTTTAATGTGGTTAGAGTAATGGGTCTTTGTGCATGCTCTTAGAAAAGAAAACAAGCTTTAAGTGGTGGATGGCAGCTTGATAACATGGGCGAACTTGAACATTTTTCTTCATCTTTTCTTCAAAGGTCTATAAATATTTTTCAAAGATCTACGTCATATTTTAATGAAAGCCAGTGAACTTTTGCTGGTCTGCTCAAAGTCAGGCCTTAGAGTTTCATAAATAGTAGAGTCCCATAAATAGTAGAGTCCCATTTTCTTTGGATTGATACAAAGATATAATTTTAAGTCATTGTTTTTATGACTGGTGAAATAATACTGTGCAGAACAGGAGTTCTTATTTCTTTTGGCTTTGCTCACATTTACTTTGACTGACTGTCTCTTTGATTCATTCACTCGTGTTAGCATAAAATCTTTTCTGTATGGCAGATTTCCCTTATTGAAATTCACATTCAAATTCAATATGTCAACAGCTCGTGGCTGCATATTGATTTTGCAAAACCTTTTATTTAAAATGCCAGGATAATAATTTACTTCGCTTAAATGTTTGTCATTGGTTCTCCTTTTTCTAAGGCAACTGGCTGCTCTTTGCATATGGCTGCAAAAATAGAGCTGTTGAAATCTGGCTAGCTCTGATCCGTAACAGGAGTTATACAAAGTCTTAGAGATTAATATTCATATTGAAAACCATCACCTGGCAGGTTTCAATATCTTTACTATGTAATATAATGTTACGGACATTCACTCTGTTAACACCTTTATCTTTAGGTGTGGCAGACTATTCTTCAGTAGACCCACAATCTGTGACTATAGAATAAAGTTACTTGTGAACTGGTTTAGTGTAAAAGGGAGTCTTACAGATATTTATCATATTGAAAGGAATTCCTTAATTTTTAGGAAGAGAACTACCACCTGCAGTTATCATTCAGTAGCATAAGATGCCAGTTACATTCCTTCTTGATGCAGAAAATATGTCTATACTCAAGCTAAATATATTTAATAATCACATGCTGCATTGACAGGATAGGAAAATTAATTCTATCCAATGTAAGAATATAAATATCATCAGCTGAATCAAGATAAACGTGGCATTTCTTTGCAAACCTTTCATTTGGAGAGTGAGTCTATTTTTGGGAAATCATGAGGTGGGAATAAGATTAAAAGGAAAAAAAATGTGAACTTGATTTTGTTGCTAACGATAAAATAGTCCCTTTTCCACAGACAAGGCTGCAACTTTTTCCTTTTATAAAACTTCATTTTAGCTTTCCTGTAATTTTGGCCTGAGAAATTCCACCTAAATCTTGAGGTCAAAGGAGAACATCCTACTACAAACAGAACTTACTTGTTCGTGGAGTGAAAGTATATGTGTTTTGAGATGCTGCCCAGGCTTTTCTGGTTAGAGCAAAGCTGTTGATGACAGCCGGAATATCCTTTTGTAGCAATTGTAGCCATCCTAAATCTTCCAGCTAATGCACAAGTATCCTCTCATAAGTTGTTTATTTAATATGGAAGCATGATGATTGCATTTGAAACTATCGTGCTGTTGTAAGGCGGATTTTGAGCCTGCATGAATTTTGTGCAAAAGAACCCCACGCTTTGCAAAAGCTTTGAATGTGTCAGCCAGAGTTTGAAATGTCCTCTCACATAATTTTGCAGTGTTGCTCGGTTTTAGTTTGTTTTTTACTCTGAAATCATTCCACCTTTAGCATTTGACTCCTAAGCGTATGTTGGCATTTGGCTGCTGAAGGTGCTGTGAGCAGAGCAGGCAGAATCAAGGAGCCCATTCAAGTATGTGTGGTCTGAACAAGGGCCCATTCATTAGTGAGGATAACTTTGAACTGACACAGAAAGTCAGCGCTTCTTCTTGGCTTAGGACAGCCAGTTAATTCTTTCAGGACCTTAGAGCACGTTATTTTTGGCTGAAAATAATCACGGGCTATTAAACACAAAGACACAAAGAGAACTTGAGGCATCAAGCATGACACCAGGAAAATCTCACTGTAGCAGTGAGACTCCTTAGGCACTGGGGAGACATGTAGGACTTTCAAGATCAGTGGGGTTCAAAATCAGCTAGAGAAGTGCCTTTATAAGGAACAGAAACAAGCTTTTAAGTTGACAGTGAGCCACCGATTGACATTTTGACCACATGGCATTGCTGAGCCACCAGTAAGTCATACAATGCTTTCCAGCAGGAGAAGTGTCTTTTGCTTTGTTTCCTGCTACCAAGCTGGTCAGAGCATGAAGCACCCAACACACAAGGAGATGAGAGTTAGCTGGGCTTGTCTGGTCTGGAAATCAGCTGGGTGGGTCCGTGAGGAGCCCCCAGCCATGGGATGGGCAGGGACAGAGGGGATGCGCTTGCAAGGGGAGTAGCCCTGGGACAGGTCACTGGGGGGGGTGGGGAATCTCCATCCTGTGGGGTTTCACAGTTCGGCTGGGCCAAGCCACAGCTATCCTAACCCAGTGCTGGTGAATCATGTGAGTGGGAGGTGGAGGAGGCTCCTGTGAGTGGGAGGTGGAGGAGGGACCCTTCGAGACTGCGGTGATGCTGTGATGCTATGAAAGAGACTGTTGCACGCATGACCCTTGTCCAAACTTTAAATAGTCTAGGATGAACTGTGTGTCATCCTTGGATATTCTGCATGAATATAAGTAATGCAACTTCACAAAGCATAAACAAGTTCACTCAAAACACTAATCCTGTTTTTGCAAGGGCTGTATCAAAAATACTCTGTGGCGACAGCTATTCTACCAGAACTCACTGCAAATTTCATGCCATTTTTGGTTTGGGATGGGAGAAAGCTAGTGTGGACAGTGGCATGCCTGGTCTCAGGTACAGCTCTGTGGCTGTTGCTTCCCTCCCTCACCCTTGCAGCTGGCTGCTGTTGCACTACTAGGTGTCACTATTTCTACAGCTCAATAAAGGAAGGAGTGCATGAGCATGGCCCACAGCCATGCAACGGCAACTACATTAGCCTAAACTGTCCTCAAAGCGGGGTAGATCACTGGGTTAACAGAAAGCAGTTTCCAGCTGTGTATTATATTAGTGCCTCCTTGTAATTGTTCAAAGAGAATTTTAATAGCAGGGCCAAGTCCTCTTATTTCCTTATGTTGGTGTCACCAGTGCTCTTTGGTGGTCAGCATTGCGAGAGTTTTGTTTTAAATACAAAATGAGTGCAAGCACTCCTGGTTCTGAGGATATCGTCTTAGAGTGCTCGGTGCTTTTACCGTGCTGGATGCAGAAGAAAGAAGTGTGAACTGTAGCTGCTCCATCAGCACCATCACCTGTGTGGCTGGTGAGCATGCATACATTGCTGTCCAGAGCACATCAGCATAAAGCTCTCCAGAAGTCACTCAGAAAGAGCAACCCACCACTCACACTCTCCATGCCAGCAGTATTGGGAGTGTATTTAGCCCACAGGAGGTTTTATCACATTAACTGTGCATTTTCACCCAGGGCTTTAGCCTCTACTGTCCTAGTCCCATATGCAGTGAAAAGGAGTTTGCTCAATTTTCTCTTAAAAAGTAACAGCACAAAGACCACATTTGGGCTTGTACCACAAGCAGTTGATTCCTACCCAAATGAGCTCTGAAAAGAGCATATTGCTGCCAGACAAAGAGACTTCAGCAGGTTACCAGTGCAGAGGCAGTAGCACAGGAAAGATGGACCTCGATCTAGTACTGCCAGTGGTCCTTAGCCTGGGCTCACTGCTGTCCTTGTACCACTTCTAGGTCTGCAGCCAGGTCCATGCAGCTGGGATTCTCCATGGTGTGCTCCAGCAAGCCATACAGACATATCTAAGGACTAAAACCAGAAACTTGACTATTTTTTTTAAGTTTCCTAGCTAGTAGCTTATTCATCTACTGCAATTATTGCTAATTCTCTTGCATAAGGTATTTTTGTGTGCGGAATAGGCTTGGTCTTGCAAACTGACCTCAGTGAAGGGACGCTTGCACTCCCTCAGCCCCCACCAGCATGAGCAGGAAGCTGGGCGAGTGCAAAGGGCAGCCTATGTTCATCTCAGTGCAACACTAGGCTGAAGATACGCGGTCAAGGGACAGTCCTACTGGAGGCAAAACCACCTTTCCTCTTATTGACTAAGTGAGAAGAAAAAATTGCACAACAAACCAGAGGCAGGATTTGGCTTGCTGGTGTTTTTGCGTATACTAGTTAGTGGGTCTTAGGTGGAGAAAAATGTTCTTTAATCAGCATCTTTTACTTTATTGCAATTAACTGTTATGCTAATGCAGTGTTACTGATTAAAGACCCTAAGCTTTCCTCTAATAGTCCTGAATTACTGCTAGGATAATGAGATTTCCATTTCCAAATGTCTTTTGCATTCTACCTAAATTACGTCTGTATTCACATACATATTGATTATGAATTATTCTCACCAAATTTACATCAAACATCATTCCTATTTCAAAAATACCGTGCCATACTTAGTTAAAAACAGCTTTATCATGTTGTAACACTCAACTTCATACTACTATTACTAGCACTGTGTTATTCCTGCTGTTTATTTAAACAGGTGCTGAAGGACGTTCTCAACTTTTTCTACACAAGGTTGGACTCTCAGTGGTGGGGGGCAGTGGGTGAAGCAGGATGAGCCATTCACCGGCTCTTATTCATTGTGAATGAGGGTGATTTGGGTGGAGTTTATAGATAACGGTGTCTTTCAATGCATTTGTTCCCTCAGCAGTATTCAGAATATGTGTGCAGGATCTTTATGTCCATTAATTCTCATTTAAGTGCTGTTTTGATCGCAGTCTGCCAGCCCTTTGGCTCAGGAGCAGAGGAATGGCATGCCCAGCTGTTCTCGCAGTAGTTGCTCCTCCACACCACCTTGGTTTTCCCCAGTATGGAACTACCCATCTGTCTTTAAGCAAGTGGCAATCCCCGATGCATGAGAAAAGTCCGTTTCAGGCGAGGCATCACAAATGCAGGCCTTATCCCATTTTTCTGGTCAGGTGTGCAACTGCTCACAGATACAGTTCAGCCCGGTCACCTATCCTGCCTTCACTTTTGGTGGATCACCCTTGGGAGAGAGAAAGATACAGAGATTCCATCTTGCCTAATAGTTATCTTTGGCCTTCAGAAAGGCATGGTCCAAGGAACGGGACAGTTACTGGGATCCAGGAGATAGCATCTCTCATTTTCTCCTATCTTCCTTGCCTTTTTAAAGGGAAGAAACCAGTAGAAGAAATCTTATTTTCTTTACAGAATGAATATGGCATCTGTACATCATGAATACCAGAGGCTGTGCTGTAAAATGCTGGAAAAAGTCCTAATTTGGCATTTTAAAATGATGGGGTTTGGCCAATGGGAAAAGACTACTGCACTGTGATTTGTGATGTCTAATAAACCAAGGAGGCAGGAGATCTGAGATATCACGTCTGGTGACACAAAAGCCCTGAAATCAAATTGCTGCTGCAGAGTAGTTCTCCTAGACTGTGACTGCAGTGAGACTCCAATGTGTCATGACAGCAATGTCACCGCAAAGTGAGTGCAGCAAGGAAAATGATTGCCATGAGGTCTGACAGCAAAGCAATCGTACTTTTAGTAGCCTTTGTACAACCGTGCGACAGCCCCTTGCTCCGCATCCATTCCCCAGCGAGCAGCGCCAAGCTGCACACTGACTTTCCGGGAACTGAGGTGGGCAGCCCGGTTATCAAGAGGTGTTTAAGGCACTCATAGCTTATTTTAGAACCAGGTTTACCTGGTGACCTGAAATTTGGATGATCTGCCATGATGCCATCTCCATGATGTACATTTTTATCCAGGCTCAGCAAAATTTATTGCAGCCTCTCGCTTTCCTGGCTGTCAGGTTACCTGGGTGTCACAGCACCGCTCCATTTGCTCCAGACACCTTTCAGGAGCAAACACTTGCTTTGGCTGGCTTGAGAGGCTTCAGATATAATTTTGTTCCTGCTGTCTCATTCTGAATCAAGAGAAAAAAATCTTGCTCGCTATGATTTATGCTATATTAAATGTTAAAAAGATAGTGGCCATTATAAATGAAATTGGAGTCTTTCCTATCTGTAAGTTACCATAAAATTGGATCTGAGTTAATGTAATTTCAAAGAAATGTCATAAATTGAGATCTTGGATACCAGCAAGAGGCCAAACATGATACATATCCTCTTCTACGGTCTTCACAATGTTAGTCCAATTTGCAGAACAAACACATTCAACCTTCAGCCCTTGAGCTGCGACCCGTGAATAATATTGATAATAGGATTGACACATCTGACCTGCGCTCTGGGACAAAACTCCCATTGAATTCACTGGGAGCTGCCTTGGTTCCTACATTCTTCCCTCAAAGCATCAGCCCTGTCAAGGCCTCCCGAAGTCCAGGGCTGGGGGAGGTCTGAGCCACAATATTTGAACTGATCTAGCAGACAAATTTGCTTTTCTTGGTTGCCTTGTCTTTACTCAGCAGAGGCATAAGAAACATTTTTTACAGTGATAAAATTTGTGGCTGCCTCAAAAGGGATTAGGAACTCTGCAATGCTTGGCAATAGCTAGCGGTTTGATATGTGCCTGAGTTTTATAGTGTTTATATGATTTTCTGGTGCTCTTGAAGCACTGAAGTACATTACCGACACTTGAATTTTGGCTGTAAATCTTCAAGTTACCAAAATATGCCATCAAAACGAGAACCTAAACATCAGCTGTTCCCCTCATGTTTTTCATTTCTTCCATTCATAAGGGCAGTGCCAGGTTATTATGTCTGGAGGTTTTTACAGTAAAGACTGTGTTTGCAATTAGACTGCAATAAAGTTTGGTGCTTGTTCAAGTGTTCTCATGTAGATAACCTGGCATCCTATAGACTTCTTAGAAGATACTAGGTTGGTAAGAAGAACTTATGGTTTATTTTACAAGAGTGTTTACCCAATGTTTCTTCAAAAAGTATGGGGGAATTTGGGCAGAAGTGTATTCTGTCTAAATTGTACCCTTAATTTTCCTGCCTGCCCATGGCATCACAGCAGTGGTGGGAAGGAACATCTGGAGTTCTGTAGTCCAGCCTCCTGCTCACAAGAAGACTCTCTCCTGCCCTAAATCAGGGCAGTCATAATAGTTATTTTTATTATTATTAGAAAGAAAATGATGTTTGCTTTACAGACCTTAGCTTACTTTCAGGATTACAGCTTGCATGGCAACAGAGGACACAAATCACTAAGCAACTTTAAGCAGTGAGGTATACACCAAAGGGAAATTGTAACTACTAAACCCATTTAGCACAGGCTTGTGCTGATGCATGGATGTTCTTACAGTTATTAGAGCAGCATTCTGTCAGAACAGGAATTATTTTTTCAAATGCAGATATTTTTCCTTCTTTAGACTGGCTTCAAAGGCAAGTGCTGCCCCTGCAAGGGAGACAGAAAATCCAGTCTGAGAAAGAAAATTCTGCCTTCTTTGGGTGCTAGGAACACAATCCCCAAATCATTTTGAAATGGAAATTCCAAAAATTACATGAAGTGAGGAATATATACAGAGTGAAACCAGAAAAATCCTCTAGGATCTGCTCCTGTAAATGAACAGGAACAAGAGCTGTCATTATGAGACTGCAAAACCTCTGGGCAGAGCAGAAAATAACACAGTAGCTTGACTGAGAAGGAAAGAAATAAGGTAATTTTTGTGCATAGGAAGGAGGAAAGCAGGCTATGCGCCTTACATTGCCTTTTAGCTACAATAACCCAGGCAGAAGAAGTCACAACTTCCAGTGTGTAGCAAAAAGGGAGATGAGGTGGGTGTGCAAAGGGTCTGAGTGCTGCTGAGGCAGCATCTGAAGTGCTTTCAAGTTGAAAATGGGGGTGATGCCTCCAGATTGTCTTTGAGTTGTCTTAGTTGGGGAACAAAGAAAGTCTCTGAAGTTAAACCATACACAGCTATGGGCCATCTGTCTGTGCTGGGTCAAGCACTCCTCTATGTCATGCCACAGAGCTCAGCACTGTGCCACCTCTACAGTGTCTGAGGAGCTTTGTAGGTAAATGACACGGGTTGAAGGAGGGGAGCCCTCCACTCTACTTGACACTGGCAAGGCCATGTCTAGACCCCGTGACTGATTTGAGGTCCCCAATACAAGAGACACAACCACAAACTGGAATGAATCCAATGCGGGGCCACGGTGAAGGTGGGGCTGGAGGCCAGGGCACAGGAGAGGCTGTGGGAGCTGGGTTCATTCATCCAGGGGACAAGAAAGTGAAGGAGGATCCATCTGCATCTTCTACTGCTCAAAGAGTTTACAGAGACAATGTGGATGGACTCTGTGCAGAGGGGGCACAGTGAAAGCACTAGAGGCATCAGCATGAGCTGCAACATGAGAAATCCCCATTGGCCTTGAGTCTTTCCCCATGTGAGTGCTGCTGCCTGGGACAGGTGAGTAGCAGTGGAGGATCTCCATCTTTGGGGATTGCCTGGATTCACCTGGGCACAGCCCTGAGCAACCTGCTATAGCTGTGACATTGGCCTTGCTGTGAGATGTGCTTGGAGCAGAGACCTCCACTAAGGGGTATCTCCAACCTGAGCCTGGCTATGAGTGCACATCTGACCTTATGATGGGAAAGGTCCTTCAAGGAAAGCAGCTCTGAAACTTGCTAAAGAGCCTAGAGCTCAGGGCAGACTGCAGGAGTACTGACCCACCTCCTCAGGTGGGCTCTGAGCTCTGTGCTCCTGCAGGCAGGCTGTGGCCTGAGGGCATACAAAGAGCTGAAATTGGATATGGGGAAGGGTGCTCAGGAGGAGCTATTCCTTGTATGTGCATCATGGGACTAGGAACTTAATGAATCTGGTGGGATGAGGAAGAGACTGCATGGCTTCTGCAATCTTGGACTCTGAGCACTCTGCAAACTCCTAAAGCACAGTCACAATTAGTGTTCCTTTAATGTAACTGTTACATTGCTTTGGTTCAAGAAATCTCTAGCTCCTCCTGCCTTCTGCCATGCTGCAAATTCAACCTTAAGCATGGTGTAGAGGCTTCTTCCTGTCCTCCTAAGAGCCCAGCACGCTGCTCTGAGAATAAACCTGCTGGCAGAATGAATATTAGTAATATCTGCAGCGAAGTTTCCTGCTCTGCTGAAAGCTGGGAACTCATCAGAGAGAAATTGCCAGGACTGCACTCACGACTCACTGAGTCACTGCAGAGATGTAACTGTGTGACTTTGCCCCTGAAATTCCACCTTTCTCATTCTGTCTGTCTGATCCAGCTTGGGTTTTGTGAACTATATGATCTCTGTGGAGCACCAACATTTGTGCATGCAACCTAGAAGCCTGCCTGAGCTAATATATATGACCAGTACTTTCATATCCTGCAGAGCAGAGGAAAAGCATTTTGATTTTTGTACTCAACTGGGAAACCACTGGGGCACTTAGAGTAATATTTTCCTCTTTTAACTTCTATCTGAAGCCTGATCGAGGCCGTTTAGTTTTAACCATTCTGAAATTAGTATCTGCTAAGCGGATATAAAGCCGCCCGCAGGCAGGAGCTGCCTGAGCACGCAGCCACAGTCTGCAGGGAGGAGGTAGGGCAGAGCGCCGCGGTGCCAGCACCAGTTCTGAGCGGGTCGGCTCTGCTCCAGGCTCAGCTGAGGCGGACAAGTGAGTGCGCTTATGGGAAAACATGATTTTTGCCCTTTTGGGGATGATGACAGGTTTTTACAAGGAAATGGACTTTTTCGAATTGGTTTGCCCTGTGCCATGCAACACAGCAATGTTTTAAATCCACCTTTACATTCGTTTATAGCTTTGACCTGCTGGTGTTAGGGGTCCCTATAAAAATGCTGTTTGAATGAGCAGTGCTAGCACCACTGGAAAAATAACGGGCTGTAGCACGTCAAGTGCAGCCTCGGTAAGAGTTTCATAGAAAATCAGATCAATACTCCTACCATAGCCAGCAAGAGCATAAAGATAACTGCCCCTGTAAAGCCCCCATCGTAGCAACGCTGGTGCTAAAAGCCTGGGAGCCTCCGTTCTCAGGAAACACAACTTCTTTCCCCAACAAGAGGAGCAAACCTACCTAGCAATGACAGAAGTAACAACTTAAAAAAAGGAGAATAACCTCCCTTGGTCATCTTGTGCTGCAGAGTGGTGGTCCCAACCCTCTGCAGCCTTGGGATGCAACACCAAGTGGATGGATGAATGGAGGAGACCTGGCGAGGCAACACCCATGAGTGGCAACCATGGGAGCACCACTCCTAACCCCGCAGCTACTCAGTGTTATCTGTGTGGGCCTGTGCTTTCCGGTTAAGGGACAGCCGCCCTTCCTTCCCAGGCATGGGAGCACTGATTGCTTCACCAGATTAAAACCTACCCTCCTGTTCGTCTGAAAGTCAGCGGTGGGGGAGCAGAAACACGAAGTCTTTACCCTGAAGCATCCCGTAATATGCAGGTAGACAGAAGAGGTGGCATGGACCCAGCAAGTTTGAATTTCAGCTTTTATATAGTAGACATTTTTATTGGCTCCTCTGTGCTCTCATTTCTTAAATAGTGGGAAATGAGTAGCGTATTGCTACGGAAAATGTTTTGTACACACCTACTGAAGGGAAGATATGGTCGTGCCCTTGAGCTCTTGTACGTGCAGCTCCCTAAGCCTGAGGACATGTCTGACTCCCAAGATGCTGGGGAGAGCAGTGGCTCCAGGTCTGGTCCAGTCTGGATACTCCCTTTGCAAAGGAACAGGGAATATTAAATAGAACATTCAAAACAAACCCCTGAAGCCAAAAACTATTTTTACATCAGTCATTGATCTGGGCTGGAATTTCAGTGAATAAAGCATCCCTTGGAGTTATTTAGGGCTTCTTCTTTTTTTTTTTTTTTTTTTTGTATTGGAGATAATTGCGATGGTTCTTATGTCCTGGCTGGCTGCACCCGGGAGCAGAGTAATGGAGCATGTGGGTGTGTTGGTGGAAGTGTGGCACCTTCATGCTGACACCTGATTTTCCATGTGCAGGACTGGGGAGGGGGTTTTTCCAGGTATGCTTCAGGAACACCAGGATGCTATGGGAAAGTCAACTACAGCCCTCTGCAGACCACAGCTGGCCTGCTGAAAACCCCACGTCCTCTATTTTGAGTTATTTCTTTGTTTTCTCCCTTGAATATTCTTTTCTTCTGACTTTTGCCTCCCTTTTTCATCTTTCTTTCCTCTTTATTTTCTCTCTTAAAATGAGGAGGTTGTTACTGCCTTGCCTCTGTTAAGCATTTCTCCTTACATTTCAAATTTTGAAGCATTTTCCCCCCAAGACACATGCTGTTTTTAATTAGTAGTAATCATCCACTGAAGCCAAATTAATTAAAAAATGAGTTTATATATATTTTTCTAATGATCTGAAACAAGCAGGGGGAAAACTCTATAATCTCCCACTTATAATGATGTTTGTCTGTAAGAGATCACTGGATAATACCACTGCTGATCTGAGATAATGACACCATCTCACCATAAATCATTTGATAGAATGACAAAATAGCTGAATTGGAATCTATTGCATCCTTTGGAAACATATTTTGCTGTGTTTTAGAATTTGTACAGCAGTAGGAGCTCACGACTCTATTCTGCAGCATCTTACAACTGCGGCATATGAAGGCAAGTGCCCTTTGTTTGATGACATTAATGGTGTATTTAATTCCTCTTTGTCACTCTGCTGCTGCTACTGTTGCCTTTAATAGCGTTTCCCACATCAGGGGACACGGAGAACCCTGTGGGATTGTGCTACCTGCTGTACAAATTCCGAGCAACAACCATGCCTGCCGCTTACGTTTCTAAGGACTTTTAAATTATCAGTCCCTGCAACCCTGCCTAACTTGATGGTTAGCTTGAAGTTGCTAATAAATGGCATCATACAACATCAAGTGATATCAAAACGATACCGTGAAGTCACTGAATAAATGAGTCATTTAATGGCAGCTGATAAAAAGTCACTAAATATATGGTGCAACCTAAGTAAATGATGCAACCTGATATCAAGTGGCATCATAAATAAAGTCAGTGAGTAAATAATGTCATATGGTATCAAGTGATGTCAAAACGATGTCATATCATTTAAAGTGATGTTGTAAATGATGGCACCAGGTAAATGGTCCTTGTAATATTGAAAAAAGTATTGATAGTGAATTCTGTGGGGTGAAAACAGTGCAATTCCTAGGGCTGCCTGTATGAACTGAGCTCTTAAGTTTAGCTATTCAGTGTTATCAATTAAATTAACGCTTTCTTGGCACAGTGGTGTCACCCAGGAGGCAGAAAATAACCACAGCATGGGTAGAGACCAAGCTGGCCCTGGGGGCCTCTTCATGCTTTGCTTTGCCCTGCCAAAAAGCCTTCCCTTCACTGCCCTGCACCTCCGTGGGAGGGATCTGCTGGCTTGCAGGGCTCGCTGGCGCTCTGCTGTCCTCAGTGTGCAGCTCGAGGTCTTGGAAGTATTCAACCCCCTACATCATTTGAGATTAAATTTGAGATTAAAAAGAGCCATAATTTTTAAAAAACTCCTGGATGAAAACTTGGGATGTTTCTGCTTCTGCTGCTTGCTCCCTACTGGCAATCTTCATCTGCTCTTTGTGTCACTGGCACTCACCTTGACCCACGTTGTGACACCAGAGCTGGTGACAACTCAGACATCGATGTTGCCATGCCCAGGTGGACCTGTGACCCAGATGTATGTCAAATCCTCTTGTAAGTATAGGCAAAAGCAGACCTTCCTTTGAAAAATCCCTACATGTGACCTCATTTTCTTCCTCTAGCACACGCACGTACCTGGTAGGCATTTGAAAATAAGCATCTGAAAGTGTGACAAACAGAAGAAAAGTTTTCCTTAGGATTTTATTCAATACGTTTTATCTAAGTAGAACATTATTTAGAATTTCAGACAAATGAACTCTTTCAAAATTGATAACATTAGGATTCTGAAGCTCTCTTGAGGGAGAGCTCCTGTCACCACTGGAAAATGCAAATATTCAGATCTCTCTTGTTTTATGGTCTCTCAGGTGGATGGTCACCCGAACTCCACGAGTATACAGCGCTAATAATACCTGCATGGAAGAATACCTCTAACTTTTGATTATGATTTAAATAGCTTTGCTGCTTCTCTATTATCATCATTTAATGAATCAATATCTATGCCTACAGTCCTGAATGAAGAGTCAGACCAAAAACACACACACGTTATCTGCCTCCTGGCACATGAGGGCTGAGACCTGGAGCCAGTGCAGAGTTCAAAATGCAGGCAAGAGAGTGGTGAGTGGAGCAGGATGTCATCTTCTTCTCATGCCTAGTCCTCAGAAAGCCCTCCCGAAATGATGTTACTTGGAGCACAGTCTGCTCTCAGTGCAATCTCTCAGCTTCTTTTTCATTCTTGGCACTTTGGAAATGGTTATAGCCTCCTTGCAGGAGAGGTTGCTTTCAGAAATGAAAGGATCAGCAGGATTAAGACCAGGCAGTAGCCCGGATAGCTATTTCTAAGCCTCTCGGATGGTGCTTTGTAATTCCCAACAGGGAGGTCAGGCTCCCCGGGAATCAATTTGCACAGCCTTCAGGTTCATGCTATTCACTGGAAAATGTCCATGCCAGGGGAACAGCCCCAGAAAGGGAGAGGTATTATACAATTACCCTTGGGGGAAGTGTCAGTTACAACATTAATCCTATTACAGTATTAGTAGGAGAGGGTCTCAAGAAATGGTAGTCAACAAGAAAACAGTATCCTGCCAAAAAGCAGAAACCCTAAGTAAGAACATACGTGTCTTGATAGCATCGCAGTGGCACAATAGGAGCAAATGAAAAGATACATTGCTGTGGAGATTATGAAGTCCTCCATAGGCTCAGCTATCACAAGGAGAACACACCAGCACTCCCAACAAAGCTTTTGGTCTCTGGTAGCTAGGTGGGTACCTAGTGTTTTGAGTGATGGTATGCCTTGGCATTGCTTCCAGCAGGTCACCTTTGCCTTTGTTCTGAGTCTTCTGTATTTTCCAAAGCAGGCAGGAACACTTCACAGTTCCTGATGGACAGATAAGAGCATCTCTTTCTCTCTCTCTCTTTTTTTTTTTTTTTTTTTAATATAGATTGCTAATAGGCTTCATCTGTGCTAACTGTAGCCCTCAAAGAGATTCTGAGAAAGGAAGCTCACATGGCTGGGAGGGACTGGCTGGCTGACATGAGCCCATTCCCAAAGGATGCAACTGAGACAGTCTTGAGCACACAAAGCCACCAGGACCCCTTTGCATCCACAACCTTCTTCAGGATGACACTGGTCAATTCATACAAGCTATAGACATATGGGCTATCTTCAGTAACGAAAGTCAAGACAGAGCTACTGCATTAAAAGCATGGAGACCTGGGCTTTGGCAAATTACATCATCTCTGAAGATGAGCAAAGGAATATGGTGTGCTCCTCTCCTGACCAAAAGACACCAGGAGGCCTGGCTGGGAGATGGTCTGGTGTTACACTAATGAACGCTAAACTAGTGTTACTCTAAATCCTATGCCACAAAGGGAAGGTCCTCCCAGGAGACCAAGCAAGTGTGCTGGGGTGAGGATGGGGGAAAGCTGCTCCAGCAGATAGCTGGAGAAAGACACATGTAGGCTGCACTGCAGAGACTCTGGGAGCAGAAGGGAGCAGACACACAGCTGGGCCTCTGTGCAGGCAGGCTTTTCCAGAGACAAACAAAGTACTTGCATTTCTCTCTCTGATTTACCATGATGACATCCAGTAGATGTCAAGCAAAGTGGTGAAATAATGGCCAATACAATGCTCAGACTCTGTTTTCCTGCTCAGATGAAAAAGACACAGTTATAACTAGCCCATGAGTGCTGGGCGCAGAAAACAGGATAAAAACCCACTGTTGCACAAAGTGACCACTGTAGCTACTGGGTTGTAAATTGTTTGCCTGGGAGAAAAGGCGAATGAAGTCTCATGCCAAAGGATCCTGGGTTCATGGAGGAGCATTGGCTTTCCCCAGATCTTCCCTTTTCCTAGGGCTCTTCTAAGTCATCCTCTTGCTTCAGTTTCCCTTCCTAACTACTGGAAGCAATTCCAGTAGTAAGGGTAAAAGCGATTGCCTGGATCTTGAGGTTGAACAATAATCATTTGCTGTTAATCAGCAGTGATGAAAAAGTTTAGAAAGCCTAAGGTCATGGCAGAGCTCAAAGTTTATTTTTCACACAGGCTGTAAATCTGAGTTTTCCCTCTGAACAGTAAAATTACATTTTAAGAAACTGCAGTATCTGCATTTTCTTTACAGAGGAGCAGGACACCAGGTGGAGAGAACTTCAACATGGAAAAGCTGGAAGAGAGGGAAAAAGGTTCTTCATGCACCTGAGAACATAAAAAACTTTTTCCACACTTTGATTTAATGTGGACAACATCTGCAAATCCCTCACGAACTGGTATAAGGCATCGACCTTATTTTGTATGTTTTAATTTTCATATGTTCACTAGCCAGGATCAGCAAAAAATGCCTCTTCCTTGATGCTAATGTAACATGCTGGCACATCTAGTACCTCCTTTGTGTTTTCATCCTCCTGCTGACTGGGAGAGAGTTAGAAGGATGTGATGCTGCTCCACTATCTATGCAATCTATTGGCTAACTTAACCACCTTCAACAGATAATAAATGCCTGAAGTACAGGAAAAGTAATCACAACTTGCAGATCTTCCCACGCTAGGGAACAAATCTGCAGGAAAAAACATGTTTTACTCATTTTGGTGTTCTGTCTGCCTCTGTGGTCACTGTGAAATGGTTTTGATCTATTTTTTCGTGCAGAAAAAAACACAAAACTCTTGTCATATTAGCAAGGAGCAATTTTTGAAGTACAAGATTTGAAACAGAGTGTGAAGCACTCGAGTTCATTAAACAAAGTTTGTTTGTTTTTTCTACCTGTTTTGGACTAGATTGCCTCCAGAGGTCCCATCCAACCTAAAATCTTCTGTGATTTTCTTTAACTAAGATTTTTTAGTAGCAGCTGACTTGTCACATCTTCCCAAGATCTTGATGTTCTAATCAAAAAAAGTGAGCAGAAGCCACATGCCTAGGAACAGCCCCATAAGAGTGGCATAAAAGCAGACTGCAGAGCTAGCTCAAACACCGTAAATGGCCAGAGGAGGAAACTAGTGGTGTGTCCTGTTCCCTGGCATCTGGATTGCATTTTCCCTGCTAAAAGGCAAGATTTCCCCTGCGGTGTGTGCAGATCAGCGTCACCTTTAAAAGAACAGGTCCAGCCTGGTTAAGCTCTGTTGCAATTCCAGCAAGATTTACTAGTAAGGTGCTTGGCACATCCCAGTGTGAGAATTTCTTTTCCCTCAACTGCCTGGAATAAATTCTTTATGTTGATGCCTGGTGCTTTTTTAAATAATAATTTAAATATATTATTATAAATAATAATAAAAATAATTATTGTTATTTTTTGCTACATACTCTCAAAAAAGCTTCAAGGTAAGATAATAAGTTTAAGAAAAATATTATTTTGCCACGTTAAGAGGAGAAAAGGCATCTCCGTCGCGTAGAGGGATGTCTGCAGTCCCGGTGTCCTCCTGTGGCCAGGTGCCCCTCACCCAGGGGTCTTATCCCAGCCACATGTCCCTCACCCAGGGGTGTCACCTCCCTCACACACCCAGCGTCAGCTCCTCACCCAACTGTCACCCCTTGCTCAGATGGGTGTCAGCCCCAAGCGTCACCCCTCGCCTCGGGGTGTCACCCCCCCACACCTGCCACCCCTCACGCAGGTGTCCCAGCTCCCATCCAAGTGCCGCCCCTCGCCCAGGGCTGCCACCCCCGTCCCCAACCAGGTGCCCCGGCCCCCTCGCCCGCCGCCGCCCGCGGCGCGCAGAAGATGGCCGCGCGGGATGACACGGCGGTCACGTGGGCGCGCGGTGCCCTCCGCCCCGCTCCGCTCCGCGCCCCGCCCGCCGCCGCCGCTGCCGCACGGGACACGGGGCCGCCGCCGCCGCCGCCGCCGCCCAGGGGGAGCCGCCCGGCAGGCGGCCGCGCCGACCCGCCGCGGGCGTCCGCGCAGCGCAGCCCGGTGAGCAGCGAGCCGCCGCCTCAGCGCAGGGCCGGGGCGCGGGGGGCTGGGCGGCGTGACAGGGCGGCGGGCGGCGGCCGCGGGGGTGACATGTCGCGACTCAGCGGGGCCACGGCGGGTCCGGGGCTCCCGGCCCGGCCGCGGTGCCCTCCGCGCCGGTGGTGCCTTCCTCTCGGGCACCGAGGCCCTGGAGGGGCCGGTGCCCTCAGTTGCCGCCAGGGCCTGGGACCGCCTCAGCCCCCTGGGAGCTCGGGGGGGGGGGGCTGAGGGGATCCGCTCCCCCCCCCCCCCACCCCCCCCTGCTGCAGGGAGTTGTCGGGGGCAGGTCGTCGTCCCTCTGCTGCGGGAGGCTTGGGGGGCAGGTTCCCCCCCCTTAGTGCAGGGGGCTTGGGGGGCAGCTCTGCTCAGGCCCAGGGGTCCCTTCTCCTCAGGGACCGTGGCCTTGGGGGGTCCCGTCCCCTCAGCCCTGGGTGTCTGATCCCCTCAGCCCAGGCCCCCTTCTGCTTGACCTGGCCACTGCCTTGCAGGGTTGGGGCCCCTCAGCTGCAGCAGGGCCTGGGGGGTCCCATCCCCTCAATCCTGGGGGGAATCCTAGGGGGCCCAGGGTGTCCAGTCCTCTCGGCCCCAGGGCACCCAGTGGAGAGGATCTGGTCCCCTCAGCCCAGCAAGCTCTGGGGTGGTGTGGCCCAAACAGCACCCTCAGGGTGCAGGGAGTCGCCCCTCATGAAATTATGGTCCAGACAACCGCAGTGGCCATCCACCCGCAGCCTGGTGCCTGCTGGGGATGGTGGGGTGACTGTAGAAGACACGCGGCAGGACCTGCATCTGCAGATGTCCTTTCTGCTGTGCTGTCCCTCCTCTGCTGTAAACAGGTTGATTTCTCTTCTACGCAAAGCTCTAGGTGTCCACTGTGCTGTACTGTGCATGCACGTGAGCGAGAAGGAAATCCCTCTTGTAGAAAACATGCGTCGAAGTAGCTTGGACCCGACATCACGAGACCTTCTGCATCGTGCCTAAGGGTGCTTCCCCGTCTGTGAAGGGTGTCCTGTGTGAAGGGATGATCAGGTAAAACTTGGCTGCAGTGCTAGAGCTTGGCAGTGTTTTCCTGAACTGAACTGCAGCAAACTGTATTTTTTGGTGTGTGTAGGGAAGACTCTACAGAGCTAGAGTTGCGCCTGGTGCACTGCTGAAGTGAGAGCTCTGGGAGAGCTGAGGTGATATGGGTATCTTGCAAGGTCAAAACAGTGTAAGGTGGAAGTGAAGCTAGTGCATGAGCCTGAAGCAGGAGAAATTGAGGTGGTGGGGGGGGGAAAAGCCTGAAAATGTCAAGATGTGGTGGTGTTAGGGTTGTTTTAAATCTGTGGTTCACTGGGTAGTGGCAGCCTAAATGTGTCAGGGGCCAAGAGGCTTAATGGCAGAACTAATGCTGAGAGGCCTTGCCTTCAACACCAGTACCTTCGCAGGTAAATAACTCTCCTTGTTTACTTGTGAAATTGCTTGCTGATTGAAGGGCTGGATTATTTGAATATATATTTTTTGGGTGTATAATGTATGTGGCTGTCTGATTACTACTGTGTGCCTGCACACAAGCTTTCTAATTTATTCAGTCTTATGTGAAAACCTCATTAAAGAAGGCCTGGAGCCTTCAGGGGCTCTCACTGTAAGTAAGCGAGGCGAGGGTGGAAGGAAAAAGAAAAGGGTATTATTTGTAAAGATGGAGATCTGCCATATTGACATGGTGCCGATGAAGCTTGCAGACACTGGTTCACGCGCTCTCTCTTAGTGGGGCTAGAAAGAGCGTGTTGATGTTTCAAACCCACTGAATGTCCTGTTGTCCAAAGGGCTGGTATCAGCATCAGTGTGTCGCTGTGTGACAACAGCTTTCATAGAGATTGCTCCAAAATCTGTTTGGCCTCCTCAGTTGTGTGGGGATGAGAATGATTTGTGTTAGCCTTCTTGCCAGTTTCCAAGCTAGCATAAAATTTAGGCATCATTCCTCATAATTCAAGTCAGTGGAAGCTCTGGGGTGGATTTGGGCTTGGCTATATTTGTTTTGGGAATGTATTTGGGATTGAAAGAGTGCATACTTTGTGTTTTTATTTTGTGAGTTTTTTGGCGGGCATTGAAATTGCTTCAGCTTTGTGAACTTGCTTGCAATTTGGAATGAAAATGCAATCAACCCTCTTTGGTTGCTGATAAAAGATAAATGCTAGTTTTAAAACAATAAGAGACCCCCTCCCCCCAAATTTAGAGAGATTGCATTGAGTTTTCTGTGTGTATGTAGAACAGAATTAAATTCAGCTCAGATGTCTTTAAACTGTATTTGTAATCTGTTGTAATCTGTGTATCAAACTTTGATTCCCAAATCATTTGTCATGCTTCTTTCATCTTTCACATATTAACCTAGCGACAATATATTTCTATGTTTTTAATTATTTTTAAAGGAAAACTTACAACACTTACAAATTTAATAAACTGAAGTCCTCAGGTAATTTTTAGGACTTGGAGGTAGTCATGAATATTCTGACTACTCAGGATTAGTGGTATCTTCAAAAGAGAGTAACTTAATAGCTCCTTCTGTATGACTGTTCTGCATGTATATCATTATTTCTCTAAGCATTATGCAAACTTTAATAGATACTGCTTTTAATTAAATAATTACAGAGTTCTCTTTAACTGAGCATTTTGAGGATGAATGCGTACACTATTGGTGATAGCAACTTAAAAATTCTTTCAGCTTTCTGGTCACTACCATACTGTGTTGACATTCAAGACCAGTTAATTGGTGTGCTAAATATGGGTAGCCTGGGACTTGCTCAGATTTAATAGCAATTTAAGTCTGGCCGTAAGGAACAGTCACTGAATTAAGACTTTTTAATTGGGGCCACTGTACATCGTGTAAAATGCTCAGGCAAAAATAATCCAGAACCTTTTTTTCCAACATGTCAGATAAGGCCTCTTTGGAGGTTATAAAAAAAAAAAAAAAAAAAAAAAAAAAAAAAAAAAAGAAGAAAGAAAGAAAGAAAAAAGAACTGTGTAAAATCACCTGAAAACTAACAAGGATAGTTGCATGTGGTCGTGAACACTGGTTCTGTAGAACCTAGCATTAGATCCTTCTCTTGAAAAACACTGTATGGTTCCCACAGACACATGTTGTGCAGTACGGATTTTTAAGGCTTCACAGCGAGGTAGTCCAAACTGTTCTTTGCTGAAAGGGAGCAGAGCACCTGAATGCTATTTTAGTCATAATTCAAGTGTAATACATCAAAACCAACTGTATGTATAGAAATGCTCTGAAATATAGGTGAGGCCCAAAATGGGCTCAAAAACCTGAGTTTATGATTTGAGAATTTGAGGCTCATAACTTGGCCCACCTGAAAGAAATGGCTAAACACTGAGCCTCTTGTAAACCTACAGAGTTTTTCAAAAGATTTCAGTGTTGTTGTAGCTCTCTTGCACCCAGGAAACCAATACATAGACGGGGGCAGGTGGTCCTCCAGAGGCTGATGTTCTGCATGACCTTTGTGCTGTCAGCTTGGAAACTATGTTCTCAATGTACGTGGGTTTATTAACATTAGTAATGATAAGTCCTCTTCCTTTTTTTCCCCACCTAAAATCAGGAAGAAATGTAGAAGAGACTTCAGAAGGCATGAAACATACTGGCTGTTGGTGGAGCTTTCAACCTAAGTCTGCTTTATGCTTTTGAAATGTATTGGAGATGGTGTTTGGTGCCAGTAATATGTGCTTGGCTTTTGTTGATTTAAAAACAAAACAAAACTATGTTAATAAACTACTAAGTGTAACTATTTTCCCTATGCTACATATAGTTTGCTAAAATAAGAGGATATTTAAACATTTTGGGAACACTTGTCCATACTGTTTGTGGTCTTATCAAGCACTAATGTAGTTGGGAGAAAATCCTTGAAGAGGATTTTGCCACTCAAATTTTGTTCTGACAGTTCTTGGCCAAGAGTAAGTAAGATTAAAAAAAAAATAATAAAAAGTCTGATTTAGGAGTATATTGCTTGGCTTTTAAAGGAATGCAGCTTTTTATATTAACTTATTAGTGTTTTTTACGGTTCATTCATCCAAGTCAGTAGCTTTCTTTATTCAAAGTAAAACACTTTTAAGCCTTTAACACAAAAGTATTTTCACTAATGTTAGGTTTCACCCGAACAGGTTTGCACCATTTTAAACAGAATTTCTTCCTCTACTAAACTGTGGCCCAAAAGCTGTTTTCTCTCTTAGACTTCCAAGGGTGGGGCATCTTCTGCCTCTTTGATTTGTAATCACTTTGTGGGTGGCTTTCACAGGGTTCAATGCAAAGCGTATTGCTACTTGGAAAAAAGTCTTAAAGGAATCCCTGAAAGGCTGAACTCTAGCTTGTTTTGTTGTTGTTGGTTTTTTTTAATGTAGGAAACCATAGCTGTGTGAAAACTGGCAGCTTTCTCATTAAATTGGATGAGGTGCAGGTGTGCAATCGGAAAGTGAGATAGGAGAATTCCTCAGATGTGGTAGCTTGACTGGCTTATTTCAGGGTGAGATGCAATATCTCATCCTCATCTGTCAGCTGGGATGGGGCTTGTAAAATTTAGCGCTCCTGTGAATGTCCGTGCTGGCCTCTTCCTTCTGAGGAGCACAGGTGAACTGAGTAGTGTTGCCTAAGTCTGCATCAGGTTAAGTTTTCATCAGCGAAGAGGCGGGAGAAAACAGAATTATAAAATGGCAGAAGAGATTGTAATTCCTGTCTTAAGAGCTGAAACAGCATTATCTGAGATTTGTTGCATGCAAAATCCAGCAGTTTGCAAGGAGAGCTCGTTGAATAAGGCAGCTGCTTTTCCTCTCCACTCTCTTGTTACATGCGAATGTAGCTCTGTAGTGTACCTGGAGAGAAGGGCTTTTGTGGCCTTAGCTTAAGAAAGATTTTTCAATAGCTGCCATCTTTTCCTGGCTAGCTCATCCTATGCCTTTAATTTCCTTGAGTGGAAAAGAACATAACATTTTAGAATGTCTTACCATTTTCCTTGTTTGTCCATTAGTGTATTAGCTTCATTCTGTGTGTGTGTTGAATACCATTAAATGTCATTTGCATAGTTAATGTTTGGAGTGCTGAGATTTGTACTAATTGAATTTAAAATCTTATACTTGGATTTATTAAAATGGCAGATTTAAATGATTGAAATACTTTAGTGGGAGACTATGTGTTTGCAAATTTGTTCTTATAAGTGAATCTACCACTCTGTTTGTGGTATATTCAGAAGGAGATCCTAAACAGATCAGGTTTCGATGGGGCTTTACTATCTCTTTTTTTTATTACGATGTGGTGACAGCTGGCAAAATCCAGTATGTTGGAAGTGCTCATGCTAAACATCTGTTCAGGGTTATTGTTGACCCTAAAGTGACATTAAATGCTTCTATAAAAATGGTAAGTGGGGAATACAGAGCCTTTCTTTTAGGTCGAAATAAATTTCTTCTCCTCCTGCAGCCATAATTCTGAGTGCTAGTGGAGACAGGGTAACTGTTAGGGCTATTAGTCCTTAAACTGCATTGTGCTTTCTTAAATTTTCTGTGGCAGGCTCTGATTTACTTTTGTTTTATGATATAAGACCTTTTGCCTCAGTCTGATATCTGATGGTAGTTGTAGAGGATGGTCTGCATAAAACTCTTGGGTTTAACACTTCATCTTTATTCTTGATTACAGCCAAAGAATTGAGGTCTAATCAGACACAGAAACAGATCTTACCACTTACAGGAGTCCCTACCGCTGCTCTTTTTGTAAGGTAGAGAGTTAAAAAAAGACCTTTGATTGGAAAGAAGTCACAAAGATTGTGTTTACTAGGTTTTCCTAGTAGCATGGCTCTGTGCCTTTCTAGATAGCACAGTGTTTTTAAAAAGCTTGTCTTGAAATAATTCTGTAAAATCTCTTGATACCGCTCTTTGACCTTCTGCCGCTGAGTTGGCATTTTGTACGGTCTTCTGGCATGAATTCTTCTGCCACTTTCAAGTAAAAATCTACCACGCATTGAAAAGTTTGACTCTGCAGTTGAGAACTGTGCCAAGTTATAAAAGCCCTGTTTGTCCACAGAATGGATTTTTGCTTGCTAGGAAGGCTTGGATAGTACTTCGGTAACTGCATAGGAATTATTTGGAATCTACATGCTAATGAAACAGCTCCATATAAATTGAGCTATCATTTCTGTTCCGCTGTGAGGTCTGTAATTTGTCTTCATTGCAGCCTCTGCTCTTCCAGATAGAATTTTATGTAGTCAAAATGTATGGCTCTGGAAAACTTTGTCGGGAAAGTAAATTTAAAACTATTTGACAAATTTAACGGTGGCTCTTGTAGTGAGAGAAAGACTTTGAAAGTAATTTGAAGGTGATTCTTGCAAAAATACCTGCTCAGGTATGTGAACGACATGCAATTCCCAGTGCACGCTCATCATTTACTGATAGGAGCAGCTCAGATGCCCGTGGCCACTTCAGCACTAGCATTGTTAGCTGGCTTAACTGGTGAAGACATGTTAGGATTCAAAGTCTGTTTGCTTTAAATGAGAGTGAAAATCTAGAAGTAGCAGGTGGGCAGGCAGTGGGAAACTGCTAGCTAGTAAGAGCGGTGAGCTGCGATGCTGCTGCTTATGAAGTCAAAGGTGCATGAAAAATATAAAGCACCAATGATCTGATGATTTGAGTGTTCAGGGAAAAAAAATCGAGGCTAGTAAGTGAGTGAGCAACAAGGCTTAGAGGAAGGAAGCATGAATGGGTAGAGAAGGATGAATGTAAGCAAGTGAAGGCCCCAACCGAAATAGTTACTTGACAGAATACATCGTTGTGTGTTTGCATCAGCACCTCTGGGATGCCAGAATATAGGTTTGATGGAAATGTGATTTTATGCAGTTTTAGTCATGATGGTAGAAACTGGGATTTACCAAAAGCAATACTTAGGAATGGGCTAATTTTTCTGTCAACTCTTTATGAAAAAATGCAAAAACCTTATTAGGTAGCAATGGGCAATTAACCACAAATTAAAAAAAAGGCACATATAGACTTTATTTTCATGAATTTTCTGTTTCTGTTTTTCTACCTTTCTGCCTGTAAATAGATTATTTATCAAAGGACACTTTTTTTTTTCTTTTTTAATGAAGCCTAAATTATGTGTGTCAAATGTGGATTACTTGCATTCTGATACTTTGTTCATAATTTATTTGGGAACATTTGCAAGAGAATGAGTAGTTGAGTTGAGAACATACAGACCCATCTAGCCCTATATCTTTTTTCCAACTATGGCCGACGTTAAGGAAGGACCAGAAAATAGAGCAAGCATCTAAGACTACTTCCCAGCATTCAGCCAGTTTTCTTACCAGATGCTTTTTGAACTGGCTCTGTCATATTTGTGTCCAGTAACTTTTGGTGGAGTCCTCTTCTACAAACTTTTCCAGCTTACCCATGTAAATGTTTAGCATCTGTAATGTCCTTGAGACAGAATCCCAGTTAAATGCACTTTTTGTAATGGTAGTTAAGATTGCTGCCTAGCATGAGATAACATAGGAAATAGTCTAGGATAATCTGAAAAGATAAACAACCTATGATTGATTAATATTGTAATCTCAGTTTATGTCCAGTTTAGCTGTAGATATGCTGAAAGGAAATGAGATGACTAGAAAATATTAGAGGGTGAAAAGATTAGCTAGCTAGGGTTTCTCACTGGCAGAAGCCAGAAAACCAGCAAGCCAGCTTAGTCATTACAAACTGGTCAATAGTTTTTTTAATCTTCTGTACAGATGAGTAACTTTATATTATCCTGGTCTATGGCAAGTAAATACATTCGCTAATATAAATATAAGTGGGTATGGTTACACTTATGAAGATCACAGAATCATGAGAAGATTTAGGTTTGAGTCTCTAGCCCAACCTCCTGCTCAGAGCAAGGCTAACTTCACATTTTTTGAAAATCTCCAAGGTTGCAGACCTATTATGGTAAGAAGCTAATTTGAGATTTTGGGAGGAGATGACTTTTGTGCACCCTGAGGTTCATGCATAGAGACCGTCAGTCCTGCAGGTTTCGTTTGGCGTTTCCCAGTTCTTGCACTGACGGAGGCAGTGAATGGTCAACATGTGCCAGCCTGTGATTTTGTAGACCTGTGTTACAGGGTCCCCCCTGGGTTGGGTCTCTTGCAGAGTGAGGAGTTTCAGGCTTTTTGGCTGTTCCTTATATGGAAACTATTTTGTGCTGTTGGTCATCTCTATTGCCATTCCCAAATCTTTTCTTATTCTGCTTTATATTTTTTGAGATGAGAGTGGAGAAGAGGGAAGAACCTGAGCTGCAGATGATATTCATGATACAGGTGCACCAGATTTGTGCAACAGAGAATGCTGTTAGCTGTTTGGTTTTCTGTGCCTGTCTAATTGAGCTGATGTTTTCAAGGAGCTATCAGTTACTCCTTGAGGATCTTAGTTCTGAATAGTGTTGGTTAAATCACAGTTCACTTTGTACTGGCATTTTCTCATAAGCATCACTTTATAGCTGTCTACAGTGAACTTAATTTGCCAATTTATTGAGTGGCCACCTATCTTTAAAATGCTATTGTGATTCTTCACATTAGATTCTTTTCTGTGCTAGTATTACACAAAGTACTCGAGACATGAAATGTTTTCAGTGTACTAGCCACCATTTTTACAGACTGAGCATGTTGAACAGGACTGATACCTGTAGATCTTCACTGGCAGAGGTCTTTCTACCAAGAAAACCGAGCATTTGTTCTTTACTTTTCTGTGATCTTTTTTATCAATCATTTTTCTGTGCAAGGATCTTTCCTCTTATCTGTGGCTGCTTAGTTTATTCAGGAGCTTTTGGTGAGAGACCTTGTCAAATGCCATGAGGAAATAAATCCAAGTAGACTGCGTTAACTATATCTCCTTTATCTGTATCTTTTATCCTTCGACTCCTTTGAAGAATTCCAGTACACTTAGAGACAAGATTCCCTTTTCAAAAGCCCTGCCAGAGTCTCAGTTAGTTTGGAGTTTTATTCAGTAACAATCTGGGAATTTTGTTTTCATATTCAGGACATACGTTATTGGTAAGAACCCATAATCTCTTCATCCTGAGTTGTTTAAAAGCAGAATATATATCAAAACCCATGCAAAATTGGTGAACATCCTATGTTTTTTTAGGTAAAACATGTCCTTTCCTAATGCCTGCTGCATTTTGTTTGTTTTTTTTTTCTTTCAAGCAGTTCCTCTAATAACTGCATGTTGAAATTCAGTCAGATGCTATGCCATGCTACTAGATTAATTACTTATTTTTATGTGCGGATTTGTTGGCAACCTGGTGAGTGTCTGGACCTTCTATCTGAAGCTTTGCAAAACCTGTAAAATGAAGGAGGCTTTGCCTGCCTAAATAATTCTTGCCTAGCTGAATTGCTCTCTGCGCTTAAATGACATGCGATATTGCATGTGGTCTTTGGTCTTTTTATTCCCTTAAAGGTGTCCTGAGAGCATTTGAAACGGGGTTGTATGTGTGTTCCCATTTTTTACTTGCGGCATTGCTGCAAATGAGTTCCCTTTAGTGCAGTGTACTCGTGCTTCTCGTGGCAGTAGTGTTAGAAAGGAGAAAGAATTGCAAGCACGTTAAAGATCCAGCTGTTTTAAGGTGAAGGGTCCAACATCTGATCTTAGCGGATATGGTAAAACTCGTCATGGAGAATTAAAAAGCCAAAATAGCATGGTAATTTTGGAATCACAGCGATTATTTAGATTAGTTTCCCTGATTTCGGGAGAAATGACTTCCAACGTTTAGCTTTGCTGATTATCAGTATCATTAATAAACTATATCTGAATGTTTTAGTGCTCAAATAGGTTTGTAGAGGCAACTGGCTCACTCCAGAAAACATTTTTTATATTGTATGAGAAGAACTGATTTCTTGTGGGATCTCCAAACAGATGAAGCCTTTATATATTTCTCGTGTGAGGCGCTACTAATGTGATTTCTAACTGTTCTGCATAGTTGGACTTGACAGGGTGAAATGATTCCAGAATAGCTGGGTATACAAATGTACAATCCAATAAGTATACCCTGCTCCTTTTTGAATGTCAGAAAAATAACTATATCTTGTAGTCTTGGTTGGTCACGTGTAGCTGGGACATAGTTCAGTTCCATCTCCTGCTTGAGCTTATCACATCAAAGTTAGCTTTCTGGGTTAAACTCATTCACAGCTGTAGTAGCACTGATTATTTATTATTCCCCTTCTCTTCCTCTTCCCATTTTATGGTGTTAAAGTCTGTCCCAGCGGGTCACAGAAAACTGCATCTTGGTCTTTTGTTTTGGGGGAGGACCCTGACTTCTAGCAGGGGAGGACCTTCCAGGGAAGGAAGCGACAACCTAATGCACATTAGCACGTGGGATCTTGCCATGTAGTTGCTGTCCTCGCTAGTGTTTTTTATAAAGTAGTGATTGACTTTGCTTCTTTGAAGTCTGTGCTGTGCAGAATGCTAATGGTAAGCTCTGCCCTACTGAAGTGGAATAACTTCTGTGGTGAACAGTTTGTGTCTGTTTGATGTGGTGTATGGGAAAAAAAATTTTTTTTGGGGGGGGGTAGTTGTGGGACCCTTAAGGCCAGATGTCACAGAAGGGGTGCCTGATCTTAGTATTGTACAATTAAAATATTGATGCTATTACAGTGATACTGTATCAACCTTGACTAGTCTGTCTTCTCAGAAGAGATTTCAGAATTTACAAAGCCGTTTCACAGCATCTTAGATGAACTGTATATGTGAACGTATGCTTGTACTTGATGTGTAAGTGTATCCAAGATACAATTAAGCATGAAATCCGTCTGTGATTTAGGGTCAGAGCTTGCAGACTCAAGTGGTTTGTGTGTGGAGCTTTGGGTATTTCTTGCATCCGCTCGTCATTCCTCTTAAAGCTGCTAATTTTCACCAAAACAGAAAACAAAGATTTCAGCTAGAAAGAAGGAAAAGGCCATTTATCTCTGCAGACACTGCAAAGCAAGACATTTTTAGTATATGCTCATTGAAATGAATATGCTGACCTTTCTGAGTTTATAGCTCTAAAAATGGTGGGAGAACTAAAAGAATAAGAGAGAAAGTCAATGCATTTGTCTGTGCTTCTCTGGAGATGATATTATCCCCTTTTGGATATGGAAGTTTGTTTCCTTTTAAGGACTCTTCAAAAAAAAAAAAAAAAACACTTTTTTAACCTTATCTGAAGACGTTTTCATAAAACAGAGGTGCTTCACTGTGTGGTCATCTTAAATCAGAGTTAATTGTTTATTTATATTGAGTTGCTGTGTGTTTAATAATACATACAGCTTGCTTGTAGCTTCCTCTTAAAGAAAAAAAAAGTCAAGCCCTTAGAAAGCAGATTGTCTTGTACAGTGAATGTTATGTTTTGAACAATGTACCCTTCTTTTATGATTATTTGGTATTTTTATTGCTGTGATTTACATTCACAGGGTGAGGGCAGCACTGTTCCTCCAGTGGCAGTCTCAAGTGAGATCTCTCCATAGACAAACATTGAAGTTAACTGTGCTGGGGAAAAAGAGCAGAGCTATTCCCTTATCTGGAGCCATTTGCGAGTACTTAAAGCTGCATGTTTAATTCATTCCTAAGTGTAAGTATTGATATGCAATCTACTTGCGATACAGCAATAAGTTGCTAATCAGGGCATTTATATGTAAGTATTCTCAGTGTGATATTGAAAGTATTCCTGAATTAAACCTGCTCATCAAGGGACTACTTGTCATCCAAGTCAGTGGAGGTGAGCTTCGGCTTTCAGCCTCATGCACAAGTTGGAGGTGACCTGAAACCTTCCTAGAGTAGAGTTTCTGCCCATCCTGGACTGATCCTCATGCCATTCCTCCGTGTCTTCCACCACTTCATGTTCCTTCAGGCTTTCTTGAGGGCCTCTTCAGACCTCTGCTGCCACTGCCTTGGCCCTAGGCTCATAGGTGTTCATGGAACTGATGTTCATGTTCATCTGCAAATAATTTCCTAGTAATTGTGGTGGAGGAAAAGGGTTAAAATATTCTTGGAGATTGTTTGTAGTAACTGGTAGTACTTGTGTTTGATCAAGTATGTATAGAGGACTGTCTTTGAAAGTGTTAAAACAGAAAACAGTCTGTCTTGCAAGGTCAGCATCAGAAATGTAGGGTTTGTGTCAATTTTTCTTTTTCTTTTTTTTTATATTTTATATCCAGTTTCACAGACAATGAGTCACTTTGTTTCCCCCCCCTTTTTTTTCCTAATTGACACACATTGCAAGAGCAATTCAGTCTGTCCTGAATTGTTCATAGAAAGACCCACACCTACATGCCCATATAGAGCAGAATCCGCTCGTGCTTTTGGGACTTGAAATATCTCTTTCATAACCACCAGCTCAGCAGCTAAGCTTATTAGCGTAAACCCTTTAGTTGTTCCATCCAGGTGATTTTTTCCTCCTTCCCCTCATCTTGAACCCTCTCAGTGCCTCAGGGTGCAGCGATTGCAGTAGTTTTCTGCCTTCTCAGAGTTGGTGCCAGCTTCCAGGGTACATTGGAGGATGCTTTGCCACGGTAACTGTCCCTGTGCTCTCTCTTATGGCCCTGCCTTTAAGCAAGTAAAAAGCAGCATACGGTACTGTCCTTGCCATTTAGAGGAGCCTCTTCCTGTTTGTGCACACAAGTGAGCATCACATACGGATTTTCACCAAGCTGTTTGCAATGAGCCGGACCGAAACCACCAAATGAAGTCTCCCAAGTTCTGCTCTCCCTGATTCAATATGACGTGGTGTTGTGCTTGCTCCATGGGAGATGCAAGTACGTAGCCATTTTCAACCAGAATTGCATCCTGGATCAAAACTTACAAGTCTCAAGGTCTGCGGAGAGCTGCTTTTCACAGTAAATGCAGTGCAGCACAACCTTCACTAAGCAGGCTTAATTCTGGGCAAGGGGAGGTGAGCCGCCTATGCAGCGCGAGGCAGATATTGCCGTTGCACTTTGGGAAGTGGGAGTGTGTGTGCCTCAGACAACAGCGTGCACACAGCCTCAGAAACCTTGTGGTTTACCAGCAGCATGGGGGGAAGCAGCTTTCGGTGACAGCGTGGTTCAGAAGTACAACAGATCTGCACATCAGCTGAAGCAATTCATTAAACAGCAAGAAAAAACACGTGCTGGGGTGGGGTGAGGGGAGCCTCAGTGCTGTGTGGGGAATAGGTGAGGTTTGCTAAAGAATTTCCCTGGCTCTTGACTCCTGCCTGTCTGTGGGAAGCTGGAGTTGGGGATGAGCGTTCCCGCAGGGCAGGGGAGGGAGAACTGGCTGTAGTTACTGCCTGTATAGGAATTGCCTGCTCTCCATCCCTCCGGAGGATTAGGACAGATTCCAGCAGTTAAGGAGAATTAGCAGTTGCTTGGCTAGAGTAAAGACTTGTAGATAGTGTCTTGGGGACGGGGAGCAGAACGGATCCCTTTTGGGGGAAGAATCAACTTTTGATCTAGGTGTAGCTTGTTTTATGGCCTGTAGTTGGCAGAAGGTGGAGCCCCAAAACATGCTTTTGCTAGATTTAAGATCAATTGAGCTGTAAAATCAGTAAAGGTGTCTGCTGCTTACAAGTAGAACATGTTGCACTACTGGTATTTAAGAACTGGTTCTTGCTGACTCTTAAATTTCTGTTCTTACGTAGGGAACCGAAAGAGGACAACTCAGAATCAACTTCTTTACTTGAGGACTGTAGTTTACTATCACTGGACTCCAAAGCAGAAATGGACAGAATGGGATTCTGTTTGATAATGTAGTGATTTCAGTGTTTGTGATACAAATGCTGTTTTGATATTGTTACTGCTCTCCCTTTTGAACAAGGCATCATGGAGAAAAGTCAGGGGTGTGCGTACATGCTTGTGTGTCTGGGTCCTCTGTACTGATACCAAGTCCTTGCTCCCAAGCTCTGGTTTTCCCTGTAGTGCCAACTAGTCCCAAAAGGGACTAATTTTCCTTTGAGGAAAATGCAGCTCAGTTTCTCGATCCATTTTTTTTTCCAGTTTTTCAGAAAAAAATAGTATTGTGCTCAACTAGAACTTGAGCATATATTTCCTATTTCCAGAGTTCCTTTTTTTTTTCCCCTTCTTCCCTGTCATTTTAATGTTTTGGGCCCTTTCCTAAACCTTTTGATTAACTGTTAAAATTGGAAGAGGCTGTTTGGTATTTATTAAGTTAACGGAAAACTTGAGTAACAGATGCATGCAACCATTATAAGAGATGGCCTCTTAAAAAGGAAGTAAGTAAAAGCCAAGGTAATGTTTTCATTATTGACAAAACGTGCTTGGAAAGGATTATTAGTCCCTTGCGTCTATGTAAATGCTAACTTTCAGACTCCCAGCTATTAGTATTTTTAATAAGAATAGAACATAGAGGGAAATTCCTCCCTCAATCCCATGTCCAGTACTTCAGTTTCTTCAAGGAAGTTACTTGTCTTTCAAAAACCACATTTTGGTCACTGGATACAGTATCGAAGTTCACTATAGAAACTGTCAGATGGAAAAAGGAACTTAGCCCTTTGTTAAAATGCTAAAAAAACTCAGGAAAACTCTTCTCTTTGATCCCAAACTTAAAACCATTGAGGTTACATAGTAAAAACTTGAAGAAGGTGAGAAATAACAAATTAAACACCAGGGAGAATAGGTCTGAGGGAGGGGAAAAGTTGGGAAACATAAGTGAGTGGGGAGAGGAACAAGCACTAGATGGACATGAACCATTTGTAACACTAGGATTGCTAAAAAGCAGCTAAAGTTGGTGTGCTTGTGCAGGTTAAAAATAGGCAACTAGTATTTCTGGCTTCTGTGGCCTGAGGCTTTTAAAATATTGTGCATGTAAAGCTACTTAGGTATCGATGGCAGTGGGACAGTAACAACTCTTCAATCCAGCATCTGGGCTTGCTGCGTTAGCTCTGCCATTGTGTATTAGTCACATTAGTCATTAGAGCTGCAGTTCAGGAACAAAACGACTTTCAAGTCTTTTTCTCCTGCAGCTTTTCTTTGGAAATGGTCAAAGTGAAATTAGAATCTTAGTATTTTTTTGCATGTGTGTTGATGGCCTTAGTGTCAATTCTTCGAATTGAATTTTGCTTCTCAGAAATGCAGTTTGCCTCTGAATGGCTGACTTTCTGAGGAGTGCTAAATACGCCGCGCAAGAGCTTTAAAGTGCTTCTTTGCCACAGTTGCTTTTGTAGCGGCCCTGTAGGTTCTCCTGTCCTATGGGACTTGGTTTTGCCTAAAAGGCCGCTTAACAAATTGAACACTCTCAAAAACAAACTTTGGAAGTAGGCCTTTTTTTTTTTTTTTTTTTTTTTTTAATAAGCAGTTTCTAAATGAATAATTTAGGATGAAGGATTGTTTCCCGGCCGTTTACAAAGTAACCATCTCTTAACTGCACAGGAAGAATGCTGGAACCACGCACAGATGCTTTCCAATATACGGAAGAAACAAGATTAAAAAACAGTTGCTGAAATGTGGCAGGGGTGCGGTTCAGTAAATTCTTCTTCCAAGTTGATGGGTTTTTTAGGTCAAGACAGAGGACAGAAAACCCTAAGGATATGAAATAAATTTCTGCTCTGAACTCTAGGAACCCTTGAAACTCAGAATAACTTCTTTGGTTAGCTGTTTTGGATTTTTGTGAGGTCTTTCCTAGAACTGAGCTGTACTTAGAATTTTGTTGCATATGGACTTGAGTTAGCTTGTTTAAGGGCATGCTGCCCTCCAGCAGAAGAGATACCCACTGTCCTCTTTCCCCCATCCTCTGCCACCAAGAAGTCATCTGCTTCTTGTTAATGCATGTGTGTTAAGCCCACTTAAGAAGCACTAAGATCTAGGTATCAGGCATCAAACTAAGGATGTATTCATTTTTAACACAGAATAGCTCTTGCTCGTCAGCCATTCTTGTACACTGCTTTGCAGGCTGTTGAAAGCATCTGTGTGCCCTTCACTGGGTTGTTCTCACAGTATCTTTTTCTAACTTTATGTTTTATTTGCAGTGAATTGCTGTTCAGTGCAAACCCAGCTTGAATTCATTGCCTTCAGCAGGGAGGCTCATGTGCAGGTCTCACTTCTGGTTTCTGCAACAAAAGAATAAATAAATCTCTCTTTCCCAGGAGGCTGAAGCCAGGGTCACAGGAGAAAAGGGTTTCTGCTAAATTTAGCAGGTGTGACAGATGACAGTAAAACATCTTTGGGAGTTCAAGGTCTGTGGCTCCTCTAAGCACTGCATATTGCCAAGAAACCTTACTGCTGAACTGTTACATTTTACAGACACAAAGGAATAAACCAGTACCAGCACACTGATAGCAGAGCCTGTCTTTGCTTTGCCTCCAGAGACCCAAGAAACAGGCAAGATTTGTGAAATTTAGGAGCAGGCTGCACCTCAGCCTGATTACTTGGCTCCATCACAGACCCAGCCATGGAATTTAATACTCTAGGAGAGCGAGCATATATTGAATTACTATGTCATTACCTATGTGATGCTGCTCTGATGAACAGATCTGTCTCTATCTTCTCTCTACCTTCCCATTCAAAACTATGAAACCAAAATAATTAGGAAAAAGGAACATGGAAGATAATTGTAATGTAATAGCAGATTTGCTGTCTCAGTTTTGCTCTACTTAACACACTAGTTTTTAGTCTGTGTGAGAGATTTGTGAGATGCATTTGGTAAATTAAACAAAGAAAAAGGTTCACTGTAAAAGAGGGGAGGAATTGCGGCAGAGCTTCACAATGTCAGAGGTTCTGCTTGTCATTCTGGGTCTGCATTCCCTCACCACTAGCTAGCTGTCTAAGCTCAAAATTAGCGCTCAAGAAAACCTGCTTCAGGAAAATGAGTGCTTGATATTGGCCAATTTTCTTCTTTTTCTCCCCCAGGCTTCTTTTTCTCCCCCGTGCAGAGCCTGCTACCCAAGTCTGGCTATGTAGCTCTGTTCATACTCATCTCCCTCTGCCCCTGCACGTGCTTGGATAGTGTTTGATGGACCAGTGCCGAAGGAGGATGGTGAGAATCCTTAGCTTGATCACAGGACGCAGTTGCTTTCAATCCCTTGTGCATAATATGAAAGAGTAGGTGTGAAACGTGCTGGTGAAGCGTCTCAGAAAGTGCCGAGCTCCTGCTTTGATGTGTCCCTGCAACATACACCTGCAGTGATGTGAGAAGTCCATTAATTCTCAAGGCAATATTGCATACAAGAAGATGCCAGGCCAGGCGCAGAAGATGACTTTGTGTACCGAGAAGTCATGCGAGTTTAAAATGGAGATCTGATCATGTGTTGCACCCTCTTATACCTTTGTCTCATTTTCTCTGACCTTTGGATTCTCCCAAAAGCTAAAGTTATGCTACTATCTTTGGCCCACTTGTAATTCTGTTAGAAAAGAGCTTTTCTAGTTTCTTTTCAGTACTCATAGATCTCCCTGCTGAACCAGCACTCAAAACCCTCTTTAGCTCTGACAGGATGTGCATTTACCTGCTTGAATGTCGCAGTGTCTTCCTCTTCCATCCCCAAGCAGGCTCGTTTAATTGTATTATTCCCCTATTACGCAATTTTTAACCAACTGCAAAATGAAAAGGTCTCATTCTTGGTGTGTTCAAGTTTGGTGTCAGCTGTTGTTTCTGTGCCCTTCCTTCCTTTTCTTCCTGAAAAGGGGGTTGAAAAATGCGAAAGGCTGCTGTAATTTTTCCAGGAGCAGCGTGACCCATGTAAATCTCTGAAACAGAAGGAAATAGGTACTGCAGAAGAGAGGATGGCATTGGGTGTGTAACTTGGAAAGATCTCTGGGGAGCTGGTGCTGAACCATAATATTGCTAATGAAAATCGAGGCCTGATAGGGCATCAGGCTGATGCTTTAATTGGACTAAATGGATAGTGGATAACTGTGTCCCTTTACAAGTGTTTGAAGTCTGAGCAGGTGAATTTGAGACTGAAGGTTGTTTTTCTTTACAGCCACTCTGCCTACGTTAGTACTAACATGTATATTCAAGGATATGAGGAAATTTTCCATGTTGCTCTTGGTGCTCTATTGATTCCTGTAGAGACTAAATTTGCTGTGGGTCTTAGTTTGACATGTTTTTGAAATTTGTTACAACATAGGTGAAATTTGTAAGTCTACTTACGCTTCTTTCGGAATTAGGTTTTCTCTACCTGTCTATCTGTAAAGCTTGCCCCTCTGGAAGGGGATGGGAGGAAGAAAAGGGATCTCTTATTTTTAAAGGTTTCAGGTTTTATATGCTGCATTTAAGCAAATCGACTAATTTGGCACTTGTTATGGCTACGTAACTGTGTTACTGTGTTTTGTTTTTTTTTTTTTTTTTTTTTTTACACTAGGGACAAAAACTGGCAGATAAGTCTGTCTGGTTTTACTGTTATGTGGTGGTTTTAATATTTGGTCTTGGACTTGTTAAATACTAAATGATAACACACTCTTAGACTTTTTATAGTGAGACTGAAATTATTTTGACTCAGAGTGTATTTTCAGATAAAAGATATGGTAATTTCTTCTACTTAGGGTCAGGGCATTAAACCTGCAAGTTTCTGCTTAGGTTCCTAGGCCATGTCTAGTTTTCTTATATTTAGGTGTCACACAAGGCTCATTTTGAGGAACTATCCTGTAGAGTTGTAAAGCTAAAGTTAACCTTATGGAGGGTAAGCACCAAGTTGACCAAAGCTTCCCCTAACTTATCCTCTTCTGTCTTTTTCATATATTAAATTGTCTTGGTTTCACTTCTTGCAGTTTCTGTTTGAGGTCTCTGACCACACTAGACAAATTTTAGTTTTGAAGGTAGTATGAATTAACGTCTTACTGCAAAGGTCCATGCAAATTTTGGTACCTTACAAAGAAATGGCTGTCAAACTGTAGGGCTTATTTTTTAGCACGTATGTTTTTGGTGATGTCCAAACTTGCCTTTTTGTTGTTCTAATGTAGTGTAAGATCTCCTAGTATTTTTTTAACATAAAAGTAGAAGTGCATGCAAGTATGTAGTATTATTTTTCAGCAAACCTGCGTATAATGAAGTTACCTGAAGAACAGAAAAAAGAAAAGTTTGTATCTGCCAGATCACTGCTTAAGAGATGAGCCTGTTTTTTTCTGTTTGTATTCTACATTTTGAATGTAACTTGAGATAACTTCTCTGTTTAACTAGACGGCTGATGAAGTAATGAACCGGTGTAGAACCGCCTCAGTTGGGAATTCCCTGACGGAGTCAAAGAAACCACAACCCAAGCAGAAGTACCTGGGGCCCTGGGATAGGGAGCCTGCGGAGCCAAATAAGGAGAGAACGAGCAGGAAGTTGCTGTGTCATACCGAAAAAATGCATTAATCAATTAGTGGTAGGGAACCAGAGTAGTGAGACTGGAGATAATGCTGTCTCTTTTATTCTATATAGGTATCTTGGTCTTAGAAGAGGCAGCACCCCACCTGATTTGTGCTGTTGCTGCTCTGTGCATCCTAAAGCAGAGATCAGGAATCGAATATGTGGAGGGCACGTCTCTAAAGGAGAAGAATTTCAAACTGGAAAAGGAAATTCTTTCTTGTTGCTTTTGAACTGTAACGTTCTTAATATTGCTGTCCTCCAGTTCTGTAGCCTTGAGATACTTAAATTGAGTTGCGTTGAGTGTTAAGCTTGAAAATTTCCACAGTCAAATGTCAGGCTTTTGTCTCTGGTGTCATCGGTGTGGTTGATTCTTCCACTCTTCAGAGACCAACCCTGATAACATGCTTTGTGCAGAGCTTTATTTTTAAGGTGGGTATGAATGAATTTCAGTGTTAGCAGATGATCTGCTGGTTAGCTGGATTTCACTATTGTAATTTAAATTGGGGATTGGACTGCAGGGAAACTCCCTTTGTTTTTATAGTTGTCGTCTTTAGCCCACTTGCTAGGAAAGATCCCATAGAGAAGGATTTGCTCTACCTTGCTACACACTGTAGTTTTTCCTACAGATTAATACAATGTACTCTCTGTTGGGCAAAGTGAGCAAGAGTGAATTGGCACCCCAGCTTTGTCTTCTGCTTGTCCTCACTCTTGCTATAACAATTTTATTTTGCATATTATTAAGAGCACTATATTTGCTTTGCAAAAAAGCTCTTTACAGTAATAATGTCTGAAGGAACAAAGTTTATTCCCGTATCTGTAGGAGCTGCAGTTCTTTACTATGTAAATGCTGAAATCTATGTATTGCTTTAATGTTTCTTGGAGCTAAAATATTTTTGGATAAACAAAGCATTTCACATACTCTATAAACCGTTTGCAGGCAACCCTTAGCCTCGCACTGGAATGCAGCCATTGTGAGCACTTGAACAAGGAGCTCTAACGCAGTCGGGAGCTGGGAGTGGGAGGCGATGGGGCAACGTGGAATATCTAAATGTTAATTTTGATCAGAATATCTGATTCCAAAACAGTTATTTCATGAAAAACTACTGACACCACTCCATTTTTTTGTCTGCAACAATTTACAGTTTCATTTCTCCCCAAAATGGGCACAGAATATTGCTATATACTGAATAGGAACATTTATGTTACAAAATGTACTTGAGGAGTGCTGGCTTGAAAACAGCTTTGGCAGGTTGCACTGTGGAAATATAGCCTGGCAGTGATAGCAGAAATGAATTTGGTAAGCGATCTGGCAAGTATGGTTCAGCACCAAATACTTGGAGGTAGCAGATGTGCATTCTCCTGCTATTAGACACAGTGGCATTGTCATTTTTCATTTCAGGCAGTGCTATGAACGACTCTATAATATGTTGGCAGTGTTGCTGCTTTGTCCTTTTACTTTATAGGCTGCTTAAATCCTAAAGGACGTAGGAAGTCCGTGTCCTTGTTCATTTGCTGAACTTTTGCTAGCAGCATTAGAGGCTCAGGTGATGAGCTTTGGGGGATTTGCTTTTCCAGAGCTGGTGCCTCTCATTCTAGACTTGTGTTCACATGAAAGAAGGTATGAAGGAACTTTCTCTAAAAATCAGCTGCTATGCTACCTTTGACCCTTGAAAAGCTTATACAATATTTTAGGAATCAAGGAGGAGCCTATTTAGATGAAGTTTATATCTGGAAGTTTCTCTTACAGGGGAGAATCACAGTTGTGGTATTTGTTATTTCATGGTAAGAAAAGGTTCCTGAAACATCTTCATCTCCCTGTATTATTATAAAGGGGAAGAAGGACTTAAGTGTTCTCAACCTGGCTTTTTTTTTCTTTTTAGAGAAATGAGAGAGGAAAGCTGACAGCTTACAAATCAGAATAGCAGTGTAAACATACCTGCTTGAATCTTTAAGTAGCCTGATGCAACTCTGCAGACCCCAAAAAGAGAGAATTTTTTTTTCCTCCCTCCCATCCTTTCTGGATGGTAGCTGCCTGCTTGGCACAGAGACAGACGGGTGGCACTCCCTCCAGATACTGCTGTGCACACAAAGAGTTTAAGTGGGATCAAGAGAAGGCTGAAAACTATTTGGATGGGGGATTCGCTGAGGGTCACTCAATGCTGGCTTGGGGAAACTCCCGGAGCCAGAAATAGTCACAGCCTCAGAGGGGAAGAACTTTGTCCCAGGGCACAGTGCTTTGCTTCTCTTACACCTTTATCCAACTGATGGGGAACTGTCGTGAGATTTTCTGTTGTATGAGGACAGCATGGAAATAAAATCGCTGAAGCTTGGAGTGACTGGATTCAAGGTTAGTAATAGCAGAGGCAAATGCCAGACTTGGTGCTTGATACAGCACTGAAAGAAATCCCTGCAAAGAATAGCCCCTGATCTCGGGTCTCCAGGGCATTCACTTCAGTCCAGAGAGACTGGGAGAACAATACCTAAGTGGCTTTTCAAAGCTCTAGATGTCATTGGATGGGAACTGGTCAGGAGAAAGAATCCACTGATTTATGTGGCATTGACGACTACCATTTCACAGATTGGTTTTTGTTTTTTTTTTTTTTTTTTGTTTTTTGTTTTTTTTTTGAATAAGTCTTCCTGGTCAGTAAGGTGAATTGAAAAGGTTAAAATGGGATAGCTGTCCAACTTTTGTGTACAAGACAGTGTACAAGTCAGTGTTTGCTATTCTGATACTAATGCAGTTTTTCCTTGTAGAAGAAATATTGAATCATATTTTAATGGCTAATCTTTTTTTTTCCCTTTTTAAGCAAAAAGTCTCCTTTATAAACCTTTGCCCAATAACAGCACATTTTTTGCATAATCAAAAGAGCTTTCACTTATGCAGTAGTTTAAGGAAAGATTGTTGGACACTTTTTTAGTATATTTGTCAAATGAGTGGATTTTTTTTTTCCTCACTTCCATAGAGGTCTTGCTTGCTGTGCATCGTGAAGCAGGTTGTTCATTAGTTTACATACAAAGCTTGAGTGATAAATATACTAAATTGTCCTCAGAGGATCAGGGAGGCCAACTGCTTCCTACCTGGGACACAGGGCAGCAGGCAAAGGAGACATTTAGCCACCAGCGGAGGATCATGTTTCAGAAGTAAAATCTATGAATTAAAGCTGTTAACCCTGCTGGAGTCCCAAAACCACATAACAAAGATCTGTTTTTGTGCCCCACTTACTTCGCTTAACCTCTTCTAATTCCACAGCCTGCAGATGACCTTCCCTCTCCTCTCTGCCTGTGTTGCCTTTGAGATCTGTGCGTTAACTTCAACAGCTTCCACCTCGGTCTCCTGCCCTTGTTGCCCAGCCATCATCATTACAACCACCATACTATCCAATTATTTAAACATCAAACTCATAGTAACTGTTCTCTGATTAAAAGCTGAAACACTTAAGTATGAGAAATACAAGTTTTCAGCTCTCCAGTCCGTGAAGGGTGCAGGTCCTTTTGTCAAACTAGTTACTCTGATTTGTGTCTTTGTAAATAAATTCTGAACAGCAGGTGTTGCCACAAAATTCAGTAGAAACATTTAGTCCCTCTGCTATCTGCTATTTGGAGGTGAAAAACTTTTTATTTATTTATTTTTTTAAGATGCTTGCAAAGATGGATTTAAGGCCTGTTGTTTAAAAATACCTGCAAAATGGGAAGAACTAAGAGTAAGTTGATGTGGTTTGTTCCAGAGTCAGTCAGCAACAGGAAGGGTTTTTAATGTGAAGTCCTATATTTAATCTACATACAGTGTGAATTCTGGAGCATGATGCTGTTTGCGTGTCAAGGGGAACCATTTCTGTCTCTGCCTTTAGCAGACCATGCTTGTTGTGGTCTTCACCTGGAACGGGACGTAAGGGCAAAATAGATACTGATCAATGGAAAATGATTCAAATTGAATGCCAGACCCAGGTATGATTGATCAAATTAACCAATATAATCTACATTAGTTGTTATCAGAGAGGGAAGACAGTAAACTGTAGTTGTGATATTATCTATGCCAAGAACAGCAGCAACTCTGATCATACCTTGCGTTCCTTATCGCTAAAACGGTCTTCTAATGAGCTCACAAGATATGTCATACAAAAGGTCATGGACTGCAGTGAAGGTTTATAATTTCCTAGCCATTTTTCAGGAAGAGGAATGTGACCTTTTCCGAGTAGGTTTACCAATCACAGGTTGAAGGAATCCCAGACAGGTTGGTTGGTCAGCAAAGAGCATGCATTTCTTCAGAAGCCAATGTTGCAGCAGATGGCATTTCATTCAAAAAGATGTTATTAGCGGTATACCTTGAATTGATTGTCAAGGTTGAGTTTTTTTTTCAGAAAGTCCATGTATTATACATAGGCTGGATGGGACTGCCAATAGGAGCTATATGTAGTGGAAACTTTCTTCCAAATATTGATCCACAAAATGTGATCTCCCCAAATAATCGGACTTTTTATAACCTAGAGTAATTATCTGGAGAGGTCCAATATGAATAAAGCATGAAGAATATCCTGAAAATTACCTAATTATGAGGTAGTTAGAGATATTTTGTTTTTATCTGTATTCCAACATAGTAACTGGCTTGTTTTATGAGAATTAACTAATCTTATTTTCTATTTTCAAAATATTTTCTGGTTGATCTGGTAAGTTTTGAGCATCCCACCTTGCCAGTGCAAGTGGAAATACCAGTGCACACCAAGCCACTTCTTGGCATCCTGTTATCCACGTAGTTGAGAGATTTCCAAGAGTCAGTAGAGCAATTTGCCCCCTAAATAAGGAGATGTACGAGTGGCCAGGTTTGCGGAGAGAAGTCCACCCTGGAAAGTGTTACTTGGAGGCAGGAATGGTTATGTTGGGAGCAAGGAAAAGGACCTTCTTCTGATAATGGGGATTGTTATTTATTGCATAATCCTGTCCTGCTTTGGATCTCTTAGGACCTAAAAATAAATCCAGGCAATAGTCAAAGAGGTGTGTGGGTCCAGCTGATTCTTCATGGAGGCTGATTCCTCCTTTGTGATATTGCCTATCTGCTCTTATTTAGGAAGGGACATCAAAACTGTGACCACCCAACCAATTCTCATGCAATCACTTTCTTCACCCTTCTAAACATTCTGTTTAACCATTTTTAAAGCATAAAATGTAAACCAGGACTTGCTGGCGTATTAATTATTCAATTTGATTATAACAAACATTTTAGTGGACTTTGTCAGGCTAGTGCAGTAGATGCACAGGCATCTTTGGGTATGTGATGAAGAGCAGTGGTATACTGCCATCATAAAAGGGCAAAATGCTTTTAATAACAAAGTAGTTGTAGGCACAGTTGTTTCCTTTTGTCAGTGAAATCTTTTGAGTTTTCTCACTTTGGTTTTGTTCACAGCCGTCTGTTTGGGAGACTTAGACGCTATAAGAGCTAAACCAAGGTAGTCCAATGAATAGTCTTGCCAACTCACATCATGATGTTGCTGTCCCAGGATGTGGCACAGGAGGGCTAACACTACAGTACTGTTAAGTCCTAACAGGCAGCGTATTAGCTGTTTTGCTAACTTATTTTCATACAAGAAAGATAAAGGGGATGTTTTGGGGTTGCTTCCCTTAATGCTCCATTGAGTACTGATTAAAAGGCAGTGTGGGGGGGGGGTGGGAATTGCACATAAATCTTCCTGAAATGGAAATGAGAACCAAAATGTTTGTTTATATTTGTGTTGCCTTTTGCAATAAAAGACAAAATTTAAAATGGCAGTTAGCCATGAAAGCAATAGTTGGGGGAAAAAAAAACTTGTTTAATGGAGTGTGCCTCCACTGCAGATCTGTCCACTAATAAAGCAAAAAAAGATTCTTCTTTTCTTGCGTACCCTTTTATTGTGAAATGAATGCTACATTAAGATTAGCTGTATGGATTTATTGTCTCTGCAAGAAAAGAGTGCAAAGGCAAAAAACTGTAGATTTGGAACAGTTTACAAAATAGGCAAGTGGTTAGCGTGTCTTTGGAAATGTTTTCTGTGTAAGCGTTGCATCACAAATTTTACTGGCTTCTCATGTTCAAGGAGTAAACTATGAGGAGCACATAAAGGAGAGTTAAACATTTACTCAAAATCCCTTTCATTGTCTTTAAATCGATCACTTTGACTTCTTTAATCCAAAAACAAAGTGCGTTGGGGAACTTCTGCGCTGATCTGTTCAGGCTGAATTTCTCCTGTGTGTTTCGAGAAGCACTTTAGTGTGTGTGTGTGACGAATGAGAAGCAAACATACCAGTGAAAAGTGGAAACACGTTTGCCTTTCTATGCTAGGGTATAAAATGAAAGTGCTGCTCTTATCATTGAGATTCCTTTTCTAGATAGCAGTTGTTGGCTACCAAAATCCAGCCTTTTTTAGAAGTTCTTGATCTTTACTGTTTATGTTGGCTAAATAAGTAAGGAGACAGCCCACTCTTTCTCCTTTTGTAACACTGCTGCTTGCATATGCTTAAGTGGGCAGAAAAAGAGGGAGAGGAGAGTCTTGAACTGCAAAGCTTCATGTCTGTGCTTTGCAGCCATGGCTCGTGTACAGGACAAGCAGACGTAGGTGTGCGATAGTAGCATTCACTTGAAAAATAACTGAGTGTTATTGAAAGAAATTATTTGCCCTTGCTGGAAAGCCAGTAGGCTTCAGTGAGCTATAATGTATTTAAATACATCAGTCACAGATGCAGCTTCAGTTCTAAGCGTGTCCTAAGCTGAGGGCTCTGCTGGTTGCAATATGTTCGATCAGATGCTGTAAAATAGTGCCTGTATTGTGAATAAGCTAGAGATGCTCTTTACAATCTGGAGTGACCTTGAGGATGAAGGCAAGAGACATTATTTTGTGCTACTGAAAATGACTGTTAGTTCTCAACTGTCTTGTGGTATATAGAACAACGTGGCAAGTAACTTAAGAAATTAATTTTCATAGCATCAAACCCATCAAAACTACTTCTTAGCTGATGCTTTTGCATTAAAGAAATACTATGAACGTTAAAGCAAGTGCTATCATGGAGCCGAATGTTGTCGTGTTATATGCTAAAATAGAAGTGGCTTCTCTCGTGCCATTACAACTTGCTATTGCTTAGCAACTCCAGAAACTGAACTACTTCTATAAAGATATTAAAATGTAGCTTTAGGATTCTGGGCTCTGGACTTACCTACCTGTAACTCAACAGATCAGAAACCATCGCTGGGAAAAAGAGAGAACAGTACTTCTCTATGGGTAGGAGTAGAGGATGGAGGAGTTTGGCATACAGGCCAATCAATTTAGGTAAGATGTACCTTTTTTGGAAAAATATATTAAAAATGTTAGTTTTTCAAAAAAAATACTGTGAAGTGCTATGTGTTCCACAGGTAAGCAGAAACATAGAACTGCCTGGGTAAGATTTGATGGGAGTTCATCCTTGTTAACTTCATTTACCGCTGAAGTTACACCGCTAATCATCAACCTGAATTGTTTCTGCTTTCTTCCAACTGGCTTAGCAATAATTCTGTCTGAGGCGGAGGAGGTTTTCTTACAATATACACATAGCTTTACATTTGAGATGGAGAAGCTGCAGCTGGACAGTGTCAAGCACACCTGGAATGCTTGCAGCACCCTACAGCACCTGCTGATTCCTGACTTGCTCATTGAAAATTTGTGTCTGTGTTTGGACAGCCGTTTCTGTTGTACAGTCTGTTCGGTCAGGTGGGATCGCCGCTTTCTAGAAGAGCGGGTCCACAGAATTTGTACCCTTGCCTGCATCTCACCAGAGAGCTGCAACAGGTTGGTGCGAGGCTTTCTGGGGATTCTTGCTGGTGCCGCTCTTAGCAATGCGTGACTCTTTGGGCTTTCTAAAACCTGGCTGCTGAGTGAACGCCCGCGAGCAGGGAGTATTATGTGTTTGGAAGGCGGCTGTTGTTTTGAGATGAATGCAGTGCCGTTACTCATGGAAACGGGGCCGCCTTCTTCACTGAAGAAGTGCTAGTGGGTGTCATAGGATGAGTAACTCATCTTACATTTAGTAAACATTAGCTCTACGCTCTTATTACTACACTCATACACCAAACTGGGCATGATAGCAGGACTGCTACTCGGTAACCACATGGCCAGCAAGTACGTGATAGCTCCATCCAGAAACATTTTGCAGGGATGGACAAAAGCCATTTCACTTCCAGCGTGTTACAAAGAGAAGTACTCTGGTGGCACATTCGTGTGGCTTGTCCTCACTGCCTGAGGCTGGGCTGGTGGGTGTGTGGTGGGCTGAGTGGCTGATGGTAGATTGTCATCTTCTCTGAAGCACTTTAATGAAATATGCTTGAAGATGAGGCAAAAATGTGGTGTAAAATCCAAGTATGAGTTCCCAAGTAATTGCAAACGTAATGAGAAAGAAGTTAAAGTAGATTTAAAATTAGCATGCTGCAGAGTGTTTGCTTGTTGGCAGCAGGTTATTTGGATTTGGTTCTGCTTCAGAAGGTAGAATTTAATTTTTTCCCCACTCATATTTGAATGGAAATGTATGAATTGCAATTTTCTAACTAATGCAAATGGAAAGAGGAGGCCATCTGTTTTTCCTTACCTGAAAGCTTCTTTAAAATAGTCTACCTTCCTTTTTGTCTACCCCTCTTGGGGAGTCACAGTGAGGGCAAGTCCAATGGGAGGTGATTCTCTTGGGTATCGCTCTTTTTTTTTTTTTTTTTTTTTTTTTTTCCTTTATTTCGTTTTGTCTCCCTTGGAAGCTGGAGGGTTGGTTAAGGAATGTGTTCTCTCCCCAAGTCATTAGGCGTTTCATCCACTGTTGCTGATGCTGATGTTTGATGGCTGTACAAAAGTTTGATGATAGCAAAGTGATTTAAAGAAAGAAGCCTTTTATCAATGTGCTGCCTCTTGAGGATTTTGATCGAGTGCATTTTGATTTTTGGTTTTGTTTTTGCTTCAGTGCAAGTACTTTCGCTATTGTAAATGATCTTGACCATCTTGAAGACCAGCAGAGAAGACTTTCTGCCTCCCATCTTCACTCTTCTGTGTCCCTTTGCCATCAAAACCTGTTGTCTCATTTGATGCTCATTTTAGAGCCTGGATGATCTTATCAGCTCCCTTCAAAGAGTATTTGAATATTTCTTTAGTGTGTGTGTTCCATCTTGCGCTTAACACTGCTGGATATGTATCCCAAGAGTTGTCCTTCCAGCATGTTCTTCTGGTTACAGAAAACGTGCTCTGGGAACTGTTGGAATTGCTGGAATTGGGTGTTGTGTTCTTGTGAATTGCACCACTGTGTATTGCAAAGTTTAACATTCAAACCCAATATTCAAAGCCAAGTGTGTGAAAAGCCATCAGTATTGATGGCTTTGGAGAATTTCCTCCCATGCGAGCAGCTATAGCTCTTCCTGTTCAAAGCAGTTTTAGTATTCTTTCAAGGCTCTAGATCAAAAGTGACACCAGGAGCTTCCACCCTTAAGTGGATTGATTTGTACTAGTTGTGTTCATGTCTTGGAAAGATGCAAGCATGGCTGTAAGAAGATCCTGTATGTTGTTTGTGTCCCAATATAGGGGATGTGCAGACATGGATAAAGCTGCCTGCAAGTTGGATCTGTGCTGTGCTTGAGGAGGGACACTGAGATTCACCTGATACTGGGAGTAAATAGCTTCTGGTCTATGGCCCAAGCAAGTGCTCCTGGACTAAATATCTGGTCACTGGCCTGTTCCTGACAGCTCTGTTTCCCGCCTTGAGCTGGATGAACTGTTCTGGTGGTGGCAGTCTCATCCAAACTACTCTCTTGTGGCACGGGCTGGGAGCTAGCTGCAGATAAAGCATGTGTGTGTACAAGATAAACGTCCGCAGGAAGGCTGGGTATGCAGGGAACGTCAGATCTGCTCTCCACAGAGCACAGATGAAATGCTGAAGAGCCCCCCACACCCTTCAGATCTGATGAAAGCTGCTAACAGACCTTGTCTGGAGACGGGGGTCTTTATTTTCTCTTTCAGATTCATTTGGGATGTACTGTATTTGAAAGGTAGTTCTCCGTGTTTGTCCCGTGCTCTCCTAGCTATTAATATATACCTTGACTTTGTCTTTGTGTTGTAAGAACCCTAATATTTAATAGGGGGGCTAAAAGGTTGCCGTGCTTCTCAATACGTGACTATTTTTTTTTTCCCCTCCAGTGACTACTTCATGACTGCTTGAAAAGCAGCCAGCAGCAGGTCTTCTGAGCTTTGACTGTCATAGTCGTGGTGAGATTCCAACCTGATGAATCGAGTGCTCTGGGTAGGAAAGCAATTTCAGGTAAGTAAACAAATTTTGCGTTTTGAAAGATTCACAGACTATGAAAGCAAAGTGCCCTGTTTTTCAGTACTTTTAAATTGGCTGTACGCTGATATTAAATGTGACTCAAATTTGGATAAATTCTTATTTTGAACATGCACCTGCTGATATTGATTTATTTTTTTCCACTTTGCATGCACGATTTCCTGAACACATGCCAACAGCAGCGTTCAACACTGACAGCAGTCAATGGTCCTCATTTGGGTATGTGTAGCAAACATCTGACTTAATGTCCTACAGCTGCATGGCACTGTTTGCTTTGGCATCTGTACTGGCTGGTTTCTTTAAGTGAGGCTTTCATTAACAAACATGGCTTACTAGAGAATGTGATGATTCCCTCTATTTTCTGTTAGCTTAGACATTACTTATGCCAGCGTGGCACTCTCTTCACACAAGAAAAAAAACTGTGCAGATAATGAAGCTCCAGTAGTATCTTGTATAATCTTAGGAAGAGTCAGCTGAAACCTTGCTTAGAGCAGTTGCCTTTTCCCTCTTCTAGTTAAGGATAACTAAGAGCAGGACTTCAGAAAATGTGTATTAGGTTAATTGCTCCAAAAAGACTACTTACAAGGAAATCTTTGCCCTTCTTGCTGTTGAAATCAGAATGATATATTGAGTAGACAACCAGATTGGCAGTTGGAATACCTCGTTTTTCTTCCCAGTTTTGACTTTGACATAGATGAATGACCTGCAAAGAGAAAATAAATTGGGTGCATGCCCTTTCTTGCTGCGTGTGACTATGTTTTTTCTTTCAATAATCCTTTGAAGCTGTACAAGGAGTTGCTGAAAGGCATCTCTTAAGCTTCTTTAATGCTTTTTTGGGGTTTGATCTATGCTGGAAAGCTCTATAACTGATTTAAGAGTTAGAGAAGGAGATGTAAGAACTGGGAAATGAAAACAGTACTATTGCGCAAAGAGATTTTGAGAAAAAATGTATTTTAAAACCAGTTAATTGTTTTTTAACATGTAACCTGAGGGATTAGCGTATCGTATGAAATGAGTCTTTGGTGCTCTCTGCTTTTAGTTGGAAAAGCTGCTTCCTTTTTCTCTTGACATTCTTGAAAATTGTTGAGACTGAACTGGATGCTTTGGAGTGATCTCAGTGAGGGACAAAGCAGAAAAGCAGCTTTTCAGTGGTAATTCTTTGTAGAGGTGCCCTGACCAAACTTTGTTTTCAGAAACGTCTGTATTAGTCTCTCTCCTTCTGTTTGCCTTTGTCTTCCTTGTAAAGCAGATACCATATCACTTCATGCTTCTGAATATCAATTTTTACACAATTCAGATGTTTAATAGTGTGTCCACAGCCACTGTAAGAAATCCGGTCAGTACTCAGAAGTAGGGAGAAACATACTGTGACTAAATATGTGATCAGCATTGCTGAAATGCAGAGAATTGATGGTTTTCTTTGTTTCTCATCTAAAGTGGATCTTTATGGGCAGTGGTTAATTTTGCAGTAACTACTTTGTGAAAGCTAGAAGCTGTATGATAGTTATTATGGACAAAACCATAATACCCCTAGTCATGTTTCCATCAAAGATTCTCAGAAAAATTCCTGTCATTTTTTCTTCCTAGCAATATAAATGAGTGGAAGACACACTTTTACCAGGCAACAGAAACTGCTATCACTGTATTGATTCATCTTTCATTTCCTCTGGCCCGTATACACAGATGCTATGAATAATGTAGGAATCTTTACTTAGAGTTAAATGCAGATTTAATAGGTTGAACAGGTGTAGTGTAAGAGGCAAGGCTTTCTTTGTTTTGTGTTAAATAAAAAAAAAATTCAAACAAAATACTGCTGTGTATGTAGCATGTCTTGAAGTTTATGCTAAGAAATGATGTGCAGACACCTAGAAATCTGGAACCTAATACTTTTTGTGTAGTTTTTCCAATATATGGCAGTGTATATTCCAGACTGGTGGGGTCACAAAACAAGTGGGTGACTTGTTTAAATCTTGGAATCTAATAGAGCGGAATAGCAACTGAATCAGTTGTGTTTCTTAACCCTTTTGCATCAATGTTAGCTTTTTAGGGGGAGAGGGAAGGCATCCCTTCCCTCATTTGTTAACTTTGCAGAACTTGAACCTTAACATAATCTAGATAGCCTTTCATTATATAAATATGCACATCCTTCAGCTCAGCACTGTACTTGCTCGATATAGCTGCTTGCTGAATTTTCTTTTAATTTTAAACTGCAGAGTCTTTGCAAGAGAAACCCTCTGTTACTTTTATGTACTACTTAATGGTTCTGACCGTGGCAGCTCTCTTGACTGAGTGCAAAGCAAATGCACTGATTGCTGTATAATGAGAATATAACAGTAACTATTTAAAGCAGATATTGCAGTGGTTTATGACTGGAACTAAATTTCTACATCTCTTGATAATTTGTGTTTAAATGTGTTAGTGCTACCTATTACTGCTAGCTATACTTATACCTATGAAACATAACTCCATGGGAACAAAGCCTCAAAGTATAATCTATCTTTCTGAAAATATTTTTTCCATAAATTGCTTGTTTAGAAAATAAAAATATGTAGGAATACAGCAAGGGCTTAAAATAGTTCAATTTTAATACAGACTACTGGATAGTTTTACAGGCACTGAGATTTTCAGTTATGAAATTTCCCACTTATATGGGCAAAAATTGAGTAGAAGAGACATTTGGGGAGAAAAAACCCTGTGAAATGTCAAACTCATGAGAAAGAGTGTGCATTAAAAGTGCTGCCTCTGGTTTCTGGGTGTTGCAAACATAAAAGTACCTTTGGGGAAAATCGTTAGTCATATGTGTAACTGACTGCAAATGTGGTGGTGTTTTTGTGTCCTCTGTAGGATATTAGTTCATTGTGAGGTTGACTTTTAAGTAATCAGGCTGCTGCCAGAAATGACTGATTATGAAGTTGCCTCTGAGTTAAGGCGTGATGTGGCAGGTTAAAGCCCAGGAAATTCTGCGCGAGCATTGCATTTATTCATCCTCTGCACACCATAGGCAACACGTTTTACAGCATCACCCACCAGACCTGCTGCTGCTTTTTGGTTTTTTATTTTTATCCCTACTCTGGGAGAGTTTTGAGATCGTTTCCACTTTCCTTTGTGTGAAACTTAATATAATGGGCAGCTCCTTTCTTTAATAGCTAAAAGTCGATCTGGGGCCTGCACTGAATACTGAGTGGTTTTGCTTAGACTGTATATAGTTATGATTACACATTAGGCTTTTTGTAATTAAATTGACTTATCCACTAACTACCCCCCCCCAACTTTTTTCCAGACATACATCAAAAACATCCTATAGTAGTGGGAGCGGCAAGTGGATGTTGCAGGATCTACATAGCTGCTTTAGGCACAAACATGCAGTCCGCAGATTTTTTTAAAGCTGAGGTGAAGCTGTTGAGCAAATCCATGCAATCCTCAGTACCCAGGAATATGTGAATCCAGTCCACGGACTGATCTGCTGCTGCTGCCGCCTCCTCCGATGTCAATTCAGCAGTCTTGTACCGAGGAGTCCAAGGAGAGAAGCAGTTGCTTAGTATCTTGGGCACTAATCCAAAATTGAAGATTTAGCTGAATTTTGGAGCAGCTATTATATATTTCTTACATTCAGTTTGTTCTGCGTTGATCACATTTGACTATCATAAGTTCCCTAGCTGTTGCTGCTTATTAAATAGCTTGGCTGATGAGTACCGTAAGATGAAGCATCCATAAGCAAGTGGCCATCAATAGTTTCACTGTCATCTCCCAGCTCATTTTCCCTCAAGTATAGAACTGCCTCCTGGCGCTTTGGTACGCGGGAGCAGGAAATGACTGCCGTTCCTGAAAACAGGCTGTACCTCCTGGTGATTAATCTTTAATCCAAAGAGTAAAGCTTTTCTATATTTGTTTGTCCACTGAATTAGCAAATGACTGCTGCCGTGTCCTGGGGCTCTCCCTGAATTATTCGGAGGTTGATTCATAGCTTACAGGCCCAAGTAATAGGATTTCCCATAAGGGCGTGCTCACAAGCTCTTGTTGCCTGTGTTTAAAGAGAAAACGGGCCTTTCCTCTTGCTTTGTGTCTGAAGCACAACACAAGGGGTTTTTTTAGTTTTTTCACACTACTCTTTTGACTTCCTTTGAAGGCAGGACAGCTGAGGTTAAACTTGGGGCTGCTGTAGCCACGCTGTTACAGCTTCAGTTCTTCTGTTACTAACAGCCCAGTGGAAACGCTATTTTGCACTGAAGTCACATTGGAAGTCGTTCCAAATATGTTGTTTGTCGTGCTGCAATTGTGTTTCACTCTCTAGCAGTGTGTCAGAAAGTTAAAGATTGCAAGCAGGCCCCTCTTTTGCGTTTGAGGGGGTTTTTCTGCGTTTCTGTCCTCTTTAAAGAAGCCATTTAGAAAACCACTTGGGTGGTGTCAAAGCATTTAAGGAATCTACACATTCTCTTGGTCTATAACCCAGGAGACAGACTCTGCGTCTCCAGTGGTGATGCATCTGTCTTTTGTGCTTCTTGGCAAGGTATATTATGAATTGGCCGTTTTCTCCCAACTTCAGCCATTAAATGTATCTAAAGACTGCGCTCCCTTGTTGAATTAGACAGTATTAAATAGCTCTCTCTACTAGTAGATAAGTGTTGACTAGTTTGTTCATTATTACAATGATAGACATAGTTGTTTTTAATTACTCCATAGTTTTGCAATTTAATTATTCCACAGTTGATACAGTTCCTGGAATTCTTGCACAAGATGCTTCTTTTCCATTCATTTGTTAAATGTGTTTTTCTGTTCACATAGTTGTGTGTTTTCCAAGAAGCATTAAAACAAAAGTTTTTGTTTTTCTTTTTTTTCCTTTTTTTGGTCCTGTATTCCCTCTCCCATGCTTTTTTAAATCAAGGCAAACTTAAATATCTTCTTGTTTAGAGCACACTCCTCGTTTTAGGTTCCTCCCTGCCCTTCTCTGGATTGTGGGACTCTTCATTTTGACTGTCCCAGGCATTGAGACATTGCTAAATTCCCCAAGATTTACTAATAGTTTCTTGGAAAGCTCAAGTAAATACAGGCTTGGGAGCTCCCTTGTTTATACTGTGCATCTGGAAGGGAGAGCAGTGGAAGAGGTAAAGAACATGCTTTGCACCAATGCTGCTTTTATAATTCGGGGATGTTAACTGTGCTTTCAGGGTCACTTGAGATGATTTGTGAAAGTTATCGCTGATACCTAGTCGCTGGTGCCTTCCTCAGCCTGATACAGCTGCTGGATGGCTGTCCCTTGCCAAAGATTTTTACGATCTAAATCTGTCAGTGTAATGGCACTGGGTAGCCCTTCTATACTACTGGTGTGTCCGCTCTTACTGCTCCAAAAATGATAACACTGCTTGAAAAGCATTTAAACGAAGCCAGCAGCAGGTGTGGAAATGAGCACCATTTAAAAAAAGGCAGAGGTAGACTAACAGGTCTGGGCATAGCAGCAAACGTGGAAAATGTACGTCTCTCCTAAAAGCCGTTGCTACGCTGGGCTTGGTGTTCCTCTTGTTGGTGGCTTTTTCTGTGTTTTCATTTTTTGTGAAGCTTCTCAAGGAATGCAGCTGACAACCAGGAATGTGAAAGCACTGGCTCCTGTTTTGTGTTGCACTTCAGTTGTTACTGATTCTGTTTAAAGTCCCCAAACCTACCACTGAACAGATGATCGAATTCTTAGGGAGTGTCGCAATCATAATCGCTACCCTACGTCGCAGAAATTATTTGAAAACTGGGGTGTAGTCGTCAAACTGCCGGTTGTCTTTCAGCATCCTTGTTGTGCTTTTTTCATCGTTAAGTGCTTATTGCAAAGTGCAGATAAACTTACCTATCAGCAGTTAGAACATCTCTTCCTGTCTCCAGCTGCTGCTTAATCACAGCAGTACATGACAGTTTAAAAGCCATTTTACAAAGGAGGTAAGGGAAGTATCTAGTTATAGCTGCAGAATTTCTCCAAGGGGGTTTTCTCACACTCCAGCAATATTCAGCATGAGGTTGCCTGTCTAATTTGTGAGCGTGCCAGCTTGCTCAAAGCCAATGTGTGATCTCTCTGTTAATGTTCACTAAAAGACTAGCGCGATGAGCCGGTCTATTGAAGCAAAAGGATGGCTGTCTTTAAATCAGCGCTGCATCTGAAGCATCACGTGCCAGTTAGAGCTCAGGCTTGTGGTGACATCGTGGAGCTGAGTTGGGTTCTTAAAATGGGCTGACTTGCTCTACTTTTAGATTCACCCCCCAAGTAAATTGCATGCGGTAACCTCTGGATATTTAATCACAAAATGGCAACTTCTGTATGAAGTAACACAGCTTTATGCCCATACCCTCCTCTCCCCCACAAGATGGTCACAAAACATTGGGTCAGGAGATGGATTGTATAATGGAAGAGAGAGCTTCCTCACCAAATTTTAATAATTTTAGTGCACGGTTAAAATTATGAAATACAGAAGTGTAGCACAAGAATGAGGAGCTAAAACTTTTGGGATTGTAACCTGGCTAAATTCTGTAGGACTTGGTTCTACAGGATATGTATCAGTATCGAACAGTACTTCAGTTCCTATTTTACAGAGCTGAAGCAGTCGGTATGAAAGTGATTTAATTTCTGTGTGTGTTTTGTGTGCTCGACTTCACAACTTGAGTGCACCGCTGAATTGCTGAACCTCAAACTGAATTTGCCCAGCCAAAAGGCACGGGGGAAGAGCAAGATGAGCTCGTCGATATTTGTATTTCTCCACTGCAGTGCGGTTTCTGGCCCGACAGCATTCCTTTTGCTTGCGAGTTTTCTGCGTGTTTGTCTGATTGCTTATCAGAGGCCTACTGACACAGTCACGCCGTGCTCACCCTGCTTGCCCTTGGGCCCTTATCACTGTAGGTGATGGGGCTGGGCCGGGGGTACCTTTGGTTTGGTTCAGGTAGCCATTCATTACAAGATTCAAGGAGTGGCCGGAAACTATTCTTCTTTCCTTTCCTTCTCTTTTTTGTGGGTCATTTGCTGTCCTTCCCTCTATGGAGCAAAGGAGAGAGAGACAGAAGAGGTTAGTTTTCTGCAAATTTTCCTTCTGCTGTAGGAAAACATAAACATGGCAGAACTGGTAGATTCTCATAATCATCTCCTTTAGTCTCTGCAATAGCAGCAGGGAGGCCTAGAGGTTGAGATGAAAATGTGAGTTCAGTTGAGCTTGGAATAGAAAGAGTGTGCAGAATAAAGGAGATTTTCAAGGGAGAGTGGTGAGTGAGTAACATAATGCAGCAACACCCTGCTATCCATGGCTTTTCTATCTCTTTTAGAGAACCATTGCTCATCATTTAATACCCACTTTGCAAACTGCCTCATTACTCTGTTTTCCTCTCCTTCACCCTTGCTTGACTTCTTTGATCTTCATGAGAAGCAAGCATCGGGGAAGATGCTGATGACGGTGAACATGTTACCATTCAGAAAGAGGCAGCAAAGGAGCTTGGACAAAGTGATCCCTTGTTGTAAAGAGACGTACGAAGTAAAATCTCAAGCCAATATGCATTTGTCTCTCGATTTTTACTTTATAAAGCAGTCAGCATGGCCAGCCATTGAAAAGCCAGTATTTCCTAAGTCCTTCCATGCATCCCCGCTCTATTATGTTCATTCTTGTGGGAGAAATTGTTTTGCTGTCCATCAGATCTTTAGCTGTTGAACATCTTGGGACTGCGCCCTGGATGGATAGCAGAGTATGTCCCCTTATGCTTTGAAACCTGGACAAGGCAATGGTCTGGAAAGCAGTGGACTGAAAAAGAAGAGAAGAGAATATTCAACAACCCAAGTGAGGGGAAGGAGCTAAACGCTTCGTGTGGCCTCCTGGAGGAATTGCCTTGGGCCAGGCAACCCTGTTTCAGAGACCTTATTCTCATAATGAGAATTTTAAAAGCAAAGACTCTTTGGAAACCTGAAATTCCAGAACACAAGATGAAGTAAGTTCCTGAACATGTTGATTAAAGCTCTCATTCTTTCCCAAACTGAGGCATTGTATCCTTACCTGTGAGTGATAGCTATGGTATCACGCAGCCAAAATTAATCAGTTCTTCCTATACATTCCAGACATTGTCCAAGACTCTGCAGTAGGGATATCAAGCAGGGTGTCTCAAGGAAGAGTTTTATTTTTTACCCCACAGCTCTTGCACGGTTGATGGAAAGACTTAGAAAATTCTATCTATACATGAGCATGTATAAACACTCCAGCAAATTTTCTTCAGCATTCTGCTAATTCATGTTGGTGCAAAAAGCTTTGCCACTGCAAAACGTACGTTAAATCTAGAGTTCTTTCTCTGCACATTTGTAACCCTGTTGTTTGACAATAAAATGCCAACTCTTTTTTTAATATTTCTGTACCAACAGTACAGAAATTTGAGCTGGGAAAATGCTTCTATTCCATCAGGATTTGTTTCTCTATGTTAATTCTAGGGTTAGTGAAAACAGACATCTTAAATACAAACCTATATTGTCCTCCTGTGTCAGGAGAAGTTTGCAGTTTGAGGTGTTGAAAACTGGCAAAAATATGCTTGCTGGCAGGAATTTCAGAATATGGCTCTGTCCCTTGGTGTATTGCGATTACAAATAACACAAGGAGTATTGGGTGCACCATTTCCATGTGAAAAGAGGAAGCAGGCCTGCGTGGAACATGGGTGAGGTTAAGAAATTGTTATGTGGTGTGGGGTTAATGAAGCTGTAAAGCAGCAAGTGGTTGCTCGTCCCCATGATGCAGAGGTTTTTGTGTGTGCCTCCGCAGAGGTCAATTTGCCGTTTCTGTGTCTGGAAATAATATCTACGGATGACCGAGATCTATTTTTAGAGAACCAGAAACACAAGCATCTTGAGATATGTGTTCTGCTTGTTTTACGTGGAGCCCGCAGGCTCCAAATCCCCATGTGCCAAGTTTGAATGCGAGATTCATGCCTCTTCCCCTCTTGCACTGTTCCTCTCGGCTTCAGAGCTCAGGCACCTGCAGGCGACCGGTGGCTTTGCTCCTTCTCCTGCAGGACTTGATGGGATCAGTCACCAGCAAACCTGCAGCTTGTTGCGCTGCTTGTCATCGCAAGCGAGAGCAGCGGTTCAACGCAGCAATTAATGGTACATACTCATGGAGAGGCATCTTCTCCAACAGCAGCAGGTATGATGGGTAACAAAATCCCTGGGTGCAAGAGGAGCATCAGGACGGTGAGAGGAGGGGATGCTGATTTGTGTCCCTGAGCAGTAAAGTCAAAGAAGTAAAATGAATGCATGTTAGGAGTTGTTAATGAAGGGGTAAAGAAAAAACAATAAGGTGCCATAAAAAAACTTACGATTCCTCTGTCTTGAATGCCTGCTGGTCTTCCATCTCTCTCTCAAAAAAAAAAAAAAAAAAAGTCTCCATGGAGGAGGAGGAGGATCAAAGGCACGGAGTGGCTTTTGTGTAAGAAACTGCTAAATAAACTTTGACTCTTTTGCTCAGAGAAGAAATGGTTGCGAGCAGAGGAATCCTATGGAAAGAGTGAGCAGATGATGACTGTTCCCAGACCCTCCCCATTCAAAAAAGAGTATCAGATAAAATTAGGCAGTGGCAAGCTTAAATCAAGGGAAGATGTTTCTTCGGGTGGTGTATAGAAATGCTGCAGGGCATTGCAATCTCAAAGTTCACAGAGGTTGGAAGAAAATAGGCTAAAATGGAGCTGTGGCTGTTAAAGACAGCACCTCCTGGCGCAGGAAAAGACGACGAAACCAGGATTTTATAAGAACTCCTTCTATATTAAACTTGCAGCAGGAGTGGGAAATCTTAACATTATTTTGTTAAGTGGGTAACAAGTAATCCTAGCTTACTTTGCTGTTTTAAAATGCTGTGTTGAAAGCATTTGTGATAGATGGGGGTTACAAGCTGAGGCAGCAGATCAGATACAGCGCGGCTTCTGCATTGAATTTTTTGGCAGGTAGAATAACGGAAAACATTTGCCCGGCATCGTTTGTGGCAAGTGGTTCGGGTGACAAAACGTTGGTGTTTATCCACCACAACTGCCGCTATAACCTGCCCTTAATTTGCTGTATTACTCGACTGAAGTTTTTCGACCTGTCGCTATTGGCAAATACCGCTAAGAGCCAGGTACATCAAGGTAGCAGCTGGTGCCCGGGATAAGAACCAGCTTAGCATGGTGCATTGGAGACCAACCTTGGGTGGAATTGACACTCTTGAAGTCAACGGGGCAGTTTGGCGGGTGATGCTTTCTTAAGCAGCACACTGCTTTTTACTGCAGAGAGTTGATTTGCTTGCCCGTCATATGAAACGATCTTTTGGAGGCTTTTTGCTCTCTGCCGTGTGCGGGTTTTAGGAGGCTTTAGAAGGTGGAGGAGGATGGAGGTGGAAGACTGTGCCTCAAGCTGGAGATGTTTTGGTAAGCCTAGAGAGAAATCGACGGTTGTAAAAAGTTGGGCAGGCGGGGAGCCATCAGCTTGGAGCAGATGCTTTAAAAAAAAAGAAAAAAGATATTGCAGTGAACTGAAATATAGATGAGCGGGTGGTCGGACGGGATCCCACATAGCATGCACAAATGGCAACTTGAACGGCAGTATCTTGAAAGTGGAGGAAAAAAAAACCAAACCAAAAAACACTGCCAGTTTGCCTCCAAAGCACTAAGTAGAGTATTAAAAAAAAAAAAAATCATTTCTGAACAGGCTGTATCCAAAGGCATGACTTTGTGACTGGTGTGATAAATTGGAGTGTAAATTCAACGTCATTTATCCCAGCCCTGATCATCTCTCTCTCTTGAGGTCTCTGATCGTGTCATCGTGTCTGTTGGTGTAAGTAGCTGCTTTTGTGTTCGCCAGCAAGGTGGAAGTGGAAACTACTTACCTTTTTTTTTTTTTTTTTTTTTTTTCCTCCCAGGAAGGAAAAACTGCTAAGTGTTACTTAAGATAGTAAAGAGAGTATTTCTGAATGTACATTGACTAAATTTACCATAAGGAACTGAAGAAGTGTAAAAGATGACGATTGGGAGGCAGATGCTTATTGCATAGTGACAGTAGATTTCTAGATAGTTTGACCTATGGATAAAAGCTATTGCACGCCTGTGTTTCCATAGCCATAGGCGATTAGTGAAGCTAAAACTTTGATATAATCGAGAGACCTTTTTACTTTTTATTTTTTAAATCCCATCTGCTAAGTTCGGCGCTTTACAGCTAAGATGTCACGTGGCACCGAAAGAGCCAAGAGAAGTGACGCATCTTGGTATCCCATGGTAACTCTCCCTTTCGTTTTTAGCTTGCTGCTTTGCTACCAGATAGGCTAACCTGCCTGGGGGGCTTTGATTTCCTTTGCTGGCATTTCGGATGCAGGATTCTCACCAACTGCTTGCAGAATGGCAGCCTGCACTGGCTTTTTAGAAAACAAAACCCCAAACGCCCTTTTCCACCCCCACCTTGCCTGGAAAAAAAAAATAATGCTGCCCCGCTTAACTTTTGAACTTGCAGGAAGTATTTGATGGTGACTTTTGCTGGCCGTCTGCTGTTCAGAAGATTCAAGCTCCTTTGAGAAACTTTTTCAAACCCCAAGAATATATTCTGCAAGCATCTGTTGGGTTCGGGCATAAAATTCTCACCCAGGCTAAATTTGCAATTCAGGTCTTAACAGTTGACACAGGTTTTGCTGCTGAGAACTTGTTAGTTGATGCTTTCTTTTTTCCCCCTTCCCTCCCCCCATTTTTAATCTCAGAGTTGTTATGTGCAGTTACTGACTGCATCTTTAATTAGAAAGATCTGACTTAAATGTCTTCAGGAAGAGCTCTTGGTTTTGCATTTGGATATGTTAGTATTATTTAGAATTCTTTTTTTTAAATAGATCACTTAAACTGATTTTCTGTTCTATGCCTAAATATCCACAACTACCTGTATTATATTAAAACAGTAGTGGTACCATTTGGTCTACGTGAAAGCTCTATCTGTAAATCTGGTAGCTCCTCGCCCAATTTAAATAGCGTGCGTAGTCTTTGCAGTCGTACATGCGAACCTTTGAGCCTCTTCTTATGCACTTGTTCCAAGTTCTTCCAGACCCTTTCGGTAAGTGCTTTCAAGCATACCTGGTGTGAACCTTGGTAAAACAAATCTGGCTAACTACATTCCCTTGCCCTGCAAATTAGGTTTTGAGCGTGGGGGAGGGAACAGCTTTCAGAAACCCAGCCTATTTCTGGATCTGAAAGAAAGGGCTGGTTTTTACTCGCCTGCAGTTTGCATTCGCTGGAGGGGGCGGCGCGGTGAAGTTTTGCAGGGTGGCAAGATTTGCATTTGCTGACACCTCAGCTGTAAGTGAGCTTACGAAATTTCAGTTGCTTTTGTGGAGGAATCGAACAGCGCTTTCCCCGAGTTAAGATACAAGTACATAACGCGAACAGGTACCTAAGGATGACTCGTTCTGGTGTGTCCGAGCGAACATCTTTGGCGCCTTTGAATGCGCCGTGACTGTGCGCCCGGCTGTGGCGTTTCTGGGAGGGGAGGGATGTGGAGACGTAGTGATGGTCGTGACCAGTTCTGGACTTCCTAGTTTGGGGCAGCGGATGCATACGATGTTTGCACTTAACAGACTGCGAAGCAGTTATTTGTCACATTTGATGCACGGCATGCATAGAGGCACTCGTCTGTTTGGAAGAATTGCAAGACTGCTCTGGTATGTATAGGCTTAGCCTTTTGTTGCAGACATGCCAAAACAGAGTATATCTTTTTTTCTGTTTGTGCAGAACAGGTATTTAATCCGGAGCACCACTGCCACTGCTGTTATTGTAGTGGGGCTGAATTGCACTCTGTTAGATTTTTTCTTTTTTGGTTGAATGCAGTCTGGCGTGCTAACGTGAGCTGTGTGTTTGCATCAGAAGTGCTGCATGGTTAAATACAAACAATAGCCTGCTTGTGGCAGCTGAAAGTGGTGGTGGGAGGGAAAAACTCTTCAGTAATTCCAAGAAAAGGCAAGTCTATTTACAGCAGGAGTCAGCGAGAGTTTATGAAGTCATACTTGATTCTTTCCCTCTGTTTTCTGCATAGATTGTGATGATCTAATTGTGAGTTGCTTAGGCAGAATAATAATTCAGCCATTATTTTAGTTACTAATTGCAGTAGCTTTGACCTCACGGTGTAAAGAAATGCTGTGCCTTTCCAAGTGCAAAAATGTGTGCAAGAACAACTCATACCGAGCGTGCGTTTGTGCATGTCTGTCAGCACACCTATGGGGAGAACATCTGCGTTTACAAAAGACTTTTAACAAAATGGGTAAAATCAGGGATTCATTTAGTAGAAACTTCTGACAGTAGACATTTAGCTGAGCTGGTTTTTTTTTAAAGAAGCCTTTATGCTATATGTACTTTTAATTTTCTGATTTGTGCAGTAGTGTTGACCTTGAAAATGCTGTTTGGGAACTGAAAGAGGTAAGTAGCTCTTCCCAAACAGACTAGGCTTTTAAGGCACTAAGGGAGAAGGAATTGTGCTACAGAAAAAGATCCGAACTTGCAATACCGCAAGTAAATAAAAAACGGTACAATACGAGTATGATATGCAAAAGTGATGTAATGCAAATGATATGAAGTATATGCAACTGGTGACTGTGGATACTAAATGGAAACAAAAACAAATGTAAAAGGAAAGGCCAGAAGTTTAAAGTCAACCAATAAAGGGTATTGAAATAGAAAGTTCTCCGGTGAGGACAGAAAAACATACATGTTTTCAGAGGCAGGAGTATTAAAATAGTCTGGAGATGAGAATACTTGTGCAGACCCAGGTTCAACGCCAGGGAAGTGCTGCCCTATTACCAGTTGTTTATTATTTTAATCATTTTAAGTGCAGGAGGATGTGTGGAAGGTACTGGATTTTGTCATAATCTAGATAAGATTAAAAACTGTACCAGGGCTACCTTGCAGTCATTTATTCTTCTTTTTGCCCATTGAAAGCCTAACTCATCTGTACCTTTCATGTCCAATATTTACTGTTCCTCACCCTTTTTACCAGCTGTGTTTTATCAGCTGCCTGCAATGATTACTTTTATACACTAAGCTTCTATCTCCAACTGATTAAAAATACACTGTTTTATCTATATTATCTTGCACGAAATACAACTAAAAGAGCTATAGGAGAGAAATAAAGTTGCTGCCTGAGGAAACCAAAGGTTGCAACTATAGTTAGGACAGTTGGAGCTGGAGGAAGTGGGATTGAGTGATACATGGCAAACGGAGTAATAAGGAGTAATAAGCGGAGAACTGAATCTGAAATGTCATGAGGCAGTGACAATTTTTTATAGGAAGTTGCTTCAACTTGTCAAGTGGGTAACTTTGAACTGGCATGAGGTCTTTTTTTTTGTTTTTGGAGCTGTAGGTACATGGGTTTATGAGTTAAAGAAAAGGGAAGAGGAACCTTCCAAACAAATGAAACTGCCCTCGGCAACGAGATTACAGCTCGTGACACAGAGGGAAGACGAGGCCTTAACAACAGCACGGATAGGAAATGGCTAAGGAAATGAGAATCTCTAGCTGCTGTGTTAAGCCTCTGTTAACATCCTCTCTCCAAGGAGAACTGCTATGGTCCTGTCCCTTGTTTAGAAAACAGTGAAGCAAAAGGAAGTCCCTAGAGCGAAGGGGTCAGCTCGGATAGCCCTCGGCGTTAGCCTGGCGTGAGATGGTTTCTTACGATAATGTGCGTTGAGCTAAGGTACGGGCTCAGAGAAGGGCCTGCCTCTACGGGAATCTGGTGCTTGGAACAGTTGTGAAATTGGGAATCCTGTTTGGTATCTTTGGGCTTTCAAGATATCCGAGTCATAGGTATACCACTGCATCCCAGCAGCCATTGCCGTAGACATGCCTGGGAATATATTTGCGTCGTCATCATAATCAGTTCATCTACAGAATGACTGAGTAGAGATCCCTTTAGTTTGCTTTTCTACAGCCGCATTAGCCAAAAAATCTCCGTGGGTGGAGAAGTTTGGTTTCAGGTACTGCTTGCTTGGGGGTGGGTGGAGGGGAGGACAACCGAAACGCAAAGCCTCTTTTGACCTTTCTTGTTCCAGCAGCATGAAAGCCCAGAAGCAAAAATAATTAACTGGGAAATAACTATAAAACTCAGAAACCTGACCAGTTAATAAAACACAGGATAATCACCTTGCTGGGAAAGTCATGTGTTGGCTAAGAAGTTTTCCTGTTGTGGTGTTATCTGTTACAGATGACTGGCGGAGGTTTGGTGAGTGAGTAGTCTCCATAATATCATATTATAGTTGTTTATCAGGCAACATGCAGCCATACAGAGGGACTTTCTTGTAGATGGATATTGCAGAAGATAAGTGTGCAGGAAAGTAGACCTCCCTTGCCACCACCTCTGCCTGCACTTCTGAAGGTTCCTACATACATCCTATACTGTACCTATGCCATTTCCCTTGCTCTTCCCTGTGCCCAAAGGACCTTGAAGATGGCCAAGGAAGAGAGAGCGCAGGAACCCTGAATGTGAAAGTTAAAGGGTTACAGGTCACCTTTTAGAGTAGTGAGATGAGGAGAGGACTCCTTTATATCCTGATAGGTAGAGACAGTTTCCTGAGAGCGCTGTCCTTCTGCATTGTAGGTCAGGGGGAAAGTAAGCTTCCCCTTGCAGGAGCATCGCCTGTGATTGCTTTACCATCGTGCACATCTTTCAGACCTGGAATAGGGCAGTTAGTTTTTATTTTGCAAGAAAATGCCTGTTCCTGTAGCAGCTAGAACAAAGCAAGAGACAGCTATTACGATAAGGAGCGTATCTGCCTCAAAGTGAAGCATCTGTTGGCTTAGGAAGCATACAAAGCTATGTCATTCAGTTTATGGGACTCCATCGATCTGTGTGCTACCTGTGAGCTTGTAGGGGTGAAGAGAGAAGCTATATCAAGGACAAGCCACTTGGACCAGTGGTAAATTGGAAGAAGTGAAAACTAGGCTGTAGTACAGCCAAGAGTGCCAACATTCTGAGACCCAGGAATGCTGCATCTCTTGGTTTTGGGGGGCATAGCCGACCAAGGAATAAATCACCTGCTAACATGGTTGGAATTAGTGGGGAAAGCCTTTTGGCAACAGCACCACACTATCCACAGGTAAAGCTTGTCCCTTTTAGCTGCTTTTAGGCAGCTGCCTCTCAGGACTGCCTTTTTTTTGTTTGTTTGTTTTATTTTTCTGTTGTCCCTATAGCTCTTCAAAACACACTCCTAGATTCTGGAGTTCTCTGGATTTTACCTAAAGAATTACCTCTATGGGAAGGATAATAACAAAAAGCAAATCCATTGTCTGATAGATTTTCATCCTGTTCTACAGGCAACTGTGCTTCCACTGAGAAATCTTTAAAGGCTTTAAGAGAAAAGCAGTTGAAAACCATTGGACAGTTGTTTTGCTTCCTCAGCTTCGGTCTGTCCTTATAGGCCCTGGGAACGTAAGTCTGTAACTTGAAGCTTATCTTAAATGATTCGGCTGTCATCTGTGGTGTTTCACGACGTTGCCAGGGCAATAATCAGTGACGGGATCGGGGAGATTAGCCTCTCTTCTTCTAGTTCTAGTCCATGGCAAGACGTCGTGTAGTACCACAATGAACATCTGCACATAATAACAGCTTTGTGAAGAGTCTGTCCTAAAGATGCTGCCATGAAAGTTGGCCAGCCTTGTCTAGACCAGGTTTAGCTTGTACAATTGAGTCTGCTAAAGCTTTTATGTTCTTTTTTTGCTGGTGATGATGGAAGCAATAGGCCCGAGCAGGAAAGTTGTTGCTGAAGTGCAATAATGTGGCTGTCATTGATGCATGAGAAGAAAATGCAGGCTGGAGGAGAAGCTTTTTGGCACCCCAGGAACACTTGTTTGGATACATGAAACTTGTGCAGGGACTTACGGAGCCCATGTAAGCCTGGGCGTTTTCACTCAGAGAAGTTTAATCCAGAACTCTGGGTTAGAGTGGGGAATTTCTATGTATTTTTGGGGTCCCACAGCCTTTGCCGTGGAAAGGCAAAGAAATAGGGGCTTCTGCTCCACAGTGGGTGGGGGGGGAATTATACAAGTGGTGACAGATGCATATAGGAACCTGTGATTTCCCATGGCAACCCATGTCTCCTTCGTTTCTTACAGACTTGCTTTCTTGCACAGTTGAATCAGAATTTGTACTGGAAGCAATAAATTGTACCACAAGAAGTTAAACAGTGATTAAAAAAAAATCCATGAAACACGGAACAGCTTTTTAAAATAGCACAGGCAGGAGAAAAAACGTGTTTGGATTATTTGGTCTCTTGGGTTTTGGGTCTCTGTTTTTTTATTGGCCCTAAAAATACCCAGAGGTTAAATTTAGAATGCTTTCCCCTAATAAACATTTGTCAGTAAATGTTCAGCGGTTGGTTGTCCTTTAAAACTGAAAGCCCTGGAAAGCAGTGGTCTGTTTTGGACACTGAAGATAAAATGAGTGAGCACAGCTCCTTAGCACGGCACCTCAGAGTGCAACGAATCTGATTAAGTATTTGCTCTTACCTAATATTTTGTTGGAGAGAGGTGATGGCTGCATTGAAGGCTGGTATAAATGTTTACCTGCTTCTGATTAGGGAAGTTTATCAGGACCACTCTGAAAATACGTATGGGGAGAGAGGTGGTACTTTCCCAGCTGCAGCCCTCTGATATCTTTGGGCAGGAGAGAGTCCAGGCTCCCTGTTGGCTCCTGCTGTACAGTTTCCCTGAGCATTTGGTTATATATATATTTATATATATATATATATATGTACACACACATACACATGTGTATATCTGTATTTCCTTATTTCTTCTTATGTCTATATTTTTTCTATAATTTCCTGCAATAACCTTGGAATTTCAGCAAAACATGGGTCCTGATTTTGTTAGCAGCAACAATACGGGCTGCCTTCATGGGTGGATTTAACAAATCAGTAATGTGCTGGACTTCCCTTTGCCACTCTTCTTGTGTTGCAAAGCAGCTGCTGTGTCTGAATCCAGGCAGCTGGCATGTCATGGCTGGGATGCTTATTGCTCTGCGACTCTTATAGAAAAGCTGCTCTAGTACAGTGGCAACTGGCTTTGCAAGCAGGTTACTGTATACAAAACCACCAAGACTTTCAAGCTGGGCCCGGAAGTGTTGTCTCTAATCAGTAAATAGCCCTGGGACAGGTTACACAGAACTCTTGAGAAGAAGCCTGAACTGCTCCTTAGTTAAATGTAGTTGGAAGTGCCTCATGTATCAAAAGGATAAAAAGATAAATGCAGAAGCTCAATATTACCCGCTTGCATGCGGTAAAATATACTTTTGTTCCTGAAATCAATTTGTGGCAGTATTGTATATAAATGTGGCAGCACTGTATATAAATGTGTATATAAATGTGGCAGTATTGCATATAAATAGCATATTCCCCCGGTTGCCTCAAGCCTGGACTGGGTGGCTTTCTAGTGGTGGTGACCACTCATACTGGCATTAAACAGCAAGTGAATTGAGCAGGAGTAGCTGAGAACCCTCTGCTTATGGAGGACAAACTGTGTTCCCTCTTCCCAGGAGAGATGGGCACAGCAGAGAGGTGCTAGCGAGAGGTCTTACCTGGTCTCTAGCACCTGAAGCGGCAGGTTTTATTTGAGGTGCTGTTCAGCTCCTTTCGTGAGAACTGAAATCCCTGATTTGACAAAATGCCAATGCTGATGTGCATTGTAAAGAAGCAGTTGATAATGCTTTTATGGCAGTGAGGAAATTAGGCTGTAATTAGCATCCTCTCTTTTCCCTTACAAGTCCAGAGAGAATGCCATAGTTATTTCTGTTTAGCTGGTTCTGCTTTATTGGTTTTAATTCAGTACAAAACAGAAGATTATATCTCCCAAGAGAAAAGCACTGTGTAAATGGGGTTTTGTGCATGTTGAGAATGCTACAAGTGAAGAGAAACAAACTTAATATCAGTAGGACGAGCTGCTTTGATGTTCTCAGATGCTAGTCTAATTTTCACATTCACAGCTATGGGATTTCTAAAGAAAACAGTTTAGTTTAGCTGAGCATATGCACCCTCTTTAAGACCAGGAGATTTGCAGAGAGAATGTGTACTTTTTCATGACTCTCTCTTTTGGATTTGATGCCCTGTAATGTGGCCCTTAGCAAAGGGATAGTCCCTAAAAACCTTCCCTAGCTCCAGCAGGAAACATGGCATTGCTTATACTGATAGGAAGGTCCTACCAGAAGATGCAGCTTTGATCCAGCTTCAGAGTCAGCCCTGCTTTGAGCTGGCATTTGGACTGGCTGACCTCCAGAAGTCCCTTGCAACCTGAAGCTCTCTGCAGTGGACTCAATGACACAAAGCTAACGTTGAGTTGGAAAATACTGGGGCCAAAAAGCCAGACTCGTGAATGGACTTTAAATACCTGTGAGCAAACACAAGAGGCAAGTCTGTTTGAAAACTGCAGTGTTTTTCTTTTGTTTTCCCCCTTTTCCCCCCTTTTTCTTTTTTTTTCATTTTCTTTCTTTTTTTTCTTTTTTTCTTTTTTTTTTGCTGGAGGAAGAGTTGGGAAAGGACCACAAGTGCTTTGGCCACAAATGGGAGAGCTGGCATGGTGGATCTCAGCTGCACTCTCCTCCTCCCTTCTCAGCCCCCAACATGCTCGCTCTATTTGCAAAGAGAGGGAAAGGAGGAGCAGGTGTGCTAAACTGAGATCCAATAAAGACAAATGTGTTAACATTTGTATAAAAACATGTTTTATCTCGATGTACAAAAAGCCTGAATTCCTTATAGAAAGTTCCCTGTTCCTAAACTTCTCTTTAGGGTGAGATCTCAGTAGATAGGATCTACTTTCTACTTCTCTCAGTTGGTATAGGAGCAGGAAATGCTGGAGATTTAAAATAATTAGTTCTCTTATACCTGCAAATGAAGATTTCAAGTAGTAAACCTGAAGGGTATCCATGTGTGAATCTTCTTGCTTTGTTATAAAAGAGAGAATCTTCCTCCAGCTTTGGGAGGTGACACCAAGAGCATTCATGGAGCTGAGGGTGTTTTAAGGCATGGATCACGTTCATCAGAAGGTGCAGTTCAAGAAAGGAAAGAGAGGAAGGACCTGGGGGGGGAGACAGGCTGTGAGAGAGATGTAAGGAATTGGGCGATACCGTGCATGCTACCATGCACAGTATTCTTCTGAATGCTCAGTCTGCGCCACTGGAGGAGGAAAAGATGTGTAGACGTGTTGGAAAAAGCAGAGTTGGAGCCAAACTGTAGCAGAGGTGAGCTAGCAAGTACCAGAAACTGAATCTCCAACCTACAGCGTATTGTCTTCTGCTGAGCTGGTGTGTGATATGTCTGCACAACAATATTACGAGTTTCTAAACATAGGTGGCAGCTTAGACAGGACTAAGGTGCTTCTTTTGAACTCCAGTTTTTACTTGAGCCATCTCTTAAATGATTCCATAGATGGACAAGTCAGCTGGCAAAAGTTTATGTTAGTGTTGTGAGTGAACTGGCTGTAGTTTTGTTGAGCCCTAATAAGCTGGACATGCGAAAATGGGAGTAAACTACAAGGGTGGCAGTCTGACCTAGACAGAAGTAGTATGTCTTCTGGCAAAAGCCAGGCATATGTAGAAGTCTTTCTAATATTGGATGAATGCAGTATTCATCTAGGAACAGCCAACCTGGCTCTCTCACCTGAATCAATGTTTTGCATATAGCTGTAGAAGAATACAGATTTTATTTCTGTCTCATGTTCTCCCTTGCTTACGCTTTTCCTGGTGTAACTGAATAGCTACAGAAGGGCTCTATTTCTTTCTCATTCTCCTCTGTGTGTGTGCGCCTATATATACCCTGTGACGTTGCAGGAGGGTTTGCTTTGGAAGAAGCCGATCCTTCTGAGCCAAACTGAAAGCAAACATCCAAGATAAAAGCATTCCTTTTTTTCTTTTTCTTTTTTTTTTTTTTTTTCTTCCCTCACTCTGCTCTTACAGAGAAGGAGAGCCTGAAGAGTCACAGCAGATTATCACCTGGGGAGGACAGTAAGCCCGTGAGGGTAAATGGCCCCTTACTGAACTTAACTAGTTCAGTAAGAAACACCCCCATGAAACTGAACTTGAGTGTAAGGGATTGTATTAGGGGTAGGATGAGGAGGAGGGGATCCTTGCTGCTAAACCCTAAAGTATCAGAAAGGACCTGTGAAACAAGGTGCTCAAAGGCTTTAGGTGTGAGGAATAGATAGTTCTTTGATAATCCAGCGATACTTTCTTCCTTGATACTTGCATGTAAAGCATCAGAGCTCAGGGGCTGCCTGTCTTCCCTGCCCGGTTGAGAGCTGCTGCAGTGCTTTAAATTGCTAGGCTTTGCATAGGTGATTGGGAGTCCCCATGCCTCCCAAATACTAATTGCAATATGGAAGTGATTTTACTACAGTAAACTTCAATTTCAACTCTTACTGGCTTTCTAAGCAATTCAGAGCTCCAGGTTCTGAGAAACTTCCTAAGACTATTCCGTTTTTTTAAATTGTGCTCAGTATAAATTCGAATTATTAATTTGGGTAAAAACTCTATCACAGTATAGGCTGAGAGTAGGTCATAAGGAATTTCACAAAACCATACAGTTCGTTTCTGGTTTAAGTACAAGTATTTTGATATATCTTAAGCTGCAGTTGCTACCAATATACTTGTGAGCTGCAGAAGAAACTCATGCATCATGTCCTAAGATTTTGTAAACTCACTATTAGAAGCTAAATACCAAAATGAATATTTACACACTGCATTTTTGCCACAGTGCAGGTCACCAAGCATCTTCATCTGTAGTTGTAATGCGTAAGCGGACAGGGCAAGAAAGCAAGTCCATCTTTCTGGAAGGCTCAAACATGTACCTTTACTTTTTTTTTCTTTTTTTTTTCTTTTTTAACTCTGTGTTAGATATTTTAAGCTCATTATAGAATTACTTTTTTGTGAACTGCAATTGCAGGGCTAAAAGCTTTGAAAGTGACTTTGATCAGACAAAGTGTAGCTAGTTTAACAGTCAGCAGAAGGTCTGCGCAAATCTTGTTCTGGAACAGGGCTCCCTGGAGTTGGTGGGGAAAAGACTAATCTCTTCTTGCTTAGGAAATCTTACTGTGCAACCTGATAATTGCCAAGTAATGTCATCCTTTGAGAGTAGGTAAGAAAGATCTCTATAAAAAAATGTGCATTTCTTACGAGTCTGATTTCCAAGATCAAGGAAAGAATGGCCGTGTCCAAGATTTTATATATATACCTACCTGCGCAGTTTGCATGCAATTAGCTCCAGTATTTCTGTGTTAGGATAACCCACTTGGGAATAATTGAGAGGCTACAGTTTATCAAGGAGAAAGATTTGTCTCTTCCGTATTTTGATCATATGCGAACTTTCAAGATCAATACTGAGTGCAGAATTGCACAACACTGCCCAGTGGAATATACGTGATCTGGTAAATCTTTTGAAGAAATGCACATAGTCTTTGCTTAGTGATTGGTGGGTGGTTTGTTTATTTATTTAAAAAAAAGTACAAGTGTGAACAGAATAAATGCCAGCTGAAAAATATATGACATTTACCAGGTGAGAGGTATTCAACTATATTTGACCATGGCTTGATTTAGCGATTGCTGGTCTGTGTATGCTATGGTGCAGTAGTCTTAAGGATTATTATTCTTTTTTTTTTTGGTATATTGAGAGCAACTAGAGAAACCACTAATAATGCTATATATAGACTGCAGACATATTCTTTGTCATTACAATTAACTGTATCAGTAAGAAGTCAAAATGTATCAGCCACCTGAAGAGTACTTACTTGCAAACCAAATCTGTGCACATTCAGCCTTCTAAAGTACATGACTCCCAAGAAGTTGGTTTGCATCAAGCCTCAACTACTGTGGATGGATACTACATTTAAGTAGCACTCAAGAGTTGCTGAAAAATACAGGCTCCTGCTTCTGCCTGGGGTGCACAATACCTCTGTGCTCGAAGCTGATGAGACTTGACTTAAGTCAGAGCAAGATGAAGTTCTTTAAGGTTCCTGTTCAGGTCGGTACTAAGCATTGTAGTCAAAGGGACAAATTCTGGTGCTTTTGGCAAAGTGTGCATTTAAGATTTCACATGAATTGGGATCTCAGTGAATGCTGAATTCTTTGAGGGATGCTTACGCTAGGAAGCAGAGTTCTAATGGTTTTGGTGGATGATAATTTTTAATGTTTAGACAGAATTTGATGCTTGCTTATTCCTATAGGAATAAATTGGACTAGAAGAAATGACTGCTCAGTCTGTGTGTGTGTTCACCAGAGGGAAAGCTAGCTAATAATGTTTCTATTAGTTTGAAAACTAAATAAGAGCAACCACAAGTAATAAGCATAGTCAATTCAGAAATCAATGTGGTATTCATTAGTGCCTTCCCCTTAGTTTTAACAAGTGTTGAACAACCATATTGGAACAGAAGAAGTGCTAATCTTTTATTGTTTTTGATGTGGTGGTCTCTCATATTTTCCATGTCTGTAGATTTCCATGTTTTGCTTCCTGTGATCATATCCTTTTGCTTCTGCAGCAAAAGTTATGCTTCCTGCAGGAAGCATTATACACTTAGCTTGTAAGAAAGCCAACCTCCTGTGGCTGGAGTGCAAAGACTGTGCTAAACTGCAGGCGCTTTGATCGTTGTCCTTTCTTGTTTCTTGTGTGCATCTCGCTTATAAGTAGTCAAGGTTATAAAAACAAGATCTAACGGACCAACACAAAAATAGGAACTGGGATCTCTTTTTTTATCTCGCTTTGGTCACTGATAGGACCATAAGAACAGTCAGATTGGGTCATACCAAAAAAACCCCAAACAAAACAAAACAAAACAAAAAAAAAAACCCTCTGTGTCATGCCTGTGGTAGCTTTGCTGTATGTTTGCTCTGTTTTGAGGAGGAGCATGGATAAAGGGGCATATAAACATACTTCCCCAATCAGCTCTTCAAGCCTTTAGTGATTAATGGCTCGGACTTCCTGAGCATGGTACTTTCTTCTTTATTGGTCTGAATTCATCTGATTGCCCTTTGAACCCAGGTAAACCTTTGGCACTTGCCATGTGCTATGGGAGGAAGTTGCATGAAGAGGATATGTATCATGGCTATGGGATCACACAGCTCACCCAGCTGTAAAACAGTGATAACGCTGGCCGTGCTGACACAGGATATTGAGGATATAACACCATGCAGTCTTAACAAAGAGCTTTTTATCTCTTCTGTTTTATTAGTCCCCTTGCCTTTGGGATGGAGGAAGTGGGTTTTTGACGTCTTGATTCATAGTATTCATCCGCAACGTGTTTATTGATGATCCAAGGCAATGGATAGGCAGATATGTCTGAGTCGGTGCAGTTTAACCTTTAAGTGTTTACCAGTACTTTCAGTTACCTAGGAAAGAGAGGGAGCAGGAGGCAGTGATTAATTAATAGCTGACTTGTGTTTCACCTTCAGAGTCTCCAAGTGAGGTATAAGCTGTTTTTGGTTTGGTACCTGTGTATACATTAATCCTATGAGAGAGAAGATGCTCACTGCCTATCTGACCAGCAGGCAATGGTTATATATTTGGGATAGTAAAACCTATGTATTTTGTCCTGGTGACAAGCTGCAAAAACTACATTGCAAATTAAGGAGTTGGATTTCTCTGATTTGTATTGTGTGTGACCTTTTTTGCATACAAATACGCAGGATGTAGAGACTGAATTGGTTCATCTTTAGCAGGAACAAGCCCCCTTTTCACCCAAATGACCTGTTGTTGGCCCTCAACACAAAACACAATGACATATTAACTCTTTATTTGCATCCTTTTTAAGCTGTTAATTTCCTTTGTACTGGAAAGTGTCAACTCCTTTTTAGGTCTTTCAGGTTAATAAGCAACTCGGATTCTCCTTTGAACAGCGAGAGATAGAGTCAATAGAGCATAAAGTTGCTATTTGCAGAATGGTGCATTGCTGCTGCATAAGGATGGAGGAGTTCTGAAGAAATATTCAAGTCTTTTATGCCTCTGCCTCTCTTTTGCATAGAGGTCAGCATTAAGACTTTCAAATCTCACAATTTTAAAATAGAGATTGCTCAGCAGGCCTACAAGCAGACAGTTCTGGGCTTTAATGAAGTGTACTTTCAATATGAACTCCTTTATTTTCTGAAAGGAAATGCATTTGACCTGCAGGGCTCTACAGAAGCAGAAGCATGGATGTTTTGGCTTCGTTTGCCCACCTTTATGCGTAATGCTTTGCTGTATCTGGTCTGCTATATTTTAAATTAGTGAGGATATTTTCCTGAAAATTCTTTATTGCTCCTTGGATCAGCAGCAGAGTCCGACATTGATCATTACAGCAGTGTTGTAGTAAGATACAGGGCAAATAACAATGAAACTGTCTCTTCCATGCAAGAATCAACTGAGTTCTCGATCTATGTGCACTATTTCAGTATTTGGCAAGGAAACAGTCTGTTGTCTGCCTATAAACAGAGGCCTTTGAGTTGATTTTTTTTTTTTTTTTTTTTTTGTATAACAGAAGGGACATTCTTATGTTGTAGCTTCTTTACTAGAGGATTTTGACACACCTGGGTAAGAAGTCTTCTCAGAGAAAAAGTTAAGTGAGTAAAGAAGAGAAGGGGCACTTCACAAGCTGAGGATGCTCTACCTGGACACAGGCTGAAGTCACATGTGAATAAGCCTTTGCAGAGTGAAAAATGTTCTTCTGGGTGAGATGATGAGTTGAAAAGTGTGCTCTGTTTAATGTCACTTTTAATGTAAGCTTCACTTTTTCTGAATTAAAATGTGATCCCAGCAATCATAAATACCTGTTTTGAACTGGGTATCCCGGTGCACATCTCATTTCTGAAAGTGAATTGTGATAATGGAGCATGCTACATTTTTTTTTTTTTTTTTTTTTTACTCTCCTCTCTAAAGAAGTGCTGGGAGTTGTATTCCACAGTGGAATTTGAGCTTCTAATAGCAGAACCACCACTGAGAAAATCAACACGTTGATCTAAAAAGAAACTGCAGTGTTTAACTAGAAACGGCAGAAGGATGTACACACCCTGCAGCCGAGGGAAGTGTGCGTGACAAGCAAATAGACTGGTTTGGTGCATAAAGATGATTTCAGTTAGATGAAAGCTCTTGAGATTCAAGCTGTTTACATGGCTGGGACAATGCAAATGGTTGGGGGGGGGGGGTGTTCCTCATCTACAGCGAAAGACTTGGTGTGGTGGAGGCCCTCCACAATGGGAAGAGATCACGTTGGTACCTCTGCCATCCTCGTTACAGCTTTCAGAAGCAGCTAGCACACACTGTTGAGCTGATGTTTGAATCCTGAGAGCTGTCGCAATACAGTGGGGTCCCGTGACTGCACTCAGGCTCGGATGGAGAAGGGGAGTGAACTGGGAGTTGCCCAGGACAGATTCTACAACCAAACAAAGCAGCGAGAGGTTGCAAAACCAAAGCGAGGTCAAAGTACAAACACGTGTTCAAATACAACAACACAGCAGATTTCCTAATTTATTTCTGAAGGAGGAGCAGGGAAAGTGTTTCATCTTGGTTTCCAGAAGCTACCTGTGTGCTAGTGGGCTGCAAAATCATTATTTTAGCTAAAGATTTAAAATGCACGTTCCCTCTTGCACACTCGCTCAAGTGATGCTCAGATGACCTTTGTTGTTGTTGTTAGAGAGGAGTTCTGTCCAGGTGATTTGGTTAAACTTAGAATCAGGGTAGGCTTTTTATAGGAAAAGAAAGAAAAATGTGTGGTTTCCTCCGGACATCACTCCATGAGTCATATGTTGTATGACACAGCATTCCTCTCTGGAAACGTAATTACTAGAGCTGAAGAGTGTTTCACAGTATTCAAGCAACCTTAAGGTAATTTTAGTGAAACTTTTTCAGTTTCAGAAGTGACTGTCCACTCTTTAACTCCTTTGCGCATCAAGAGTTGTAATGGCACTTAATGCTATAATATAGATGAACTAGAGTTTCAGGATTTTCCTTTTTAAGTCACTCTGTAGGAGCAATGATAGATATATAGGCTGGAAGAGGAAAAAACAATCTTTATCCACTGCACTTTCTTTTTAACTAGTGACTTATTTTTTTGCTATTTGAAAACAGTATTAATTAATTGTCCATTAAAAATATCTCAAAAGATAGTGCGGATCAATAACAGAACTACTTTATTGTAGAGGCAAGAGAATTTTTGCATGATTAGTAAAAGATGCTTTGTTTTTGGATCATAAAGCAAATACGCTGAAAGGTCTCTAATCAAAACTTAACGATGTCCTCAATTTTTTATTTTCTTTATGATGGAATTTCAACTTAGGAGAGAGGTTTAAAAAAAACCAGCTTGCAGCTGGAAGAAGCAATAAGCTTGAGGACATAGGATTTGTTGCATTGACAGCATCTCTGGATGTGTGTACATTTGCAGATTGCATAGTGAATTTGCTGTAAACTAGATAACTTGTTTAGGGGAGAGGGAGTTGAAATGTTGAAACCACAACCATAAATAGCCATTTGGAAGTGATTATTCAACTTACTGTAATGCTAACTGCTAAATGGAATAGAGGATTTGATGCTTTTCAAGTGTTCAGTGTGGTAGTTAATGCTGCCACAAAAAGTTATCCTTGAGCTGCTGTTGAACACAATGTTTTAAAGTATTTTCAAGCAAACAAAGCTCTGATTAGCCTTTAAAATGGTCCTGTAGCACATTTATTTTGATATGTTAGTGGTCAGAAACAGATGATTTGAAGGGGGGGGAATAAAACAAACCTTAAAAAATTCTTGGATTACTTCATGGCATGTGATTTTTTTTTTTTTTTTTTTTTTTTTTTTTTTTTTTTTTTTTTTTGGTTAGCACGCGGTTAGTGCACAGACTTATATTGCTTGTATATATCCAATCTGGTAGAAACTAAGATACTGATCTTCAAAATAAGCAATCAGTCTTTGAACTCTGAGGTTCTTTTGCATTGTGGTGATACTTGTCCCTGGTAGCTAGCAACCAAGCCAGCATAGTTGCCTCTGTGGTAAGCCCTGTACAAACAATTCCTCAACAGGCAAGGCTATAGCTTCTTCATTAAAGTTGTGCTTTGAACGGAGTGCCATTTGGTAATTTAAGGGGAGAGGAGTGCATTGCTTTAAAAATCACCACCTTTCTATTTCATGGCTTGTCTCTTGCTCCCTAGTGGCAGAGAAAATAAAGCTACTCTGTCTGTAGCATTTGCTTTTTTTAATTTTATTTTTATGTGTCGCTTCTTACGCAAGTCGGGCATCCCAGGCTTGCTTTCTTCTTGTAATGTGAAAATATTTTTGTACATCTCAACTTCTTGTTTCTTCTCTGCAGCTCTGTTGAAAGTAGTGTAGTCTCATATGAATGCAATACCTTTCTAAGAGCTATCGTGGCTGAAAACTCCTTGTATTTCCTGACATGCTGTTTAATGGAGCTCAAAGTCTTGTGCAACAGTGACCAAAATGTTAATACTGAGTTGATGCTTTCTTTCATCTGTGTTGCGGTGCTTGGAACTCGGAGTAGAGTTAGCTCAGTGATGTGGGTTGATTGTGTTCTTACTTGCACTAGAATTTCTTCCTACCTTCAGTGCTGCATTTCAGCTGGCAGTATGTATTTTCTTTACTGATGTAGAAGGAAAAGGGTGACGCAGCTCATATAATTTAGTTCCTCTGACATTTTGTTTAAACATTTCATCAGATTTAAGCTGCCAAGGCAAGTAAGACCTTTCACCAGCAAGGCTTCTGGAAGGATGCTCCCTAGCCAGTGTATTTGCTCTTTGAGTTAAATTTGTAAGGAAACATTTGTGCTGAAGCTAGGTGGTGGCTGTTTGTTTGAACAGCTAGCAAGCGACCTGAAATTTAGTGTCCTGTCACATAGCTCATATCCTGATTAGGAAAGAAGTAGTCAGGCTCGGCCATAGTCTCTCCTCTTTAGGCATTTTTATGGTAATTGTCATGCTTGTGCTCAAGCATAGTGTGGGAAGGTAGAGATGAAGCAGAGCAACAGCAATTTAATCAAAAGCAGTACTCCCAGATACTCAGCCCTATGGAAAGAAAATGATGTAACTGCTTCTTGCTGTCTTCTGTTTTAACTCTTTGCCTAAATATATCCTGGGTGTATATATATATATATATATATAAAAAAAAGAGGTAATACTTTGAGAAAATTCATTAAGTACATTTCTCTATTTGTTTAAAGCTGTAAGTGGTATTTAGTTGTATCTGCCTGGACACATGCAATATTTAAATATATAATGATTAAACAGGTCAAAAAGGTGTTCCCAAACCTTGCTTTTAATTACCTGTAATACTAGTCGAACTGTCATCTCTTCCTCCTTCTCGCTCCGCCTCACTAATGGAAAAACAGGGTTGTCTTCGTTACCTGCCTTAAGGTCATTGAACCCATCATGGATCACTGGGAAGAGGAGTTGCAAAGATAAGATCTACTGGAGCAATAAAGAGCATTTTTGTCAAATATGAACGCATGTGACCGTCAGAGGTGAATTAGTAAGTTGGCCGTTGTCCTCACTGACTACGTTCTGCTATGCCATTAGAGGCACATTGACCGAAAGTAGACAAGAAAGTAGACCTGCATAACAAGGAGGTCCATGGTGTGTCCTCCAATTAGTCCTCCAATTTCTCATGTTTGTGCTTAATGGGAGGAACTGACAGCATTGGTATCGGTAGAACTGCATCTAAGAAATTCTTAGTGTTCCTTAGTGTTAGAAATGCTTAGTGTTAGAAATTCGAATGTTTTGGAGATAATTTACTCAAAGACAGCTTAAATATTATATATATATATATATATATATATATATATATATATATATATATATATATATATATAAATTTTAAAAGAGCAAACTTGCCAGTGGCTCTCATTGAATCCACACTTCTAGTCTGTCCTCAGATTTAAAGTAAAATTGACCGAGTTAGACATGATTCTTTGGCCTGCTGAAGATACAGCCTCACTGTTAAAAATCTTTCTAAATAGAAGTATGAAAAATGAGATTGCATAGTTTGTTCACTTGAGCTGGGGTCTACCAGCTCCCATATTAAAAGTGATCTGTAAGAAAAGAAGAATTGACTTGCACTTTTTCTTTAGTTCTTACAAAAAAAGCTGTTTGAGAAAGCATGGGAAAGAATATTTTTAGAACTTCAGTGTGAAAATCTGCTTGGGATTTTTTTTAAGGATCATTTAAATATAATTTTTTTTTGTTGATCTTTAAAACAAATCAAAAACTTTATTGATTTAAAGCATGGGAATTGTCTGGGCTCACTAAGACATAAAGGCACTCGCTCTGTTCTCTTTGAATTGGCACTTGCAGAAGTACTGTTTGACACTTGACGTTCTTCATCAGAATCAGGAAGAGATATGTTATTCCTGAAAATTAACTGAAAAAACAAGAATGAAAAGATGGAAAGCAGTCACACTGACACTGCTTTTTTATGTTACAAAGCAGCTGAGTCCCTTGTGAGAATTTCTCCTCTCAAAGCTGGAAATCTGGCTGGGAAAAGTTGGGAAATCCAGCCCCAGTTCACAGCAGGGCCAATGTTGCAGTTACAGCAGGTTGCTCTGGGTTGTGTCTGGGCAATCCCAAGGATGGAGCTCCCCATTGCTTGGGGACCTGCCACATATCAGCACACACACACACTGTTTCTTTAGGGCTAGCCAAGATCTCCCATGCTGCAGCTTGTGCAGGGACTCTGGTGCTTTTGCTTTACTCCTGCAAGCAAAGTCTGTCCCTGTTGTCTCTGTAACCCCTTTGGGCGGCAGAAGATGCAGTTGGATCCGCTTTTGTCATTTTTGTCTCTGGGCTGAACCAGCCCAGCTCCTGCAGCCTCTTCCTGACCTCCAGCCCCAGTGTCACCATGGCCCTGCACTGGCCTTGCTCTGGTTTGTGAACATTTCTCTTACTACTAGGACCCCAAACTGGATACAGTGTCTACATGTGGCCTTGTGAGTGTCAAGTAGGGGGGAAAAATGACATTCCTTGACCTTCTGGCTATGCTCTGGCTAATACAGCTGAGGATGTGGTTTGACCTAATTATTGACTTATGGCCAACTTGTTCCCCAGGACCGCCTTGATCCTTTCCTACACTACAACACTGCTTGCCAGCCAAGTCAGTCATGTTACGTCTTATGCAGTAACATGGTAAACTTTTAGAATCTTATTCTTAATGCCTTCTTTTAGCTTCTCTCCAAATATTTGAAGGTTAGTGACAAATCTAGGCTTTTTTGACCTCTATACGTTGTGGAGGAGCAGATCATGAACACATTGTAGCGTTTGATACCTGGCTATATGATTGTCCACAGATGTGTCAAAAGCAAGGATTGGTGGGACATACCAGAGGCATATATCTATGAAAAATACTACTCTTACTAAAAAATATTACCCTCCAATATAACAGTGTTAGTATGAAGGGATTTCTGGAGGCAGCTTCTGAAATGAAAGTACTTCTACTCTCTAGTTCTTCGATGTGGTTCTGCAGATTCCTAGATATTACTGGCAGCAAGCTCTGTCTCTGGGATTGAGTTCAAAAAACCTGATGTTGCTTTTACTTAATGCTGCTGCCTATTTTTTTTTCCACATTATTTAATCTATGAAGCGAAAGCAGGCTACTTTAATATGGCTCTGAATTCACTTCTGGATAATATCCCTTTCGCTTACAGCTGCCAGAAGGTTGTGTAGACTGCTCTGCCCTCACCTAAGTCTGGAGGGACATGGAGAACACTCTGCCAGTGCTGTTGCTCCCCTGGGTCTCTCCAAGCTGCTCTGTATTGCATTTTGCACTGATTAATATGGAGATGACAATGCAGTCAAAGTCTTGTACTAAAAGAGGAGGGGATTTTACCAGAATCAGTGTCGGTTTTGCATGTTGAATATATTCATATCAGTGTGTATCTTGTAAAATCGTAGCATTGTGATTTCCTTCCTTGTTAAGATAATAGCTCCTTTCCTGCCCCTAGCGTACCGAGCAGTTCTGAGCTGGATCTCACCACCTTCCCGCAGCGAGCTGGCCAGGAGCCGTCCTTCAGTCCTCACGCTTGTCAAGGAAGCTCCTCACTTTCCTCTGCTGTTCAGCTTTTCCACTCCATTTCTATCGGCAGGATGTCGTTCGCGTGATAGTAGTTGCATGTATTTATGTGCTTAGGAGAGGCCAGCTTATCCAGGGCTATATGTTTCTAGTCTCTGACGTGTCGTCCGGTATAAAGATTAGAGAGGACAACGGCCTTAGAGGCTTGCTGCTGCTTGCAGCCGTTTGGCTCATCTGGCACCATGTGGGCTCTAAAGGTAATCAAGTAAGCTAAACTCCTGCCAGGGCTTTTTCATTTGTATTTATGTGGTGAAAATATTGGCTTTTTTTTTTTTTTTTTTTTTTTTTTTTTTTTTTTTTTTAAGGGGGAAAAAAAAAGCAGAATTTAACCCTTGGTATTCATACATTGAAAAATGAATCCTTCCTCTCGGCACTAACTCTTCCGTTTCATAACGTAGTGCTTTCTCCGTTCTTTGGAAAGCTATAGCAGCATGAGGCTTTACTTGAGGTTATTCAACTAAATGCCAAAGAATTACTAGTCTTGAATTTCGCTACTATAAAACATCCTCTTTTTTTTTTTGGGGGGGGGGGGGGGGGGGTGAAAAATTGGTCATGAACCAATTTTTATTGTGCTTTTAAAACCCAGAGCAAACTTGAAAGGTCCTTCTGTTTAATTTGAAGGAAGTTCGGGCTCGGAAAGCTGCATTTAGCTGGTTAAAAAAATTTAACTAAATTGTTGCCAGGCTTTTGCATAAAACAAAAAAAAAAAAAAAGAACAGTGGCTGGAAAGGCTAGTTTTGTGTGTGCATGTATGTATATATGTGTGTGTATGTGTATATATATAGAGAGAGAATATAGTATATAGTGTGTAGTTAAAGTGTGTGTGTGAGTATATAATACTTGCATTTTATATATATATATATATATATATATATATATATATACACACACACACACATATATGTGTATATATATATAAAGATATAATATAGAAATATTTTCCAGGATGGGGAGAGCCAGCTATGATGGGAAAAAAAGAGGCTTTTTAGGCCTTTTTTTAATTATTTATTTTTTATTCCTCCAAGTAGAGGCTGATACCATGCCTACCTCATGAGTGAATCTCTGTGTTTATGCAGACTAATAAAGAGAGGAAGGCGGATCATAACAAAACAAGTCTCTGTCAAACAGCTGCTTACGGCATTACCGGATAAATCATTAACATGAGGTCCCGGTGCTTGTTAAGGCTGTTCAGGAGAAGTCTCTCACCTGAAACTCCCCTTTTTTCCTGGGAGGTAAGGAGCAAAGTTATTTACAGAGTTCTCTCCAGTGTGGGGGTGTTTGCTGCTGGCATCGCTTTTCATGCTGGCTGATGAAGTAATGTAGTCCAGCGAGTTTAAGCCGAAGAGAGAACCTCCTCCCCTCTCACCATGCACGAAGAATAAAGCACTTCTTAAAAGAGTGTCCCCAGTATTTGTGGACAAGGAAGAGGAGGAGGAAATACAGCATGCTGGACTTCTCTGGGGTGGATTAGCTCATGGATTGCCTATCACGCTGGAGGAACATCAGGTGGGTAATGCTTTTATTTCCCAGGAGCAATAAGAGTTTGCTCTGAAGCTGTTCAGTTGGGGGGGGGGGGGGGGGCAAGAAATCAGTGTTTCCATCCCTGTTTGTTGAACTAACTTGAACCCAACAAGATTTTGGAAAAACACAAGCTAAGACGATCTGATCCACCATCAGATAAGACTGAAGTGCTGTTCTGGGCTGTTGCTGTTGTGTGTAGTAAGGACCAGGTTCTTACAGCTAGTGGGCTGAAATGCCTTAGAAACGGGTGGTTGTACTATAGGGTATCTCCCTTGGCAGCAGGAGTTGCGTGGTAATTGATAAACCTCATCAGCTACCTGTAAATACTGTAACTCATTTATGAAGCTTGACTTTAAATGCATTTGTGTTGTTATCAGAGACTTTGTTTTCTGGAGTCCTGTTGGACTGTGAGTCCCAACTTGTTAGTTTGAGCCGTAATAATCTGCTGTGTGTGTTGCCATGCTTAAGTTCTCTTGCGAGGTATGTTCAGGATAGTGTCTGAGAGCCTATCTGCTGCCCCTTGTGTGTTTGCCCTGGGCCTGGAGATGACTTTTGCTGGAAAAATTGGCCCGATGGAGTTCTCGGTTGTCTCCGGCTGTTCTCTGCAGCTGTCTGCCTGACAAAAAATGGGGTGGTGGGGGGAATGGCTCGAGTTAAAAATAGAAATAAAGACGAGGAAACTCGAGGTATGGTGTCAACACAGAGCTCAGCTGCTCTAACAACTCGCTGCTGCCACCGCAAGGGGAAGGACTTGCTTATGCTCCTCTGACTGCGCAGTGAGCTGATCCAGCCTGCTAAGCCCGGCAGCAAACTCCTCCGGAGGCAGAAGGTAGTTTTCCCCCGTGCATTCAGCCAAGCCCACAAGAAGAGCGGAGGACCAAAGCCAGGAGACAAGGAACTCAGGGTGCCTCCGATCAAAGGACCGTTTAACCCTGCTCGAATAGGTAACGTAAGTCCAGATGTGCCGGAGCTGGAACTGAATGCATCTTAGCATTCAGATGAAGGCATCTCAGATGCTTTGCATTAGTGTTAGCTGTCCTGCATGCTCAGCTCAGGTTTAAAATCAGAGCTACGCCACCTGTGCTGCTGTTTTATCTGGGACTAGCGAATTCAGGTTAGGCAATCTAACTTTAAAAAAGTTTATTTATTAAGTGATTCTGAAACAAATATTGAGAGAAAATATTCTCTTGAAACATCTCTTTTCTCTCAAGTGCTCTAAGGAGGTTTACTTTGCTGTTCAAATTGTTCACATTCTCAGTTTATGGCGAGGTTTATATGAGTCGTTGAAAAGCTGTGTAAAAATACTGGGGCCTTAATTTCATTTACTAAGTGTCTTGCTTGGTTATAATATACAGAAGACTTTAAGCATGTGAACTATCAGAAAGCTAGTTATTAGACTATCCAAGGGTAAAGGTATCATGTGCATTGTAAACTGCATACTTTCAAAGCATTGCTTTTAGGAAGTGGTCATTATATAGTGTTTCATCAGCAACTCTTCATTCTTGTGTTTATCACTAGTCTCTCTAATTATCATTAGTCCTGGTAAGTTTGTCTGAATATATTCTTCTGTTGCCTTTCTTGGCTAAAAACCAGGTAAGAAAATCGTAATTTTCTTTTTTGAGCAGTTTGTTTTCTGTTGTTTGCTTGTTTGTTGTTTGGGGATTTTTTTTTTTCTTGGTTAGCTTGAGAAATCACACAATTTTCAGACCGCTCTTTGCTTCAGATGAGTTCCTGTTGTAGCAGCACTTGCAGACACCTTTCAATATGCAATTAAATGTCCTGTTTACTTATGCTGAGGAAGCTGATGCTTTGGGATTGGTGGGTATTGAACATCCAGGATGAGGATTTGCTAGGAAGAAGATCAATTTAGTTTCAATTTGGCTTTGATTTCAGTCTTCCTAACCTTCTGGGTTTTGTTTCCATACTGATTTTGTTTCTGTGTTTTGAAATTTTCTTTTAAGCCCAATCATATGCTTTTCTCTGGGGACACCGGTTCTAAACCACTCACACCGTACCTAAATCCACAGCAAAATGCTGGCGTTGTTCAGCCCTCTGCAGGTGTTTATATGTAGCACTTGGATTACAAAGATCAGATTTAAGCCAACAGAGAAGTTTTTATTTAGGATTAGTACAGTTGCAGAAGGATAGCAGAGGGCTGCTTCACTAAACCTACGAGGAGCAAGTAACATATTGCAAATACAAAATGAGAAATGCAAGAAAGCTTACAGCTGTATTGGAGCAAGTTTCTTTGTCTTCACCATTTTCCTTGCAGTTCCATGAAACATAAGCAGGTTGCTAGAGACTGTATTTTAAAAGAATGAAAAAGCTCTTCTAGGATGCTGGAATAATCCAGTAAAACACTTTATCCCTGTTTGATAATTAAGCCTCTATCAAACCTTATGAAATTTTTACATGATAAAAAACTTCCCTGGATAATAAAATTCTAAGTATTTAGCAAAGGAACTATTTGCAAACTTTTTCCATGGATGCCGCGGCCTGGTTTCTTCGGTTTAAGGAAAGGAGGGAAAAGAATTGATCCGATAACTCTGGGTTCCTTAAACTAAAAGCACGAGGTTACTGTGTTAGATTTATATGGGAGGAAAGCAACACAGACTTAACTTTTGTTCATGTGTAATGTTCTGTAACAGTCTTCCGCAGGAATAATTGAGCCGTCAGCACAGGAGCGATCTCATCAGCAGAGGTTATTTTGAGTGATTTAAGAGCCCGCCGTGGTCTTCATTTCAATGCAGCCTCTGCTAATTGATGAACAGGACCATAATTTATTTACAGCCCTCAAGATCCTTTTGGGTTGATTCTCCTCCTTTTAAAAACGCTCGAAAGGGGAGCAAGGACGAGAAGGCTGGTGGGGCTCATTGAGAAATTTTGTGCTGGATTGCAAACTGCAGTTGTCTAAAGTACTCTGCCCTCTTCTTTTGCGTTGTGATTTTGCACTGGGCTAGTTTTAGCAGCCTCCCTGTTTCATTAGATGTCGGTTGACCTTTAATCTGGAGTGTGTGCCGCTCGCTCAGGGAAGGTCTGATGTACGGAGGTGAAATGAGCTGCGGAGGGTGGGAGGAGAGGAGGCAGGCAGTAGGGAGTGGGTGCTACTGCTGGTTAGATGAGAGAGAAGATAAAAAGAGCTAAGGAGAGTAGGGGGGAAAACACATGCACTTGTTTCTCTAGGCTTCAGGTTAGGATGAATGCTGTTTTTCTTCCTGATTTTGTTTGATTCCTGAATAATCCAGTTTGTATATGATAGCTGCCAGGGGGACCTTTTGGGCGTTACAGTCCTATACAGAGGAAAAGAGCAGTGGAGGTACCTTAAAGGCGTGGGAATTCTTGTCCTGGAGTCTTCTTATGCCCTGTCCTACCCTTGAGAAGTTGCTTGTACACCTAAGTGCCGTCTCCATCCTGAATTTATTTACTTGGCTTGAATTTATTGAATTTATTTATTTATTTTATTTATTTATTTATTTTATTTATTGATTTATTTATTTTATTTATTGAATTTATTTACTTGAGTTAATGACAACCTCCAATCCAGAAGTCCGCTTGGAAAAGCGGAGCAGTAGAAAGTTAATCAGAAAATATTTTAGAACTCACCCTAAATTTGAAAGTTAAAGGCTGTTTCAAGAGTGTAAGGTTTTCAAGTAGGTACACAGTTAGCTTTCATGGCTGAACTTTGATGTGCTAGCCACCGCTGTGCTGAAAGCTGCTTTGCGATGCTCTTTGAACCAAATCTTGCAAATGCAAGGATGGAAAGAGGTTGTGCATTGTAAACACGAGTACTACAACAATACTACTTGTCAATCGGCTGCCTGGAATTACAAAATAAATAAATAAACAGAGAGAAGGATGACAGCAATCTGGAGGCAAATCTTTCGTAGGTAGCTATTACTCTTTTCCCCAGAAAAATTTGCCAAGATGATACTTTCATGTAGACAGGAGTAACTGCTAACACTTGAAAGAAAGACATTGTATTTCAGCTCATGTGCGTGCCAAAGTGTTGGAAAACAGATGAAGCAGATTAGTTTCAATAGGACAATTGATGCTGCTTTCATCTCTTCAAGCAGCTTTGAAAAGGAAGGATTATTTCAGCCATTATGGCTTAATTATCAGAGCAGTGCATGTCCTGCCTGTCCCACACAAAGTTTTATATTTGGTGGAGGGGTAGAATAAAATCAGCTGAAATTTGACTTGGTGTTTGATTGTATTTTTTGCCCATTTGGCCTGACTGAAGGAGATGTGGAGCAAAAAGATTTATGCCGTTTTTAGGAAGTGTGGAAATGAAGGCAGCTATAAATGCAACCCTTATTATTGTAACACTTTGTTACCTGCTAAGTGACCCTAAAGTATACATGCTCCATTTGGGGGCATAAATCCCATTTTAGTGAATTATTTACGCTGATTCTAAATAACAGGGCCTGTTGCTTATGAAAGGGTATATGCATTTATATTTCACATCTCTGCCTGGCCTGCATGCTTTATTATTAAAAAAAAAAAAAAAAAAAAAAAAAGCTCTAAAACCCCTGCTGTGTGCAGTTGTGTTGAGCTGTTTGAAAGAGGCCAAAGTGTTCTGCTCCTGCTTTGGTGGTGTATTACCCTTTACTCTTGTTTACTCTGCCTGCGAGAAGCTGCCGGTCTTTATGATCTTATACCCCTGCATGGTTTTTAACTTAGTTGCTGAAGAATGGTTTGGACTAGCATGAATTCTTCTCAAGATCAAATTAAATTAGGTCCTTACACTGCTTCATTAATGACATGAAAGAAAACCTATACTAAAACACTTTTTTCTTTTCTTTTTTTTTTTTTTTTGGTGGTGTTACAGTATTGCTAAGGGTGATCTGCATATTTTACCAAGATTTTTGCTGTGCTACTGTTACCCCCATCTCCATTAAATTCTTGAGAATGTAAATATTTTCACACCAGATAAAGGTTTTGGATTACCTAAAGATAGCTAACAATATACTTGCCTTTAAAAGCAGATTTCATATGTCTTTACACTTTGCAAAACTTCACGTTTTGCAAATGCAGCTCCGTGCCCAGAAAACCCACCCAAAACAAACAAACAAAAAATGTAAACCCAAATTACTGAGATTATTTAATATCTTTTGGTATGAAGATTTTATGGTATCTGATCTTATCGCTTCCAAAATCAGTAGGCGCTTTTTTCATTAGGTAGTCTGATCGGCGTTTTAAAATGTCTATACTGCTAGCATGAGAAATACTGGCAGTGCCGGAGGACAACTTGTGAATTTTCAAGACCTTTCTACAAAGAAGATTGTTTTGTAAGATGCCTCATTAAAATCCCTTATTTTATCAAGTTCATAAGATCTGGTAGATGTTCCCTTCGCATGCTACGTCTGTCTCAAGGGATCAAGTCAGAGCATGATTCAAGGAGCGGTCCTGCAGAGCAAGCCCGCCTGAACAAGGGATCGTTAGATGAAGCTACAACTTCGTCAGGTTGGCCCTAATTTACTTCGTCCTCTTAAGATAATTCTCCTGACTCATCTGCGCTGAAACAGTGTATGGACTCCTGCAGTATAGGAATGCCCTGACCACTGTGCCGACCCTCTGCGTGTTAGAGCCATCACAGAGCCACAGCGTTACTATTATTCCTGTATTTTGTTCGCTTGCCCAGGTATGCAGCAGTGATGCTACATCCTGCTGGACCTAGGGAGGGAATGCGCCTGATGACGATTTATATAAGGGAAAGGCTTATTCCCAGCGAACCTTTTATACTGTGCGTTGATTTATAGGAATATTGCTTTCTCCGGCACGGCTGCTGTTTCAGTATTGACGTTGCGCCTCGTCTTTTGGACCGGACCACTGAGCTTCTGCGGCCGTTTCTAACTGCGCTCTGCTTTTCTCCCATTTCCACCTGGTGACTTCTCTTCTTTTCCTGCAAACCAACGGACCGGCGGCTTCACAGCCCTCGCCGCTCCTCTTTTTGATCCGCTTTGATCCGCACCTTCTCGGCATTACTGCCTCGCTAAGCTGGGTTTTGCCCAGCTGCTTTCAGAAAGCTGCAGCATCCATGTGACCACAGGTTTTAATCCTTCCTCCCCGCCTCCCCTCCCTCTCATCTGCTTCGCCGGATTTTATCTGGGCTCGTGCTTCTGGGGACAAACGGGTAGTTTCTGTGGATTTCTCTGTTTCTTTCTGCCGCTATAGATATGCAAGTCTTGTTCTCTTTACTGTACATTTACTTACTAACGTATAACGGGAGGTGTCTGTGAAGCCCAGCCTTGCTTTTGCAGGCAAGCAACTCCGCGATCCTTTGGGCATGACGGGCAGGCATTAATTGACCGAATGGTTAATTCCTTGGTCTGTTGTCACGCAGCCTGGAAGGAATGCGGATTTTCGAGGGTGGAAGGAGCTTTTTCAGTTTCTGAACCGACTGAAATTATTTTAGCGATTAGGTCGGTTTGGCGAGAGCCCTGCAGAGAGAGAAAACACTGCACGGGGCCGGCCGCAGGGAGCTCGAGTTATTAGCTCAATAAAGCGCGTACACCACGACCGATGCTGCATGCCAAGCTGTTAAGTCTTGCTTCTAAATATATATAACGAAGGGGATCGCACGGACTTTAAAGAGTTTTATCCTACAGTTCCAAGTCTAAAGCCTGTCTTGCCTTTTTTGCGGTTGGAAGCAAACGTTTAGGCTAGTTAGCAAAGTTTGCTAGATCCTGTACGTTCATACATGCTGGCAGCTGTAAAAGCACGTGCTGGTTATAGCAGACTGGATCCGGTCGCATTATCTCCTCTTGCGGCGTGAGAGCAGTATTGCGTGAATTTTCTTTTCAAGATGGGTATCTGCATTAGGTATTTTAAATTATTTCTAGTTTTGGGGTGTGAACTAACAGCAGATTAAGCTTTGATACGCTTGGCTTTGAGATACTTTGCAACAGCTTTATGGGCTTTTTTTTTTAAAGTAACGTAAAATATTATTTTAAGTGCTGTTTTTTAGCATTACTTAATTTTCAGGGAAGGAATGCAAACTAGTCATACTTACTCAATACCTAGAATTGCAGTTCTCCCGTTTGGCTGGTGTTAATTGAAGTACTCGGTGTTAATTGAAGTACTCAAAAGCTACCACCAGTTCAGCATGTGAATCGGTTACAATGTCATTGCTATAGTCTGGCATGTTTGGTGTGGCAGATAATGGAGTCCCTGCCTGCAGAAGAAGGGGTGGCCGGGGAACACCCTACTTGATGGAGTTGCTGGATGGCTGATGGATTTCTCCATAAAGACATTAGGAAGAAATGATAGAGCCACATTTCCTATACCCCGATGTGTCACTAGAGGAAGAAAAAAAGCAAAAAGGAGAGGGAATTGGATACTAGCAGGAAGAACTTTCTTTTGAGGCTTATTAAAGTGTTTATAATTTGGATAACAAACTACATATCCTATTATTACCTATCTTTATTTATGATGGTATTTGGTCATAACATTGAGAAGAAGCTGAGAGAAATATTCCAAACACTAAGTGCATGCCATGCTTTTAACCCACTGTAGTGCTTTCAAGTAATTCTGCATACGGCCTTGGAAACCGTTTTGCTGATACCTAGCAGTACACACAGTTGTCATCGCTGGCTGTGTGGAAGCAGGCATGTTTTTAATATTCTTTTGTGCTCTTAAAATATCTGACATTTGAAAAATGTTGAAAGCACTGGAAATGCTTGGGAACACACTTGAATATATGGAAGAACCTCTTCACTGTGTGTGAGAGTGAGAGAGCAATGGACCAGGTTGCCCAGAGAGGTTGTGGAGTCTCCTTCTCTGGAGATATTCAAGGCCTGCCTGGATGCAACCCTGTCTAACATGCTCCAGGTGACCCTGCTGAGTGGGCTGAGTGGGGAGGTTGGACTAGATGATCTCCAGAGGTTCCTTCCAATCTCAACCATCTCAACCATTCTGTGATTTTGTAACACTCACTTGACATTCTCAGGAGGAAGTTTATGCCTATCTTTTTTTTTTTTTTTTTTTTTGGTGGGGGGGTGAAAGTAGTATTGTCATTGGAGGTGAGATATAAGCAGGATTTGCAGTATTACTGTGTAATCAGGGAAGGGATGGAAATCATAACCCTTGCGATAGTCTGCCTTAGATCAGGAGCAGTTGAGTATATGTAGTTGATGTCACTGAGATCTGCCAACCAAGACGGAGACAAAACTGCTCAGTGTGTGTAGGGAAATAGCTTGGAAAATAGAGACCCCTAAATCAGAGAACAGAGACAGCCCAAGTTTCTATCCTTTTCTGGCACCCCTTGGTTTCAGTGGGAGAGATGCTGGCGTCAGAGTGGGGAGGAGAGATGAAACATCAGCAGTCTTGATCAGCTGGTGGTCTCATATATCAGAAATGATGCTGAGTATATGTCGTCTTCTCTCTTTCAGACCAGGGATCAGTATGTGCTTTATGAAAACAAATTAATAAAGACAAACCTAAGGATTCTTCCATTTTACTGGATTAATAATGTTAAAAATTAATAATGTTGAGGGTATGCTTTTGGGGTAGGTTTGTGAATAGGGACAGCTGAAATGCAGAAATGAGCATCATCCGTGAAGATACATAGGTACTTGTATTTAAACTCTGGAGGCTTTGAGGCTTTTTGATCTAGTCCGTCTGTGCTGGACTTCCAAAGTAGTGTATTTGAAATAACATACTTATATTGCTAATGAAATATAAAAATATATTAGTCTAGACTGGGTTTCTAAGGGCATAAAGTCAGTTTTATGTTGTTTTACATGTAACTCAAGCAAAGGCAGTTTGGAGGAAGTAACTGTTGTGGTCTGGATGCTATCTAATATATCTTCAAGAACAAAACCATGTATTAAGAAATGGGACAGTTGATTTAAGTGCTCAGTGCAGTGAGACTATGTATTCATTGTAGTTTCTGTTGGTGTTCTTCTACCAAATCTGCATGGCTGGTTTTGTAAAATATACTGGAATATGTATTTTAAAACTACATTAAGAGCAGTCACAAGACTATTCTCAGTTCTCCCTAGGCAAAACTTCCCTTTTTGGTATGCTACGTATTTTTTATTCTCGCTACTGCTCAGATTTCCAGAGGCTTACCACAAATTTGACTTTCTAGCAGTAAATGGCTTTTAGGCATTTAAAAGAGGCAAAAGCCCCCAAACACCTTGTCTCCATTAATTAACTTAAAATACAGAGCCTATCTCAAGCATTTTGCTCCTTTTTATCATTGGAGCATTTTATCCTTTTTATCATTATCAGGAAGGCTGGACTAGATGATCTCCAGAGGTCCCTTCCAACCTTCCTGATTCTATGATTCTATGATTGTGTTTCCATATCTGTGCCCTTAACCCATCCTATCCCCCTTTCCGTACCTCGTGGAAAAAGAAAAAAAAATTTTTTTTCTTTCTGCTTGTGTTTTATCTGTTTTCCTGCCAGGGTCTTCTCTTGCCTCTATATAAACATAACGAGGCTTGGATAGTTTTAGGAGGAAGTGAAGTACCGTCCTGTGCATTTTTAGCAATACAGCTAGCTGAGAGGTTTCGCAAGGACACTGAGATCTATTTCGAGCTCTGCCCCATCTCTGGCTGACCCAGATCCCAAATTATAACTACCCAACTGCTCAGAAAGGAGGAAAAAAATACATGTTTAGCTGTGTTGGAGACAACTGCCGGAGCCGCACCGCCTTCCAAGTGGAGAACTTGGAAATACTTAGCTGCTTGTACCTGGAAAAAAGACGTGCAAGTTTTGAACAAATAATCCCTTGTAGTGTCCCTGGTGGTTTTGTGGTAGTAAAGAAGGAACTGATGCACTTGGTGGTATGAGCGCTGTTGTAGAAGAGTTTGCTAAGGAAAGGTCTTGTGGTGAAACCTGGTTACCTCTGTGTAAGAAGCAATATAATCATCTGTGACAATCTGTTAATGTCGTTGCATGCTGAAATAGTTCAAAGCTTTTCTTTTTTCTCAAGAACAGTGTTGCAAAAGTGAATTCTTAGAAGTCAAATATAGTTTGGTTTATTGTTTTTCCTCCTGTGCAGTGAACTTAGTCGCATCTTTCTTGCGCAGAACTAAAAGGGAAAGCGTGTTTTGGATTGAGAGGTGGGTTTCCTGTGGTGGCCAAAAATAATCTAATATTGTCCCCGTTTGCATTGTAGGCATTACATTGCTTTAGGATTTACCTTAGACATCAGGTTTGTGTCATACAATAAAAAAATCAGATTTGTGCTTGGATTACCCTTGCGGTAGGTGGAAAGCACCTAGCTATTCCTGCCCCCTCCCTCCCCCCCCAAAAAAACGTGGTGGCTGAGCATCTCGCGCTTGATTCAGTCTCATTCGAGATGAATTCTCTTAAACGCTGTGGTCTGAAATGGTGGTTCAAAAACTTAAACCAAAGCCGAGACATGCCCCCTGCCACGCCGCACCCCATCCTCTCCACCCCTGCCTCATTCAAAGCAGTATTTCCGTAGCTACAAAACAACAGCCCAGCTTAGCAACTGTTCGGGTAAGAAGATTGCCAGTCAGGTGAAACCTTGTCGTGAATGTTTGCTGGTTTCCATAACTACTTCGGAGAAGTTGAAGGAAGAACGGGGAGGAAGGAAATAGATCAAGGAGACTTAGGGCTACGAAGAAGCAGAAGAATGAGGCTTCCCCCTTAATCAGGTTTGGATGCAAAAGATGTCACCAAGACCTTGAGCAGAGTGTGTGTATGTATGTGTGTATTTGTGTATTGTGTGTGTGTATATACACACACATACACACAAACAACATATTTTAAAATCTGTTACAAAAATATATATTTACTGGCACTGTTTCTCATCTAAAGATAAGTTCTTCAGTTATTCTGATTTAATGTGAGCACTTTAGTTTTTAAACCCTTGGCACTGAAATCTCTGATTCTGTGCATGGCTGGTAAGCATATTCCCCTGCCTACAGGAGGATTCTTTTACATTTTTTTAAAATCGAGTTGGGAAATATGTATTTTTTTTCCTTCCTTTGCAATAATTTAGCAAAAATGGACCACTCGGGGATTTACATCGCATAGAGGTGATTTTTCTCTTTCTGAAGCTGTGTAAGTAGCTACTCAAGGTGTGTCAGAATACCTTCACGTTGTTTTTAGTCTCTCTTTTTCAACATGAACTTTACAGTAGTAATTCCGGTTGCTCTGCTTTTGCAGCATTTGTGCTGCTCTCCATCTGGGCCTGACCTCGGAAATCCAGCTCAGCAAAACTTGTGCATCCGGCTGCGCCTTGGAATTTGTATGTGCAGCAAAAACCACTTCTGCTGTAACGTTTGGAAACATCAGCGGCCTCACGCTTCCCTGCGGTGCAGCCTCTTGCGTGGGGCGACCCATGTTACGGAGGCAAAGCTGTATCTTGGGGGGAAGGAAGTAATTTTGCACGTTGCTCGAGGGTCTTGCTAGTGATATCCAACTTGCAGTTTGCAGTAGGCATTGCCCTCTCTTGGCAGATTGGTTTGCAGAGGTAGCTTGCAGCTACCAGGTGTCCAGCCACCGAGGTGTTGGAGCGTTATTGTGTATTACGAGAAAATGCCAGTGGAGGAAGTGACTGCAGCTGTGACTCAGACCCCGTTGCTACAAACAGTTTGTGTTGTGCTGTACGAACGCAGAACGAGAAGTCTCTGCTTTCATCCAGTGTGTGTGTTTGTGTGTGTATATATATATGTATGTATATATATATATGTATATATATGTATGTATATATATACACACACACACAAACACACACATATATGTGTGTATATGCATATACATTTTTCCTTCCTCTATATATGTCTAAAATAATCTTGGGGAATTAGCTAACTTTAGGGCTGTTTTCTAAGGCATTGAGACTTCCATCATTGTTGCAGCTGACTTTTCTCTTCTGTACATGTGTACACATACACGTGGTCAGTCTCTATCTCTGTATGTGTTTTTTAAGGGAGACAACTCCTCTGTTCTATCTCCAGACTAGGCTTATCCCTGAACCTTGCTCACTTTACCAATATTTTTGCCAATGGTTTTACCATCTGAACTTTTCTGGAGTGCTTGGGAATGATATGTTTTTGCTACTAAAATATATTTACTACTTCACTGCATTAGAAATATCATTGAGAGGTTTTGAGTATCTCCCTGGCTCCTGGTGAAGAGCTAGTTGCAGTTTCTGAAATGGTTGGTTATTTTACTGATTTCTATAGTGACTGTTGCCTTGGCAGCAAAGGTCTTCACTTGGAGAATAAAAACACTGTATAAACAGGAGGAAGGCATGATTTGATTTGGGCAAGCTGTGAGCTGGCTTTGCCTTTTACAACACTGCCCCTGCCCTTTTGTAAATGGTAGCGTTCCCTTTTTCCTGTCTTCTTCCATCTAGGGCTTACTTCATGCAGTTTTTAAAGTGCTTTTCTTGCAGGAACATCTTGTCTTTTAACCAAAGTGGTAGATGCCTTCAGGTTTGGTCCACAGACCCCTCATCTAGACCATCATCTCCTCGGAGCAATGAAAAAGAAAACAAGTCTCAATATGTGATGTTTGCTAGTGCTCTCCTTCAAACCCTTGTCAAACCTGCTGGTATGACCTCTCTGTGGGTTATGGTATCACAACCCTCGTATGGGCTAATTGAAGCTGTGACAGCAAATTATTTCATTTACTCAAGCTCCCTGTCCTTGATGTGAAAAAGGATCTGAAAGTTTTGAGTTAGCACTTTGGTCACTGGGAAAAAAGATTGTGCAAACATGCAAGATTTTACAGGAGTCTCTGCTGATGGTATTTTTATCTTGCTCAATCTTGTCCTGGATATTGTCAGGCCCTGGTTTTGCAGTGCATCATTATTATTTTAGTGCAATTAGTATTACTATGATGATTATATTGTTATTTATGATTGGTTATCAGATACTGTTTCCTTAATGAAGCAGGTCTGCTGCAGGTGGAGGGAGAGTTTTAAAGTTACATGGCCCAGGCTAACGTCCAATGTCAGGACTGGGAACGGTCGAGTGTGCGCCCTTGTTTCCGCCCATCGTCTTGTCTTGCTGGGTGAAATGGGGTAAGCTCAGCTGATGGACGCTGCCCTGCAGCAGCTGATGCCCATCTGCGTGTCCTCTCTTAGGCTTTCAGGGAGAGGAGATTTATTGTGGAAGTATTGGTGAGAGTGAAGGCAGTTAGCCTCCAAAATTGCTCCAAAAGGATCTGTAAACCTCACCTGTCAAGCTTATAGGAGTAATAGCTCGATTATGGTAGTTTAAGAAATCAACATCAAACTTGCCTTATGAGCTCTGCTAGACATCTTGTTGTGAGATAACGTACTTCAGCTCATGCTGTTTTTACCATGCAGGAGGTATTTTTAACTTTAACACACTGGCAGGTGTTAACATAGAAGATTTTTGCCTACTCCTACCCTGTGACACAGGAAATGCAATGGAAGTTTGAATGATCCACTGTTCCTTAGAAATTTTAGTTACCTCATTTTAACCCAGAACAAGCATAGAAAATGAATCAGTGGACTGCATCCTTAAGAAGAGCAATTGCTTTCTTCTCACCCTCCTTCCATAAGTATCAGCTACTAAGTCTTTACAAAAGGTGTTTGATGGTGACTTGCTCACTCACGTTGTGATAGCGACCCAGATGCTATGAGAAATGCCGTCCCTGGATGCTGAGGCTTTCTCCTTGCTAACTTGTTGCTCCTTGCTGATTCAGATGCCATAACAATTTGTTCATCCGCAAAGGACAGGACCTGGATTTCAAACAGGGATGGAAGTGCATGACTGTGTGTGTGATGGGATTTCTCATTTTTAAAAGCAACAAAGTCCGTTAGGAGGGCTCCTCTTATGCCCTATAAAGACACAAAAATAGGACCCAAGGACTTGTTTTTCTCTAGGGTACTTTTAAAGGCATTATTGATGGTGACTTTAGAAGATAAAGCCCATTCAAGCTTCTGAGTTGACCATATTTTTCCCCCATTAGCAATATTGCCAACTCCTGTAGTTTTACTGCAAAACACATTTGTAATTTCTCATAAAGCTGCCAGAACAGGTTTCATTGGGCTATGGTAGCATATTATAAACTTTATGCCAGTATCAAAGTAGTATTTGTCAGCTGGCAGTAGATTCTGAGTTTTCCCTGCTGTGATAGTAGGCTCCATGTAGAGCTCACCTTAAAATCTACTAGCTTAGCCCAGGCATGAGGGGATACAGATATGTGGTGAGTAGTGAGATGTAATTTGAAAGTTGACTGCTGTCACTTAAACAGTCATATATGAAGTCCTTTGCATTGTGTTCAGTATCTCTGGAATCCCTGAAGAAACTCAGAGGCTTGCTGGACAGAAAGACTGGTATGTCAAGGTGATACTGGTTAAAGATATTCTTTGCTCCTTTCCCATTCCAGCTGTCCATGTGGTTCGGGAAACTGCGATTCAAAGAGTCAAGTTTTTAAAATTTAAAAGGCTTAATATTGCCCCACCTTGTGGCATGCTCTGACAACCCAAAATCCAACTTGGCTCTCTCAAAGTGAAACTTGCGGAGGCATCTGATTGAGCTGCTAAATGGCATGGGAAAATGGCAGCCTCTTGCAACCACTGAGCCAAGGTGATAACAACAGGATTCACAAATAAGTAACTTCAGGCTCTTAATGCCTTAAAAGATCATAAGGGAAATTACACAAGCCTCAGAAGCAGCAAGAGCATGGACTGCTGTAGTTTCAGCAAATATTAGCGTCGTTATTTCCATTAGTGTTAGTTATGAATTTGAGGCTGAATGGTTTCTGGTGCTGCATTTCATGGATCCTGATTTTTCAGCCCAAGGACAAATGGAAAAGCATCAGTAAGCTTTCTGAAAGAAAGAATTCCTTGAAACAGATACCAGTTTCCTGAGAATGTGAATTACAGTTACGTCACTTGAGAATGAAATCTTGCGGACATCAAAAAGGGGATGAGATTTCCATCTCTTTACTCTTCAGCAGGAGAGCGCAGCCACCAGCCTCAGCAAGCTGTCCTACCTGCTCAAGGAAGCTCGAGGCTGAGGTAGCCCCTAATGTGTAGGTCCAGACAAGAAACTGGATGCAAAGCACTTTTCCCAGTAACTAGTGGTGACGCCAAAGGCTCCCTGGCATACAGTAAGATCCAGGGTACGTGCCTGAGTTTTATATTGCAGCTGTTATAAGCTCTAGGATTTCGGGTGCCCTGTAATAATGTTGTGCCTACAGTGAATGCGATGGAGATTAGGGTGATGGAGAGTCAAGATACTCTTCTTGGGTGAAAGCCTTGCAGAAGTTTGTAATATGGGTTAACATGCATAATTCAATTGATCCCTTTTCCCGTGTTCAGGGCTGTGTAACTAAATACCAATTTGCTAACGCAACTGGAATGATGAAGCGATCTGTGGCTGAAAAGCTTCCTTATTACAGATAATCCCACTGAGAGAGGGAAGAAGGGGAAAAAAAGGGAAAAAGAAAAGGCACACAGCAGAAGAGGAAATACAGGTCTAAAATAGCACTGATGTTCACAGGGGAGAACTTATGTCTTCATCCCTATTTACTTTATGTATGTAAATCCACGTGCGTGCACAGGCTATGCAACAAGTCAGAAGTGATGCTACTTGCTTCCTCTGGCCAGGGAGCAAAGCGAGTTTCAAAAATACCTTCAGTCCTTCGTTCAGAGCTTTGCTTTTATTAATCCTGAGAGTTTGTGGTCACCTCCTCATGCTAAGGAATTTGCTGCTAATGTCCCGCAGTGCAGTGAGAGGCTCTGCCGAGTAACATCTGTGCATTTCTAAAGTTTTCCTGTAATTTTTGTATTTTTAGGTAACCAGCTTTTGTAAGCTTGCCCTTTTTGTAATTAATCGAATGCAGAGATTTGTTATCTCATTCTTTTTTCTTTTTACTATCACTTTTTTTTATTATTTTCCTATTTCATTTTATAACTGACCACAGGCTTTTATTTGAATTACAACAGTGTAACTTGGAAGCTATAAAATTTATCTTAAAATGAGACTAAACATCTGCTAGAGTTCTGCAACCCTAAATGCTTTGCTTTATTGTCAAGATGGCCTGTTTGGACCTCCACGTTGGCTTTTACTTTGCCCAGAAAGTGTAACTTCACTTACATACATCATTTTTTTCCAGAGATCAGCAACACACAAGTGTTCAGGGCGGGCTGCTAGATTCTTTTTTGCTGTGCAACACAAAAACCAAGCTAGCGCTGTTCAATCATTAGGTGCAATGCGTTCAGCTCATACCCCCAGAGTGCGGCTGCAGGAGCGGGGAAGGTGCTTTGCAACATGAATAGCATTAAACTTTTGCTCTGTAGATCCTTAAATCCATTAGTTTTCTTATTGTAAGGAGTTTGGGCACTGGTTAAGGAGCAGAATAGCATAGCAATGGAGAGCTCAACAGATACAGAGCAGGAAAGATCCTTTCCCACAGCTGTTGAAGTAATGGGTGCTATGCCAAATTGCTGATACTCTTGAATAACATGTAGCAATCTCAGAAAGGACAGTTTTGTATGTGCAAGGCTAGCACTCGAATTGATTAATCTTTTTCAAGCCAGAGCCTGGCTATTCTTTTGCAGCAATTTTGTCCTTAAGCATAGATCCAAACTGTTGGTAAAGGTTGTCTTAATAACTGGCTTTTTTCTTTCCTCACTAGAAAGAAGAATGCAAGCACGAATATGAAGTGAAGCGTTTCCTGTACTTGCTGCAGCGCGCAGATGTTCAAGACAGGGATTCATCGTTGGCCAAAGAGGTTCCTCTGACAAGATGAAAAAGCCACGGAGGAGCTCTCCGCTGCCCTGGAGTCGCAGTGACTGCTGCCCAATTTAAAATCCATGCCAGACTGTGTCCGGGTTGCCTGACGCAATGAAAGAAGTGGTGTTCTGGTCGCCCGAGGAGGTGACAAATTGGCTAACAGAGAATGCTGTGCCTGAGTATTGTGAGCCGCTGAAGAGCTTCACCGGGCAGGATTTGATCAATCTAACAGAGGAGGATTTTAAGAAGTCGCCTCTGTCGCGAGTGTCTTCCGATAGCGGGCAGCGGCTATTGCACATGATCGAGACTCTGAAAATGACTCACCACATTGAGGCTCACAAAAATGGGCACGTCAATGGGCACATCCATGTCGGCATGAGTGAGGCCGCGCGCGAAAATGGCTTCAGCAGCAAAACAAAACTGAACGGGATGCCCAATGGGTATAAGAAAGAGATGATAAAGATCCCCATGCCAGAGCCGGAGCGCTCGCAGTATCCCATGGAATGGGGGAAGACTTTCCTGGCTTTTATTTATGCACTTTTTTGTTTCATCTTTACCACAGTGACTATCTCAGTGGTTCATGAACGAGTGCCTCCCAAGGAGGTGCAACCTCCCCTACCAGATGCATTTTTTGATCGCTTTGATCGGGTGCAATGGGCCTTTTCTATTTGTGAAATCAACGGCATGATCCTTGTAGGACTGTGGTTTGTTCAGTGGCTGCTCTTAAAATACAAGTAAGTAAGACTGAGTGCCGGGTTATACTTGCCGTTGTTTTTGGGGGCTCAGGTACTGGTTTAGATGTTCATGTCCAAGTAAAATGGGGCTTCTTGTGATCTTCCTGAAAGAGATACTATGCCATGGGATCTGCAATTTGTGGGAAAGAGGTTCAGTTGAACTACTGCATGAGAAACTAATAACTATGGACTTGTTTGCCTATAGAATTGAGCCCTGCTGGCTACCAAAAGAGTGAGTTTGCAGGGTCTCGGGGCCATCTGTTTACCTGCTTTCACCCAGTCAGGATGGCAAAGTAGAGTTTGCCTGCCAGTGGAAGTCCCCTACCTCATCTTCTACCAAACAGATGTGCATGTGGATACTTAATTTAGTGCATCTGATGTGCTTAAAATCCACACCTTGGGCTGCCTTGCAGTGAGTCGTCTGATATAAAATCTGCTGCTGCCAAGACTCAATGACTGAAGCGTTCAAAGTCAAGTGGCCTTGAGCAGTACAATACAAGTAGCGTGTCACCTTTCCTTCCAGACAGCAAACACAAATGTATTCCCAACCTAGAAGCACGCTATTAAATGTCAAGAGTTGGTCTGGAAAAGAAGAATTGGAAATAGCTGGATAGTAATTGTCAGTGCTGTGGACAAAAGAGTGGCTGCGGACAGTGCGGTGTGAGAAGCAAAACACTATGAAAACTTGCCCGCATGCTCTGCTTAGCGTCTAAATTTCTCCATCGGTTCTTGCATTTGGTCTACTGCTTTCACGTTCCTCTGTCATCTTCTGTGTGTAGGAATTTGTAATGATTTTGGAATTTTAGACTTTGCTTTTTAAAGGAAAGAAAAACAGAAGTCAATAGATCACTGGCCCTTATAACAGAGAAAAACATTAAAACCTAACCTAAGTGTAAGAATGGTATTCACCAGCTTCCCGAGGTACACTCAGCTTGAAAAGAGAGAATTGCTAAGCTCAGGCAGAATAAATTTGTGCAGCACAGTTGTGGCTTTCTATAGGAATCTGTCAAATAAATAATCCACATGATGCTGTGAACTTTTCATCCCTGAGAGCTAACTCCTGGAGAGTCAGCTTTTGCTCTGTGTGTTCTCAGTAATGCATTTCTGATGAGCACTTTCCATGCAGCAGGGTAAATTTAATCTATGAAAAAGCAAAAAAAAAAAATTATTTTATGAAATACAAAAGTCATTAATACATAAAGGGAGTGCTGGAAAAAATAAATCAGTTCTGAAACAGTGGATTTATCATCTTTCTTATTGCTTTATACTAGTTGAAGTATTTTATTAGCTGAAATTTTAAAACCATTGTACACTTTTACAGAGGTTGCACTTCTTAAAGGAAAGTTTCTAGAATGGTTAAGTTATTCCATCATTTATTTTTATTGCAGGACTCTAACAAGCTGTGAAATTGATTTTTTTTTTTTGAATTATTTTATATTTTTAATGTACACACATGCGTGGGAGGACAAATTTACTCTGACTTGGCCTCTTGTTTTGTTTAGGGCTATAAGCTTCAATATTAGATTCCTTTATCAGTAGCTGCGGTGCTGAGCACTGTGGTTCCTGTCCCTGTTGCTCCAACTTGCCTATGGTGAGCTACAGGGAGTATTAACTTACTTGGCCTCTCTGAGCATAAAATTTTTATTTATTTATTTATTTATTTATTTTAAGACCAAGAGAGGTATCTAGAGAAGATGACATGGGATCACTTTCAAAAATGAAGTGTCAGGTTAACAAGGCAGTATGAGGGATCCCAACACCCTGTGCTGGAGCTGTGAGCAGAGTCTTCAAATATATTATAGCAACATCCATAAAGTCCTTGGAGATCTCAAAGCAGTGAGAGATGGGCTGACTTGACAACAAAGTATTTGACATCACTGGTGGATGCAGGGATCCCCCAATACACACACACTATGCTTTGCCATGTTCCTTCTTATTTGCTTCAGGAGGAGATCTCTCTTTCTGCTGTAAGTGGAAGATGTTAGAGAGGCTCATCAATGGCTTTCAGGTCCTAGTATCAGCCATGGAGTAGCCATTCTCTTGCAACCTTTCTTTCTTCTTGCTCATCAACGAACAGGGCTATCATCTACAATTAGAAAGATCCCCAACCATTTCTTGCTTTTTCTCAGTAGACCTCCCAGTCCAAGTAGAGATGTTTCCAGCAGGAGTAGAAAACATTGGCAATGGAGGCCCCAAGAAACCCAGAAACTTGGTGTATAGTGGCACCCAAGGTTTGTGGTTTGGGAAGTAACTTTTAAAGCCTTTCTAAACTGGATTAGTGCAATTCTGATCATAAATGTGTCTGCAGGAGAAAAGTTTTAGAAGCTGCTGCTGCTTGTGTGTGACAGCATGAGTCAGATTCTTCTTGCTGTTTTTAATACAGGTTCAACAATGGGGAGAAACAGATAGACATTAGGTATTCTTCACCCTTAAGACACACCTAGAAAAGGACCATCAAAAGGTTTGAGCCTTACCTCTGTCAAAGTCTGATAGACCTGTAAGAAACCGAAAGGGAGGAAAGGGAGAGGTGTTCCTGTTCTAATGAACTCAGTGCTGTGGCTTACTTATGGCTCTGGATGGTGAATGCCTAAGTGCTAGGAAAGAGTGGAATCGGTTCTGTGGCATAGGTGTTATCACCTCCCTTTGAAACTAATGCAAGAATAGCAAGAGGAAATGAGGCCAGCTGGACCTCCCTCACTTTTCTAATCTCTGATGGTTTGGGTATAGTCCATTTGAGATATGAAGATAAGAAGTGAAGCCAGGTGATTGCTGGCCAGGATGAAACCATCTCAGCCTAGTCTGATGACAGAGATACTATTCGCAGATGTCTCCAAAGGAAAGGATCAGGATCACTGATAAATCAGAAGCATTGCATCTGAGCTGAACTGTAACCGGTGGCTGGGCTGAACCTTCAGTGAAAGCAGACTGCTTCCTGATTTCAGACTTTTTGAAATCCTTTTTCTTTGCCCAGCAGTGAAACGTATACTACTTGTCATACCGGATAGGTTATTTAGCAATAACCTGATTTCATCCAGGCTTAGCCTGCTATTCTCAGAAGCGGTGAAGGATGATAGAGGTGTGCGTCATTCACATTACTGTTAACTCAGGTCTTTGTTGTCTCACCAGTTAGTCCAGGGATTGCACAGTGATGTTGAATAGGACCTGTGTGTTTTTTGTGACATTTCAAAGTTGTGGTCTAAATAGAAGAGGGTGTTGAGTGTGACCTGTCCGCAAAAAGACTTGACAAAGCACAGTACAATGTTTTCTATGTTTCCTGTGGCGTTGAGCCTAAAAGAGTTTTGTTCTGTGCTGAATGCTTCAGGAGGATCCAGAAGCATAAGAATGCCTTTCTTTTGATTTTATTGTTGGTCCATTAGTTCTTCTAGAGCAGTTTCAGTCTTGTCCTCTGCAATCTAGACTGTAGAGAGTTTAAGGTTATCTTCAGTAAGAGAATAGGGTTTCTGGCTGGCTCTGTCTTACCTGCTCTGTAAGCTTCCTCAAGAACGAAAGCGTCAGTGTTCAGTAGTTGGCTGGATTGGACAGAAGGAGAAAGGTGCCTACTCTCTTCGGCACTTCTGTTTTCAGTGTGAAGCACTGCCCATGGCATTTACAGTAGGTTGAGTTGGTTGGTTTAGAAAGCAGAAGCAGGCTGGATGTGCAGGTCTTGATGGGAGCCTCCTTTGAGCTGGCCGAGCCTTTTTCATGAGGGAACATAGGGAACTGGAGGAATTTAGGCAAGCTGCCGATCTGCGAGTACTGCCGATGTGCAGGGAAGTTTTCTGGGAAGCATTCCCAGATGCTTTTGGAGAAGTACGGCGGTGGTTCTTGGCTGCACTTTGATTCAGCCTGCATGCTCACAGGATAGAAAAAAACCCACTGAACTCGTTAGGTGAGAACTAGATAGTTGTTGATAGATTGTCCTGGCCAGTAATAAGTTTAGAGGATGTAACTGTTAGCTTAGATTGCGTGGTGAATGTTGAATAGGCCTTCATAATTGCAAGATAAGAAAAATGCTATTTTGAACAGAAAATATGTGGCTTTTTACATCTTAATATATTACAGTACACACAGCACTTTGACACAGACTTTTCTAAGCTAAGTACACCAAGTACAACCAAATAGCTTTGTGGGTAATGTTAATAAAAAGCTTCTGCAATGTTCAGTGCTAGGTAAAAACACTACTGCTTCTTAGCTGTGGTGCTTCTCAGTCCTTAATCCCCCCCCCCCCCCCCCCCCCGTTGTCTTTACAGCAGGTTATAAAGAGAAGCAACTTAGTATATGGTTATAAAAGCAAGGCATAGATGTGATATCATTAATGGATCACCCTTCCAACCAAAAAATAACCGCATATAGAAAAAGAGATGAAAACCTCTTCCTCAATGGCATAGTGCCTTCAACTTTCCATTTCAGTTCATGGAGCTACAGTAACAAAATATGATTTTTAATTTGCAATTATGGCACTGTTAGCCCTGGGAAGGAGCTAAAAAAAAAAAAAAAAAAAAAAAAAAAAAACTAAAACACTGTGTTTCAATAGCCATGGGCACTCTGAAGTGTAATAAAATACACATACTCTGTATGCTTCACTGTCGTATTTGAAACTTTTCTGATAAATTAAGACTCCCAAAGTTTTTATTGATACAGCGCTGCAAAGTCATACTCCCATGAGAATGGGAGCACTGCAGTTTAATGTCCCTATCAAAAGCTATTAAAAAAATGGCCAATTCTGAGCTTCAAAAGAGCTCAGCTTGGTAGAGGCCAATGGAAATACTTTTTTTAGAAGGAAAAGTTTCAAAATAGCAACAAACAAATGCCAGGAGTTATACCCTTTGATGGCAGGGTAATCCTTTTATGTCCAAATAGTCATATTTGTAAGTAATGATGACTTAATATATATATACATACATATATATATAAATATAAAGGATTTGTAACCACCAAGCTGAAATTGTAGCTTGTGCAGTTGCTGTTTTTGCAAAACTGCTTTGCAGCACAGCAGACTTGTATCTGGCCTCTCATTGCTGTATTTCAGCAATTAATTGGCAGCCCTGAATGAATAAATCTGCTTGAAACTATGGCTGTCTGCCTTTGCGGTGTCTTGCCATGAAAACACCATTTTTTTACATATAAGGTAGCTCTGAATGGGTATTTCTGAAGTTTGGGTTCTTATGTGTATTGTTTGCTTTTTTTTTTTTAAAAAAAGCTATTCAAGAAAGATACGTTCATTGGAAAGAGAAGTCACTATTCATTTCTGCTGAAGTTTTCTGTAGAAGTAGTATTTGTTCTCATGCTTTCAGGTCATGTAGAGTTATTTCTTCCAAAACAGCCCTTCGTAGTTAATAAATGTGTGTTTTGTCTTGTACTACTGAAAATATTGTAGCTTTTATTTCCTTCCTTTAATACAAAATTAGTTATTGACCATTCCAAGCTAACTGAGAGGTGTGGGCCGTGAAATCCTTCCTAGTGTCTTCAGTGCTAGAGTTATACAGATTCTCATGATACAGTCATTAAGTTTCCTGTAATCAACTTTATGGGTAATCTTAGTCGAGGTCTTTGTGTGTTTCTGACCTGTAAAGCATGGGAAAGTGTCAAGTAGTTCAGTGTTCTTAGGTGTAAACTGATACGCATGAATACATCCTGAAGTCCTGAGTTTCAAAAGCACCAATAAGGGAAAAGTTACAAGCTTGTGTGTTTTATTTACCTTTGCCTATTTTTGTTTGCATTGAGTGATCTCATTTTTTTTCTCCCCTTTTTTTTCTTCTAGGTCTATTATTAGCAGAAGATTTTTCTGTATAGTTGGCACACTGTACCTATATCGGTGTATTACAATGTATGTAACTACACTCCCAGTACCTGGCATGCATTTCAAGTGCTCTCCAAAGGTAAACTCCTTGCTTCCATTCCATACTGTTCTTCTGCTGTCTCACCATTGCCAAAAGCTTCACTTTCACAATAATTGTTACTGTTTTGAAAATATCAATTTGGCATGATGGGGGGGCTTCCTTCTGCTTTGCCTCTTGGTTGAGATGTTGATTACTTTTAGGCACTGCAGGCATTCCTAATCATTTTGAAGATTTGATCTGTGCAGTTTCGGTAGCGTTTTTGCCTGGTTTGTGTGACCAGCTTTTTTCCACCTCTAGCAAACCAGCTGAAGCATTGCAGTTTACAGAGGTTGCCATACAGGACTCATTTATTTCTGAACAATTCAGTGTATTATGTCAGACTACAATTTGTATTTGAAAATGGTCCAGAGAGATTTTCCTTTCAGACCAGTTCAGCATGAAGCTTTTTTGTCCTCTTTGTTGCCATTTGTCCCTTGGAAGTTACAGCTTGAGATCTTCGTTCGATCTCTGGACCTGACTTCATCTCCGATGAGAAATTCCATCGCGACTCCCCTGTGTCCTGTAGTTTGGACCAGGGAACATGCGTTGTGCTCACAGGGTGTGCTTGCATATAAATATTTTTGCAATCATGTTAGAGAGGGCAAGAACTTGCCACCTCCTCACCTACCAAGCAGTGATGCCCTTCTGTCGCTCCCATAAAATAGACTTGCAAAAGCTATCGCTGACATAAGCTCACTAAGGCAGAGATGCTTTAGGCAGGACCCTTTTAGTTGCTGATGAATGGTAATTCATGTGGTCAGGGTGGGGATGGGACAAGGACAATCTTCTTGCACCTATCTAATGTAACACAAGCATTTGTGTAAGCTCTTTGCTGTAACATGCTGTTCGTGGTAGGGAAATGCAATTTGATCCTGAGTGAACATATGTGATATGACACAGTGTGCCTATATTTGATGCTAGTGCTCTTTCTCCGCTGCACTTCATCTCCTGGCCCCTCCTGGGATTATCTGCACTAACTTGATTTAAGCAGGAGAAAGAAAACAAGTAATTTCTGTGAAAACATCTATTGCACATGCAGCCCGCAGATTTTGTGTGCACAGTCGGAGGTTAGATGATGGGTAGCGAAATCATAAATCAAACTCCTGATTTGACTTGATATATGTCCTGGCACTGTTTTGATGAGTAGTGCTGGAACATATAAATCTACAGTGCAAACAGAGATGCAGTGCTTCAGTTCCTGGGGGAAATGAAGCCAACAAATGCTTGACAAATCAGAGTGTTTGCCAAGCCACATGTGACTACTTAAGAGACTTAAGTCTTTTGTAAAGAGAAGTGAGTGGGGGAGAAATCATCATTGTATTTGATCAGTCAGCCATTATGAAATTAAAAAAAAAAAAAAAAAAAAAAAAAAAAAAAAAACATAGGTCTTTATGAACCTAAATGAGTAAATCTGCCATTTTTAGAAATTTACAGAGTTGGCATGTTGACCGCGTTACTCAAAGTAAAGACAAGCCTACGTTGCGCTCTTCTATTTCTATGATGAGTTTCTGCTACTAATAATAGCAAGGTTTTCTTGAAAGATATAAATATATTGGTGGGAAAAAATAGCTTCTTATCACCTTATTGAACTATACATAATTGTAAAGAGTGAGCATTTGGGAGCATTTTAATATTTGGTAAGGAACTGTTAGCAAGAAATATTTAATTACTACAAAGGATGCCATGTAGATATGTCCAAAAAGCATTATTTGCATTTCTTAAAATAAGAATAAGCTTTAAAGTAGAGGAATAACATGCCTATAATAATTGACCGGGTGAGCTTTGTTTTCTTCTGACTATTAAGTGGTTCCAGGGGATTGTAAAATTTCTTAAAATGAGCTGAGACGGTAGCAGGAATGGAACTGAGGGCATTGATCCGTTAGTTCTTCTTTGAACTCAGTGTCTGGCTTCCCTTTGGGTCCAGGAGGTGCTTGATACGTCCCAGTAGTGCTTGTCCCACAGTGCTCCCCCCCCCCCTTTTTTTTTTGGTGGGTCCTTCTAATGCACGGGCTCATGTTAGAGCTGGGAGCAGCGAAACGAAGGTCTGCGAGCGTCAGGGAGGATGTGTGGGAGAGTCCTCCCAAGAAGGACTCCAATTTGGCTTTCCAAAGGCGAATTGGGATGTATTAAATATCCTCTGAGCCAACATCATGAGCTGGAGGTGGTCTGGATCAACCTCCGTCAGGTGTTCAGGAAGGCCCTATTACTCATGGGGCCTATTTGAATTAAAGCTAGGCTGTGCATGCATGTGTTTGGCGCCGTGCTCTAAGAAATCCCATTTGTGTTTCTTTCCAAATGCAATGTGGAAAGAATTTCTATTTATTTATTTATTTATTTTGAAGGCTTTCCAAGGCAGTGGAGGGAATCTTAGATTTTTGGGTAAGACATTCTCTCTTGTGCATTAAATCTGGATTTAGGCAGCTGAATATGTGTATTGGGCAGTTCATCTGCTTTTTTCTGTTGGACTATCATCTGTAGGGCCTGCACTGTTACGAACAAGCTGAATTAATTAAACTTAATTTATTTAGAGTGTGTTGCTTCTCTAACAGAAGGAAAAAACAGATGTTCAGAGAACATGAAAAAAATCTAATTATAACTGGAAATATTTTTAATTACTATTTTTGTGGAGCTGTTTGGAGTTTTTTTGACTATATTCTAGAATTGGTAGAAAAGCATATTTTCAAAGCATTATTTTTCTGACCCTCACTGTGTATCCATGGCTTACAAAAACATCCCGCAAAGCAAAGATATAATGAATAATTAAAAAAAAAATATATGAACCCATTACTTCTGCTTGAAGCTTCCTACTAAAACCATCCTGCTGCACAGCTGCAAACATTAGCAAATGCTGCCAGCAAAACCTCTACGAAAAATTATACCTTTAAATGGCAGCAGCAATCAGTATTTCAAAATAACCAGAGAAAACAGTTTTTGCTCACCTACTTTTTCTTCCATAACTGTGGCACTCTGCATGTAGCTGTTGATGGTATTTTAGTCCCTTTGGAACTACTTTTTTGATTTGGTATCACACTGGAAAGATACCATGTTTATTACTGCACCTGGAAGTGACTGAGTTTACACATATGTACGTATGTACCAACATGCATGTATATTTGTTTAAATAAAATTACCTTTTCTCCTTCAATCTATTTTGTGATCGTAGAAAAAAGTTAAAAGTCCCTCAGTGTATTGTATTCTTAGGAAATTATTAAAAATTTCCTTGATTCCTTGCCTTGGGAATGCTTCAAACAAAATGATAGTTGAGGCAGATGGATGTAGGTGAATATAGTCTCCTGCTGTATTCATATGAAGACTACCGCTATAATGCACGCAAAGGATCCAGAAATAACTCATGCCTCATTTCCTGTCTTTTTTTTCCTCTAGAAACATGTTGCTAGCTTTTGGGAAAGGATAGGATTTTACTGATTTAACTTCTCATGTAACAACACAAAAGAGAATAAACCATCTCTCCGGCGATGGTGAAAGAGCTACTTGCTCATGCTGTCCTTTAAACTCTGAATGGTTGGCTTTAACTTGTTACCATGATTTTGCTTTACTCTTCCACTAGCTTTTTGGAGACTGGGAATCTCATCTGCGAAGGATAATGAAGTTGATTGCTGGCGGTGGATTGTCCATCACAGGATCCCACAACATGTGTGGTGACTATCTGTACAGCGGTCACACTGTCATATTAACGCTTACATACTTATTTATCAAAGAGTGTAAGTACATTGCTGTTCTTGCTGAATGTCCTGTTGTATAAATTCTCTTCTTGTTAAAGAATTACTGTTATGCTGATTTTCAATTATTAGGAATTCAATGGTATGACTTAAAGAGAAGTTTGGAGTAAAACACTTTACCATGTCGATATTTGAATTCTTGATTTTATTTCAAAAATATTTTGTTTTAAGTATATTTCAAACCTTTTTTCTACTCTACCCGAAGGACATTATTTTAACTAAGTGTCTCCTGGTCTGGCAAGATATGGATGCCCTGCTAAATGCAGTGCTGCTGATTTTACAAAGATAGACCTTTAGCACATGCATTTATGTTGCATGAAAGAATAATTGGTTGCTGTGTATGTGAATCAATACTAAAGTACAAAACAGTTACTTTTGCAGACCAAGATCTATTAGATCTTTGTCTGTTGGACTTCTAAATTGCACCTTAAGAGAGCAATATTATTTTGTCACTGGATTGATGTCTGCATCCTCTACTAATTATAGCAATTGTCTTGAGCGTTCATAACATTATGCTTTGAAGTCATCACTGCTTGTTCTTCTTTGCAGATTCTCCACGGCGACTCTGGTGGTATCACTGGCTTTGCTGGACACTCAGCATGGTTGGGATGTTTTGCATCCTCCTTGCTCATGACCACTACACTGTGGACGTGGTGGTGGCGTACTACATCACTACACGACTTTTCTGGTGGTATCACACAATGGCCAACCAGCAAGTGAGTTTCTCGCAGTCTTTGGATCTGTTTGGTTCTGCGCCTCTTACTGTGGTATGGCAGTGGGGGAATAAGCATACCTTGCCTTGAGCCTTTCTGCAGGACTAACAGTGGACTCAGCAGTGTCCTGTGACGTGTCCCTCTCTTCCCCCATCACATTGTGTTTACAGGAAGAACAAGAGACATCCATTGAGCTCCTCTTGCGTTTTGACTGCAAAAAATACCCAAAGGCTTACTGACAGGCAGGCCTCTCTCCTTTGGCTGCAGAACTTGAATTTTTAAGTCCCACTTCTGTGGTATTAGAGCCAGACATTTAGGTGTGGGCTTTTTTTGTTTTGTTTTCTTAACTGAGTTTTCCTTGTGTTATGTGGCTTGTACTCTTTAGTTAGGTGACAACAGTATTGAAGAACGGTATGAGGCCAGATTGTTCACACTAGAAATGATCCGTTTGCTCAAAGTGTTTCAAAATGACAGTAAGTTCCCCTAACAGAGATAAATATTTTCATTTTGGAGGACAGCAGAGTAGAACAAGCTGCTTTTGTTCTAAGGCCTGTGTCTAGCAAGACATGAAAAATTGGGTGATGCAGGGAATACTGAGAAAAGAAGCTGCACCGCTTCACAGGAGGAAACATAACATAAGATGGGAGGTGGCAAAGCGTGATTATTAACAGTGTTGAAATACTTGCCCAGAGAGTAGGGGTAAATGATTCAAAGCTCTGATGAGGAAGTCGAAGTGAGGTCTCTTGTAGTTCTTTGTTCTTACTTTCCTACCATTGAACTAGATCAATAAAAGATGAGTTTACATTGCTAAAAAAAATGCACAATTCCATTATGTGTGAAAAAGACCTAGTGAGGTAAAAGAAACTTAAGACAGGATAATTTCTCAGTCTGTAACAACAGATCAGAGTCCAAAATATTTTCTATGCAAAATAGAGAAGGCTATTTTACTTATCAGTTGCATGTAACTCCAGTTAATTATGTTTGATAAAGGTCTAGTTTGATAATAAGAAGTTTGCAGTTTATATCTTCATGGGGCAGATTTTTTAGTTCATATCGATGTCTTCTAGTTAAAATGTCCTGTATTATTGCAAGGATTTTGATGCTACTTGAAGCGGTACACTGCAGTGAAGACCCTGCATCACCTGGGTGCTGTTGTATATATCTGCCACGAAATACCTAACTGAGATTTCAGTTCAATATTAATCACCATTTGGGAATTACTGTGTTCGATAGCAAACCGTGCCCAAACTTTGTAACTCTCCTAACTGAATTTGCTCCTGTGCTCTGTCGAAATGACAGTACTGGGTGCCTGTGTTTTGAAGTTGGAAGTTACTAAGTCAGACTTACCTTAAATGCTAATGAGGGCTTGCTTCAGAAAAACTCTTTGCCTTGTTGTGTGGAAAGGCATCCATTGTGCTGTGTGATGCAACTCGGATTAAATGGCTCAGCATTGCCTCCCTAAACCGGTAGGGCATTGGGAAACCTTGAAAATAACGATTCCTGGGTCCTTCCCTGATGTGCGTTTGTATGCAACACTGTTGTTCTTCCTTGTCCTGCTGCACATGCAGAGGGAGAAAGGTATGGCTGTGGCTTGTGTGTGACCTTAAAATTCAAAGGCAAAGTCCCCCGGGTTTAAACTAGATTTATTTTACATATGAATTTCGAGACGTGGGAATAAAGCTCAGTATGCAGACATTTTCTAGTGGGCCAATGCAGTGAAGTCATATGAGTAAGTAACGTGCTCTTTTGTAATTATTTTCTCCAATTATCCCCATGCAGGTGCTAAAAGAAGCTTCCCAAACTAACCTCCTTGCAAGGGTCTGGTGGTACAAGCCCTTCCAGTACTTTGAAAAGAACGTTCAAGGAATTGTACCTCGCTCCTACCACTGGCACTTCCCCTGGCCGGTGCTCCACCGGGGTAGGCAAGCTAAATACAGCAGATTGGTGAATGACACATAACAGCGTGTTAAAATGACAAAATGTGGAGGGAAAGGACCTGTCCCAAGTGCTAAGAACTCCATACGAGAAGATGCCATAAAAAATGAACTGCTCCCTAACCCTTTCTTTTAACAGTTACCTTGACTTAACCTATTCAGTTACCTGGTAAGCACTGTGATTTTTTTTCTCTCCAAAGGATCTACGTTGGACAACAATAAAGAAAATTTAACTTATCATGCACTGTTATACATTTCTTGTTAATAGATTTGGGATTTGCATTACCCATCAACATGTTCCTTTGTATATGATGTGACAGCATAGATGAAAGCTTTTATATCATAAGTTCTGGTCTTTCCAGTCACGTCTGGGAATAAAGCATATTATTTTCTTGGGAAAACATACTTTTCATATCTCTTGCCCCAAAGATTGGGCTGTAAGCCATTTTCTAGCATATGACTATATGAAGGTTTCTAAATACCTGCCTTGGGTAAAATTGAGAAATCTTTCTACCTGTTGCACCGAGATACAAATAAGATGATAGACACAAGAAGGTTTGGTAATCTTGATTTTGTAGAATCTGCAGTGACTGTGTCAAAGTGCAAAAAAAAAAAAAAAAAAAAAAAAAAAAAAAAAAAAGGAAAAAAAAAAGATGTAAAGTGATTTTCTAAGTATTTCCTAACTTTATTTTTCAAAATGTGTATGAAAATTAAATTTAAAAAGATTTTTACATGTCAGAGAATAGAGAGTTAAAATTTAAAAAAAATGCTTCTTGGGAGAGAGAGAGATTTGTCTATGTTTCTAGTGCCTTTCTTGTCTTGATTGTATGGTCAGTAGGCAGTCTTAAATGTTTTTATTTAAAATAAAGTATTCCATGAAAGCAGAATTATATATACTGTATAATTACTAATTTTTGCATTTATAGCTAAATTAAACTGGAAATTTGCTTATAATGTTGAAATCGCCATGTGTAGGGAAAAACCAAATAAAAAGGGTCAGATCTTGTTCACACATTGTGGGCAGGTCATACTAAAATATATCACTTTATTGTCTACTTGGTAGCTGTATTTTAAAAAGAAAAACAGCCATGAATTCCTGTTTTTTAAGAATTTTACAAATGATCACTGAGTGAACTACAAATGGTTTCTCCATCCCCTATTGAAATGTTGTTGAAAAACAACAAAGATTATCTATTTCTTTAAAATATTTGTGCAGAAACTGCATGTAATTATCAGTTTCACTCCTACCATACATACTGTATGTCTGGGGAAGTATTCTATCCTACGTGCAGAACATGCCAATGTGCAGAACAAAATAGTTTTTTTAAGAATGAAGAAGAGAAAATATATATATAAATATATATATATCCATTCTGTATTTTACGTGAAGCAGAGTTATCTTCTGTAGGGTTTTTGTGTATTCACAAAGTGATATTTGTATTGTAAAACAAAAATGGTGAAGGAAAATAAAAAGGCTTTTAAAAAATGTAGTTTCCTTTATCTTTTTAATATTAATTTTAAATTTAAAGCTAGGTTTATCCTTCCAAACCTTGCTTTCAATTTTATGTGTTATTGCACTGTAGGCCATCAAAATTGGACTGTATGGAAACTGCATTGATTTTGAATTGCTGTTCACGATTTGGCAAATCAGTGCCTTATTTGAAATAAATGCTATGCAATAGATTCTGATCTTTTAGAGGTCTGAGGGCAGATTTGAGAAGCCTTCCTTGGAACCATCGCCAGGGCTTGAAAAATCTACTCTAAAACTGCTGGGAAGGGAGCGCATTGCAAGCTAGATGTCCATAACCCCACTATCTATCGGTCTTATGATTTAAACTACAAAACCTCTCAAATTTCTGTGAGTACTTTTACAGTGAAAGATGTGGGGTTTGGGTTTTTTTGTTTTGTTTTGTTTTTTGTTTTTCTGATGAGCTAAGTTTATGTCTACTTCTCTACCATGTTCCCCAGCCTTGGCTTAGGACCTCCGTGAAGAATTGATCCAGTGTTACTTCTGCTTTGCCTTGCTGTTGCTGAGGATGCTAAATAAGATTTATCTGCTTCTTATTAGTTCCATTTTCTCCGTGGGAGGGTTGGATTTTCTTTGCTTCCCATATTTTTTGGCAAAAATCAACAGCATTTGCAAATTTTAGGGCTTAGCTCTACATGTTTTACCTTAAGTTCCTGTTGGCATTACTATCTTTGTGACTCTATGGAAAAAAATAATTAAAAAAAAATCTCAATGATTTTTTGAGAGAATTCATTCACACTCCCAGACGTAAATGAGTGAGTAGATTTTTCAAGACCTGGATCACGCACATCAGAAACCATTGACATAAGTAAATGTATGAATATATGCACATGACATTAAATGGAATCTGCTGACTTCTGCATTGTAGTGTCTGACTTACTGCATGAATTTTGCTAAACATGGTTTCATTTTTCACAGTGAAGCTGTGCTTTATTAACACATGCTGTCTTGAGAAATGCTCTCTGGGCAAGCAGGAACATGAAGCTTGCTAATGTGGCATTGCTCTGGCTGCAGCATAGTCTGAAGCAGGGGACCAAGGGAATAGATACTGTACAAAATTGTTTTGCATCAGTGTTAACTACAGACTGTGTTACTTCTTCTGCCTTTTTCTCCTTGTTCCATGTAAGTATCTCCACAGCGGCACCATTTTTTTGAGATGAGTGATAGCTTGTGATGAAGCTATCTGCACACTGCAGGGATAGGTGTGCAAAATGCAACCGCTCCTTTTGTAGCGTTTCACTAATGAATTGGAAGATCCCAGATTTCCCGTCGTCAAACACTTTGGCTATGTTTTCCAGAAATTATTCAGATATGGTATATGTGTTCTGATTAATCCGTTTTCATTTCTGAAGAATTGTAGCAAAGAGGTGATGGTGTTCTCCTGGAGATTTTGAACATGTACACTCACCTTTTGGGCTTTTTATTTCTGGGATGAGATCCTTGGCAGCTTCTCAGGGCAAGCTTGTTCCTAGCTGGAGGCTGCACCACCATGTACATCCCCCCAGAGCTGTGGGGCACTTGCACAAGGATGCTTTGCGTGAACCTGCTTTGGACAGTGAAACCTACTTGGACTCACATGGACCTTTACCACTGACTCCGGTCAGAGATGGCACAGCGAAACAGTGCCGGTGTGGAGCAAGGACCGAAGCATGCGCATCTTTGTCCCCTTCATCTTAGGCATATTTCACATAAGTCAGCATAAGAGAAAAGCTCCTTTGTTGTGCTGGCTTGATAGAAGCAGACCTAACTCCTAACGTGTCGTCAAATGCAAATTTCAGGAAGCAGGAATAACTTTTGCTAGTCTAGTTCAGCAAGTGTTGCTAGCAGGGGCCAAAGGCAGATGGATTTGCTGTTTTTCATGGTACGTTTGCAGGAAGATTTGTACCTTCCTTTTGAGCCATTGGTTAAGGGTGGCTTCCAGAGACAAGCTACCAGAACAGATAAAACCTTCATCTGATGTAGCGTGACATTTCCACACGTCTTCTCTCCGCAAGCTGTCTCTAGGCACATCTCTGACCCTGACACTTGTCAGTCTGGGCTTGCTGGCAATCTGTTGGCGTAAGTGTGGGTGAGCATAGAGCAGCCCATCTTGTTTATTTTCTGCCCAATTCTTGCCCAGCAGGGCTCTGTCTATCAGCAAAAGCCACTGGAGTTAGCTTGGCAAGGATCTGCCCCGTTCGTCCAGTTCTGCGTGGTCCTTTTTCCCTCTTCAGGCTCAGGGAGCAGCAAGGATTTTTTTTTCTCTTGTGCCAGAGTTTTTCCACTCAGGTGCTACATGGCTGTTTCTCAGCTTGGGTGTTCCAGTGTTGTCAGGAACCCAAGCGAGTGCTGTGCCCATGAGGCTGTGTTGGCTGCAGCTGTGAATGCACATTTGAGCAGAAGATCCATCCAGAGCCCAGGAGCGTCTCTGATAAACTCTGTTTTGGGTGGAAATGAGGATCCTACTGTCACCAAAGGATTTGTTTTTGACCAAATGCTTCCACATGTATTCAGCTGCCTTGTCGAAAGCTGGTGAATGGGCTTGGGGTGAGAGGTTAGCTTGGGATGTGCTTCAGTCAGAATAAAGGATGAACTGAAGCCAAAATAAACTGCTTCAGGGTTTCTTCTAGTTTCTGCTATGTTTCTAAGTACCTAAAATGCTACCAGATGCTTCGGGAAGTCCTTGCCTCTGACTCTTCCTAGCATGCTGGTCCTTTCTAGCTCCTCCAGTCCGCTTTCAATTCTTTTCTGACTTTTCCGGTCAGTCCACTTTCCAGCTTTAAGACTTGTGGGTTCTTGTTTTTCGTTTTTTAAACCTTCTACTACGTTTGTGTCTGTGCTTGCGGACACAAGAGAGGAAGGCCAATTGGGGACATCTCCTTCTACCCCTAATGGCTATAAATCACAACTCTCCTGAGCACTGTCCTCTTTTGGGTCAATGAGGCAGATTCCTTTCAACCTTAATGTATTTGCTTTTTTAACAGGTTACTCACAAGTTTGACCTGGTCAGATGGCACCTTGCAAGGGCCACTTCCTCCCCCAGGTTCAGCAGTCCCAGATGGAGGTTTAACATCCCTAGGAGCATCATCACCTGGTGAGGAAGAGCGCCTGCCAGAGCACGGGCAAGTGGGGAGACAGGTCTCTGTGGTGTGTTGCCAGTCCTTCATCTGAAACATGCAGTGGTCACTTGTGCTAACCTTATACCTTGCCTCTCAAGTGTTTTTAATAATGGGAACAGCTTTTTTGAGATCTGCTGAAGCTGAAGAATGGAGCACAGGGAGATCTGCTGAAGAGAGCCCTGCAGCCTTGAAATGATGGACAGAGGGAAGAGTCTTTTTCTGCTCTCCTTCCCCCACTAAGAGATCAGTTTACCCTGGAAATCTCTTCTGAAAGGGCAGCTAGGTGCCTGGATCTCATGGGCTACTAGACACATGCATATCCAAGGTCTACCAGTTGCCTTTTCATGACTGAGCTAGGAGAACTTCTGTTCTCCTCAGTGAGATGAATTGTAGAAGCAGGACTGCTCATGCAGCCCTCTGCTGGGTGGTTCAGTCTCTGCTATTGTTCCAAGATGACTTTTTTTTTTTCCTTTGCTCTTTCACTTTGTATTTAATAGGCTTGTAGGAAAATCAAGTTGGAAAGGATGTCAGGAGGCCATCTGTTGCTCTGCACTGATCTTTCTCTCTTTACCTGGAATGTGCAACTCTGTAGCTTTGAGAAGTGACAGATACTGTGATTTTTTTAAAATTTTTTTTAATTTTAATTTTCTGTTTTTTTAGCAAGGGTGCCTTGAAATGGCTTTCCATGCATTGCGTTTTGAAAGAGTGACAGAAATGCACCTCGCAATTTTACCTTACAGCCACTTAACCTTTCCTGGCTTAAATCCAGGATGAAAATTTGACAGATCTTAACACTTGCCCTAATGCCTTCCTGGTGATCCAGTTTGTGTTGCTGTTCAGCACAACGACAATGTGGGCGATTTTTCCATACATGCTCATTTAGGCCACCCATTGGTGTCGTCTGTATGTGGAAGGTGCTGACTTGTCTGTGCCTAGTGATGTGATTCCTTTAGAGCTGGGCTCTGTCCTGCATTTTAATTAATGGAAAATCTTAGCCAGGTGATGGGGAAATGAAGTGCAATGCTTGAGTGTCAAAAGTAATAAATGTTATACATAAATCAGGGAGCTGATATTTGGTTTTTTTGCTGCTATTTCAAACGATATCTGGCAAAAAAGATCATTTTTGTTTACAGTGGCATCTGAGGCTTTAATCCACTTGCATTTAATCTGCAAATGGATGCAAATCACAAGATCTTGAGGTGTTTGGGGTGTTCTTCATGTCTGAAAATTAACCAAGTATTACACACCAGCAAAAATTGCCAGGATTTGGTTTTTCAGAAGTGCAAGAGGGTTGTTGCTTGCTCTACATTCCAGAATAATTTTTGTATAGTGCTTGGTAGGTGTTGCTTGCTGCTTCAGTTCAGATTTGACTGGGGAATAATATTATGGTAGAGAATAAAAGTATATTTTGGAGCACTGCCTGTACTACAGTGATTTAGGAGGAAACAATTAAGAGGTGCTTATTAATTATTTGGACTAAAAATGTGGATTATGGTGATACATCATGCATGACATCTGAGTTTAGAAATTGTAGTTGTTTGAGCTTTGCGCGCCTTTTTAAAAGCCCTTCTCCCATTTCAGCCTGGAGATGTCGAAACTTCCTGTGCATGTTCTTGGCTGTGTTTTCCAGCAGGAATGTCACTGCTTATGAACGCAAATAGCTTTAATCCATTTGCTGGGAGTAGTTTTTAGCTATGCCGCAGGCCCCTTCCCAGAGAAAGCTGCTCTCACAGCATTTCTGCAATACAGTTTGCTCTCTTCGTGTGAACCATTTGCAAACACAAAAACACCAGGTCACGTAGAGATGTTGACATCCATCCTGGAAAACAGCTTCACACCCTGGCGTATAACACACGCACGAGGGCAGGTGCGGCTCTTGAAGGATATCGAGTCAGCCCTGTTAGTGCTGTGACTACAACCGGTTTGTGTTGCACAGCTCTCTGTAGGCTTCCTCTGCTTTTTCCTTTTTCCTTTCCTTTCATTTTCAGTTATTGCTTCTGTTCTGCTGAAATTTTACGTTTCAAATCTACTTGCAAAAAGGGATGTCTGGCCTTCACAGACATACTTAAAGATGGGTTTAGCTGTGTTTCCTTCTATTTCTTACAACGCTTCCAGGAACAAAGGAGCTGAAGCAGAAGTAGCAGCAGGCCGACAGCCAACGTGTCCAAAGAGTGAGCAAAGGTATTTTGCTGTCTCTTGTTTCTCCTTGGGAGGGCAGCCCTGAGATGCGACTAGGGAGAAATGTTGGGTGGAGAGTATAGCCCGGGTCCTGTAATGAGGGCTCCTGCAGTGAGGGATTGTGAGACCTTGATGCAGTCATGCTTATCTGCAGCAGAAAGACTCCTGTTGATTTTATTTCATAACAAAACCCACCTGCATCCTGCTTAAGTTGCTCAAGTCCAAATTCAGATAGCTCTTGTGACTAGAGAAAAGTATTTCCACTGCAGGTGACTGTAAACTGATAATCCTGCCAAATGCGAATGGGACAACTACTCCCAGCTAAAGGGTGGTAGATTTGATTTTACCAGAGAAACTAGAGGTTTCACAAAGCAATATAAGGCAGCTGCATAATACCACCTTGGACTGGCAACTATGCTCAAGATTTTGAGAAACAGTTGAGGAGGTTTAAACCAAATTCAGATCCTGGTGAAAAATCTGAATTGCAGCATATGCTCCTGGAGGCAGAAGATGCTCCAGAAGGAAATCACTGCATGTCTCAGATACTCGACTAGAGAGCCTAAGAAAGATCCTCTGTTGCTGTTTGGTACTTCAGGATCTATCTAGAGTTATCTGCTGCTCTGTGCCAGCCCAGCTGCAGCAAAAAGGTGGGAGGAAAGACACCACCTAAACTGACAGAACAACCATGGGAAATGCTCAACTTTTGGTAACCCATACACTGGCACTTGGAGTTGGGCTAATTACTGCATTAGCAATTATTGCATTACTAAACACACTCTCAGAAGTTGAGGATTTAGCCACAGAATTTGACTCTTTCATGGACAGGAAGAGTCTGCGGTTAATGAGAACTACCTCTTGTCTGAGACTTCTGAGAACATCTGTATCAAGATTATATCATGGAAAACCCACAGTAGTGTTGATGGAAGGGGCTCTGGGGTCCTCTGCCTGGAGCAGGACTTACCATCAGCAGTAGCTCAAGGCAGCTATGTCCTTGACTCCCAAGCCTTGAAACACTACAGCCAGCACAGGAGATGTTTTGGTGATCAACAGAGCCCAGGCAATGCTGTCGTGGTGGAAAGAAGTTCTCCTTTTCCTCAGGCCTGAGTATCAATCTAGAGCGGAAGCGTAACACACATCTACCTGAGATAAGGAAAAAAAAAAATCATCCAGAATATGGGGACAGGCTCAGATACCTTTTGGATGGCTTTGAGATTCTGAGAATAACATCTTGTAAAAAGCAAAGACGGTTTTTGCCAGCAGTGAAATCCATCTCAGTGTGTGTTTATTCCTGGTGGAGTTGGATAGGGTCTTTCCAGATGATCAGGTAAGCTGGAGCAAGAGTGAGGTGGTGAATTACAGGGCTATACTCAAGCCCGGCCGTGATTTCCTCCCACCATGTGCCCCTCAAATTCTGGCCCAAATCTTAGCCCTTCACCCAACACATTTAAGTACCGCTGCACAGAGCGGGCATTTGAGTACTTTCACTGGGAAAGGTGGTAAAGAAAAGCCATGTGCTGTGATCTGGTAAATCACTCCACAGCGTCTGTCCTTGTCAAAGCCCAAGCAGTTTGTTTTTTTTTTTTTTTTTTTTTTTTTTTTTTTTTTTGCTGACTATTCTGTGCAGAAACATTACCTCCTTTTGCCAGGATCCTTCCTTCCATATTCATGTAAAAGGGGCTTTGGTCATTCTTTAATAAGCAGCTTTATGTAAGAGGCTTCACAATCACCTTTTCCTCCTTGTAGCCAGGATTGCAGGCTTTCATAGAATCAGTAAGGTTGGAAGGGACACTGTAGATCATCCAGTCCAACCCTCCTGCTCCGCAGGGCCACCTAGAGCATGTTAGACAGGGTTGCATCCGGGTGGGCCTTGAATATCTCCAGAGAAGGAGACTCCACAACCTCTCTGGACAACCTGTTCCAGTGCTCTGTCACTCTCACAGTAAAGAAATTCCCCCTCACGTTCAGGCTTTGGTGAATGTCTTGTGTCTGTGCGAATAATATACCCATATCGAGAGCTGATGCTTCATTTTTCTACTACTGGTACTGACCACACTGGAGAAATCAGCTTTAATTGCAGTATCTGTCCTCCAAGTGCCAAGGTTGCAGAGTGCTTGGACTCACAGGCTGTGCACAGAGGTGCGCCTGCCAAAGGTCTGCTGGAGAAGTGCTCATCACTGCGGCATATCTACAGTGACTTCTCAGATTAAATGATTTACGCTAACAAAAACATGGAGTTGATGTAGCCAGTATCAGTGGTTGCAGAAATTCGGCCAGAAGTTCTGGTTTTGTAGAAGGTGGCACAAAATGTTCCAGTCCGATAAAGAAAAGGCTTGGCAATGTAGTGTTTTTCTGGAGAGAGAAAATGTCAGTCTGTTAATTCCCTGTCCATCCTTTTAATGCTCCCCAGCTGAGGCAAACAAAAATCAGCCAGATTATGCAGCAGATCTGTGTTCTTCCTGGCTCTGTGTATGTGGTGAGTTATAGCAGCTGGTGGGTCTCTTCTGGACTCTTTATTATGAATTTAATTAACACAAAGGCAAAAAAATCTGTGTGAAGCTACAGGAGGGTGAGAACATGGTGATAAAGAGGAGTTTTCTGAAGACATTCAAAACCCCACAACTTATCCAGCGAGATGTAGGAAGGATCTGAATTTTGGATGCAGAAAGCAGCTTCACCCTAAACACAGGGCAGAAACTGTTGGTAGAAGATGAAGTTTTAATTACAGTGCAAATGCTTGTGTGTTTTGGCTTTGGGCCATTCATGCTGCGATTTCTCTGGTCTCCAAACCAAAATTCAAACTGGCATGTAAAATCACGCTGTCAGAGTACTGTTCTGATGATGATAAACCACATCAGAACAGAAGTGATCCTTTATAGAAGGCTTTCTCCTCCTAGCTAGGCTAAGGTGTTCATTCCTTTAGTCCCCAGCCCTTGAAGCGTTATTGTATAGTGAGAATCCAACTCAGATTTTTAACATATGAAACCTTTTGCGCTGGTTACGCTTAGGTAGGATGTGGCTATCTCAGCCCTGTTCCCCATGGGGAAAAGTCGTATCCTGGCTGGCCCCCAGAATCTGCATGTCTGTAGATGGTTTAGCCAAAAGCAATAGGTGGGAGGAGTGTTACAGCTGCAGATGAATGTCTACTGTGTGACGATGAGCTGAATTTAGGCTAAGCCACTCTTAGCTGCTGCTTGAAATGAGCTGAGATGAAAGCAACTATTAAAGCTGTGACAAACTGCACCATGAAGCCATGTGAAGTGTTGTAACAGGAGTCTGGAAATGAAATGGGAAGTATGGAAAAAATACCGCATGGCTGAACTGTAGCTCCAAACACGTTTCGTGTTTCTGATATATTTTCTTCCGTTAAGATCAGGGCTCTTTTGCATTCTATATTTCACCCTAATTATGTCTTCCCTGATGCATTCAGGTAAAGCTGCTGAAGGCTTTGACCTGACAAATTCAGTAATCCCGTATCTAATCATAAGCAAGTACATTCGTAAGAGAAGAGTTTCTTTAGAAACCCCATGGCTGTAGTTTATTTTCATAATCTTCTCTGGTGACTGCCTAACAGAGACTTCAAAAAAATCAAGGATGAGATTTGTAGATGTTGAAGTGTTCTGCCTTAATTACCCAGGTGCTTTACAGTTGGAAATTTCATGCACAATCACCAGGCTGTCCCAGTAGATATTCCTGCAGTTCTGTACTGATTTTGAAGGGAAATGCAACGCTGACATTGCGTGGGTATATTGATTGGTTTGTCTGTGTTTTACTGACAGTTTTTAGGCTATATCCCTTGCAGTGAAGCAGGCAATAGTGAAGCACTGCTGATGGAGCGTTACGATCTTCTCCACTGAGGTTTCTGAGAAGGCCTATGCTATAATAGATTCAGGGTTGAAAAAGGATCAGTAGAAAAGAAAGGGAAGCAAAGGGGCAGAATAAAGAATAAGTGCTCTGCTTATTTAGTCTATCTTAGGGCTTGCTTAAATTTGAGTTTTCTTTGGAAAGAGTATCTGGAAGATCAAGGGCATACAAAAAATCTTTGGTGTCCAGTATGTACCTTACATGAGTGTCTCTTGTGAGATTTGCCCATTGGCTTTGCTGCATACCAGCATTTGAAGATCAGGAAGCTTGTGGTCTCGTGAATTTATAAAGGAAGAGCCCAGTTTTTATGGTCCAAGCTCTACTGGCTTTCACAAAACATGTGTGGAGAGGGCACCCCAAGATGTCAAGAAACATTGTTTCTGGGCCTGCTAGTTTCAGAGCAAAGATGTGGAAGATGTGTAAAAAAAAAAGAAAAGAAAAAAAAGAAAAAGAGAATCTGTAGTCTGAAATGATCTGATCATCTGTGCAAGTTATTCCAAAACGGTAGATACATGTGGAATGGAAGGATCAAAATGCCACAGTAGTGCTATGTTAGAAGAGAAATACCTGCACTGTTTTTAGTCACTAGCTGTATCTAAGAAAAGTACAAATTACTATATTATTGCATGATATCAGTAGTGGGTGGAAGCCATTTTTAGCATCATAAATAAAATGCAACCTTCTTTGGTCTCGTTTGGTGTGAAATGAGAAGAGGAAAAAATTAGAGGACTCTTAATCTTGGGAAAGAGTGCTGGCCGTGGAAAATCTTTTGTCTGTGAGAAGGTGACTTCATGTGTTATGATGTGATACCAAGTCAGATTGGTGTGTAGGGGGCTAGGCCACCCAGGCCTCACCAGACAAAGACCTCATCAAATCATTTTCCTAGGGCTATGGACATCTGACATAGTAGGATCCTCTGCCAGCATCATCTGAAAGGGTAACGTGCCTGGCACATTCTCCTATACCAACATAGAGCAGAAATGCAAGGGCATCCTGACCCCTTTGAAGACGACTACCTGTTGCTTCCCAGGCTCTGGTTTCCTTCCAGCTTGGGTCAGGTGAGTTAGAGAGCTTGACTGTCTGCACTTAACATTCAGCATTTCCTGCTAACTGGTTCTGACAGGACAGCTTCTATTTTTGCGTGAGGTTCGTTGTTTGAGGTGGGTGCTCCAGGGCTACTGCTCCAGGGTGAACATCTCTCTCCCTCCAGTAGGACCACCATCCTGGCTTGTAGTGGTTGGGCTGGTGATTTGTCTGACTTGGTAGATGTGAGGCGCAGAAACCATCAGGGAAAGTTTCTTCCAAGAAGTGGTGGAAACATTTCCAGAACTTCTCTCTGCAGTCAACTTTCCGTCATTTCTCACCAGCCCAACAACAGCTCACAGGTGCTCTGAGACACCTGCTGGACCACCAGATGATGTTCTTCTCTCTGTGCTCAATAAACATCCTCCGAGCCGTCGCCTTGGCAAGCCACCTTCCTGTAAGAGCACAACCTGGTGCCTCCAAAGAAGGCAGGAAGAGTCCAGACTGGGTTTACAAAGCACTTCAGCAAGTTTTACCAAATCTTTGCAGTCTGGAGAGTCTGCTGTTTGTACCAAAAATTGGACTCTTTCTGCCATCCTGGGCATCCAAGTAGACATGGTCATACCACCTGGATGAAATAGGGATCTGTGGGTCCTCATGACATAACCATACTGAACAGTATTTTATAAGATCTTCCCCAAAATGAGTTCTGAAGTGGCATCAACCATCCCCCCTGCCCCAGGTTGTCTATTGGTCCTTTCCAGAGTTATGGAGCTTCACTGAGGGCTTTTCTTAAGGTCTTTATGTTTTGTGAGGTGAGACCAGAAAACTACACCAATTGTTTAAAATTCAGTTTCTTAAAGACTCATTATGGCCTGGCACATATGTCACCCTTAAGAGTCCTTGCTCTTCTTGCCAACATACAACCTACTCCTGTGTCCCTTTGGCTCATCCCTGGCTCGGGAACACGCATGTATCAGCAGTGTGATAGTCTGCTCGTGCTTTTGTCAAACATGGCTCTTCAGTTACCTGCAGGGCTGGTGCAGAATTTGGGGCAACTTTGACATTTTCGTTATTCATACAAAGCTCCTAAGCTGAGAGGTACTGCTCAGAGGTTGCCTGCAATGGAAGAAAGTCCTGGTAGGTAACTATTGCTCTTTGCAATGGCTGGTGGGCCCTCCTTGTGCATCCTACCCCTTGAGTCTCATACTTTCATAATGTTGTGGCTGGGTACATGTGTGTAGTACTCTACGTCAGGATGAATCATTCCAAGGTAAATTACGGCTGTGTGTCCAGGGTGAAAATATAAGATGCTTTTTAAGAAAGAAGAGAAACTGAGATAAAGCGCGCTGGCTCTCTGTAGGGACAAATCAAGGAAAACTGGTCTGGCTAGCATACGTGACTTATTTCACACCCAGGTCAGGTCCTGGAGCAATGCAGCCACACTTACGCTGCTCTTTGCCTGAATTAATGAGCTCAGAGGATGGAAGCGATGCTCAGTTCGGAGTTCAGTCCTACCTACCGCACAGGGAGTACAGTCCAAGGATGAGTTCCTGTATGCACTTAGACAGAGCGAGTTCAAGGCTCTTCTTGCTACATCTCTGCGCAGAGCTGATGAAAGGTACTGGGCTGATAAACGCACAGCCATGCTCAGGGGTCATCTCCCATCCAGCACTGTGCCTGAGCCAGCACATGCTCCCTGGGACAGGCACGACACGGAGCCTCACGTGGATTGGTGGACCCTGGGCTGGATTTAATAAACCTTGCTGGTCCTGAGTTGACCTGCTGCAGAGCCAACAAAGTCTCTCCTGGACTCCTGCATCCCAGTGTTCCCCCATAAGCAGAATTCCCCAGGGGTATTTTTCCATCCCCTAAGGCAAAACAGATTTGTTTCAGCCAGTGGTAGAGGCACTAAGTTTCTTCAGTATCGCAGCAAGGAGATAACGTATCAGAAAATCTTACTTATCCCCACCAGGCAGTCCAAAAATTGCTGAGTCAAAAGGAGATACTGAATACAGCCTTGAAACAATAACTCAAATTCCATGTGCTTGGCGCTAGCTAGGATATTAACCCCTTGAGTTTGGAGGTGTGAGAGAAATGGTGGCAAAAAGAGGAAGACCAAATCTCCCATAATGTTTGGCTAATGGAAAACTGAGTGTGATAGAATATGTTGGAGGTGGTCCCAGCCTTAAATTCTCCCTGAAAAGTATGGGAGTTCTGGGAGCTGGGGGAAGTAACAGCTTAATGATCATGGGGTCTTTCCTACCCCCACCACAAGCAAGGGCAAGCAGGTACCATCCCATAGGAAGGGACCCTTTGTGTTTGGGAAGAGCAAGCCATCAAAACTGTCTGGGCAAAGCATGCTTTAGCAGCTCATGAATTCATGCCTGATGGAAACAACTTGTGACTTAGCCGGAAAATTGATGGAAAAAAGGAAATGTGTTTAAAACCTAAGAGTATGTTCCCACGTTCAAGTTTGCCTTCTAAAAAAATATGTCAGTCTTGGAGACTGACCTCCCACAAAGGTTAGGAGACTTGGCCAGACGGGAAGCAGAGGCCAACCGGAAGGCAGGCCAAGCTATGCTGAAGCAAAGAGGGAGGAAGCCTTATTCCCAAACTCCTAGTGCACCACAACTGACCAGTGCAATCCCAGAAGGGTTATTTTAGAGAGCTAGGCACTGTTCATCATCTAAAATAAATGTCTTGAAAAATCTTACTTCCCTTTTTGATAAAAATTATTGATCGATTTCCTCTTATCTTGTGCAGTGCCTGACTCATAGCCATAAAGCCAGTTTTCAAGCTGTGAGATGGTCCTTTAGACCTTAGGCTATGCAAGAAAGCTCAGCTGCAAACAGAATTGAAGCCATACGTTATTCAGAATACAGAAATCTCTAGTAAGCTGTGCTACAAGGTAAGTTTGCATAAGATTTCTTAGTACTAGATGTTACCATTTTTATTTTTATTTCAGAAATTTAATCACTTAGAAAAACAAATGTGAGTCTTGCACAGACATGTTTAAGGATGGTGCTATGACATTGTTCGTCTTGATGCGTTGTTGCACTGTGTAGCTAGTTGCCGAGCTTGTGCTTCCAGAATAAAAAGCAAAAACAGAAAGGGGAGGAAGGAAACTCATAATACTTGATTTGCTGCTACTAGAAGACTTGTTAGGTGAAATTCAGTATTGCTCACAACTGCTTTATCTTACTGTAGTGAAATAAGCTGATATAAAGATCACCTCCTGTTGGAAGTCTGGGTAAGTAGCCAGCTCAACTGGTGATGTTGTTTCTTGTTGCCACCTTTCTAAGACCATAGATGCTCTTTTCAGCAGTTATCTTCTGCAGATCAGTTGTTTCCAGTGCATATCACCTTCGGAGAATAGCCTGCTGGCATAAGCTGAAGGGGTACGGTGCCAAGACTGGTGCCGACCCATGGGAAGGCAACAGTTGCCTCCAGGAAAATCAGAGGCTCTGCCTCACTCTTCCTTTTCCAAGGGCATGTCCATCCTTCCCAACTTCCACTCCTGTGATGCAATCATAGGATGGAATCACAGACTAATTCAGTCTGGAGGCACCTTTGGATGGGGATCTCTGCTCTTAACCCAGCTCACAGCAGGGTCAACGCTGCAGCCACAACAGGTTGCTCAGGGCCATGCTCAGGTGAGTCTGGACAACCCCCAAGGGTGGATCCCCTCCCCCACCCCCCAATCTCTTTAAAACAAACCTTTGGAGGATGACACTTGTGTGGTTCAGTGGTGGGCAGAATTGTGCAGAGAACTGGGATCTGCAGTAAGTTTTAGCTACTAACACATCCAAGGATGCATGAAAGTGGCCAAAGCTATTTTAAAGGCTTATTTCTAACTTGGACAAATATGTGCAAGAAGCATAAAAGGTATATCTTTGATACAAATGCCAGTCCCATCAGAGAAACCTGAAATCCTCCATGTGGACCTCAGATGCCAAAGCAGGACAAAGAGGAGGTCACTGTTGATTTTGCATATGGTGGAAAATAGTGTATTTCCCGATAGCTTTATTTTTTAATAACTTTTTTGTTAATCTTTAAAGAGCAGTAAGCCTGTTTCTGAGGTGGAAGAGTGATCTGAAAAAAATCTAATCCAAATAGCTCAGTGTTTGATGAAAAAAAGCTAGCGTCTAAGAGCAAGATCTTATCGCAGAAGTCTGCAATGCCCTTTTATTATAAATAGTTGCACTGTTCACAGCATGGATCCTGGCAGGTCCTCCAGCAATATGTCTCCAAGTGCTTGAGCAGATGCAATATGCCTAGGAGGGACAGGTGCCTTTCGCTGGGCGCTTTGCTCCCAATGCTGCTACGGTCCAGGGGAAATCAAGGATCTCATTCAGAGATGTGTTCGTGTCTTATCACAGGCAATGCTGAGGAAGGGAGAACCGTGCTGTGTTCCTAAAATTTGTGGATCTGGGTTTTTATTATAATGATGAGATGAAAAAACCCACAACCACTGCTTTCTTTCTAGCTGGGTACATGTTTGTTTTTCACTGTGTTTCCTAAATTAATATTATCATCATCATCACAATTATTGTTTTGTAAGGTGCTCCAAGCATGAGCAGCAGAAATGCTGTCAGGTCTCAGGCTACGATATCTCTCTCACCTCCTCCTCTGGGAGGATCTAGTGGAAGACTTGACTTTATTTAAAAGATGGGTGGACTTTGCTTGTGTTATTTTTATTTGAATTTGTTTATTTGTGGAATTTTTTCAAAGGACTTCTTCAAAAGATTCAGTGAAGCATTCTCAGAAGCTTGGATTTGCTTGTTCAGGTGTTCTCCCTGTCCTATCAGGCCTCATGACAAGGGAGATATGATAGGTAATTGGAGATATATTTTTGTAGTCTTAAGCAGACTAAAAAAGCAGTCGCTGTCACTCCTTTTCCTTCTTTTCACTGCGTGCTGGCTGTTCTGCCACCAGCCCTGGGCAGCTCAGAAGAATAGGATGGAGGGCGATGACACAAACCAGAGCCCAGCGAGCGCAGGGGGCTCTTCGAGAGTGTGATCTGCAGCTGCTCTGGGTGTGACATGCTCAGTGTCAGGTGGCTGTCCCTGCTGCCTGTCATATGGGCTCCTTTCTCTTTTCACAGTGTGTGCCCCCATCATGTGTGGAAGGTCCAAGTGCTCCTTATCCCGCCTGGAGGTGGTGCTCATCATTTTCCTGACGCTGATGATAGCAGTCACCGTGGTGCTGCTTATCCTCCACTTTCTCCCAAGGGAAGAAGCTTCTAGTAAAGGCAAGTTGGGATGTTTCAATCCCTCCATCATATCCTGCTCCAATTCCTTGAAATCTAAAGGTTTTTGGGGGGTGGAGGGTGCTGCACAAGGAGGGCTGTGGAGAAGTGGGAGTATCTGATTTCTTCTTAAAGCAGCAGTGGCCAGAAACCCTTCCTGGAGTTGGAGATCCCAGGCGGCTATACCCTGTACAAAGACACTGGCACAGAAAGCCCTATCTCAGAGATAATATGGATAAATAGATACAGTAGGTAAAGGATGGACAGACAAAACGGGCAGATTGCACTGAAATATTTGTATGAATCTGAATATCACTCCAGTTATTCACTCCTCCCCACTCGTGGGTCATATCACATATGCCTGGCATGCCTGTGGGCCTAGCAGCTAGACCTTGTAAGTACATTTTCATCTGAAGCAGCTTGCTTTTTCAGGAAGCTTAAAAAAATATTTTAAAAAGTCAAAACAAGTTATGAAGTTACCATCTGAAACCCGGAGAAATGACAAAGCTCTTACCTAAGGGGCAGTTCTGCGCTTTCTGTTTATTTCAAGTTGCAGGATCATGTTGTCCTTGAGCAATGTGCCCGATGCAGTAATTTACATTAATGGGCTATAGGTTGAGGGTTATTGGGTAGCTGCTCAGCATTTGTAGTCTTCTCTGTGGGTGTGATGTGTGTAATCCTCTCACACAACCACGGCCTGTTGCTTCTGCTGGTTTTTGCAGCAGGAGCTTAGTGACCAAACACAAGAGCATCTCTCCAGGCTTCATTTTGGAGACCTCCATGCAGCGTGGATTAGAGTGGTTGCAAGGAGGTTTGAAAACTTGTTTCCCTCTCCCTGCTCTGAGAAGGAGATTCAGAGAGCCCATTGCTCTGGGTACAACACTGAGGAACTTCCTAGCAGATGCAATACCATTGCAGCCCACGTACACCTCCAACCTTCTCTCCTGGCATAGGGAAGTGGATGTTGGGAGCACCGTGCCCAGAATAACCCTCAATTTGCTTCTAATATGCCCAGAGATAAAAGCTAAGGGAAAAACATCTATTAGGAAGTTTTAGCTGTTTCCACCTGATAAGAGCTCTTTCCCAGAGTGAGGGGTTTCCCTTTGGCTTCTCCAGATGGAGGGGGAATTGCCTTATGTGTCAGGAATGGTAACTTCCAAGTTCTTGATTTTGATCTCGAATTGGATAGAGTTCACACTTTCCTCACGTTTCTGTGTTAGAACACATAAAAGTTTTGCGCAAGTATCTTATCTCTGTATCCCCTCTGTATCTTACCTATGAAGGGAAGGAGCGGGGGCAAAAAGCAGTTTTAACATAACCCTGTTCACCATTTATGTCTGTTTACATGAGAGAAATCTCTGGGGCTTGTAGGATCAGTCTGTGGCATATGTGAGAATTTCAGCTCTCCTCTGTTTTAAATCACAGACTAAGAAAGGCTGTACTGGGAAGATGAAACATCCCATTATCCCAGCACCCTGTCTCTATAAGGCGCCAGGAACAGATGACTAGAGAAGACTGTAAGAACAGACTGAGGACATACAAATATTTTCCCATAGTGTTATCTCAACCTCCATTAATTTGTGGCTCTGGGACTTTCTGAGACAGAGAGAATTCCTTTTTATTTCTTTTTTAATTTAATATCCCTCGGTGATTTTTCTTCCATAACTTTCTCCAGATGCTTTGCCCATCCTGTAGAAGGACTTCCACACATTCACAATGGGTAGGAGGCGACAGTTTCCTCTGGGAGATCTCTTCCTTGCTGTTTGTTGTTGCTGGAGAGTTTAGCTTTGCCTGTCTCTGAACTTGTGCCAGCTCTGCTGTGCCCTTTCTGGAGACCAGGGCACCAGTGCTGCACACAGGAAGTGTTGGATGCCGGAGGGATTTGTACATTGACATAAGGATGGGCCCTACCTTTTTCTCTAGTCCTTTCCTGACGGCTTCTCGCATGCTCCCCAATTTCTTTCACTGCTACTAGGCTGAAGTTTTCACGAAAATTACACCCCAGGATTTGTTTCCTGCATGGTAATGGTGAGCTCAGAGAATTTCATCTTTTACAAAGTTAGGTTCATCTTCTCCCTGCAGTGAATCGCTGTGCATTTTACACAGCCCAGTGCGAGCCCTGTCTTATGAACTCCCTCTGTAAGTCTTCACAGCTGGCTTTGCTACCCTGAATACCTCAGCAATGTCAGCAAACTTTGTCACCTTGTTATGCAGTTACATAGTAAAGTCCATGCTAGGTTATGCAGCAAAGGGCATGGGATGCAGAACTGCCGGTGTGACCCTGTGCGCTGTTATCCAGGATGGTCTCCTCCTGTCCTCTGTTTTTCTGTCCTTTACTGGGTTGTTCATCCTTCCCTGGCCCTTGCCTCCTAAATCATGCCTGTGTAGCTTCTGTAAGAGGTTTTGATGAGGGCCACTTGGAAGGTAGATTATATCAGCTGGATTCCCTTGTCTACAGGCTTGTTGGGTCCTCCGGTAGGCTTGTTAGGCGTACTTTGCCTTTAAAAAGAGTCATGTTACCTCTTCCCTACCAAAATTCTACTTGTTCATGTGTCCACTAATCTCTTCTTACTACAGATCCCAGTCAACCAGCATCAACTCAGACCCCAGCAACTGATGGCTCAGGAAACTACTTAATAGGTGTAGGTCGAGCTGACTGCACAGGGCCAGTTGCAGAAATTCCTTTGGTAAGTATGCAAAACTGAGCATGGCATCTGTGAAATACCAATTTTCATCTTTTTCTGAATATTCTATTGCAGAACTTTTGGTTTAGAGACTCTGCCTTGCCAAATAGTTGTCTTTAACTGCTAGGTGAACTTTCTTGCAGTCATGGGGCAAGAGAGTTGCAACTCTGAGTTCATGCACTGCTGTTCACTTGATCATCACAAATGATCAAGTGTTTGTATGAATCAATTGCTACACACACACAGAAATCATGGAGTATTTCTGCCAGACTGCCTTGCAGTTACAGATCAACTGGTTTCTGCATACATTAAAAGCTGCTAGAAAAGAGCTAGCCTATGACCACATTTTCAAAGGTTAGATATAATTCCCTTGATCTTCTGCTAAATCTACACAGAAATACATATACAAATGAATATGTAGCTCAATATTTTGGCTATATGAGCCTGATGGACCTTTTCCCTTCCAGATGGGTTTTGCCAAGGCTGACCAGGTGGGTGGTGGGCTTCTCACACGACTCTACAGCCGAGCTTTCATTGTGGCAGAGCCTGATAACTCCAGACGAGTAGTGTTCATCAGCGCTGACATAGGAATGGTATCTCAGAGACTGAGGCTGGAGGTATGTGGATGGAATCAAACAATCTGCATGGTCTGACTTTATTCTGTGTTGTCAGTGGTATTACCCGTAATGCTGTAGCCATTGTTAAATAATAACAAACATGCTAGCAATTTGCTTTGCCACCTCCCTGCTCCAGAGACCTGAAGATGTGCTATGTCTAAGCTGCCTCTGCTACTGAGGTCACACACTGATTGCACTCTTTTTATTGGAAACCTTATCATGAATATATGTGGCACTCAGTGCCTGTGTAATTCTAGATTTCTAGCATTACCAAGGGAAGGAGAGAGAATGGCAGAGAAGTCACTGGGTAATATGGGATTGGCTGTAAGTTGGCCATAGGGCTCTTCACTTGCAAGATTCAACTGTTGGAAGGTTGTTATCAAGTTCATACTAAAATTCATCAGTGTGGGAGTATTGGGGAAAAAGAGAAGAGTTGGGGACTCAGATGAGATATTGTTTAAAAACAAGGGCTGATACAAATCTCTGCAGTTTTGGGGTATGAAAGAGGGTTGATAGGATTTCCTTCTCCTTCTTAGGTGCTCAAGGAATTGAAGAGCAAGTATGGCGAGCTGTACCGACAGGACAATGTCATTCTGAGTGGCACTCACACGCATTCAGGGCCTGCTGGCTATTTCCAGTACACCCTTTTCTGGTTAACTAGCAAAGGACTAATCAAATCATCCCTTCAGGCTCTTGTGAATGGCATTGTAAAGGTAGGTGTTTCTACTCCATTGAAATGAGATCCCATAAACACAAGAAAAGCAATGGGGAGATGTCTTCATAACCAATGGAGTTCTTACTGGGATATTCATCATAGCCATTCCTAATGCTACGATCTTAAAACACGCTCGGAGACAGGTTTGTATTTACCAATGAAATGAGTTCAGCAAACAACAGCCTTGAAGTATTTAATTAGAAAACAATAGTTCTAATTTATTTCAAAATATTGATTTTGGTGCTCATCACTTTCTAGAATTTTAGACTGTGAAAAAGGAAAAAAAAATCCCTAAAATTAACATGATTGAGAATTGAGATGGAGGGAGACAGAGACAGAGGGAACAAGTAGTTTTTTTCAGATAACTTCATGTAGGCCTTACAACTGATTCCCTTCCCCATGCATCGGCTATATTCCCTGTCTTCTTAATTTTCAGAGCATTGATACAGCACATCAGAACATGAAGAAAGGAAGGCTTTTTATAAACAGAGGCATCGTAGAAAACAGTCAGATCAACAGAAGCCCTTACTCCTATCTCCAGAATCCAGTGTCTGAACGAAGCAGGTAAAGGCTCTTCCAATGGCAAAGAAACTGAGCCCTGAAAGGTGCACTCTGACCAGGACCGTAACCCAGCTGTCTTGGAGAGGGTGTTTCTGGTCATCCATAGGATGGTTCAAAATGTCAACCACAAGAGGATGATGCTGTCACCATCCTGGGTGCACTAGTGCCTGCTCCCTGCTAAAACGAGTTGTACAAATGGGCCTGAGAGTTGTGGTTGAGTGAGCCTCCAGCTCCCTCCAAGCATGGGAGAGCGTTGGTTAGGGGTCTGACCTTGTGCTTTGTTAAAAAATGAAGATGATGTCATCAGAAGGTGTTAGCATTTGAGTCAGGTGGCGTTGAAATGCTATCCTTTGTGCATGTATTTAGAGAGGTCCACCTTCCATTGTCCAGAGAAGCAGTGCTTGATGTTACTGAAAGCAATAACTCTTTCCTTACAGTCAGCAGATATTTTCAGATACTCCTCTCAAGTCTAACTGCACTCTAGTAATATCCCCTTTGTTTTCTTGCTCAATTGGTGGAGACTTAATGCATCTGAGCAACACAGAGCAGGACTTCAACTGTGGTGCTTAATGGGATTTCCCTGCTTTGTTGTCCCAGGTATTCATCCAACACGGATAAAGAAATGGTAATGCTGAAGATGGTAGCTGCAAATGGACAGGAGCTGGGCCTTATCAGGTACTGACTACAGAAGTAACATGTTTTTTTCCCCAAATCCTCATGAACCAAAATACCCTAGAAACTACAAGAGGCAGGACAATTGGGCAATGTGCCCCTCAGGCTGTCCTGGGAATAGCATTTTTGTGCTGTTATTTAGAATCTGTCCAAAGAAAATAGAATAAATCAGGCTGCAAGGGATGTCTAGGAGTTTCCAGTCCAACTCCTTTTCTGCTATTCCTTTCTGTACGGTCTCTTCTTTTCAACAGTTGTTACACTTTCTCATTGCTCTCAGCTGGTCACCAGAGGATCTCTGGATGAAGAATAAACTTTTGCTGAGAGTCTATGAGTGCACAAAACAAGACAGCATTCTTCATCTGCTCTGGGAGCTATAGCAGCATCCGATCCACCTTTAGCTTTCTGCTCATCTCCTGGCACGTCTGTATAGGCCCCAGCTTACAAAAGAGTCTGAGGAGGATGATCATATTTGATTGGGTGTAAAACCCACTCTACACAGCTGGATGTTGGATATCAAAGTCTCTTCTTGCCCCAACAGTGTGGAAAAGGGGAGGAGGATCACGCAATCATAGCCAGGCTGAGGCTTAAAGCACCTTGGGGCTTTATGGTCCAACCTCTGCTCACAGCTGCATCAATGTTGCACCTACAACATCTTGCTCAAGGCTGTGTCCAAGATAGTCTGGACAATCCCTGAAGATGGAGATTCCCCACCACTCTGGGTCCTTTTCCAGGGTTACACCAGTTCCATGAAGAAGGACTGTTTCCTTAGGGCCAGCTGGTGCTTTTGCTCTGCCCCTATGAGCAGAGCCTGCCTCTCTGTAATCTCTTTGGGCAGCAGAAGGTGCAGCTGGATCCTTCTTTGACATCTCATCTCTTGATTACTTTCTTTTAATATCCCATACTTCATGCAAAGCATGCCATTCTTGGTGTCAAACACAATGTGCTGAGTTACCTTGTCCAAGAGGTGGTGTTTATGATGCCTGTCCTATCAGGAGATCTGAGCCTGAGTGTTTGGCTGTTCAAAGTTTAGAGCTCAAGGCCAGGCAAATGCAGTAACTCACAGTAATAAAGCCGACATTCTGTTTTCCTCATTTAGAAATCACAAGTGAGGGTCTGACTGTGTTAAGAAGAACAAGGTTTTCCTATGTAACTATTTTTTCTCCTGATGTCACAGCTAAGGAAGTAAGGAAAAAAGCCAAGGATCTTTCTCGAGGCATAAGTGCCTTAGAAGGGAGATGCAGCTGTCTGCTTTCAGAGGGCATAAGGGGTTATTGCAGAGCCTTCTTCTGCCAGCTGTCACACGCAGCAGTTAACTAAGTGTGCTTTGATAACCTCTGCCCTTCTAAGGGTTGAGCAATTGCTGAGCAGCTGAAAATGCGTGTTTGCACACGGAGGAAGGATCTTTCCAAGCTGCAGTGAACAGCAGAGCACAACAGTAATCTAAAATAGACTCAAATATCTACTCAGCACACAAAGCAGGGCAAGCTGGTTTGCTTTGGGGAAGGGAATGACTAGCTGTGCATAACGCTGAGGAGCTCAGCTGCTCTAGTGAGGCAATGAAGCTTTATTACAGTGCAACAGAAATAGTCAGATCAACATAATGTTTATGATCTTGAAGGCTGAGCCATGGTGCACTGAACATCCATTGGGGGCTTTACTGGCTGCTATGAGCCCCATAGTTTGTTGGTTTGGCACCTTTTTGTAAGACTGAAAGTGTCTTATTTACGCTGGTGACTCTTCCTTGTTTCTATGAAGCGAGAAAAAAAAGAACCTGTCCAAACTATAATTTATTTCCAGTTACTTGGGTTTAGGATACTTATGTAGCCATTTTTCATGTAATTGTATATCTCTGCAAGCAATAGAAGGCAGATCTGACCATCCTCTCCCCAGGAGTCTTGCCTGCTCCATCTATCTCACCTGTTGGTTTCTTAGGATTTCTACACAGAGTATGAGAAGTGGAAAGAGATTCGTGGGGTGGAACTGCCACGAAACATTGAAATAGCTCTTAGTGGCCCTGATTACTGCAGTGCCCAACTCTTGTGACCTCAAGATCTGGGCCATCCTAGTTATGAGCCTTCCCAGTTAAGAAGGGGGAGGATGGGATAAACTCTGGCCTTGCTAATCCTGCCCCGGGTATCCACAGTCCAGGCTTTAGTTCACAAAAAAACATTCTCATTAGTCCATTGTAAACATATAGATGGAATAATATATTTCCCGTGTGTATTGTGTATCTTCTGATTTTTCTTTAGCTGGTTTGCAGTCCATCCGGTCAGCATGAACAATACAAACCATCTAGTGAACAGTGACAACATGGGCTATGCATCTTACTTGTTTGAACAGGAGAAGAACAAAGGGATGCTTCCAGGAGAGGTGGGAGTCTTTTAAGACTATCAAAAATAACAGGAAAGAATATGCACCAGAATAGATTGATTGGTGTATTCTGTGCACCAAAACAAGTTCTTTCAAACACTGAGCTAGGGCAGCAGGATAAATACAGCAAAAGGAGACAAAGATGCACTCTTGGCCTTATTTAGATTTTTCTACCTCTAACAAAGAGAAATTACAAGGTGTACTTATGGCTTTCCAAATAATAGCCAGTTACATTTATTTAGATTTTAAAGGCAAGCCAAACTTATTTTGATTCAACTATTGAAAATAATGAAAACATTAGAAAGACACGTGTGGCATAGTCAAGCCAAAGGGAATTCAATACTGGGTCAATGTTGTGGGATCAAGACTGTGGTCAACTTTGTTTCCTGCAGCCTCACAAACAATTTTGCCTTCTGGTCTTCGTTTGTCCTGGGGGCACTTCCAACCTTGGAGAGTAAATACTACTCCTTTAAAAGTTTTATTTCCCCTGAAAGGTGAATATGGATATGAACCAACCTCATGGATGCTTTGACTCATGAGCTGATCAAGAGAGTGGCTTCTGTGTATCTCCAACTTCGAAACAGTTGGGCATTCCCATATTAATACTCTGGGCGGAGGACCACAGGCAGTTCATTACTAAAGATGGAAACTAAAGTTTATTCATTTCCTACTTGCAAACATTTCTTTTTATGGTGGATTATCTAAAAGCTTTTAATAAGACTTCACTGTAGTGCATAGTTATGGGTGCAAGTCATTGTGAGCTGACATATGCACAAAGCTAAGCATGTGTGGTTTCAGTATTCAGCTCTCTAGCCTGCTGGGCACATTGCATCTAACAGCCTTACAAGAGAATGACTAAAGAGCTGATAATTTATTTAAGTATCTGGTATTGACACATGGGATCTCTAAAATGAGAACATCATCTGAGAGAAGTGAATTCAGCTAACACTCAGTGTATGTAACCAGCCTCGCTTTATGAGTATTGCTTGATGTTAACTCCTGCGGTCAGATGCAGTGGCTCTCACTCTCTAAATCTGTCATGGTGAAAGCCTGACAGAAGGAAAATCATGTGGAAGGTGCCATGTTGACTCAGCATTTGGTCAGTAACGTTATGAATTAGAAACGAGAGTAAAGAGCTGCTGCTAAGTTGGAAGAGGCAGAAGAAACGTTATCCAGAAACTGAAATGGTCTGAAGGTCCCCTTTTGCCACCTGCAATGGCAGTTTCATTCAGTGCGCCCTTTTCTCCCTTGCTTTTCCCATGGGGCACTCCAAAATCCCAGCATCAAACCTTCCAGTCACTTCAGAAATATATACCAGTGTCCCATGTCAATCAGCTGGCTATAATATCAGTCCTGACGTTGTGTTGCACATTTGTAACCCTAAGGGAAAGATGCAGGTGATGTTTGCAATCGCTGCAAAACCTATCTGTCTACATCTTTGTTTGACAGGGCTCTTTTGTTGCTGCTTTTGCATCCTCCAACCTGGGAGATGTGTCTCCCAATACCAAAGGCCCATTCTGCATAAACACAGGAGACTCATGTGATAACCCACAGAGCATCTGTCCCGTAGGTGGAGTAAGTATATATTCTTGATCTACATTAAGTTTTACTAAGGACAAAATTCATGTCAGAGGTGCAAATATGGAGCCAGATAGCAAGAAGAGGATACGAATAAATCACTTGTTTCTTGGATGATTTGGGATACCAGTTTCAGGAACTTAGCATGTCTTGTCCTAGCATACTCAGGTTTTTCTTCATCCACCTGAAGTCCAGATAAAACCAGAGGTTAACATAGGAACTGAGTGCTCAAAAATTTAGATGGCTCTCAAAAATTAATTAGTTCTCACATTATGAAAATAGCTTCTGCATTTGTCCACTGAACCCTCACTTTGCAGTTACGTTCTTTCTGTTAGCAGATTTTGGAATTAAAAAAAAAATTTCTTAACAGGCAAAGATGTGCATGGCCATGGGTCCTGGTACTGACATGTTCAATAGTACAAGAATCATAGGGCAAAATATCTACTTGAAAGCAAAGGTAAGCGATATTTTTGCCTTAAGAGTATGCACGGATGTGGTTATTACAAAAGCAAAGGCACAATTTATTTAAGCAAATGTCTTGCATCTGTTTTTGTGAATGCTAGTAGGCTTAAAGTGCACTAAAATCCAGATACATATGCTAAAGAAGTTGTTGCCTGATTTTTCAGAAAATGTGCACTTTTAGACACATGATCATGGGCTTTGCAACTTTAAGATGTTGGTTTCTGGTTTTAATCTCTTTGCTCCTTATTGGTATAGATTATGGATATTGCTTTCTTATAATCTCCTTCTATGCTTGTGTGTCAGAAGAATCATGGTGGGAAAAGACACAGGTGCTGAAGACTCCTAGAAGAACTCAGAGATGCCAGCAGCTACTGCTTGTTGGCTGAGTTTGCCTTCACACTCCTAAATTAATGCAAATGTGAGCTGAAATGTGCTAGCTTAAACACCCATGAAAGACGTTCATCCTACCACACTTCACTTTGCATTTATTCAACTGATGTGCTCCAGCCTGTTGGCTCACTTACACTTTCATCCTTTAGCCCAAAATTCACCAGTTCCCCTTCTGCAGATCTACATTACTTGGGGGTTGTCAGCAAGAGGACACGTCTGGCACAGTTTCAGGAACAGCAGCTTGTAAGAACTGGAAGAGAGCCAGCAAAGGAGTAAAAGCAGAAGGCTTGATGATGGTTATTTCCTTTTGATTGCCGTTTACAGATGTTTGCCCGAAAGTCAGTCCAGACTGATGATGACTTGCAAGTCAAAGCTTGTCCTAGGGAAACTCTTGTCCCAGTCAATGTTCCTTCCATTTTTATCAAATAGAGAATGAAAACACTGCTACCATTTTAATGGCTTCAGACATTTGGTTTTCAAATGTGATGTCCTCTATTTCTTCCTACAGTCACAGGAAATGTTACAAAACCAGTGTGACTTCTGGCAACACTTTCTGTGTACCAGTTCCACATACGTGTGTCAGAAAAATAATTCACTGAACAGCTGATGACCAAATTAGAATGACTAAGCTATCATCCATATAGTAAATGCATAGTAAAATCTGTGTTTGGAAGCACTGAATACAATCAAGTATGTGTTTGCCTATAGAAAACACTTGTTTTGGTCAATCTAAGATGTGAGAAATGCAGATAACACTAGCATCTCCTGTAGTAGAGACAGTGGTTTTTCCTTCCATTTGAGCCATGAGTAATATGGATGAGGCCAAAAGGTTTCAACCAGCAAAATATCGACATCCAAGTGGAATAGATGCGTGGTTTAGCTATGAAAAGAAAGACAAGAACTGCTGGCCAAAGAGTATCCTCTACATGTTACTTGGGCAAGGGAGAGCTTGCAGGAATTGGGGTATATAAAATTTAGAGACAAGATGATAGAAAGAAAGAAGCTTGGGAAATACGCTTGTGCTTTAACACTTGGAAGATGTCACTAGAAGACATCAACAGAATAAGGAAATAATTCATGCAGCTGAGTTCACAACAGGGAGATAATCTCAGAAGAGCTGAGTGTCTAATTTCTTCTTCCTCAAGAATTTATGCCCGCGCCAGAGATTATTCTACACTGGCAAGCTGCATTGCTTTGGTTTGCTGCTTTTGACACTGCTTACTCTATGTATGTGCTTTAGGAGGTGTATGCAAATGCTTCCCAGGAGATCACAGGACCTCTCAGCTCAGCACATCAGTGGGTGAACATGAGCGATGTCTCGGTAGAGTTCAATGCCACGCACACGGTAAGGGCAGGAGCACCCAGGACACAGGCCTGGGACTGCTCACCAGGGAAGAAATGTTGTATTCTTATGACAGGACTTCAGGCATGCTGAAGAGAACTGATCTGAAAATCTCTCTCTCTCTCTTTCTTTTTCCTTTTTTTTCTCCTTTTCAATTAAGGTTAAAACATGTAAACCAGCCTTAGGACACAGCTTTGCTGCTGGTACTATTGATGGAGTGGGGGCTTTCAATTTTACACAAGGTAATTTAGGGAGCAGGTGTCAACAGGATTTTCATACAAATGACAAAGACATGGGGCATCCTCCAAATAGATTCAAACCCTGAGTCATTTTGAGAACATCAATAGCTGCTTGAAGCACAGTCTCCAAAGGGTGTGATCTTATGGTGCCCTTGCAAGTTTGTCTGTATTTGCCAAAAGCCTTATAGATGGGAAATGACTGTGCTGAGAAGAAAGAAGAGTGCTGGACAGGGAGTGGGGCGGAGAAAGAGCTGGCCTTGAGGCAGTCTCTGCAATTTGTTCTCGCTACCTAGATACTGCCAAGTGTGGAGCTGATGGAGTTCAGCTGGGCTAAGTCTCAGCATTTCAAACCTCATAGAAAAGGGAGATATCCAGAATCTGCTGAGAAATATCCTATCCTAGAAAAGGAGAGAGAGATTAATAAACAGGATTTCTGCCCAGTAGCTGCTGCAAGAGCTGAAGAATCAGCAGATGAAGATGTTTTTCCCTTCAGGTGCAATAGAAGGGGACCCATTCTGGGACAGCATCCGGAACCAGCTGCTGGGAGAGCCATCCAATGAAACACAAGCATGCCACGAACCCAAGCCAATCCTCTTTAGTACTGGAGAGGTAAGGATACACTGCTATGTGCCATGGAAAGCACAGAGACTGCTGATCTGGACAAATACCTAAGATCAGAAAAAGTAAATGGTGCATGGAGCTCAGCATTTCCGCCTGAGAATCTCAGACTTCAGGACATCCTCTGCTGGGGCTCATATATTTGTATTTTACAGCTCTGGAAGGGCTTTTCTTCCATCCCACTCATACTTTCCTACCTTAGTCTATGAGAGGACCTTTCTTTTTGTTGTATAACATGTTGGGCTGTGTAAGTTGAGGTAGCTTGTCACTGTGCCTTTGGGAAACACCAGGGGAATCCCACATTCTCAGTGGCGTCTTCAAAGCCCTTTGCCAGATTATGGCTTCCTCAAGAAGTGTCCTTTCGACTTCTCTGCTTTTCTGCTGTATTTATGCGAATGTCTGCCAGTTCTGTGGATTATAACATCTATTAATGCCAGATTTGTTCATCTACAGCTAGACTCACAGCAAGGCTGAGGCTGGAGAAACCATAGGGTGGGGATTTCTGGTCCAGCCGCTGCTCACAGCAGGGCCAATGTTGCAAGTAGAGCAGGTAGCTCAGGGCTGTGTCCAGGAGAGTCTAGGCAATCCCCAAGGGTGGACATCCCCCACTGGTCAGGGCTCTGTTCCAGGGCAACACTGCTCGCATGGGGAAAGACTGTTTCCTCAGGGCCAGCCAGGATTTCCCATGCTGCAGCTTGTGCTGTGGTCTCTTGTGCTTCTGCTGTGACCCTTGACTACGGAGTTACTCCTGCCAACCAGTTCCAGCGTGCCCCTGCATGCTTTCTCCTGGGGCAGGACACGGTGTTTGTTGCCAGACTTTCCTGAAGTCCTGCTTAGACCTTAAAACGAAGTTGATGCCACATTCTCCACCTGCTGTTCCTTTGGCTCCAAGGTAAATGTAATGTCCTGAGAGGGTAGGGCAGCAGGATCATGTTCAAGGTCATTCAGTGCAATTAGGGAATGACATCTGGATGAGATATTTCATTGTTATTCCTTTCATCAGTCTCTAAAGGCTTCTCTAGTGCCACTTCATTTTCAATCAATTTCTCAGCTCATCCTGCTAAAGAGGCTCCAGTGTAGAGCCCCCTTCCACGCCAGCTTCTCTGCCAAGGCTGGTGCTGTTGAGAATAAATTATATTTTATTCCTATGGCTGTATCACCTTTGAGCATCCTTTCATAGACACTCTAGCAGGCCTCCTGCTTCTGATGTGTTTGACAAAGTTTTACCATTTATTTTATGCCCCTGCCAAGCTGCTCCTCAGAAACCTTTCTGCATTTCTGTACTAGGATTTCGCATTCTGTTTGCCAGAGCCGTGTCATTCTCAAGTTGCTGGTGGTCTTAATTTCCTTTCTTCCTCTTCTCGTGCAGTGGGGAGTTTCTTCTCAGGAAGTTTCTGGTCCTAGGTGCTACGCTGACCTCATTCACCTATTTTGCTTTAAGCTGCCCCTCCACCAGCACAAATGGGTTTTGCTTTGTTCATTGTACTTACACTTGTCTCTCCTTAATCTTGTGTGATGACCAAATAACTTCTTGTACATGCAATACAGTAAGTAAAATGCTTTCTCACGTGACTCACTGTAGCATGCAAAGTAATTTTACTTGTCTGATTTAAAACTACAGAAAGGAAAATGCTTCAGCTATGTATCTTGCTATTATTCTATAAAAGTCATATACACTTCTTCTTTTCATCCTAGATGACTCGACCTCATCCATGGCATCCTGATATAGTAGATGTTCAGCTTGCTACCATTGGGTCGCTGGCAATTGTTGCTGTTCCTGGAGAGCTTACGTATGTATTTTTAGTCTTGTTCTATATATCACACCTGGCACGTTTTTGTTCAACCCCCCTGCAGTACTTTCGCATGTGGACGTATAATCCAATGTAGAAGATGGTTGGGGGAGGCGAGGTTAAAAATTATGTAGCTTTGCAAGCACTACACATGCGTGTCCATTGCATACACTCTCTTATATACTGTCTCCTCTGGGTACCTGTCATTTCCCATTTTCTTCTTCTTTTTATAAACTAGCTATGGCCAATCTATGAATGAGTTTGAAACAAGCTTCTTAAGTAATTTTAACTGTTTGCTGCAGAGTGCAGTTTCACTGAAATGGAAGGAACATGCTAAAATCATGCCACAAATGTTGGAAAGATGAGTTGTACTGATCTTAATTTTTCATTTACAATAAAACAGTAAAAATCTGGATAGGATAATGATTTATTTCTATCATCTTTTTTCTACCATCCTGATTTTTGATCTCATAAAAAGTGATTATTACGTTTCGATGTTGCCAAACTAAACAAGTATGATCAGGAGGCAAACGTTTCACTGATTCCAAATAAAAGACTTCAACTCAACGAAAAATATTAAAATTTTGGCTTTTATTGTGAATGACAAACACAAATCAAATAACACCAGAACTGAACAGTTCATAGTTTGAGGTTTGCCAGAGAGGTGGGGAATCTCCATCCTTAGGCACTGTCCAGCCTTGCCTAAGCAATCTGCTATGACTTCGGTGCTGTGAGCTAAGATCAGACTACAAACCTCCCGCATGCCTCCAGCCTGTGTCTGGCTGTGATTATATAGATGAAATGTTTTGAGGTATTTTGATTAAACTCTCAAGGGAGAAGATTCAAGTGCTAACAACTTGCTGATAGCCTCTCTTCTGCTCTGCATGTCAAACGTAAAGCTAGACTGGAGAGGGGGGTCTTCTAGTAGCCTCAGGTAGCCAGATAGCCCAGGAAAGACTCAGATGAATATCCAGACTTCTGGGCTTAAAACAAATGATTCCTTCTTTAACACCCTTTGTGTTCTCTGGTTTACTGGAGATTGACATTATTCCCTTAAAACCTCTAGGACCATGTCTGGACGTAGACTACGGGAAGCTGTGAGAAGTGTAAGTAGTGAAGGAAGAAGTTTCTCAAGCGAGCGCTGTATCTGGAATGTCTCATTTCTTGATTATGCTATTTTTTCTCATCTCCTCCCGGTTGGGATCCTGGGTCTCACATCTTACAGAGGTTTCTTTCTCACGATTACTTCATGCATATTTGTGCATGCACTTACTAACAGGCAAGAAAGATGAATATCCTCCCCAAAAGATGCAAATCTACCAGATTTTAATCCATTAAGTCAACACAAACAAAATCAGCTGAAATCCTGGCATCTGATGCTGACAGAAGTTTTGTCTCTGAAGCCTCTGTGGTGGGGGGGGGTTAGCTCCTGCAGTATGAGAACTGGAAAAAAATGGTACATATATATATTTTTTCTATTCAGCAGATTGATTTATCTTATTTTCAACTGCAGTCTGAATATCTTCTTAATCTTGCCTGCTGTTCCCATAACTCACTGAGGCTATCTCATAACATGTTATAGTGCTGTGCTTTTTAGGAGAATACAGATATTAGACTTCAAAAGAAACTGTATTCAATTTGTTGCATTTACTGGAGTATGACATCATTTATCCTCCTCCTTTGTGGGGAGTCTCTTTGCTCTTTGACATTGAATGGAAATTGAGAGGTTAATACGGGGCAAATTACATTTGTAGAGCTGTTTTCCTGAACCTCTGCTTCCAGGAACTTTGCATTCTGTCCTAGTAAATAATAATACATAATTGTGCATTAAGCAGTTATTGCAAGAGGAGTTATTTATTTCTTTTCTTAGGAATTTGAGTCTCATGGAACATCAGGAATGAATGTTGTAATTGCAGGCCTGTGCAATGTCTACACCCATTACATCACCACCTATGAAGAATACCAAGTAAATAATTAAAATTGCCTATTGAATATGTTTGATTGAATTCCTATTTGACTATATGGGATGATACTGATGTGTAATTATGCACATGTGCAGTAGTTTTTCTTTACCACAAAAAGCTGAAAAAATTATGAGAATCTTTGGTAGAAATTCTGACACATGCTTGTTTTTTCTGGCCTAGATGAAACAGTGTAAGTGCCAAAGTGGTTTCCTGATAGGAAAGGGTTCTGGATACCTCACTACGGAAATGGTCAGATAAAATGAAGGGAGCTCTTCTAGGTTCAGGTCTTTTCAGTGATGACCTAGATGAATTAGAAATGATCTTCACAAGTTGGGGAAGTTGCCAAAAGAAAGATTTGGAGCTATAAGATCATGAGGTGACTGTGAATCAGCACTGTCAGGCTGCTGTGGAAAAGGCAGCAATATAGCTTGCAAGACCCATGAAGCAGTTTTAAAAGTCTCCAAAGGATGTGGTAGATGTCGTGCTGTAAGGAGGAGGTGGACCACTGGATGGTCCCAGAGGTCCAGAAATCTTAACTTGGGGGGAAAGGTTGGAAGAACTAGGTTTATTCAACCCTAGAAGTTGGAGAGGAGAAATCCTACCTCATAAAAATGTAAGAAAATGAAAAGCTGTCAGAAATGAAGGGGTGATAACTTGTTTTCCTTTTTTGTGGTGAATAGAAGAATGAAGAATGACCTTAAATTGCAGTAGCACAGTAGCAATACTTAGGTGAGCTGTTAGACTGTCTTCTAGGCAGTAAAGGGGTTGAAGTACTAGATATGAATCTCCAGGGAGCTGTACGTCTCTGTTCAGATGTCACAGAACTCATTAAATAACCCCCTGCAGGTATAGTGCTCATCTTGTCTTTGGGCAGTGGAGTGAGCCATATAAGCTGCTTGAGACTCCTCCAAACCCTCCTTTTCCAACTTTGTCCTTTTCTAGGTTCAAAGATATGAGGCAGCATCGACTATTTATGGACCACACACTCTTTCAGCTTATATTCAGCTGTACAGAGGGCTGGCAAGGGCTATTGCTACGGTAAGCAAAACTTTCTGTATGCCACATACTGCTAAACACTTTCAAATCCTGTAAAAGGTGACACCTGTTCTTTAGTGAGGTTATACAATTGCTACACTTCTATTTCTTTTAAGTATCTCCTCTGAGATGTTCTCATAGGGTATGAAACTAATTCCTATAATAAGAGCTTCATACAAATTCTGCAACAACAGAGTAGTTTGTGTCTGGCCAGGATTGTTTCTGAACAGGAGCACCAACAGGGATCTTCTCGCTGTACTTTTCCATTCCCTTTATTGCTCTTGTTGTTAAAGTCTATATAAGCTATGTACTTGTTAAAGAGCCATAGCACAGAGGTACTTGACATCTATAATTTTGTGTTGTAAGCGCATGTTTCTTCTCCCAGAATACAGTTCAGGATTTGCCAATTGGTCCAGAGCCCCCACTTTTCAACATAACCAGCCTGACCTTGGTGCCTACTGTTAGTGCTGATAATGCTCCAACAAACAAGACATTTGGGGATGTGCTACAAGAAGTGAGACAACAGTATCGAGTGGTGAGAGCTTCAAGGATGTTTGCTATGTCCTATTTAGGAGAACTTCTTTAAATTCTATCTCAACTTCCTAAAGAGCCTATTTGCTAAAGGATTGTGTGGATCTCATACCAGAAAGATATCATTACTCTTAGTGGGCTTAGATCATGGTTGAAAAGGCAGACTTTACATATAGAAGATGGACTACTTTGTCCATCTACCTTGATTGTCCTAACCACTGTGCTGTCTATGCATGGTGTGTGCTTTGCTTTTTGATACTCTTCACACGTGAATAAGGTCAGAGAGTCCTCTTCAATTTTAAAAGCTGTTTCAAAATGCTTCTCTGCTTCCTTATTTTTTGGTAACGAATCAAACTTATCCCTTGAACCTGAAGCTTGTAGATGAACAAGATTTACCTCTGACGGATAACCACACTAGTGACTTGATGAAGCATCAGTACTCTTAAGACTGTTTCCCCATAAAACAACAGCTGATGATTAAATTGGTGAATATTGTACAATGATTTTGTTACATACAGAAATCAGGTCACCTTTGATATTTCTGGTATAGAATGTAACTTAGATGAAATGTCAGAAAGAGTTCACTGTTTTCAGTACTTACTAATTTAGATAAGGTGCTCAGAGCAAGGGCTTTCATCTCATTGGTGTACCTGCAGGAGAGAGGTAAGAAGAAGGCAGGGAGGGCTTGTATTCTTAATAAGTCACTTATTTCCTTCCTTCCTTTACACAGAAATTTTATGTGATAATATGGAGTCCCACTTGCAAGTAGGACAAGTAGGACAAGCACAAAAATTCAGGATATGAATTGTCCATTCCTACTACAACAAGTGAAATTATTAAAAAAAAAAAAAAAACTCTTATCAACAGCTTTTTAATAGGATGTTTTTAATGTGCAAAATACCACTCAGGCTTTAAAATAAATATTAATATTCCCACAGGGAGAAGTTGCTGAGGTAACTTTTGTAAGTGCAAACCCAAGGAACTCTGCAGAGAATATGGTAAATATAATGCAACAATGCTGAAATTGGGGCTTTTTATGGACTGGTTAATATTTAGTTACTGCTTTGGCCTTATATGTTTTAGTCTTTGTTCAGATTTCAAAAGGAGTAAAATCATACACTTTTAGTTCTTTTTTCTTTGCTGGCTTTTTGAAAGTTTCTCCGTTGAGCATGTGCTCTGGCAATTCACCCCACCACAATGATTTTGAAGCAAAGTCCTAATTTTGTTAGCGATCGCTTTGTCTTATATTTGACATATGAAATGTAAAATCTGCACTGAAATCAAATACAGATCATTCATGATTTCTTCAGGAGACAATATTTAAGTTGAAGTCATCTGTATAATGCATCAGTCCAGATACCCTTTCTCAATATCCAGTGCTCTGTTGTAGGAACAAGAGTGGGGGCTCTAGCCTTCATCCTATCAGCCTAATATAGGATTTTAATGTAAAAAAGGCAATGAGAAAGGTATGAAATTCACCCACTAGTCATCTTGGATAGAAATTGATGGCAAACACCTAACTTGTCCATGCTCTTTTTAACGATCAGGTTCTTTATATCTTTTCTATTTCATTTATAAATGTAAAATTGTGCTTTGCAGGAAATCTAAGCATAATAACTTCCAAATTTGCCAATAAAATACACAGATGTATAGCCTATTCTCCAGCTGCAAATGCAACACTATAAAAAGAACATGTGGGTCCCTTCAAAGCCTGGCGACTTCTCCTATTTTATTCCAGACAGAACACAACTTTCTGACAGTAGAGAGATACATCAGCGTTTCAGGGAGCTGGCATGTAGTACACAATGATGCCTCCTGGGAGACCAGGTGAGTGACTTGCAGTGCCCTTACCAGATTTCACCTTTCACAAACTCCAAAGAGTAATTTGAGATTACCTCAACGTGCTTTCTCTCAGACCTCGAAACTGGAGGTTGGTCTTGCCACAGCAGATGTTGCTCTCTGGGGACAGATCAGGCTGCTTTTGTGCAGTTGCCATGTCCAGACCATAGCACTCAGTTTCCTCAGAAATAACTTTGGGAAAGATAGAAGGGAGAGCAAGAATTAGAGAAGAAGCCACTCTGCACTCAGCTTATCAAGCTCACTGAGACTGCAAACGCAATGACATTACATAACTATGAGGGATCACCTTACTCACTGCCAAGGTAATGCTGCAGAGTTCCAGACACATGGGAAAGTTAGGCATGACCGATGAGTATGGCTGCCTCTTTTTGTAGAATAGAGTCCAAGTCTAATAATTTATCATGAGATAGTTTGTTTTGTAATGTGTTGCTGCAAAGTAACTTTTAATGGGTTAAAAGTTTGTCTCAAGACTAGAGTCAGCAGATCACAAGAAGTAAGAGGTCATACCTTCAGTATCTCTCTCTATGGAGATAGCATAAGAGGCAATTCTTGCCTTTTGTAATGACCAAAAGGAGCCACAAGTGATCCCTTTTACACATGGAGAGATAACTTATCCACCTCTGTGGTTGCTTAGTCGTGGAGCTAGGAACTGGCTGACCACAGTCTAACTTGTTAATAGCCTGCATCCATCTCTCTGTTGCATTGTACTGATGAATAGGATTCCAAATGGAGAATATCAAAAGTTCAGGCAACCTTTTAGTAGAAGGATTTTAGTAGGAAGATGCTGGCTGGCTTTGCTGTACATCATAAAGTAGAAACAGTAGCCTTTTTACAGCAGTTCTGAAGAAAACAAAGTTAAGGTTGGAGATGTTCACCATAAGGAAAAATATCCTTTAAGAGGCCAACCTAACATTATCTTTCAGAGCTACGTCAAAAGTCAGCATATGCCATAAGAATATAAAGTGATTTTTTGTCAAGCTGTTCTTTTAGGAGTTATTCCCGTGTTTGAATAAAAGTAGACATTTACCTACCTGTCTCTCCAACCTCTCTGTAAGGGAACAGCCCCCTGAAAACTATCTGTTTGAGGGGATCTCCTGACCTTGCAATGTTCCAGCTCAGACAGATATTCTCAAAGATCAGAGAAGCAATGCTCCTGGTAGCTCAGATTCATCAGGAAGGTCTTTTTTTCTGAATCTATGACTAGCATAGGTAGGGCATAATTCTCTTTGCCCAAATGCAACCAATTGCTCTCTAAATCTTATCTAGTAGCCAGCATAAATCCACTGTCTCCCATTGGCATGGTCTAATAATGTAACACAATTAAATGTAGTTCAAGCAGGCTCCCTGTCTCTGTGAATTAAAAGCCAATGTACTTCTGCCCTGGATGAATTCCTGGCCTGTCCCAATGCAGTAAATTTATTTCTACCTGTACTTAGAGCTTTGCATATTTTAAGTGTTTAGCCTTTATTTAACACTAGCACTGGTTTACCTTGTCACTTTAATTGCATGCTTTTTGTCAAATTTCCTACTTAGATAAGGTAGTGCTGGCATTTTATCCTCTGTATTCACATACCATAAGCTATACTTAGCCCTGCCCACAAAGATGTTCCAAAATCTTGGAGAGAAACACTGAAAATGTTTAATGAAATGCCTCTCAAAAAGTTGAGGAGTACAGAAAAGGGCAAAACTTTAAGGATGTGCCGCCATAAAAAATCCAGACATCCTATTTTTCTTCCTGAGAAAGGTTAGACTTTGGATCCAGCCTACTCTGACAATGATGCTCTAATACTTCTGATAAGAAAGAGGAATTATTTTACCTTTTCTTGTCTGAAGGGACTTACCAGAAGGCAAAGAAATGCAGATAACAATGTTTCCCTTCCTGGTGCCCAACGAGGAGAAATAGTTTTGTAAATAATGAAAACAAGGAACTGATGTTCTTGAAACTTTGAAATATCAGTAATCAAGATGATAGGCACAGGGAGCATCCAACATCCCTACCAGACATTATTGAAGTCAGACTGTGGGTTTTTTTGATATTAGAAAAACTAAAGTTTAATACCATTGGCTTTGGTGGCATTGTAATAGGAGAGTAACACAAGTGAACACCTTATTCATTAGTTTAGTGTTACGAAGTGTTAAATAGCTTATAGACACATTCGCAAAATGCATATTTTCAGGGCTCAAAAGATAGGAAGGTTTACTGAAGGAGGAGCTGCTCTCAGGGAATGCGATCTGTTATCTGCGCTTTGTCTTGCGTTCACAGCTGCAAGAGTGATAAGCTCCATTCCAGTTCTACATTTGCTGAATGCTCTTTTGATGCTTACAAGGAGAAGTGTTTGACCATCTTGTGTCTGGGCTGGAGACATGGCATGTACTCTGTAATAGCTTTCTTGTGACCACTTAGGAGGATGAACTTAGCTAGAGGAGAAGAATTTGAGTGGCCTGCCTTTAGCAAACAATCAACAGAGATAAGATGTGGTTAAATCCCTGTGAGCTCATCTTGCGTGAAGCTTCTTCCCAGGTGGGATCTGAGCTATGTTCCAGTTCCCAAATCCCAGAATGGGGTTCTCGGTTCACTGAGCTCTCATTAAGATTTTTTGGACCATTTATTTTTATTTAGAAGAAGAAAGAGCTAGTAATGATGTTTTCTATATATATTATGGTTTCTCATTTCCCACCACAGACCATGAACTTAACGAATCACTGAGAACTGAAGTTCTCTTCAGTTGCATCTGCTACTGTGAGCCAGAAATATGTAAAGTTACAGAGCAGTGCTAGGACCTACTGAATGTCTGGCCTGGGTACAATTAGGGCATATCAAAGAGTGCCTCTCACTGGCAGGCTCAAAAACAGGGCAAGTTAATCTTTATCATCCCAAGAGGTGCTCTGTGATGGCTGGCTGAAAAAACCCTCACAACTGGATCCTGGGATGTTTTTGTCTCACTACCTATAGCCTTGAGGTTGAGCAGAAGTGTTTGATCCCTCTCTGACCTCACATTCCTTCCTAAAGAGAAGAAAATTGTTAGAAATTTTTGTCAAGGAAATAAACAAATTTCCCCCAATGTTTCAACTGGTTCTATCTGCCAATAAACCTGAATATCATTTGGGACCTGCTGGTGTGGAGAGATGATAGAAAGTATGTGCTGCTGCTTGCTGACCTGTGCAGAAAACATCTGCCTTAGATTTGTTTGGGTTTTTTTTTTCTCTCAGGCACTTCAGCTTCTCAAAAACTTACTTAAAAGTTGGCTAATGAGCCTATAAAAAAAGTGAGAGTTTGGTAAGGAAATGGCTAAAAAAAATGAGCTAAAAATTGACAGATTTTTCCAGTAACCTTCAGCTATTTACATAACCTCTTGGTTCACCACTTCCACTTTTCAGGGAAGACTAAATTGATGACTGTTACTCATGGGATAATATAGTATGGGGTTTATGATATGGAGTCACAACGTGAGAATGCTTTGGTAGAAACATTTTCTATCTACAGAAATGACCGATGACTTGTTGTGTAGTGTTTTCAGATATGACTCAGCCCTCCGGTGTTTTGGGTTGGTTTGTTGATTGCTGCTCCAAATAGCCTGAATATGTGAGGAAACTTTTTTTTTTTTTTTTTTTTTTTTTTTTTTTTTTTTTTAAAGCTCTTAAAATATACTGAACTGGAGTTAATTGATGTTGTTCCACCCAGCTTAGTCAATCTGAGCTCCTGAGCTGTTAAAACAAATGAAAGTTAATTTTCGTGTTGACTTTAGTTTTTCATTTGTCTGTTAGATTTTACTGGACCAAAGGATCACGTGGTCAGAGCAACGCAACAGTTGAATGGCACATCTCTAGTGCCACAGAGCCAGGCACCTACAGAATACGACACTTTGGGCACTACAAGAAAACACCGCTTTTCAAGCCAGCGGTCTTTTATCCTTTTGAAGGCACATCTTCAGCGTTTGAAATCATAGGTCTATAGGTGATTCCTTTCATTAAATGAATTGTTTCCTTTGAACAGTACATGTGGTACATGTGATGCTCAAATTCACACTCGGGAGCTGTTCTTACAGCGTTTGTGCCTACATACATCATTTTTGTCCCTCAAGTGCTGCCGGTTGTCTGCTGCTGTGCAGTGCAGCTCTACTTTCCGTAAAGTTTTAACTCATTCCTGAAGTTCAGCCTGAATAGTTTGATGCACTTTCATTTGAATTGTTCTCATCCTGGACTGTTCTCATTGCAGCTGATTCCTATTGTAATAAAAGATTAACTGTTTTACTTTAGTCCTTAAACAAATGTTTATTGATTGTGAATACTGTCTCTCGGAGAGAATTAGTGGATAATGGGAGCTAATCCAGACCACAGAATAGTCCAAAAAATTGAGTCCACCCCATAAAACTGAGAAGAGCTGCTGAAGTTGCGAGAGGAGACTCCAAAGTCAAGTGACTGAAAGGGCTGGTTTCCTAGGTCAGAGAGGGAAAAATAAGATAGATACTCATCAAAAAAGTTTAAAGATTATTTCTTTGATTAGTCTATTGTACGATATTTGGAGGATTCATTCTATCAGTTTAAAGATGTCTCAATCAATAGGGGTGTGTGTGTGTAACAGTGTTACATGAAGTGAATTGTGCATAGTTTTGCATAAATCAGTGACCTCAGTTTCAAAGACATCTAACGAGGCTACCTTTACAAGATCCTACTGCAGAGGTCTCAGGTAAGGAAAGGAAGGTCAGTTACTCATAAAAAACCAAAATATTTGAGCAATCTGCAGGTTTTTCCTGTTAAGCTGTGTTCTTCTCTTTCACAAGTGTGTCTTTCAATTCACTAGTGTGCCATGAGGGCTCAGTGCTGTCCACCACATAGCATGGAGGACATGGGCCAAATTTTTGAAGAAGTCTTCTGAAAGCTCTCAAATGGTTACCAGTAGCCCAAGAAGTCATGGATGGGTTGGAGGCCAAGAGTACCTGGAAGGATTGTACGTGATCACTCTGCTTTTATGGTCTTCCTGAGGCATCTACTAGTGGCACAGTCCAGAGGCAGGATGCTGGGTGAGAAGGATCTCAGGGCTGACTTTGGTCACTTATATCCTTGTGCTCTGCTCCTGCCCCACACTCCTGCGACAGTAAAGAGCCTGACAAGGTAACAGATGCTGTTTTATCCTCTAACTATCACTTTAGGACACCTCAAAAAGAAGAAAAACATGCTTATCTGTGACAAAGGATATTTCAATAGGAGAGTGTCATGGGACAGCAGGGGCCATATGGAGGAAGGGGAGTTTGGGAGCAATCTCTTTTTGAAGGAGAGCCTGCAGCTGGTAGTGAGAGGTGGCTGACGTCCAGCTGGAGCAGGGCTGGATTTCATCGCAATAAGAAGTTTATGTTACAGGTGCTTTGGGTGGAAATTGTTAAAATCTGAACTTAGGAGTTAAAGCTGTAATTTCCCTTGCTGGTGAAGCAGCTCTGAACAGACCTCAGTCCACTTCATTTTAGCACTGGGAGGGTTGCAAGTTGGGCAAGCTCTGTCTGGATGAAGGGCTGTCTGAAGCCAACAACCGAAGCCTGGAGAGGGCTGTGGTAACTTGCACGTAGTTCACAGTGTTGGTGACAGGATCCTTCAGTGTTGCCTCCAGAGCTCCCTTGTAGCAGCGCTGCAGTGAGACTATGGTAAGCAAGGTTGGTTCCCCAGTGTCCAACCCCTTCCAAGCTCGGAAGTCATAGATTTGGTGGCTACAGCAAAAGGAAAACATGGTTGCCAGTTCTGCTTTTAGGATGCTCAGTGTCTTATGGCTAAACAATTGTAAATGTTTAATAAGATCCAACAGTGTGTATTAATTTTGTATGTGATCTCTTTAATTCTTCAGAGAATCATTAGTCAGATAATTTTGCCTCTCTTGAAAATCAGTGGGAGAGAATGAATTATTCATTTAAAACCATCTTCAATCAGTTGCAGAGATCCCTCTCCTAAGGAGCTTGAAGCAATCTCAATATTGAGTCAGGAAAGAGAGAGCTTTGGAGGAACAATACCGGGAATTAAATCCCTGAGGATGCTCTTAATATCCTTTTCTAGTAATTCACCGGACCAGCCTGTCCTCTCTGCTTTCAGTTGCAAAATTGCTCTGCCAGCAGTAGTGTCTGCAAGATAAGGGTAATTTGGCAGGCCCTTGCATCAGCACCTACAGCTCTGCCTGCCACGGTGCCGGATGGGTTTGGTAAGAGCAGCAATACTCAGTTGCAAAGTTTCTTGCAAACTTTCTCCCTCCCCGTAGATCAGCCTTACTGGGCTCACACCTTCATGTGGGACCCTACTGGTTTCCTTCCTGGTGACACATATTGCAGTGCCTTTAAGCAGGACTTGGTCATCTTTCTGAGACATAAGAGCAACTCCTGGATAAGATTTCTCTTCTAAAACTTGAGCATTTGATCCTAAAGAGAATTTTTAGAAAACTGGCTTTTCTCACATGAGAGCAACAGAGGTGGTGAGAGCCAGAATTAGGGTATCTATCTGGAGAGTTCCACAGCACATATATACAGAACAGCGCTGTTCCCCTTGAGAAAAATCCTGCAACTTCATAGCATGCTGTCACCATAAAGAAGTTTGAAACGTAGGTGCTAAGAAATGGGTCCAACCCGACTAATGGATGTAAAATAATGCAGCTGGAGCAGCATCTTTCTTGGTTCCTCGTCCACGGCAGATACTTAAGAAAGAGTAGGAACCTCGACCTTTCCCTAAAGTACTCATCCAGTTCCCCAGTTAACAGACTTGTTTGTGTATTTGTGCTGGCTGGGCATGGGCTTTTTCAGGTTTTGGGGTGGGTGGGTGGGTGGGGGAATTTTTTCGAACCCTTGGTAATTCTTGGCCTCTGAATGCAGCAGTGCTGAGAGTCGCAGTTTGAGAAATGTTGTTCAGAAAAGTATTTCTTGTTTGTTATTTAATAGCATGGTGGATTTTTTCTACTCTTTGCATGCAGTGAGTCTTTCCCCCTCAGCTACTTTCGCATCAGCAGAATGTAGTAGGGTGCTGTGATTGAATTCACCAGCCGCTAGGTGCCACTGCTGTTTTACAGCAGAACAAGATTGTCACTAAACAGAGCGAAAGCATATAAAAATCTTCAAGAATTTAGGCAACTTGCCAGAGGTTAAATTTAGAATTACTCATCACAGTTGCTGTTGTCTCTCTAGAGCTGCTCTCCTTCAATGTATAGACATTTGTGCATTGTGTACGTGCTCACAGGGCACATGTAAGCTCCACCTTTTTTGTCATGGTACACAAACTAATATGAACTTTAGAAACTTACTCGAGAGATGCATGCTTCTGCAGGCTGATCTTGGCTCGGCTGAGACACTTTGCAGAGTTTCTTTCAATGAGCTACATCTGCTCTGTCAAACTTAACCATGCTGCAATTTTCCTCCTGCGCAACATCTCATCTGTCCAAAATTGCCGATAGTATTTGGTGCTGCAGAACAGTGATTCCAAATTAGGATCTTACCCAAGGCACGTGGGTAAAGGAAGGAATCCCTCTGTTATCTCTGGGCTTTGATGCAGACTTTTAGGAGCTATCTGATCCTGTGATTGTCTGGTGTTGTTTGCATGTGTCCTGCCAAGGATCTTTATGTGCACGCTGAACTAAATGCCTGTTGTTACCCTTGCATGTCCACAGGCAACTGTCTGCTTTTCAGTGTCTTCATAGCTGGGAGTATGTAGGCACGACATGGCTCCGCATCCCGTGAACATCATTCTTCTGATGTTCTCTTAAACAGCCCCGAATCTGGATGGGGAGAGGATGTGCTGTCCCCTTCTCCAGCAGGTACCTGGGGCTAAGCCAGGGCAAGACTAACGCTGCAGATGAATGTTCAAGGTAGTAGGGCATCTCCGGAGAGACTGGCCTGCCCAAGTGCCACCATGGAGGAGAGGAGCTGGTAAGCAGGTGCTGTCTTAACCCACCAAGGGCAGCTGGGGAGAACCTGCAATTTCAGCCAAACCTAGGAGTTTGGAGCGTGAAATAATTTTCTGCCACTGAATGAAGGAGCACCCCACAAGATACCCTTACAGCTGATACGGTGGCGGTGTGGGATGGATGTCTGGGGAGATCTCCGTACAGCTCTGATGTGCACATCTGTTCCTCTCTTGTTTATATTCCTTATCCCTTAAGAAATGGGAGTGGGAGTCAGAGAGTAAGTTTGAGCCTGAGGACATATCGCTGGAGAGGGAAAGATCCTAAAATGTCAGTTAATAAATGTTCCTTTCCCAGAAGTCAACAGTACTCTAAATTGCAACATCAGGAGCACCCGGGCCAGATTGAGCCATGGGCAACTTAAGAACAGCAGTGATTTGTGCTTTCTGGCTTGAACCACATACGTACGGAAAGTCATTTTTACCTTAAGCAGTGCCCCAACCCAGAAAGCAGGAGACCTGGCTCCAGTGCCCACGTCATGAACCCAGTGCCAGCTTTGCCTCAAATTGCATAGCCCGTGCCCAGCAGAAAGTGTGGGTAGGGGGGATGGGAGGAGAGAGAGCGTGACTTAAAAAAAAATAGATAGGATGTGATTTTTTTGAAAACAGGCAAACCCAGGTATGTAAATTCTGGGAGAAGAGATCTGATGGTCTATGGAAACCTTGCTGGGATGACAGGGAAAGGGAGGCACACAATCTCAAATATAAAATCACTCTCCTTGAAAGTCACTGCATTTGTAAGCTGGAGCCCTTATCCCATAGGCTTGTAACAGAGATTTCAATGGGACACAGGAAGTGTTCTCAGGATAGGATGTTTCAGAGTCTATCTGGCTCCAAAAGTGGAACTAGTGTGCGATTCTCAGACAGGTTTTACCCTTATTCTGCACCTCATATATGAGGCCTTGTGCTATAGAAACTTCCAAGGAAGGGCTGGATTGAGGAAGGAAGCAGGAAAATGCAGTTTTTGTACCTTCTGTCCTGTGAGCAGACAAATGTGTGGCCATCTGCAGAGTTTCTAGGCCATTGGCCTTCTCATTACTTAAGGCTCAAACATGCCTTAGTCTTGTTTGTGGAGAATGGATACGGTTTTTGGTTGCGTCTTCCTATCCATGGGGAGCACGTGTCTTTAAAAGGAAAGGAATAATGTTTTTGAAGTTGGGTCCTGGGTTTTAGAGTTCTGAAAATCATTCTTGCTCTCCAAAGTTTATCAACCAGCCACTGTTGAGAAAAGGGGAATTTCAGGTCTCTGAGAAACTGGAAGGAAAATTTAAAAGAAGAAGAAAAGTGAATTCTCCCGTTGCCCTGATTTCAAATAAAACAAAAGCAGGACATAAAGTAAGCCTAATGAGGTAAAATAATAGCGGTGGCAAAGCTGTTGTTAAAGCCCAGAATACAGCTGACCTCCTTATAAAATAATGTGAAAATAATGTCAGGTTATTTTGTGGAAATCTCTTTTGGCCTAGCAGAGGCACCTTTTGTCGAATGTTATTTGATATTGGTAGCAAAACACTAGATCTTCCCTCAACTCTTGGGTTTGGAATCTCTCTAGAGAGAAAGGCACCAAAGGTGCAAAATCAGAACTAGCAGTTACTGCTTCTGGTTTTAGGGGTGGAAGCTGGAATTGCTATTGTTTGATTATTTGGCTATGAAGGTGTTACAGGAAACAGGTAATTCTTCTCTCAGGTCTCATTTACCCACCGGCTACCTGGTGACAGGCTTTTCCCATGGTAGGACCAATCTCTCCCAGCTCTAAGTGCTGTTATCATCCTCTCTGCCCATCAACCTCCTTATTTTTGTACGTTCCTCCCTTTGCTAGCCATAGCCTCCAGCAGCTGCTCACCTCTGAGATGTTTTATTTGTGATCAAGGAAGGAACAAACATTGTTCCTGTTGTTTGGCATTCAGCAGAGCGGGGCTATGGAAAAATTGGTGCTTTCCTAAGCATTCAAGGCTGACTAGCTCCAAAGCGAATGCTATTATCTGAAGGGATGACCTGGAGAGCAGCAATTTCCCACTCTTCGCCCTGATGGATCCTGCACGCAAGGCACAGATGCTTTGCTTCGATGAAATGCAAGGTGCCTATAATGTGACCACCATAGCAGGCAAAGCTGAGCAAACGAACTGGCTCTTCCAAGATTTCCCAGTCACATCCGGCTTGCTCTTAAAACCGCTTCAAAGCTTTTTTCTTCTCCTCACTTGTATTGTGCATATTCATCCTCTTCTGTTCCAACAATCACTGAGCTGCTGAGCTTTTCTCCAAAAGCAGGTGGTGTCAGGAGGGTGTGACCCTTAAAATTCAGGACCTCATTTAGCTCCAGTTGCAGATCTCTTGACACTGCTTTCTGAGTAATCCTTGGGGGGGTTTCCTGAAGCTTTTGTGGCTTTTCCACAGTGGCTTACTGGGGCACCTTCTACATTACAGTGGCTTCAATTTATATATGTTTAGGTGGTTCGCAACTGCTGTCGCTGGAACTTTAGTTGCTCACATTTCTTTTTGATCTTTGTGGAAAATGTCTGGAAGTACCACACAGATGTTACTGCTTTAAGAAATTTATAGCAAATATAATTCCTACAGAGTGACAGAGATGAAGATAAACATTGGCCAAAGAGGCGAGGAAAAAACCCGAACCCTAGTTTTTGACTTAAGAGAGCAAAAGCAGAAAGCTATGCATTTTTCTGCTGCACATGAATGCCAGGTGTCATCAGAGTACATGTTCAAAACAGTTTCAGCATTACTGGGCAGTTTATGAACTCATCTATATGACCCCTAATCGATGCCAGCAGAGCAAAGTGTGCTCTTATTTGTCATGCATGGTATGACCTCTCTAGATAAAACCCAGGATGGAAAAGGACTGAGCCATTCATGTTGGTTTAAAAAGTTTTAATGATATTTCAAAGTCCAGTTAATGCCCTTTGATTATTCTAGAATTACAAACCTGCTTCACAGAATTTAATCCAGGTTATAATTTCCTTGTGATGGATGATTAACACATCATTTTGACTTCATTTCACCTAAGCATATATGATTGTCCTCCAGTAAATGGATAGTGTGATTTTTACTACACTTCATAGTGTTAAAACTCTATACAAATATTGTACTAAGCGTACAAAAATAAGTGCTTCATGCACACACTTTTTAATACTGTTTCTTGCCCTTTACTTTGACATCTTTCTGAACTTATATAAATAGCTGAAAAAGCAGACTATAGTTACTGAACATTGAAAGTGAGAAACGTTTTCTACTAACAGTAATTTTGCTGTCGTTGCTGTTAGAGAGAAAAGCATGGATGTATTATTCATTGGCAGTTTTCTCAAATATGACTTAAAAGACATAGATAGAAGAGAAAATAGAGCCAGAATATCGATAACACTCTTGCAACCCTGCAATCAGGGTTGTCTTTTTTTCTTTTCTTTTCTTTTCTTTTTTTCTTGTGAATCGAGGTGTGCTGCATAGCAATGACAGAGGACAATAATACCTTTTGGCTCACCTGAATGAGATGATAGTTTATAAATAGAAATAAACCTCCATTAGCAGCAGTTACAGAGGGTCTGAAATATCTAATTGGAGGTTACGCTCCAGATATCTTAAAGGGACGCTGTCCAAGGGAGTGACTGCGAATGATTCCTGTGCCTAACTTTGATTCCAAGGTCATTTTCCACCACCAATACTCCAACCTGAGAGTGCTAATAAACTTTAATTGAAGAAATGGGTTGTGATCATGCAAATTTTTGCAGGACCTCTTTGAGAGCCCTGATCCACACGGGTACCTAAGCATCTACTCTCTGGGAGCCATCCTGGCTTGTAAGCTGGCAGCAAACTCAAAGCAAGGTGAATGAAAACAGCAACGCTGCCCAGTGTTGGAGGGTGACACAGGTAGACAACCTACGGCCATGCAAGTGGGGCGGGGGAAAGACAGCCACAGGTTTGTCTTTGGTGTAGAAAAGGCCCCCAGTTTCTGCTGGGTCATAGTAACAGCAGCACGAGACACAGGAGAGCTCAAGCAGACCACAAAATGGGCAGACAGGATATTAAAAATGACAGCAAATACCATATACGTACAGTATCCGTTTAAGTTTCTCATATATGCTCTATTCAAGGAGCATGTGGATATGTATATGTCTAGATACATATATAGAGAGAGTGATACTACTACAAAGCTACAAAACATCTTAAACACATATTTCTAATAGTACCAAAAACTATACAGCTTATATGGTTTTGTTCCATTCCTACCAAAATCAAGTCAGCTGAAGTATGAGAATACTTAGTTCCTAATAGTTAACACTTTTTCATCGATTTCTTTTTTGCAACGCTTTTAGTACATGTGATAAAGCTCCACTTATAATAGCAAAACAGCTTTCACAGTGTCACATTATCTCACCAAACCTGCTAAAAAAATTTAGGGCCAGGTCTGTTCAAATTGATGGGCATCAGCTTCTAAACACTGAGGGGAAGTTGCTCTCGTGACATGCGGGGAAGATGCTTGTTTTTGCTCTCTGACAGAGGAATAGATCTGAAATAATGTTGAGGAAGCAAAAGATGGGAATTCAGCTGTTCGTCTTACAGGCTGTAAACTCTCCTTGTTAATAAGTCTTCAGGGGAGGAGGGGTTCAGGTCCAGACTGAGTGGATTCAAGTTTTCTTAGAGTGCATGCTCTACGCAATTAAAACGTGTGCCCTGTAGTCATTGAACGCTGGATATCTTCTGCATCTGTAGAACGTGGTTACTTCTAGGTCAATCCAATGGCTAAAATATAAGGATAATTCCCTGCTGCTGTTAAGCAAAGGACACTTTCAGTTTCCTAAAAGAGTGTTATCCCAAAACCAGCTACCAGAGGCCGGTGCTCTTCAGAGTAAGAGGACCACTTGCTGCTGACATATGTGAGTTACCCTAGGGAAGTTATACGAATGTGGGTTCACGTGGGCCAATTAACTAAAGATTGGCCATAATAAATAGTGTTTTTATGATCCTCAATCTTAGAAGTCCTAAAAATTTTCCTATCTTTGACTAAAAATTGGATGCGAGGGGAGAATGTACCATTCGTTGCTGTTTGGTGACTTATAGGGCTGGCTGGGAATTAGCAAAGTAAGAGAGAAAACTACTGAATGCCTGCCATCTACTTGAAAAATCAAATTTGCATTAAGGAATGTACAAACTAGCCTGTTAGGTTGATAAATATGATATCATATTTTATGATATCATATTTATGATAAAATGGCTTTCTTCCTCGGTTGTGCCGGCATGAATTTGGGAAAAAAAAAAACAAAAAAACCAAAAAAAACAAAAAAACAAACAAAAAAAAAAACACTTGAGATGCCTAACTGAGCCTGAGTGCTTCCGCAGCATGCTTGTCGCACGTGGTTTGCAAAGGCTGTAAAAGGCAAGCCGGAGATCTGCACACCAAGGGCCAAAGAGGCAGTCTAAAATTTCTCTATCTGGGTAGAGGTGAACAGAGGGAAAGTGGAGAGTGGGGGATTGCTAGAAGCACTACTTCCCTCCCAAGCTCCTGTATCGCAACCTGGATGGGACCTACTCGGTTTTCAGCACGGATTGTTGCTTGTAAACACACACACACACACACACACACACAGTGGTACATATATATATGTATACCTGAGAACCACTTATCTTCTGGGATAATATTCTGCATTGTAGTATGAAAATCTGATTTTTATGGATTTTTCTTCATCTCTCTTTTTCTTCCCCCTAATGTTCTGTTACCAAACTAACAAACTAAGGGAATAAAACTCTGACTAAAAATCTCATTTCAGAAGATGGATTAGTTAAAAATCATGAGAATTTTCCTGCCCATGCTCCACTGAAGGAAACTATCGCTACGATGCAGTATTAAAACGCCCCATAACCGTCACTGCGTGCAGCTACTGCAAAGGCGGGGTAGGCTTCATACGCGGCATAAGTCGCTAAATCTTGCCCCATCGTCACTGCTTGTTTGAGCTGGGTGGCTGTGACAGTCGCAGCTGCATTAGCGATGGCATATCCTGCAGGAGAAAAGAGATAGGCCAAAACCATAGGTCAATGAAAAGGTGCTCAAAGGCCACCTGACGGTCAGTTTTCAATAAGAGGACATGTTGTCTATGGGAATAGTACAGGAAACGATGAATTTATCAGTGGGTAGATGGGGAGAATCTTATTAGATTGAATATCTCACTTTGGGCAGGTTTTTCCTTCATGTTATGAGCTGTAAAATTAACAGCTGCAGCTGGAAAAATAATGCATTTTTCTCACCTATTATTTGTTAAATATATTGCTTAAAAAAAAAACTCTTTGAGCATTTTTCCTCAGGCTTGGATTATCTCTGAACTAAAAGGGTGGTACTACCGTTCTGTGTACTATATCTCCCACACGTGACATGAGGAGGACAAGAAAATGTAAGTAATACAGAGCAAAATCTGAGCAGGTTTCATAGCCAAGATGTTTATGCAGCTGGGGAATATATGGCTTTGACACCCTGCGTGGCCCAAGTATGTGCAGTTCAGGACAGCCACGTTAGAGAGGAGAGACATGCCTTCTGTGCAACACTGGGGAGAAAATATTTAGTAAAATGGAATTTTTCCCATCAGTTTTTAATGAAAGATGTTGTTTTAACACTTCAAAATTTTCCACGGGAAAATGTTAGCTTTGGTAATTTAAAATGAATCAGTGGGAAAACAAACATCATTTTGGGCTGGGTTGTCTGAGAGCAGTATATAACAGGCTAGACCACAACATTTTGTTGTGAAAGACTCGAAAACTGAGAGGAAACCCAAATTTGGGAAGTGTAGCTGGGTTACCCATCCGCGTCGCTGGACCAAACTCCTCTGCCAAACTACATCTCCCAGGCTCCAGCTTTGCCAACCGAACAGCCAGGTGGCCAAGCATCTGGACTGACTCAAAATCAATCAGATCCAGGTGCCTCTTTCACCAGAAATGGAGATATTGGGCAACACTTTTTGCTTTATTTTTTAAACACAACTTGCTTTATTGAAGTTGTTACCATGGGAAAAATATGAGAAATTTGCTATAACTTGATTATGATCACTCAGAGTAAAATATCTTCTTCACATCAGCAAGCCAGGATGTATCTTTGCAGACTGGAGTTAAGAACTTTGTCATTTAAAAAGTGTAGTATTTGGAATCATTATAAAAGAAATGAGCTGCTACCTGGGTATGGGCTGAGATGTGCTGGGTCTCAGCTAGTGTTGACCAAGGCCCAGTGCATGTGGCAGGCAGAAATTTAATGCATGTCTATTTGTTGAGAGTCCAAGACAAATAAATATGGGTGGATGAAAGAAAAAGGAGAGATTATAATTAAGCAGTAAGTGGGGGCTGGATTCAATAGTGTCTCCATTTGGTTTCCATGATGCGGAAGCTAGCACGAGCCCAGACAAATTGATTTTTCTGTGGCTTTTGCGGACTTCTGTGGCAGGAAGCCGGATAGATTTTTTTTTTTTTTAATCCATCCCTGAGACACTCCAAACAATTCAGTAGTACTGACTAATGCATTCCTCATGTGCAGTTTGGCATAAATTGTTCCCACTGCACCAGAATAACCGTCATGCCGGAGAGCACAGTAAATGTAAAGCCTACAAGCTGGATTCCTGCTCCTGGCTTAGGTTTTCCGTGATTTCCCTAGCTGTTTTGAGAAGCTGCAGGAGCTCCTTTTGGGTATAAACTCTCACATTTGAACTATAAGCCTTTCAGAAGGGGTTGGAGAGTGCTTGGATCAGAATCTGAACGTCACAATTGTGTCATTTGTCTGGTACGTGAAATCGGAAGTATTGATAGAAAAGGACCTGGGGATGCAGGGGGACAAGGTGACCCTGACTTGATCAGCTTGTGGTAAAGAAGGCCTGCACCATCCTGGGCAGCGCTAGCTGTAGTGAAATCAGCAGACTGAGGGACAGGGTTATTCTCTCTGTTCGGCACTGGAGAGCCCACATCTGGATGTGGTGTCCAGTTTGGGGCTCCCACTACAGGAGGCACCTACAAACTGGAGGAAGTCCAGGGCAGGTGCTTTCCTGGAGGTCACGAAGCAGTGGGAGGTCTCCATCCTTGGGCATTGCCAGACTCGCCTGGACACAGCCCTGAACAATCTGCTGTAGGTGCAACATTGGCCCTGCTGTGAGCTGGTGTTGGACCAGAGACCCTCCACCCAGGGGTGCCTCCAGCCTGAGCTGTTCTATAAGTACACCGTACTTTGCAGAGGCCTGGAAATACTGTCAACCAAGGTAAAGACATGCAGAGAAGCACAGCCAGATGCTGCCTGCATCTGCATGCAGTGAACATAAACTGGTGAATTCTTGACATACACAAAAAAGCACATAGGGAAAACCAAGTTCCAGGAGATTATTCCATACAGACCTTCACATACCTGGAAAAGCAGGTGCTGCAGGAGGAACCTCTGTTCCTTCCGTGGGAATCCCTAGCGTCTGAAGGGTATATTCTGCTGCATAGGTTTTGGCTTCATCAATATAGGCACTGAGCTTGGGAGGCGTGAAGGGATGTCTGTGGAGAAAAGAAAATAGTAGCTTGTTTTTTGTTTTTTGTTTTTTTCTTCCAGGACTTTCCTGCAAGTTATTTTTATCCAACAACATGGGATTAAATATTCTAGTCACAACAGCCTTTGCTTGTAGTCTCTATGGTTGATAAGATACCACATACCAAACGGAAACATGAGTTAACTGTGTTGATGCTTTAACAGAAATATTCTGCTCGTAGCGGTCTGCTTTGTTTGCCGAGTTATCAGCGCTGGCCCTTGTTTTGGACAAAATGTCTTTTTAAATACGCTGCCAAACATCGCCATGCTCCAAATTGCCTTCTTAGTCCAAAAGAAAGCCCGCTGGAGCCTGGGTCTTTTGAAAAAGTACATAGCAAACAGTGTTTTAGATCGGAAGTGTTTAGGAGCGTATTTGGATCTCAAATACAAGCACGTGCCTACAAGCTGCTTTCTTCTTCCTTCTTCCTTAGTGTCTGTTTTGCTTTTCTACTGGAAAAAATCACCCCTTTGCCTGCTTGTTTCTGGCTTTATGTAGATTTTTTTTTGGACCATCAGTGAGAGAGCGCCAAGCATGGCAGCCCTTGCTATCCGTCTGCTTCAGTTTATGGCTGTTCCTCTCCCTAATATCCAAAATAACTAAAAATAGGGGCCTGCGTGGTTATATTCCCAGAGAGATGCTAGCTAAAATGACCTTTAAAATTCCAAAAATCCATAAAAAAAAAAAAGAAAAAAACCCTAGCAGTTACATACATGGCAGGGTTCTGGCTGGCAAGGGCAGGAATCGTGATTTTATAGAGGAACAGCTGTCTTTGATCTTGGCCAACTGCAGAATGAAGCTGGTAAACAGGCTGTCCCCAATTATTTTTCTGGCAGATTTCTTCTAAGATCTAGAAGGGGAAAAAGGGATTTGCTTTGGTTAATTGCCGCACAGCCGCGCTCTCACCCAGCTCCAGCCCCCTGCGCTGTGTAGTTTTGTTCCCTCCAAAGGATTTCAGAGTCAGCTTCCTAGCTTCTTCCAAGCCAAAAAACAAATGGGGGACCTGGTAATTCAGTCCACTCAGAAATACAAGATTCATCTAGATGTCTTATACCTTAAAATACCATTTAATGCCTAAAGATAATTATATTAAATCTGATGCCTTTGTCCATTTTGTCCGTCAGTTGTTTTATTCTGTTATCGGCATATATTTTCCTTGAATTCTCATCAGTAACCCTATGCACTATTTTTTAACAGTGTTAAAGTTTTATGGTTGCATTCATCTATTCTGTGATGCCTCTCTGGCTTAGCAGGAGGTAGTGTATGAACTGTCCAACCAGTAACAAAAAAAGAGCTGTTTTTTTGTCTAATTAATTATATAGGCTTCAATAGGCGATTTCTGCTTCTAGTTTGAAAGAGAAATGCTGAACCGTTTTGCCCTCTGCCTAAGAACAGCTTATTCAGTGCTAATTGGGAAACATTGTCTGCAAATGCTTTTGCTTTTTTTTTTTTTAACTCACTGGATAACTGGTATCCCAAATGGACTTGAGTGTACCTTGACCTTCCCATACTTCCCTATGCTCGGACCAGTTCTCTTTCTAAATAACTCCACCAAACTTGACCTTCAGTTGAGAACTCGTTGGGTTCCCCCAAATATTTTTTGGTGCCATAATGATTTACGTTACTGTAGCACATGAAAGCAAATTAGCATCCCAAATTCAGAGAAAAGGCAAAAAAAAAAAAAATCTGTTTATCTGCTGAAACTGAAACAGCTCAGAGCAATTTGCGGTAGCTACGACGTTGGCCCTGCTGTGAGCAGGGGCTCAGACCACAGACCTCAAAGGGCACCTCCAGCCTGAATCTTTTTTGTGGTCTAGTTCAATTAAATTTTTGCAAATGCTTGTTTTAATCTTTTTAATTATATCTGCACGAAAACTCCAATTTAAGCTTATCACTTCATAGAGTACCTAAATTAGCTCATCATTAGATTTCTTGAATATGGCAACATTTGTCCCTTGCCATTCCAACTGCATTATAAGGAGGTTAATTTTAAAATGTTACATCAGCATTTAAACCCTCAAAAAGACACGCCTATTTATTAGCATTGAGCATCCTCACTAGGCAACGGGAATGAAATTAAGAGAGGTCCTTCAAAGGTGCTCTTGAAATCGTCTCAGTTTAGTGGACAGGAGAGGCTGACCAAGTTAGCAGATGTTAACGAGGCTGTCATATGAACGACACTGTCATGTTAAAGAGGTGGTCATGCTGGCGAAGAGGTCATGTTAACGAAGCCGTCTTTTATGCAGCTGGGGAGATGGTAGTGTGAACCCAGCTGTAGCTGTTTAAGACTAGCAGACCTTGGACTCCTAGGAAAGTTGCATGATCCCCTGTCTGGGGTAGGCAGGAGGTTTTGTGTGTGTTTTATACTCTTTCATAATCCCGTAAATTATTTCAAAAGAGTGGAAAAAATGAAAAAAATAATCTAAATTTCATCTGCCCTTAGGCGCTGCAGCAGCACCATTTCACCCCTCAAGTGTGCTACTAAAATAGAATAAAGGGTTTGTGAAGCTTTGCAAGGGAAGAAAAAGGCAAATTTCCAATTTTCAGGAGCGTGGGGGAGGGGATATTTTTGTGAACATTTGGCAAACCACATGCTATGGCAATTTAACTGTTAACACACAGAGATGTAATTCAAAATGCAGGGTGAAATTAATTTCTAATGATACTTTGGGTGACTCAGGGGGAAAGGAATTGCCATGCGACAGAGATCCTCAAAAACTCAAGGAATTCATTCTGGGTTTGTTCTGTTCAGTCCTCAGTTATCTCTTTGGATCCGTCAAGTATGGGCAACCACACCAAAGGCCTTATCGGGCAGTCAGCATTTTCGCATTTGCATGACTGTACAGTTAATCAACGCCTCTTTTCCCACAACTGATTTTAAGATACGTGTCTGATTTCAGTTCTTAGCATTACTGCTTCACGTGAAGTTACAGGATCTGTGGAATTCTGCTTTCCAACCAGGCACCTGGCTTGCATGGAAATTGTGGGAGTCAGCAAGAGGTGACACGCTCAGATCTGAGGAGATGATACTTTATTCCATGTTTTTTTCTTTATTTGTGCTGCTTTGGACCGATTGTGTGGAGGCAATACAGCTCTGTGCAATACCATGACAGGCTCTGAATTGGAAAATGGCTGTTTTTTTTTCTAGCAAAACCACTATTATTTTTCTTTTTGTGTGTATTTATCCCTCAGCAAAGACCTAGATGATGCATCGTATTTATCAAATCCATTTGGAGTAAGAATTTCTTTATTCCACAATGCTCTTAAGGAGCAATAGTCACAGTTAGAAGGACATCACATCTCTGGGTATCTATGGAAACTCTCCCTTGAGAGAGAGTGGACACAGGCTGTTTTCCAGCCAGGCAGGTGAGCATTTTAAGATGCAACTAGCAGTCTTTTCTTTCTTTTCTTTTTCTTTCACGTCACTCAAGATTTATGTATGGATATACTCATCAGGATCAAATTCAAGCATTTTAGGATAAGACAAAATCTGGCCAGAACATTTAGTCGATCGTTCATGAACATACCTGAGGAGCAAGCTTGATCCCTTGGGGTTTTAAAGTGACGTGGTTCATCGGCGTGAGCTCCATTCCTGGCAAGAGGTCGTAGAGTTTATCCTCTCCCCTTTTTTCTCCTTTGACCTGGTATCCGCGCCCCAGGCCCGTGTAAGCCAGGTAGCCGCGACCTCCTAGTCCTCTAACTCCCGCAGCCCCTACAGGTACATTCATGTAAATTTCTAGGAATGTAAGAAGGCATTAAACTGAATCAAATCACCGGAAAAATTACCCTGATTCTCGCTGTAATGGAAAAGTTAGCCCCACTCACTGATTTCTGGGAAGAAGATGGGCAGGAGGGCCAGCGGGCTCGAGGCCATGACGCTTGTAGGCTCTGCTGGGGCACCGGAAAGGGGAGATCCCAGGAGGGGGAATTCCCGGTATGCCCATTTGGAGGGAAGTCCGATTTATAAGTACGGTGTGCAATTCCCTGCTGCACAGCTGGTTTCCCCCAGGAAACGCTCTGCAGATCGCAAGAGGCAACAGGTCAGGGCATTACTGCCGGGTATGGCAGTGGACTGAAAGATGAAGCTTCACCTCCTGTTACATCACTTCTGTCTTTAGCCCTGGCAAAGCTGCTGCTGGAACGAGCCAGACTTGGTGTTGTCGTCTTTGGGCTCGAATGCTTTGATTTGTGAATTTTAAGGGGAAGCCCTGCTTCTTTCTTACCCAATTTCCATCTTCTCTGTTCTGTTCAGTCAAGGTGAGGCATAACTTTCCATTTAGTTCATGCACAAATCACTTTTGATTTCAGGACACCTTTCTAACTGGATTTGTAGTTGAAAGGCAGAAAGGGGACAACTGATATTACGGCGATTCCTACCCACTGGCGTAATTTCAGTTTCCTGAGGAACTCAGAGTTTATACTTATGGGAACCCTCTGCCCTTATGTGAACCAAGGTCATTTTTTTCACATTACATTTCCATTTTAACTTTCAGGAGCAGCACTTGGAGCTTGAGGAGGAGACTATGAAGCCAGAGAGGGCTGGTGGATTATCACATCTGCAGCTTTCCCAATGTAATTGTAACATTTCTGCTCTCCAGTTCCCTTCCTTCTTTGCGAAGGAGTAAAAGTTGGGTGGTCCAGTCCTCATCAGCCCTCCTGGTGTGCGAGACGGCATTTGGAGTTTGCTGCGGGACCTGGCCGTGGGCTGGGGACATGAGCTGACTTTGCAGCAGGTGTCAGTTTTGGAAGGAGGCTTGGGAACAGATTGCTTTTTGCTAGCCCTCAAATTTACTTCTACCCAAATTTAACCGGGGCAGGGGGGCACTTGAATGAGGGGATGTGATTTGGTTGCAGATGCAGCCACCCAGGATCAAAGGTAGAGCCTCAGTAACTTGCAGAAATAACGTGAAATATGTATATTTCATAGACTGCTTATTATTTGATTATTTGTCCAAAAAGAGTACCTCTCCCAGAGCACGCAAGCAATTTCTTGATTACAATTCTGATTCCCATTTACCAGGCCCTGCATCAGGGACTAGGATTGCTTAGGGATAGCTGCAAAAGCAATCTCCCTGGGAAACACCACAATTTGGGGCTCAAAAACCACTGGGACTAGTAAAACTTTCCCCATAGGTCTTAAAGGAAAGAGGAAGTGCAGCTGTGGGCTGTGCCAGTGGATGATTAAAGGAGCTGACTCTGAAAGGGGAAAAAAAATTTGTTATGGCAAACCCAGGTTTATTTACCCTGGAGGAGGGTGATTTGAAAGGTCTTTTGAGACCACCGTCTCCAAGGATCCTTGCCCCAAGATATGGTTATTTTTTTCATATCCTGCTTAGTGTGCTAGAAGACCACTGTGTTTTTGGAAAGGGCAGAAGCCAAAAACTATTTGTTTGTCTCTCTCTTGAAGGGATCCAGAGTCCAGGGCAATGACGACCAACAGTAAGTTGGATGATATCCAGGGATCTTCACTGTTGACTTGAGAGAGTGGTGGATGGAGGGGTGGGAAGCAGCTCTCACGAGCTGAAAAGCTTGGGAGCACAGTCAAGCTCTTGTATTTTCCAGTAACAGATCTTGGAAGGGTGCAGGGCACTAGTGGCTGCTGATCTTTGGTGACGGGAACATGAGACGATGTTTGCATGACTTCCCCCACCCCTAAGAAAACATGCGAAAATGATGTTTACAGCCACCCTCTGAGGTGGAATGTGCCTCAGCCTTCCCAGCCATCATCAGAAGAGGTGGTTGATGGTGTCATGCCTCAGATGCTATTTTTAAAAAGCATTAGTACCACCAGCTGCAGCATTATGAATGGACACACCAATAAAAACAAGAGAGGTTTCAGTATTGGCATGATTAGAGTTACCTCGGACAGATGGAGGTCGGATAATGCTCCTGTTGGTCAGTCCCTTGGTGGCTGGGAAATGAAGGTTAGGGATAGCCGCATAGGCCTGGGGTGCGTAGAAGACTGGAGCGCCAAGGTAGGCCGTGGCAGGATCATACACGTGTCCAAACGCATAGGTGTATTCTCCTTGCAACATGGTACCTCTTCCCCCAGTGCCCCGAGTGTATCTGACGTAACTGTCTTTGTCGACAGGTTTGGCTAACGTCACTTCGATGGGGGAACCATCCAGCACCTTCACGCCGGGACGTCAAGGAAAGAACATGAGAGAGGCACAAATGTGAGGAAGTCTCCCAAAATGCACAAGGATTATCCTGCCTAGAGAAGCAGCTTCCTTTCACAGTTTGCTAACTGGACAGGCTTAGCTGAAAGATTGAGAAAACCACCCCCGAAAAGCCCCAAATCTCCATCCCACGGGTGGAAAAATACACTGGCTGAGTGAAGGTTTAACATGCTGAAAGCATCCAGCCCTGAAACCAGCCAGGGAGAGCCTAGTTAACCTAGTTACTACAGCTGTGAAGCCTTTAGAAAGACTTTGCTTCCCTACAAAGTAGCATATAAATCTAGGAGATTATATGTACGCCTATATCAAATAGCAGTAATGCTAAAAATAGGAATAGAGTTAACACTTCTTCAGGAAGAGCTCTTGCACTGCAGCACTGTGAACGACATGCAGTGTGAGAAACGCTAAATACAGCAACCTCCTTGCAAATCTGCATCTGAAGTTGGAGCAGATGTTTTGGGTTGACCTTGTTTGTCCCTGTTTACCATTTACATGCTTCCCTGTGAATGTTTTTGTTGGCAGACACCATACAAGTGTATGAGCACGAGCCAAGGGACCTCATAGCCCTGTGTTTTCTATTCCTCATTTTGTCATTGTTTTATTTCTTCTTGAGCGGTGAACTACATTCTGATTTGGGCAAAACATTTAGCGTGAAAGTAAGTAGCAAGAAGCCAAAATGAATAGTTTGTGAACACCACATTGGCTGAAAACTGCATTCAGGAATATAAAGGCAGTCTGCAAACAGAGAATAGGGCTATCACCTTCTGGATGTTCTGGTAAGTAATAAGCCACATATAACTTCATTTCAGCAGTATGCTGCATATAAGGCCTATGAATTAGCATTTATACCAGCTTTACCTTCCCATTCAAGGCTTTCATAGCTTCGACTGCATCTTCTCTTTTATTAAAGTGCACGAAGGCATAGTCTCTAATTTTCTTTACTCTCTCTACTGCACCTACAAGAAAGGTTGGAATATTAGTTTTGAAATGGCACATCCAGCAAAACCCTGTTCTGAATGAGAATGTGTTATGCTGCAAGCCTTAGAGAGCAAAGGATAAGAAGGTAAGTGCCTTCTCACCTCTCAAGATGTAGATATCAAGGGAAAGGACCTACAATGATGTAGGATTTTAAGTTAGACAAGAAATGTTTGGAGGTTCTTTTTTCACATCCATCCTCTACAGCGTTCCATTCCCCTTGTCAACTCCTCTTCAGCTTCTTGGAACTGTGGTACTCAGTGCCAGTGTGAACAAGTGAATTTGACTCCAAAATGACACACAAGCTATTCCCTGTGGTCACAGGTTTTAGACCCTGACCTTTATCTCCTTCTCTAATATTTCTTCTTTCCCCCTCCTGTTCGTTGGGAACTGCATTGTTAACCAGCCATGCAACTGAGACTTCTAACATCTTCAGACATATCTCTTAAAAATTTGGCTAATGAATGTTGAATTACTCTTCTGTTGACTTCTCTCCCCTTTACAGCTTAATAGGCATGCTGTCCTGTTACTGCAAAAAGTACTTACGCAACTGCAGAAGAAAAAAATATATTTCTTTGGAGTTAAAAGGGTGTCATTAGGAGCTCCAATGTGGTAAATGAAGCCTATCCCAACCTATAACCTGAACAGCCTGCATGTCTTCAAAATGATACTGAAATGGTAAGTAGCACCTTGTTTCCTAGTGGGATGAGAGGGTGATTTTCTAAGCCGAAAGTTATGGGAGTTGCATACTGATCTCTTGTTTACAAGTCAAGGCTTTAACGAACTCTCTGTGTCTTGAAAATTCCCCCTTCTGCCTTCTGGAGAGCGCTCTGCGTTACTGATTCTTGCTCATGCCTCAATCTTGCTTGCTCTCATTTGTGCCTCTATTAGAACGATGTACTGTGCACTCTCAGGTCACCCCCATGAAGAACCTGGTTGTGTGATGTTAGTGGGGGAATCTTGTGCTCCTTAGATATATCCAGAGAGCACAACCTTCATGCTATCGGAGCAGAGCATGCACTAGCTAAAATGCCAGGAGCCATCTTTTATAGACCTGCTCGTCTTTGATGCACTCTTTCAGCATCATCCTGCTTCAGCAGCAATGTCTGGCGCCTCTTTAAATACATGTAAATTGCCAGGGATGAGGATTACAAGATCTCTAGGGAATGAGAGCAGTGTTTTTTGATGACAGAAGTGATCCATGAGTCTACAGATGTCATCTGCAGAGGGGACAAGCAGCATCAAATTTGGCATCAGATCTTTTAAAGGATGGCACTTCTGGTGCTGTGGTTAGACTTGGGATGCATAAACAGGGGTCCTGCAAGTGTGTTTATGGAGACTCTGGCAATGTGAGATCCTTTGTGGCAGTGATAGTGTGGATACCTTTAGATTTTAACTCTTATTTGAATCATTTTTTATTGGATGATTTGTTATTGTCAAAAGAGTTTCTAAATTCACTGGATCAAATATACACTTGAGGCAAGTATCATTGAAATACAGCACAAAGAATGACACAGATAATCAAGGGAGGACATGAATCATTTCAGATCTTTGCTGACATTTTTGATCATAATCTCGCTGTAACTTAAATTGCATTTATTCTCCAAAAAGCTTGGCTTTTGCTTGTAGTATGCATGTTTTTAGAGCCGTTATATTCTTTAAAGCACGGTAGAGCTCTAAAAAGGAATTCCTAATTTAATCCACAATAAATAAAGCTGTCCAGAAAAGAAAAAAAAAATAGAGAGAGAGAGAGAAAGATGACAATTTCCAGCACAGTATTGGATACCTATGGCAGGAGTAAAATGATAAAGTGACAAAAAGCAAAGCTGAAAATGATGTAGTTTGAAATCTTCCACTGGTGTGCTAGAAAACATTTTCGGGAGCAAACCAAATGACTGTTACAAAAATTTCAGAAAAATTTTAAATGTGTTTTTGAGGAGTGCAAAAAGTTCAGTGTTCAGGAGAAAAACTGAATAAATAAAGGAGAAAGCAGTTAATATAGTGGGATGAGACATATTTAACTGAGTGGTAAAATGGGATCACTAACAGCTTGAGGGTTGCTGCAAATATTAGCTGATAATGTTAGAGGGATAAAAAAAGACTTATAAAGAAATTTCTAACAGACCTCTGCATTGCAGCCTACTACAAAAAATAAAAAAGAAAGAAAGAAAAAGAAATGTATGGAGCAGAAATGAACAGTTAGTGGTGGAAAAATGAAGCTCTGTAGTGTATTTTAAAAAATTAATAGAAGGAAGTTAATAGAAATGAGATGAAAGATGATTTCACTTTGCCAAGCATAAGTTACCAACGCCTAACGGATTGTGTGGCTTGGAGAGCTGCAGAAATGGGTTATTTTTACTTTGTTGGTTTTGGTAGAATTTTCTAAAGCCTCAGTCATTCAGAAGTGAAGTCTCCTTCGAAAGCCAGCAGGAGTTTTATTCCCAGCAAACCTACTTGCTTTTCGAAAAATCTCACACTAAGTGCGTGTAATATATGCCATGAAGAAATACGATCATGTTCTGGATTAAATGATAAGCCATCGATTATTCACACTTTCACACATTGAGGTTTTTTGGTATGAAAATGATAGAAGTCAACATATAGACAGATCGGAGAAATGATAAATGTAAAAAACCCCAGTCAAACAACAACAAACAAACAAACAGAAAAAGGTGGTTTCTTGCTTTCTTTCGCTTGCTCATTTTATGGTGCTTTTTTTCTTAGAATATGCCTTTTAAAGTGTGTCTAAGGGAACCAAATTCTTCTCATGTGAAATGGAAGCATTTGTAGGAAATCACTGTTTCTAACCTTCCTTTTTGAAGAAGAAAAAAAGTGAAGTTGACTGGCTGTTTCACAAGCTCTCTCTTTTTAAGGAAGGCACAAATTCACAGGCAAGATCATTTTTATGATAGAGGCCTCCTCATGCAGCATTTTTGGACTTCTTCCAGTTGCCAGCCATCTAAAAAGGGTTAGTAGTGCTGTTAATTGCAAATTAAGCAGATAGAGGGATGATGAGACGTGCATGTAGGGTGGGAGCATTCACTTCAATGACGAATTTTGTGGCATTACATATGAACATTTTACAGCAGAAAAAGCTGTTATTTTTGTCTCTTCCTTTGGCATTTTACAAATGAAGAAAAATTTTCATTTGCAGTAGGAATACTTGTTTAGGAGCTATCGTGTCAATGGGTTCCTACCTTGTTTGATGTTGTTGAACTCCTTTTCGATGGTCTCTTCAGTAGTTGATAGCATGAGGTTCCTCACATAGAGAATTTTTACTGACGACATGGTATCTTCATCCACCTCAACTTCTGGCTCTGCCCAGTCAACAGCGATTGGATGTCCCCATAACTGGATCCTTCCTTTAAAGGCAACGGCATCATCAGTGTCAAACATACTTTGACTCTCTACACTTTTGCTCAGAGCCTGTTTTATATAGAGTATGAACAGGCTGTGGCATTAAAGTAGTAGAATAGTTTTACAAAAGGGACCGAAATAAATCTTTCTAGTGCGAAGCACTGATATTTAGTTAATACATTTCCAAGAGCAGATGGTCACACTTCCAGTGTGCTCCTGCTGATACTTTAGATGCCTGCAGAAATCCAGTGTCCAGAAAGAAAAGAGAGAAAACATGGTATAATTCACTAATGTCTGCATTCCCTGGAGTGCTCTGTAGAGGGAAATATACTTTAATGAACATAGTTCTTGTGTAAAAATACCTATTGCTTGCAAATGTTTCATTCCCTAGATAACTGGAAACGGATACAGGTGTCTCAGCTGGACAAAGTGAAGTAAAGATTTGTCTGTGTGGAGTTGTATGGTCCCACTGGATAAAGTTGCAAGGAAGTAGCTGGAATAAGGGAAACAAAGGGTAATGAGGCATATCACAGGTGGAGAAGCATATGGGCTCCATGTACAGTGAATCAAGCTGTTGAGGAGCAGGGAATAAAAGGAGTAAATAAAAAAGTAGTTAAAAGTGATCTTGAGGTCAGATTATCATGCTGGGGTCCATAATCACTTGTATTTAGTCAATTAATCCATTAGGGAATAGATTAGGGAATTATTCCAATGATCTTCAATATGTAACGAAGACTGATTGCCAAGCACTTGTCGCAAAGCTGTACAAATTGCAGCGATGAGAATAGGATGGAGGGTAAAGCAGAGGTACCTCTATCTAGTGAGTTTTTTCACCTCCTGTCTTCTCCAGATGGCGATGATAACTTTGTCCTCCTGTTTTTCTTCCCTATCCCTTCTGCACATCTTAGAAGGAGATCTTCCTCCCCTTTCCCTTAAAAAGCAGCTGAAATCTAGTTATCCACTAATACCTGGAGACCTAAATTTCATGTGCTTTCTCTTGCTTTGCATTCACTCAGCGCTATCAGTAGCTGGATTTTTCTCTGGCTATTTTAATTAGCCCAGTAGATAGTGCTTTGGAGGTGCCGTATGGATGGTTTTCTGTCTAAGCAGCATGGTAAATGCTAAATGTTTCCTCCAAATAATGAAATATATTATATCTGCCTCTCCAGCAAAGTTCCCTCAAAGAACAACAAGGCAGATTTTCGTAACAGGTCTTTCTGTGTCTTTCTTCCTTTCCTGCCAGTCTTTATGGCAAGATGACTGAGTCCTCCAGAAACCTGAAGGTATGCTAAAACAGAGAGAAGCCTTGGGATAGTTATGTTGAGAGAGGAAAATTGAGACTTTAAAAAAAAACTTTTCTGGAGAGATCTCATCTTGGATAAAATGGGATCTGGGAAAAAAAGGAGCTCCATCTTGGATAATCCAGTCAAGATAGGATGGATGTCCCAAAAGAGAGGAAGATTAGGGGCTGAGGGTAGAATTTGGAAACATTTTTTTCAGTAATAGAAGTGAAAAGTTAAAAAGCAAAATGGAAACTGGCTGCTTTTTGCTAGGAAGGCTTGTGAATGAGCTGTGACTTCTGGAGCTAGATTGGGTTGATGTTTAGCTTTCAGCCGTGCCCAGCCTGATTTGAGCTGTTAATGAAAAGAAATTGAAAGGTGGCAATTAATGCTAACCAACTGAAAGCAAAGGCCATTTTCAGTTCACTAGTGGAAATGACGACCTGGTTTTGCTTGTAGCAAGAAAAACTAATCATGTTGCTTGTACTACCATTTTGCTGAAATCCAGTTATCCTCCACCCCAAAGGCATTCTCTTATTTGAAGAAGAGGGCAGACAAAGCTGCTGTAAAAAGCATCTTCCTTTTTGAGCATTTCTGCCTCTTCTGCAAAGCTCCCTCAAAGAGTGGCTAGGTTCAGATTCAAGGATGAATCCTAGTAATGATCTTCAGTTTCAGATTCATCCAGTACGTCATCTGGAGACACATTCAGTCCTGGCTTGAAACCTCTTTCATATTCCTTCTTTATGATTGCAACATCATAAAACTCTTTCTTCTGGTTCAGGCCTTTGAAACTCCCCAGACTGTTTGCTGGGTTGTCCCTAAATTGGAAGTTCAGGGTTACGTGTTCTTTCCCATCTGTCTCACTGTCTTTGCTCAGGATTTTAAGTGCTCCGTTCCCTCAAGGCTACTGTTGTTAGCTGTAGCTCTGCCTGCTCTGTTCCTTCATTTTTTTATATGGAAGCCATGAAAAAGTTATGCTGATGCACAGGTTAAAACAAATGTGCCCCTATAATTAGAGATGCTAAACTGATGCAGAATGTAGAACATACAGAATAAAAGGAAAAACAGTCAATGTAAAATATCCCACAATGGCTAAGCATACTCATATGCCTATCAGTACTCAAAATCATGCTCATGTTTGGCAATAAGTAAAAGGTATTTAAATGACTTGTGATTTTTCACAGACTATCATATAGAAAGAGTCAAAGATAGGTAGGACGATGTATAATGAACAAATCTCAAAACAGAAGGTCAACTGAATTCTTGCATTGGCAAGCGAGCTGAGTTCAACGAGGCAATGAGCTTTGTTGAGCATAAGAAAGCAAGCTCCACAAGCTGTAGAGCATAAGAAAGCACGAGAAAAAATGGTGAAATCATTCCAACTGCGCTTAATGGTAAGTGACTCTTTCGTCTAATACCTATTACACTTCTCCCACTTCGCAATGGCCCTTTAGCACCATCCTCTAGTGCTAAATGACATAGATTCATTTTTCACGTTTTTTAAATCCTAATGCAATTCCTCTTTAGAAGTCTTCTTCCTACATGGAAAATATCACTTTTCAGAAAAGTCCTCAGCACATTCTCAAAACTGATTACATTCTTAAGTTCTTTCCTGATAGGCTATATATAAGGCTATATTTTATTTGTAACCCAGAATAACCATAAGATAAGTTCTAGAACAGAGCTGTACAGATACATACAGCTAGATCCATCTAGCCATATTTTTAATAAATTCTTCCTCCTTAATGAAGTGTGTGGATAATGAGTGTGGTGATAAATCAGAATCTGCAGAGAATTGCCTGTCCTATACCCCAGAGCCATGGCATCTCCATCAGGCAGTCTGGCATATTGGGGTCACTCCAAGCACACGTTAGTAACTGAGAGAAAACTCAGCAGTGTTTGCTTCCTTGAGTATGTGGTTCCTCTTACCCACCAGAAGCTGCAAGTATGCAAATGGTAAGATGAAGCCATCCCTACCACCACCCCAGGGCTCTGTACTAACCTGGTAACAATTTTCTCCTTGCCATTGCTGCTGCCCGATGACTTTCATATTCCACAAAAGCAAAACCTCGGTTTTTCGTCTTGTCAGCTGCACTAGGGTACACAATGACGTCTACGACTCCATCCGTGACTTTCTTCATCTCTCCTAAGATTTCCTCCCTCTTCTTCGTTTTGGGGATCCCCCCCACAAAGAGACGGCAGTTGTCCACACTGGCACAGACCCCAAGGAGACGCCCGTTCCTGTATATAAACAACATTTCTAGTTGTTTGTCCCTGCCTTGTCCCAAAACACCGGTTCAAAGAGAAGTACCTCCAGTGGTATACGTTGTTTGGGACATTCAAATCATTTTGCTAAATGTAAGGGTTGAGCAAATGAGGGTATCCAACACGAATTGGCTGCCGCTTGGCCAAATTTCATATCAAAGGCAGCATTGTTGAAATGAGGGACTAGAGATTTGGAAGAAACCAAAGCCAATTTTTTCTTTAGTTTCTTGGGATTCTCTCTTCTGCTGTTTCCAAAAACAGCTGCTACCACATGGCTGTACGTGCCATCCATGAACACAGCAATGACTCGTGCTGCTGTTAGTGTATGCCAAGATTTGTTGTTTCTGCCAGTGACTTGTAGCATCTCAGTCACCAGTGGGTCTCATGACTGAAATTATAGGGGGGAAAAATCCCCCAATTTCTTATTATCATAAAGAGAGAACATTTTGGGGCTTGCTAATGCCAACTGTTCTGCAGACTTCAAAGTAAACATTTCCTTTCATACTCACTTCCCTCACCTCATTGTAGCTTGAGGACCTCTTAAGGGATCTTGAAAAGTTTCTTTAGGAGAGTCTTTGGAACAAGACAAGTATGCAGGGGAGGTGGAGACGGCTAAAGTCTGATCTTTAACACTCTCCAGCCTCTGATAAAAATCATGTTTCCCAGCCCTCCTTCTGAGCCTTGTGACCTGCTCATCCTTGTGGTTGCTAGTAGAGCTTTCCTAATTCACCACCTCTCCTTTTTGTGCAAAATGAAAATCTTAAAATTCCCGGAATGGTTCATCACTAAATATTTTTAAGCAAAGAAATATACTCATCCCACTTTGAACTGAAAAAACCCCAGATGGTTGAAATCAGAACAAAAGGTATTGATAGACCCATGTATTGTTGATTACTGGTTGTTTTGTTCCCAATTTTGAGTTACAAATGTGAGGGTTTTTTTCTATTCCTACCCATTGGGGAATGTCACTGATTTGCCTTTGGTTTTCATCCTATTCCATCGTGTTTTGCAATCACACTGTATTCCAAAAGATATCTACAGTATAATACGAGCCCACTCACATGGATAGGAATACATCAACAGAAAACTGCCCACAGTGGAAGAGGAAATAAACCGTGATGGTTAGGTGCCAGTTATTTTGATCCACAGCAAAATATTTTTTTTCCAAGATTCTGAGAGATTTTTTTTAAGGAAGAAATCTCCTGTAAAAGATATCAGTTCTCGTGAAATAGTGGTTTCTGTTGACTGCATTTCCAGAGAAACTAGCCATAATACATACTTGCCTTTGTAGTAAGGAATAAAGAAGTGATTGCATAGAGGGAGAAGAATTGATTTCCTTTTCAATTTTGGGTATCTAAATAACCTTTCTCTTGGTAAAAGGGGAAATGTATAGCCATATATAATCAAACAGATTAATGCATCATGTAATTTAAAGTTATGTGAAGGTATTTGTCATGCTTACCTAATTTCATAATTATTGAGTTGCTTTATTGCATTCTTCGCCTCCTGTTTATTAGTGAAGGTTACAAAGGCATAGCCCCTATTGTTTCCATTGAAATCCATCATCATTCTCATTTCATAAATTTTGCCAATCTGGAAATGAAAAGAAAAGTCATTCTAAGCGACAGGTTTGTCAGCAAGGTGGGAGATATTTAAACAAGACTGGGTACTTCCTTGACTATATGATGTAAGAGCTCTTTGAATATTTCCATATACAAGACAATTATCCAGAACCTATTCTACTGTTACACTGCTTTCTGATCCATCAACAAAGTCAAACTAAATAGAGACAGCATGTGCTTAAGTGATAAGGTGGGCAACTAGCGCTTCAGCAAAGAAATATTATGCATACTAGTAAATAGCAGTTTGGTCACTGACTTTAGCAGCGCCAGAATTTCTGACCTCACAAACCTGAAACCACATCTGGACTTGAAGCCAAGACGGATGGTTTCTTGCTGGGGAGATGAGGACTCCTGGGTGGATAAGGGAAAGGGGGTGCAAGGGTTGCCACTGAACCAAGGGTAGTTTTGTAACCAGCTAAGTGAGGAAGGAACTGGGATTTCAACACATGATTTTTCCCAGTCTGGGCCAAATCACCTCAAATTCAGCCTGGAAGTACAGCTTCGATCATCAGTATCCGCCGCAAAATGACTACCACCCGTAAAGACTTACTTTTTCACACAATGGTATAAGTTCATCTTCGAAGAGGTCTCGTGGGAGTTTCCCAATGAAGATCTCACACCCCCTCTCTGGCGGAGGGCCATCCCAGCCAGGTGGTGGACCTCCATATTTTCTTTGCCCGTTTTCCTGTCGTGGGAAAAAAAAAGAAAAAAAAAAAGAAAAGGATGGCTTAAATCACACAGATTTTAAATGTGGATGTAATTAGCCTCTTGGCAAGGAACCCAGATTTTTGTCCAGCTTGATATATTAGACTTACACCATTACCAGTGTGCTACCTTTCCCATAAGGAGTAACTCTTCATAAACTCAAAATAGATAGTATCGTGTGCATTGGCTGCCCCACTGATGTATCTACATTGAAAGGCCTTGATATCCCTTTCAGTAGAACTGATGATGTACTAGAAAAGGGTTTGATTTGATTTGTACCTAGATGAGTTTCACTAAAGAACATGCATCAGTGCGTTGAATAGGATGTTGTTTCAGCAACTCAACTGCTACTTCAGATGCCAGTATGGGGACAGTCAAATAACTCCATGAAAAACATAGGCCTTCTTGTCTATGGGAGGTGAACCCTTGTGGAACATGAATTAGTTTTGGAATGTGTAATATTGCACTTGGAAAATGTACAAATTGATTCTTCATCCAATTATAAACATTGATTAGCAATGATAAGTCTCATATTTTAACAATTGATGGAGAGCTTCCTTCTTCATAGATCAAAGAAAAGATACTGGCAGAATCATGTTTGAAAGCAGAAAAACTATGTAAAAGGAGAAGGCCTCTGGACCTCAGGCAGAGTTAACATAGGGGAAAAACAGGGATGGAGGTCACAAGGGAAGAAATTAGGAGAGAAACGTGAATAGAAGAAAAAGTGGAGGGGCAATGTGAATGGATAGGAGTTGCCTTGAAAGGTGAACAGGCTTCTCACCACACTTGGAAAATGATGTTTTCACCAGCAATTGGACTTAGCAAAGAGCCAGCAACACCTGTCGCAAGGTCTGGGGAGGACCCAGGCCTAGGAATTTTCATGGAGAGATGGTGTAGGGGAAGAAATGATGGAGTTGGGCAAGAGCTTGGAAGTGACAGTAGCAGAGTAACGAGCCTCTGGACGCATAGCGCTGCTTTTTCTGTGTTTCTTCTCACTGCATGCATGCTTTCTTGCTCAGCAGAGGAGATAAGAAGGAGTGAGCACATGGCATTCAGTGGGACAGAGGAGACAAAACCTGGGGCAAGAAGGTGATGCCAGAGTCCTAGTTTGTGTCAGATCATGAGAAGCTACTGAGCTCTCAAAGAGCCACCTCAGGGAGTGCAGGTCCCAAACCCAGGGCTGTGGTAAAGCCCTTTCTCTGCTCATCTGGGATTTGAGAGAGAGCCCAGAAGAGGAGAAGCAACCGGAAGAAGAGAAAGAAACAGTCCCTAGGAGGGGAGATAGAAGGGTCGTCAGTTGGAAGAGGAGGCTAGATGAGGGGCAGGAAAACTCTCCCACCAGAGACTGTTTGGAGAGTCACCCAGGATGATGCCTGCCTACCCAGGAGGAAGCAAGTCTTGTCCCTGAATAATACCCAAAGTTGTGAGAACCAGCCAATATTTTCACCTTTGCCTACATTTTTACTGGATGCATTTATCTCCTTTCTCCTCTCCTGTTTTTTGTCAACTTCTGTGTCTTTTCTTGTTTTCTTCTCACTTTTTCTCTAATCTTTCTCTCTTTCTCTCTCTCTCTATAGTCCTTTTTTTCTCTCCTCTCCCTATTTGTCTTTCTCTCTTTTTCTCTCTCTCTTTCTTTCCCTCTCTCTCTGTAGCCCTGCTTGTCCTGCTGGAATGCCATGTGACCAGAATAGCTGGGATTTTGCTCATTTTTCTGTTTTTGTCCCCCACTTTCTGTTATCCTTTCCCACTTTGGGAATATTCCAGGCAAATGAACAACTGAACAGCTGACTTGATAAATAGCTGACTTAAGATGAATGCCTGAATGACTCAAGCCTATAGCAAACGAAGATCGTTGCAGGAAAAGAAGACTACAGTAAGAGCATATTCAATTTTTCTTAGGCCTATACCTGGCCCTGAGTTATCTATGCTCATTCTTCATGTTATAAATGCTTTCAGCATAATGTTGGAGTCCTAGGAATATCTGAATTTATGAAGGAACACTCACAGGGAATCAGACAGGAAGATCATGAAGTTTCAGGCTATTTTTTCTGCCCCTAGGTTGGCTGAATAGAGCACACGGGTGATAGGAGGTTTTCTGGCTACCCCAAGAACTGCGAGATGTCTTTCGATCCATTTGTTAGGTGAAGACATCATCATCATTGTACTGTAATCTTCATTGGCACATCAGCTGGAGGAAGGATCTGGTCATAATGTGACCTGCTGATTTCATGTTTAATGGGCTGAAAAGGGCTAGGGGAGATTTACCATCCCACTTGTAAACCGAGTAAGAGAAAAACCAATTGGTTAATTTTTCATTTTGTCAACATATGTGGGAGGCTGTGTGTGAGGAGACTCAGTTAAAAAAAAACAAAAAACAAACAAAAAAAAAACTTCTATCTGCAGTGGCTTCGTATTTGGCCTGAAGGCAGCATCTAAATGGTCTCATCTTCACAATCTGGCTGGAGGGAAGGAGGATCTGCGTTGTCCTCTTTGCAAAGATGTGTGACCCTAGCACGTGTTAAGCAAGGAGGTTTTGACTCAATGATGGCTGTGAAAAAAAACACAGAGAAACAGAAGAGGGAAATGAGGAAGACAAAAGAGAAAATGGTTAACTTGAAAGAAGGGGAAAGATGGGGAGAAAGAAGATCATGGTGTACTTGTATGTGGGGAAATCTGTGACTCAGAAATGAGCTACTGCCAAATGTAAGTGACTGAAAAAGAGCGCCCCAGCGAATGTAAGACCTGGAGAAGCTATATCATCTCCAGTGTAAAGAATGGCAGAAGGGGTCTCAAATGCAACGAACCCAGCTGCTGGCCTAGTCCGAGGGTGTGCACAGGTTTAAGGGCTATGTGAAAATACTTTTTCTCAGGAGTGTCAGTTTTTGCTTTGGGCTGTTGTGCCCCCTAGTGCCTTGTAAAGAAAGGCAAAGTTTAAGACAACAACCTTCCTAAAATTTAGTGTTTTCATTCACTGCTTGTTAGAGAATGCAAGGGCAGTCATACTATTGCCTAGTGCTTTTGAAAAAATAGCTTGTTTTGGCTGTGCTAAGAAAGGCGTACTGGGATGGCTTTGGAAGGATCTTCCTGTTCTCCATCTGCCCTGGCTGGAAGAGGCTTTCCACTCAGAGAGCTTGAAGACTAGCCTAGGAGTAAACTTTTGCCTATTGGGCTGATAAGGTACCTTCCTCCTGTGTATTTGTGTGTATGTGTGTGTGCAGCATGAAATGAAGATCTGATGTTAACACCTCAGACTTCTTACGGCCAAGACTGGACCTAAGGTCTTCAGAAACTCTGAAGTGTTTAATGGGCTTCTTCCACTACACTACCACTGCAGCCGTGACTTACACATAGCAATCCCAACCCTTCCCAAGCTGTGCTTAGTTTTCATTTTCTGCTTATCATAATCGCAGTAAGCAAAGAATTTCTGGAGGAATGCTACCTGCTTTATAAAAGACAGTACCTGTTACACGTGTTTGTGTCGTACATATATTAGAAAGAGGGAGGAGAATCAGTGAGAAGCAAAGCTTCACGCATGGGGATTTGCAACTCAAGCCCCTGATGTAATGTATCAATTCAAGACGAAACCAGACACTGTGCAAAAAAAGGATGTGACTGTGAGTTCCTACCTGGATCAAATTATATCCCGTTCGCTGAATTAATGCACGGAGGGCGGCTTCTTTCTGTGTGCCGGTCAATCCATCCCCGGATTTGTGATTTGATTCCATTGTGAATGATTATCAGCAAAAAATCAGGTTAATTAGGGGTGCTCACTGCAATCAAATTTAAGATAAATTAAATCAATTAATATGGCTAGGAGCAGAAGGTCTACCCTTCTGAGAACGTTAACAGGATCATTCTTCCTAAATCAATAATTCTGAGATTAAAAAACTAAAAAAACTGCACAGATTCCATAGAGAAAACAAAATAATCCCCCTCTTACCTTTTACATGAAAATAAATAGCATTTAAGCCCACAATTTGATTCTGGATAGCACTCTAGCATGACGCAGAAGGCTATTGTAACACATTTGTGCTTGTGTCTAAGGAGAGAGACATGTGTAAGATACCTAATCTTGCATCAGCTACATGAGGATGGAGTCCTTCATATCATGGCATCCAGCTGATGCTGGCTAGGGAATCTGGCAGGAGCCATGGAGGGCACTTTAGAAGAGATAGGTCCTGATTTAGTCTGTTTCCAAAAAAATCAAGAACACAGGAGAACTTCAGATCTGCATCTACAGTCAGGGCTGGGAAAGTCTTGGGTTCAGACCTTTCAGTTCAGAATTGTAGTTTTAGGTCATATCTAATCAGAGAACTTTTTTAAGTTTAGTTTTTGGGCTGAAAAAAAAACTGTAAAGAAAAATCTCAGTCTGAACCGGGTCTCACACAGTTTTTGCTGCATGCTGAGCTTTGTCTTGGTGCATGCAAGCAGCATTTGCATGAGTACATATAGAAGTGGGTCTGCAGGTACAAAGTTGAGCTTGAGGACTTGTGAAAACATTACTGGCTGATGCTGAATGCCAACAAGAGCAAAATAATTATGTGGTCTTAGAGCTCTTGCAAAATTCATCCACTGAACTCATTGCTCAGGCGCTTATAGTTGGGGGATGTGCTGTTAACAGGTAGGACCGAGAAACAAGTTTGAAACTTTAGCATTGATGTGCATTCATCCTATTCAAAGTCAAAAGAAGCCTGAAAGAGGTGGAAGGGAGAATAGAAGGTTTCTCAGCGGTAGAGCTAACCAAGCGCACCAATTATAAATTAAAACAACATCATTGCAAATACACACACTTAGAAACTCCATAATATCATGAGATGATCAGTTCAGCTACATGATATTCCTTGTTCAACACGCTCTGAAGACACAGCTTTACAGGGTGACCAAACCCTGCTTGCTTCTTTTTTTCCCCCCTTTTGGCGTGCGTGATGTCTATGGCCTTCCCACTGCTTCTACCTTCCTCCTCTGTGCAAAACCCACTCCCTGCTGACAGTCACTGCTGCCCCATATGCCATGTCCCTGTAATTAATAAAATGCAACACATCCTTGCAAGAGCATCATTTGGGTAGAAAAGTTGCACGGCTTGCCTAACTATTCCAAGCTGGAGGCTGCAAATCAACTCTTAGGCTTTGTAGTAGGAAACTGCTCAATTGTACCATCCAAAATTGTTATTATTGCCCTCAGTCTGAGCCTGAGCTGAATCCCCGGTGTCAGAACGCTTGCCTCCTCGCTACAAAGGTGGAGGCAGTGAAAAGCAACCTGAACTCCCAAGATCGCTTAGAGAGCCAACAGGACCAAAGCAGGCTGGGGTGAGTATAATGGAGACAAACAGCCGGTGTGCAGGACGGGTTTTCCCTGGCACATGAGGGGAAGGGGAAGGGTCAGAGAAAGGGAAAATCCAAGAGAACAGAGGAGGGAGAAAGGATGGTGCAAAGGAGGGGTAGATAGCTGGAGTTGGGCTGTGAGCTAACAGCAAATTTGGGGGGAGACGACTCCCCTCAATCCCTCAATCCCCCCCACCGCCCTGTACAACAAGTTTTTTTGCTGTGCATAATGAGCTTTTCACATAAAGAAATGCAACTGAACAAGTGCAATACAGTCCAACTACGGCAGAGCTTCCTAGCATGCATTGGATCTATGGAAATCACAGAAATAACTTTTTCTAAGGACTGCCTGCTTAACACCAAAATCTTTTATCACCACACACTGCTTCGGGGGTTCACTGAGGAATTGCTAAGGTTTGAGGTTGGCCACTTTGTATTTGGACATCTCTCACTCTGTGCTTCCACATCTATGCATCCGTAAAAACTTAAGTAGGTGCTTAAATTTAAGTGGAAGGATTATTTGCAAGGCTGAGAGTCAGACATGTGCCTTGTAGTCCGTGTAGTGCTGGAGTGTAACTCGGACCCTGCCACACTGTGCTCTGGAGCCTGGAACAGAAATATTTGGAAATAGCGACAGCCCTGTAATGCCATGTAGTAGGTAGGTATTGCTTAGTTTTGTGGAACTCTTCTGATTTTTTTTTCATGGTGTTCCCAGGCTCTCCAGTGTTTCAACTGCTACCAATATGCACAGGCTGAGAGATGGACTGAGCAACGCAATAGATCTCTCCCACCTCTAATTGCAAAATGAGTGTTTTCTGCAGCAACTGGAGCCTGATGATTGCTTCGGTTTATTTTTTCATAGAATCAGATACGTATTTAGGCAAGTTTGGGGTTTTTTTTCTGTTTTCACATCCTTTGAAATAGAGCTCAGCTGGCGTTAGGGGTTTATTTAACATCTGGGAAAATGAGGAGTGAATCCATAAGGAAATATATAATGTGCTTTGTAACAGAGACTTGGAGGTTGCTCCCTGGTTGGCATATATCCAGTACGTGACCCAAGTATGTGTTTTTCATCTGCTGCACTGAGGTCAGCGGCAAAGCCCCATCGATGCTCGTGGCATGATGAGGTCCAGGAGAGGTTTTGCCATCAAAAGCCACAGTCCCACAGCCTTGCGTCGCTCCCCTAGAAGCGCATTTCTGTGCCTGCTGACTCATCCAGAGCTTGGATTCAGCACAATATGGGACAGGATTAGCAAGCTGACATAGAAAACCAAATTGGATGTTTTCCCAGGCTAATTAAAACAACAACAACAAAAAAAAGCTTAAAAGAGCATGTTGTATGCACTTGCTCCAAATCAGCTGATCGGCAGTTACTCAAAGACGACAATGAAAAATGAAATTGTCTCTGGATCCTTTGGTCCTTTGGCCACCTCTGATGGCTTTATAATCAAGAAAACTTTCTGAAAGACATAGTTTGGCTACTTAAGCACATAAGCAAATGGCAGCAGTAGACTGAAGATCATGTCTGCTGAGGGGTACTTCACATGCACGTCATCCACAGCAAGTCCCTGGGGCTGCAAGCAAGTGACTTTGCACGAGACTGGGCTTCCCCAGCTCCATGTAAAGGGATCCTATATGTGCCCTATATAGGAGAGTGCTGGTGTTAGTACAAGAGATTGAGAAGAGACTTGTTTGAAGGATCTCCCCTAGAAAAGTGATTCACGCTGGTAGCCCCAGCTCTCCTGTCTTGTAGCAATGCCATCATTCTTGGGAACGTGCGGGGAAAGGCTTGGGGAGGTGTAAATGCTATATCTCTTACCCAGGTGGGTCAAATCTGGCCCCTTACGGTTTGCTTCTGCTGGGTCCTGATTTCATCAGTGACCTGGGAGATCGAACTGCACCATGTGGGTCACTCCAGGTTCACATGGGCCCTCATGAGTCTCCATTAGGTCAGACTCAATCCTGTCCTTATACACCCATGGCTGTAGGGGTGGAAAGAAATGGCTGTGCTACGCAGATACCCGTAATATTAATGGATTTAGATTACATTAGAACCAGGCAAATGAGCCCATAATAGTCCCAGGAGGTCATTCAAAGCTTTGAGCTGTTCCAGCAGGAGGAGGTTATAGCCCATCCCTGGTGCCAGAGGACCAAATATAAGATTGTCTCTTCTGCCCTGTGGCAGATATATCAGTGTAGCAGGCACAGGAGCAAGGACAAGGGCAATTAGCCCGCCGCGTCGCTGCAGCCGCCCTCTTCCCGACACCAAAGTAACCCCAGGTGTCCGTAATGCTTCCGTAACCGGAGCACAGATGTAGGCATGTCGCCAGCCGGCAGATCTACCCACCGCGGGTGCTGCATCTTCGTGCCCAAACAGGTTTCCATAGCAGCTGAAGTTTTCAGGTTGCTGCCTGTCCCAAGCAGTGACCTAGATAGAAAACTAGTGTAAAAGCCCTTTTTTTCGCCTTGCCACAGCAACTGTTTCATGCCATGCTTTCTAATGAGCTGGCCAGCTTAGCAAGCTCCTTTGAATATATTTGCATGTGGCGCCATAAATGCCGTGTGCCTCCTCCTGTGGGGAGGAATAGCATACACATCTTGAATGCAGGCATCCAGGAAGCTGCGTTATTTCCAGCCAACGTTTCAGCTGAGGAGATCGCTTTGTGTCAAACAGCGAGCATAAACGTTTTGGGGCCAGGGGAAGATCTGGACTGTGCTTTTCCCAAACAGATATATTTATGGGAGAAACAACATCCCTCTTCAGCTTCTGCCTTATTAGATAAGACCAGACCAGCTCTGTTGGTCTCTCTTCTTGTAAGACATCCTGCGATTTTTAGGCTGTTTTAAACCGAAATGTCTAGACATCTATGTACACTGGTGGTGAAGATCTGTTCAAGTAATCTGCTAGAAATAACAGAGCAAGAACATTCAAGGTTGTGCAAGGTATTAATCAGAGTCACTGAAGAATTTGATATTGAAGATTTCCATGGATTAAAAAAAAAAAAATAAGAGAAATTGTTCATGGTGCTCTCAGGGGTGTATTAATGATGGTCCGGCCTTAATCCTCCATCCTTGGAGATACTCAAAAGCCCTCTGGACACAGCCCTGGGCAACATGCTCTAGGTGACCTTGCTTGAGCAGGGAGTTGGACTATGATCTCCAGAGGTCCCTTCCAACCTCAACCATTTCTTTAATCTGCGCCTAGCACTTGTGTCACACCACCTGGAAACCAGCTTCCACCCTGAGGTTGTGGGCTGCTGTCATTTCTGAATTTGCTGCTAACACTGGCTTTTGAGAAAGCACTCCGATGGGCAGCGGTCCCACCAGGCAAGTGCTGAGGCTACCTAAGTGTAATTAATGTAGTTGCAAATCGAGTGATGATACTGTTTTCCCGCTTTATCAGAAAACACCTCACTGGGGAGCTGAATGGTTACATTTCCACCATGGAAGGGGCTGGGCAGACAAGCAGCGTCTCACACAGCTTTCCCCACCGCCACCGCTGCCTCCAAATTTCAGGTGGCCTTGGTAGGCTGGTGAATGAGTAACAGAAATTCCCCGAGCGCTTACGATTTTTCTGGCAGCCCAGACTCCCCGAAAAGCTGCTGGCTCTTCTCTCCACCTGCTTTCCTTGCCCTGCATCTTCTTCTAATGGGGCACTATTAATTTCCCACCTCTACCGCCCCAAATCCACATGTCAACCAGTGCATCAGGCCACTTCCAGCATGCAGACCCCAAGCTGTGGTGGAAGCTTTTATTTCCTAGGCTTGGGAATTTCATCTCATTCCTCTCCCTCCACTCACTACCCTCAGTCCTTGCACTGGTGCCTCTGGGCCAAGCTAATTTTTTTGCCCCTGTTATTTTTGCAAGGGTAATGGAGGAGAGCTGCTGCCATGGGACCTGGGGAAACATGATTACTTTCTCTCCGTCTTTGTTCCCTGAGTCATTAATCAATTAGCAGATATCTACTGACATGGGAAGGGGGGAAAAACTCCCCTTTCGTACCTGCCACAGGGAAGTGTTAACAACCGTGGCAAGTTAAGGCAGAATTTTAGCACTATTTAAAACAAAAATAACTAATTGTTCTGATACGCAGACTTTTTTTCAGGGACTTGGCCCTGAGGCTGCTTGCTGTTAATAATGAGCTTGATATAAATAATTAAAAAAAAACAGTTACATTTTATTCAGAAGAAGTTTATACTGAAATTAGGATCTTCAGAGGTGCTAACTGCGTGGGTGTGTTTCCTATTTTATGTTTATTTTTGAGCAAATTTGAAGCAATGCCACTTACTTATCATAGACGTAGAAGCAAGAGCAGTGTGCTAGTAGCAGAAGGAAAGTATCATTTTTATTTTAGATAGGAGCATTGTTTAATTTGATTTGTTCCTCTTCTCAGTGAATGCTATCCTTTCTTTCAGTTTTCTATTTAAGCTCTGAAACGCTGATAAGAGAAAATGCGTTTTATGTGCAACAAACCTTCGCTATGTGGTTTTCCTGCTAATGGTATCTACCACACCCGGACTTTGATGCTCTCCTCCGTCTAGCCCGGAGCGACATGAAGCCAGGAGCTTTTATTCCCAAACCAAGGTGGTTTTTGCTTTGCTTTGGGGTGCGCACTTGCAAAGGGAGGAGCAGGTCTCCTTGGCTAAGGGACGTCACTCAGGCCAGGCTATCCGCCGGCACGGCAATACGCCCTGTGCTTGGGCCACCGATGATTTTGCAGAGCGGTGGGAAGGGTGCATTTTTTTTTTTTTCCAGCCAAGCCCTGCCGCTCCCCGGCTGCTTTGGGGGCTCTGAGCTTGCCCGTTCGCAGCGGAGGAACCTGGTTACTGTTTCCAAGAAGGAGATAACGAAACGATGTTTATCCTGTGCAGATCAATACGCTCTCTTACGCTCTCTTGTCTGAACGCACTGAGTCACTCAGATGCAGCTAACGAAGGCCGTTTGGCAAAAGTACCCCCTCCCCGTGCAACCCCTCCTGGTGAAGAACAACAGCCTTTGAGAAGAGTGAAAAAGCACTGTCACTCTTTACTCTTAATAAATTAAATACAGCAACTTGAGAAACCATTTTGCTTTCGGTGATCAGCTAGCGTTTCATGGACTCTGCTTTCTTTCTTTTCTTTTTTTTTTTTTTTTCCCTCCTCTACAGACTCCAAGCAAGGTTCCCTGGGGAAATACTCAGTTTACTCTTCCTATTCTCCCCCCAAACAGATGCTTTTCAAGATTTGCCGGTTTCTTCCGAAGCACCGCGAGACGTGCCGGCAGACGTGCCTGCGGCACGCTGCTCTTTGCTTGGGTGAGAAGCGCAGCGGGACAGGGGCCGATTTAGCAGCGCAACGAGAAAGCTCAATTCCTCCGCCTTTTTTTCCCGTTCTACTAATCCCAGGGGAAAGCGGGAACTTGGAAATATTTGCAAAGAAGGAGGATACATTTGTTTGGAGCAACTGCCTCTGTTGCTCCAAAGTGCCGCAGGTGCACAGCATTTGCAGCATAGGAGCCATTCAAAAATAATTTCACTGTTAAACAGGGTGACTCCTTTTTTTTTTTATTTATTTATTTCCCCCCCCCCCCCCCCGCAGTTTCTTTTTCTTTGGAAGCGGCTTCTCACCTCCGAACGCCTCTTTGCTTGCACCGAACACTTAAACAGGCCAGAAAGGTCTTGCTCTGGAGGAGAGGTGCCTACGGCTGAACCCAACCTCCATCCCCCCGCTTTATTTGCAGCATCACCGACGTGCGGCCGACCTTGAAACCCGCCTCACGCCCCGTGCACGCTGCCACCTAAGCCCTCATGTTTCTCTTGGAAGGGAAAGAGCTGAAGAAAAGCATTTACGCAGTAGGGAAAGTTCCGATTTTTAGGAGCAGCGGTTGCCTTTGAGATGCACGCTGGCCTTTTGCGAAGCGAAGCGCCGGCGAGGAAACGGCTAGACTAGGCGCAGAGATCTCTAATGATTAGCCGTAGAAAGTTGAGCTTTAACAAATCAAGACCGAATCATCACAAGGTGAATGCCTTCCCCCTTTCCCTCCCTTGGCTAACTTCATTTTTTAGTAAATGCAAGAGATTTGCACAGGTCAACGCTGCCAATGTACCGAAAAAAGCTTCTCGGTGCCACTGCCCGGGTTGAGATTACCCCAAGGCCTTCGAGAAACTCTTATCTGCCCATCGGGCTCCGGAGGCTTGCCTCTCACTTATCAAAAAACGAAGGCGAGTGCGGCACAGTGCGCGGGGCCGGGCCGCCCGGAGTGAGTCCCCAGGGCCGGCGGCGGCGAAGCGCCAGCCGGGAAGGTGGGCGAAGGCGGAAAAAGCCGAGCGGCGGCACCGTACCTGAGCAATGCTGGGGGGAGATCACCGCCCGGAAAAACGTCTCCTTGATTATGGAGAATTTGCGACGTGTCGCTCCGGTTATTCCCTAATCATCATATCAAACTCCAAAGGTTCAGCAGCCTCAGGTTGGTTTACAGTCCCTCCAGGTTAAACGTTAACTCGCTCTATCTCCTGGCTCCCTGCAGCCCTTTGACCAGATAGCTGGGTCACTGCAGCTCCGACAGTACCCACACAAGCTGTTTTTTTTTTTTTTTTTTGTAAATAAATACAAAGGCTTCATGTCGGGTCGCTGCTTAAAGACAAGCCAGGCCTGGCCGTGCACTACCATTTCGAAAGCGGTGATTTGCTTCAGCACCGAACACTTTGCGGGGTAATTCTCGCTGGCTCTGCTCTGTTGATAGGCTCCCAGCTGAAGTTTTGGGGGAAGGAATACAGCCTGGTGTTGGGCCTGGCCCCAATATTAATTTTTAGCTTTCCTGAAGAAGGCCAGAAGTGGTTCTTTCTGCCCCATCTCCTAATGATACATCTCTCTTGCCAGTGTCCATAACCTGCCAACTGTAAACGCTGAGACGGTTTGACAATTTAGTCACAGCGTCATTATGAAAACTGCAGTTCGTTCTACTAGACGTCACCATGCTGCTTGGATCCTTCAGCTGCTAATGCCCGTTTTCGGCCACGGGTCTTCGCGAAAGGAGGACTCGATTATGGAGCATAGCTCCTTCACAGCTCTGTGATGGGAAGTTTTTGTTTCCCTGAGCAAACCCCTCCCTCTCTTTTCCCCACAGTCTTATACAGGAGATCATTTCTGGTGAGCACCATCAAGCCACCAAGGAGGAGAGTGGAGGCTCTCCTGCAACCAATATGTTCGTTGTACTCTTCAAATACCGCAACCTCCTGAATGAAGAAGAAATTAAGGTTGCTGCTTGCTACTGCTTCTCTGAGAGCAAACTTGTCAGAAAAGAGAAGCTGAGACCCTGTAACACGTTAGAGCACCATCTGGTTTCCCTGGTCCAGCAGTCACGGAGCCAGATGACAGCCTTTCCTTTCGGTGAGGATTCAATTTTGCTCTCCACTGCGTCAGAGAGCTGGAACAGACAGTGCTCCAGATCAGTCAAGCAGATATCAAATACGCTTGTAGCATGGAAAGTCAGTGCCGGGGGAGTTTGTTGTGCCTGGAAGAGTCTTCAAATAAATGTGACAGCCATGAGTCTCCCGCTAAGGGTTTCTTCCAGGTGAGGCAACTTCTGCTCATCCATCTCTTGCAGTCCTCAAGCTATCATATACTACTTGCATCTATTGATGCAACTGCTGAACTGACCATTTGTCTCTGCTAAAGTCCTTCTAGCTCCTAATAGTAACAAAATGGGTACTGAAGTAATTCTAACACAACATTCAAGTTTAATATCCCAACATAAGGATCAGTCCCTGCAGTTGCAACCTGCTGTGAATATCTCTTACCTTGGTGTTAGACCATAACCATGTTACAACCTGTAGCAACTGCCAGGTTCAGCCAGTTCTAAAGACGTTCCCCGGTGAACAGACTTTGCCTGCGTTGATACTGAACTGCATTTAAAATGGTCTCGGGCTCAGTTTTGAGGCATTTTAAATAAATTGTTTACAGTTAGGTGTTGCTGACGCTTCAGAATTGGAAAAGTGCCATATCATTGTTTGTTTAGCTTTAAAAGCATTAGCTATTTCTGTGCAGTGGTGAGATAAGAGGGGGCTGAGCTCCACATGAGCTGCATCGTGTTTCATGCTCAGCCCAACTTCTGCACTAGCATGACTGCTGTCTCGCAGAGGCATGGTTGCATTTACACACTTCTCAGTCCAAAAACTAAATTGGTGTCAGTTATTTTTGAAGTGATATGTGAAAAAAAGTGAGAATGAACTAAGGCCAGGTGGAATTATACCTAAATTTGGAAGCTAGGCAATTCTATCTCAGCCTACAAAATCAGACATGAGGACACATCACGGTGGTGTTTAGTGTGTAACGAAATGGATGCTGATGTTTCAGGCTGTTTGCAGGTAGACAAGGATTGCGTCCTGTCACAGAAATTACAAAAAAATGAGATTGCTCCCAAGAAGATATCTGCCCTCTGATATCCACCTGTGAAAATGTGAGATGATCTGAAATATTTTGTGATCAAATAAATGCTGCTGCCCTGTGATAGTGATAGTGGCAAATCAGCTGCATAAAAATGGGAGACTCATGCATCTGCATGTGACCATCGATAGAGTGAAGTCATGAAAAGGTCTCTCTGGGGAAGAGAGGAATAAGTTGCTGGAGGGAGCAATATGATTTGTTACTTGATAGCAGGTTACTGATGAGTCTGATGGCACATGAGCCATGAGACTTGGAAATGCAATATATATAGGTCTGTTTGTGAGCACGGCAGGAGAAATCTGATGCCTGCCTAAAGCAAACAGTCCCTTTACAGACTTGGAATAGCTGCTTTGGGAAGATTTTTTTCTCTCCATGTATTTCCCTGATGACAGGGTTGTCTAATGCAAGAACTGTCACTCAGCCATGCATAGCTGGCTCTGCAGAGGAAAAGCCATCTGCTCATTAGATGAAAAGCATATGACAAGTTGTGTTGCATGTGTAAATAGAAAAGTTTGGGATGCAAGGCTGATTGCTGAGCCAGTGTAAACCAAGGAAGTGCTGCAGAAGATGGCCATGGCAGGGAAAGCCAGAGCCGGCCCCATGCACTTCCTTCAGTTTTCAGATAGTTGGAGTTCGGTAAATCTGTCAAGTTATTTTAAGTTCACACAGTGCAAAGGGAATGATGGGTTTTGCCTCAAGGAGTTTGGTTTTAACTCCTTCAGGGAATGGCAAAATCATCCCTTCATCTGGGAGGAAGAAGTGGGAATTGGCTAGATGTTGCCAGGCCTCCACGTTGCCCATGTGTCCTTTTAGCTGCGTGAGGAAGGGGGCAGGGTTTCTAGCCAGATGTGCTGGGAAGGTCTGCAGGAAGGGTCCCACAGCCCAAAGGAGCAGGCTGTAGCTTGGCCTGTTTTGTGGGGTTTGTTCCCCTTTTAGGGGCACAAGATCCAAAACTGCAGATTGAAAGAGTTTCTTAACCCCCTTTTGGAGCAAAAACTGGCTGTGCTTCCACCAATTTGACCTGCACAGGAGGGGAAAGTAGGGTGACACATACAGGTACAGGAGGAGCCATATCAAGGCATTGGGATGCCAAAGGAATTGTGACTTTTAGCATAATTTTTGAAGGCTCTCAGGTTGTGTGGGAATGGAAGCTATGATGCTTCTCTCTGTGTAGCCACAAATCTTTCTCTCTCTGGGGCAGAGTGTTACTCGGAAGAGGAGACGTGACCTGTGTTTTTCCTTGAAAGCCTCTTGAGAGGCATATTTAAGAAGCTCTAACAGTGATAAGACATAATTGTTTCTTTTCTCATCATCAGAAGTGGGTTGCCTTTTTGAGAATTTCCTTCTGCCTAGTGGAATTAGATGAAAGTACTTCCAAGTAGAGAGAAGTAATGCTTGAACGAACATCTTCTCTTGTGTTAATTACTTATTGCCATGAAAATCCTAATGCAAATCAGATCCTCCAGCTTCCCATGGAAGCAAGTCAAGAAGTTTCCTGGGATGCATAGGGAGGGGTTAATGACAAAATCAGCATCTCATCCATGATAAGTCCTGCTAGCTGCAGCTGTCCGTTAGCATAGTAATGAAGCCATTAAAAAGTCTTTGATTTTGCAAGGAGCAGGGGTGCTCTGGGTAGGACCTCATTCCTCCCCTACCATTGGTTTCCACTTGCTTGTTCCCTCCTCATTTCTCCAGCCTCTCAGTCAGGCAGACCAGGGCTGTGCTGCAAAGGTGGCAAAATGTTTGCATTCAGTTTTACTGAAAACTGAGCTACCTGCTTTACTGCAGGGAAGGCTGATTTTTCATGATTAATTTTCAGAGCAGAATGGGGAAGAATGTTTACAACATGCAGACAACATCTCTTCGTATTCACCCACTCGAGGAACTCTGTGAATCAGTTTGAACTTAATTTGCCAGTAACTCCTGTAATTGATGCTAGCAAACACAAGGACCAAACCCTATACAAGTGGAAACAATCAACCTGCTTAGCTTTCCAAGTGGGATGCACCGTTTCTTGGTATGCCAGCAGAAAATATCTCACTAATTCACTTATGCACAAGACTCTGGTGTGCTCTGTGGACTGAGCAAGAAGATTGACAATTAATGAGAGGATCAGCAGCTTTAGAATTTTAGAAATATAATATTTTATGTATTTATTTATATATTTATGTATTTTTATATTTATTTATATTCATATGTTTAAATATAATATTTTAGAAATTTTTAAAGGGCTCAGGTGCTTCTTCTGCTCGTTCCTATGTTGTTCACGGCAATGGCCCAGCTTAAGCTTGCTCGAATTAGCCCAGCTTCCTCCATAACCACCCATGAAGATTCATATCCTGGGACAGCTAGCAGCTGATGAAGGGATTTGGTTACTAAAGCTTAGCCAAAGTAAGAACAGGAGTCACATGACAGCCAGTGCATACAACGAGGGAGCAATGCTCCACGTGGGCCCCGTTTCTCATTCTCGTCTCTGAGCATCTGCTGATGCCCACTGTTGGAGATGGGATACTGCTGTGGTGCTGGCAGAGAGGGTGCAAGCACTGTGGTGGGTGAGGAGCACAGGTGGAGGGATAAGGCTCCCCAGGCTGGTATTTGTGCACAGGGAATAGGTTTTGAAGTAGGGAAGATTTTAATTTAGCATCAGGCTTTTCTTGAGTGTTGCTGGGGAGGCTCAGTGGAGAAGTGGGATGAGAACTGAGGGAGGCATGCTGAAAATCATCATTTCTCGGGACATTGTCCACCTCATTTAAAAATGTAAGGGTTTGACATGCCACAGCGGGTGCTAGCTCTTCCTCAGTTCTTCCTTTGCCAGGGCGCCTTTTGACATGTACAAAGAGACTCCACAAGAAGGATGGACATAATTTTAAAAGGATAAAGTAAATATTTACCAGTTAATACATGAAGTGGATAACTGTGACTTGAGAGCTTCTAGGCCAAACATTAAGGCGCTCACCACCTGAGAAGCATTTGCTGGCCAGTCATTGGCCAGGTACAGAAGGTTTAGTCTCCCTTGCTCCCTGGAAGGGGGCCTCAACAATGTTTCCAGATCCCTGTTTTTTCTCTTAGGATTTTATAGCTTTCTATGCTGGAGCTTCTTCTTTTGAATCCTTGAGCTATGAGCGGACCCATCTCAACCATGTTTCCTCTGTCAGCTGGTTTACTTTTCTTAGCTTGCACAGCCAAAGGCTACAGACCTTCTCATGGCTCTTCCTCACAGTTTTCTCAGCTGTTTATGCTAAGGTTATGCAGCTGGGCTGGATCTACTTGAGGCTTTGGATTACAGGAACTGGGCCCTTAGGAGCTGGGCAGGTGAGGTGACTGCTAGGTGAGATCAGGCAAGACCTAGCTGGAGAACCACCTGAGGCAGATTTGGGAGAAATAGATATCAAGTGGTGAGAAGATGAGGTACTAAACCTAGCCAAGGGGTGTGCTAGTTTTGATGTAGGATGTGCAGAAGGATGACTGCTCTGTGGTTGGTGGATGCAGCAGGAAGGAAAGCAGGTGAGAAGGCATGCCATTTCAAAGGAGATGTTAGTACGGGCGAGCTTTCTGAGCACCTGGTTTGGCTTGGGTTGTCAGGGCTGTGGCGGAGTTTGGGGCAGGAGCCTTTGTATGTCTGTACGCCTAGAGAAGTGTGCGATGGTGCTGGAGATAGCTCAAAGCAAGAAAGTTTTTGTTTGTGGACATTGAGTGTGTTTTTCAGGTAACATGATAATTCTTGTGCAGCTCCTTGCTGAGGGCTAGAGTTTGAGAACTGTGGGACTTGGTCTTTGCTTTTTGGCATGTGGAGCTGTGAATATTGGCTGAGACTTGTGATTTAATGATTTTCCCTTTTTAAACCTTGGAAGCTGATGACAAAAGCTGCCAAGCAGCTCAAACCCTAGAGCTCTACTCATGTACTTATGAGAGCAGTGTGCCCTTTGGCGCATCAGAAACACTCATCTTGGTGCTAAAGCAGCTAAAACTGAGTACTTGAAATGCATCACACAGCCTAGTATCTTCTGCAACTCCCTCCTTTGACTGCACAAAGGAGTGGTTCATCTCAGGGAATGAATGTAGTGTTGGGATCTGAGAATTTTTTTAAAAGTAACTAGTGGCAATTGCTAGCCCTGACTAGCTAGTTGGGGAAACTATCTAATCTAAAAGTAGAAACTGCTTCTGCAAACTTGTACCCTAATACACAGGATATGTGCTCCAGAGAGACAGAGCAAAAGATGTTGCCTTTATTATGCTATATATGAATTAAATTGCTACGTTGTCATTGCTGTAACAATATATAGGGAGCATTGATAGATCAGCTGTGGTATGTTGTTCCTGAGATGCTCACACACCTCCCTTGCTTGGTAATGCTGGAAAGCTCTCCTGAGTCCTCAATTTGATGCTGGCAGAGGGGACACCTGAGCATTAGCCCAACTGTGCTGAGCTCCAGATGTGGAGAAATCTGTGCTCAGCAGCCCCCAGTTGGTGGTGTGACTACTGCAGAGGAGCAGTCTGCTGGACATGGAAGAAGAAAAGAGCTACTGCTAAGAAGCTTTGCATTTTCCCAGGTGTCGAGTGGACCACATTGTTCAGTAGGGCACGTGCTGGGGAGAATTTTATATGTGCATCTCTTAAAACTGCAAGTTGCAGATTGTATTAAACATCATTATAACTCGTTATAGCTATGTAAACATCATTGCGCTTCCCCTGACTAAATCTGCACAGTGTAATGCTGCTGCAGTCTCTAATTATAAAAAAATAGATTCAAGTCTTAACGATTTCAAAAACAGAGCCTTCATTTCAGCAGCTTACAGTATACCTTGCTTGATTGCCTCTAGCCTATGAGGGACTCATATTGGAGATGGGAAACAAATTTATCTGTGTATATATAAATGTACATATATAAATTGATCCCAGCTGGTGTCAGGTGAGAACAAAAACTCTTAGGTCATTAAGACATCTCAAGTTGTTGGTTCTTTGTTAGGGAAAAGCAAGAGGGGTTTTGCTGAAATACTTCCTTGTTCATCCAAAATGGAGCAGCTCATGACATTTGTGCTGGGTACCAGAGATTTGGGATCAAACCTTAGTTCAAAAGCTGGTGTAGAAGAGATTTGTGGTGTCATCTCTCAGGCCAGACAGTCTTTATCATTGTCAGTTGTCCCATGTTCTTCTGGCAGAGGAGTTTGGGGGTTTTGACTGTGCCGCAGGGACACAGCAGTGGTTTGCCAACAGCATGTGCAGTGCTGGGAGGGTGTCGAGTTGTGCTGCTGCCAAACAAAATAAAATAAACTACAGAAAGTTGTGTGTGCATGTGGCTTCAGGATAGAGCTGTGGTCATAAGAACTCTTTGGTTTATGATATTTTGATATGAGCTTCGTTTGTGTAATGCCACTGTTTGGGTATTGATCAAATATTGACACTACTGTAGTCCATAAACGTTCTCTTCCTATTCCTCCGCTCTCAGATTGATGTCTCCTGTAATGTGGCACGTTTACGTGCTGCGATTACAGTCTTGTGGGTTTTATGTGAGCGTTACTGATGGAGGTTACGAGAGAAAGGTATCAGTGACGTTACTGTGATTACCTCCTTGTTCCCTCATGTGACGTTAGTGTGAATAAATCAGCGCAGAAGCAGAGTTTTATGCTTGAGCTCGGGTAACTATATACTGTTGAGTAGACAAAATGTTAATTTTTAATTTGTCTGCTGAATGTTTGTCTCCAAAATCCACGTCAGAAAGTAATTACAAAAATAAGTTCATGATGATGTAAGCCCATGATTAATGTGGGAGCTGGTGGCAATATCGTTTACAAAGACACCCTTGTCTCCTCGTTGTCAGAAGAGCCTGTGCCTGCTGGTGATGTCTTCCCTTTTAGCAAATAATACTTTGGAAGATGTTACTAGACCTAAATTCTTGGAAATTTAAGTGAAGTTACAGTTAGCCACCTTTAGTTGTGCTGAAAGCTTCCCAACTGATCATTTTTTTTCTTTAATCCCTTGTCCTGCTTCTGCTCATGCAGTTTCTTGATACTATTGATAGGACCTCGGTTGTCCTTTGTTTTATGAGGAAAAAAATACCATTACTTTTTATTACTTTGCAATAAAGCTGTGCTTTCCTAGAACAGTGTCCTCCACTTATGTAGGACAGATCTAGAGGTTGTAAGTTTTAAGTTTCCCTCGATGTTAAGCTTAAAAAAAGGTCCTTTCTACAGCAATGCAAAATATTACAGGTAAGTTGTCCTTCAGACTAAAAGTAGCTGGCGAGTTTGTTGTCCTCGATGGCAATGGTTCTCAGGAAATTGAAGGAAATGATATTTATTTGAAAATAAAGCTTTTGAAAACATGTTTTGCAGCCCAAATAGAGCTCTGAAAATGAAAAACTAGTATCTGGATGAATATTTTCATACCATCAGAGGAGGTACAATTCAAATCTGGCTTTTATTTCTTTGTTATTTTTTACTGTTCTTCCCAGAGTAAACTGATAATAAAATTACTTGATGTGGAAATGGTTTTCTCTGAGCTTTGATTTCCTAATAAGCTCTTATTTCACCTTTAAGTATGTTTTACAGTAATAAGATATTTTAACAGTAATAGAGTAGTTTACATTAAACAGAAGTGAAAAATAATAATTGGATTTATTCTATGAATCACTGACAATAAGTAATATAATACTGGTAGGTCTGATTTATTAAACGCTTTAAGTATTTCATATGCCAAAAATTATTAAGGCTCACTGTTAACATTCCAGTCTATATATATATATAAAATATACACTCTCCTGGCTGGAGCCAAAGCTCATGAAACAAGTAATCAGACTGAAAGGCCAGACATGGTTATTTTGCGGGACTTTTTTGTGGCTCGTGTGTGGGGGAGAAAAGTTTACTTTTTTTGTTCAGGACAAGTAAGGAAAGTGGCATGGAAAAGACAGACTTGCACATTTATTAATCTGTTTATTTTGGAAGGACACCCTGTACAAGGTTGCATGAACTCAACATGTTGCAGCCTGCATGGGCAGCAACAGCATGTAACCTCTTTTTTTCCTTGTTTTTTTTTTTTTTTTTTTTTTTTTTTTTTTTTTTTTGCCATTTTAGAGAGATCCTGAAATATGCTTGGTGAATTAATGCTCTTCAATAGTATTTTTGCCTTCCAAGGTACCTCAGAGCTTAGGCATGTTGAGCATGGTTAGCTCCCTAACACAGATTTAACTTCAGCATCCCTATAATTCCTTCAGGTGCTTGTCTTATTTTGGGGGCTCAAATGAGAGCTGATCAGCCAAGTTAAACCAGACAGCTTAAAATAGAGATTGCCAGATGTTATCAGTTAGATTGAAGGAATATAGTTTGGTGTGCCCAAGGGAGGAGAAGTGCAAGCATGAATCTACCCATGTGGTTATAAACACACCTCTTCTTAAAAGTCTTCTGCTCCAATGGATACCACGAAGGTGCCAATGCACTTAAGTTTTTTTTTTATTTATTTTATTTTTTTATTTTTTTTATTTAGGGGAAAAATGTGCTGTTGTATGATGCATTGGCACCTTCGTGGTATCCATTGGAGCAGAAGACTTCTCTCTCTCTTTTTTTTTTTTTTTTTTTTTTTCCTGACCTTAAATTTTTGCATCTGTCTCTGGTTCCTCCTGTGAGCCTGTGTAATGGAGTACCACATCTCCAGGTACAAACCTGCAGGTACAAACCTGCAGGAATCAGCTGTGGGCTGGGGAACTGGCAAGACTAATATCAATGCAAAACCTCATTTGATAAGGAAAAGATGGTGATGAATGGGAAATCCCCATGCAGTTATACACAGATACGAGGGAGACGGTGCCAATGATGCTGTTCTATTTTTCTGAAGAGGGAAAATGGTGAATTATGCCCAATTATACATGAATTTAAGAGGGGGTAGGAGAAAGTGGTGTTGGTCTTGGGATATAAGGCTGTTGGTAAGGAATGGTAACATTTTGCATAAAATAGAAGGGAAGTCCAGGTATGAGAGATGGGAGGGATGAGGTTTTTTCCTTTCTTTGACCTTGGCAGAGCTTAGACTCTTCTGCTGGGAGACCAGAGAGGAAAATGAGGTTTTCTGGATAGCAGGTTGGGTCTTGTAATTGAAACACAACTAGATTCCCTTGTCTCTTCTGGGCTTTGGTCACCCCCAGTCTGAGAGGCTGCTTCCTTCCTGCTGTGGCTTTTGCTTTTTCCCCAATTGCTCTGCTTCAGGACTGCTTCATAACTCCTGCATCAATTAGGTGAATGCAAGCATGCAGGATGTTTCCAAATTTGCCTTTAAAATAGGAGTCACTTCATGAAATGGGTACCAAACTTCTATCAGCAACTTGAGACTGAATTTGCTATTGGGTTATGCTTTGTCCTGGTTTGGTTTTGTAAGTCAGTCATTGATTTATTCACTGAGAAATAAAAGGAAAGAGAAGCACTGAGGCCAATTTGCGATGGGGCGGGGGGGGGAAGAAGCAGAAGCGGCCAGGAGCAAGATTTAACTTGACAATATGTTGCCTTGCAGTCAGGATGGGCATGAGCCTGGCCCAGGTATTTTCCAGAATAAAAGGGGAAAAACATTTGATTGGATAATTCCCAGCAAATTATGGGTGAGCCTGGCCTAAGCGCCAAGGTCTGTGTAGGTCCATTAGCTGACAACGGGGGTGGGAATAAAACAAGAAAGAAATGCTACGGGAATTGGGAAATGAAGTTTCCTTTGCACTGACACTACTGCTCTGCCGGTGTTTTGAGGACCGACCAGTTGCAATATTGCAGCTTCCCAAGATAACTGTCGCCTTTCCATCTCTTGTAACTGATTTTCCTCGTGGTAGAAAAGAGCAGATCAAGGAAGGTCAAATTCTGTCAGTCCTGTTCAGGCAGAGATACCAACAGAGTAAGTCAGGACTGTATGATCTGGTCCTTGCTGGACATCAACAGCCTGCACTGGATGGCCTTGGGGATGGATAAGAAAGAGGAGAATGGCAAAATGAAGCAAAAAGTCCTGCGAATTGAAAGATATGAGGATTAACAGGTGAGTGATGCATAATATTGGTACGAATGCAGTGTTATTTCTTTAAAACAGTGGAGAACTGTTCAGTCACACAAACTTCAAGCACTGTAGGTACGGTAATAATTATTCACCTAAACCAAAGAGGGTTCTCAATTTTTCTTTCCATGCAGACTGCTTTATAGGAGATAATAAATAGCCTTGAAGCTGTTCATATGCCGTTGTAGGGTGAATGAAGTACTGCAGCACCAGTTTTGCCTTTGTTTATATGCACACCTACACCAGTTCTGAAAAATTGGACTCTTTGGTTGTCACCAAGCTCAGCTTTTTGTTTCAGGGCTGCAGGGATGCACCCTTTTCTCTCAGCTTCTTTTCTTTCTTTTTTTTTTTTTTTTTTTTTTTTTTTTTTTTTAACATACATATATATACACTAAGGTGTTGCATGTGGAAAGAAGTGCTGGAGACCCTCCTGGTAATTTTCTCCTACCTACCTCTTTTTCCATCCTGGTTGCCACAGACCTTTAGAGAGGGAATGGGATCCCATTGCTCCAAACATAGACATCTCAGTGGTGGGGAGATAGATATCTACCCATAGATCAGTAGTTTTAAAGTACTGAGAGTCAGAACTAGCACTGACAAAGAATAACTTTAAAAAAGAAAAGCGACTTAAATTTGTTCTTTCTCTTCTTTCTTTTCTGTTTTGTGTTCTCTTTTCCAGTGATTTATCAATTGGCTTGTTGCTCTGGCTGCTTGATTTTGATCTTAGGTAACTTTTAGCCTGAAGATGAAGGGTCCTACAAGCAGGCAGATGAACTGGAGGTGGCTTTGGGGGTATGAGAACTTTGAGCTCAGGTAGGAAGTGGGAAGGCTTGTGTCGTCTTCAGCACTCAACAGGATGTTACAAAAAGCAGTCCTGGCCCAAAGGAGGAGGCTTGGACCTTCCGCCTGGGCTAAATGTGAACTTCCTTGAGGGTTTGGGTTTGGATCCAGCCTGCAGAGGGAGGGTGAAATCACAGCATTGCTGTTCAGCTGGGAAGTCAAGCTTTTCCCAAGCTCAGGTGGGTGGTTGGATTAGTCTTGCTTTAGGCCAAGTTTGAACAAAACGGGGTCTGTGATGTAAGGTAGCAGTGTTTATTTCTGGATGTGTGACTACTAACCACTAACAGAGTAAATATTTAATATAATAGAATGGGAGAAATGGACTAACCTGAACAGTTTAGACAGGCCTGTGTCACTTCAACATACACGTAAGGGATTTTTCCTCTGAAATCACTTTTCTTTAAATGAATCTTTGCTTTGCATTTTAAAATGCAGTTTGCTTTGCAGTTTAAAATGAACTCTGCCAGCACCCTCCCTGAAGCTGCCCTACATAATGAGGTATGGGGAATATATTCATTTTGAAGTGGTGTTTTAAACAAACTCTTTTCAGCTGCAGCCAAGTTTAAACCTTCAGATGTTTCCAGGTCTAGAGAAATGGTGTTACTTTTAAGTAAAAACTGATAGCACTACTCCAGAATCTATTCCTACTATTGCTTCTAAGCTGTGACCAAGAAATGGCAACAGAGATTGGCTCCAATTCAAGTTAACTTTAGATATATAATGTAACACATTTGTGGGTAGGTGTGTGGGTTGGGGGGCTTTGTTTTTTGGGGTGGTTTCTTTTTGTTCATGCACTACATCTGGCAGGTGGTGAAGCTGAGGTGGTTTATGAAGTGGTTTGGAGTTTGTGGGCTTCACCAAAGCTAGTGGACTCAGTAAGGTCTAGTAGTATACCTGAACCTTGACCCCAAAAATGTACTTGTTAATCTAGACTTTGGCCTCTCGTAAGCAGATGTTGCATTTCCAGCTCTGTTGTTCCTAAAACCTCTGCGGCACTGATAAACAGCCAGTAGGAGCATCAGTCAGGCAACTCCCATCAGGGTAAGATGATGGTGAAGCCCAGTAGGCAAAGCAGAGAGAAATGCTGTCACAGGCGATGCTGGAGACAAGTTCTTCCTCTTTAAGTGGTTTTGAGTGATATAGGCTCCTTTTTTCCACTGTAACACTTGACATCGCTTCAGAATCCTATGGTGGAGGCAATGGTGTGGGAGCTCAAGTGGAACACAGTCTTGCTAGAAAATAAGGTGAAAGTCACTTTTATGTGTCTTCCTGGTAGCTAAGGAACTGCCTGTGTGAGCAGATGACTCATAAGCAAGGGTTGTACTAGAACCAGGAGTGTTTCTGCTACTGGTAAATGCATTTCAATTGTATAAGCTTCACTTTGGAGGAGCTTGGTCCAGATATGGCCTTCAACCTTGTGCCCAGGGTTAGAACTGGGGAGAAGGTATGCTGGCCGTGGGGAACAGCTCACCTATCCCACGTAGGGGCCTGAGGGTGATGTGAGCTGCTGCAGAAGATGGGTCGTGCTCCCTGTTATCAACCCCTGCTCCAAGGGTGGCATCCAGGAACAGAGCAAAGCAGCCAGCCCTCAGAGGGTGCATTTTTTTTTGGAAGTGATGTGAAGCCAAGTTTTAGTTCCCTCTGAGTCAGTACATGAACAGGCTAATAACGTATACTTTCCTAAATTCAAAGTCATCTTCAACTGTACTGGTCTGTTTCTCCAACTTGTATTCTAGTTTGTGTAGGGATTTTAAGAAGTGTGATGCTGTGATTCCCAAGTCCCCTGTGAAAAGTGACGACAAACCAATTAGTAGTAAGGGGAGGGGCTTGTTGTTTTTTTATTAGAGTCGGCTGGAAGCCTGTAGGATTTGTTTTTCCTTTTTGGAAAAAAAAACTTCCAAAAAACTTCTCACCATTCATCATGGTGAAACAAGATTTATAAAAATCTTTTCAGAGAAGGTAACTGCCAGCAGGACCATGTTGCCCAGACCTGGGGCTGTGGAGACACGGGTTTGTGTTTCTAGCCCGAGCAGTGCTGAAGAGCAATGTAGATGTGGCTCTCCGTCAGTCGCAGTACAAGCCCTGGTTGTACTTCAACACTTCACTTCTGGTTATTCTTGCTGTGACCAGAGGTGCCATTCTGGACCTAAGAAATAGCCTCCTCTGAAGCTTTGACCTTGCTCTGAGGAAGTTTTGGCTCTGCAGGTTGTCCCTCTTCTTCCCCCACCCCCAAGCCCATGCCAATGGAAAAATGTCTTATCAGACTGCTCCAGACTGGCTTTCTACTGGAGCTATAGCAAGTGAGAAGTTCCCTCTGTGCAGCTGAGAGTCCTGTTCACAATTAAGGCCTATTTTTTCCAAATATGTGACTCACCAAATTTTTTTTGGCTTTCCAGCCACTTCTGCCCATTGCAAATGTAATCACTGTAGATCATGCAAGTAAGTTCAACATGCAGCAGTACAGAAAGGAGACATCACCCTTTAACCTTCATTTGCCCTATGTTTTCTGCAACTAGAATACCATCCTTCTTGGCAAACCTTCCTAGAAACACTTATGTAATGTGCTGCTTTATTCCTGTCCCTTTGAAAGCAGCCAGACTTGTCACAAAACTTCTTACAGCTAGTAATTGCTGAAGTCTTTCCAGTCTTCACTAACAAATTACAATTTCAGAGACAAAATATAGCCCTGGATATTGTGTGAAAATGGCATGCTCTATTTTAATGACTAATTTGTATGTCTGGGGGGGGGGGGGGAATGTTCAGCTACCATGTGACTAAGCTACGTATGTAAATTCTGAATTATAAACAAATATTCTCTCTGGGACTATAAATTTTTTGGCAGTTTACAAAGAAAGAGCTAAGTTTAAACAGGGATTCATTCAGCTGCTGTAGAAAGCAATCAAAATACCTCAGATGTCACAAGGGGGTGGATTTAGCCATTCATCCTCCCCAGCAGGGTATTATTGTTGCTACTTGTTTGGTATGGCCCCTTCCTAAGTGTGGAGTAACGCAATATTCTTTAGTGCCCTTCCTATGCATACTGAAATCCTGCAAGTGTGCTATTTTGGGGCCTTTTTTTTTTTTTAATTTATTTTGGTCTGTCAAAAGCAAATGCCTTGTTTGGCAGTGCCAGTGAGCAAACGGAGCGGAAGGCGAAGAGCAACTGAGCGGGCCAGGGAGCAAGTGGTCTTGTGAGGAAGCAGCCCATTGCAGAGCCTAATGAGGTTCTTCTGTGAACCATAAAGTGATGATGTTGGGAGGGACCTCTGGAGGTGATAGGACTCAACCCCTGCTTGAAGCAAACACAAGGTTTTGTGCCTTTTTGTAGCCTGCTTGAATCAGTTCTGCTGTGAAAAGACCAGAAATGGATCAAAATTGTGTTTGTAGGCTATTTGGTTTCCTCTATTTGGTTTCCTCTTTAAGTTTCCCAGGGATTTCCAGCTGCCTAAGCAACATGCCTTTGAACAGGGGTGCCTTGTTCAATGGTGAAAGCACTGGTGACCTGATACCCCGTAGTATGTATAGGATTGCTTCCGAGCCCCTCTCAAATAGGCTGTGGGTGGAAATGTAAATGAATGTGGTGATGCTCTGTTCAGCTGTGTTTCGCTTTTTTAAAATCTGCAAATATCAACAATAATCAATATGTAGCCATACAGATGAACAGTAGCTTGAAGGCTAAGCATATATATTTGTAATAACTATTTTGGAGCAAAACAAAAAAATCCTAAAACACTAGAAGAAAAATATCAAGAACTGTTGGAGGAAATAAGGATTTCTGTCTAGGCAAAGAGGAGTGAGAGGCCTAGGCTTCAAATCACCAGGATATGCTAATCCGTAGGGAGAAATAAAATGACCCGTCTCTGGTAGATGGGGGGAATATGTATAAGGTCTCCTAATCTTTTAGGAGGCTGAGATTACACATTCGATTTCTCCCACACAAGCAGTTAAGTCCTGAGCAGGCTTACCGAAAGCAGTCACGGAGTTGCAGTCGCTGTATGACATGCCTTGGAAACCTCCAATATCGGGCAGGGTGGTCCGGAAATAGGTGGCTCCTCTTTCCATTGAGATTAACTAGATGGTGCTGCTCAGCCTCTGAGCCCCTGCCAGGAAAGAGTCCCTGGACCACCACTGTGGATATGTGAGCTACCCTGAAGCTGTTAATGAATAGGAGGAAGAGAAGCCTGGGCCTTTCATAAGGTTGGAAAGCACTGGAGATCACCTCCAGAGGCCTTTTCCAGTCCTATGCTTTATGATTTCCAGCAGAGTTACCAGAAGAGCTGGCTGATTTGAATAGGCCTGGTTTAGCCTCAAAGTCCTCAGACCCTTTCTGGATCTGCAATCAGAAAAGTTCACTCGAGCGCTGAATAGTTTCCAGCACACCTCCACTTCAAAGCAGCCGCTGGCGAATGTCAAAGGGGGTCTTGGGCATTTGGATGCTGTAGTGCCTTGCTCTGATAAGTGGAATAACTTTAATTCCGAAGTATGGTTGTGGCCAACTCCGCTGACTTCATCCTGAAGTGTATTAGACTTTGTTGCTGCTCCTGGTGACGCACATACGCTTTTATAATGTGTTAGCGCAGAGCCAAGACGGCCAGCGGCATGCTACCACTCTTCTGGTTTACTCATCATCAAAAGAATTTAACTTGGTTCCACTTGCAAAATCTTGCCCTCAGGGCTACAGCTTGAGGATAGAGCTGAGTGGAAAACTTTGCTTTTTCTGGTTCAGCCAGTAAACTAAAAAATATGTACTTTGGGTCAACCGAAATAATTGTGTGTGTGCACTGCTACCCCCTCCCACTCGTGAAATGAAGAAACCTGAAATTCCTTTTGGGTTGTCTCAGCTATTGGGACTACTTCAAGACAAAACATTGCACTTTACTTATTTTTAAAGGTGTTAATCAAGCTTAGCCCGTATCAGCTGATTACATTTTTCATTGCTCTTTTATGAAAAAGGTCTTCATGATGTGTTGTGGTAGCCCAGTTTGTTTATTTTATTATTATTTTTTTTTTTAAAGGGAGTCTTCCTGCATGTTTAGCACAGGCAGCAACCCTACTGGTTTTAGGAGAGGCTTTTTGTCTTTTGTGTCTGTCTCTCTCTTTCTTTTTTTTTCTTTTTTTTTCTTTTTTTTTCTTTGACAAATGAATGCTGACATCTAAAGACATTACTGCCCCTGTAACTGCACCATCACTGGTCCAGGAAGAACCACAGAATGACTTCTGGATCAAAGAACAGAACATCCAATCTGAGCTAAAAATGGCCACAAAGTCAGAAACATCTCAAAACCAAACACCATATTCCTGGATGTTTGGACTTAGGCTGAGTTGTAACTTGACCGTGGCATCATGTTTTAGTATCCTTTGGTTTGATTTTTTTTTCCTTAGGCCTGACCTAAATTTCAGTTCTGTAGGAAAGCGCATGTGAATTTAACTATGAAATAACCTCTTACAGCTATAATTTTATTTCCTTAGGCATTATCACTGGGCCCGAATAAGCAATGGTGTACAGTATGTCTTCTGTGCATGGACATGTCCTCAGACTTGCTGCTGTTCTCTGGGACAACTGCAGTGTTACTTTTTTCTTCTACAAGTTGAAATGCACTATCTTGTAATTAGCCCATGGCCCAACAGAAAGATGCTGGTATCAAAATCCTTCTAGAATATTCAAAATCAGTGCTATTCCCAAACTGTACTTAACATTCAGTTGCAGGAACAAATTTCAACATCATTTTTGTGTAACTACAGTGCTAGGACAATGTTTTACCTGCTAGCTAGCTTTTTTTTCCCCATGTTGCACATGCCAACTTCTGAAGAGCTCTCCGTTGCAAATGGAAGTACAGCAAGGGCATTTATCGTAACATTATATCAGTCCAAGGTGCCTGCAAGTTCGATTTTTAAAAAAGCACCTTTCTCATAAGGACTTAGTGGAAGCCCTGGGAACTGCTCTGATTATCCTGGGTATAGAATTGCCAAAGCTTAAACCTCTTTTATTTTTATTTATTTATTTCTCTTTCTCCTCATATGAGCTTTATATTCCTTTAGGCTTTTTGAGCTCCCCTTCCCAAGCCCAGCTTCTTTTGGACAAAGGGAACGTGTTTCCCCTTGGGTTCGACTCTTCATTCCTCTTGCTCAACAAGCCTTTTCCCTCTTTTATTACCTTTTCTGGAATCCAAAACTTGTTCTGTTCCAGAAATAGCACAGATTGTTTTTAAGCAAGCAGCCTAATTCGGTTAATATCACATAAAACTTTTAAGCTGTTGAATATGAAGCATATAAGAGCACAAAAAATAAATGTATTTGTCTTGAAATTGCAGAAGATCCCCAAGGTTTATAAAAGTGGTCCTGCAGCAATGTCCCGATTCATGAAACAGGGACAAATATTCAAGGTATTCAGTAATTCTACCTATTATTTATGAGTACTGAAGCTCCCTTTTAGTTCTGATCCCGGACTGCCTGAGGTCTGCCATGCTGTGTTTAACATGAGGTTAGCTCCTCTCAGGTCCTATGGAGATGCAACCAGCCTTTAACCCAGAAAAGGCCACAATATTAATTTCAGAAATGGGAAATCATAAATAGCAGCAGTAAAGCATCGCCAGTAATCAGGGTAGTATGGGTTATGCCAGGTAAGGCTACTTTTCACTTTCTTTTTAGAATGACCCACTTCTAGCTGCTTATAAATTTGCCAGACTTAGGCTGGATGTTTTCCACTTGGCTTGAAGGGAAAAGTTTCTCGAGAGGAGCAGCTTTGTCCACTGTCAGCTGTGCTTATTGCACTCGCATTCAGGGGCTGCGTAGCAGGTCTCGACCCTGGATGTGACCAGGGGGTAGCTGACTCTTTAAACCTTCAAGGCTGGACCACAAAATACCCTGGACTGCTGATCCAACCTACTACTTGTTGTCTGGCATATGCCAGTACTAAGGGCATTTGTGCATCACGCCCCCTTGTTCATTTAAGGTCTCTTCTCAAGTAATTAAAGAATCACTAGGGCAGGAGTGCAAGATGTGCTCAACAGCTGGATGGGGAAGAACAAGCTGCTTTTCAGATATTGCTAAAGAATGAAGCTTTGAGATGTATCACTTCTGCAGAGAAACCAAAAAGAGAGGAAAACTTTTTCGAATGGTATACATATGGCTTTAAGGGTGTTTTTCTCTCCGAGTTAGAGGTGTATTTTGGGAGGCTTCTCTGATTAGGAGCTTCAGGCTAAAGTTAAGAAGGGACAGAACATCAATGTTGATGCGGAAGAAGCTGTAAAAAATTGGGCAAACTGAAGAACATAGCGAGAATAGTTCAAACTGTTTCCCTACCCCAATTTGTGATGCCGTTTCCAGAATGGATCTGGGAAAAGCAGATTGCCAGTAACTTGCAAGGGCAAAGCAAAAGCAAAAAGTGCAAGGGACTGGCTGTGAGATGCAGAGATTATTTACAGGAGGAAGCACTGATAGCACATCGAATGGGAGCAAACCCAGGCCAAAGCATTATCTGGCTTTAGGCAGAGCTGCTGCATTTGCAAGATGTTAAATCATTTTGCCAAAGCTCAGCAGCCTGCTGTGGAGAGAATATTTAGCAACAATTTGCTCCAGGGCAGCTACCTCCCAGAACAGGGCATACTCTGAAGGCGAACGCGACCCTCATTGCTCAAACGTGGGATGCTGATGGGCACATCAGTCTAAAATCAGAAGTTATGGTGAGGGGTTTAGAGTGGAAGGGTACCAGCTGAACACAGTCAGGTAAGGCTTAAATTATGCAGTGGGTTATCGCTCCTCCTGTGGTTTTATGTAAACTTGTTGTAATACAAAATTCTGGAAAGTTCGTTCTTCCTTTTCTGAAATGGAGTGTCCATAAGAGCCTGTTGGACACTAAATGTCACTATAATGAGAGTTCTGAGATGCTGGTGTTGACTATACTTGTGGTGGCCCAAGGATATAGGATGAAGTATTGACTGTCTTTGGTCAGCTGAATATTTCAATCTGAAAGACAAATCGCAGATTTCAAAGCTAAATACGAGCTAAGAATAATTGTGTGGTGTTTCAGGCCATCTCTGAGAGGAAGGGCTTTTCTAACCTGGGAACTGAAAGGAGAGTGCTGAAGAGCATGGATCAGGGGAAGGGGGGATACAGAGAAAGAAAGGAGTGATCAAGTGTCAACCCCCTAGGGCAGGGAGAGATGGAAGTACTTTATAGCTTTTGGAGTGTGGAGAAGTTAGCAGGGTTAGAGCAAGACTTTCTTCAAGTATTTTACAATCTTTGTGGTGCTTTTTTTTTTTTTTTTTTTTGTGCAACAGCAGAATTATGACATTAGGTTCTCCTGTGTGTAGTCTCAACATACCATTGGGAAAGCACTGTCTTGACAGGTTGTTTTGAGTTGATCTTGATGCCTGGAGACTCTCATAAGCGATACTGTAGCTATCTGAAATGAAGGAACTGGATCAGCCTGGTAGCTTTTTTTTTTTTCCCCCCCGCCTCAGTGTCCCACCCGGTGTCCTGGTCTTCAGCTTTCTGCACTCCTGAAAGGAAGAGATGTGGCAGAGTTTTGCTGTTCACCCTGTTCTCTCCAGATTTGCTTGCTTTTTGGTGAATACAGGCATGTGTTCATACCTACCATTTTCACCAGGGTTTGGTCTAGGTTTCCAGCAATGCAGAGCTCTGCTGGGCACTGCAACTAGTAGAGATGGTGGCAGCAGAGTCTCCCCTTGTGTGCGGGAAGGACTAATTACTCAGTGTTGTTAGCCTGTAGTGCTGGCAATCGAAGATCACAGCCAATTACAGCTTTCTGATGGGTGACTAAGAGTGATTGCCTTAAAGGTTTGGGACTATGGAAATATGTCTGGATTGCAACTAAAACGAGAGACTTCTTAGACTTTAAAGGAATTTCAGCTGCGTGTAAAATGCTTCTGAAAATATGAGGTCTTATTAGACACTTAGCATGCAGTACTCTTTAGGTGTTTTAGAGCTGTAAATGCTTATATAGAAAGAGTTCCAAGCATTGATTCAAAAATCCTGAGTAGGTTGAGAATTTCTCAGGTTTCATTAGTATAACTGCCACTCAGTAACAAATCTCTTACAGTGTCACAGTCAGTCAAGGAAGTAGAATTCGTTTAACCGGAGTTTCATGTGTGGGTAGCATGTGCCTTCTACCCCATACCTGCATTTATAGCTACCAAGAAATGACAGAGCAGGAGAGGAAAACCAAGACACCCACGAAATACTAGGGCAGACAAAATAAGCTGCTGCTTAGACATCTTCAAGTGCAGATGCATCCATATTATTGTTGCTTAAGTTTCAAACTGATATGAGATGGAATTTATTGTAATGCATCTGTTTCAAGTCTTAAGGTACCTCATAATATGCCCACAACATTCATGATCTCAACATGCAGAACAACTCGAGCAAAGTAAATCTTGTAGCCTTCAGTGCAGAAGGGCTTTTTGGATGCCACGTTCCTGGTGACAATTTCAATCTGTCCCATAATGTGGTGGCTAAACACCGCATGACAGCAAAGGTAAAAATGAGCAGTGACAGGAGCCCTAAATGAAAGCCTACAGCAGTTTCAATTTTTTCCATCGTTAAAAATATAGAAAATGCTGGCAAAAGAACTGAAGTCAACTTTGGGCCAGGTCTCCTGATCTGAGAGAAATTACTCCTTGCCTTGTATCTAATAGGCCCTGATCTCTGCAGAAGGGAGGAACCATGTTTATAGCCAACCTTGAACAGTCATTCAAACCTGGCTATAAAACTCTTTCCGTGGTGGGTTGCCACAAGCTTTCCCTGGTACCTGCATGGCCAGGTTTGTTAGGATGCACCAGGGTTCAGTACCAGCAAGAAGCATCTTGCTTGTGGGATTAAGAGGCAATCAAGCCTTCTTGACTAAGGTTGCTGAGAAAAAGTGGCAAAGAGCATCTCATTCCTGCTGGTGTTTTCTGGTAAGAAAGCACTTGAGAAGACTTTACTAGCTGAGTAAATGAAAGGTAGTTAGGCTTCTTCATCGCTATGGTGCGAGTGGAGGTGGTTGTCCACTTGGTGCTTCCAGGTCTGGAGGACTAGGGCATCTGAATGCCCAGAGCTCAGTCCTCAGAGGTAAGAAATATGGGTGCAGGTTGTCTGAGGATGACCCTTGCAGGCAAGCCCACCTGGTAAGGGGATGTAATTGTGTCTTCACACAATTTCTAAAATACTGCTGGTTCCATCAGCTTGGTGTTTCTTCCCCCCTGCCCTAAATATACACAGAAACACAAGCTGATGTAGATACTTAACAGGGACTCCAAACAGCCATTCTCTGCTGTCCTTCTACTTTGAAAAGTGGACAACATCGTCTCTTAGCTGCTGAATAAGGTGGTTCCTGGGAGCAAAGCATGCTTATCTAGCTGTTCTCAGGCTCTGATATAGGAAGTAGCTGATGCATAAAGTGCTTAAATGAAAAACAAATTAACTGCAGGAAAAATATTAATTTATAAAAAGCATCTGGCTCTGCTCTCACTGCACTGAGCTGGTCTGTAACACAGCGTGAGTGGTGTTAGGTATGACTCGCTAAATTTCCGCGTTTGCATCTTGAACCAAAAGCATAAAAAAGGAAGTTATAAAATGGGCAACAGTGCCTCTAAAGTCAGTTTCTGCTGAAAGTATGTGCCTGCTAAATGTAAGATAGTTCCTCAGCAGTCTGTAGCATTCAGGACATTCCTTTTTTTTGTTGTTGTTGCAAAATAAACTTGCCATTTTTTTTAAGTTCCCCAAACTGTAATGTATTCCGGATCCATTTGTACTTAATGAGATGAACCTTCATGAATTTTCGACCTGTTTTAGCTGAAATACTTTATATTCCTACTGAACTCAGTGAAGATGGAACTTCTGTGCATTATAGTGCCTTTGCAATTGGTATTTTTTAGATCTTCCCCCACTCCCCGGCAGTAGGAACGTTTGTACTGTGCTGTTTTTGGTGTTAATTCTCAGTCAAAAACTGCTGAATCATAAAAATAACAAAAGAGCCTGTTCCTCAGCAAGATTTGAAAATTTGTGTTGAAGGAGTTCATAGGCAGCTAAGCATCTTTGTTCTTCAAATAGTTGTCTGGCCAGTAGTCTCAAGCAAAGTGGTTAGAAGCAGAATGTGCAGTTGCTTGGCATTTTAAAAATGAAAATGTAGTTAGAAAGCATGGAAGAGAAACGAGCCACAAAACAGGGCAAAGCTAAGCTGAAAAGGAGAACTGATATTTGGTGTATTAATTTCTTGCAGTTCAGGTTCATGTTAACAATTGCACTAGAAAGTGACATTATTATTGTTAAAATGAGGTTGAAATGCAGAGACTAGCCAGCTACAGGATGTTCCCTGAGAATGCTACTTTGCTAAAAGAAAGTAAAATAAACAGTTGGTCTCCAACATCTAAATATTGATGTAAAGACATAAAGGTTTAAAAGGCTTTCTGCTTCATAAAACAAAACATGACGAGGAATGTGACAAGGCAGTAGTCACATTCATGATGTGAAATATTCTCAGCATCTTCATGAAGTAGTCGAAACTCTGTTTCCTAGAACAGCAGATTGAGAGTAATAAGTAATAAGAGTTAACAACTACTTTGTCCAAGAGTTGGGCTGTAGTACCAATGCAAGGAATGGTATTTCTGGAGTCTAGAAATTCTTCACTAACTAGAAGCCCACTGGAAGAGCATCCCTGGGACAGGGCTCCAAGCAGTGGGGGATCTCCACCCGCGGGGGCTGCCCAGACTCACTTGGATGCAGCCACAGCAGGTTGCTCTGGGCTGCAATGCTGGTACTACTGTGAGTTGGGGTCAGACTGGAGACCCCCCAGCCAAGGGTGCCTCCAGCATCAGCCTGGCTACGGGTCATGAAGGAAGCTGTATTCTCTTAATAAATATTCTGGCATTTTATTTTGAATCCTTGCCAGATTTCTTTTCTCAAGAAACGCTTTGCAACAGGAAAATATATAAGGCTTACAGAGATTGAGTGTTGCAGCGTTAATGAATGAATTAGTCTGAAATGAATATTAATGAAATACAGTGATTCATCCATTTCAGTGGAGTAAGTTGGTTTTACTTGACCAGAAACAATGAATGACTGGAAAGTCAAAAAGCCTTTATCCCGCAGCAGCTGTCCCCCTTCGATGGCACTGGTTTTTCCTCTTCTGAATTAAGTGGCAAATAGTGTTTCCTAGAATTGCCACATGTACCATTATTCAGAACGATTTGTCACTTTAGTAATGATTCAAACTGTTCTTTTCCTCCCAGAGAATGCAAGGCCCTGTAGTGGCCATATCTTCTCCACTTGCCCCAGCGAAACGTGCAGCCCAGTTCAGACTGCCTCCACGAGAGGAGGTTCCTGCTGAGATGTGTTGCTCCGGAGAGTGGAGAACACAGCATCTTGTGGCAGGCTTGTTTTGGTTAATGCTCATCAGCAGAGCAAGATGCGTTGGGTTTTTTGTTCTGTTGGATTTTTTCCCCCTTACTTTTCCACTTTGGGCCTTAAGGCATTAAAATCCTCCACACTTGCCAGTTAAATTTGGATGGAGTCCTGAGTGAGGCCAGCAGAGGCCATGGGGATAGTGGGCCTGGGTGTAAGAGGGGAGACTGCAGGAGCTGGGCTGGTTCAGCGGGAACGTGAGAAGGTAAAAGGGGATCCAACTGCACCTTCTGCTAGAGGGTTTACAGATGACTGGGATGGTTCTGCTCAAAGCACCAGAGCCTGTGGCACAAGATGCAACATGGGAAATCCTGGCTGGCAATAAGTGATAAATTCCCTGAGTGTATGGTGTCTGTAGGGCAGGTCCATGAGCGATGGGAGATCTCCATCTCTGGGGAATGCCCGAAGTCACCTTACCATAGCCCCGAGCAATCTGTTGTAGTGGTAACATTGGCCCCGAGCTGGGGTAGACCAGAGACTCCCAGGGTGCCTCCAGCCTGAGCCTGGCTGTGATTCCTTATTATTTTCATGACGTATGTGGGAGGGTGGTGCCAAACCGGAGTACATGTTACTACTTCGGAAAAGAAACTCCTGTCATGTTTGCAAGGTCAGAATAGTTCAATACAAGAGTCATTTGTGGGAAAATAAACATGAATTTCAAGGTCACATATGTGGGTCATTGCTTCCCCTACAGTCACTGTTCAAAATTTATATACAAACTCCATAGACTCATTTTTGGCATAGGCTCACATTTGGTCTTGCCACTGCTGAACATTCCCTTTTTAGCAAAACAGACAATGGTTATTTTCTAACAGCTTTATCACCTTCCTATTTTTAAAGAGCAGCTTTTGACATCTAAAGCAAGTTTCTTATTCCTGTTTGGATTTGAGTCATCATCTCTAGTGCTGTGTTCAAATGCAATGGATTAGCAGACCTCAGAAAGGAAAAGATGGATTATACCTCAAAGTAGATTGCCACAAATAATCTAAGCAATAATTCAGCCTGTTTTGAGAGCAGATCAAATATAAACTTTGAGTGGTGTTCAGGAAGAGCCGCTTTTTGCAGTCATGCCTGGTGTCACTTTCCCAAGATAACTGTCAGTTGTCACACTAAGCACCCTGGTTTTATTTTGGCGCTTGAACATAATTCTCAGAAGTAGAAGGCTTTTTAGATTTGTCACAGATGAGATGCTGAGCATTTTACAGAAACACTTTGTTCTCCAAATAGACCTTCAGTGGCTTAATGTATTTGTGGTTGACCAGGCAGTTGTTAGCAGCCGTGTTGTGCTGCTGCAAGCTGCAGTCTGACACAGACGCTATGAGGCACGACACGTTTCAAAAAGCAGAAAGGAGGAAGATGCTTTATTCCATAATTGCTGGTGAACTGCAGCATATTGGAGAATGCTAAAATTTAGGCTTAGTGTTCTGGAAAATGAAGCTGAGTGCTGTGGTATGAGGTTCCCGCAAGAGTGTAGGTGACTTTGGAGCAGAGCTCTGCTCCGTGTCACAGGGACTTGGGTTTGGAAGTCACTTGTGCTCCTTTCGAGCTGCAACCCATGGCATGGCTGTCTAATGTTACGCAGCCCTACTGGAAATCGTGGCCAAATGCTGCTTTTGCTGTTGATCAAATGCAGGCAAAATAGTGATTTTTCCACTCCTCTCAAGTATCTTGAAGGAGTGTCACTCCTCTGCCTCCTTCAGTTTGCCAGAGAAATCCCTGGTAGTTGCATGGACCCCAATATAAGCAGTATCAGCCCTGCATTAGGTGGTGACAGATGTGGCTGTGTAAGGAAACTATTTCTCCCAGATCTATACCACCTCTCCCCTCCTGAAGGCATTACTTTCTAGGGGAAATCATAGGGGCAAGGCTTATTTCACATGGGAGTAAGAAAGACAGATGGATTGATTTATTTTCCCCACAGTAGAAGCGGTGCCATGTGGGAGAGGGCTACAAGCGCTAGGAGACCTCCATCCTCAGGATTGCCTGGACACACATGGACATGGCCCTGAGCAACCTGCTGTAGCTGTGATGTTGTCCCTGCTGTGAAGGAAGGAAATGGAAATAATGTGAAATCTTGAGCTGCGTCTTGCTACAAAAGCTGCACATCTTTAGCTGCTTCTATGTCCCCTTTGTAAAGAAGGATGTCCCAGGTCCCTTCAGGAGTACGGCAGCGCATTGAAACTCATGTCCAGGGTGGAAGTACCTCCCCTGTTGGAGTGCTTTGACGGGGAAGCAGGAACTTAGGACCGAACGGCCCTTTCTGTGAGCCGTTTTCCATACATTAATGTTTCAAAGAGCTCATCTGGAAACCCCCAGTTAATTCAGGAGACATGAGGGACATCCTAATTGCTAGATGCAGTAATGTATTACAGGAAGCCAAAAGAATTGGGTCAGTCGTGTCACTTCCCATTAGGCGATTGGAACGGTTATTTTATTAAGAACTTGATTCTTCTTAACGTGTTTCTCTGTTTCTGAAGAATGAGGTATTGGGATTTGAACGCCTGACATCCATAATGAATAGCAGCCTGAATTAAATATTTTCCATGTGTCAGAACCCCATTTCGCAGTAATAATGCCATTAGCAGGCAATATCGCTCATGCTGGGGAAATGCAACTCTCAAATATGGCAGCCCTTTCTTGGAAGGGATCACTTGCTCCTCTGCACCCCCCACTCCAAATAATAATAATCAGGAAGGTGCTTTCATTCTTGTGGTTGTGTGAGAACTAGAAAGTGCACCGATAGATCTCCTAGTATGTCAGTGTAACGTTCTCCGTCTTGACTTCCTACAGATCCTGAAGTCATTCTCATTCGTTCCTGAGGTGGTAACTCCCCATGTGTTCAACAGCTTTGGCTTTGCCAAAGTTTGTCAGCAAGCAATGCCGTAAATGTGCTGTTTTGCACGTGTCTCCGAAAACACGCCCAAGCAGGCTGCGTTCTTCCTTCTGTGAACGGTGTCTCAGTGTTTTTCTGAGACAAGCTGATCCAATTGCTTCTTTCGGACTCTGAAGAAGTTAGGAGATGTTTTGGAGGTATCGCCTACCAGCCCAGGTGAGGCTCTCAGAGGAGGTGAAATGCTCTGGAGGACAGGTTTTATTCAGCAGCAAGGCACCTTTATAATAAAGGCACTTAGAAAACATGGAAGAATCTAAGTTTGTAGTTAATGAGACAATGGAAGATGATAAAAGAGGAAGTTTTATTTGACAATCCTCTATTTAGGAGGTAGAGGGAAAACAATTTCCATCAGAAACTGATCGTCTTTATGCGGTTATAACTGAAAACTCAGATTTTCTGCCTGTTCATTGGGTGCCAAATTCGCATAGCCACAACAGGATTCACTTGTTGGGGTTTAATATTTTTTTTTTTTTTTGCACCCTCAATATTGAAAAGAAACCCTTCCTAGAAGTCTATATACTGACTAAAAGGTATTCAACTTCACAGGGAGAGTGAACATGGAAGAAAACAAGGCAACTGGACATCATGGGTGTCTGCAAAATGGAAGGGAAACTCGATGAGAGCACATGCACTAGTGCATATGCGTGCAGAGAGGATAGTTAATATTATTTATACAATAACATGCCAAAACATTGTTTTATCCTGGGGCATTTGACTAGATAAAATTAGAATGAAATCCTGATTGTCCTTGAAGTTGCTGGATTTTGCACCCCCCCCATTAATCCCCGAGGTGCTATCGAGCAGTTGCAACGAGAACTCGGCAATTAGAGCATGCATCCAGTATGATCGTATCAACTTATCCGAATAATTATGTTGGCTTTCTGCTTTTCCTTGAGTTCCTGTATTAAATTAAGACATTGTGATAGTACTATTGGCATTTTAATTTGTATTAATACAAGAAGAAATTAAATTTATGGGACTATATGTAAGGCAATTGCAGTTTTTCTGTGTCCTCGTGAAATTTTGTAAGCCAAAATCCTAAATAGCAACGATCAGAATAATTTTCTCAACTCGTAATTACATTGATGCCTATAACATCATTCTGCTGTAAGTTGCAATGGCTTGTTCTTAATGGGGGGGGGGGGGGGAATCAATCCAGTTCTATGAAAATATTTGAGCAGCATCACCAGATGCTTTACGCAATTCAAAGGAAGGAGGTGTTCTTTGCAGACTTTAGTTGCTTCAAGACTTATGGCTCTAAGACATGCAGTACCTACATACTAAGATGCTACTTTATGCCCAAGCAAATTTAAGGACACTTTTTAATGGTGTCAAGCAACCAATAAGTTTTTAAGAAGATATGTGAGGAGTTTGCCATGAAGGCTGCTCTGCAGTGTTAGTTACTATGAGTTTTGAAGAAAGCAAATTTTTAACATAGATGTCTTTTTGTATTTCCCCATTCAAAAAAAAAAAAAAAAAAACAAAAAAAAAAACATTATTCAGATCCTTTCTACTGGGTTGTTAGTGCAGTGAGAAAGCCTTGTAGCTACCTTCAAAATTAGACTCTTAGGAGGTGACATAGTTTATTATATTATCCATTTTAATAGGGACTAAAACCATATTCATGCTCTGTTCTTTTGGCAGTGGCATAAATATTGAAGATGGAAATAGAACAAAGTTAATCCATCCTTGTAATCTTAGAATGCAGTACCATAACAAATCATCTCCTGTGTGATAAGGAAGTGATTTTTAAAAAGGGCAACCAGTTCTTGGACTCTGTCTTAATTGATGTTTCATGTGGTACCATCCCACTTTTGGTACTGCACCTGGTTCCGAGAGGGGGCTTACCAAATAAAGCTGAATCGGTCAAAGTGGAATTGAACTGCATGAGCTAAAATGGAGCTGGAAGCCTCTGTAATTAAATAATCCACTGCCAGTGGAGCTGCTGGAAGTGATAGGTACCTCTCGGTACCTATGCAGTGAACCTGAGATAGGTGTCCAGTGGACCTCACTTATGCATCAGGTCCCTTGAACCCGGGATGTGGGAAATTGCTCAAGATGTCGTAAGCTTTGTTTGGCACCAGGATGAGAGCCCAATGTCCACCAGCATCTTCTGCAGCGGGGCGTTCGTCAAGCACGGTTCCACAAGACCTGCGTGTACGACACGCGGCCAAGCCTCTCCTGAAATTGTGTTATGCCGATATCTTTAAAGAGAGATCTCACAGACAGGGCAGGGGGACAGTGGATATTTCAGTATTTCTTTTAAAACAAAAATTCCTTAAGTTAATTCTCTAGTGTGATTTTCAGGCTTTAGTAATGCTTTCTACTTTTAAATGGAAGTGTAAGTCCCACTAAACTACCTAGCATTAGATCTGCATTGTCTGGTCTGCAAGGTAGCTGCATCCTTTAGGATGCAGCAAAAATTTATCTGACTTTAAATTTTTTTTTAAATAATAAAAAAAAAAATAGGTACAATTTTATCATTATTTTAAATAGGCCATAAATTCTGATTTAGCATGAGGGCAAATGCTAAGCCTTACTGACTTCATATGCCTCTGTGTTCCTCCAAAACACATTGATCAAGCTTGAGGTCATAACGCTATTGTTGCAGAGGTTCGTTGCTTGCAAAAGTGAATTTAAAAGAGAAATGGTGGGGGCCGCGTGCAGGGAATTAGAGGGCTCGGAATAAAAGCAGAGGTATTGATTTTATAAAATCCAGCATCACCTTTGATACGCTGTTAAAGTTACACTAACGGATTACTGGCATGGTTTCCAGCAGGATAATTACAGCCGCAGTCTGAGTAATGTCTGCATGCTTTTGTCTTGCAAAGTGATCTTCCTTTATTACAAAGAGTTTGAATGAAAAATGAAGGCGCTGGTTTCTTCCTGGTTCAATATCTGGCATATTTTACATATCTACTTTCTGTAAATTTTTTTCTGTAGTGCTTCATAACAGAGAAGCTGCTTAGCGCCAAGAATAAGTTCTGGCAATACTTGCCAAAGGCACCAGCGTTGCTTCCAAAAGCGTGTTACATTCTGCCTCTGTTGTAAATAAAATGTGGTTGCTCTTGTTGTTCACCCACAGTTTGGAGTTTGCGTTGGGAATTAAGGGACTTGCTCATTTGGGCTGCTCTGGGATTCATGTTTCTGGCAAGCTACTATCCGTCCTCGTAGTTGTTCCTGTGCTCGCTCTTTGCCAATAGAAAGCACCGATAGTTATGCTACTGTAAAATTCTTTGCCAACTTTTGGTGAATTTGCAGCATGGGGGAGGGCAAAAGCCCACGGCAGATTTTACCCTCCCCAGGAACAAAGGCAGGAAAATATCTAAACTGGGGCTAATGGTTCCAGTGGAGGTGTGATTGGACACTGTCTACCTGGGTCCTTCAGGGGTCTGCTGCTATAGGGATGTTGGGGGCTATCTCCAAGCCAAGAGGAACAAGATGGGAAACATCTTGATGGTTCCCTGCTGGTGAGCCATCCCTTCCCAGGAACAGTGGGTGCTTGCCGTGCTGCCTGACTGATGCTTAGGGGTCTCTTAGCACTGTTTTAGAAGCAGTAGGTTTATGCTGACACCAAAGCAAGGGATAGGAACCTGCCACTTCTCCATACCACTTCCAAGCAAGAAAGTGGGATAATGCTAAATCCTCTTTCTGCAGGGCTGCTGGCCATGTTGTGCCAATCCCACTTGTCCTGAAGAGCTTCTGGTTAGGAGCCTTCAGAGCTGTCTAATTCTCTGTTTGATTTTTATGTACCTATATGCAGGATGTCTGGAAGACTTCAGAGGTTTAAAGCCAATTTAGATGTCTGGCTCTACAGTCCTTTAATCCTTCTTAATGTTTCTTCATTGTAGACTGCGTTTCATTTCTGCGCTTGTCTAAAGCATCTGAAGACACTTGTCTTTAGATAAAATACAATTACTTTAAGCTAAATCTAGATACTGTGCCGGTCGTGTTCCTGGAAGGGCAAATGGACACAGAGGGTAACTTTAGCTCAAGTGTAAGGACAGAGGTGAGACTGCAATATAAGGGGCTTTGTGAGTTGTTTTCTCTGCAGGTGCCATGCTGAAAGTTACTCTTACTTGGGCTTTCCCATGAGCTGACCTTGAAGCCGCAGCAGTTGCTAGTTGTAAAATTGGTAACGGTCTCCTTGGGTGACTTGCTGTGGCTGTCAGTAAGCTCCTAGATTCAATTCAATGTCTGTTCTTAGTGGAATGTATGTATATATAGCCCTTAATCTAGATCCAAAGTAGACCACTGACAGTGTTTTCGCTCTTGTGACTCCAAAGCAACCAAAGCCAGATGGGATATTAATAAGGATCACATGCTGGACTACTCATATACTTAAAACTGAGGTTGCATGGGCAAGAAGGCAGGTTAGGACCTGTTTTTTTCTATCTTGGCAGTTTGTTTATTTGTTTTTAAAAGTAAAACTATACATATATCAAAACTATACATATATCAAAAGAGAAGAAAAAAATCATAGGTAGTGGCTGTATGTAGGATCCATTAATGTAGTGGTGAAGATCTCTCAGCCTGGAGAGCTTTTGCAGTATCTGGTGGTGATGCTGAGATAGTAGCTGTTTTCTTTCATGAGTTTGCTGATTTCCCTCACTCCAGAAATCAGGGATTTTGGGCAATGTGGGCGATCCCAGGCATGGTGGGAAGGAACTTCATCCATGCAGGATAGTGTGCTATGCCTCTGCCTCCTCCCACCTCACTGGGGTCATCTTGATCTTTCTGGAGACTGAGTAAAGCACTGGGTTTTCTGGATCTAAAGGGCTTGCAAAAGGAGACTTCCAATCTCACTCATGTAAGCACACTTTCCAGGAGGAGATTTTTCCTCCTTTTCCGATGTCATGTTTTATACAGCCAAAAAATAAGACAACAGACCAATTTGTTTTTATTTTCACTTCCTAGTTGGACAGGAGTTTTAAATGAAGACAGCTTGATCAATCTTTGTCTGATTTTCAAAGCACCTTCTTAAGATTAGGGTGGCACATGACATCCAGCCTTCTGAGTGAGCTTGGATGATACAGCAGATGGTACATTTCCAAGTTCAGCAGAGCTCTAAGCCGTTCATCATTGGGCAGTTGGTACGTCCCGTAACAACGACCTTGAACTTTCATCGCTGAAAGCACTTTGTGTCTTTACAAAAATGGAGAGGGCTACAAACAGTTATTGGAGGCAGGTATGTATTGCATGGTGATGCATGGGTATTTTTCTGTGCGAGAAGCCGTGTTCTTAACAGTAAGCAGTGTCAAATAGCAGCTGAATAAGAGAGGCAACCAAATATGAGATATTATATTTATTTCTGCCTGCGAGACCATGCCTTCTTCCATGCTGGAAACTGTGATCTGCCAACTTTGTTCCGTTTGGTTTGCTTTGATTACAAATGCCTTGAGAATCTGTACGTGGGCTGACTTGGTTCGTTTTAGAATGGGAAATCAGTGGGTTTTTTTCCTAAAATATGTATCTACTACCATTTCAAATTAACACTGTAATACATCTGTAGATGGTTCTGATATGAAGCCTTGATACACTCGGGTGCTGCCTGGTTATCCTCTCTCCTTAAATCGTGGTTGTTCCAGCATTTATTCTGACTCCTGTTTGGCCTGTGAGGCCAAAGCTTGTAGACGGTCCTTGAATGTGAATAACAAACAATGAATTTTTAAAAATGACCCTGAAAAGCATTGTTTGATACTGGCAAAATCTGAATGCTTGGTTAGCATACGCTTTATACAAAACGTACGTATTTTTTCTGGTGTGTTTCTTCTACTTTCTCGACGGAAGTTACTTCCACAAAGGCCTCGAGGAGTACAGGAGCTGTGCTCCCGTTTTTCTGAAGGAAGCATTCCCTGAGGAACAACATTTTATATTTAATATTTTAACAGAACATCTTGGAGGCAGAGTGCATCAGCGTGCCATGGCGTTTGTAGCAGGGCAGTGTCATCGGAGCAGCTTTGGCTTGGCTGGAGTGGGAGACGCAAGGAGCACACGTGTGAGTAGGTGCTTTTGCCTCATCCTACACGATCTTTTTCTACACGAGGTGGCGCTCTTTGCCTTCTAATAAGGCAAAATGACTATTATTATTATTATTATTATTATTATTTCAGCAGCTTGCCCTCATGCACACCTTAGTCGTGCTAGTGCCCACTTGCAGAGGCAGGCCTCTTTAGATAGCCAGCTTGTCTCCTCCAGAGCCGCTCCTCGGATGAGCATGGGAACAGGGAACAACTCCAGCCCTGGAGGTTTTCACCCACAAGCAAAAGGCTGTGGGGACAGATCTAAGTGTGGGAAAACATGCTGCCACCTCCGGCTAACGGAAAGACAGGCTGCTAATTGATTTTTCCTTTAACTTTAAGACACTTTTGGTGTCCTCCAAGAACACCTCAGGTGCTTCCTCCCACCACCACCCTTCATCCTGCTCGGGCAGGTCTGCCATAGCTACCACCACCCCCTTCCCAGCCCGCAGTGAGGGGCCCTTGCCCTCCTTCCTGGAAGCGATGGTGGTTTCAGATGGAAATGCGATACCGGAGCGGATGGTGCCCTTTGCCAGCCAGCATTAAAAATGCATGTGCAAGATGGGCTCTTCCAAATAAGTCCAGGAAGGGTGAATTCCTGCCTCCTCCGAGGTCACTGGCAAGCACCCAGGCTCCCTGCCCTCCCCAGCCGGCAGCCAGCCTTCCCCCCGCACAGGCCGAGGGCGACCGGGCGCCCCTGTGGCTGGGCTTTGCACCCTGGTGGGGTGGGATGCCAGCTGGGGCATGGAGCGCCCTAACTTGCAGAGCACCCTGATGGGGGGAGATGCAGGGCAGGATGTTGGGTGGCCTGGCAAGGAGGGAGGTGCGGTACACCTCGGGGAGGGAGGCAGGGTGGGATACGGGGTGCCACGGGTGGGAAGAGGGACGGGATGAAGAGTGCCCTGGTGGGGTGGGGCAGGGGTGCTCTGGTGGGGAGCGATGCAAGGGTGCCCAGGAGGGACAGGAAGCAGCAATGTGGGTGCCCAGGACTGGGTTGGGGTGCAGGGATGGGGCTTGGGGGGGGGGCAGCTCCACGTGGCTCATTAGTAGAAGGCAATTTAATATTTATGAAGTGCTCTTGTTTGAATCCCAAGTCTTCGGCTCCAGTTACAAGGAGCTGCGTCACCCTCCGATCACATGGTAATTGTTGCTATTTCCAGGATCCCAGCTCGCGGAGTGGCACAAAAGCTCCCCCCCCCCCAACCCCAACAACACCACCACCTTTTTTTTTCCCCCTCCTCTCTTTTACCTCCTCCTTTTTTCTTTTCTCTTTTTTTTTCTTTTTTTTCTCCTCCTTTTCCCTAATTTCCCCACTCGCTCGCTCCTTTCGGGCCACTCGCGGCCGGGCAGCGTGCAGGGAGGATGGGGCTGCTGCCTTGACCCAGGGCGGCCAGAAGCCACCCCCCTTAGCCCCGGCGCGCACACACACACACCGCCTCTTTCTCTCTCTCCGGCAGCGGATCTGGTTGCTATCACGGCGGCTTTAATTGGCTTTCTCAATGAAAGCTAATCAGCGCTGCCCGGCAGCGGCTCGGGAGTAGCGGAGCGCAGCGGGACGCCGGAGCGCCCGGAGCCGCTGCGGAGTGGGGGCGGGAGGGCTGGTGGGTGGGTGGGGGGGGGGAGTGGAGATTGGGGAAAGGAAGGGGAGGGGAGGGGGGGGACGCCCCAAAATGAGCGAGCTGGAAGGGGACTTCACCAAGCTGCTGCTGCTCAAGGAGGAGCGGATCAAGGAGCTGGAGCGGCGCTTGGGCGAGAAGGACGAGGAGATCCAGGAGCTGCGGCGGCGGCTGCACAAATGCCAGTCGGTGCTGCCGGCGCCCAGCCCGCACATCGGGCCGCGCACCACCCGCGCACAGGGCATCTCCGCCGAGCCGCAGACCTACCGCTCCTTCCACGACCTCCGCCAGGCTTTCCGCAAGTTCACCAAGGCCGAGAGGTAAGCTCGGGTACCCCTTTCCGAGCAGGACCCCCCTCCTCCCACCTCCCCCCCCCCCCCAAAAAAAAAAAAAAAAAAAAAAACTCCCCCCCCCCACTCCGGCCGCCGCTTGCAGAGCCGCGGCCGCCGGAGAAGCGCCATCGATCGGCCCCGGGAGGAGAGGAAGCGCATTAGGGGGGCTTTTAGCCGCGGGCTATCAGATAAAACCCATTAAGGGCGGCGCGGCCCCCAGCCCCCCTTTCCCGGCGCGGCTCCGCTCCGGGATGCCCGCGGGAGAGCGGCCCGCGGCGCCGGCCCCGGCCGCGGCCACTGCCGGAGCCCCGACGGGGCCTCCGCGCTGCGGCTGGCGGAAAAGTTTGCTGCCGGCCCGAGAAGTTGGTTTGCGACCGCTTTGGGAGCGAGCCCGGGCGGAAAGCCTCTGCTCAGCCGCTTTTTCTCCTCTCTTTTCAGCTTATCTCCAGGGGTTTAGCGGTGCTCTGTGCCCCCCGTTATGCCCCAGGTCCTGCTGGCACTGTTGTCCCCCTAAAAGGGCACTCAGGCAGCGCTTTGCTGACCCCCATCCTTACAAAAATTTCCAAACAAACTGGAGCCAGCACTCCTGCACCCACACGCTTTATCCTAGTGCTTTGCATTGAGTTATCCAGTGTGGAGCAAATAGCGCCCATAAAGATAATTCTCTTTTGGCGGGGGGGGGAGGCACATAGTTATTTGCGGGATCCTTGGCACGCTGCCGAGCCCGAGGATCTGGGCTCTTTGGGGGGTTTAGAGCGTGTGAATCTCTTGTCTGAGTATATTCTGGGAAAAGCGGAGAGCAGCGCTCCTCTGTTTCCGTGGGGATTTCCTAGCACAGCGGAAAAGTTGTCTGCGTGCAACGCTTTGTGTAAGTTCATTGCAACTGCAGTTTGTGGAAGTAAATGTCGTACTTGCTCCAACAGTCGCTGCAGCTCTGACACTCACAGAATAGGAGATAGCCGGAGGTCTGATTTCTTCTGCGTGTAGTTACTTATTTTGGCAAAAATCGTTCCTAAATAATCCTTCTTTTACCCAGGTGTATTTGCGTGTGGATTTGCACCTCTCTCCTGAATCCCCTCCCAAAATCTAGCTTGCTGTTGCTCAGACCAAACACTCACTCTTTCCTTGACAGTTGTCCCCTGCCCTTTGCTGAACAAGATTATTCCTCCTCTAAAGATTAACAAAGAGCTGCTGAGAGGAGTTTTTTGGCTAATTTTCCTTAATTATCTGGGTTGAGTCGATGAAATTAGCTATCGTGCCCAGCGAGTTGTGCAACCGCTGCGGAGCGATTCACCCCTCCCTGGGTAAGCACATCCCTTCGGGTCCCCCAGCCCGAGCGTAGGCTGAATGTCGCGGCAGGAGAAGCAGCTCAGATCCGACCTTTTCCCGCCCACCCTGCTGCCAGCGCTCTTTCTAAGGCTGTGATCAGCCCAAGAAAGCCTTGACCACCGCTGTCTTCCGTCGTGTCGAAGGGACCCTGCTGTCCGGCAACTGCTGGGCAACAGGGGCAGAAGCAGCAGAGCCCTGCAATGGTGCAGAGCTGCTGACAGGTCAAGTTAGCAGCGACCATGGCGTTGACCCATTATCCGTAGGGTATGGAGCAACAGCAGGGTTTTGGGGGGACCAGTACACACCGTTCTCATTTAGGAGTTAATAGACATGCTCGAGACGCCAGCGAGCTTTATTCCTGGGCTGGCAGCGAAGCGCCCCAGAAAGCTGCTCCGTCATGATGTTGCAAAGAGAGAAGGACTTTCTTTGCTCGCTTCTACAGCGGATGCATTTGACTTTTGCAGCTTGAGACTACAGGGTGAGCTTGTATCTGCTTTAGCATTTGCTTTCGCCCTTCAGGCTCCATAACACTGCTTCCCACTTCTTCCTCAGCTTGCTTGTGCCTGTTCACATCATGCAGAGACACCCAAGGACAACTTCCATAGCGTAAAAACCCAGTCTGGTACTTTGGCCCCTTTAGCATGTTTCTTTCAAATTAGGGCCAATCGAAACCTTTTTATCTAGGTCTGCAGGTTTGGATCAGACTTTAAATGCCTTCCCCTCCCACCCCTGAAGATATATTTACAATTAGCAGCAATATGTTTAATTCTATTTGCAGCCAGCTTGTCTGCAACTTATACTAATGCATTTAAAACTCTCAGGCACTCGACACTGGTAAATGACACCATAGAAACTCCAAAAGTAGCTAAATCCCACTGAAGGCAGATGCAGAAAATACACTTTGCCTCTACGTTGTATCTGACACGAGATTGCGCGTGTTGTAACCTGTTTCTGTACTATGTAGCAGGGTTGGAAAGCTAAAGGCTTGCTAAGATCCGAAGAAAGTCTCATAAAAATAGAAAGGTGTTGAAAGACATGTTACCTTTCATTTGCAAGTGGTGTGTTTTTTTTTTTTTCTTTTTTAGTTACTCTTTCAGAGAACCGAATTTTAACAGAAGAAAGGTAGATGGTTGCAGACCTGCAGCCATTCTGATATAAATCGAAGCCTTTCAAAAGAGTCAGGACACTGCAACTTCATGACATGCCACGTGTGCCTGCCTATTTCTCAAAGTACAGCTCTTCCCTGTTGTTTTGTTAATATTTTACTGCCTGCACAGATTTGCGTCGGGGGAAATTTTACTTCCGACGAGGCTTTCTCCTCGTTTGGATTTGTTGCGCAAATTTTTTTGCGTGCTCGCATCTGACCACGGTCAGCGTTTCGGACCCTACGTGGGTTCGATGCCAGCTGACGCCACTGTTGCAGCGGGTTATCAAAATCTGCCAGAGCCAAAAAAAAAAAAAAAAAAAAAAACACAAAAAAACACTGAGCTGTGTTTCCCCCCCCCCCCCCCTCCCCGAGCACAGTAGCAGCCATCCGCGCAGGGACTAGGTGATGGAGCAATCCAGGCGACCTCACTAATGCCTCGGGAAGGGTTTCCTGGCAGAGGCATTCCTAGTTGCTAAGCAAAACCTTTACCACGGTACAAGCACGGCAAACGATAAGTGGTGCAAAAAGTAAATGCAGAGGTGTAGGCAAATCTGGTAACAGCCAGATAGATACCAGGGGGATTTGCAAAACTACCTAATTCCCGTGGCGAGGCGCTGTTGAAAACCCGAGGGGTGCTAATCTACGGTTTTCAGCATCTCAAGACGGTTTGCGCTGCGCGGATGATCGGCACGCGTGATAATCTCCGGCGTGTGAGTCGGCCTCTCGATAAACTCCACCAAACACATTGTTTAATTCAGAGACGTGATATCTAATTCCAGCTTAACGCGGTTATCGGAGTTGACAAGTGTTATTCTAACCGACGTAGCACTATGTTACTCTGGAAACCGCCAAATGCCTTGAAATAATCAATAAATGCCAGCATTATAGATAAGTATTAATGTGCTGAAGCCACAACTAAAAGCAAGTTGCAGCTGTATGAGCTGCTTTATGTGTGCAACTACGTCCTTAACCTGGCAAATTTCTTTTGGATGACCCTATCTATGCCTTTTTTTTTTTTCTCCCTGCGTCCCTTTCTACCGAAGGCAATGCTGTAGGTCCAGACTTTGCATCTTCTAAGGCAGAATGGATGTTTTCCCACGGCGTTCCCAAGAACTCAGCGTTGTTCGATACACCGGCTGACCCGGTCCTCAACTTTTTGACGGGTTTTCCCCTCTTTCCCGTTGTTTCAGGAAGCGTTAGCCACAAGATGGCAGTGGGGTCTAACGTTTAGCACAAGGTGTCGGGGTGTAGTTCGGTTTCGGCTTGGCAGTCCTTGTGGCCACGTAGATGTTGGCCTTAACGAAGGCCCCGGTGTGAAGCTCTAATTTTCCCACCTTCCACCTTGGCCAACGTGACCCCGCGCAGGAACGCGCGGCCAAAACTATACGTTAGCTCCCCTGTCACCTTTGGGTCTGCTGCGGGCCTCTGAAAAAAAAGTGTGTGTGTGTGTGTGTATCTATGTATCTATATATCTGCATCTCTCTCTCTCTGTGTATATATATATATTTGTCTGATGGCAAGATCTCGTGAGAATTTACAAAAATCTCCCAAATTCATTAATATCACTCAGGCTGGCCCAGATCTTAGGCAGAAATAGGGAGGCAGCAGGAAAATTTTCCGTTACCAGTATACAAGGGCGTCCTAAAGAAATGTCTCGGCTCGCTCGTTTGCCTAGCACTGGTCCACTACCATCCGCTTCCGATGTGCTGTCACAGCACATTCCTGGGATGCTTCCTTCCTGGATGATCGACACCTAAAAATCACGAGGACTCCCGCAGCTTCCTTTATATCAGTATATTCAGGAAGAACTAAATGCTAAAGCTCCAGGTATTCTTGTGTTTTGGTTGGTGCCGTTAGCACATTGCTGCCCCAAAGAGGGGAGAAAACACCAAGGAGAAAAATTTCAACCCAACGTCGTTTAATTTGCACGTTGCCCCAGAAATTGTTGCAAAGGGGAACGATCGAAATTGGAGCCTGATTAAGGATTTCAAGTCAAGTCTGGAGATTCGGTTGCACGCCATACAGAGGGAGATGGCAGGGCGTCCTCAGGTCCCTGGAGAAGCTGGAGATCGGCAGCGTAAGCGGAAGGATTTTAGAGAGAAGCAAAGATTTATCGTTAATCAATTGAAACCATTTCCCTTCTTTTAATTTTTAATGGGCTGAAGCTCCGCTTCCTGGACGTTGCTTTTCTGAGGCTCACTGCAAAGACTCAGGGCGACAAACGAGCGGCAACGCAGCCAAGTGCTGCTCCCAAAAGAGGACATCGGATGGCATCTAGCTACTGCAAGGCGCCTTGGGCCCAAGCCTGCCACCAGTATCCTTTTCCACCTTGTGGCTCATTCCCTGCTCAGGCAGCAGCCACCGCGTTTGCAGCCTTTACCCTTCGTCTTGGTGGTATCCGTGCTGCGGCAGCGCGCACAAGCAAAAAGCCCCCTGCAAAAATAACGCAACAAGAAAACTGTTCCCCGGCCGTAGGGCGAGAGGGCAGGTGGGACTGCCGGAAGGGAAACAGAGTGACTCTGGGGTTTTCATTTGGTGCCCGTTTTTAATAAAACCTTGAATACCTGGCTTTCTTATTTCTCTCCTTCGGCGCTTTGCAGCTGCTCTCTCCGTGGAGCAGTGGGAAGAGATCCTGCGGCCCGTCCCCTGCTTGCGCTGGGTTGTTCCCGGTAGCGTCGTCTCCAATTCTTTATTCCGACTATTTTTAAACGACTCGCGTAGTGAGGTTGCCTCCCTCGGGGGGTTTTGGCCACGGTCAAACAGGCTGTGCTGAAGCTGAGAGATTGCAGTGCAACGCACCTTCTTCCTGAAGAGAGTTTGCTTGGTTGTGTTATGAACCCCCGAAACCGTGATTACATATAAACCTTAAAACCAGAGCTGCACTTCTGGGCAACGGCATGATAAACTGCTTCCCTCTCTCCAATCTTTGATGTGAGCTCGTCTGAAAAATAGAAAAAGGGAGATGGTATCTAGCAAACGCAGTGCGTTGTTTTTCCACAATAGCTTTTGGATATCACAAAAGTTCATTTTAAGTCTGGAGAAGAAGAAAAAGGCTATATGTCTCGCTTGCAGTTTTAAAAGCAGTGCATAGATTTAGGCATATATGATATTGCAAACTGCTCAGCCACAGCAGATCTTTTCTTTTTGGCTTCTTTTTAGTCACAGCGAGTGTCATTTTTGTTAGAACTTCAGACTTCACTGTCACAAAGGTAATTCTATAGCAAAAAGGCCTAAGGGCAATAAAGTGTATCAAAGTAAAATGAGATCGAAAGGACTAAAATAACACAGTGTGTCCCTCTTTGCAGTTGTGCTAATGAGAAGCTTTGGAAAAAAAGTCTTCCCAAGATATGCATTCAGTTGCCCGTGGAGTTGGTGCAGGTCCTGGAAAATATGTAGCATAGCTTGGCAAGTGAGTTCTTAAAGAGCTTTACCCTCCATCGTGACCTCCTAGCTGGAAAAGAGGACTGCTTCGCCCTTTTTTACGGGGTTTTTCAACGTTTTGCTTGCGGATGTTTCTTAAGCATAGTTGTTCCATTAGTAATAAAACCATGTAGTCACAAGGGAAGTATGTGCGCATAAAGGAGATGCTAAAAAAGACAGTGGAATGAAGACTGAGCTCAAGATAGCGCATGTTTTAGCAGAAGCTAGGCTGTTTTGGACCTAACTGTTGGTCCACCGGGATTCACAAGCCCGAACGGTGATGCTTGTGTTCTGGATCAAATTCACGTTTTGTGTATAGCCCAAGCAAACCAGCTGGCAAACTGTGCAGAATACCATCAGAGAGGGGGAGCAACCTCTCCTGTAGTGCTACCAAATGTCTCAGTGGTGTCTGATGCAGTGCTTTGGCTCAGGTCTTAAAAGGTGGAAAGAAGGTAGTCACTTACCTGACTGAGAAAGAGAATTTCTGAGTCAGTGCCTAAATCTGTCCAGATGTTGCCATGAGTTGTGGACTCCCCATCCTCAGGGATTGCCTGGTTTTGGGGACATGGTCTGGACCAACCTCCTGGAGCTGCAACGTTGGCCATGCTGTGAGGTGGGGTCAGGCTGGAGACCCTCCAACCTCATCTTCCTGGGATTTCTGAGATGCCTGAGGCTTAGGACTGCCAAGTGATGAGCTCCTAAAAGCCAAATCTGCCAGGAAGGTGGTTGTGGTTTTAAGAGGCAGCATAGGGCTCCTGGCAGCTGGTGGTAAGAGGGTTTACCAAGGCTGTGGGAGCTGGGGAGAGCAAACATGTCTTACAACAGCAAAGGAACGATCCTATGCCCAGTACAGGCTTGAGTGACTTCCTGGGAGCCTCTAATCAGGGTTAGGTTTGCTGTCCCCCAATAACCTCTGCCGTAGTGTCTCCACTCGATTCCATTTTGATCACCAGTCAATATGTGACTGCATTCATGAGGTCTTCTTAGCTGTTGAATTGCTTCTCCCTCTCGTCTCAGGATGGGTTTGAATAAATTACACAAAACTTGTCCTGAGGGAAAGTGTTTCCCTGTAGCACGAATGAACGGATTTAAATAGAGTTAGGCTAAGCGTAAACATTCCTTTGAATCCATGTCTCCTCGCTTGTTATAACTAGCTGCATAATACAGATGCCCGTTGGGTTTTTGGGGGGATATTTCACAACGCAGTCTAATGCATTCAGTTCCAGTATAAGGGGCTAAGTGTAACTTTTCATTTGGTTTAAATGTTAACTGGAACAAGAAGTTAGGTACAGTGTTAAAATTTGGCTGTTGTCTTTCTTTAAAGATGATGTGCCTTGAAGGGCACACCAAAACAGCTCGGTTTGTGTTGCATTTCCCTTCCTAAGAGAGGCTGTTGCGTCTCTGAAAGAGCGATGGTAGCTACAGTCGGCCATTAAAAATGTGAGGAGTGTTGTGTACTGTCATATGTACCAGAGCAGGGTTGTCTATTCTCTTTAGGACTCAGAAACCCTCATATATCTTGCAGAGCAAATATACAAAGTGGAGCTTTAACAGAGACGTGTCACCAGTAGCATCTACTGGTACAACACCATATTTAAGCCTTCCAGATCCGGGGCAATGTTTGCTTTGAGTTAGAGCAGGTGTGAAATAAGAGCTGAAGATGTAAATTATAAAGAAAAGTTTATCACCTGTAAGACTAAGGGCGCTTGACAGGAGAAATGACGGACTCAGGCAGGCAGAACCATCTTCAGGATGAAAACCAGGGGTTTAATTGCATGTCCAGACACATTGAGAGAAAACAAATTACTGATACGTGAGGCCCAGAAAGTAACTGCACAGCTGGGAAACAGTTTGAGGGTGTCAGTGTCTTAATAGTTTGTTTTTTTGGTACATGGTTTGCAGTAATGAAGTGCAGTACAAGGCTGTGATTGAACCTAGAGGGAGCAAAAGGATGGGAATTTTGAGTTCTTTTTGCTCGTATTTTGCTCTTGGCTTGAAGTTCCCATAAAATCCTCCAAGATAAAAGTCACTGCCAGTGTTTTCCATGAAAAATCAGTGTATAATTTCCATTGTAAAAAATCTGTTGAATTGTTTATAATGGCAGATTCGTTCTGAAACTTGTAATTCTACTTTCTATTCATGTGTATGCCTATGATGTTCTCCCTGTTTAATTTCTTTGACCTTTTTCATGCTTTACATACTGAGGATCAGCACAAGATTTGACTCTATCTTATTTATCCTGCAGCATAGGAAAAGTGGAAAGCATAATTGGAAATAATTTATCGAGCAGGAAATATTTTTTTAGAGCTCAAACTCTCTAAAAATGACTTAAGGTGCATGCAGAAATTAGACTGTATGGTAGGTATCTTAGAAGAGGTGTAATTATTGAGTTAAAATGCAATTATAACAAGAGGAATTGAGGGGTATAGCAAGAAGTTGAGCCTTAAGTTTCCAGTTTGGCTATTTTGAATGGTTTGAAGAAATGCTCAGAGAAGAGTATAGTGCAGAGGAAGATAAGAGATTTTTTTATGGTGCTTCAAATAAGGCTGGAAGGGAAGTTGCTAGGCTGTGTGTTACTTAAGAATATGTCTATTAAAAGAAAAGGGAAAAAAAGCTAGGAGGAGTAAATATGTCAAACCCATGCTCTCGTTAAAGGCCATGGCTTTGGGAGGTGCTCTGGGGCAACTGGAGAAATGTGTGCTGTTGGTTTCGAAGCACGCTGATTGCTATTGCAGGCACTCTCGGACAAAAATAAACCCATGGGCTGGGAGACATACGGTGGAAATGCAGTGAGCGTGAGGCGCAGACAGATTAGATTTGGAAGTAATTTGGAAAGGTGGCTCCGTGAAAAGCCGTGAAAGAGCAAAGGGCTCTGGAAATGTGAGAGACTTGGATGGTTAATTCTATTTTACAAGGTTGCTCTGCTGTTATTAGAGGACGGTTTTGTCCTCTGTCTATAGGAATACACCCAGAAGTTCAGAGTTCGTCATCACACCTTTAGTAACAGAAATACGTGATATTTGGGAAGTGGCTCCCAGCTGGGGTGGGATTGTCCCTGCAGGAATGACCAGAATGAGGCACAGACTGCAGTGTGTCAGGGAGATTTTTTGGTGAAATAGCTGGAAAGTAGCTTTAGTCTGGCAGACACATGAGACAATGTTGGCAAAAACAAGGCTGTGTCTCCAAGGGTACGCCGAGGCATTTTTTGCTTTTCATCTCTCAGCATTTATCACTGGAGGGCAGTGGTGTCTGAGAAGATGACTGGAAGGAGAAAAACGTAGATAAGTAACCCAGCATGGCTCCTGTGAGGCTAATTCTGCGTATGCTTGAGTCATTGAGCATGCCATGGAGAGCGGTGGTTGGAGCCACAAGGATTTTATTACTTAAAGGTATTTTGTTGCCTGGCATTACCTTAAAGTCACGTCTTGTAACTGGGTGTCGCTGGATATACTGTTCCTGTCTTTGCTGCTGCAGCGTGATGTCCATTTTGGGGGAAATAAGAAAAATGAGGTGTTAGATGCATGTAACTTGGGTGGAAGGTGGTAAGCGCAGGAGAGTGGGATGAGCCAGCCTTGAAGAATCTTTCAGAAGATCAATCATGCCAGAAGAGCGGCAAGCTATACTTCAGCGTCTAGATATGTGCTGCCCACAGGATGACTCCTGCCCACATCCATTTAACGCAAGAGTCTTCTGATGCAGCCCTGAAGCGGCTGGACTCTCTAAGATTGCCCCATCTCTGGCTCAGCTCTCACTTGTCGAAGGGTGTTCTGAAATCAGGACTTTGGTCAAACACCATCATTAGGCCTGAATTCATCACACTAGTCCTCTTCTTCCTTGTCAGTGCTGGTGGTAGCGTCTGCTCCTTGCCATTTTGTGCCACTGATGAATGCTTAAAGAGCAAAGAGGAGGATGGAGCTCCTGCTGCTGCAGAAGCCCTTGGGGCTGTGAGGAAAGTGGAGGGAGCAGGTGAGGAAAGTGGAGGGAGCAGGGTGACACTGAGTCAAGGTCTGCTCAGAGTAGACCTAGTTGATCCAAACCAGTCCGTGCCTGATGTGTTGGCTGGACCGGTGGCCACCTGAGCACTAAGAAAGCAGAGATGCCCTGAACGATTTTCCACAACAACTCAGTCTTTGCATGCAAAATCTGGGCTTGCTCGCTGCAGTCGAGGGAGAAGGTGTTGATGTACATAGCTTGGCCACAAGCATTCAGCGTGGATCGTACCTACAGGCTTCCTCTTTTGAAGGTGTTGAAAGTGTCCCAATGCATCAGCTGGTGCTGGGATGCTTCACTTGCGAACAGGCTTTATAACTCTTGCAGCACAGGTGAAATTTGTTGGGCTAATCCCAAGCAGATCCTTCAGAAACAAGTGCCACTAATGTCTCCTTTCCCCCTGTGCCATCGCCAGGCAGGGAGGAGAGAGAGGAGAGTGGGAACCTCTTGCTGCACAGCTCTGATCTGGTTTCTGTAGTCTCCTAGAGTTATGCTTTTCCCGCTTCTTTCTGCAGCTCCTTTTCTATTCTGCTCAGATGGAGCTGCTCCCCAAAGAGTTACCTGATCACCGAGCCTATAAATAGATGGCTGCTCTGCCAACGTCAGGAAAAAAAAAAGAAAAAGAAAAAAAAAGGATTGGCAAGGTGGATAAAGCATAATATTTACATTCTGCTATAATAGCCAGCTTTGCAGTTTTTAGATGAGCACTGGAGGGCATGGAGAAGACTAACAGTGGTTTCTCCATAGGCTACAGAAGCCTAATGCTGTTTCACCTTCAGAGGGTCATCGGCAAACGCGTAGAGCAGACGGATTATGTGGCTGACGCTCTCAGCTTCAATGCTCGCTGCTTTTGTGGTTTACTGCTACTGTTGCGGGCCGGCACGCTGTGCCCGAATGCATCCCCAAGCAACGGGAGACATAAACTCCTTCATCCTTGACTGTAATTTGGAAGATCATATAGAGCTTTCTTCAGAGCCTTTAATTATTATTTTTTTTTTTACTATAGAAAACAGAATTAGATCCGAGTAGGGCGTCACTATTCAGCTTTCTCAATAACATGCTGAGATTTCAACAGCTGAGTGTGCTGAACTCGATACACCTCGCGCCTGTGTTTTGGGGCGTTGTGTGCTGTTTGGTCCCTGGTTAGGAAAATAAGGAGCTACTTAGTGAATCAGAGCTGAAATCTATCTCCTGCCTGGATGTCCCAGCATTCAACCCCCTTGCTCTGTTGCTTATTCAAGTGAAATCTATGGATACCAGGGAATCGTGATATCTTAATGAGAGTTTCTATGAAGATGGGCACTTGAAAACTTGCAAATGATGGTATATTTTCCCTTTTCCCTCCTCCCTCTTAATTTGGTCTTTTATTAAGAATACAGCGGTCATCCTGGAATTATCAGAAGATGATTTTAATTTTTCTTTGAAAAAGCAAACACTTCACTATTTGTCAAATGCCAAACTACTTTGTAAGGACAAGAAGAAATCTTGGACTTCTAAAAAAATAAAAACAAAAAAATGTAGATTTTTAATTTTAGTTTCCTATAGAGATAATACTGGGCAACAGTAACTAGAGAAACCTATCATATATCCATAGTTTTCTAGCAGGCTTATCTGAAGTCAGATTCCTTCGAAGCAGTCAGAACCTGTTGAGTAGTAGCAGGAGATGTTTCCTTTACTAATATGCTTAAGAGGGTTTGAAATAAAGGTTTGAAAGTGGGAAAAAAATAAGCTTTATGCCTTTGAGGTATGTTAAATTTACTTAACCAGATATGATTTCTATGAAGATTCCCACAATAACAAGGAACAGAATGGAAGATGTTATAGTTTTGGAGAAACTAATTTTAAAGCTGCCCACAATTTCTCATTTTATTTTGATGCATCTCCTTCTAGACCATTGAATTTAGCCTGGCGGTCCGCAAAAATTCAGATAAATGCACTAGTCTTTTGAAGAAAAGCCGCTGAGTCAGAAAAAAAGAATTGTACTTGTGCTTTTAAAAAGATAGCTTTTTACCTGAGATCTCTTTGCTTACTAACATGCCTGAGTTATTCCTGTCATCTGGAAATTGTTAGCTTATATTGGCAGATAGGGCACTCTCATGCATGCATTATACTTGCCAAAAAAACAAAGAAATTAATTCAGAATAAAGTTGTATTGGCATCTAAGGAGTGAAAAAACCCTTAGATCTCTACAATGTGGTTCCAGATCGACCCTGTGTGTGGCCCTGCAGACCAAACCAGGTTAAGGTGGTTCTCCAGGTCCGTAAGAAGGTCCCGTAAATCCAGTGGGTGCAAAAACAGAGCCATCCAGCCTGAGCAAAAGAAAACCAGCACTAGCGAGGAATCACAGCAGTGATGCATACGGGTAATGTGAATAAATAAACACGTGATGATTGGATTCATTATGGCAAGTGCCAATAACGGCATATACCGGCAGCGGCTGGCTGATGACTTGTTACTTCTAGTAAATGGGAAAGCATCAGATTATTAAAACGTAATGTGTTAGTGTCAGGAAAAGAATTGAAACAAGAATGGAGTACAGATTGTAAATAAGGCCAAATAAAGGCCGTTCTCTGCTACAACACAATAGAACAAAATTTATGTTTCAGACAAAATCTGAATCTCAATTTTACTTGCAGATATGAAACATGCCTCGAGATGTGGCACTCAGACGCAGTCTGGAATTAGATGGCTATTTGGGCAACTAGTCGGTATTGGGGCTGAGGCCTGTTGTTGGCACACAGTGTTGCAGGTGATTCGGATGGGATTTTGGCCTAAATGAGGGGGGGGGGAAAAGATCCTGAGATTAGCTTTTATAGGGAGATTTTTGACAGCTCTCTGTAGAGCATCCCCCGTGTCTTAGAGGGTTTTTTATCACTAGGTTTGAAGATGTTTTCCTTAGGAAGTGAATCTCTTCAGATCCATTTTACAGATGAGGAACGTAGTGCTGTAGTACTACATTGGCTAGCAGCAGAGTCAGTAAGAGACGTGAGATTTCTCCATCTGAGCCTCGTGCTCAAGCTTTTTATGGATATAAGCAAGAATGGGTGTATCCAAAGCAGATCAGCAACGCAAAGCTGGACGGGAAGGGCGACCTGCTTTCACACTTGTCATCTTCAGATGATATTTTCCTCCATCCCTCTTCCTTCAATTTCCCCAGCAGTGCTGACTCTAGTGCTGCTTCTATTTTGGGGAACATTCATCAAATCCACGAAGAAAGAAAAAGGAAAATGTTATCCTGCCTCTTAAAAATGAAGGAGTAACTGCTCTGGCTGCCATCCGATTTCTTCCCCTTGTGAACTGAGAATTCCCCACGCTGCTAAGAAACCAATTACAGGAATAAGTCAATACTATTGCTTTATTGCCATGGATGAGGGAGTACACACCAAGGTGAGTGTTGATTAATAGGAAATCCATCTCAAGATAAAGGATGCAATCTATATATGTTTCCTTTTCCTGCATACTACGTGGCGGGTGCATTAACATAAGGTTTGGGCAGTACTGCTCTGCCTGTCCGTAGCCTGCTGCTTACTTTGATCTGCAATTTCATTATTGGATGCCCAGTTGAGGTAAAGGACTAGGTTGTCTTTTTGGAAGTGCAAAACGGGATAGTTGCTTTCCCTTACAAAAGCTCTTAAGGTTTTGCAGACGCTCATACATTTTGCATCTTCTGTAGGACTCTCTTCTCCATATAACTCTGCCCTCGTGGAGGAGAGGAAGGGCATCACAGGTCAGCTGAAGTACAGTTTTACAGCAGTTTTGGTGTCCGATTAATCTCTTCTGATTCTGTGCGGTACAATCTGTCATAAAGGATCAGCATTTAATAATTTAGCGCTGTCCTGGAGAAGCGAGTAAACTTGGTGGGTGATGATTGGAAAGGGTAGAATTGAACAGGTGATGCTGTGAGTTTTTATAAAGCCTGTTCCCCACTGTCTGTCCAGAAAGAGCTGCAGAGGATGCTACCTGTACCAGAAATAGCAAAATTTGTCCTTTTAGTCTTTCTAGGTTTGCTAATCTTTTCAAAACAAAGCACAGCAGCCAACACGCAAAGGTCTAAGGATGAAAGATAATCAGCACATAGAAGAGACTGTGTTTGTTACTGAGAGCAGCTCCTTAAGAGAGCATAAAAAATAGTGTAAAACACTGGGTTTCGTGCTTTTGCCACTATGTACTTGATTTGCCACATGCATTTTGGGGAAGGAACCTGGTGACCTCGGCACACGCTCCTTCAGCACACGACAGTGTTGTGACCTGCCCAACTGTGGCCTGTATTAGTAACGAAATAATTGCATGAACAGTTTTTCATGGGTTTCTCAGTGTGATCTTTTATGAATGATATATGCAGGCCTTCTGGCTTTCATTTCATGGCTGTTATTCCATAAGATGATCAAAACACACCTTAGAAGAAAAGCAACTCAATTAGGCAAGGTGGCATCATGTCAGGGTCATCAGCAGCTATCTGGGTGCATCTTAGCTCCTCAGCATGACATCTAAGGGTGCTACTGCCCTGGGGCTCCTTACCAAGACCTTTATATCTGGGCTGATATTGAATTTAAAGGTATGAAGGGCCAGGAGCATAGAACTCCTGATCAAAGTGCAGTTTGCATCTACTGTGCAGTAAATCAAGACCAGTTTCATGTAATAATCTAGGTGGTTAAAGAGAGAATTGATTTCAAACAGCATCCAGAAGATATTGAATTTTTTGTGCCTATTCTACCTGGCTCCTTCTGCTGTATCTCAGTATGAGCTCTTGTACCTTTTAACTGTGTTGACCTATAACATGCCATTACTACTCCGATACAAGAGAATAGGTAGAGCTAATTTCCACCCTCCCTTACATTTGACTTCGGTATCACAGAGGCTCGGATCAATTTTTCTCCTTCTTTTTCATTCTGTTGCTTCTTAGTAAGCAGATTAAAAAATAGCTTTCTTTGGAAGATTTGGAATAAAATTAAAAAAAAAAGGTGAAAATAGGAAAAAACATCACAGAAGCATATCAGTTACTGTCTATTTTAATTACGTCATTAGTTTCGCCAGCTAGTATTTCTCTGATTGCTTTTGCCTGAGCAAGCAGTGAAGCAATGAATTTTAGTTGTTTTTATTCCCTCCCCCTCCCCCAGTGAATTTTCTTCTGACCCCATCCTGGGCCTGTGATTCATTAGGAACTGGAAGCAGCAGTATTTGCGTGGGCGATGGATTTACTCGTCATGCAATCATTTTCACATTGTGAGGCTTAATGCGATGCTGATAAAGTCCGTACATCTGTATTCTGTGCAAATTCCCGGCATGAGAAGTCTGCAGGACGGTAGGCTTGACAGCATTTGTAAATTCAGCCTGCAACTGTCGTTTATAAAAAGCGACGTTACAATTACGCTTGTATTCACTTTCGGGCTGTTTTACGGCACCCAAATGATGTCAGATGGCACCAGAATGAATGAAAATTAGCTTTAGTTTTCATAAAGGGATATGTTAAAAGGCCAGCAAGGCTAGCTGTGATCAAGACTGATTTGTAGGAGATGGGTGACTTTGCCGAGGTTTTGTTTTTTCACTTCTATATTGATGTCTTTAAAAGAAAAAAAAAAGCCTTCAAGCATGGTTTAAAATTTGCTAGTGATTGTGAAAGCACCACGACTCCTTGTAAAATGTTTAAAAGATTAATTTCTCCAATTGCTCCCTCTTAAACGTTTGTTCGGTGTTTCAAGCCTGAACGGGTTGAACTTCCCGGTCCTGCTATTAAATCCTTAGAGCTTTGTTTGCTGGATTAGTTGTCTGCTCTCAGGCTTTTCTCCAGCACTTCTTCAATGGCAGCTCATCACTCTTAGCCCTCGCTTTGTTGAGATAAAAACAGTGAGTTCCTGGAACAGAAGATATGCTTAACAAGTTCAAGTTTGCAAGTTACACAGTTTAGAGCTGCTTAATTACATTACATCAATGCTAATGCTTTTCTCACCCAATTTCCTTAACAAAAACCACTAAGTTGCTTTCATGAGGTCTATTTTCCATATAGCCATATAGGTTGGCATTCCTTGCTTTAGCAATTCATTGCTTTAGCCTTGATTGCTTTAGCGATTAAATTTGGAATCACTCATCCCAAAGGATGTCTAGGATCAAGGTCAAGCTGGCATAATGCTCTGTGCTGGTCTGTTTACCTTCCAAAGTATATCTACGAAACATTTGCTTTCCCCTGGCCGGCCAAAGTGTTTGCTCAGTGTTTCAAAACTCAGTGAAAATCGATAATGGAGAAAACTTAGCAGCCACCAGGTCCACTTTTTTTTTGAAAATATGACATGCCAGTTATCTGGATTTGCGGGTTTGAAAACGCCTAACAGCCCTAGTTGATGTTTAGCATCATCGTTAATGTGGAACACAAGGTGTTGATGGCTTTGTCCATGACACTACCTTTCTTCCAAAATACAAAAAAAGCCTAGAATACTTGTTAAAGGATCATCCCTTCCTACCTAACAGGAAGTCTAGCGTATTTCCCTTACGTTGCATATGATATCCTAGAGCTAGAAGACTCTTTAGTGCTTTCCAGTAATATTTAGCAATGCAGATGCTCTTTTAATGCTGTCGGGACGTCTAGCACAGAGTAATACGATTGCAGCGATCCGTAAGAGCATGACTCTTATGTTTCTCTGCACTGACAACACGTAAAAGGCTGATCGCTCTGTTTTGCAGTGTTTTAGCTGTCAGTAGCACATGTTTCCCTCTGTTTAATCTGTTAAGGGACCAAAGCATAAGATTTTTTTTTTTTTGAGTTTCCAGCAACCTGTCGGGTAATGATGTTTGGCCTGCACGGTCCTTCCTAAGTAAGCTATGACCATGGAGTTTAACGAGCCAGCCATGTGAATCTTCCTGCCTGCTTTGATTAACAGGAGCTTAGGTGGAATTTGTGCAATTCCACAATGCGCAATTCCAGGGCTTCTATCCAGGATATACTCTTGGTGGGCAAGCGCTTCTTTTCTCTGTGGCTCTTGGTGTCTCAGCTAAGCTATGCTAAGACTTTGATTTTAGTCTACAGAAGCCCTCCTTTCTTTATTTTAGCTTGTATGTGTGTGCGTGCGTATGTATATGTCTGTATATATATATATATATATATATATATATATATCCCATCGAAGCTGCTTGAGCTTCATACTCACTGATGAAACTATTGAAGTAATGAAATGATTTCCCAGGGTGTAGGAAATATTTTCCACTGACATTCTCTTGATCTAGCCTTCAGACCCAATGATAACAGGATAATTATGACCTAATTTCGAGTGCTTAGACGTTGCTTTCATCATAGACAAATATTTCCGAAAAAGTGAAATGTCATCCCATTACCACCTGATCTTGGAAACCTTTGGGAGGTTTCTCATTTTTGCCTTTACAAATATCATTCTCACTTGCTTACACTATATAAAATAATTGCTCTGTTTATCAACGTGATGAAGCCAGTCCTGGCGCACTAAATTTGCAAACAAAACTGAGCAGGAGGTTAAGCACAGATTATTCTTTATAAGCTCATTCCTAGTTTAAGAGAATCAAATGACCACATCAGCTTTAAATGAGAAAAGGCGAGGGTTCGTTTGGGGCTTGCACCTCCAGAGTAAGATCAAGCACGCATGGATGAGTGTGAAAAGTTGTGTTCACCTGTGGCACTGCTTAGACTCAGGAGAGGGACAGAGACAGAGAAGAGCCTTGGACAGGGGCAGAGAGAAGGAAAGATTCACTGTGTGCTTTCCTGGCAAAACCATGCTAATCTATTCTGTCTTTTTGCACAGCCAATCTCTGCTGAATTTCTATTGCTTTCTGCACGATGAGATTGGTGCAACAGTCAATAGGGCAAGGAAGAAAGAAGGTTTTGGTACCACTATGCAGAAGAAGCAGCAATGGACTGGATCTTGATGGAGCTTTAGTTTAAATTAGATTTAACCCTGGGATTGGGTAGATGCTTTGTCATCATCTTCTTGGCTATGAAATGTTAAGGGAGAAAAAGAAGAAGAGAGGAGAAAGAACAGATATAGTGTATGTATGCAGCAACATGACATGCATAAGCCACAGGTATGGAGGTACATCAGAATTATCCAGGATCTTTGGCTGCTGCAAAGAACAAGGGCAGCATGTACATCAGGGGCTACCAGCTCAGGCTGTATTCTTAGCGCAGACGTAACACCTCCCATAAAGGACTGAGTGGTGCTGTAACTGAGCAAGTCCAGTAAAAACCCACTGCCAGGCTTGGGTAACAATGAATATTCAAGCTACAAATGAAGTCCTGCCTCGCTTCAGTTGTAAATCCCCCTACTATATTAATCGTATTCCCAAAATAGCATCAATAACGTTAGAGGTGAGTGTGGTGATTGACACCTCTAACTACGCATGCCCAGCTGGAGGATAGTGATGAGGAGGGACCACGGGAGGTTTTTGGTACCTACTGCACAAGGGTAGAGGGTGAGAGCATTTTGAAATGCAGGCCAAGGTTATCTGGCAGGCCTTGATTACCAGAGACACATGGATTACTTCAGTGTTATCTTCCATAGGACAGCCAATATTTCACAATCAAGGTAACGAGAGACCCACATTTAGTGGCGTTGACTTCAGGTTATACATCCCTTGAGACAGGCAATGTGGATCCTGGTGAGGGAGGTGAAATGCAGAGAGCGACTCTTAGCTTAACGCTGGGAAGTGGTTAAAAATGTCAAAAACCTAATGCTTCAGTTGCCAGGGAAAGGAGGGAGGTTGTTTCAGAAGGAAAAGCTCGAGGGCTGCACAGACCCAGAGCTTTCCCAGGAATGAAACATGCTTTCAGGTTTGGGTCTCCACCCTCTGCTCTCATAAAAGGAGTCATAGACCAGAAATCTTTAAACACATTGTTTGAATAAGGTAAAGTACATAGCCAATGGGCCAAGCTATGCCCTCAGATACATCTGGGTAACCACATTGCCCCCAGGGGAGCTCTACAGATGTAGTCAGAGGTAGCAATCGGCCTGGGGGAACCAAGCGAGGATGAAAGGCTGCAGTGTTCAGATCCTGGTATTTTTAACAGTTAAACTCTGGGGAAGAATTCCTGGGTCAAAGCTGCCAAACCCCCTAAAACAACTGTTAGGTGGGGAGAAACGGCTCCTGTGTACTGACACACACAGCCTGGCCACGTGAAATGTTTTCCCATCACTGACAGGAAGAGCATGGCTCTTTGCAGCAGCTATAAATGGAGGAGACATCTGGATGGCTGCAATGTTCCTGACAACAGCAGCAGCAACAAGAAACCCCAAGATGGAGAGTAGGAGGAATGATTTATGAACAAATATCTGTTTGGGTGGAAAAAACAGAGGTTGTTGTGGGGCTTTTAAAACATAAACCTACTCAGCGGAAGTGAAGGCAGGCACCTCAGAGCTCAACTAAGGAGCATAGGAGAAGGTGGCTGAGGTGGCACCACAAAGAGACCTGTCTTCTTGATTTGAAGGCAGAGATGTATTATCTACCACTTTGCTTGGTAGCTTGTTCTCATGGGCGTTTACCCTTCACGTGCAAAATAAGTGCCTTCTCGTTTCGATTTGCCTGTCCTCCGGTCCTGGCTTACTGGTTCTTGTAACGCCTTTCTCTGCTATTTCAAAAGTGCCATTTAATACTGAGCATTTCATCTCCATGAAGGTGTCTCCATAATATAATGAAGTTTTCTCTTGATCTCTTTTAATAAAGTAAGCGGGTCAGTCCCTGTATGTCTCTTGATCAAAGTATTTTTTCAGGTCTCCTGATATTTGCTTGCCGTCTTCTTCACCACCATCTATAATTGTGCGGTATAATTTTCTGCAGTATTAGCATGACATAATATTAGGTATTAGTGCTCTGAAAAAGCATTCCTGCCCAAGTCGCTGATACATATGTATTCCCTAGTCATTATTTCTCTGTTTTGTTAGTTTTTTTCTACTCCAAGCTCCTGATGAGACCATGAGACTTTTCTGTTGAGCCATGTTGCATCCCCTGTCACCTAGCTGTGGTGTCTGTTCCTCGTTCCTTAGCAGATCTCTCTGCGTGGGGCTGCATGAAACAGGTGGTTCAGTGGGAGCCATCGCTCTGGGTTACCTGCGCCATCGTGGGTCACCTTGTCCCTCTTGCCACCGAGCAATGGTGAGGGACAGCTCTGAGTCAGAGCCCAGCGTAAGGGGAGTCCATACCACAGCGTGTAGGCTACCACCTATGTGAAGGAGGAAAGTAGAAAGGCTTTTTGCAGCAAGAGGAGGTAGATTTATCTCTTATGAGACCAGCCACCATCACAGGTATTTTGTGCCCCTGTGGTTTAGCTCAGTTGGTTAGTGTGTGGTGCTGCTAATGCCAAGGTCATGGGTTCAATCCCTGTATGGGGCTATGCTGAAGGTTGGACTAGATGATCTCCAGATCTTACCAGTCTATGATTCTAATGCTAACAGCGTGGCTTTCCTTGCATATCCATAACATCACTGGTTGGGCAGAGGAGAAGACCTGTCACAGTGTGCTTTAGCTTTCTTTTTCTGCTTCTCTCTCAACGAGGAGGATGCCCACCTGAACCCTTCCACCCACTGAGATTTCTCACCAGCAGCAGGCTCAGCTGGATGAAGTGGGCTAAGAGAGAGGAAATACGGCTCACTGTCCTCCTATGACCTAGCAAGGGATTTACAGGCAGGGAAAAAGAAAGGGTAAAGCTTGGGAAGGTGATATTCAACATGCACATTTGCTGAGATGCTTCTGAAGGCTGTGTTATGGCTAGATGGCCTTTCCATACCTAGAAACCAGCACTTTGAGTACAAGGTTTTTTTGGAGCCACTGTGTGGAAGTAGAAATGATTACAAAGACTTGGAGGAGTGCGAGGGTGTACAGATGATACCTACTGGTTTGCAATCTTGTCCCTTAAAATATACTGACTAGCCCCAAAAAAAGGTGCTAAGCAGGAAGATGGTGGTGTTCTCTCCCCCCTTCAATTTCCTTTGAATTCACTGGCATCACCTATAAATGAATCATGGGACACAGGGAGATTTAATGCATGATTCTTTTTTGGTGGCTAAACACAACCCTTCCTGGTTTCCTTCTGTAATCGCTGGGGTAAAGCAGACATGACTGTGGAGGTTGCCCTCACGGGGTGGTACTTGGCTGTGTCTGCCCAGTCCAATAACTGGCATTGCCTCCTAATAATGACTCCTTTAAAAGAAATCTAAAGTATAAATAATTAATGCCTGTTAAATTATTCAGGCTGGAAATATGCTCCATGAATTTAGCAAGCTGACCATGATAAGAATGAGCAATTATAATAGTTAACCCATAAAGCACGGCGATCTACAAAAAAAGGGTTAGATGATGTGATTTGGATGCTCAGCAAACAAATGGTATTCAAATTTAACTGAATTTATTTTCAAATGGCAAACCGGTGCTTGTTTCTTAAAAAAAAAAAAAAAAAAAAAAAAAAAAAAGAAGAAGAAGAAGAAGAAGAAGAAGACGTTTTTTAAACTTTGATCACTGTTCTCTGCAAGAACTTGAAGCTGTTTCAGAATGCTATTAGCAGCACAGTGAAAGAAGTTATCTTCAAGATACTCTGTCTCTGCCAATTTCTCCTGGTCTTTCCCCATATATTGCTGAATAGGTAGCAGGATATATATATATATTTTTTTAAGAAAGGATTTTTTTAACCTGTTAGCATCATAGAAGAAATCTAATAATAACGTACATACTGATGGTGCAGTTCTGCGAATGCCTGGAAGTAACTGCACGCCAGTCAGTGGCCAGTAAAACCTGCACGATTTATTTGGACACTGAGAGATGGTGGGACGATAACTGAGATCTGCATGCACTCTAAAAGCCTTTTCAAGTAAAAATGAAACATAATTTAGTAGAAAAAAGGGAAACCCGTTGCCTTTATTTGAAGCTCTGAATGCAGTGCTAGTAAGTTGATTTTAGAACTTAAAATGGTCATTGTCCAAATACTCAATGTTTTGTCTACATTATACTCTCCTGTATATATATTCCTCCTACCTAGAAATACAAGCAGATATATGCAGATTTGGCTCTTCTCTTTGGGATTTTTTTTCTTTTTTTGTATAAAACTAAAGGGATCGTATGGAAAATGTTAGGACTCCTTACTTACCTAAGGAAGCAGCTGCATCCCATATGCAGACCATATACTGTGCTGCAAAAGCACAGATAGAAATGTTTTGTGGCCACAAAATGTGTTACCTCCCTCTACAAACCTAAGCCAGGACATGGTCTACATTAGTCTTGGCCAGAATCTGGGCTGATCTTACTCTGCCATCAAAGAATTGGGTTCTGGACCATTTCAGCCTGCAGATAAGCCTATTTCCCTAAATCATCTAATCTGTTCGTGGTCTTGATTTGCCTTTTTAAAGCTTTATTTACTCTACCTCCTTAGTGTTCCTATGAAAATATAAGCTTTAGGGTTAAAAAAAAATCTAAAATCTAAAAAAGCTAAATCTCCTATTATAGTGGATCGCCTGTATTGATTTTTTCCCCATATTTTAGACCTCCACACTCAGCATCTGTTGTTCTGCTGCCCAGTTGACACCAGTTCCTCCTGGAAATTACATTAGTGTTTTTAACTAAAAGTTCACTTGCAAAGTTTAACTTTTTCAGTACATCTGAGAAGCTTTGGGAAAGACCTTTTTTTTTTTTTTTTTAGATGACGGATTAATTACAATTGCAGTTGTATGTATGATGTATGTACATATATATATATATATAAAAATGGTATTTGCATAAGCTATTTTAATTTCATTGACTTTTCTGAGAGTTTAGTAGAAAATATTAAAAATTAAAAGCAAAAAAGATTGAGACTTCTGAAAATGGTCTCCTGAACTATAGGAGGAGCAAATACCTCCCAGAGGGTAAGTTGTTCAAAATGATTCATAGGCAGGCTGTCAGCCTCTGTTGTGTAGATCCCTTCTATAAGGAGATGACTTTATGCTATAAAATACATCCCCACTGGTAGGATTAAATCCATTAAACAGAAGTAGAGAGAGGATTCGTTAGTGGGTGTTTGCCCAGCCCTCTGCAAGGGCAGAAGCGCTGGATGCTGTAGGAACATCTCGGCAGAAGATGGAGATTTTAGCGGAGTCGCTGGAGTGCCCAACGAAACCCGTGTACAGGGGCTTATGTAAATGTGCCCCTTAGTATGCTATACACTCACTTATTTAGAGTTATAGTTGCTAACTCGAGAAAAACTTATGATATTAATCCTACCCACTTGCTGAGACAGGCAGTAGCATCAATATGTCGCTGGGAAATTCAAGCTGCGTTGGAGCAATACTCCTGGCCTCCTTGGTCTCTTTCCTTCTTTAAATGCGTGCATATTTTTGCTCCTAAATGCATACATATTTTTGCTTCTATATTTCCTTTCAATTGTTTTTTTCTTTCGGTTGGTGATTCAACAAGTATTTGGCGTGTTTGCAGCCGTACACCTCAAACAGGGAGAGCTGGTCAGTAGAGGGCGGCATTAGACCTTGTGTTTTGCGTTTTTTCCTCTTAAAAGAAATTAGAATTAAATAACAGGAGGGGGGAAAGAATGTGGAGAATGCTGTGCCTGCCAGAGCTGCAGGCCATGTAAGGGAATATAGCGGGGCCAAATACCCACCGAGCGGGGAGGGGGCATGCAACGCTTCAAGCGACGTCACGCTGACATCAGGAGCCGAGAACAGTCGTTTTGCTAGTCTGGCTTTTAAGATAGTCCTGGCTTTCAAGCAAAAAAAAAAAAAAAAAAAAAAAAAAGGAAAGAAAAGGAAAGAAAATAGAAAATAAAAGGATGGGTTTTAAAAAGATGTTTGTGCATCCGGGAAGGAGCAGTGATTTTTCAGAACTGCTGCTGAATTAGTGCTGCTGTTGGAAGAGCAAAAATAGGAGATAACACTGGCTTTCTGCAGGCCACAATGTAGGTTTTGATGGTGCGCACCAGGATCCATGTTCTCTCTTCCAGCAACATGAGAACCATATGATGCTTTCAAGATGAGCTTGTATACTAAGCTTTGGGTGTATGGATTACACATAGAAGGATATAAGAAAATAGCGCCGTTGTTAAGGCTTTGCCTGAAATCAGTTCTTGCATAGAAGTAGACTACAGAAGGCTACAAATTACAGATAAATGGTGGTTTCCAGAGCAGGAAGAAGCAGACATTGCCTTTGTAGGTTGATCCCTTGGGAAGGCCTTTTTTTTATCTAGTTTAGAGGAAGTTCCCGGGAGCAGACTCCGGGACTGCCTGGCAGCAAAATTTGTGCTGTTCTCCACCTGCATCAAAGAGCAGGAGACAGCGGGGAAGCAGCACACTGGTGAACCTTCCCAGTGTGTTTTAACACGTGCTTCAGTTGTGCGCTGCTTACCCGGATGGAGCTTTCCCAAGCATAACTAAGAAATTGCTGTAGAACTAGGTGGAGTTTTGGAAAGCCTTTGTGAAACCCTATGTGAGCCCCACTTTGAAGCTTCTGCCTGGATGGTTCATGGATGTTGGTGGCTTCTGTCCTCTGCAGGACAGAGCTGTTAATGGTCACGGAGCTCAGCACTGACTGCGAAGGTTTTCCAAACTGCTTTCTGGAAGAGAGGCTTCAGCATTACTAGGAATGTGGACATAAAGATTTCTAGGTCTTTAAGTAAAAGTCTGACGTTGCAGTAAAATATTTCTAGTTGCACAGGACGTGTAGCTGTTAGGAAAAGACTTGATAACAAATTTGCTATTTCTAAAAAAAGGCAAGCAACTGGTATTTATCTTTACAAAACACCAGTCTGTTGCCCAGTCACATAAAATAGAGGTTTAAAATAGGCGTTTAGCATTCATTTTTATAAATATTTGAAACATCAAAATAATATTTTAATAAGCATGGGAATTAATCTGATTACATAAAGAAACGGTATGCTTGTTTACAACGCATTCATCATAAAATGATGTTAACGCACTGGTTGTTTTCATATTGGTAGCATAATACGTGTTTATTACTAATCCAATTTCAAATATAAATGGGTTGTTTTGAAGGCTGGACAAATCGGTACAACAGGCCAGGCCAGTTACGGTAGTTGAGTGGTGCATTACTGGCAAGAGGAGATAAGAAACACTGCAAGGTCCAAAAGGCAATGAGAAGGAGCACCCAGGATTGCAGATTCTTGGAGCCGACAAGCGGCTTGACGCTGTTAAACATAGGAAGAAATGGCACCATGCAGCTCTGAAACCAGCCTGTAGGAGCGAGCTGCTACAGATTAAAATAATTTTGGGGGTGAAATAATTTTTTTGTTGTTTGCACCTTTCTGGGTACTTTACTTTCAACTTTTCGCAGCCAGTCAACTGATGAAAAAAATCAGCATGTTGCAGAAGGCAGCAAAGGTTTATGAAAGAGAAAGGTCTAACTATATGGTAAGAGAAGACAAACAGCAACGTGAGTTTTGATCAATGTGAGTTTTTACCAGCACCCTGCTGAAAACCTATGCAAAAAGCACTACTCAAAAATGTGCCTTTAGAAGCTATTATGACCAGCTAGAGTCCAAAAGAGTCAATTAAAAGAGAAACTCGGAGATGATCTCACCCAGAAAAGGTTAGTGGGTGCAGATGAAGTCAGAACCATACGCATAAACATGGGATTTGACCCCGGATGTCCTGATACCCTGTTAAGTACCTGAGTGTTTGTGTCATGTAACGTGATAACGTCAGATCTATATTCTGCCCAAGTGCTTTCTTAAGTAACTTAATACAAAGATGATATATAGCACATGGTAGGCAGTCATAAGGTTGCTGGCTGTGCAGATGCCACCTGAAAGCTGCTAGCTTTGCCAAGGTGTTGTCTCTGAAAAGGAGGTTCGTGAAATCTTCAGTATATGTTGACCATTCAGTCGCTGGATGACGTGCAGGGCTCTATATGGCATTTGGATTTTGTCTCTGCTGTGTGACTAGGCTGGATTATTTGTGTCCTTTGGCTATTACCCTGTGCCATTCAGTGCATGGGTTGGATAATGGATGAGTCACGATCTTTAATGCAACCTGGAGATATCATATAGCAAAAGGAGGATCATATGTTGAATAGCAAAGATAAAACAATCCCCAAGCACTGGCCGTCCTGAGTGGTTACACTGTGATTCCTGGTAGGGAAAGGATTTCTCCTGGTGCGAGATGAGAAGAGTGAGGAAGCAGGCCTGGCTACCCCAGCAGAAGACCACTTCTTGGTGTGAAGACCAGTGGCTTCAGATCCAATGTGCAGCTCCCACGTTCCTTCAAATGTTGCAGCTTCCCCTGATCTCATAGATAGATTTGTATGAGCCAACATGTACCTGCAAGTTTCTCAGTTTTTGCCTGTTTTTCCAACTGTGTCAACTGAGTTCAGTTTTTCTACAAACTTCACCTCCTTTATCCCCTTCAAGCATCATGGTTTCAAGAGCAGATCTGCTTCCTTACATTTAGGATAATTGGTCCCTGGGTTCATTTGCCAGTAGTTTTTGGCCGAAAGCAAAAGAAAACTACATTTCCAGGGCTCTACTTGTTTAAATGCAGCTTTTGCTCCACATACTCAGTGCCCTGGGACTGCTGAGAAAAGCAGGGGCATAGTCAGTGTCTAGTTGTAGGAAACTGGAAAACCACACTAAGTACTTATTTTGGCAGTTTTCGGAACAAGCTGCTGCTTAGCAGCAACTTGAAGAGACTGCTTAAGGCAGCTGGATCATTTTGAAGCTGCTTCTGCTGCTTCTGCTTCTGCTTCGAGCCCACAGGAGGACATGCCCAAGCTTTGCTTGGAGCTGACCTAGCTGGGCAGTTCAGCCCTGTTAGCAGATGGGAAAAAATAAACTGGTCACTTGAGGTGTGTATGGATAGGAGGGCTTGGGATTAAGGAACGCAGATCTACCTCCACTCTAGACGTACATGGAGATCTGCTTTCTATTTGCAATGCCTCTTCTATCTAAGGGTGGCACAGAGTATGGCTTCACTCTCTCCTGAAGAAGACCCAGCCCCAAAGGTTTGGTTTGGGTGGACGACAGGAGAACATGCTACCAGCAAACTTGTGCTGTCCCTTCCTATCCTGCAGAGTCTCATGAGCACCAAACAGGCACCAAAGTGAAGGGGTGGGGAGACCTTCCGCCACCGAGTGTGATCATTGGATGGGACAAGATGTTAAAATCCAACTATCATTGAGATAGTGCTTACAAAGAAACCTGTCAACCTAAGCGTGCCGGATGCTTTTTGGACTGCAGAAGAGCTGCATAGTGGTTTCTATAGACACATAGGCAGGTTAGCTATGAATAGGGTCTTATTAGCAAGGGAACGAAGCCAGAGGGATCTCTTACGGTTGCTCTAATGGAAAGAAAAAGTAATAGGCTCTTGACAGGCTTGTTGAATGTGCATTCAACTTCCCATTTTACATAGATATTGAGAATAGTATATTGTTGTGCTATTTATATGCAAAACTCATGTTCCTCTCCTAAAGCTGACTGGTGCTCTTCTACCATTTTGGCTCTGCGGCCCTGCCAGCAGGAACCACAGGTAGAGCCTTTCCTCCAGTCTGAAAAAAAGGAGGAGGGGAGGGTTATCTTTCACATAAAGACCTTGTCAGTGCACTATGTCCTTTATGCCTTTAATTTTTCTGGGCAAAAGGCCCTCGAAGGAGTACGGGAAACTTGCATCTTAATCTGATTGTGGCACATGCATGGGTGTATGCTGGGAGCGGAGGGACTGAAACCACTGCGTTATATAGATAATCCGGTGCTATTGTACTGTTGTAATGTCTCATCATTTTGCCTTGCATGACACAAGCATTCATTTTTTGTTATTATGTATGCCTCTAATGTGATATAAAAAGCTAAGCATATTACCAATTACAGTGCAGCACGCTATTATTTTTTCCTTGTCTCTGCAGTGAGCATTTTTTTTGTCAGATAATAGATCTTGGGGTATTTTTCTCATACACTGTCTACTCAGAATGATCCCTATACCGGGAGGATTTCCTTAGGCAGGCTGCAGCAGTTGCATGTTCTTCACAAGAGTGTTTCTTCTCAGTGTTTCTTAGTGATAATGGCAAAAAAAAAAATATATGCTAAAGAAAAGCCTTGAGATAATCCAGACGAGATGTTGATTTGACTTCACTTAGGGGATTTAAGAGAGAGTGCACACAGCATGAGTGTATCTCCATCCCTTCAGTGGGGAGGAATAAATAGGTCTTGGGTCTTATTTTTAATTGAGTCTACATTCAGCAATGCTGTGTGCTCCAGAAAGGCCCAAAATGAGGAAAGTTGAACATCGCAAGCCAATAGGGCTTCTTTGTCAGAGAGAAATGGGGCTGAAGCACTTCCCAAATATTGCTCCTTGGTCTTGGCAAGGCAGCTCTCTATGATGCAGTAGCTCTAGCTTCATCAGTATCCGTAGGGGCTGAATTATTCCTCAGCTGCCCTTTGAGGATGGAAGAGAGGTTTGTCTCAGCTGAGAGACCCCAAGGAAAAGTCAGATGTGTTGGTGTTTCAGTAGGTGGCACTCTGTCCTCTGCATCAGCGTGAATTTTGGGCCCTTGGTGGAGGTAGCATCCCACAGATGAGACAGGGTGACTCTCACAGCCAAACTGCAAATCAAGTTGGTTAGGGCATGCTTTTTGCAAGAGTTCAGCTTATGCACATGCCACTTTCCTGCATGTCCTTCTGTATTTTTATCGTCTTCATATCAAAAAGGTGTTGCTGTGAATAAGTGCACAGGGGATGTATTCTGCTTGCAAGCAGCTCTGTTCCCAGCAGCAGCTAAAGTCACGTGGGTACTGTACCTGCCAATTCTTCCCCAATCTGCACAAAGCTAAGACAAGCAGGGAAACAAGCTGCAAACATCCAAACAGGTCAACTTTCGCTTTCTCCTGCAGCCTGATCTGCTCCCGGAGATATTTTGGGAAAGGACTAAGGAATGGATTGCGATGGATTAGGCAGGGAAACCAAAACAAAGCAAACCAAGAAGCAAACAAAAACCCCTCCAACATCCAAGAGGAGGGAAATGTTTATGTATGTACTCAGTCATGCATCTCTAGCTTCTCCTTCCACGCTGTCCTGGCCGACTCTAGCAAGGTGACATTTGCCTGTCAGTGATCCAGCTTGCCACCTGAGTTTTGATTGGCGAGCGCCGCACGGTGTTTTTGGAATAGAGAGCTTTCAAATGTGTTTTTAGCTTCGAAGGTGGCAGCTGAGTGGGTGCATTTGGTGACAGATGATCCTTGAAAGGTTTAGAAGCAGAGCTATTAAAACCCAGAAGCTGTGCGCTGAGGAAATATTGTGAGTAGATCAGAGCCTGCGCGGGGAGAAAAGAAGAAGAAACATTGATGTTTCGTGGGGAAGCCTGTGATTCCCATTAGCAAGCAAGCCCTGGTGGCATTTTGGGGCAGAGGTAAAGCTATCTGTAGGTGTGTTTTTTTTTTTCTTTTTCTTTCCTCGCAATTTGCTGCTGACATCTGGGCCGGGTGAGGCACAGTATTGCAGTGGTCGGATCAGCAAAAGGCTTTTTAGAGGAACTTTCACTGCTGGCTCCCTTAAAGTACAAGCAGGTTTCATTTTGCCACCCCCAAACCAATCCGCTATTGCATTCCTGCCGTTCCTCCATGCAAGGCTTTTTCTTTTCCTTCACACGCCCGAGAAGACAAAGCAGCCTCTCCAAAAAAAATGATTTTTTTTTGAAAATTTAAGCTGAAGAGAATGGGCTCATAGGATTTATTTTGATGGGACTGGGGTGGTGGGATCACCATGCTGCTGAGATGGCAAGGCAGCCGGTACCCCAAAAGCCTGAAGCATGAGCCGCACAGGCAGCTGCAGTCCCCAAACCCCACTTGGCTGATGGTTTCTTCAGAAGAGCAGTAAACAACCAGAAATAGGCAACTGTCTGAAGCCATCACAGGGCAGCACCCAGCTGATGGGTTGTTAAGACCTTTGGGCTTCCTCAGCCCCATCCTGAATGAGGGAGGGCCGGTCTTAGGTTTGCAGCTGCTCACCATAGTCACAAATCTAAAACTGCGACATAAAAATCTCTCTTTCGATCTCATAGGTTTTATAAGACCAGAAGAATCTGCCTTCTACCTGTAAATATTTTCTTTAGCTACGGTTAGTTGAATTCCTGGCCAGTTTTATTTCCCACAAAGCCAGCAGCTGCAATCTCAGGGATTCACTGAACAAACAGATATGTGGGTTTCTACAAGCAGTGGGGAGAAATACTTGTAAGAGAGCATCCAAAGCACATGATGCTCATAAAACACGTCAGCCTGACATCCTACACGCTGGTGGAGCAGCATTTCTAATGTTTTTCTCCGGATCCTTTCTGACGTATGTACTGTTGTCCCAGTCCCTGCACACCTCTAACAGAAATTAAGTGATGTGGCTTTACCACTTGTTACTGAGAAATTAGGCACAACAGTTTCCCCCCAGGGCTGGCACTCTTTTGAAGCCTGAGGGACTTCACTTAATCACCTCATGGTCTTACTTGTGCAGAAGTTCTACAGGGAAGAGGCCAATAAAACTTTAAGCCTGTTTGCTGGATGTTGTTAAAATAGTTTTTTTTTAAAAAAAAAAAACAACATTGATTTCTAGTTTGTAGGCAGCAATAGTGCATCTATTTAATGCCACATTCCTTTAAAATGGAAATGTTCAGAAGATGTTTAGTACTTTTGCTCCTAGTGAGTTATGTAAGACGTAAATGGAAGAAAAATATAGCAAAAAAAAATGCTGTCGGAACTTGAAGTGCATTGTCAGCCCATGAAAAAGCGCAGTGAACTTTGCTTTTGTGCCTAGCAAATCATCAAGAAGGCTTAGAACAGAAGCATTTTACATAAGCCAATTCTGCTTTTCACGTGCATCTTGAGAAATGCAGGAGTTACCAACTATGTGGAAGAACCTGCAAAGTCTCACGCAGATTTATGGGAAGAATCCAGGCTCTTTCAAAACAACAGCTTTGAATAAGGGAGTAGCTGTAATCCCTCATCCATTCTTTTTTTTTTTTTTCTTTCTTTTTTAATTTTATAAAGACCATCTGCAGGTGGAAAATCCAGCACGTAGAAAATCCTGGTGCATGATGTGATGTGCTCATGCACTAGGAAAATCCTGATGTGTTTGGTATAGCAGAATGTAGTTTATACTTTTGCGCACGTATCGGGGCTACACCAAAAGTTCACCCACGTTTTAATGTGCTTCTTTTTTTTGGTGCTATGAGACGCGTATGCATTGCCTTCAGATTTTTTCCTTGAGCTTGAGCTATATTTACCTTAAAATCTAGGGTTTTGGAGCGCAAAGCTCAGACTGAGCAGGAGCCATGCCTTTGCCGGGCACTGGCTTGTGCGTTCCCTTGTAGAAGATATTAAAAATGGGCTGTAAAAAAAATAAAGAAAAAAGAAAAGGCAAGCATGCGAGAAGCCGGCCAAGTTCCATAGGAAGAAGTAACACGCTCGGTTCAAGCAGGTGGTGGGAAGGGAGAAGACCGGGGGACATCCCCCAAAGCGGGGTGCGCGGCGCTTGGGGGGCCCATTTCTGTGGCTTGCTGCTAGCTTGTGGGCCGGTTCGACGTCCCCCTCCCGCAAAAGCGTGGGAGCGGAGGGGGTCTGCGACGGCGCCCTGGGCGCAGGTCGCCCCCCCCCCCCCCCGGCCGCGGGGGCGCGCAGCCGCGGGCGCGGCGCGGTTCGGCGGGGCGGGCGGTGGCGGCCGCGGGTTCGCGGCTCCTCTCGCCCCCTCCGGGGGGGGGGGAAAGGGGGGGCCGCGCCGTGCGGGGCGCCGACGGCCCCCGGGGGGAAGAGGCGAGGCGAGGCGAGGCGAGGCGCGGCGCAAGTGCCTCTGTGCATCCTCGCAGACGCCCCTTCCTCCCTGCCTTCCCTCCCTCCTCCCCGCCCTCCCCCTCCGCGCGCGCGTGTGTGTGTATGTGTCGAGTGTGTGTGTGTGCATGTGTGTGTGCGTGTGTGTGTGTGTGTGTGTGTCTCGCTCTCTCTCCAGTCTAGCCTGACGCAGGCAGATCGAAATCGCCCCTAACAACCCGGGCTCCGGAGCGCGCTGCCGCGGGGGTCCAGCTGCGGCGGTGCCGCCAGCGCCGCTGCCCCGGCGCGCAGCGGGCCCGGGGCCGCAGGCAGCGCCCCGGCGGCGGCGGCGGCGGCGCGGGGAAGTTGGCCCAAGTGCGGGGAGGGGGGAAAGTTGCCGGGAGCGGCGAGGGGCGAGCGAGGCAGCGGCCGCGGCCAGGACCATGGGCACTTTGCGGGATTTACAGTACGCGCTGCAGGAGAAGATCGAGGAGCTGCGGCAGCGGGATGCGCTCATCGACGAGCTGGAGCTGGAGTTGGACCAGAAGGACGAACTGATCCAGAAGCTGCAAAACGAGCTGGACAAGTACCGCTCTGTGATCCGGCCCGCCACGCAGCAGGCGCAGCAGCAAAGCGCCGGCACCTTGCAAGGCGAGCAGAGGACCAAGAGGCAGGCGATTTCAGCCGAGCCCACCGCCTTTGACATCCAGGATCTCAGCCACGTCACCCTGCCCTTCTACCCCAAGAGCCCGCAGTAAGCAGGGGTTAAGCCTTGGGGGAGCGCGGAGCGGCCGTGCGAGCCCCGCACCCGCCGTGGAGCCACCTGCGGGCGCCATGGCGGAGGGCAGCCTCCCCCCCCACCCCCGCCCTTTCCCCTCGGGGCCCCCCGCCGCCGCCGGCGCGGGCAGCCGCATTGCTGCTGCCGCCCCCCGCCCCGAGAGGCGCCGGGGCGGCAAGTTTGGGCAGAGGCCGGCGGGAGCTCCTGGCCCCGGGGGAGAGGAAATCCTTAGGGGGGCGGGGGCTTCGCCCGTGCGGGAAGGGGCGCAAGGGACCCGTCGGCGAAGGCAGCAGCCCACGGCATCCCGAGCCGAGCGGGTGAGGAGGCGGCCGAGAGAAAACTTGTAGCCCGCCGTGGGGCGAGAGCCAGGAAGGCAGGGAGGGGAGCGGGCCCCCCCGCCCCCGGCCCTCCTGCCCGCACACGCGAAGGCGCCCGCTCGGCGGCGAGCGACGGCGGCGCTCGGGGTGGGCGGCGAAGCCTGCAGCGGCGGCTTGTGGCGCCCGGTTCGCCTGAGGATTCGCGAAAAGGCAGCTCGGAGGGAGAAGTTGTCAGGAAGCTCGCTTCCCAGCTGGGAGTGCGGCCGCGAGGTGCTCCGTCCCGCTTTCACACTTGCCGCGGCCGGTGCAAATCGCGGCCATGGAATGGGGAAGACGGAGACCTCGCAGGAGCGCCGGTGCTTCCCCCACCCTACACTTAATACCATTATTTGGAGACTAGCCAAAAAAACGTAAAGCATTTGGTTCAACTTTATTTTATTTAAAAAGGCCGGTTATCCAGTGTTGAAATCCCTGCTTTCATGTCAAAACCCGCGGCCCAGTGCTGCGCTTCTCTCGAGCAGGTCGCCGCGGAGGGAGGCAGCGCCCGGCCGGGCTTCGCCCCCCCCCCCCCCCCCCCCCCCCGGGCTTAAAACTCCCAACGGCCGCCCCGGGAGGGCTGAACCGCTTTCGCCCGCTGGACGAGAGGGGCCTCGCCGCGGCCGACATTTTCCTTGCTGAAGGGATGCCGGGCAACAGGCGGGAAGCCGCCTCGCCGAGGGGCTCTCTTGGGCAGAGGGAAGGTTTCTTTTCGCTGCCCCGCGTTGCGTCCCCGTGCGGGCTTTGGGAAGTGGGTCACCTGCTGGCCGCGACGCGCCGTCCTGGGCTCGGGCGGCGTCGCCAGCGGCCGGGGCGTCGGGCCTGCCCTCGACGCCTCGGCCGCGTGTCCGCGCCGCGGCGCGTGGGGGCTGGGGGCGGGGAACGCAGACGCGAGCCGCGCGCGGCCGCCCCGGAGCGCCGTGAAAGTCGCCCGGCCTCGGGTGGGTGCGCGGGGCGAGGCGAAGCCCCCGCTGCGGCCTGGCGGCCTCGCCCGCCGGCCCCCTCCGCCATGGCGGGGCTCCGCCGTCGCCTTGGCAACGGCCGCCCGCCCTGGGGGTGGGGGGGAGGGGCGGCGACCTGCCCTTCCCTTCGCCTCCCCCCCCCCCCCCCCAGCCCGAGCTCCTCCGCAGATATTTTGCCCTTTTAAGGCGAATCGCCGGAGTTTAAACGGCGGCGGGGGGAAAAAGTAGCGAAAAATAATAATAATAATAAAAAAAAAAAAAGTGGGAAGCGCGCGGCCGTTTTCCCCCACCCCGACCCCGGCGGCCGCCATTTGGCCGCGCGGGGCCGGCGCCGGGCCCAGGTGCGCGGCGGGACGGCCCCCCCCCCCCCCCCATGCGCGGATACCCCGCGACCGGCGGCGGCGTGCAGTGGTTTCCGGGAGGATTAACGCAAACGTGGCCGTTCCTACATCATCGTTATTACTTTCCTTTTAAACCGCTAGGTCAATATGTCCCTCCTGACAGGGCTTGTGAAAAGCCTTCGGCCTGGAGCAGAACGAATCTCCCTGCCGTGTACCGTAAAACACGTAGGAAGCCCGTCAAAAAATTTATTTATTTATTTACTCAATTTATTTTCCAATTAGATTTGTAATTTCTCCTTCCTCAAGCCCCTTCCTTTGATTTTATTCGGGCCCAGTGCACGCCGCTTGCCCGAAGCAGCAGTTTAATACCGGCCTTCCACGGTCAGTGCTGCGCCTAACTTTTTTTTTTTTTTTTTTTTTTGGTTAACTTGCTGCTTCACATTGAGGTGAGGAAAAAAAATAATTGCTTGTTTACTGCTTCAGTGATAAACTTTGCTCGAGTAAAACAGTCATCGCAGGTGCTTACTGAAATCTGTAAGTTGTGGTGCTGATAAGTACTTAAAATTTGAGCATCCGTGTGGAGAAAAGTGCGTAAAAAGGGGAAAAACCTGACAGCGGTGAATTTTCTCATGTGGCTTCCTTATAATAAAATGTAACTGGGATTAGCCAGACTTACTGGTGCAGCACTGGGGAGCTTCTGGGCGCGGGCATGCACTTGGCTTAATTTATTGAGATCGTGGATGACTAAATCGTGCGTTTTCTTATACCTCTGTGCCTGCGACCTGCATATGGCTTGCATAGTGCCCCTGTGTGCTAGAAAGGAGCCTCTTGTCTTGATTACGTTAAAAATGTGACACACAAGCTTGAGCCTCTTTTGTGGCTGTATAAAACCATTTATGGCAGCAATGGAAGGAAAGGCAGAGAAGTTCTGGAAGCGTGGGTATATACTTAAAATAAGTTGCAGAGCACACAGGGCTTTATTTGTTGTCGCAGGGTTGGGTCGCTCTAAATTTCACTATATATTTATCTTGCTGATGCGAAACTGGACTTTAGGTTCTCATGAGTTGATACCTAAAATATACGGAGGGACACATCTAGTTGAGAGAAGTCAGATATTTGCATCTTTTATCAATCTCTGTATTTGAGTAACTAGAAGGGAGTTGCTGAAAGTAAGAACTGTTGTTCCCCCCCACCACCAATGGAAATAACTTGCAAGAAGTGAGTAGAGAAAAGGGATAAAGACTTGAGAAAGCTGGAGCATTTTCCATGGTAGAAAAATGCCACGACAAATCCTTATCTCGTCTTTATCTTCTGAAATTTGCTGCTCTGTTTAGTTTTCCACCCGCTTGACCTCTTGCAAGATATATTTTGGCTGCTAATGGCCTGTCAGCATTAAGACGAGTGTGAGACCAAGTTTTGCATCAACAATTAGACCAGTTCAGATTTTTGCAAAGCTGCGAGCAGAAAACCAGCTTTTATAACGAGGAAACTGTAACTCTTGCTTTGCTTTTGTTACTTTGCATTTATGATGGGAAGATAGCTGTGCCTTTAAAAAGATTGTCTCCTCCTGTGATTGACAACAGCTGTATCCTTTTTGAAGACTGTATGATCAGCATATTTTGTGTTCCAGAAGGAAAAAAATGTTCAAACATAATGTAAAGCAGAGCAGACAGCTAATGAGTACAAGGGATCTATAGGGCCCGGTCTTCTCTTGTCCGAAATGGTGTATAGTCTATCATTGCCTCAAGTAAGATAGGGAGTAATGCTTTGTCACTTATAGAAAATGTTGAGTAAGATGAAAAATGGCATGTTTACATGAGTTAACAAACTTAAAAATGCTTTGAATGTGAAATTGGGAAATCAGCCAAAATCCCACAGATTCAGTTCTGGGAGGGGGAGGGGAAAGCGTTGGATGAATCATATTTAAGAGCTCTGTTTTTTTTTTTTTTTTTAAAAAAACATTTGGTTGCATAGCCTTGGGGAAGGTACAACATACATGCAAGAGATTTAACTAAATCCCTTCAACAGCTAAATTGGTTCTTTGAAGGCAAACGAGCGCATCTTTTATGGACTAGAGGCATGTTTTTAAGTGATCATAATAGTAATAAAATAAAGTAGAAATATTTGGAAAAGCACTTCATATTTAGAGTATTTGCATAAGTATCAGCAGATGATTTTATAAATGGTGTCTGTGCTGCAGTACCTAGGAGCCTTCCGTTAATTAGAACTCGCAAAGTGTGGTTCTAAAAAAAAACTCTCTACTTAAAACCCACACATTGGCAGGACAAGAAGCAATGGGCAAAAATTAAACCACAGGAAGTTCTGCCTGAATGTAAGGGGGAATTTCTTCACTGTGAGAGTGACAGAGCAGTGGAACAGGTTGTCCAGAGAGGTTGTGGAGTCTCCTTCTCTGGAGATATTCAAGGCCCGCCTGGACGCAACCCTGTCTACCATGCTCTAGGTGACCCTGCTGAGCAGGGAGCTTGGGCAAGATGATCTCCAGAGGTCCCTTCCAACCTTACTGATTCTATGATTCATATGACATTCCTATTTCAAAAATAATCGGGAGGATGGTTGTCAACATAATTTAACTGCTAGAAACTAAGATTGAGGGAACTGTAACTGGGAAAACTGAGGCAACCCTCCCGGAGTCATTGCTCCCTAAAATCTAGGTCAGGAGCTATGACATTGGACAAGCAACACTGGCCTCCTTAGTCGTATTATATTCTGGTTTTGGTGTCATTGCAGATAATAGCGTATCAAAAGCAGCACTGCAACCTCACTCAGTGGTGCTGGATGCAAATAGCCAGGGAGCAGGGAGAAAACCTTAAATGTATTTTCTTTGTGTGTGTGTGTGTATTTATATAAAAATAGCACAATGTGATGTATCCAGCAACCAATTAAAAGCATTTATCATTTGTTTGAAAGTAATTAACTGCTGCGGTTACTCTTATGCAATATAATGTTAAATCAATTTGACTGTGGTTCAGCATTGTTCTGAAGAATGATTTATGTGCCTGGAAAGCTCTGCTAATTCTTGATTGAACTCTTGACAACTGTTAATGTCGATGGACTTCCACGGGCATGCAAGACTCCTGCTCCCAGGCTTTACGCTGAGCAGTGATGAGGCAGCATCTCTCCACTGGTAGGAAGGTTCGTGTCTGCTACAATCTCTATAAGAAGTGAGAAAGGATGATGCACTCAGTAATGTGAGAAGTGGCCTAGAGCAGCGCCTTGAGCAATGGTATCCCTTAGGCCTCGTGCATAAGCTCTCAGTGGTGAGCTTTCTGTTCATCTTGTGGAGGTTGGAGAGTGGACCCTGTGGCATCCTGAGCCCCCTCATTTTTATTGGGGAGGATTATATGCATCCAGACAGAAGTTTTGCATGTAGTGTGTTGGCAGTAGTGGAGAATCCAAGTCAGTCAAATGTTATTTTACCCTGTTTTGACAGGTCTGATTTGGCAGTGGTGGAGTACTGTGGTGGTGCTGGATGGAGCTTTCCTCTGCGTGAGGGTATATGTGACTCATACCTTGGCATCTGTGTCATTTAATGCATTGTAAAGTGGCATGTGTGAGATTGCTGATAGGTTTGCTCTTTGTACAATTCAGCCTTCTCATCCTTTGATCAGGGACTGTGGTGAGGAATAACTATATTTAGTTATTATGCAGAGGACAAAGGTTTTTCTATATTGGCAAGTACTGCCTCGGGTTGTCTCTGAACTATGTTTGTTTACCTATGGCATAAGTGTTGATCAATTAAGCTGGAATGACCGGATGATATTTCCTTCAAAGGAAGGGTCGAAAATAATTAGTTGGACAAGGCTATTAAAGTCATATCTGTTTTGTAACTTTATCTGATTCTTGCCTCAACAGTGATGGAAATATTAAACTGTAATTTTGGTTACTTTTAGTTGACTTAAAAGTATGTGTTTTTGTTGCTGCTATGAATTTCTGCTGTTTCTAGATACCAGTTTTAGCAGTGTAATGTAATATAGGAAGTTGTTAAACAAAATTGCACTGAAACTTTTATGCTGCTTGTATGCAGAACAGAAGTAAACGTATTCCAGAAGTCTGATAAACAGCAGTGTAAAGCAAGCTAACGATGCTTAACAACAGTTAATTTACAAACTGCTTTTTTTTTAATTAGAATGCATATCCATAAATTTGCTTTCTAAAGAATTAGTTTTTCTCTTCTTGTGCGTATTTGGTGAATGCTGTTGATGGGGAGTTTTTAAGTGCAGCAGGAAACAAGGTCCTGGACTTCTGGCAAGAAGCCCACTTAGGTTTAGCAACTTTCCTGAAAGTGAATACGCTCTGGGCATGAATGCTTTTTCTCCAGACTTGCTATGAAAACTTCTGCATTTTGTGTGCATTGTGGAAATGATGTAGAAACACAAACCTATAGACTCCTCAGCTGCTGGCAGCAACCTGTGTTAGAGGCCCCCAGAGAAGGGGAATGGACTGCATGCCCTGAATTAAATACTATCTCTCAGAGCGCCAGATGCAATGTATGAATCAAAGGAAGAAATTGCTTAGATGCATACTTTTGCAAAGTTAGAAACACAGTGACTTGATAGGTAATGATTTCTTCGCTTATCTGCTTTGAAACAGATATTGAGGGGTTTTAAGGTTTCAGAAATCAGGTAATGTAAGCTTTGCCTTAAGATAAAGAGTCTTGTTAACTAACTAGAAACTACATTTTAAGCTGTAGGGGTTGGTGGTTTAAAGGCCACATCATTCCTGATTTACTGTTGTAAATGATACTCCTTGCTCTCTGTTTTGCTGATGTTTCTTGCTTTTGGCTTTTCATGATGCTAAAATACTCGCATTTGTAGCTGTCCAAAGGATGAATGTTTGTATAGATGTTTTTCAACTGCTGTTTGCTTTTTCTTGGGGGTATGTGCAGGCAGAGAAGTCCATGCCATTCAGGCTGCATAGTTTTTTTTTTTTTTTCCCTCTTTGAAGGGCTGGTAGAACAGGAAAAGAAAAATCTTTGCTACAGTGGAGCCTGCACCTGTTTTCTATCAAATAGTTCCTTTCTCCTTCTGTGAACATCTATAGAAAGTGGCATTATCTGTAGAAAGGGATTGGTTGCGAGTGTGGGTATGTACCATGTCTCCTGATCTACTACATGTCTGAAACTATGTTAAGGTCTTTCAGAGATGCTGGTAAGCATCTACCTTGAAAGGTTTGGGTTGTGGAGATAGATACAGTGTACTTGCGAAGCGGCAAGCACAGGACTTAAATTTTACAATGTTCATGCAGTCACTGGTTTCCTAGGAAACTAGTGCCTGAGCACATATAGCCAAACTTGAATGCTGGTTCAAGTATATCAGCAGAAAATGGGCTCCCAGACTTTAAAAATTGCAAAGTGGAGTTAGGATTATTTGGGCTGTACTTAGTGCTTGTTTGTTAGTAACAATCTTGAAGCAGAATAGCACTGTAAAAAGCCCCTAGTCATAACTGCAACTCCTTTTTTATTGGTAGCAGTAGTAGTATTTTTTTTGATCCAGAGCTGTTTCTTTCTTCAAATTCCCTTTTTGAATAGATTTGTGAGCATATTTGTTGGAGGTGTTTCCTGTTAAAACACACAAACTGTGTCAGGAAAACCTGTGGACCAGCTCTGCAATGTAGGCTTGAAGGAAACTGGAAAAATACCCTGCCAGGCTAGCTTATCTTGTTCGGTTATTTAATATTCTGATGGTGGGTGATCTGAACAAATAGAAGAAATCATACTGTAGCTGTCTGAGGTGACTGAAAATGAAACTATAGTCTTGTAAATACCCACATATTTTTAGTTAAATGATATTTTAGGTTCAAGGCAAATAAGTAATGACAGCTGTGTATATGCATGTCTCTATTTATCTGTGCATACATGAGTGTTATATTAGCATAAATATACTATGAGACTGACTTTTATTAAAATACAAAATGAGTCAACCTTCATATTGGTAGCGTATATAGAATTTTTTTCCAAAAGCGGTTGGACTCCAGGAATGTAAAAATGCTCTTGGCTTCTGCTGTTTGGCAGTCAGTGTAATTCAGCAGCAAAAGAATAAATAACTGGTGACATGCTGCAAAGGCTTTAGACTTGTATTGCATCCCTGCCCCTAACCCCCTGGTGTAACTTGGTCCTGAAGATCTGTCGGACCTTATTACTATTTAAACCGCCTGTCTGATGGGAACTTTCTGCAAAAATCCACTGCGTGTAGGGAATTCATTAGTGTTTTTGTAGTCCATGGGCTAAACAAAGAAAATAACTTTCTTGAGATGGGTAATGTTTCTGGACAAATGAAATCAATTGCTGTATGACTCAGACAACAGCACATCAAGGCAATAGCCAGGTACTTAATGAAGCTGTAGTTAAACCAAAATGTAATGCAAATAATGCCATTAATAAGCTAATGGTCAGCCTCACGTCAACCCATGGGAAGGTGATGGAACATGTAATCTTGAATCCTATTTCTGGATACGCGAAGGGCAGGAAGGTGACCAGGGTTGTCAGCGTGGATTTGCAAAGGGGAAATTGTGCTTAACCAGCCTGACAGCCTTCTGTGGTGAGATGACTGGTTTGGTGGATGAGGGGAGAGCATTGGATGTTACTTATCTTGACATTAGAAGACTTTTGATGCTGTCTCCAATAACATCCTCGTAGACAAGCTGGTGGAGTGCAGGGTAGAGAAGTGGTCAGTGTTGATGGACTGAAAACTGGCTGAACTGCTGGGCTCAGAGGGTTGTGATGAGTAGTATGAAGCCCAGCTGGAGGCCAGTTGTTAGTGGTGTCCCCTAGGGGTCGATACTGGGACCAATACTGTTTAATGTCCCCATTAATGACCTGGATGATAGAACTAAATGCACAAAAGTAGGACGAGTGACAGACACACCAGATGCTTGTGCTGCCATTTTAGAGGCACCTTGACAGGCTGGAGAACTGGGCAGAGAGGAACCTCGTGAAGTTTGACAAGGCAGAGTGCAAAGCCCTGCCCCTGGGGAGGCATAACCCCATGTACCAGTACAGGTTGGGACTGACCAGCTGGAAAGCACCTTTGCAGAGAAGGACCTTGTGGACAAGTTGAACTTGGGCCAGTAATACACGCTCATGATGAAGAAGGGCAACAGTGTTCTGGGCTGCATGAGGAAGAGTGGTCAAAGGTGATCCTTCCCCCCTAGTCAGCCCTGGTGAGGCCACACCTGGAGTACTGTGTCAAGTTCTGGACTCTCCAGGGCAAGAAAGACATGGACCTGCTGGAATGAGTTCTGCAAAGAAGCACAAAGATGAAGAGACTGCAGCAGCCTTATATGAGGAGAGCCTGAGAGAGCTGGGACTCAGCCTGGAGAAGAGAAGGCTGAGGGGAATCTTATCTGTGTGTGTAAATATCTGAAGGGAGGGTGTAGAAAGGATGGTGCCAGCCTCTTCTCAGTGATTCCCAGTGACAGGATGAGAGGCAGTGAGCACAAACTGAAACACAAGAGGTTTTATCTGAACACAAGAAAATGCTTCTTCACTGTGAGGATGATCAAACACTGGAAAAGGTTGCGCAAAAAGGCTGTGGAGTCTCCATCCCTGGATATATTCAAAACTCAACTGGACATGACCCCAGGCAACCTTCTGTAGCTGAGCCTGCCTGAGCGGGAAGGTTGGACCAGATGATCTCCAGAGGTCCCTTCCAACCTCAGCTATTCTGTGATTCTGAAACAATGGTCATCTTAATAGCTACAGAGATGCTTTGAAAATCATGGCTCTTAAATCTGAGAAATTCCATTAACTAAAGAATATGGAGACTTGCAATGGAAGTAGTGTTCATCTGCTTGCCTTTAATTTTCAGTGTTGTTTAAAGCAGTGAAGTTCCATACGCGATTACACATGAATTTCCTAACAGTAGTTGAAACTCTATCAAATTTGGGAGAAATGCATTTGTTTTTGAACTGTGTTTCATAGTTTTTTTTTTTTTTTTTTTTTTTTTTTGAGACAAATATTTAGGTAAATGATTTTGAGACGTGGTAAATGACTTTTATTTTATTATTGTTATTTTTTAATAGGCTGTGTAGCTCAACATAGCTGTTTTCAAGATCAGATCTGCAGTAACAGTGGCTTGGTTTTGTTATCTTGGCTAGGCAGAGCTGGGTGCCTGCATGGGAGCCTGCAGAGAGATGTGGAACAGATTGGTTGCTCTTCCCAGCAGCAAGGAGTTTTGGTGAGAAGCTGGCAGGGACACAAGGCAGTAGTGTTTAATTTGCTCTCTCTTCCTGTGCTGACAAGTGAGGGGAAAAAAGGAGTCAAGCGTTTGAGTGTCAAGAAGTTGGGGGCTGAGGAGGGAAAAGGAAATGGTGGTGCTTCTCCAGCTTGCCAGATGCACTGTCTTCTGCCTTCGTCTCAGCTTCTTGGTTCCCGTGTGTGTTCTGGGATCCTCCTTGTCCCAGGATGTGTCCTGCCTGTGTGCTCCCAAAGCCCTCTGCCTTCCCACCGCTGCTGTTTCCTACCCACCACGGCAGGGCAGATTGCCTTTCCCCTGGAGAGGGCTATGTGCGTCCCATCCTCTCCTTCTCTGTTCTCTTCTTAGCCTTCCTTGCTTAATCCCCTGGATCTCTTCTTCATTTCTCTTCTTGCTCCTCCTTCCTCTCCAAGACTTTTTTGCACTTCTATGGATTTTTGGCTCTTTTCTTCCCTCAAAGCTCGCCCTTCCTTGGAGCTCTCCCATAGATCCAGACTCTACATCTCCCTAAAAAAAGGCTGCCTTGTTCTCACTGTATGTTAGGAAGCAGAGTTTCCAGTGGCTATAGGATGCAATAGCCACGGAGGCTTGGTATTTTTTTCCCCCCCCCCGATGATCTAGCTTTTCTAGCATGTCGGTTTGTACAAGCTCAGCCTGCTCACGACTGATCAGATGTGACGTTCCGCGGGCCTCCTGTTACGGGCCAGCAGCAATTCTATTGAGTCGACTGCCGAGACCTCGCGTTGCCCAGCCCAAAGACGGATAACGCGCATCCCCCTGCCCTAAAGAACTAACAGTGAGAAGGACGCAAAGCGGAAGAGCGGCTGGCTTCGTGTCAGCGCGCCAGGTGATGATGGCGTTCAGTTATATTGACAAAACATCATGATGCACGCAGCGCAGTGACAGCATCGTTCTGCAGTTATTTGGTATGTCTCTGTGCTCTGTTCGATGAAGTGCTTCTCCTAGCTCTGGAAGGGTGCATACCGCTTTTTATTATGCCTTATCCTTATTGCAGTCATGCCTGTGGACCAAGCAAGAATATAGCCTCGCTGTGGCAGGAAGCATAGAGCCATAAAGTAGCGGACTGGAGCTCAGTTAGAAAATGGGTGTGTGTATGCTGTGCATGGTATGTATGTGAGTGCTTAAATGGAACTTTCTGTGTAAACTTGCTAGGTATTTCAAAACTACTTGAATCAGAGTATATTGCTTGATTTCCTTTTGCCTCTTTGCATTTTTTAAAAAAAAATCCTATTAATAACAGGGCAGTTGCATGAAGGGGAGAACTGATCTCTTGTTCATGAGACACTTGATTACTTCTTATTTTCCTGGTTGCAGTTTAGGCCTGTGAGGCACATGAGAGAAATGGAGTGTGGAGAGGCAATGGGTTTTCTACATTAGTAGTATGCACAAACATAGATGTACTCAGATACCAGGATAATGAGTACGCTGGGAGAGCTTAAATAAGGCAGATTCTTTGTTTCGCCTTGATATTATCTTGGTTCAGAGCATTGTTTGCAATTCATGAATGGAAGGTGCAGACTTTGACTTGCCACTTGAAGTTAGACTTGTTGCTGTAGGAATATAATTGAACTTTTACGGTGTTTTTGCTTTGGAGAAGGGACACAGGTGGTACAGCTTGTACTTTGTTGCTTCTTAACCGAGTCTGACAGGGTATCTCATAGTTGCAGCATGGTTTGGCAGGAAGAGCTCATGTGGCCTTTCTTTTGGCAACGGCACAATATTCTGTTGCGTGGTGGGTATTATATTGCGGCACAGCAGCCTTTCATTAGTGGAGTCACAAGGGAATGCCAGCTATCCATCTTAGGTCCCTCTATTCATTTGCTAGATTTATTAATGTGCCTGCAGGAGGGCATGCACCATCAAGGAGGAGGGCTTTTTGCAGACACGGCCAACCGGAATACCACAGCACACTAGCCAATAATTGCAAATTTGGGAATGTTATACGTACTGCCACTGCTTGTTAGGTATTGGGCACTGGGGAAATGACATTTGGCAGTGTTTGGTGGCAGACCTGACCTCTGCTCCTGCTGTGCAAAAGCAGCTGCTCTACCTTCTGTTTTGCAAGTGTTGTTATTTTCTCATCAGCCACCACGGCAGGTACCTCACAAGCATGTGTTGTCCATGACTAGAAACAAATGATCGCTTCCCTCCTAAATCCCAAAGCTCTCTGCTTTCTTTTTTTCCTCCAGACTGTGTACAAGAATGACTGTTACTGTTCTTTAGGCAAAGCAAGCTTAAAAGAATCATTATCAAGCAGATCTCTTTATAATTTCATGCCATTATTCTTGCATAGATACAGCAGTTTTTTTTTTCTTTTTAATGGAAAGACAAATGGAGCTCAAATAGGGAGCCATTAGCCTGATATTTAGAGCCTCACTTGACATGCATAGACCCAAGTTGAGATATTAGCCCTCTATTTATAGATACAAGTGGCAAAGCTCCCACAGAGAACGAGGCAGTCCCATCTGCGTAGTGAGATGAAGTTTCTTGGGAAACTTGGTTGAAATTGGGCAAAGCAAGGATATGAGAGCATGTCACTCAAATAAGTAGAGGCTTTACCTCTAGAATATGGAGGCTCTTTTTTTCTCTCCTTGGTTTTGTCCAGAAATTCCTAGGTCTTCTAGAAGAGCTAGAAGACTTTTTTCTTCTTTTTTTTTCTTGTCGTGTATTTCTGTTGCAAATTTAATCCAAATGAGCCTGTGTCTATTTCTTAGATTTTTTCTAAATTTTTTTCCAAAGCAAAAAGATTTGAGGCAACCGCTGGGCAGACATTATAAATTGGAGGCATGTTATTTGATTGAGTTTGCTGGATCTGAAGGCTGCAAGAATTTTGCTTGGCTGCAAGGCTGGTACTGAAGAAGGCAGTTGTTTAGCTATAGCCTAATAATATTCCCAGAGCATCATGGTAGCATTGCTAAATTGCTGCAGAATTAATGAATATGTAACGAAAATGTAAAGCATCATAAATTTGCATATTACTTGTATAGGATTTGGAAGTGGAGATAGAAACAACCTGATTTATGTAGTGAAACAGAGCAGCAGTCTCAGGATGACCAAGACAGCTACGCAGAATGGAGGTGCTTGTGTAATGTAATGAAAAAGTAGGATCTTTAAAAGCATATAAAGTTTTACTGGAAGCTGGAGAAGCCTTGTAAAGCATTAGATTCTAGTTTCCAAGTAGTACTTGTTTTTTTTTTTTTTTTTTTCTTTTAAGTTTAAGTTGCTTTTCAAGTAATTTTTGCCTTTTCACTGGAGAAATGATACAGGGAGATAATAGTGTGGATATTTTACCTGTTTAATTTAAGAACGTGATACTGATACCCCCAAAAGCCCTAATTTGTCATCAGGTGGTTTGCTCTGTAACTCCTTTGGAGTTGTCCCAGATCTCCGCTTGGCTTACTGATATAAAATGTGAGATGTGAGAGGGATCATCACACTCTGAACTGCAAATATCTGCTATCTGCCATAAAGTCACCAAAAGATTGACAAGGCAGAACTCAAGGTTGCCAAATTGTTAGTGCCTTGGCATCACCCATCATTTCTCTAGGTTTATCGCTGGAGATGATGGTGCTTTGCCTTCCATACCTAAGCTGCTGTACAGGTTTTCTTCTTGCCACCACCGTCTTCTGCTTCTTTTAAACATGTCTTGTGTTCTGCATGCTTTCAGAAGACCCAAAAGTCTGGATTTTTTTCTGTTTGTATTGGTGATACTGAGATTGCTCAGACACAGCCGTTGAATGCCCTGATACCACTTTCTCAGGATTGCTCTATAGACTCAAGTGCACTTTTCTGCAGTACATATATTGAGAATAAAAGGCAGCTACTCTTGCAAATTAGTGTGAAAGCACTGGAAAAAACTGTAGAATATTTTCTTTCCCCTGAGTAAAAAGCTATCCTTTTGCCTGTGGCATATACTTTTTAAAAATATATCTGTTATGCCGTAAGAAATTCTGAGGAGTTAAATCAGTCGTCTGCTGGTGCCTCTCTGCACTCATCTCAAGAGGTAAATCAGATGCCACACTGACAGACGTATGTGTGTATGGTAAAACTACAGTAAGCAAGCTTTGGTTTAAATGATTGGGAGGGGGAAATCATTCTGGGTAACAAGATGCACTTGCAGTAGTTTTCAATACACTGCTACAGGTGCCCAGATATGTGATCACTTAAAAAACCCAAAATGCAAAAATAATACTTTGGAGAGCTGTAGTGCTATTTAAACAGGAATCTCAAAATGTTAATTTTTGTTTGCTGCTTGATAAGGCTTTTATTAGAATCCGTTTCTGTTCAGAATGCAGGTCTTCGAAAACTTCGGCTGCTCTCTGTGTCTTGCTGAATGAAATAACTAATGTTTCCACTTTGATTATTAGAGGTTTGGTTCACAGCCAAGCGTGTCAGAGCAGAGCTTCTTCATATAGAGGCTAAGGTTAAGAAACCATCCTACTGCTGGTGCTTCAGCTGAAAATGTCATTTTATCCACAGGACTCGGGAGAGTGGTCGCAGTTGCTTATGGCAGAGATTTGTTCCGGGGAACAAAAAGAAAAAGTAATAAGATCGTGATACTACAGCTGGTTCCTTGCAACGGCTAAATATAGACAAAATAGCATGTAGTGTGGAAAAAAAAAATGTTCACTCTGTTAACTGGGCTATATTTAGGTGTCGGATAAACAGATTTTTGCTTTTGACCCTCCCCCTCACGCCCCCAGAACAGCTTTATATGCTGTCTGCAAATGTCTTGGTTGTTCATGGCTTCTGCTCTTCACAAAAAAAGAAATTTGCACTGGTAAGGAAAGGAGAGCTGTTACAACTGAAAATCTAAAAAGATGAACTTTTATGGGTATGGTCCCTATGTTCACTCTTGTTCTTGCTGTGCAGTCCTTTGTTGCATCTGTGTCCATAGGATGTTCCAGTTTGCAATACAGTTACTACTTATTGCAAGTAACTACTTATACAGTTATTACTACTTAAAATACAGAAAAAAACCCACTATGACTAAGGAGTATAAGCTAAATAATAAACACATTCTCTTACAGCTGCTGTATTTGATCTCACTTGCGAGTTTTTACCTTGCAACAGGCTGTTTTCCCAGCAGTACTGTCAGTAGCAATTGCATGGTTACTCTGCTTGTTCGTCAGTGCATAAGTGTTTTTTTATTTTATTTTATTAAAAACAAATAGTGCAATATTCTGCCAGAAGAGATTAGGACAGGGAGTCCTCAGAGCTGCAACTGTTACTGTGTTTGAAGGAAAAGGTTTCATATGCCCACATAAAAGGCTTCTTGCAACCTTAGAGGTAGCCTGAGTGCAGTATGAAGTTATTTTATTAGTTTAATTTTTGCTTTTTACAGACATACTTGTGTTGTTCATATTTTTTTTTCTTTTCCTTCTTTCTAACTTACAAAAAGTTGGGCAGCCTGGGCATCCAGTGTACTATCCTAGAAGAAAGAAATTGTGAACAGCAGTGCGAGCTTTAGTCTGTTCCTGCATTGCAGACTTTGATCTAGTTGCTTTCAATGCTGATTAACCAGCACTTGTAAAGTCTTGATTTTTCTATCCCAGAGAGTGTTAGCTATAATTCCTTTATAAGAATAGGTACTCAGCAATTACGAGTTAGGTTTCATAGCTAATTAAATTGCAAACTATGAGACTGGGTCTTTAACAAAACATAAGACATGTAAAATTCCAATATCTCTCAAGCTCTCAATTGGTAGGCATTGATTTCCCTTCCTGCCCTTGCCCCAAGTTTCCATTTAAATAACACTGCTTAATACAGATACTGGTTAATGACAGATTTATTTAGGATTCTTCTTTTTCTACTAATATGTGAGGAGATTAGAAGCTCTAAAACTGATTTCATTGCTATTGGAAGTCCTAGGAAGGTGAGCAGCTGGCAGTTTTGAGTAGTTAAAATTTGGTCTGTTTTTTTGGTCTTTTTTGGTTTGGGTTTTTTTTTTTTCCTAGTCTAAAAGCTATGTGGAGCCCAACTTAATCCTTGGAAAGGATAGCTGGTCATTTGGGATTTCTGCTTAACTTCCAGCTGGATGCGCTGTGCATAATTGTCCAAAAAACGAAATTAGAGCACCTGCAGGTAGTAATTCTGCCTGTCATTTTTGTTCTCCATGACCTGGCAAGAGCCTCAACAGACTTCTCTTTATTGCTTTATAGCAGCAGAGCTGGAACTCAGGGCGATAGCTCCTCCAACCAGATTTTTGGTTGTGTTCTTGTTCTTGGATGCTGCTTTGATAGCACAGGACCTGACAGAAGTGCACAACTCTTGGGCATTCACTGGACCTTGGAGATGGTGGTTTGGAGAACATCAGAGATGGAATGTCATTAGAACTTTAATTCCCTGATGATGGTCAGTTGAGAGAGTTTTTTTTTTTTTTTTTTTTTATGGTATTATGGTTTCAGTCAAAGCCAGTCACAGCATTTAATGAGAAATGATGTAACTGAGATTGGTTTAGATGAGTTTTCTATGTTTCCTCGTTCATTTGCCGTATTTCTCAGGGTCCTGGAAGGGCTTTTTGCAGCACTAGCATCTCCTTAAGTGCTATTAGCTCCACAGTATAAGTGGTCTTACGCAGATGCCTCTGTGTATTTTTATTGTGGCAAAATCATCAGTATGGTTATGAAACTTGTTTATGTTGAAATTGTTGTTCATTGGATAAAGATTAAAAGAAATTCTAGCTTCTAACAAAATCACAAAAGACTTAAGATAATAGCGTTAACAAATTAATGTTAATTCATTCTCTAACTTCCTCAGTAATTAATATGAAAATACTGATCATTGGGGCACACCTCAGTTATTGGAAGATGGCAGAGGTATGGTAGAAGACAGAAAAAATCTTTTGCCCCAGGGACCCAGGTTAAGCATGTTGAGCTCTATTTAACCCTTTCCCACCACCTCTGTGTCCTTTGCAGTTTATTTCCTTGCCCACAAAGTAACACAAAGATTTCTCCGTACTAAAATACTCTGCAGCTGAACAGGATTTGTAACTATTGCTTATCCAAACAACCTGTTTTGTTTCCTTCAGTGCGTACAAAATTGTGTACATACCTCAATTGAGCTTGAAGGGGCAAAAAATACTCTCTCTTCCCCCCCCCCTCGAAAGGCACAATCTGCAGGTGCTGGAAAGGATTAAATATAAAGATAATCTGGTTTAATAATACAGAGATGTTGAAGCTCTGCAGACCACGTATGATTTACTAGACCTTTATAAATAGAACAGCATTGTATCTTTATTGCAAAAGACCCGTAAAGTGGCGTGCTGATTTATTGTTCGTCATATACAGCAGGTTTTAGATTTTATTCCTTGAGTGGAAAGGCAAATTGTCCAAGCAGGATTTGAACCGGATAGCACTGTACATACCAACTTTCTCAGAGCACTATTTCAGACTGGTCTCTTGTCTTTGGTTTCAACAAGAGTACTTGTATGAATGTTTTACAGGCCCTTATCTAATCAGTGTAGGTTTTATCAAACACCAAGTAATGACTTCGTCCAAGGTGCCCTGTCTGCACCTAATGCAAACCAGCACTGATATGTTTTGGTGTCACAAAAAACACTCAGGACTAGATGCTCAGGACAACAAACATTGGGTCCACAGGTCCAACTTCAAAGCTGCGCTTGTCCTCTGGAGGTCCCCTCTAACTTACGCTATTTTTTGATTCTGAGATTATTTATGCTTTTTGTTTGGATTTATTTTACAAAACTGGCAGATTCCATATCGTTGAAATGAGCTACAAAATTGCTGTGGCTCACGCTTCTGCCTTCCCCGGGAGGAATTTATTAAACGTGTTGAGGGCCTTGTAAAATTTGTCACCGACTACTAAAACTGTACAGAGAAAGAAAAACAGGGGAAGTCAAATCCTAACATCTCTTTTAGCATCATTTTAGGAGCAACATCTGTCTTAAAGGACACCAGGATTAAAGATGAATAAATAATTGTTAATTTTACTGTAAACAAGCAAGCAGAACCGAGTAGTTACTTTAGATGCAAGAGGTGGATCTCTCGTGTTTCATAATGGACAGGCTTCAAGAGTTGTCATTTTTAGAGTCTCATGGGGGAAGAAGGTAAAATCCAAGTGTTTTTCCAAAGTTCTGGCTGTGTGTCATCGCTAGCTAAAAGAGTTTGTAGGTGAGTAGAGGAGTTTCATTTAAGACAGGTGAATCTTGCATGACACAGTGGGTGACCTACATGGTTGGTGGGTGAGAGTAAATAATCTGAAGTCCATTGAAAATAAAAGATGGTTCAGACTTTCCATAAAAGAAGGCATACAAGTACTGGTCTCTGGCAAGGGAACAATAATATCTCTTTCTTTCAGATGCCGTGCTTAGAGATCGGCTGCTTTTTCTTGGTATTGTCATGGAGTTTTCTCTCTAGCTCTGGCTGCTGTTGATGTCTGCTGGCAGAGGGGAGATAATAGACTGAATTTAGATTAAAAAACATGCTGCAGTGAAAGTTGCTCTATTTGTTCACTCGCTTGAAAGATTTGTATGTTTTTGTTCTGTAAACTCTCTAAAGGGAGAGAAGGTATGTGTGTGTTTTTTTTTTTTTTTTGTTTTTTTGGCGTTTCAGCGTCAATTACTTCAATTTTTCATTGATTCAACACATGCAGGAGTCGATCTCTCTGCTGGTGAATATGTGATGTATTAATTTATAGACAAACAGCTTGTGTTTGCTTTTAACTTTGAGGCAAAGAAGTGCCAGAGCATCTTTAAAAAATGCAGTTAAATGTCTTTGGTATTAAGTAATACTTCTTTAGGTCAGAGTTAAACTGGATTTAAAATTATTTCTGCTGACTCTAGGAGTTCCTGTTTCCTATTAAAAAAAAAAAAAAAAAAAAAGCCTTTTAGCATGCATGCTTTTTGCTTTTGTTTTCTCTCTCTATTTATTCTTGTAAATATTTCCTAAATTTAGTGTGTGAATTTTGGGTGGGGGGGCAGGGGGGGACCTCAAAACATGGCAGGATTGTAGTGGTGCTGCCCAAAACCAAAACAAACATTGCATACAAAACACCATACAATATTTGGGATGGAAGAAGCTCTAAGGGAACCACCTGTGCCACCTGTAAAAGAGGATTGTGTCCTTTTTATAACAACTGTAATGCACTGATTTACTGTTCTTGTGAGGGTGGGTTTTTTCCCCGCTTTTCCACCACATCTAATACAAGTACCTCTGCTACTTCCTTTTTCTTCTTCTACTCTTCTGCGTTGACCCTTGAGGGCTCTTCTGGCTCTTTCTAGCCGTCTTTGAAGCCTGCTAGGTCCTCCTTCAGACCTTCAGCTTCTGGCCTGCAGCTCTAGCTTTCTGCTCAAGGAAGATGATCCAGAGTAAATGCAATGGGAACAACCATTTCCCATTTGGAAAAGGGGACAGCAAGAGAAAAGGAAAGGGTGTTTGAAAGTAGACTAAATATCGTAATGCAAGAAAAAGAAAATACGGTGTAAAGTAGGCATATGAGCCAACTTACTCTTTTGGTTATTTGATGCAGATAAAGGTAATTTAATTCTGTGCCGTATTCCGGCTTATCTCCTCTGTCATGGTTCTCAGCCTTGAGCTGTTTCCTTTTTCCTGTGCCCCTGTTTAGAGCCTTCCTCTAAATAAATGGCTTTCTGTGAAGTCCTTGAGTGACTGACTGGCACTCTTCATAGAAATAGTATAAATAATAGTAAGAATAGTAATAATGAAGAGTGGGGGCACTGATAATTGCCCACAGCTGCAGCGTATGTTGCAAACGTATACACGAACGGTTCAATCTACCATATGTCACACTTTAGAAATGTTTTGGGAGAAACATATATAGCTGAGTTCTTGCGGGAATGTTGAAGCAGGGGAAACTGATGGCCAAGTGCCATCTCCTGATATGACATTCTAGATCCAGAGCACCGCTTATATTGGTGTGCTAGTTATCTGGGCCCTCACACTTGAGATTGTGCGAGGTGGCCAGCCCAGAGGCTTGTGGATTAAATCCTTAATCCTTCACACACCTTTTGAAAGTGTCTTGAGTTCCTCTTGGTAGGATTCAGGTCAACTCTTGATCCGTTCTCTAACACGTGATTTTTGCACTTTCAGATCTTTGTTGCTTTATGCATTCACACGTTTACTTACCAGCAGATCAGTATGCACCTGTCTCTGTGTGTGGTGCTTGTATTATCATAATCCACGTTCACCCACAGTCTTTGTTTTAGCAGCATTTGAAAAGAGAATTCCCCGCATCCCCTGAGTTTGTAGTGACGTCACGTGATAGCGTAGCATGAAGCTACAGCTCCGCTTCATGCACCCTGTCTTTGAGAAGAGAGCCTTGTTTCTGCAGAAACTGTCTCATGATGGCAAATGTGCATGCTTTCCGTCACTCAAGGCTTAACAATGAATCTTGAGCATTCCTGTTCTATTAAAGGAATTACTTTCTTGGCTTGCTACAGGAGCAATGCTCTTGTCTCTCTTTGAAATGGTCCAGTTCATAAAGAGGAGAGATCTGGCAAGCTTTTGCTCAGGAATAACTCAATATCTTTCACACAAGGGTTATGGCTTGCCCTCTTGCAAAGCAGCAGTACTAGCGGGATATGGTTCTCCAAAATATACTCAAAAGAATCATTTCCCTGGTGAGCCTGCTGTTCCTCAGCTTTACCTTGGAAGTAAGCTTGTGTTGCTCTGTCCTCCTTTTACCTTAATATGTGTCCATTTTTATCAGTGTTCCCTGAATACAAGTGGTGCCATAAAACATCAGGTTGCTGGTATGCTGGTTGTACAAAAATACCTTGCTGTTTGTAGGAAGTATGGTGTTTTTCCTGTTAATATCCTCTCAGGCCGAAATTCCTAGAAACCTTCAAATCCTATAGAGGACAGTTATTTCAATCCAAGAAGGGCTATTCCCCAAAGCTTTTAAAATTGCATAATCTTTTCCTTGCCTACCTTTCAGTTCTCTTTTGATGTGATATTTGTCACTTACTCTTCAGAATTATTCTTTTGAATTCTTTTGTACTTGCATTCCTACTTGGACTGTAATATTGCAACCCCCGTTGCTAATTGAACTCTTGACTTGGGAATTTAATGGGATTGCGAGAAACATGATGTCAGCTGTAAGTGGAACATGATCTTAGCACTTGTCTAATATGCAGCTATTTGAAGAAATCCCTCTGCAGATGGCTGTAGAAGAAATAGGTGGATAGGATGTCATAGATTTCAGGTATCTCTATAGTCTTTAACCAGTGTACGTAGGAGTTTGGAAAACTGAATCTCTAGCATATCTCCTTTTTGCCTTCTAATCAATTAGAGGATCTGAGACTTTATGGAGGCTCACCTCTGAGGCTGCAAGTTTCCAAGCATCGGACCATGTTGGCTTTTAAGGAAAATTTGCTTCTCTGAAGTTAATCACCTTATGCTTCTCTCATGTTTGCTTTATAGCTAGGCATTCTGGCCATGGCTGTGAGGCCCTGATCCCACCTGTAGCACGTCTCAATGAAGAGAACACCTTAGTCCGTCCATCTGCTCTAGACCTGTGCGTCGTGTTTCTATATTGCTTTATGGACTAGATGGATTTTGCTTTTGGTTACGTCAGAGGCAGAAGTACAAATAATGGCCTGGGATTCTTAATAGACTTACTAAAACAAGATTAGTGCAAAAGTACATCTGAACAGAAAGCATTTTATATGAGGCAATGCTGTCTGGATAGTCTTCAAAGCTCAGCAGGATAGAGACCATCAATACACAGGCAGCGGGAATAAGAATTAGAAGATAATATTCCAAATATGACAATCTCTCCCTGATCTGGCTGGATAGAAACAGTCAGTGGCACCTTCCTGCTAGGAGTCCCAGCCTTGCTGCTTTTCTTTCTGCTATAGTTCTTCTTTCTCTGTTTAAATTTTATCAAGTTGTATGACTTGGTATTTAGGCTGCTTAGAGTTCTCTATTGTTTGGCTGGAGGCGCTTGCCCAGCAAATCTGGTTTGTTATTAGACTAGACGTAGTCTGCAAGATGGTCCTTTTACTGACTCTTAAAGAAGCAAGAAGTATTTCTCCCTAAGATCCCTAGAAATATTCAAAAACTTGGGATTCTTCATATTGCAGTCTGCTGTTGTACACCTATAGTGTTTGAACCGGGACTTCTCCAGGCAGCACCAGTAAAGCGGAAGGACCAAAGCAACTTCTGCACTGACAGTGACATCCATCGGAAGGGTTAGCTGAATCGTATGAATTGACCGTTGAATCTCTGATCTTCTTTCGTAAGTCACATCTGTGAAATCACATCCTAAAGTTGCACTGGAGGCAACTTTATACTTACGCTATCATGACAGTGTTCTCTTCTCGTGCTCTTATGCCGACGAGGAGCAAAGTGCTTTTGCAGAACACATTCATTTTGCCTAGGCAACAGCACATTTAGAAAAGATCACAAAATGTTTGTAGCCTCTAATCCAAGAGACAAGAATGAGCTGTCTCTGCTCAGAGGAGCTCTAATTGGATTTCTGCATCTATTTAAATTAGGTTATCATCCAGTTGGCAGATTTCCTGCTTATTCCACCAGGGTGAAGTCCATCTCTGTAACTGCTATCAGTAACTTTCTTCTCCAGGGCATCTGAATGCAGTTCTCTGTCCACATGTTCATTTATCACTTTGAAGTGATGCAGGCCTCAAAATACGCTAATAAACTTTGGAGAACTGTTCTTAGGTGCCATTTAGCTGGACTCCTTATACTTGCCTCCGGTCAGGGTTTACTGCTTGGGAACTGCAAAGTGTATGCGGATAATTGACTAACTGATGAAGAAACTCTTGCCTTAAAATAGACGTTTCTTTTTAAGATACATTACTGTGGCCTTCAATATGCGTTGTCTCTCTCTCCGCTACACAATCTTTATAACAGAACCCTGCAGGTAGAAATGAAGAGTTCAGATGGTACCCTCGGCATCATGACATATGGGTGCATATATATTTTTTTTCTTATATTTTCATTAGCTTGAAAAACCTCCAGCTTGGTCAGACTGGCTGTACATGTTGAACATGGCAACATGACAAAAAAAAAAAAAAGTCCCCCCCCCCCCCCCGCCAGGCATGTGGTTGCCTCTTGGAGAGGTCCCGTTCCTCCTTTGCCATGACCTTGCTATGTGCTTTGGCCTATAATTAACTGGCCAAAGCTTATGCATCAGGGCACTGTTTGCTTCAGCTAATCGAGTCACTGATATATCCTGTTCCAGGGTATCGGCAGTGGCTTCCCAATGTAGCTCCTGTAGGAGTTCCTCGGAGGTGCCAGATAATTTCAGAGCAGGCAAATTCTGCTGGCAACAGCCAACTTTTCCTTAATGAGCGTGCCAACATTTCCGGTATCGAAAGCTTTATTTTATTTTTTTTTGTAGACTGCAAAATACTAACCTAGGAAAAAATGATAAATTAAAATCTGTGGGGTGAGACACGTCAAAATATGAGTTAACAACACCCCCACCTCCGACGCGTGCTTACAGTGTTTTTTGTGCTGACAACATTTTGCAGGGTAGGTGAAAGGAGAGTTTAACTTTTTTCTTAAATTAGTTCATATTTTAAATGTTGATGCTAAAATATGATGATCTATAGGGTAAATGAACCATGTTTTTTTTACTGATATATTTAGAAATTCTAACTAGAGCTGTCTGTCAGCACGTTTGCTACACAGCTCCTCTATTCCTGTAACTAAAGGTCGTATTTAAGTAGGCAAGGTTTTAGGTTTAGATGAGGGTACAGTTGATTTTCCTGTTGCTTGTGTCTTTAATCAAAATGTCAGTTTAAAAAATTTCAGTGTGCAGTTCTAAAGAACATATTCTTCCCCCAGCTACGAAGCAACAGTCTGCACTGAAGATGTTTAAGGTCCTGCCCAGATTTTTTTTTCCTCTTGAAATTTGAAGCCAAACACACTGTGGGTTGTATGCTGTGGAAAAAGCAAGCACTGGGTAGAAAATCATCAAGCATATTAAAAGACCGTTCTTATTCAGTCCAGGACTTGAACCCTACTCTATTTCCAGTTAATGGGATCAGAATAACTCTCAGGAGTTATATTTAAAATTCCCTTTAAGAGGCATTTAAAGCAGACTTTATCCATAGCCAAAATAAATGGATAACGTAGAGTCATCAGCTATTAATGACGTTACAGCCCAAACCAGACCATGGTTTTGCTGATGAGCTAGAAGAAGAGAAGAAAGTTCCTAACTGGTAACTCTGAGCTCTGGAGGAGTACTGATATGGAAGCTCCCCCAAAATGTAGTGTTTCGGGGTAAATTTCTACAAATATACTTGCTGGATGTAGTTAGTGGAGAGATGCAAAGGATATACGTTGAGTGTATTTAATTTAATTTGGATTTTTACAGCATTGAGGAACTATCACCAGGCAGATGCTGCTGACTGTAATAGCTCTGAGCAATATTTACAATATCAGCAAATAATGAGCTCTTCTCTCTGAGGGAGCTGCACTTTTACTACTTGGAAGTTCAGTCCTGGCAGTAAGCACCGTGTGTCTACTTGGTTGAACTTCTGTAGATCTTTCCCTCCAAAACGTAGTGCATTAGGTCATTTGTAGCAGTTTGAATATCCTTGGTGCCTGAGGCTCTAGAATAAATGTATTTTTCTCACGTGAGTATTGAGCATAAAAGTTTGTATTGAAAAATGGTTTTCTTTTCTCTAAAAAAAAAAAAAAAAGTTTTAGAGGAATAACTGAAGAAATTCTGTTCATGTGGACTTTTTCCTCTCTGCTGTTAAGTGAGTATTTTTTTGCATAGACATTTTCCAGCCTTATTTGCCTGGTATACTGCTTTTTGGTTTTGTTCCAGTAGGCTATCTCCACAGCCTGGTAGCTCAAAGTGGTTTCAGTATGTAGCTGCAATGTTACAGTTGTGAACAGCAGGAAATTCAGTTCTCTTCCCAAATGTTCTATTAGTGTTTCCTATACTGAACTCCAGACTTTTTTTTTTTTTTTCTTGGTCCACCTTTACTAAATCAACTGCTCCCAGTAGTCTGTTCCCTGGAGAACTGTAGCCGTGTAGCTGCTATAGCTCCTTTTTGACCTAAGGTTTGTGCAAGGCCCATTGCAAACTGCTGCTCTACCAATGCAATACGTTGCAAAAATCTAAAGCCCTTCTTGCAAACTTCCCTAGATCTATATTGCAGTATTTTTTTCCGTCTGGACATGTGTTATTCCTTTTGTTAAAGTCAGCAGGCAGCATTTCTGATGTAGAAGTAAGACCTTTTGGGATGAAGATTAACGCTTTATTCTAATATTTATTGCATGCGCCTGGAGGTACAAATCTAGCATAGGGTGGGTGGGTTTTATTTTTTGGTGCTTTGAGTTAAGAGGTTGAGATTACCTTTAACTTTGCTCTTATAAAATGTAAACTGCAGAGTAACAATCTGTAAAAAAGGGTTTTGTATATGACTGCGTACGCTGCGAACTACTACAGCAGTAACTTTGCTTCTGATCTAGGGCTGCATAACACCTCCAACTGTTTTATTGCATCTGCTATAAAACAAGATTTTTTATTTTCTGCATTCATGCATATTTGAGTAGCCGGCAGATGTTAGCAACAGGGCTTTAAGCAAAATGCTGGGCCGGATTCTGCATTTCACTGTGGCCGCAGCAATAAAGTAAACCTTAATACGAGCCTTTTCTGGCACAGCTTCTGTGCTGAGCTCCTACCTGGGAAATGTGGCTGAATATTTTTGAGGCATTTTGCTGCTCATGAGCTGTTGTACTTGCTTGCTGGCGTAGTTAGTGGCCAACATAGATCCACTGGGTTTGATTTGGCTGGAGGACAGGACCAGCCCATCGTAAAGGATTAGGAGGTGCACATGTAATTTAACATGCATTTATGTCCTTTCCCTCTAAGGAGCTTCTCTCTTGCAGCCGGTAATATAGGTTTTTCTGAATTAGGAAAAGTTTTCCAAAAATAAGGTGCTTTTTGCATGTCTTATATGAATTAACTTGTACCTACTGGTGCCATATTTGTTACCTTGATGGACCTAAACCAATTTGGTGATGGCTTACTGCTAGGTTCCCCACCTCTGGAGAGTAAAGATGATACCACCTGCTTTCTGTTCTGAATGTCCGTCCACATGCTTAAGTAAATATTCATGAAAATGCGCTCTCCTTGAGAAGAAAATAGTGTTGCCTTATTTTATTTGCAGGTCATCTCCTTTAGAAACTTGAATTGGAAAATACAAAATAAACCCCCTTAAAAATCAGAAGGACTAACAAAATGAAATGACTATCTTGTTTGAATGACTTTCTTCTGATGGCGTGAGTGTGACCGTTTTCAGTGCTTTTTGTATTGAAAAGCAGACGCATGTATAAATGTGTCTGGGATAGATGCCATTTACCTGAAATATTTTTGTATGAATTACTGAAGGAAAACTGTTAAATAAAATCTAGAAGAAGCTGTAGGACTGTACTTTGCCAAGCATGTGGGAATGGTAATCTACATTGCATGAATAATTTTTTTGTATTATTAGCCTGACGAATACTCTCTCTTCCACGGAGCAATAGAGTTAATCTTACTGTAGCTATGACGATGTATTTTTAGTATCAACTAATTTCCGAAGAGTTCAAGCTAAGCTTGTTCTTTTTTTCTTTTTTAAGACAGATGGAAAATTTACTGATGAAAAGGTTTTTCGGCTTTACGCTACAAAACGTACTATAGCATGATGTGAATACAGTCGTAAACGCAGAGCTCATTCACAAGGTGTTTGTTCCTACAACGAGACACTGCTTATGAGCATCTGGAGGTGCTCCATTTGTATTTGAAGTCCCATTATTGAAGGACAGCTGGTTAAAGCAATACTTTCTTTCTTTCTTTCTTTCTTTAATGTTCAGATGTGGCGGAGTTATTATCCAGACTATTCTATGGAGCTATCTAATTTGAATAGGCTGGGTTTTGCCAGAGAAAGCATGTTATCGATGTTGTGGCTGGCATGCTTTTCATCTTAATGGTTGTGTTTTATTATTGACATTAAAAAGGGGTTGAATGACTTAGTGAGCACCTGAGCTTTAATCTCTGCCAGACCTCTGTGTTGAAGGATCGAGGCTTTTTATGCTGTGAGTCTTTTAGTTCAGAGGTCCTCTTAGAACAGAAGAATAATATTGAACTCTCAGGTTCCTACAGTTTGCTGCCGTCATGGATGTATGTTCTGCTGCTTTTACCCCCAAATGAACTTCCAATGGGTTTTTCTTAGCCTCCGTGCTGATCCGTCTCCATCAACCAGGCCAAGTTTTCTGGATGCCTTCAAATTCTTCATTGCGCTCGGTTCCTCCAAAAAAACCTTTTATTTTTGTTAGTGTTGGCCTCTAAAATAACGGAGGAGGTCCAACCTCAACCATCTCTGAATTCCCTCCTGTCTCTTGTGGATGTTTTATAAACACGCTGCTGGAAAGACTGACCTTATTTTTATCAAGGAGAAAGTCTCATTTTTGAGGCTTGGAATGAAAGAAACGGCTGAACCCGCACCACTGCTTGATGTGACTAATGTGAAAGCTTTTATTATGTCTTCTCCTTTGGCATGCAGTTGGAGTAATGCTAATAATTAGAGCCTTTGTCATGAGGGTTTTGGGGACCTGTGGGGGTGGCTTGGGCTGAAAGAGCAGTATTTAGTCAAGTTTTAGCCTAGAAAGGCTCCAGTCTCACTGTGGCAGAGAAGAACCAACGAGCAGGGAGAGCAGGTTATCTGTCATCTGGTCAACCTTATACATTACCAGCCTTTTATTACCAAAGGCGAGAACAGCATCGGCTTTTCTGATGGCTTTTATTTGCTTGCAGTAGGAATGGGAATGACACTACGTGAAGTCAGATAAGGTTTCACAGGAGCAAATGTTTTCAAAGCAGTCTTTTTTTTTTTTTTTTTTTTTAAACTTACAAATGGTACTGAAAAGTCTGGCCTGCTTCACATCCTGCACTTCAGTAGGTCAGTACTAATGGATGTTGTTGTGAAGTCGTATGTTTTATTGTAATAATCCTAAAACAATCACAAACATAAAAATCCTAAATGTTAAAGAACTAAATTGGTGCTGTACATAACCTTGAGGTATACTTTAAGCACTGTAAAACAGAATATCCCTAAGGCTGGCTTTTTTTTGGACTTCTGAAGCCCCAGTTTGGCTATCTTTCAGAAGAGCATGATTCACTAACATATCTTAAAAAAAAAATTTTTTTTTAATTCTCTGTATTATTTCAACAAGATAAAACTCATTCCAGTGCCTGAGTTCTGCAGGTTGCAGTCGTCCACACGGGCTATGTCCATGTTAGCAGTTTGTTCAGCCCACTGAAGTGGATCCATAGAGTGAGAAGCTAAGTGCTGAGGACCTGATGTCCACTCTGGATGTGTTTCAGGGCTTTTAGCTTGGTCTAGGTCTAGTCCGATCCTATGGATCGAACACGTGCTAGTGTTTGAAACTGAAAGCTGGTTCAGGAGGGACAACTGGGAGTTGTACCTCAAACTCGTTCCTAGTGTGCATGTACTTGTGTCTGCTGAGTGCAGACCAGCTGGTGGCAAAGCCTTCTCCATAAGCACATACGGTGAGGTGTTAGTGCAAACAAATCTTCCCAACTGTGCTAAAGGTTACCTTGCTCCTTAGATGCTCCTTGTGTGTTTTTTAATTTAGCTGCTTATAACAATAGTTTTGGGGTTTTGTGTTGAATTATCATGCGATGGTATCTCTGGAAACTCCTTAAATTCCACCTCCGGAAAGTAAAAGCCAAGCAAACTTACGGGGAGAAGCTGTGTGCTTTTGTATTCCCACAAATTCAAAGTTTTAAAGGTATCGTACAGAGATGGCTCAGTAGCAAACGTATCACTTGGAAATGATTTTCCTTTCTAATTATCCTATTTAAGCCCTGGTTCTTAGGCATTTAGTATCCTCAGCTGTTCGTTTGCACAAAGTTGCTTTGGGAGGCTTTTTTAAAATACGTATCATAATGTTGTAGTTACGCTGCATTAGCAGGTAGCTTAAGTTGGACTTGACGATCTGAAGGGAATATTCAAGGGTTTGTTCAGCATATTGACTAGCGTGTCAGGTCTTAGCAGTAGTACCTGAGTGTGTCACAGCGTGTGGGGAGCACTGTAGTGATAGGAATTGACAAAATCTCAGAAAAATCAGGAAAAACACCTAAATGGTTTGATTCTTCCTTTTGTAAGATTACACTTGCAGAGGCGGTTCTGGAGAAAGCGGGTTATGCTGCATCTCCATTTGCATAGTCCCCCAGAGAAAGCTAGAAGGGCACCTCTATTTTCTGTTTTCAGATACAGCTATTTCCCTCCTAAACTCTTCTAAAAGTGGAGAACTTGAGACTTCTAACACAGTTGCATTCAAAACCAAAACTACTTGCATAATTTTTTGCAAACAAGTAAAATTTTTTTGAATATTCCACTAATGAGCAGTCAAAGGAATGAATGGTGGTGCTATTTTTGCAATGATGGTGTCTCCTCTGAGTCTCACTGCCTTTGGAGTTTGATTAACACAATATGTGAGGGCATTCTTTGAGTATCTCCTGCTTTTATATTTCCCATTCTCTATCATTTAATAGAAAATTCAGTCAACTAAGAAAAAGCTTTAAATTTCTATTTCCTTTCAGTTCTGTATGTGGAAGATATTTCAGGTAGCTGTCTTAGTCTTTGAAGTTATCATAGACAGGAAACTCATAGCTAAAAGAATCTTGCAATCACATGGAATCTACTCTTTAATTAAAACTTGACCTATCTAAAACTTATTTACAGTTTTTTTTGTTTAGTCTTTTATAGTTGACTTTTATCATATTTTGGGGAAAAACCCTGGAGTTTTTGCAAAAAAATGCGGACACACTGGAACACTGCAGTTGTACTAAACTTCGCATGCTACTAATGAGCTCAGTTGATGGACATGTTAATAAATCTTGCCTTTCTTGTTGTAGATCCAAGGAACTAATAAAGGAAGCAATCCTTGACAACGACTTCATGAAGAATCTGGAACTGTCACAGATCCAGGAGATTGTGGATTGTATGTATCCGGTGGAGTATGGCAAAGACAGCTGCATCATCAAAGAAGGAGATGTGGGGTCCCTGGTGTATGTCATGGAAGGTATGGTTTAAAATGCTAGTATTTAACATTACTCTGTTTTGTTTTTTCACCACATAGAGACTAAAACATGGAGGAAAAAAAACATTACTTCAAAGAAAGAGATTAAGGACACTGTCTAAATGTTTGCTGGGAAATTGCAAGGACTACCCTTGCCAGAAAAATTCATGCTAGAATTGTCTATCTCCCTATATAAAGAAAGATGGTTAAAACTTAACTTAGCCCTGAGATCCATTAGAATAAATCTCCACCTACATATAATCCTTTGGCTTTGAGGTGATGGCTTGCTTTTTAATTAAGGATTTTAAAAAGGAGAATGATTTTATAGAAATGGAAAATGAGACTTGACTGTCTCATTGGACAAGGACAATATAATAATACCTCCCTACCTTATAAAACACTGAGAGTAAGTTGGTAAATATTAGTAAAGCATATTGGGATCTTTTCAGAAGCAGTGGTATTGTGCAACTAAAAATAGTATTTTTCTGCCTTGTGCATGAAATGTGTAGTGTATGTAGTTTGGCATGCCTGATTTGTCGCAGTTTGTGCTTCTTAGGGTTTTATTTTCTCTTGGAACAAGAGTGAATGTTCTGTTATTTTTGGGGAGCCATCAGATTTTTGAATCTTACGAGCAGACCCTTAGAGCTGTTGTCAGTGTGCTGCTTCTCCAAAATGTTAGCTGTTTGTGTTTTGTATCCTATTCTTTCGAAGTTTCCTAAATCTCTCCAGGTCTAAGAAGGTATATTTTTTTTATGTCTATGTATGTGTCTTCTTTTTTCTTCTTTTTTTAAGCAAGTATATGTTCTTCTGTAGGAATTTCCATGCTGGATCAAACCTCATGTCTATCTACTGCAGCATCCTTTTTCTATCAGTGGCTGGTGGTAATAAGCTCTGACACTAATGGCACTTTTAATTCAGCTAGCACAACATGCCAATTTTCAGTTTGATTTGGTGCAGTCCAAATGGGTAGATGCTTTTACAGTCTCTTTTTGCTCCTTACCAGAGCTGTCTGGTAGACTCGTGAGCATTTTGGCCATAAAAAACGTCTAAGAAGAAAGGAGGTTTTCCTCTTGTCTGTGTCTTTTGAGCAAATATGGGAATATGAAAGATTATATGTAAACTTTTGTGTGTGTGTTAATGTATGAGTATATGCAGAAAATAATTTCTTAAATTGTTCCTTTAAACAAGAGGATTTTAAAGGCAGTAAAGGAGTCTTTTAAACATAGTTTCCTGCCAAACTCTTAATGCTGTATAGTTGCAAATGCTCTCTACTAGTTTCCTTAAACAGCTTTAATGTTCTGTCCTTTTAAGGTTAAGTCTTTTCTCGGGACACAGATTTAATTCCTTCAGCTTTTAATATTTATACATTTTGCACATTCAAATGGTATTTTGTGTTATGAAGCAATGGGAGATTTCAAAGCAAATCATGATAGGTTTCTACCCCGACGTTACATAGAATGATTTTGTTTTTTTAATCCTCTCTTTGAATGCAAAAACTATTTTAATGAGGTTCAGTATCTGTCCTATTGCTCATAACATACTGTTTTAAAACAATGCTTGAATAGTATTATTTTTATGGTAAAATGTGTTAGGATGTGGGTATTTTATTATGCAGTTCTGATTCAGTTTTCCAAAATACTGCCATTCGGAGGCATGTCTGCCACGTGGCTGGCTCCAGACATCGCGTTCAATGTTGTCCCTTGACAAAACCTTGTGACAACATAATACTTTTAAAATGAGCATGTACTTATCTCCTGTTAAATGTCTTCACATCCTTTGGAGAGGTCTTTTAGGGGCTTTATAGGTAGACCTCTTCCAAGCACGGTCTTGGCAACTGAACATGGCTTGGTACTGGAATGACCCTTTATTTAATACATCTGATGCTTTACTGCTACTGTGACTATCCTAAATTTACCAGACGTTTCTAATTGTTGCTTGAAGCTCCAGCCTTCAGTTCTTGATCCCTGTCTCCTAAAACAACTCATTTCAAAGGCAGCCTCATATCTTTTCATGCTCTTCAGCCTATTCTCGTTCCTCCTGCAGCTTTCTCTGGAGGACAACAAGACTTGGCTCTCCCCCAGACTCCTCCTTTGGTCTTATAACTTAATTTATGATTGTTTAGATAGCTCCCTAAATATACAGAATGCTTTACAAACAAAATTATGAAGAGTTTATAGTCTATGTTTAGACATAATGCAATGAGTGGTAATGGAGCTGAAAGATGATGTTATCAATGAGTTGGGTTATGGTTATGACAGCAGGCTTATTTGTTCATTCTGGCTTATTATTCTGTATCTTTTCAGTTGCTCCAAAAAACAAATAAACAAAAAGCAACAACAAAAAACCCCTGATCATAAACTCTATTGTTTGCAAAGCTCTACTGGAAAAACCTTTCTTAATGAATCTCCTAGTTGAATATCAAGACTTTATTTTCTCAAAGATCACATAAACACTGCAGATATTTCTTCCCTGGATTCGTTTTCCTTCCTTGTTTGGCCTTATAAGCATTTTTTTTTCATATTTATCAGGGTTATTTAGAGCATTTGATAACAGTTACTCGTGCATGTTTCTAATTTATGGTTCAACACTTAGATACAGCCTCTTGCCAGAAGTCTGAGTTCTCTGTTGGTGATGTTCCCTTATATTAAATTAAATCATAACTTAAGATGGATTTGAAAACATCCATCACTTTCACTGATATTTTCCATGCTATCTTTTATCATTACGGAGCCACAGTAATCTGTGTTTCGCGTTTCCCCTTACCCCATAAGGCGTATTAGATGTGAAAACTCTACTAATCTTGGTGAGACATTTCTAACTTTCATCGTTTGGGATTTCAGTTCTTTCACCGTGGATGTTAAAATATACATCTGTGTGACACTTGCTGTGTTCAGTGAATTTTAAAAGCTGGATAGTGATAATTGCTGAGTGCCAAACTCTTGCTGCTTCACTGTGGCTTGGTTATGCTTTATGAAGGTAGTTCTGGGGCTTACTACGGTCCTTGGAGTGGGAATGGTCATGTATTGTACCTTACTGCACCTTAGCAAATGACAACACAAAGATTTGGGAAAAGAATTGTGATTCCTCTTTTCCATTCCATATGTGCTTCTAGCAGAAAGGTAATTTGCTGCTGGCCAGTATGATGTTTGCACGTAGAGTCATTTTTAGGCATGCATTTGTCCAGCCCGCTCCACAATAGCAGGCTTGGCATCTGCAGAACTTTCCCCTCCTTTCATGTGCTATCATGCATGTGATGACTTAAACTTTGTATTTTTTATCCTATTATGACATGCCTTGCGTTAGTCTTCCTGCCCTCCTGTATTTATCATCAGAAGCCAGAGCAGCAATGGTAGGAACAGACTGGACTCTAGAGATGAAAAATTGGCTAATATAGTGAAGTCTGAGAATGCAAGAGGAAAATCTTTGCCACATAATAGATAGAATAATGGAATGTATAAAACTGTAGTGCTGGGCAGGAAGAAATGAAACGCAACGTAGGAAGATAGATCTTGGGGTGTATTAGGAACTGAGTTTTAGATGAGGGAGAGAAGAAAACTGAGGGAAAGGTACTCAGAGTAGGAACAGCGAAATCCTCATAGAGGGAAATTGGAATGAGATAGTGTGTTCAGAGAGAGACTGTTCTTACCTGCGGCTTGCCAGATAGACGCAAGCATGAAGTTTGAGAAGCAGGGGCATGCCTCACATGTGCCATGGTTCAGCTGGATCAGATTTTGTCCGATAGTCTCAAAAGGCAAGGAAATACCCAACAGACTGAGAGAATCCCCATCCGAACACTCTTTGGCCTGAGATGTGCTCAGCGGGGAACTCACGTTTTATGGTGTTTGTACAGAATAGCTCTTAATGTGCATAAGGCTGTGGGAGAAGTTCTGTTAGTTGTCTCCTCTGTTTTCTAAACCCAGTAACTGAGAATATGCTCTGTTCTTATTAGAATGTATATTGTTCTAAGGGTGACTGAACAGATCTTTTCTGTCCTTAAAACTGTTTTTTTTTCTTTTTTTTCAGAGCCAGAGAAGGTTATCTTCACTGGTCAATTGTATTCTGCCTCTAAAAATAAAAAGCTCCAAAAAAATTCCAAGCTCTAATTTTGCAGATTTGCATTGGTTGACTTAAAGCGTCCTTTGAATGTAACATTTTTTTTACAGTTTTCCAAAAGCACTTAAAAATGTGAAAACCTGAAAAGATCTCTCTCTGAGCTGGGGGAAAAAGTGGCATTTTCATGATTTAGATATCTACCGTGTTGACAACTTTGAGTTATGTGTGGGTGTTACCTCTCACTAATGAGGATAAATGTGATATCCCACATCTAAAACCAAATGTTTCCTCTTGTGCTCCCTCTCAGTCTGAACCTGTCAACTGCAGTATGTCATATTTGATGGTTGTATTATGAAAGGAAAATATAAAGTGAATCTGTAGATGAATCAGGTGATAATGTACAGGTTCTCAGCTCTCATGCAAATAGCAGTCATGCCATTGTAAACAGATGTTCTAATTCTTTTAGAAACTGTATTAATAGGTCTAAAGAGCACTACTTTTATGTTTGTTGCTATTCCCATGTAGTATAGAGAAATAATAGAGCGAGCAGGGTGAATAAAAAGAAGATTTATTAGTCTTCCTACTGTTAAAATACTTGAACTAACTTTTTTGCCTTTTTTTTTTTTTTTTTTTTGTATTTGTGGTAGCTGCTGTAACATCATCCTTCGACTGTTTGTTCTTCTGCAGTTTAATATAGAGATTATGCTCCTGCACTAGAATTTGAGAATGCGAGCTGGAGAAGAATAACCCTGTCAGGGCCCCAGCACTGGAGGATGAAAAAGGAAGAATTGGCTTTAAGTGCCCATGCTGAATAACAGCAGAACTTCCTAGATGCTTCCCAGGCTTTATTTTAGTAATTTTCCCCCTTTTTACATTTGCTTTCACTTTGTCTTCAATTGTGGAGAGTCCCATTTTACATTTAAAAGAGACTATTTTCTACATCATTCTTTTGAATAGCTTCTTCAAAGCAATGAAACTTCTAATTGGGCCCTCCCAAGGGATCACATTTTCTTGGGAGTGCAGAGACGTCTTGGGAAGGACTGTATTCCTAGAAAGTGCATGATTTGTCAGAATTTCAAATTCAGCATTGACAGGGGAAGACAAATAAAATTTCTGTAGTCCTTTGATCTACAGAGAGAAGTGCAAGAGGTCCTGGAGAAACTGCCTTCAGAGGCAGCGGAGCTGTCTAGTCTCAGATGGATGAAATCCTCAGGACCTCAAAGGAGCTCTTCAGTCTCTGGGGATCTTTGCTGTCGAATCAAAACCAAAGCAGGCGTGTGGATGCTATCTGTCTTCCCCAAGACATTGACTCGCTGCTGCCTGCAGATTCTCACAGCCTTTGCCCGAGTTTTGTGAAACCGTAAGATATTATCATCAATCTATTGGCCAACCTGCTTATGCACATTATCACTTCTGACGGTGTCCTGAAGCGCCTCACCTTTTTTACCTCCTTGTTGCTTGTGGCAACTGCATAATTGTTTCCTCTAACTGGACAACGATCATGTTAGGCTCTTGGATGTTATATACTATTATCTGTATATTCTACATTCAGTCTGCCTTTATCACCCTTCCTCTGACCCTTCTTTTGTTCCTTTACTATGGACTACTCTCATAAGGATCTGGTTTAATAGGACATAACTGCTCTTCTAGGCCTAGGGTGTTCTGAGTCAGTTTCTTTTCATCTCAGCGAAAGGATTGAGCAGGACTGGTTTTTTTTTTGGGTTTTTTTTGTTTTTTTTTTGGGGGGGGATGAAAAAAATGGAGATCAGAGACCCATTTATTTTTGGATTAAAGTAGGCTAAATGCCTTTGTTCCCTAGTGCAAGTCCGGAATAGTGAAATGGGGACAATAACACTACTACCTCAGTGGGGAGACTGTATCATGTCACTTGACCTTCAGCATGTTTATTTTCATATTACAGTACATCCTGCTTGCAAGAGGTCCCTGGGTTTATTACAAACTACTACAATTGCCATTGCAAAGTCCAGATGTGTGATGATCTCCTGGCCCCGTTGGTATTCACCAAAACTGTGAAGATGGTAACCATTCATCTCAGAAATCTGTACAGATAATTTTTGTGGCTGCTTGGTGAAGGGATGCTGTCTTGCTCAAATATCAAAATCTCTCTAGTCCAGTCTCTCTAGTTTTTAGTTTATTTACTTTCTGAGGCTAAGAGTAAATATACAGTTTCTGGCTCAGTCAAGTCCAGAGTCATTAGCAGATCTCTGTCTCTGCTAGAGTGTCTCAAATTAGTCTCATGCTCTGAGATCATACTCTAAGAGATGGAGTTGACTCCCTACAGGCAAGGATTTGCCTGGTTGCATAGCACATGTTGTTGTGTATGTCCGAACAATATCCTCACTAGACTTTCTCAAAATCTCTTTACTCTTCAGATGACCAGGAAGTTCCAGCCTTCTTGATGTAGGGCCAGACTATCTTCAGCATTCTTCCAAATATATTCCTGGTGGTGTAGCTGGGTCCTCCATTTCCACTTCCCTGCATCTCCCAAAGATCTTCGGGAAGGTAATGATAGGTTCGCCCACAGTAATCAGATCTTTTCTAATATTGTGGAGGCAATTCTGGTTTTAAGACTTGTTCTGTCTTTCAGTGTGAGTGTTTTGTGTTTTGGGGCCTACCTCAGTCTCCAAAACTCTCCTCAGGAGATTTGGATCTGTCTTCCTAAACAAATAGCGAAAAGTCACATCTCATAGTACAGATGTTAGATGACTCTTGAGACTGGAGAGCATTTACTCTGTGTCCGTAAGGAGCAGTGAGTAGGAAGGAATCAATTACACATTTACAATGAAGTGGGATTTTTTGCACAGCACGCCAACAAATCATTAACCTGTGAAGAAGCTACCTTCCGCAGGACTTTGTATTAGTTTTGTGAAAACATACTGTGGCAGCAGTTCCTGAAATGCCTATTAGCCACGTCACCTATTTAATGTTTTCTCCAGCTTTTTCTTCATCGCATTACGTACAGTTGGTCAGGAGTGAGACCAAGGTTTTTCCTGCAGTCAGAGATACTGTTTCTCCCTGGATTCTTGCAGCCTACCTGGATTAGCCATTCAAATCTTCATTTTTCTAATGGAGATGAGTGGTTTTACTGGTCATCTCCCCTCTGTTTGGGAACCTTTCATGCTGTCATGGTTGATCCCTCCTCACATCATCCATCTCTGGTGAGACCACAAGGTATCAGGGCAAGACCCTGCTGTAAGGCTCTCTGTGGTTAAAATGTTCTCTAGTATAGATGTCTTTACTCAAAATATCGCGCTGGTGTATAGTGGACTTTATTAGGACTTGCTGGAGTGACCAAAGGCAGAAATAGGTATCATTCCAGGTGAGCAAGACACCTCATGGTATCTCTGACACACATTTCTCTACAGGTGATGTGTGCTATGGCCTGGAGTTGCATGTGCCTCTTTGCTCAAGCAAGTGCCATTGCTCAGGCTTCCATGTAGAAAGTGGCATTTGGTAGAGCCTTCCTTCAGGTGGTGCTTTTGTAGGACTTGAAGACTATCCCTTGAACTGCTTGGCTGCATAAAAGAATATTCCTAGAGCTTATTACAATATCAATTTACATACGGGTCAAAGGAGCCTTAAAATGAGCTATGTATGTGGGGTGTTTGCACCTGGCGCTGGCTCTCCTAGACCTCAAAGTCCTGGGAAAGAGCTTGTGGGGCAGAGGAGCGAGGAGGTAAGATCCCGAAATGTTGGATGCTAGTAAGTAAGTTTTTTTTTGTTGTTACAGTTGCCTTTCTGTTCATATTTCTCTCAATTTCTGTGGAGCTGGCTCCACCTCTGTCTATGGATATGCTCAGGTTTGTTTCTAATATTAAGTTGACACATTGAGACTCTGTTTCATGTCTAGTCTTCATATTTGCAAGAAATGTGTTTAATACTATGTAGAGATGTGTTCATCTTAAGATAACAGTTTTATTTTTGGTACTGTTTAGTAATTTTGCTTGTGTATCACTCTACCCATAATTCCAATCATGCCCTTGGCTAGACATATGATTAAAAAAAACCCCAATAACTTTTTCCATATATTTATATAAACTGTGTCTTGATCTACTTGGAAATCCTGAGAAGATTTCATTGTAAATGATACTAAAACCCAGAAAGTGTATTTAGAGACTGGCAGCATAGGAACAATAATAATAAGAAGAAAAAAAGACTTCTGTGGCTTGGCAGTTGTATACTTTTTTTTTTATTGATGCAGTGTGAAAACTTGCAGCTCTAGAAAATCACCGCAACTTATACACTGAATCAAAGAAGCAACTGTATGTTTCCCGCAGCAGTCTTAGTCTTACTCTAAATCTCCTTTGGCATTTAACTGAGGACTTCATGCATCTTAATAGGTTTTTTTGTGCATTTTACAAGAAGCTGCCAGCGTAAAATTGGAGCAGAAACCTATTTGGTCTTTGTGAAGGTTTCTTAATTATCACTTATGGAAATTGGGCTTTAGTCTAACTACTTCCATTTGGAATTACTATGATGATGATGATTTTTTTTTTCAAAGCCCTCTTTTTGCTGGAAGTAAAAATATCAGTTATTTGTTGGTAATAAATAATAGGTATTTATAACATAGTATTTTTAAATAAATGGGTGAAATGCAGACTTGTGTGGCTGCCAACCCTATATTAGAATGGTTTGATTTTGGACTATTAAGGCCTACCCTATGTGAACACTGTGGAAAATATATGAAAAGAAGCACTTAAAATAGCATAACAAATTATAAGTTGTTTCTAGCAGTCTTATAGGTTGAGACACACCAAACGTTTAGCTGCTCCATTCACTTACTGGATGTGGTATTAGAGCGCCTTGCATGTAGCCGGTCTTAAATCGGTATTTATGCAACGTTGTTTTAAAATGTAGTACAATACCAGTGGAAACCTTGCACCTTTATAAATCTTGTTTTTTGGTTTTATTTTTTTTTAATTTCACAGCATCTTAATGGTTAACTCTTCTAAAGATAGTTATTTCCTCATCCCAGTGACAGAGATGGATAATTGAATAATATGAAGAATTTTATCATTAGCACAGTGACGGTGTCTTACAGGCGATGATTGTGCGCCTGATTAGATAGAGGTTGATTACTATATGAAGTAATTATTGTTTTAAAGTTACTGAATTACCTCAGCACTTTAAATAATTGCACAATAAGAATGATAGAGGTGTATTAACATAGAGCTATAATACTTCTTCAGTGTGTTATACGATATTCTCATTACCCTTTCTCCTTAAAAAATAATCCCAATGAAACGGGAAAGTTAGTATCTATCTTTTCATAGGGTACTACTTTCCTACCAGTCATTGGGAAGATTGCAGAATGAGAGGGAAAACAGGGCTTAGAGGAGAAGCGGTATCATATTTTATAAGAACAACAAGAGCATTGCTAAGTCCTGCCTCATGTGGTTGCGAAAGGAAGTTTTCTTTTAGCACTTGTGATATTTCTAGGGGAGCTTTCAAAGTGAGAACGCAGTTGAGCGCTGTGCAGGCAGGAGTAATGCAATGTGGTCCATGGCCCTTTTCCACCTCGGACAAGCACGGGGAAATGCTGGCACTGCCTGCGAATGGCTGTCCCTCCTGGCGTGTAGCCGTAAGGAGATTTCCGTAACGGAGTGCAGAGCTTCTCGCTGGTTCATCTGAACAAACTGCACTTAGGAGTGATTATTGCTTTGGATAAACAGAGGAATTGAAGCTTTTTTGTCTCTTCTGACAAAGAGGCTGAGGAGAGGGACTTTGCCAGATTTGGCAGTGGTGTTGGTGATGGGGCCACTTGCAGCGACCTGTGTCTCAGTGGTGGCTCCTGGGCACCTGGTTTCATCTTCCCAGCACTGACAGACAAGAATTGAGAGAGCTCTCCTACTCTCCCTGCTGCATGTAACAATTTAGGATGATTAGATAATTCATGTTGGAAGGGACCTCGGGAGGTCCCTCATCCAACCTCCCGCTCAAAGCAGGGCCCGCTCGGAGGTCAGGCCAGGTTGCTCTGGACTTTATCCAGTTGGGCCCTGAGAACCTCCAAGGATGGAGACTGCCTGACATCCTGGGCATCCAGCTTCACGGCTTGACTGAGATGTTGCATGGGGTGAGCAAATAATCTGTAGCCCACTCATGTTGATTTTGATACGCTAACAGTTTTTAAAAACTTATTTTATGGTAAGTAGCAGCAAGAGAATGTACTCAAACTCAAGGATACTGATTGCTTTAATCCTTTGTGAGTAATCAACACCTGAGCTGTAGTTAGTTTAAGCCAGTGTATGTTTCTGGGGGAAACCACAATCAAACAGGAGCTAATGATTTTGGTTGTATCAAATACTTCCTTGTAGCTATTTAAATGATTAAAAAAAAAAAAATCAGGTTTCTTGAGGTATTACCAAACTCTGATCAGCAGAAAGGAGGCACTGTACAGTGTAATACTTTTATACGAGTACTGTCGAGCACCCAAATAGTTTTCTCATGTATCCCTGTCTCCTATTCATAGTTAGTTACTACTCTGGCCATTTTGCTGGTCATATCTTGAACTTCTCAGAATCTTAAGTTCCTGTTTTTCAGTGTAATATTGAACAAGTCTGGAGCAAATGCAAAAGAAGTTGAAGTCCTTCTTGCTAGGGAGGAGTGTTCAGAATTTATCATCAAATAGATACAGTGTTCTGTAAAGGCATTTGTACAACCTGTTTTTTCTGCAGACAGCCAAATGTTTATTTTTCCCTCTAATTCCCATTCAGAGAAGAAAAGGCATATGGGTAACCTCTATAAAAAGATTCCCAGGGTGTAAGGAACAAAACGAATATATATTTTTTTCCTCATATTAGATCACGTCCTATTTATTTTTGTATTTCTGAGTGGTTATGCAAAGACCACTCAGGGTTTTATTTACAAAATAAATCGGTTGGATAAAGACTCATTCATTTTATTAAAGGCAGCTAAAAAGGGAGGCACAAATGTCTCTCTCTTCTCCCCCACAGTTCCCTGAGTCCCTTTTACTGAAACGCCCACAACTGAAATGTAAAATAAAAGGACTTTTCATCATAACAATATACATTAAAGTGCCTGGATTTTGGCCTTTGTTTCTGCCCATTAAAATACATGGCTGTTGCATGTTCATAGCAGACTAATATAAGTTAGTCTGTGTATGTAGATAGAAAGACTCTAATGTTAGCAATCCAAAGTGTTATTAAAGGAATACTGGATGCAAAATGTTCTCTTTTGTTAGCTGGCATTTGGTTCATTTTGGATTGCTTGCTTAAAAAAAAAAAATCCCACCCCATCCTCCAAGCCTCATGTCCTTTTATACTGCTCTAAGATGTCTAAAGAGAGCTTTAGAGCTGGAAGTAAGCAGTTTGAAGATGAGGAAGGAGAGAAAGGTCTCCTGCTTGTTCTTTGCACTGGAAAGTCATGTCATCCCTACCTTGAGATTTATTTTTTTCTTTTTATTTGCTTTTTCTTTTTTCTTTTTTTATAATGTGTAATGAAAAATAAGAAAGTGGAAACAGAAAAATTGAGACTTTTGGTCTCTTGAACTCCAAGGTCGCTAATACTTAATTGAAAAATGAGCTGAAACGGAGAGGGAAGAAGTCACTTTAAGCTGTCTTGGTGACCCTGTGCGGCTGACCCTCTGAGTGGCTGACTCTGCTGCTCAGACTGACTCTCCGGTTCACATTCTGTGCATGCAATATGATCTCGGAGTCTACAGGCCACTTCCTGGGGTGAAGCGGTGCAAACAGCATTGCTTTTAGCTCTTTGCTGCTGCTGTTTTTTCTGGATTTGGTGCGAGTGGTAACTTGCAATCACCACCGCTTCCTGCTGCAGTGCATAGAGGAAGAGGGATAAAATGGGGAAGCCCAATACCAATTCCTCCCTAAATCACGGAGATGAGAATATAGAATTTGTCCATATTCCTTAAGTGCTTTACCTTGGTTGAGCATCTTTATCCTAGGGAAATTCAGCTTGGATTCATCTCCCCACCACGGATCAGTGGAAAAAAACTCTGACTTATTTGTGTGGTGAAAGCTCTTTGCAGTCCAAAAGTTAGACTTAGCACAATCTGAGAAGAAGTAAAACAAAAAGGGAATAAAGTCAGTGAGATGTGGAGATTTTTGATTGCATTCTTCAGCAAAGTGTGTTTTTTTTTTTTTTTTTTTTTTTTTTTTTTTTTTTTCCTGGCTTAATGTGTTCATTCCAACCTCAAACTTCTCACAGATCAGTCTTGGAAAATTGAGAATTTTCTTTATAGAAATAAATCTCTTTGAAATATCAAAATGTCAGACTGTGTTCTTCTGAAATAACAAACTACAATGTATCCTCACAGCTGCTATTCCTAGCACATCTTGTCACAGATGATAATTAAATGCAATCTGAATATATAGGAATTAAGATTGAAAAGCTAATAAAACAAGATGTTTGCCATCCATGTGCTAAGTACTTTATATCCCCTTTGTTCTAACTGAAAACAGCTATTTTGTGCAATGACTAGAACATGAAATAGCATTGTATATGCTTTATCATATTAAAAGTGAAAGCAGCAGCTGATGTGTGAGATGATGCAGACTTTGAAAAGCAATAATCTTGTTGTAGTTATGCAGTTGCGTCCTTCCAGTAGAGATCCATGAGGAACTGTTTATCATTGCCTAAATGATACTATCCCTTATCTTGAAGCAGGAGGAAACTTGAAAATTCTTTTTTTGCCTGGATTTATTTATTTTTTTTTGGTAATGACTTAGGTTTAGAGGCTTTGAGTTAACCATACTTTGGGTTGTGTCTTGTTCTTGAGCTACTTCCAGCTCTTATCTGGATCTGTCATGACTCCCCGGGGAGGATGGAGATTTCTAGTGGCTTATAAAAAAACAAAACAAAACAAAAACTTTGTTCATAAGTAGCTGGAATCCATGGAAAATATCTCTTGGACATTCAAGTGTGGGTGTTTTATACTTAAATGGGCCTTTTCAGGGCGTTCAGCCCAAAACATTGTGTTCTTTCCTGTGTCCTCTTGTGGCTAGTCTTATTTGCAAAGCAAGTCAAATGGTAATATGGATAAATGATCTTAATTAGGAAGTAGGGAACTGCCAGTGCCAAAGCTAACTTCATCAGTGCAAACTGGTCTCTAACGCCTGAGATTTTCTGCAGACCTGCTATCCCTGTGGCTCACGGAGTATTTTTTTTTTCACCCCAAAACCTGGTACTTCAAGTGATCCAGTAAAGTATATAGTAGTCTATGGAGTAGACACTCCACTTTGGGCTAAGAAACTTTCATTTCACTTCCCAGCGCAGACCTTTCAGAGCTGTGTGGTCAAAATGTCCTAAAATGACAACCATCTCCAGACATCTCCTTTAAACAATAGTTTCCTGTGTTGAAATTGGTACTGAACTGCATTTGTGGAAGGTTTTGCTGAGGAATGTGTTTATTCCCAGCTGGTACAAGATAAGAGAAGGATGCATCCTTAGTAATGCTCCCTTGGAGGGAACAGCAGGGCCTCTTGAGCTGCATGATGAATGAAAAGAAAGGAAGTTTATTTTCTGCTTTTAATCATTGGTTCCTGCTTGTTATCATTTGTCAGCTAAAATATCTTCTTGGTGCATTGTTTTCCTTCTTGGAAAATGCAAGCCTTTTTCACAGACTAAGCTGAAAATAAGAACTAACCTTGCTCATAACTGCCTCTCAGTGCAAGACTGGTAAATAAATGAGAGGTCCCAGAAGATTCCCTGGCTGCTCTGCCCCTTCTAATTTGAACAGTAATTTCAGCTTTCCAGCTTGCTTTTGTAAAATAAATGTCTTGTTTAACTGTCAAAACAAGCAGGGCTGTCTTGTCTTGTTGGAATTGTGCTGGGAGGAGGTTGAAGAATCATAGAGCCGAAGATGTATTCTCAGTCCTTCTCCTCTCTTCTTTCTTGCAAGTCTGGAGGATTTGGGGCCTCAAAGTGCATCCTCAGCAGCATCTGGTACTTACACTGAGCAAAATGTAGCGTGTCCCTTCTGGTTGGTAATTGTGTGTCAGACCAGCGGGATCAGAAGAACAAGTGTGTCGGCACCTCTCAGCCCCTCTGCGGGGTACCCGGGACCTCTGCCACATTTCTGCTAGGTTTTTTTGGGGGGGATGTCATTTTAGGGCAAGTGGGCTTTCTTTTCTATTGCCATGCATGAGGATGGCAATATTAGTCACCAAAAGATTTTGGGCTTTTTTTTTTGCTTTGTTTTTGCTAGATCTTGGAAGGTGTCTGCTCATTTCCGAGCTGCAAGTTTGCTCTGATCTTTTTCTGTTTTTCTGCTGTGATTCTTTTTTTTTTTTCTTTTTTTTTTTTTTCAGCCTAAAGCCTGCCATGACATTAGACCTCTTATTTCTCACTGGACTGTTTAAAAATTGGTGTTCTTGTTTTCTTAATGCTGTATTTGAGCAATTATGACTGTATATTAGCATGCAGAGCCAGGTCCTCGGGTGACATAAACCAGCAAAGTACCATCTGGTGGAGAACTGATGGCCATCTCCATACTCTAGGAGTCTGGTCCCATATTCTGTGCTGGCTCTTAACATTATTTACAATAATGAGATGAACAAGTTAAATGTTCTCTTAACATTTTGTGCTCAAATAATGGAGCTAGAAAGAGAAATGAAAGCTTAGGGCCAAGCAAAACAGAAAATGCTCATAGCAAACTAAAGCTAATGGAAAAAAATGGTTCTGTAGAAAAGTGTATTTACACGGAGACATTCAGAGATGATTTCTTTTCACTGTTAGCCAGTAAGAAATAAGAGCTTATTAAGTTAAGCAACAAGATTAATGGCATTCCTTAGGTGAGCAATGTCCAAACTGCTTAAGGGTTAAAAACTCTCACTGGGCTGCTGCTAACCTTAAGTAAATGACAAGACTGATGTATTTTAAAGTGCAGTTTAATTTTCCAGTTCTTATGACATAGAATTGGCATTTAGCATGCATTTTCCATAAATATTGCATTGTATTGCAGCGCAGGAAAAGATGTAGTGAAGGCTTATTTCACTGCCTTACGGTTTGTTATACTCAGCATTCAATATTATGCAGAGAGTTGTCAAACTGCGGGATATGTGGCTTGAAGAATCGCTCGCATTAGAGAATAGAAATTAGTCAGTTCTCTCTCATATGTTACAAATTAGGCATTTTTAAGAGCTCCATAAGGAGCAGAAAGAAGCATCGTGTATAAAAGCTTGCTGCTGATAGCTACATTTCATGTCAGCGCCGCGGTGAGCAGATCTCTCAGTGTTAAATCGTCCTCCAGTCTTTTGAATGTTTGAATTACCCGGGTGTTTTGTTCACCGAATGAGCAGCGGTCCCTGCGCTGGACCGAATGCTCTGATTTAGGTTCCAAAGTGGGTTTTTGTCACTAGGTTTTAAGTACCAATCTAGTAGGTTTTGCCTCCTCGTCTGTTTGCTTCGGGCTTTGCAAACTTCCGTCGCGGTTAAATGCAGCGCGGTTTAGCCTTGAGGCTTTCTCCTAAGCCTCGCAGAGTTCCCTAAGCCGGAAGAAATCCAGCTTTACAGCACCCAAAAAACATTTAAAAAATAAATAAATAAACCACACAAAACCCCGCAGTGGGAAACGCAGAGCGAGGTCTATCTCCTTTCCCTATGTAGGGGCCTTTGCCTCGTAGCTGGACCCGTTTGGCTAGCTTGCTGCGTGTCATGTTTTTAAAACGCATGCCTGCATGTGCTCATCGGGAAGGGCGTGAAAGCTTTCCCGGGAATCGCCTCCCAAGGTCTGTAACGATTGAAGGACTCGGTTATGGCGATGGCAAAAGGTTGTGAACGCGCCGTTATAAACCCATCGGATGAATCCCCTTATTACAAAGGGTTATTAAACCCGTCTCAATTACCCTCGTCTTCCCGTAAAATCAACTGTGTCTAGACCAACGAAGGCCAGTGTGTTAGAAGTGATATGGCACCCGAATGACGGAAGAAAAGGGTGAAGTTTGTTTGCTCTCTCCTCAGTTCATAGTTTTCTTCCTCAAATATAGGAGGGCTTGCAGCTGGGTTTCAGGAGCAGGAGGGGATCACTGTGCTCCTGGTTTTGCTGTTACAAAGCAGTAAGTAGGGAATTTCATAGGTTGACATTCATGTCTTCTCACCAGAATCTCCTCACTTCTGCAAATAACAAAATCAGGAAGGGAGGAGAAGGAAAAAAATCCAGACAAAGCTCTGATAGTGATTTTAAAAATGATCACAGAAGGGAAAATTTCATTACATAAACTGGGGCAGGCTAAAAAAGGCACAACCATAGCTCACTTGTCACTTCTCAAATTCATAACTAATGCATGTGAACGCTCAGCGTCGACTTCTTACATCCCACGAAGGCGGAGGGGTTAGCTGCTAGCTGGCTAACACTAGGCAGCTTCAGTATACGATGGCCGTTTTTACCAGGTATGTGGTTTTTAGGTCACACACTTGCCTTATGAACAAAAATAACATTTAACCCTGCTAGCGCAGCAAAACTTTGGAGAGCAGAGGATGGGCTTGGTTCCACCTTGTCTTCTGCAGCCTCAGCAAAGCCGTTAGCTGAGGTCCAGGTGTATCTAGATGTTACCACTAATGATCTGGGAGCTGGAGAAAATGCTGCTTTATATTGAGGAGGAGGAGCTTGAATTTGTATGTAGTTCTGGCTGCTAAGAAAACAGTCTTGGAATGTGTAACCTGAGCACACCACTGATATATGAATCCTCCTATTTTTCTCATGTAATCCTCATATTCCGATTCCTGGGAATACTCTTGCTTCCCATTATAGTGCTTGAAAGAGAGAGCCTTAGGCAAAATGTGCAGTTTGTTTTCCTAAACTACTTTTTATATGCATAAGAAATGTTATACACAAAATAATATATATTAAGTGATTGGATGATTGAAATATTTGCTTGAAAAGTTGGTGTCAGCAAATGCAAAGAAGCAGCTCTAGTAGATAAATGCGGTGGTGGGATTTAAATTAGCAGTTGTACTTGGGAAGGAAACTTTGGAGTCGTCGCTGTGCGTTCTCTGATTATGCCAACTTGGTGTCCAGCAAGCGAGCAAAAAAGCAGACAAATATCTTTGCTTTTATTGAGTTGAAAGCAAACCGGAAAACACTGTCACTGACTGTTTAGCATCATGGTTTGTCTCTACAGGAAGAGCTTTGTGCAATGCTAATCCCCTGTCAAAAAAGGTATGGTAAAACTGCAAAACAGAGAAAAGGATGCTTGGAGGTAGAGATTAGTTTCTATATGAGAAGAGACTAGCAGACTAGGAAAGAGGCAACAGGAGAGCTAGAATATGATGAAGATCACATGTATTGTGGAAAAAGTGAACAGCAAATGCAAAATTGCTGAGGGGTTGTCCCACCATCCAAGAACTAGGAGGCACCAACAGATGCGACCAAGCAACTGGCTTTAACAACAAAAATACATGTTCAGGTGATGACAGTACTGCTAATGGGATACATGAAAGCCAGAAATATAAATGGGCTAAAAAAAAAAGGATTAGATATTTCTAAGCAGAACAGTTCCACTCCTTTGTGTTACACTCCATTGTCTTTGTTTTATAGCATATCAAAAGCTTGCTTGGCACAGGCCCATAGCGTGAAACACTGGCTCCACTGGAATGAGGCAGAACGTATTAATGGAGCAGCTGAAATAAGGACAAGGGATGCAAGTCCACCGCCAGGCAGACGGCATTCAGGGTCAGAGATGCGATGGAAACATTTATGCTGACTGCTGTTCAAACGCAATGATAAGAAGAATGGAAGTTTTCTGCAGAAGTCCTGCCAGTTCTGTGTTTTGTGCTCGAGAGAGACTCAGTCATGAACTTCGTACACAAATTTCCATTAGGCAATTTTTTAATGAGCGTAAAAGCACTTTTTCCTTCTTCCAATATGTGCATGTTTTTACAGAAATAAGCATTCTGGAGAACCGTGATTTTTATTCGTTTGCCTTAGTTGTCTCCTAAGGAACTTGTTTAACTATTTCTGCTATGTGCAGAATGTTTCAAACGTATCATGATGTCTTCTAGACTGTGTAATTGCTCATCAGTGAGTGTCCTTCTTGGTCTCAAATTTGAGTGTAGCCTTCTGAAAAAGGCAAGCCCTTGAGAAACAGAAGTGTAATGCATTTGATCTGCTGGTGGCAGATTAATAGCCATTATGCTTCTTTAGAGGAGTGTTTTACTAACCTTTTTACCTTCTCTTTTTCCTCCTGTTAAGCCTAGTGTATACCAAATAAACTTGACTACAGCATGCTGGGAGCAGGCAAGAACTGAACTGTTCAATGTCTAAACTTAATCTCAGAGTATAATGAGGAAAAAAGTTAGGTTTCCTGATGGCGGATGATTGCTGCTGTGCTAAAATGTTATTGCTGATTTCTACAGACTGCTTTGATTTCTAGCATCATTCTGTCATACCTTCAGGAATGGAAGCTATGAAAATGCCCTGTTTCTCCTGGTGATGTTGGAGCTCTCAATGTCATGAAGTCAAACAGATTAGGAAAAAAAAAGGAAGACTTGAGTTAATCTTCTAGAACTGTTTGTTGCTACCATGTGTCACAGTTTCAGTGGTTTAACTGACTGTTTTCTGACTGAAGGGAACGTTGCTTGCTAGGAGACCATGACTTTTATTTGCTTTCCAGTTCAACGTAAAAGAAGCTTCTGCTCTTTGAGTGCTTAACACCTGCTCATTCTGTGATAGATAAGTGTACGCCTGTCTTGTTCTAGTTGGAGACTCGGACATAACGTTTTGGTGGGATGCTGTTTTCACTTAGTGTTATCTTGGTGCTTCCTTGAGGCTTGGATGAGTAAACAACTCTAGCTCCTCCTCAATGCTTTCTATCACAGCAAGAATGTTTTTCCACTTTCTCTTCCTCCAGTAAAGAGAACAGAGTTCTTAAGCTTACTGCCTTCAGTCTATACTGGTGAAGAACTTGAGAAAAATGGTGACTGCTGGATTGTTAACAAAAACTATGACTGCTTAGGCACCACGCTTGAATTTACTCATTAGTTATTCTGCCATGGAAGAAGGACATACAGATGGAGCATCTATCTGCAAGCCTTAACTGAAAAGGGAAGCTGAGTACTTTCTCTGCTGGTACGTATAGGAATAAGCTAAAAGTCCTTCTAGTATGAGTCTGGAGACCTCTGTGATGCTCTTGATGCAGCTCTTGATAGTCAATCGTTTCTGCACCCCAGGGCATACATTTCCCTGAAAGGCTAAGGACGCAGCAAAAAAAAAAAAAAAAAAAAAAAAGGATGAAAGAACTGGAGGAAAAAAAGGAATCTTCCCGACGTGGAAATGTGCCAAAATGTGGACAGTGCATCAAGCATATGAAGCACTTTGTGGCCACTTGTGACTAGCAAACATGAATCCTGGAGAAGGAGCTTTCTTGCCCTATGACTAGGCTTTCTATATGCATTGAAGTTTCCAGGGAGCATCAATCTGCTTGTGTAGGTGCAATAGACCCTGGCTTTTTGTGTGTGTGTGTGTGTGTGTGTGTGCGTGTAGCGTGGGCTCACTCTGAGCATGCATGCCAACTCTTTTGGCTGCTTCTTCCCTTGTCTGAGGAGCACCTGGGAAAGAAGGTAGCTTGGAGCAGCAAGCTGCTGGCTTCAGTTCTCCCCAAAGCATGTTCCTCAAGCTTGTTTTACAGTTGGCTGTGGGAAGTGATGCACCTCGTGGTTGCATTGGCAGTCCCACTGCCATATGGTACTTGAAGAAAGGCAGGGCAGTCAGCCTATGTATGCCAAGAAATGGCCCATGTGTTATGTGAGAACACCCAAAGCCTTCACCTTTTAGGAGCAAGAATTCAGTTGTCATTATAAAATACCGTTTTGTAGTCAGCAAATGGAGCTGACCTCTAGTGGGACACACAAATGACACCAACAGAGTTTGCTGCAAGGCAATCCAGACCATAATCCTACAACAGATGTGTTTACTCTCCATGTCTGAGCAAACTCTAAGGCATAAGAGGATTACAAATATTCTGGAAGCTAAAATAGTATCAGAAGCGCAAATTTGCCCGGGACAATGTTGGCGTCTTTACTTAAGAAACTATATACGTAAAGGACGGCTGTCTTCACTGATAGCTGAAAAGCTGGTCACTTCATTTGAATTGCCACATAATAGTGTAGCTTGTCAGGTGTTACATACACTCAAGCAGATCAGAAGAGTTTTAGAAATGCTCATCAGCACAAAGGAGGAATCTAAGGGAATGGTCTGTCTCACTCAGTAGAAGATTCACAGGTTCATCCATATCTAACAAATTTATGCCTAACTGAAGCTCAGTACATATCATAGTGTCAGTTATACTTAGAATACCTGAAACCAGTTTTCTGTTCCTTTGAAGTCCATCTAATAGCTTTCTATAATACAGAGTAACACTTCTAATATGCTACTGGACAGAAATGGTTCACAGCATCCCTGTTCTCAAAAGTATTATCCATCAATGTGAGTCTCATTTAGGAGTAAAACCTTATTTTCCCCAGGTTTAACGGCTGTTTGCTGAAGAAAACTCAAGTGTCCATGTCTTGTCTTCCATAACTTTCTGAGGGAACAGGAATTTTTAGTGGTGGTAAGCTCAGCTGAGAGAGTCTTCATATTAAAAGCCTTGATGATGGAGTCGTTATAGGCCACATCATAAAAGCATGCTAAGTAAATCTGAATTTTCACTTGACTTGCACAGTACCTACAAAAACTGCAACCCTCTTGTCCCAAAGTTTCCCTCTGTCTTCTAGATGCAGAAGCATTGCTGTTTGAAAAGTAATGCTTTGCTATCTTTTTGCATGGTCAGAACAAAACAGTTTTAGGGCTTTGTTGCAATTCATAAGCTTTTAATCTTTCTTAAAAAAAAAGGGGGGGGGGGGAAAGAAAAGGCAAAAAAAAAACCCCAAAACAAAAAAAGCAAAACAGTTCCAGACCAGCGTAACAAACTTCTGGCTGGACTGCAGCAGTACTAACACTTTATATTCTTTGGCCTACTGATCTCTGTCTTTGAAGATATCCACATTTTTTTTTTCTCAACCACCCTTCTAAGTGACCTTCTGATAGCAGTTATCTGCAAGTTTTCCACAAAATCCCTGTCAAGCAATTTTTCTTGATCTCACGTTGTACTTCAAACTTCTTGGCATAACGGAGACTTTCAGTCTGAGCTTGTAGATGACTGTCCCCATATGGTGATAACAACACTAAATGTAGAATTGATTTTTTTTTTTTTAGATGGTAAAAGTAGTTATTTCTTGAAATACTGAATTTATGTACAAAGCGGTATCAGTGTTTGATGTGATGTCTGCCTTGGTGTTTTATTAACGCGCTCTTTAATATAAAGAATATTAACTACACTTTAAGGGCCAGGTGCTTCAGGCTCCTTTCCACAATGTCTGCTCTGCAGATGCTAAAGTCCACAGGTATTTTAGGGAGCAGTTTGCAGTCTCCATGAATCCCCAGACTTGCGGTATAGGCAGTTGCATTTGATGTGCTAAAAATTCTGCTGGATAGCCCTGCTCCGCTCGTGCTTCTTGCAATATCGAATGGTTTTTAGGCAGGGTACCTTGTCTATGAATTTCTTAGAAGCATTTAAGTCTGCTTTCTGTTTGCAGTATTTGTCCTGCGGATGCAGATGTAGAAATTTTTCTCGGTGCTGAAGAGGTGGTGTTGGAGCTTTGTTGTAAATTTTGGACCAAGTTTTCAACCTTAGATGCCCCAAGTTGAGGTGCTTAAATATCTGCATAAGCATTTTAAGGCTTCTGGCCTGTCTATGTAGCTTAAAAAAATTAATTGCTGTGCCCTTATCTTTCAGGTGTTTCACGGAGGGCACTTCATAGTACTTCAGATAAATACCTGAATGAAATCTGGCTTACCTTGGCCGCATTATGTCCAGCCATCTCCTGTAAATAGTTTGTCTCCACCTTCTCCTGTTCACCTTCAACAGAAGTTTTTCAGTGTATACTTGTGGAGCAATGACTCAGAACTACCCGACTGGGCTGCCCCATCATCCATAAACGTAGCACCTCGGATTTAGAGCGTTGCCTTTATACCCGTGATTCTTTGGCCTTTCTTTCTCCCATAGCACCTCCCAGTCAGCTCCAAAGCTCTCGAGCCCTTCCCCATTTTCTTGCCTTTGCTCAGTGGCGTTTACCAAGCTGGAGCGTAATTCTTGCAGTGTTGGAGCAGCTGGATAACGTTGTTGACAAGTTTTAACAAAGAATTTACGGGAGTGCTTTGTGCTTTCTATTCTCTTCCTTGTGTAACAGTTTCCCCCTTTAGCTGCTGTTGCTAAGCGGCCTTAGGAATTTGCATTTTAAGACAACCCGAAGCTGTCTTCATGTAAAGCACAGCCTCAGCAAGTGGCCCGCCCTAACCTAAAACGGGAAGAGAGTTGAAACAATTGCTAGTACAGTTAGTATATTAATCATGACAGCGAATGATTTTTTCCAGCTGCTATGTGGGGCTGGAGGAACCCATTTTGCAAGAGGGACACAAGCCTCCCATCAGCGCTCTAGCAGAGTTTAATAACGCTGAAAATGGTTTTGAGTCACGGCCGATACGGCTAAGGTTTTGGGAGGGGCAGTGGGGGAGAAGAAGGTAATGCTAGCTACACAGAAGGGCATCTGAAGTTTGTCTTTCAAAAGATATTGATTCTTGCACTGTGGGAGCCTGGAGAGTGATAGAACTCCAGGTGGGATGTGTCCTTTAAGTGAATGGGAAAAAAGAGATTAGGAAGCAGATAAAGCAATTGAGAAAAGTGGCAATGGAGAGAAAGGCAGGGTCTCATTGAATACTGTAACTGAATAGTAAAATGGTGTTGTTAATAAAGTCAATGTACCTATTTTAGTCAAAAAGGAAGTTGAGAGTTTTTTTTTTTTTTTTTTTTTTTTTTTTTTTTTTGTTAAAGGAGCTGATACAGTTGGAAAAATTGGAGGCTCCTGGGATTTGAGGGTCTGTCTTTGAATCATGTAGATGTCCTGCCTCAGCATCAGCCTTGGGATAAGTGGGCAAAATAAGAAAAATGAACAAAGCCACATGAGTAAATACTAAGCAAGGTGATGGAGTAGGACTCCATGGTAAGATCAAGCTAGTCGTGTGCTGTCAAGCGAATTAAAAGCCAAGTCACCAAGGCTGAGTAAAATGTGGTTCAATAGAATGACAGGGGTGCCATAAATCTGAAGGTTTACATGATGTAGCTCTAGGGTCACACCAGCCTGGTGTGCCCAGAAAGTATCATGCTTTCTTGGAGAACCGGGGGAATTGCATTTAATCTAAAAAGGAACAAAACGAAACTCAGTTGTCTTGGTTGGGAGAAGAAGAAATTCATTTTTAGAAGCAAAGCAGTTTCATGCACAGAGCTGAATTAATACAGTCAGGTTATAAGTATTCAAAGCATCTATTCAGAGTGATCTGCAGACCAAGAATTAGTGGCAACCTTTGTGAAGAATTCTGAATGAACGTATATTGGGCAATTTCATAATCTTTTCATCTGTAATTCAGGTAGAACCATCCAATTTGTTCTGTTTCGCACTATTAACTGAACCCTATGTAAGGACAGAGTGACTGAATATTATATTGTACTTTTAGGTTTCTTCTTGCTCTGAATGCTTTCTCCTGTGGTCTCACACTCTGTTATCTTGGCTTTCTTTTATGCTTGATAGAGTATCTGCCAAGTCAATGTTTATAGTACATTTGGGTGCTGGTACACCCATCTGACAATGTAAATCAGCTCATCAGGAGAGCAAGCGTTGCGGGAAGCGGCCGCCCTGAAACGACGAGGTCTGCATGACTGTTTGCGCGCACTGCAGGAATCATCTAAAGCCATGTAGAAGTAAGCCTCGGGCTCCTCATTCACTTCTGTTCACCTCTTTTCATTACCTACCCTAAGCTGCTGTGACGGGAGGGCTATGATAGCTCTTGGTGCTGAATTTACAGGCAAACGGGGCCAAGGATAACGGGGTGGGTAGGACCTAGGGTGGAACTACTTGAAGGCTTCATGTTCCTCATCATGCCTTTGGCTGTATGAAAACTCCTTCCAACGCTGATGTTGCGTTTGTTTTGCCTGAGATGTGGGAAGGTCCCCCCACCTCAGAGACCCTCACATCCCCCTGCTAGGCCCCTGAGTAGCATGACCATAGTGGGTCACCTTGGGTTGAGTAGGTGCTTCTAAGGGGACCTCCAGGGTACCTGCTTATCTGCAACTTGGAAGTTTAGTTGAAAGGTAGAAATGAGCAGAGCACTCCTCTCAGTTGATCCAAAGAACATGCGCAAGAAACCGAAGCAATTCCTTCGTTTAATGCATTTCTTCTTCATGCTTCCTTCCTGCGTTTTTTCCCATCTCATGGACTCTGAGTTTGTACAGGGCAGCTGTTTGCAGGGTTTGATGGGCGATAGCTCCACGGGAGCTGCAGATGCCAGTTTTGTATGGCAAATGAGTAGATGGCAGCTTCTGGTTTGCTCTTTTGATGTGACAATTTCATAATTTCTGTTTCAAGAGCAGCTGGTGAGATTCCTTTGCTCCCTGCTTTTTGTGACCATGTCCTCCATGCCTACATCAGTTGAAATATGCTTGCCCATTGGACCCTTTTTCCTTTGTCCGAAAACGCTTTTGCTTCTTCCGTTCCTTACCACTTTGTGTTTTTTGAATGTGTCAGGAAACAACTGTTTCATTTAGTGGGGGGAAAAAGCAGGTGCAGAAAGGCATTTTTTTTTCTTCCAGCTATTTGAAGGTGATATAGGAGATCGGCTTTGAAAGCATTAGAAGGCTTAAAAATGTCTACATCTTTCATGTGTAAGAAAGAAAACCTGTCTCTGACCTTTTAAGTAACTTTATTTACTTTTTCAAGGATACTTTAAAGAAAAAGAGAACAAGATTTAAGAGGAGTTTTCTACTTAATGGGTAGATAAAGTAGCTGATGAGGTGCGAATGTTGCTTTCTTAACCAAAAATAAACCCTGCACACACATAAAAACCTTTAGACCCGAAAAGCTCTCAGAAGCAGCTCCAAAGAAAGTTTGTATTGCTGGGTCATTGTTCCTGAATGTCCGATAATGTCAGCCAATCTTGTTTTTGTCTTTTCAACCACAACAGCAATGTCACTCCTGTGATTCACTCTGTCTTCTCTCACATTTCTGGCTAGCATCTGAATGTTTTCTTTTCTCCAGGCATCGAGGTAATTTGTAGAGGTGTTTAATAGCTGATTCAGATTTGAGCTGGCAGCAATTTCATCCTTTCAGAAGATGTTCAGAATTGCTCGGTTTGTGGCCTTTCAAAAAAAAAAAAAAAAAAAAGATCTTGTGGCAAGCTGGAACCATATGTTTATGAGTTTGTGTTTCTAAGTGGGTTTGTGTATCGAATATGATCTAGAATGAAGTTTGTGTTTTGCTTATGTGTGATGGAGATGAAGCATGAAGCCTGTTATTAGGCTTTTTATTAAGTTTTTTGAAAGATGCTCATATCCAGTTTTCTCCGAAAACATAAGGTTTTATTTATTGTGCATATTAGCAGAAGTGTCAGCTCTTCCTACAAGAAAAGAGGCTGTTTGAGCTCTCTGCAGAGTGGGTATAGTGATGGTAAATGGTTGGACATGATGCTGGAGATCACTTTCAGCTGTAGGTCCCCAAGGAGAGACAGATTAAGCTGAGTTAATGTTACTTGTCACATCATGAAATACTTATCACTTCTTCAGTATATATTGCTCTTAAGTAGACGTGACTTTCAGGACATCATTTTCAGTAAATAATTGGCTATGGAATGTATAGAGATATGAAGAAACGAGGTCCAAATGCCTACCAAACAGAGCTTCCCAGAACCCAAAACAGGGGAAGAGTTTGAATTACCTGAAATCACTTTAATCCATCTTTTCCATGGGAAACCTAGTGCCCAGCATACTCAACAGCAGAGTCGAGCATCATGATCCTCTACTGCAGTTCTGTGTGTGTGAGCGCTCTTAAATGAATTGCATCATACTTGCAAAGTTTGTGTTCTCTTGTGGCTATCATGTACTGCTCAAGGCTACAGCATGTGCTGGATCTTTTTTATTGTTGTTATTATTTTGATATATTGGTATTAGGGAGCTTAAGGCCTTTTGTGATTGTTCCAAAATGGGATCTGGTTTTTGCAAATTTTTTCTTTTTAAATCCTGGATGGCTTTTTATCTTGGATCTTACTCAGGGGAATTGTGGGATAATCTTCCCGGGTGTTTTTCAGAGCTTGCTTTAGCATTGCTAAATTATTCTGTAATGATGGAGCAGGTCCAGAGATGCAAAACGATCTTCAGAGAAAAGCTGTGGTCTATTGCCATGGCAGTTCTTACAGCTAGTGACAGAGTAGGGAGAAAGATCTGTGAGTGCATGTTCATGATCCGATGACATCTCAGGTATGTTTCTTTGCCATGCTTTGAGCAGGTGACCTGACACGGGGGTGGATCAGAGCAAAATGAATGAAGGGTAGGACTCAATCTTTCCTGACTTTTGAGGGGTTACCCTGTTGAGTGCTACAACAGAGGCTGCAGAAGGTATTTTCCTACATTACCGGCCTGCAAGACTGGAAAAATAGGCTTGGTGGTGACCACAGCAAGGAGGAGTGAAACTAAGCAATTAAGATTTGAAATTAGGTTTTGGTTCCTTAAGGGAAATCAAAGCTTGTACAGTCTGAGGTCATCAGAGATGTTGGTACATTGAGTTTGTCAGCAGTGTTGGTCAGCTGAAACATGATGGCTTCCCCAGGAATGAAACTCAAGTCTGTCTATAGGAATGGAGCAAGGAATATTCTTAACTCTTTGTATTATGAATTTTACTTCAAATTTTCTTCTACTTCTCTGGCTTATCAGAAATCTTGATAGAGTCAGGAATTACTTTCTGTCACCTGAAGTCATTCTAGGATGCTTGTGCTAAGTGAGCTGAAGGGCAAGTGTGGATTTGGATCATCTTTGCGCTACTGTGAAAAACACCTCCCATGTTTAAGTCTTTCATTTCACATGCTATTTGTGAAACCTCAAAAGCTTGAAACTTTGAGGGAAAGGTACACAAGGAGCCAAACTGTCCTTCTCTCATCCATTTCAGACACAAGTTAATGTAGTGCCTGAGGCAGATGCTGGCTGATGTTACTGTGCGAATGCAGCAGCCATAGCTGGAAATTGGTATGTTTTTCACTTCTCAGAGCATTCAAGGCAATGACCTCATCAAGCTTCAGGAGGATGAACGAGAAGAAAGACAGGGCTGCTATTCCCAAATTGTATTTTCCCTCGGAAAGAGACTCTCAGATGGTACTAGTAACCACTAAGCAGAGGGGAGCAGAAAGACAACCAGGTGGAGAATTCCTGCAGTGATAATGTAAATCTCACCAATTCGTATTTTGTTTGATAGCTTGCCTTGTTAAATGTCCAGAGTATTCCGAATGGGAGAAAATTTGTGTACAGGTGCACAGAGTTTCTGTATATGTGTACACAAAAATAGAGTTTTCCAAATTGGATAAACCCTAAGAGAGGGAATGTGTGATGAGTCTTAGATTTCACCTCTATACTGGAGATCTGATGAAGTTACATATGAAGTATTTGCTTCTGGAGAATTTTATACAGCAGATTCATTGAAAAATCTGCCATAACGTTTTGTGTAGTCTTGAACTAGGTCGCCCAGTTATTTGCCTATCCTAGCACCTCTTTTAATCATTTTCTGCTGTAATTTGGTATCCATGTGTCGAATTTCATTGTTCTTGCACCAAGCTGCTGGTATTTGCATTTGAATTACTTTGCTGTGTCTGTCCAAACTTTAATTTTCCATTTCACCATTCTTTTGCTGTTCCAGACAATCGAAGGAATAAAAGATCCAAAGTTGCTGGCTCTTTTTTTTCCCCGCTGCAAATATTGCATTGCTAAAACTTTCAGAGGAAAGGTTAGCTGTGTTTGTGCACCGTTATTTGTACTTCTCAAGCATCTCTAGAATCGCAGAGATGACACTGCAAGGCAGAAGGTAATGGCCAGCGCTGAGGACAGCGACGAGGACGTAAAATAGATTACAGATTTTGCGGCAAAGATCATTTTTCTGTCTGCATATCTGACTGCTCCACTGAACAGCGGGTGTCGTGTTGCATAAAGGTCTGACTCGAGTAGCCTCTCTTTCTCTAGGGTGTTTTAGGGCGTTTGAACGACTGGAGCGCTTTTTTCTGGTAACGCTGCTGTCAAACTTTCAGGAAGAAAGTGAAGCACAAATTTGGTAGCTCTGACTACAGACATGTGCTGCAGACTACGGTCGTCTTGAGAGCTTCGTTCAGCTGCTGAATGAACAAAATAGGCACTTTAGTAACCTTAATTAGAGAATGAGACTGCTGGACTGCTTAACTAAGAATAAGCCACGGTGGAAAAATAGGGTATCTGTTCCCATTAGTTAGGATTGTCTTTATGCTCAGGCTTTGCCAGTTCCATGGTTAAGTTAATTTACAGGGATGTAGTTTAATGTATCAATAAAAACTCAACGTCGCAGGCAGTAATTTGGTTTGGGTAAGTAATAGTGATATGGTCTCCAGTGACCGGAATGGCCATTTGGCATGTTAGCAGCATTTAGGGAAATGTGTGAATAAAACCGTTACTACTTACATGCTTTTTCATTATTCAAAGTAACTTGCTGTTTGGCTTCCGCAGGTAAGTATGTCTATTAATTCAATAACCTCCTATGTAAGTCCATCTTTCGCAGAAACTGGAGTTATTGATGTACTGGTTACAGTCTTACTCTTTTTAAGTTAAGTACTTTAGAGGTTATGTTGTCTTCCAAGTCTTTGATTCATTGAGGTAATGTTTGCTAATTTAACAGTGAAATAAGACTGAACGTCTAACAGCTTGCAGCAGAGTGGTGCTGGAGATGATACTGCCTGTTGTCCTTTTCTAAATTCAGTGCACATAGCACGGTTCTGGTCACTATAAGCAAGAACATTTAGAGACATAGCATGTCCTCACTAGGAGTTGTTCTAAGTTTTAGATCCTTAGGTTCTGGATTTCCCATTATTATTTTTTGCCATTACTTTTATTTCTTTAAAATTAGTATTGTTTCAGTGTATTTTTTGCTTATTCCCCCAAAGGATCAGTTTTTATAGGACCTGGTATTTATGTACAGAATGGATTGAGCAGGAATTAAAAAAGTGCCCTTTGCATAAGGACAGTTTTCTGCAGGACCAGAAATTGTTTCCCCACCAGCTCCAGCTAAGTACTGTTTGCACTTGAAGTCAGGACAGTTTATACAAAGTTAATGCTTTCCAACGTGATTAAAAAGTAAATAGTTGAGTGGTGCTCTGCAAAATGATGATGATGATGAAGAAGAAAGTGGAATAGCTTAAACTAGTTTTGTTTATGCTCCTAAGTTATTTTGGATGCGTATTTGCTACTGGCTACATTTCTGAAATCTACTTGCTGTTTTCCTGCTGAAGCAGCTGGAGATGAGATTTAGATTTACGTGTTCAATTTAAAGAAAACACGAAAAAATACTTGCCCAACCTTCTTTTTCTTTTTTTTTTTTTTTTTTCCTTTTTATTTTCTGTCCTCACAATTTGAACCAGGATCAAGAAGCAGGTTGAGTAACGGGGTTAGGGTGGTGTTAACAAGTGCGTTAACCTTGCTTCTGATTATTGTGATACTGTCCTTCACTGTTGTAAGACAGCTAAATGACTCCCTCTTAACTGAAATGCAGCCGACCTGGATGCATCTTCAGTTTGAGAGAAGCCAGAGAGTGGTGGTTGTATGTTGGAGTTAATGCATGATAGCAATGTATAGTATAATTATTACGGCTTGCCATATTCTTGGGAATAAGGGTCCTTGTCCTTGCCTCTTCCATGAACCATCAGCTTGGCAGTGCTACAACTACTTCAGAGATATTGGTTACACTAGGGTTTTCTGGCAGAGAGCTCATTTTCATGGTAATCTGCACAAGGGAGCTGCTTAATTCTCTCTCTTTGAAAGCACTCTGCACTTGATGCCTTTTATTGAAAAAGAGAGAGCAATCCATAGTGGGAAGCAAGGGTATGGTTGCAGTGATAATGCGAGGCGGGAAGGACTTTTTCAGGAATTGGCAAATACTTCTATTTTCCTTTCAAATTGAATAAAACAGAGGAGGCCCCTACAAGATGTTCTAGGTTCCCTGGCAAACGCTACAGTAGCAGCGACTATCCCGGAGTCTTAACGTTTCTTAGCGGTTAATAATTAACTCTAACAAATTAACTCAAATTGTGATTCATCAGAGCAGCAGATAAAGCTGGTATTGAATGATCCTGAAATCTGTTTTTTTTTTTTTTTCAGCATCGTGCATCATCCTTGCAGTGGCGCTTTCTCAGTTTATTTGCTCCTTTCAGTAGGCACCAAAAATGCTTATTGTTTTCCAAGGAAAAAACATTTTCTTCTTTTTCTTACCCAGGGGGATATGTGTCAGCATCTGAGGTCATCAGTCGCTCCTCTTCTTGTCGCCTCATTGAGACAAATGATTTTTAGAAAGAGACTTCGGATTTTCTTGCATTAAATGTTGACTGGGCTAACTCACTCTTTGGAGGGGAATAGATGGCATGCGAGCAAGTATAGTTTACTGCAAGCAGAATACGCAGGCAGCTTAACAGCGACCTCAAAATCCTGCCCATCATTTGTGACACTGGCCCTTATGGGATGTTCAGAGGTAGCAGGGAGGTGCCCATTTTTAGAGGTCCTTGTGAAAGTACCATCAAGCACGTACAGTACAGCTCTGCTTTATTAAAATAACTACTTCAAATTTACTACGGGGATGACTTACCTTATTTACCCTTGTTCTCAACTGCATATTTTGGAAATACATAGAAGTGAGGAAGCAACTGTGTTTGCAGTGGCTGCGTTGACACCTGAAAAGGTGTTTGCTTGTGACTTGAGGTGCATCTGTTTCAGAAGGAAGACTGGAAAGGAGGGGAGGAACACCATAAAACTTTGGAGTTTTGGAGCACTGGTGTGATTGCTCCCAGGTTGCAAACACTAACAACTGAATAAAGAACACATAGCACTTGGGTTACAGCTGACAGGTAGCTTAACTGGCAGAAAAAAATGTTTATATGAGCATATGTATACAAATTTACAGCCATCAGTGCTTTTGTAAGCATTCACTTGCTGCCTTTCAGTTTTCCATGAACCTGTGGCTTCCTCTTTTATTTTCTCATCATTTTTATCTTTCTTCTCCATCCTCTGCCCTCATGTTTTTCTTGCTTTGACCTCTTTTGATGATGGCTGTTAAGAGAGTCCCTTTTTGTTAGCAGCTTTCCTGTAGAAGTACACGAGCCAGGAGCTGCCCAGAGGTTGTAGAGGCTTTGGAGACATTCGAAAGCTTTCTGAATAGGATCCTGGTCAGTGTGCTCCAGGTGACCCTGCTTGAGCAGAGAGGTTGGACTAGATGATCTCCAGAGGCCCATTCCAACTTCAACCATTCTGGAATTTTGTGAAAAGAGCACATGTCCGACTAAACTTGCTATCAGCTGCACAACACTGAGGGTGGTGGTTTCTCAGTTGCTTCTTATATGGCAAAATTCTCTTGCTGTTTTTAGATGGTTGTGCTTGTTCTTCATCCAGCAGTTACCTAAGAGTTCTTGGATGATGCCTCTGCTGAGGCAACAACCAAATGAAGGAAGCCTGGTTTAGGAAGCTTCAGATTGCTGGCGATGAAAGGAGAAGATGATCAGAAAGCGAGTTGGCTCCAGAAAGCCAGTTTCTTCATAAATGCTGGACTGTGGAAGAAATGAGCAATGGACCAGGAGGGGATGTTAGAAACGGATGACCATGAAACGTGTTGGCTGTAGAGGAGAGAGTGACGATGGAGCCAAAAAAGCAAAGCCGTTGGTGTTATTTTTGCTAACTGTATTGGGGCAGGATCAGTGTGGACACTTGGGAAGGTGTTTTGCCTGGGATATAAAGCTGTCAATGGGGCAGCTCCAACAGAGGTACAGATCACAGAATCGGTAAGGTTGGAAGGGACCTCTGGAGATCATCTAGTGCAACCTCCCTGCTCAAGCAGGGTCACCTAGAGCATGTTAGACAGGGTTGCATCCAGGCAGGCCTTGAATATCTCCAGAGAAGGAGACTCCACAACCTCTCTGGGCAACCTGTTCCAGTGCTAAATGGACAGGCAACACACAACTTGGACGTCCCACTCCGTAATTCCTGTGACCCTTTGGACTAAACAGCCAAACCACCTGCCAGACTGACATTTCCCCGTGCCTCGCGACTTGTTTGACCAGGCAAGAAGTGTTTATTACGGGATTGATCAGGGAGTGATCAGGTAGGAACAGGGTCTGCACTGATTGTAGATTTGCAATTAATCTGTTAGTTTATGCAGGAAAAACAAGGCAGGGGGAGAACTGGTGCGAGGCAGGCTGCTCTGTCACTCCTCCTGCAAAGTGTAGCTTTAGTCTAGAACTGAAATTTTTTTTCCAGCGTGGCTTCTTAGTACCCTCCTACTAGTTTATACAATAAATTGCCAATGGGTAAAATAATAATGCAAAAATAAGTCAGCTCTTCTATTAACAAATCGCAGGGTTCGATCTTCTCGCTGCTCGAAAGGACTTTAGAGGAATTTGAAGTGCACTAATTGTGGCAGTCAAAGTTATGACTGCAGCTGGATTGCACCGAAGAGGGGGTTTCTTTTCATTTCCTTTATACTTATCTCTGAGGATTAAATTGCACAAGAATGGTGAGGTTTGCGAGCGGTGTTTTGCTTTGGAGTTTCCTTCATATTCTTCTGGTGTGGAGCTCTGTTAGTCTTTTATTTATTGGGTTTTTTCTGTGTGTGCGGGCAAACCTTTGAGTGGAAGGCCTGGAAACTGTGTGCTTTCCAGTACTGTCTTGCTCCTGGGTTAGAGAGCATTGAACCATATATATATATTTTTTTTTGATATATGGAGCCTTATTTTATGCTGTCAAAAAAAAAAAAAAAAATTACCTCTGTAGTCGAAAGTGTCTTTTACTTTTGGTTCATACAGCCCTTCCAGGAACAGATATTAAAATACTTATTCTTTTGTTTCCTATTGCAAGGAAACCTGTAAAAATGCATGTTTGGAAGTGTTGTTTTCTAAAGTAAACTAATCTGTAGCTGTAAAATAATACAAGGCTGTTAAGGTGCTATTTCAGGTGAAAATGAAGCCTGCCTCTGGCTATCCACTTCAGATGCTTACATCTTCCTGTGCGACAAAGTGCTTTCTTTTTGCAGCTGCATACTTTGGTAGCCTATGTTAACGTAAGAGTGATTACAAAAGGCACTTTGGAGTCTTATTAAATGACTACTCTTAATGAGCTTGAAAATAAAAATGGATTTTACGTTGCAAAAAAGTTTTTATTGCTAGCATCATGCGAGAGGCCACAAGGCAGAAAGCAGCCCAGGGTTTTTAATCTGCTCTGAATTGCGCTGTGGTGATAACACAAATGATGTTTACGGCGGTGATCATCTTCCACCCACAACACCTAAATATTTTTCGACGTTTCAAGGTTGCAAAATAGCAGCCACTGATGAATTTGCAGGTTCGAGGGATCTGCAGGTCTCTAGACTTCGAGGGGCTGCGGGTCTCTAGACCTTGAGGGGCTCAGGAGTATGCAAGAGGCAAATGTCCATCTGCAAAAGCTCTTGGTATTTACATGATGAGATGGGACCAACTTGGTTCTGTAACAGTGTATTTATCTATTTGAAGAAGGGAGACTCCAAAGTGGTTAAATCTTATCGCGTGGTGTTGCAGAGTCGATGGTAGTGACTCCAAAGTAAGTGTTGTAGCTCACCTTAATTATCTAAAATGTGTATTTTTATGAGTCAATGCAAATTTGGGCGTTTGCAAAATGCAAATAATGCATCTCCTGTCCTGTACAATGTTATTTATTTATTTATTTATTTTCTTACTGCGTTTCTCCAGTGGGCTGGGCACAGATGCCCTATGCTTCCTTTTAGCACTGGTCATTATTTATCTCCTTTTCTTTTTGATCTCTTAAATTACCCAATTGTTGCTAGAGTTTAGGAGCTCCGCTTATTTTTCTTATATCCCCAGCGAATACACGAAATATCAAACTCTCGGGCATTTTGGAGTGAGTCGATCTCTGACTCCTGTTTGGACAATCTGGTTCAGTCTGTCCTAAATCTGTTCCAGTTTATATAGATATTTTGTTAGCCTGGCAGGCAGGATTCCCCCCCAATTCACTAAAACCCTCTATCTTGCAAATATAGACATACATATATATATCTGTGAATTGCTGTGGCTTTTTTTGCACTTTGCTTTCAACTTACATGGAAATAAATCTGTGGTTTGTTTATTTGTTTGGTTTTTTTAAGTGAATCCATTCAGGAAGAATTGAGCAGCAGGACCAAAAAAAGTGAGAGATCACATTTTTCTTTCTTATTTTTTTTTCCTAATACAGCAATACAGCAAAGAATTACCTTTAAATCCTGAAGCTGATAAAATATATGAACCCTGAGAAGTGAAAAGCTCTGGCACTCGCTTTCAGGAGGAAAACAGCTTCCTTGGGTGTTGCTAAACTTAGTGTTTTCAGCAAGAACTGCAATTGCTGGGTTTTTTTCCCTTTTTTTCCCCTCAAAAAGTTTAATTTCTATAGCGAAGGATTTTGAAAACGTGAATAAAAGATTGCTCCATGATCCCTGCCTGGATTTTTCTTTTAAGTTATCAGTCTTAGCATTAAGTATTGTTTAAAAAAATGGCTTTTTGAGCTAGCTGAAGTTAGAAATACTGTTTCCTATAAGATCAGACAACAAGAGTTTATTAAACATGACTTGCAATTCTGTGATGCTATACTTCATCCAATGTTCAATTTTAAGAGGATCAAAGAAAGCCTTGAGTCCAAAATTCTTACTTGTGTGCATGATATCCCCATTCCTAAAGAAAAAATATTGCAAGTATAGTATATTAGAACATAGCTATTTTTTTTCTTTTTTATGTGTTGTTCCTGTTTAGGGCTAATTTCCAGCTGAATGTGTTTATCCTAAGATATGAAATATTCCCCAAGTGAATCTCTTTCCCAAAATAACCTTAGGTCAGTTTAGCCCCTTGCAGCACCGTTTTAAAGGATAACATGACCGTACATTTTTGGCCAGTCTTCTAAAATAAATCTGAAGGCTTCTCCAAGCACATCATCAGCCTAACATGTGAAAATATGTCCCAAGCTTCCTGACTGATTTTGACTAATGCGTTTTCACTAAAACGGACAGATTTTTTTGGCCCGGGCTACAGCTGATATAAATCAGCAGAACTTCACTGGCTTCAGCCAAGCCTCTCAAATTTATGCTTGTTGAGGATCCAGGCTATACGGAGAAAATCATTTCACTGAATTGACTACTGTGTCAAAAAGATTAACCAGAAACGTTTTTACCACTTCTGAGCGAATGTATGTCCACGGCAATGAATAGGTTTTCATTCGACAGAATGTGATTAACTAAGCTTGGCAGCTTCTGACAAAAGAAAAAAAAATGTGTGTGTGTGTGTGTGTGTGTGTGTGTGTGTGTGTGTGTGTGTGTGTGTGTATTTATGTATTTTTGTTTTAATCTGATATATTTTGAATTTCACTGAGATATTTCACCCACTTTGGTGTAGCTTGATCCGTTTACAGGAGCTAATTCCTCTAATTACATGGCTCCTCTTTGAATTTTTTGAATTTCTGATTGGGGAGATGTAGCTCGAGCATTTTTCTTTGGAGCACCGCCGAAAAATAAAAACAAGGCAATACATTAAAAAAGACTGAACTCCAGAAATTGGTGAGCACGCGCTGCAAAGGCGAATAACCGAGGGATGCTGCAGCAGTGTTTGCACACAGGTACGTGGTGCACATCTGTTTGCTCTTTTAAAAACATTCAGCTTTAAATAAACTCCATGCTGCCCAATTTAACAGTAGTGCTGTTGTGCTTAAGCCTCCCAGGCAATGTATATCCCTTAGTCTGAAATTCTTTGAAACAAATACCATGTTGGTGCATTCATGTAAAACAGTATATAAGGAGACTTGATGCTTGAGAAGACAACTTGAATACCTTTGAAACCAAAAGAGTTACAGCGAGAGAAAAGTGTAACACGAGTTAAATATCTTCTCCATGGTCTCTTCAACTTTTTTTAGCGTTTTCCTGTAATGTTTAATATTCAGGATGGTTTTCATCCGATAGTAAATGGAGGAAAAAATTGGCCCTGTCTTCATTTAGGTCTTAGTAATTGTTAATGATAAGGTTACGTGCTGTGCTTTCCGCCATACCGTATCTCTTGATGGAAGACATCAGCAATAAATATATACTTTTCTTTTAGCAGTATAAAAAAGTGCTGAGGAATTCTCACATGCATCTCAACTCATATAAAGGAGTCATTTAAATTTATCTTGAATATACAGGTTGGAATTGCATATTTTCTCTGTGTGATTGAATTCCCTCCAGTCTACCTCAATTTACTCACTAAAATAGAGAATTTTTATTCCTGTAGCGTGTCTGAGTCCGGGCTTGATCCTGTCTTCATCAAGAGCAGTAAGTAGGAGGATAATGGAGACACAGTTAGTGAAATATCACAGGAGCATAAACTTATTGCCCCAATCCTTACGCAGAAGAGCAGCCAGCTTACGTGTTTTCTTTAGGCAGAGGGAGGATGGTAGTACATTTTTATTATTGGAAATTATTTTCTGTGGAAGCTGATGAAAACACTATTTTTGGCCTGGAAAAGTGTCTATGGCAATACTTCCTGTGCTTTACAGAGAGCTCTGGATTATCTTGAATACAAATTATCCTGCGTTCTTATTAATGTGCTGTAATTCACTTCCTGACCCATCCTTCAGTGCATAGCATTTAACATCTTCCTTTGTTTGGTTCTTAAATCACTTTACCTCTTTCCTGACTCATGTATTAAAATTTTGGAGTGGCTGAGGCACTTCAGCCAAGTTCAAAGTATACTGATACATTAAATGCGTTTGCTCTAGTTGGTTTATGGAGATGCAAGAACTCCTGGATATTTGTTTTACAAACAAGCAAGCCAAATGCAGGTGAAATGTGGAGTGATCTTGACCCCTGTTAGCTTCTCTGAGCTGTAAAACGCTCAATGTTTCACAAGCAAAGACCTTGCCAAAGAAGCTGAGTTGAACTGGGTTCTCTGCAGAATAGAAATGTTAAAGTGTAGAAAGCGAAGCATCAGAAGGTTCAGGTTTGTGTCCAAAAAGAGATACCAAACAAATCTTGGCATTTGAGTTTTGATTTGTTAAGGATTATGTGGTGCTCTGGGAATTGTCCCTGATTTAAGCGTTTAATACTCCTCCCAATATCATGTTAATTAAACTGGTAAATTGTCTGTTTTGAGGCTACTTTTCTTCAGAAGGTCTGAACAAAAGTCACCATCTGCTACTAAATCAGTGCAGAAAAACAAGCCTCCCTCTGGTCTGGATCCCTTTCTGAGCTTCGAGGTCATTCTGGTAATTGCCTCGGTAAATTTTATGTGACCACAGCTTCAGCAAAGTTCTTCCCAAACTCCTTTTCATTAGAAACGGAGGAGGTGGGAAAGGCAAAACTGTTTGAACTTGGTCTTCCAGGGTGTTAAGTGGGGTCGTGGAGTCCTTTCATGTAAGAAATTCAATTTCAAGCCATAGGTAGAGGAGCAGACTGTTATCTTGGAAGCTGGACTTCTCAGGCGGTTATAAAACTTGGGCATCGTCCATGTCTTAAGCGTTTGTGATGGAGTTTATTATAGTTTCCAGGAAGCTACGCTGCAATTTTGGTGATGTTATCTTCAACACAACGTGGTAAAGCCCATCTCAGCTTGGATTTTTACATTATTTTTAAATATTTCTTTTTTTTTCTGGTGACTTTCTCAGGGCTCCTCTGAGGGAAAAGTCAATCATCTTCCTCTTGGTGAGAAAATTAAGTGATTGTTTGCCTTAATTGGTGCAAGCTCATAGCTGGCATGGAAAGTCAGCCTGACTCTATGTGAACGTTATTTTTGCTGCTCCTGTGTTGGAAAGCAACTGTGAAGCTGTCATCCAGTTACACTCCTACATGCTTCTATGAACTACTGCGCCAGCTGCCAAAACCCGACCAGCAATTTTGATTGAATAGTGTTTACTTGGCATCCAAAATGATATGGAAACAGGGCAGCAGCTGAAGTCATGAAAACCAGGGGACAGTTTCCAAGGACAGGTGTGGGCAGCGGCCAGATGTGTGAAAGGGATGGTAGGTCCAGCAAGCAGTCTTTAGAAACTAAAACAGTGAGGTTTATAATTTACAACCCGTTTTGGTTGAAGTTTTAACCTGTTTTACAGGCAAAACCCAATGCATGATTGCATAAAGAGTCACCGTTGCACATTAATAGATAATTAAACCAGCAGAGAGCAACTGTTGGGAGAAGGCTCCTGGTCTAGGAGAGAATAACAACTAATTGCTTCTGAGACAGCTGTATACTTGGTGTATAATACTGCTGTCAGAGCAATGAATGAATGCAGCAAGTGTGCTTAGTGTGATGAATATGACACGTTGTTTGCTCTTTTATAATGATGTTTATTAGCACTGGAAAATGGGTAGAGGTAATCCTCAGAAACTTTGAGCAGAAGCAAATACTGCTATTTTGCGGGATATGGGAGAGGGAGTGAACAGTAGTTTGAGATAATGTCTGAGCACGCTGAGCTCAGCACACAGAAGAAGAAAATCCACAGTAATTTAGAGATTTTCCTTCTTTCAGGGTATGCGTGCATATTTCGTGTTTTGATTTGTCTGTTTTATATGTCAGTTGGTAACACTGAGAGCAGCTCATAACAACTACGGAATTTAGATTGCGTTAAGGTTTATACAGATGGGGGTAAAAAATGATAAATTTTTCTCTGAGCCACCTATGGGATGTCCCTTGCACAAAACTACCAAGATAGCCTGAGAAAATGGTATGTCTCTTAGTTTTTCCGGTGCCTGTGATTTACTTGTTCTGTGCACAAGAGAAAAGGAAAGGAATCTTTTCCTTTCTTCCTCCACCCGTAGCACATCTCCAGCCCTTACAGAGGATCTAACTCGTTGACAAGGAAAGGAGGAGTAGCCAAGGAAATGCAAGGTAAGCTGTATAAACTCTTCAATTCACTTCCAAGTCCTGCTTTAGGGGATTCTTGTTCCAGACATAACCGAGACATTGACTGCTCGGGGAGGCTGTGGACTCTCCATCCTGAAAGGTGTCCAAGGCTTGGCTGGTCAAAGCTGTGGCTTCGTCGATCTAGTGTGGTGATTGTCCTGCTTCCAAAGAGAGGTTGGACTAGAGACCAGGAGAGGCATCATCACATCTGATCCTGAGATACTTCCTTTTCTGTCTCTAATTTTTCCAGTATCAATGCCTTTCAGAGAGAACAGATCTAAAAAGCCTTCCAGTGAGACTTCATGTTTTTTTTTTGTGTGTGTGTGTATGCTCCATCTTGAAATCCGTGTCTACAGCTTCTTTAAAGCTTTTAATGCTCCAAATCTTTAAAAGCTATTTGATGCTATTTCATATTTTATGCGGTGAAAGAGGCTATAGTTCTGCTGAGAAAGCTGTTATTTGGGTAATTCTTAGGAACAGAAATGGTCTGCAGAGAAATTGTCTTTACCAAATTATCCTGGGAGATGTTCTAAGAGGCTTTTCCCAAAAGACCAACCATTTCAATTTATTTTTTAATGTCAGTTCAAATTCTGAACGTAGTTGGTGCTCCTTCTACGCAGAATGAAATGTTAGTAATCAAGTTCCCGGTTATCTTAGTCTGAGAAGGACAAGAAAAGGTCTGGCTTCCAAAAATGCTATTTTTAGATGATCAGCAGTATGCTTTGCAAAGCTGTTCCCAGAGGGGACATATTAATCCTTGATATGAGCAAGTCGTTGTCACTTCACCCAACAAGGGAGAGTTCTAGAGATGTCCCAAGCGCTGTGTGGCGCTGATACGGAGCAAGGTAGACACAAGTTGGAGACTACCATCTTGGGAAAAACACCTCCTGGCAAATGAAGGTCTGTGCTTCTGTCCAAAACATGGCTTGTAAAGAAGACTGAATTTGCAAAATACAGTGTTCAGGGCAAAGACGAGGATAAAGCTCTTTGCACATCATTGATAAGGTAGTATGCTGGGAAGCCCTGTAGATACTGCGTAACAGTTACGATAGATCATGAAAAGTAAATGTGGATATATTGTAGTCAAGATTTTTGGGGAATGTATTCGGTGATGCAGAATTTTAGCAGGGAGGAAGCTTTTTCCATGTCTCATCTTTTGACATTTCTTCCAAAGCGTGGATACTGCTAATACCAGTTTTTTCCCATAGGAAAAAAACTGAAACAAAACATGCCTGTTGTGTAAGAAAGAAAAACAAAGCACCCTTCAGAACAACCTCCTTTATTTCTTTGCTTGACATCCATGAAAATGATTAGTAGGAGAGTCCTAATCTACAGCAAATAATATTCTAAAACCTTGAAAATGTAACTTATTGCAGAACGATATATGAATTCAGTGTAATAGTTTGCGTGCCAGAAATCAAATATTCTGCAGGAGTTTTGTCCCTGGACTGGATTTACTGAGAACAAAGCATTAAAAAGCTCTAGTCCAAGCATTAACACACATTCAGAGAAAAATACCTTCTATTCTGACTCTGTGCCTCCAAGGACCCCTTGTTTCAGTTCATTTTTAAGGTCACCGATATTATTTAATTTGCATTCACAAGCATAAATGCCATAAATTGTTTGATCAAACCCTTTCTTTTTGATCTTTCAACCTGTCTTATGTAGTCTCAATTTGATATTTTTGTAAAGCATGCCCAGACTGGTGTGTCTTGATCTAAAATAATCTCACTATGGAAGTCTTCAGAGATTCAAAATCTCAAAACCAGCATAAAGATGTGCCTCTAGAGGAACAGACCCACAGATTTGGACAGAATGAATATTTAAAAACCTATTTTTTTTTTATGTAGGATATGTGCCTTTTTACCCAAAGGTTAAGATTTTTGATGCTGCTTTTTTTGTTGTGAGAAAGGCAGTTATGAATGTTTCCTGTTGATCTTCCCGTAAGCATTAATTTTACAGAAAAATGTGCTTTTGTGCAGACCTCTGAGAATAGGACTTAAAAATAATTAGTTTAATAAATTGCTTTGCTGTGAACGATACCTGAAATATTTTAAGGAAAAAAATCTTGATTGGTTAGGAAAGACTTCTCAAAGATTTGCAGTTGGAACACAATTGCTAACAGCGAAGAACTCTTTTCTTACCCATGTTTTTGTAGCCAGAAAGCCTCATTCTGAGACAAATCAATTGCTGGAGACTCCTGTATAGAAAATAATACAAATGCAATTTTAGAGAAAGAAAAGGTGGTAAAACCAAGTTGGGTAGTGTTGCTACCAGCCAACAGGATAGCTGAGAATAATAGGAATCACATGCGTAATTACAGAAATAAATGTAGAATTGAAACCTGCTTCTTGATTTTGCTGATTACACAAGAAAATAGAGTGGCTGTAGACCCGTGCAACAAAACTAAAGGCTTGCAATATGTTTAGGTGATTCGGGCACTGTTTTTCTCATCGTTTATATATGAAAAGACGTGACTTTGCCCATATTCTTCCAGAGGCTACATATGGCCAGTGCCATACTCATACTGAGAAAAGTGTTGTCCTACTGGTTGAGTGGAGTGAGGTTGCTTGCAGACCAATGTGAAGACTAGCACATATGCCCAGAAAGATTTGATCCATAAATGTACTGGAGTTATTCCAAGTTATTTATCATATTGTGTCTAATTATTAACAACTTAATGAGCCTTTGAAGTTGATATATTCTGATTTTAAGTACAAGTCATTGAGTTTGACAAGTTAAAATAAAAAATACAGGAGTATTTTGACTATTAGTTTGAGACATTATTGATAACTTGATATTTGGTTTTGACTTTAAATACAAAATCTTTGAGAACTTCACAAACAGAAAATGATGCTTAATTCTCTCTACTGTTTTTATGATTTGTGACTTTTCTCCAATGGGAGCTAGCTGAAAGTGGGCACTGCTTATCCTCTCTCATGCCTCTCCATTCCCTGCGTTTTTCTTATTGACTGTTATTCCTATTAAATAAGCCTGTTATGATTTATTTGCTTCTACTGATAATAAATGTGTCTTAGTGGAAATGACCGCTTTTCTGCATATTTCACAAATTACATAAACGACAAGGATCCACTGCTGTTGGATTAGGACAAACCGATGCTTTGCAGATCTCTGATTTTTTATTTTTTTTTTTCAGTTGTGCAACTGTGTGTATAAACTGTTTTATGAAGAGCATTTGGAAAAATTCCAGGTAGAATAATGTTCTAGTGATCCTTTCTTAACTCAGCTGGCACTAGCTCATTTAAAAAATCTGCCTCTCTTCAAAAAGCTTTGCTCGCTAATCAAGGAGATGAGCACCGAGTTGAAGTTCCTCTGAACCAAGCCTAGCAGAAGACTTTCTCCTCCATCCCGATGTCTAAGGGCTTAATCAGTGAAGGTGCTAAAAGGGCCAGATTCATGAGGGATAGCTACATGCCCAAAGGTGGCCCAGGTGTTTCTCCTCACTTCATGTTTACACCCAGTTTAGGAAGGAAATTGCCTGTGGTGGAAGGAAATGACTTGGAGCCAGGGACTTCTGGAAGGGCCTGCAACTTTGATGTCTAAGGTATTGGACTTCGCAGCTTGCGAACGGCGCTGCGTTAGCTAAGGCTGTTTCTTCCACCATGCAGTGGCATCGTAAATATGAACGATCTGGTTGCTAGAATTGAAACGCCTCCTTTCTCTAGATGGGAGTCTGCTAATAACATTAATTATAATAATAAGCGAGATTTCAAGGCGGTTTTGTAGATGCTATTTTATTCTTGAGCTCTTTTTTTTTCCCTTGATTTTGAGGTTTTGGGGAGTTTTTTAAAGCGGTGGAAATTACTGTACTTGCGCCTTCACGTTTATCCTCTAGATGTTTTTTTTCTTCTTTTGGTTTCTGATAGTTGTTGGGTAGGGCATCTATTTCTAAACTTTGCCTTCTTATATGGCGCATGCAAGAATTTTCGGTTTAGAAAGAGTACTCTGTATGGTATCCACTTACAAAAATGAAAATAAACCCAAATCGTACTTTTGAAACTATGTTAGAGCTTGGAATATTTTAAGGTCTAGATCCAAGGTAAACACAGCAGTTACTCTGTGAAATGATGGCTATGCTGTGAATAACATATACATCCTGGAGGAAGGGAGGGGGGGGGTCACCTGGATTTGCTGCTGCGGAAGGATATTAACGACAGACAGATGTTTTGCCCCCGACACGCTTATATATCTGATTCCAAAGTTAAATTTGCATAGTTGCTGCTGCTTCCTTGAGCCGACAGGAATGTGTTTGATAGCGGTGCCAAACCTGGTTTCAAAGGCGCCAGTCTGCTCCGCTCGCCGTAACCAGATCGCGTATTGTTCGTTGCCTTTGGCAATGACCCGCAGCCTGGCAGCAATAGTTTTGATGGCGATGAAAGGTTTTTCAGTATTTTTGCAATAATCCACTCGTGACCTCTCCTTTATGGGTGTGTGAAACGGTATTTTTTTTAAATAATGAATACGCTTTGGGATTTTTTTTTTCCTTGCTCGCCAGAGGCACGCGTAACTGTCAGGTTTTCTAGGATTCGAGCAAGCGGCACAGTGAGGGAGAATTTTCTTGTTGATAAGACTCGGGGTGGGTTAGGCTGTAGAAATCCACGTTCAGAGGAAACAAACAAACAACCAAAAAAATGTAATGACTCATTAAAATCCCAGTTCAGCACCTGGGTGCCACTCGCAGCAGAAAATCTTCCACCTGGGACTATCTTGCTGCTAGAAGATGCTGGCTATTTGCAGAGGAAGGACGTTGAGGCTGCTCGTGCAGTCTTAAAATTCCAGTATAAAATTAATTATGAAGAGAAGAAACAGGCACGGAGCAAGCAGAACGTCGTTGCTTTAAAGCTATCTCTTCAAGTAGAGAACAAGCCCGTCAGAAGTTAGCTTTGAGATTAGTCTATTTGCATTTATTTTAGCTTTGGCTTCGATGGCGGTGGGATCCTTAACAAAAACAATTTTATTAAGCTACGTAACGCAGGCTCAGGTTTTCATAACTATTGACCAATTCTTGGATGCCTGGAAGAGAAGGCTGAAATATCAACCAAGGCTGAAATATCTTGTTGACGTACTAAATTGCCGAAATGCTAAAGAAAGCTCTGTTTAGATATTCATGTTATCATTTTTCTCTGCTTGAGCAAACACTTAGTTCAGTCCAAAAACATGTGGCAACTGGCAAATAGAGTGAGAAATGTTAGAGAAAAGCAGAATGTGTTTATTTGTACGTTAGATGTGAATGTTTTCTGTGGTTTGCTGGCTCCTCATCGTGTGCCTGTGTCGGGGAGAAATTTATATCCTCTCATCTTATTAAAAATAATTAAATACAGTTTGCAAAAGGAACTGCTGGATTGTGTGCGCTCTATATTGCGTACCCGCTGCAATTTTTAACATGCCTTGATGGTTGTAAGAATTGTGTGTTGAAAGAAAGCAGGTAAAAATGCCTTCTCTGTAGCACCTTTTGCACTTGCACATAGGTAATTTAGAGTCTTGGAAACCCTCTGGTTTCATTTGAAGCAACAGAAATTCTGATTTACTGAATCATTTTTTCTCTTGCAGGTTATGAAATAGCTTATTTGCTCAATCTGCTACCGAGGGGTATCCGCAGCTCTGGTAAACCAAACACGTTAGCTCTGCTCACATGTTAGCTTTTGCTTACAGCCAGGAGAATAGAAAATTGACAGGGAAATAATGTGCTTTAATGAAGTATTCATCACTTTCCCCCATTTTTCATCATTAAAACAGCCATTTCAATTTAGAAATGGACCTGAAAATTCATGAAATCTACCATGCAGAACAGATGGTTTTCACTGCAGATGGGAAAAAAAAAAAAAAAAAAAAAAAAAAAAAGTCAAGCTGTTCATGAACAGCAGTCTATATATTTTAAGCAATTAAGTATTTTTGGGGAGGTATAATAGGTCAAGTTCTCTCTCTCTCTCTCTCTCTCTCTCTCTCTCTCTTTAATGGTATAGGTTATTTGTCCAGACTGATAAACTTAATTTTCTTTTTAACTTAGCTAAATGAAGTTTATATTTGAAGTACTGTGTTTCATTAAACACAGGATGTGGCTTTTCAGAGTCACCTGTGGCAGTTAAAGAGAACGTCGCAACATTTGCGTACTTTTAGCTGGATACTTTTCCAGGGAAGGAAGGAGAAGGGTAGCTCTTGCTGGTGTTTTTACTTTTTAAATCCTTTTCTACAACTGTAGCAATTCAGTTTCCATGCGGGCTTGGTAATTCTCTGCCAAAAGCCACTTGTTTTGAACCGCTCAGGAAGCGAATGCATGTGATGGCTTCGATGTACGACTCCGATTTCTCTGATGTATCCTTTTCCTGTGTTGTCAGGTGGTTTGCAGATGCTTGGCCGGTCCATCTGAACGGAGGTCTCCCCCTGGCAGCACTGGCTGGGGGAAAGCTCTGCCCTGTCTTTCCCAGCTTTTTGGGGTTGTGTCGTTGGTGGTTTCTTCATCTGAAGTTTTTCCTAATTATCATGGACTTTCTTGAACCTTTTCTTTGTTGGCTGGAGTCAGAGTTGAGTTTGCTGGTCTGCTTGGACGCTCTCCAGGCACCCTATTTTTCTCAATGATGTTTTTCTCAATGATGTTCTCATGCTGTTTCCTACAGCTTTTTTCTGAAGGTGGGAGAACTGGTTGCAGTTACTCAGTGTTCCTGTAAGATTGGCTTTAGGTAATACCCGTTGGTTTATCATTTGTGCTTGTGGTGGTTTTATTTATCAGGGGCATGTAGGAGTTGGTATATATATCTATATTGCTTTTTTTTTTCATGGATCTCCTTTGACAAGTGTGTCCCATCTCAACCTATAAAGGGGTCTCAGAGCTGGAGGAATGAATGGATCCACTTGCTCATGCTTGGGATCTCTCCCTACGGTAAGACTTGCGCAGGCAGTACCAATCTGTAATAGAGGTTTGGGGAGGTTTTATGAAATTTGAAATGTCACTTGTAGCTCTCAAAGCAAGGGCTGCTTACAGGAACTTCTGTTTTTCATTGAATTGTATGTAGCATTTTGTCAGCAATGTAGCCAGCGTTGGCCATTGTTTGCTTTGCTGTGGATCTGAGCTTTTAGAGGTGGAGATTCCCTTTAACCTCCTCATGTTTCTCCTGATGCAACACACACAACTGTGAGAGTGTGCAAGGGGGAAAGCTTTCCTTTGCAATTGTATTCTCTAAGATATCCCTTTGAGTCTACAAAGGAATGTTTTCCTAACCTTTCTTAATTATGTTCCCCGAGAATTGTTGACAAATTCCCCTTTCCGTTTAAATTTGTGAGATCCGGGAGGCATGCTAGCGTGGGCTTGCCGCATCGCACCTTCAGGTAACCCGATGGCTCAGTATCGATTTTCGTGAGACTGCATCACCACAACCAAGACAGAATTTGACCAAAGGTGAGTTTATGCAAGAGAAAATCCTTTCTTTTGTGTGAGTTGCAGATCAGCTTCTAGCTTAGAAAGGTAGTGCAGTGCTGTGGCCAGAGTGGTTTAAAATGTTCCAACTGTGGTTAATTGTGACTTGAAAAAAAAATCTACGGAGGCGCTTTATATTCTGTGTTCGCCAGCTCCCAGAAGATTAAATATGTTTTTGTAGTATTCCAGACAGTGTGACCCTACCGGATTGTAAAATCCTGATAGGGAGCAATTTAACACAGTGATGCCCTCATTATGGGCCAGGCATATTTTTCAATTTATAAATACTGGTGTTTTGTTCACCCATTGTCTCTGCAGTATCAGCCATGCTCCAGCCATGTTTGGAGAGCAGACGTGGAGTGGTAGCTAGTAAAGAAAGTTGATTTGACATCTAACTCTTTCAACAGAACCAAAGCAGCTCTCTGTGAAATTTGGAGATGTGTTTTGTTTGCATTTTAAGGCAAGCCTGGCATCTATTTAACCTATTAAAGCCAACTTCTCTGATGGTTCGTTAGACTTCCATTCTTTTCCGGTGGTGCTCCTGTCTGTCGGGCTCCAAATCCAAGACATGTCAAAGGGTGGTTGCCCTGCTCTGGCGCTTCCTTCTGCTGTAACATCTGCCCAGCATGATTCTCCTCCTCAAAGGCCTCAGGTAGGGGGAGGACCTGGAGCTTAGAAGAGCCTTTGTGGTGCTTACAAAGACAGTCTGGATGTGTCAACCCCCTTTACAAGGACTATTGAAACTGCAGATGGAGAAAACTGAGGCTTGGGCAACCATGCTGTGAGTGGGGTAGGTCAGCACTGCCGCGGTAGTCTTCTGCCTTCACCATGTATTTTGAGATAGGAAAACTCAGATCTTCAGTGGAGAAGCGAATTTTTGTTGAACGCTGAACTTTTCTGTTCTCTTTGTATTCAAAGCAAGCTGTAAAATACCAGAAGAAACTGTACTTAAAACGTAAGACTAAGCAGTTTCCTTTAATGGCTTCAGCCACTTTTGCTCACAAATGGAGGTGAGATGGGTCTTCAGGTCTGGTCTGGAGCTGTGGTGGATGTATTCAGCTAAAGATAAAACCAATAAGGTGTGCTAACCACAATAGAAGATCTTACAGTGGTATCGGATATCTTAGAGAATAAAATTGCAATGCAAAAGCTTTTTCCCATTGCACGTGAAAGAATGATGGTATTGGTTAAGTGTCAAATCAGAAATTTCTATTTTGTTGGCAGTAGTAAGGAGCCCTTTTTGTGTTTTTGTTGTTACACGAATAAGCCAGGGGCCTTCAGAACTGAAATATTACACTCATATGTCAAATACCCCGTTTTTGAACTACCGAAGCAAAAGCCGTTGCCTCTCGACAGTCGCAACCTTGCAGATTTTGATAAACAGATATAGAACAAATGCCAACGAAGCAAGAGTGCAAGCACTAAACCTCCTCCTCAGCTTACTATCTTCACGCAAAATTGCCTGCTATATTTCAATTACATAAACAATAAATGAACCAGGTGGGCATGTTTATTCTCCTGGCTGCTGCTTTGCAACACAGGATTTTAGTCCTAAGAGCCTCCTATGTACAAGAAGGAAACGCAGCACTGCTTGTTTTGCTGTTTCTTCTCGTTAGCGGTGGGGAAAGCAAATACTCGAGTGGGAGAAGATCCATGTGGCTCAATATCACGGTCACCGGTGATGCATTTTTACATGTTTTGTGGGCTCCTGGAGATAATTGCTGTAACTTTCCGCTCATTTATAATTGAACACTCTTGCTGGCCAAAAGAATTTCTAGGCTCATTAAAGTGCTTCAAGCCTAAGGGAGTTTGGGATGACAGACTCTTTCATCTGTAAATAAGATTGGGAAGCAGCCTTAGTCATACTGTTTGTTGATGAGGGACCTAAGGTGAGTTAATCTGTTCTTCTGCCACCCTGAACCCAGGATGCAATTTGGTCACAAAGAGTTCTCTTAAGATGAAGAGAAAAAAGAAAAAAGCTAATCTAGCCTTCTCCGTGGAGTGAAAAGGAAACTTCAAAACAACAAAGCTTTTACTAAATCACTGACCTTTTGAAGGAACAGTGTTCATACATCTCATATGAAATGACTTTTTCTACCAAAAATCCCTCCCTCTTGGTCTTCTAGGATCCCGAGGATGTCTTTAAAATGCTTGTTTGGCAACAATTTCCAGGGTTATTTGTAACCTCTTTAATAGAGGGACTCTAGGAATAAGCTGTAGGGAAAATCCTTGCACTGATTCTGTTGGTGAGTAATGCTATGACTTCCCTAAGCAGGGATATGTTAATGTTACAGACTTTGGCCAAGATCTTCACCAGCAAATAAATGAAGGCGTTACTGAGTTAGTAGGACTAAACTTTCCTGAAGAAGTGGCTACTCAGTTACAGACGAGGCAACAAATATTCTGTATCGGGGAACACCAGTACTAAGAACGTAATTATTTCTCCCAGCCTTTTGTAGCTCTAATGTTTACTTGAGCCATGCATTCCTCCTGTCACCAGCCTCTAAACCGAGAGCAAGCTTTTTGAGGTAGCACCAAAGTGAAAGGTTTAAAAATGTCATTTGTTTGAGATGCATCTAAGCAACCTTGCCGTAAACTCCTCCTTCCTAAGGAAGCAGAAACCAAAACGTTAACTCTGCTGGGAAGTCTAGAAGAGGGGCGATGCTCTTTCACTAAAGAAAAATCAGAGGAACGAATGTTTTCGTGGTGAACATATGAGGTTTGGGAACCTAATGAATTTCTTTGTCAGGATGCACTTTTCCCAGGCTGTCTTGTTTGTGCCATTTGCTAGAGGACACCTGGTAGCACCCACTAGCTGAAACATCTCCCGTTTTGCATGGCAGTACCCACAGGCTTGGTGAAAACCAGAGATCCCAGTTCTTTCTTGCATGGTATCTTTCTTCTGTGCCTATGAGGCTGGCAGCTTCACCTTTTCCCCTGAACACTGGGCAAGCTCAAAAGGAAAATGTGCTTTAATTCCCATAAAGCGAAGGGTTAAATTCTTGATTCCAAAATGGGAAGGAGTAAAAAAGAAGTAAGTTTATATATTCCTGAAGCCAACCTTTTATTTTTTTTCCTCTTGTCATTTCACATTTCTCCAAGATATCACTTAGCCTGAGGGAGCTGTTTTTTGGCAGGGCCAAGTTTGGCTTTCTTCATCCAAGAGCTATCTGATGATTATTGAGTCTTCTGTGTGCAAGTGAAAGTCAAAAGCATGGCCCGGGTCCCGCACCCTTCCTTCCGTCTTGCCAATAACTTTAGTGAAATGCGTTGTATGAGCCGCTTGGAGTGTGCCCAAGAATGTAAATGAACTGGTGCCCAAGGTTGGCTGGTGTTTGATCTCCTTGGCCATCCAGATAGGCTGATTTTTCATACAAGACTCATTGTGCTGTCTGGGAAGATAATTGGATTGCCTTCCCCTCTCCCTTCCTGGGGAACAGAACTTGCGATACGAATTTGCTCTGTGCTTTGAAATAGCCAGAAACTTTTAGATTATGAGAAGAATAATCGATACAATATTCCAGACAGTCTCACAATTTGAATGTGGCTCTAGGCTTCTGGGGAGCCGGCAGGTGATATTAATAAAACATGATTTGGCCTTTAGGGCCTTTCTCTTCCCCTTTCATTAGTTTTGGAGTCTTCAGTTGTGGCAATATCTCATTGGAGAAACAGCGGGTCCTTTTGTAGCCCGTGTTCATTACTGGGAGCGTTTTGTTAAGAGATTCCACGTCAGGATGGGATAGTTGGAGCTTAGTAGCAGTCCCCATGCATCAAAGTGCTCTTCAAAGGATGTTTTCTGAGCCCTTTTGTGCAATATAGTGGAAAGGAGGCTGGCGATTAAAATCTTGGCTTAACCTGCGATGGCAATGAAAACACAACAGCAGGTTCCCGATTAGTATCGAGCGTTGAAGGACCTGACAGTACCTTTGACTTGAAATGTTATCACTCCTGGTTGATCTGCAGCTATGGGGCTCTGCAAGGCCAGAATCCCTCCATCTGGGGTAAGCAAGTCTCTCAGTGCTGTTACATCCTTGGTCTTGGCAGGTTGCCGCAGTTAAATTGCTTTTCTTTCTTCCTGGGGGGAGTTTGCTTCCATGCCGCAAATCCTGTTGCTGTGCTGAGCCAGCCAAGTGGCTGCAGGCAGGGAGAAAAAGGAGCGAGTGCATCCCTTTGCCTAGACACCCAACTGCCCAGAAAAGCCACCACTGTGAACGAGAGCAATCAGGAGGTTCAGTTAGGACAGCTGACTCGTGAGCATCCCAGCTCTCGGCTGCCAAAGTGGTACTTGCGTTAATTAGACTAATGAAAAATGAGACTTTTAATTCCAAGAATGTATAGCATTGTTTCAAGCGAGTACCTTTAGGAGGATACGCTACGCTTTTTTTGGCAGCTTTTGTTTTGTTAGATATGTTGGTCCAATGTAAATTTTTAAATGGTCACCACCTCAAATTTTAAATGAAACGGCATTGTTCTGAAGACGGAGAAGCTCCTCTAAACCTCGTTTGCCCCAAGACGTTTTCCTGCACACTGAAAGATGTGCAATGCAACTGCTTTGGATTGCTTCCTTTAAAGCATCCATGGCTTTCGTTTAGCAGTTAAGCTGAAAGTGAAAGCACTGAACTGCTGTGGGAAGGGAGGAAGCTATTTCCACCAAGGCAAAAATTGAAAAATACAGGAAATCTTGCAAGAGAGCTTTTTCTCCAAGGATTTACAGTCTGGCTTGTAGATCAAAGGAGCCTTGATATGCACTTGAACTTTTGGATGCTTATCTGTACAAAACTGAACCTTTAAACCTGTTGAGATTCTCAAAACCCTAGTTCATAGGAAATATTGTTGTAACAAAAAAAAAAAATTCCCTGGAGTTTACTTGCCAAGTGATTCTGTTTTCCAGAAGAAGTGTTCCCGTGTAGAAAAAATGGGTCATGATAATGGCTTCCAAACCAATGCAGGCTTTTTTTTGTTTTCATCTTCCTTTTTTTAACCCCACATATACATTATAAGCCAATTATATGGATATTTTTGTTCTTCTAAAAGTTTTGTTAAAAGCTGGGGTAATGTAGAGCTGTGTGAGAGAAATGCATATCGTAGAGATGACTTCTGAGTGTGGAAATATGGCCACTTCTTATCTTTAAAAATGCACTGAGAGCAGCAAATATTGAAGTTGGCTCTTGCATTGCTTTATTCCCTTTAAATATATGGTGGTCATAGGTACCATCATGTATTAGTTAAGAGATCCTGCACTTTCCTACATGTTACTCCTTAGATTGCTCTTAGAAGCGGCGTGAATTTTAGGTATTCACTGGAAAAGCACAGAATCATAGAATCGGTAAGGTTGGAAGGGACCTCTGGAGATCATCTAGTCCAACCTCCCTGCTCAGCAGGGTCACCTGGAGCATGTTAGACAGGGTTGCATCCAGGCAGGCCTTGAATATCTCCAGAGAAGGAGACTCCACAACCTCTCTGGGCAACCTGTTCCAGTGCTCCATCACTCTCACAGTGAAGGAAAAAAAAATGAATGGAGTAGACTTCCTGCAATACAGCCATTCTTTCCTCCTCAGTCTCAAGGCAATAACACAAATCCTTGAGGATGTGCTGATGTTGATCTTGGAGCCGTGATACGATCCTGCTCTTCGTCCACCTTCTGAAATGCCACTGAAGTTAGAAACTTGCAGAGGGAGGAGATTTGCAGGTGGTTTAGGTCTGCTTTTGATTTCGGCTTTTTTTTTTTGAAGATATTAACAGGATGGGAATTTCACACTGGCAGCCGGCGGAAAGGGAAACAGAAGCATTAAATGGCATTAAATGCTGCAGCTCAGCTCCTTCTCTGTGTTTCAGCAAAGTCTGCTTCACGTTTAAAATTAATCAAGAAGTCAAGGTTTTAGAAATGTGTAAATGGTTTGGGAGCATGGGAGCCCCTTTTAAAAATGATTGTGTGTGCCAGTCGTCTTCAGGAGTGTTTGGGCTGGTAAGTGGTAGCTCCGTGCAGGATTCCTCTCTGCTGCAACACCGAGAAAATATGTGACTTCTTCCTTGCTGGAGGACAGTGGTTGGCTTTTCCTATTAGTGCTGGCACACCGCGGTTATTTTCCCATGATTGAAGACTGCTTGGTGGTCATTAAGAAGCAAGCTCCTGTGTTTTGAAATGCTTTAGGTTGATTACCTGGTGACGGGAGGAATTGCAAGCCAGGCTCTCGTGATGACTCTGGGCTGGAAGCCATACTGAACTAGCATGAATGATTACCTCGGTTTTCTCTTTCAGGATATATTCAGCGAGAATCAATTCTATGAGATATTGGTGGAGCCTGTTGGATGTCGCTTTTGACGTGAGCAGCAGGTCCACCCAAGATTTTGTCCGTGGAGCTTAATGGGTTTTATGCTGATTAGCCGCTCTGCTCTGTAAAAGCTATAGGTGGTAACACCAGGCACTGAATTAAGGTCGTGTTTTCTCCTAGTGCAATAGGATTTATAGCAAGCTTACATGAGTTACATTACATGACTATGCACTTTGTTAGTTAAGGAAATAGATCAGCAAGGATGCTGCAAGTTAATGTTGTAGATGAATGTTTCTTATTTGCTCACAGAAGAAAAAGAGAGGTTCTGATACAAGCACACGTGAGAAAAATCACCTGCAAGTGCCACAAAAAGGTAGACGATGAAGTAAGCAACGGCAGAAGCAACATTTCTTTGGAACAGACTTAACACGATGCCAGTGGCAGATAGCTCAAACGTTAGTATGTGTAACTTCTTTCTTATCGTGTGTAATTTCTTATCATAAAGTTTTGGAAGTGCCTTAATACACACAAGATAAAGCCATCCTAGGAGGAGCCTGCATGCGAGGATTCGGCTTTACATTGTTATGAATATGTATCATCGTGAAGTCGGCTCCTTGTCATGAGGTTCATGAGTTGGCAGCTCCCCAGCTATCGCAGTCTTTTTTTTTTTTTTTTTTTTTTGCTCGAGTTGCTTGTGCTGTGCCTTTCTGGCTGCTGCAGTAACACTATCTTGCCTGAATTTTTGGTGTGGCAATTAAATCGGGGCAGATATTTGCTGAAAGGATACAGAGCTGTTTCCCGTTGTGATTTTGTTGTCTGTTCTTGCCGTGAGCGTCTCGGAGCCTTGCCACTGTGCTAGTCTACATGCACGTGCGGAGGAGGAACCCGGACTCCATGTTTCTTTGCACATCAGCAATGACGTGGCCTGGCTCAGGCCGAGATTTGCGGTGTTATTATTGGGCAACGAAACTGAATTCAGGCAGTATGTACATTAAGATATGTACCACAAATTGCACAACAGCTTCCCAGTTTGCTGCATGTCATCGCTTTCCCAGCTCATTAAAGCCATTCTCTGAGCATCAGATCTATCGAAATATATTGTGCCAGAAAGCTTTGACTCCACATTTTGAAACCTTAACAGCAGTATGGGAGAAACACAAATTAGATGGGCTTGGAAATGTTGCTGGCAAGTGGTAAATGCAGTAAGAGCCTTTGCAGGTGGGGCTGGCTGCAGCAGAAGTAACGGTGGCTCCAAGGTGCTCCAGCTGGGAGCCTCATGGCATCTCCCAGGTTAGAGCTTGTCTGGAAAGGCACGTTGAGGGTTTTGTTTGCTTCGTTTTGTTCGCTTTTCTAAGGTGGAACCAAACGCAAATAAATGCAGAAGAGCTGTAGCAAGGCAGAGCAATTTTCTTGCTCTGATGTACAACCACACCTAAATTCTCCATCTCCATGGCTGATCAGACCCTAGCAGCTCATCACCTGTAAAAAGAGAAGAACTCTCGTGGATGTGGTTTCCAGTACTTTTCATGTTGATATCTTATTTTTCAGGTCAGTAAAGCAGAATAATAAATATATCTATAGCTGTTCTGGGGAGAAGCCGGGTCACTAGCAGCATTCCCCAGGCAGCAGATCAGAGGCTCGTGTCGACTGACTTCTGTTACTGTTTATTAGAGGAAAATACTTTTGCAATGGTCAGCCGTGCTATGCAGAGGAGACTGCACCGTGAATATTTAATCAAGCCTCTGTTAGCATCCGTGTGCAAACGCATGTGTGTGCACATGCACACTCTGTAGCGGTGACGGCAGAGGGATGCATTCTGTATTTCTCAAAATAGTTGTCTTTCTCTGCAGGAAATAGTTTCTTGCAATGTAGATTGCATTTCCATTGATTCTCAGGCAAATGAATTTCTGAAGGGGAATTTTGTTGCTCTCGCAGTCTGTAACAGATGTGCGGTATTAAGGGTTAGCACCCTCCGTAAGAAAAACCTACTAAAATTAAGGCCAGATACTAAAATTGAGACCAGGGCTCTATTAATAAGGCAGGTGCTTTCTTGCATACAATAATTGGACAGTGCGAGTCCTAACAACTTTAAGGAATTATTTATGTGCATGTGTGGCGATTTTCCGGCAGATCAGGCTGTAATTTTCTATTAATTCTATTAATAGAGTTAATTAATTCTATTAAATTTCTATTAATGTGTTTAAATTATTTTTAAAAAGCTTACTAATTAGCTTTTCTTATTGGGTGCAACATGACATAATAGCATCTCAAGTAGCATTTGGTGTAAGGACCTGTTTCAATGAGGACGATGTTTACAACATATGCTATAATAATAAGCATATAATCCTTTTTAAAGATGTATTAAACTATTCATATGAAAAAAAAAGAAAAGCCTATATAGTGATTAGAAATAATTTTCCAGAGAATATATGAGGCATTTGTGCCTGGAATTCCAGAAAAAGGATTTATTAAGCAAATACACATAAGCCGCTTGAATACTAGCAATAGTCTGTTTTTACGTTGAGTTTCTGCATGCACTATTTTACCTTGTACTTGCCACTCAGATAATAGAGTTCTGTAATCAACAAGCTTTGATTTTGTTACCAAAAGTGCATGTGTGCCGAAACCATCCTTAAATCTTTGCTGCTGCTGGGGGTGGAGATAAGCAAAGCAATTAAAGAAAAATTTGGGCTGGATGCGCTAACAACCCGGGGCAGTGTTTTAAAATGACGAAGAGATGCATTTGCCGGGATGTGTTATCCTCCTTTTATTTTTTATTTCCTTTCAGTTGGGATTTTTCTCTGTATTTGGTACGTCCCCGAAGACAGAGTTTGGCAGGGATGATTTGGGTCTTGGTAACAGTCGATTTTAAGGTTTTACTTTCTTAATGGAATTACTTGCTCTGCATTTTTTTTGACTAGAGCTGATTTTTAGAGATGTTTAAGAAAGAAGCATGTGATTCCAAGGGGATTAAGAAGAGATAAGCACTAAGTTCATGTGAACTTCAAGTTGTAAAGTGGTGGCCAGTTACAAAAAGTGAGGAGACTTTGGGGCAGGAGGACATGGCTCTATCCAGCGCACCTCTGGGAAGGTTGGGTAGAAATAAATTGCACACTAAACAGGAAAGATTGGATGGGGCTGCAGGAACAAGGATGAGGATGGAGCAGCTGCCTTGGAAGGCTCCTCAGTTTGGAAAGCAGATATGCAATCGAGGTTTATAAAATCATCAAAACTGTGAATGAAGCAGATGTGGAGCTCTTGGTCACCAGATTCATTAGTGTCTGGTGATACTAATAGGAAAATGGGTAAAAGATGTTGGTATTTTACATGGCAGGCACTGAACTGCTACAGTCTGTTGTCACAGGAGGTGGGGAGGAGGGACAGTGCCAGCTCGTGCCAAAAGGGATTAGCTAAATTCGCAGATGGCAAGTCCCAATGCAGATACTAAGGCCAAGACAGGGATGTGCTCACTAGCAGTCCTGTGCAACAGTTGTGAGTGCTGCTGTTTCGAAGGAATGCAGACAAAAATTCGCCAGGCTCCTGTGTTTTTCTGAAATATCATCACCGGTCTAGGTGGACCACCAGCCCATGGCCACATAGGATGTTTCTGATGTCCTCATCGATACAGATCTAGGATCCTTGCAGATAGGTTCCACCAGGCTCTGGTCACTTTATAGGAGAGTTTCAAAGTAGCAATTGAGTAGATGAGCTGGTAGGTTTGGTAGTGAGTTTAGAAATGAAGTCATTAAAAAGTCTTTATTCAGGGCCGGGGCGGAGGGGAGGGGAGGGGATACAACAGAAGTTAAGAGAAGCGAAACTCTGAACAAGCGAAATCTCATTTAGGCAGAGCAGCCGGGCAGCCAGGGAAGAATCAAATCTATCTGTGTTCCTGCAGACATGCTAGAAATCCAAAGAATAGGCTGGATGAACAGAAATGCCTGGTTTTCACTGAAGGCCTTCATATATAAAAGGCATCTCCAAGCTTGGTGACAGGTTGTAGGCTAATAAGAGACACTGTGTTAAACTGGACTGATAGAGTTGAGTGTGCTGGTGGCAGAAAAAAGAAGGCTGAGAATCAAACAGATATGTTCTCTGTATCAGCAAGTTGCACTAAAGCTCTTTTTTTTAAAAAAAAAAATCTATATATATTGTGACTATACTGTGAAGCATTCAACCGTTAGTAGTGTCAGTGGGTATGATGTGCTGAGTGAGACCAGAGAGGCTGTAAGGCCAGACTGCAAAATAGGAGTGGGAGGTTTCAGTTGCCTTCTGGGTAGATACCACATTTGGAGCTAATCATAGCAACATAGAATAATTTGGGTTGGAAAGGGACATTTGGAGCTACCTAGTCCAAAGAGTGTTGCTCAGAGTGGGGCTACTGTCTTGTTGAGTTTTAATATCTCCAAGGATAGAGCACTAAGGCAGGTTCCCCAAAGGATAGGCTCCAGTGTGGGATCTTCCCCACTCTTCACCTGTGGTCAGCTTTGCAGTTTCGTGAGGATCTCTGCTCAGCCTTGCGTTCTTGAGTGTACTTGCAGCTGCCTGGGAAAAAAGCAGAGGACAGTGGACCAAGTTTGCTAGTGATTCAGAGTTATTCAGAGCAGTGAAAATGAAGCCTTCTGCAAGGGGTTGCTGAAGTACTTAGCACTTTGGCAACCAAAATGTCATGTCAATAAACACAAAGTGACTAGATTTTTTTTCCCTCATGGAAAAGAAACCATGTGTCTATGACAGCAGGCTCCAAATTAGCTTTTACCATGGAGAACTTTTTACCATGAAGAAGCTTTTACCCTCTTCATAGAGAGGGAAGAGGACACAGCTCCCTGCTTGCGCTCTACTGCCGTGGCAGCTGGGCTTCATGCGTACCCACAAAGGTCAAGGCGATGACGGGGAGGAGATGGCATATCACTGCTTGGAAACCACAAGTTCACAGCATGCTGAGAGCTTGGTAGAGCAGCTGGAGCTGTGTAAATATGATTTATGAGAGCGTTGCTGGAGCACTTGGGGTTTTGCATACCAAAACTGAAACGGCCAGGACATTTGCAACAGCCTAGCATTTGCAATCCTAGCTCCCTGCAGGCAGTAAACGTTCAAAGAGATGAGTTTTCTCAGGCACTATGGTCTGTCTTAAATATTTCTGTGTTTATTAACAAGCAGCAAATTTTATACATGATTACTGGAGTTTTTCCAAGAGACTTTCTTATTTTCTGTTTAACCGAAGCCTACTTTTTATACCAGCGTCAGTAAGAACATTTTGTTAAGCATTTAGGGAGGGATAATGCAAAAACTAGATTTTTTTTCTTAAAATCTCTCTCTCTCAAAATCTGATTTTTTTGACTGCAGTCTTCTGAATAGTGAGTGATTTCTACAGGCCGCTGCTTCTCCCTGTGGAGGTACCTAACCTCAGTTCCCAAATTTGCCAGTCAAGGCAGTTGCTACAGTGTTCTCGTTGATTAAATTAAATTCCCGTTGCTGCCGCTGGCTCAGGTCCTATGATGCCACAAAATGCGCTGCAGGAATCCAGCACTGTAAATAGTAGTTATTAGGGACAGTAGCAAACACGGTAATTACAGGAATGCTCTAAAGAACATTTGACTTGGCTATTCACAACTTGCAGGCTTGCTCCCATCTACTGTACCCTGCAGACTAGTACTTGCCGTGGCTGTTTAAAAGGCAGCAAGCATAAGGGCGACAGATTTTGCTGTTACCAACTTAATAAAATGAGGAATAGTTTACCTCTTTCTCGTGTTACTGTTTTGCTGCTGCATGCTCTGTTTCCACATCGCTTTCCCCAGCAGCAGCCCTTAACCCATCCGCTCTTCTGCCTTTTTCCTGCAAAGACTTGTTGCTTGAAAAGACTACAACAAAGTTTTGCACGGTAACGTTTTTGCCCCCAAAGGCTAACAGCTTCATTTTTGCTTTACCCATGTGACTCCACATTTGCAGAATGAAGATGTTCGACTCGTGCTATGCTGCTTGGCATTGCAGCATCCTGCCTTGATTTGTTAACTCCAGAGTCTAGTGAATCATTCTGACTTTTATCATAAATAATGAAATTTTTCTAGGAGTTCATGGTCAAGTGTCACTTGTACTCTTAAAGACTGAGAGAAGGAAGTCACTTTTACTTTTCCAAGAACTGCATGTGACCTTCTTTCCATTACGAAAAGCTGCTTTTGTGGCTGCAACGCAACACGCTCTACTCTGGTTTGGTTTTGCTTGCATGAAGTTAATACTGCTGCACAAATATTACCATAATAAAACATACTTCCTAATAATTAATACGCTTTTAAAATGAAAAGGGTTATGACAGAAAAAGCTCCCATGATCTGTAAAGCGCTCTCCGTATTTTTACATGTGGCTTCAAAGCGTCGTACTATGTCTCGAATAAGATGCAGGGCAGAACAATCGTGAGCACGTTGTGGAGCTACGTATAAGGCTTTCGTCGTTTGAGTACTTTAAGAAAAGTATATTGTAAAGAAAATGTCAGGTTAATTGCCATATGCAATTATATTGTAGTAGAGAAAAGAATTTTAACAAGCCCATGAACTGGTGCTAACAATTTAGCTGGAGGAAGGTCTGATCTTTATGATTTGTTGAATAAATTTAAATGAATGTAAAATTTTACTCAGCTTATTAGAGAGCTCATATTCAGAAAACTTTCTTTGGTAGGAAATGTAAAAAAGACTGAGATATTGCCAGCTTAAACAATGGAGATGGTGATTTGTGTTCTGTTCAAGGAGAGCAGCTTGACAGCTTTTTAGTTGCAATAAAAGTAGATAAGATCCAGCTGGTGCAGTTAATAATAGTGATTTTTTTTTTAAGGAAGTCAGCTCTGTCTCTTTCTCTCACTAATGATCTATGCGGCTTAAATACAGTGATAGGAATGAGCCAAAGGGGCACAAGCTGCATGTTTTTCCCATCTGCAATCTTAGGCGGTGCTTCCCTGGCTGCCGAAGCCGATGTGCAGGCAGCTGCCGTACCGTCCCTCCTTGGCCGCACACGTATGGTCCTGTTCTTCCTCATGCCTTCCAAGCTTGCGAGATTCTTCTTAAGATCTTAATGAGACTGAGATGTAACAGGGAAGAAAGAAAAACAGAATATAGAACATCTTGACAAAATTAGAAGGCCCTCTGGATTGGGGGCAAAACTAGAAGGTGCTCTGCACTGGGGACAAACAAAGTTGTTTCAGGCCATGTGAAGTTGCAGCTACTTACAATGATTTTTGCATGAATGAATATAAACATTCATGTAAAATTATTGCACCAGGTAGTGCGACATGCTGTGATATGATCCAAGGTCATGCTTATTTTGCGCTGTTAGGGTCATGCTGTGTAACCAAAATGAAGGTGGAAGGTGAAAAGGAGGTGATGTTCAGGGCTCGTGGGAAGGTATTGGCTGTGAAGGCTCCTGATGTCACGTGAGAGGGGCTGGGATGCTGGGTTGCTGCGCTGGGATGTGAGCTCTGCCATGGTCTTACCTGAGCTCTGGCTTTTACAAGGTGGCACTGTGGGCTTTGTCGAGCTCTACAGCATCCTATTGCTGCTCTGCTACATGAGATCTTGGAGAGAAAGAGCACCACACTGCACTACGTAGGTATGCATAGCCCCTACTGCGAGCTGGGCATTCAGAGTACAGACTTTGCAAGCCTGCTGACCTGCCAAGGTACCAAAAAAGATATTACAGAACAGTGAAACATATTTCCACATGATTTACTTCCTAAAAATTGGCTTAAATCTATTTGGGGGAATATAAAATTTCAGGGTCAACCCCAGACAAGAAGCAGCTATTGAACTCCAAAGCCATTTTGCATGTAGGGTAGTGCAGGAGTAAAGCAAAGCAGAGGGAAAAGTACCATTCATAGTGTTATGAGGACCTCTGGGCATGCCAAAGAGTTGAACATTTTTATTTTCCAGAGTTATGGGGTTCAGGTGATAGTTACTGCTTCCTTTACTCCCTTGAAGCACTCGGTGGAAAGCTTTCCAAAGATTCCTCTAATCCCACTGTTTTGCGTCCTCCCCAAGCTAGTAATGATGCTCGCAGAAGACACTGCTGTTCTCTGCTCCTCTCTGGCATGCGCTGCTATTTCCATCTGCTCTGCCCCATTGAGACTGATTGCTCTCTACTCTTCAAGGGCTTTCTAAACATTTGTTTTGGCTATCCTCTTCTCCTGGTTGCCTGGTAGGGCTCGCGTGTATGTGCTCTGACCATATCATCCTGCGTTTCCTTCGAACGCCGATGATGAGTGAATGCTTGAAAATCTCTGTTGCTGAGGTCTTCCTGTTTGACATCCCATATCTTTTGCGGATGCATAGTCGGATCACCAAACGCTATGGCAAATTGCTGGCTCGTAGAGCCACGTGGTTGGCACCAAAGTGGCATTTGTGCTGAAACTCCCCAGCATCATTTGCCTTACGTCTTGACGCTCTTTGAGTTTAGTAAGGGCTGTGGCTCTCCCCTCGCCTTGCCATCGCTTTTCATCCTGCAGCCACTTCTGGATGGCTTCTACACTGATGCAGAGTCTGACAGAGGAGACAGGGAGCAGGATCTGCCCCTTGCAGCAGCAGTGGGCTGTTTGGCTGAGCTATGGAGTTCATCTCCCCTGTCATTGGCACAGCATCATCAGTGGAGTCCAAGTCTTGAAGGCATCTGCCATCTATTTATGCTATGACAAGATTTATGTCACCCATAAACTTCTTCAAACTGCAGCAAAACTGAACAGCGGTGGAGAGAATCTGCTCTGTTTCCTACCTGTGATCATGAGGAAAGCTGCGTTTTCTTGTGAGGAGGTCCCATAATACCTAAGGTTTAAATTGTTGCCCTCTTGTGCCTCTTTTCCTCTCAAAAAGCTTCGGTGAGTTTGCATTTTATGTGCTCCTGAGTATGTTATAGCAATCTAAGTATCACTCACTTCCTGATCTGCTTCTCTCCTTGTCCCTGGGAAATGAAGAAGAAATTTTGTATTTTGCAGTAACATTTACTCTCTGTTGCTGAATTTGTGACAGTATCTTTCAAGGACCTGGTGTTTTTGCTTGGTGGTTATTTATGTGTCTCTTTGTTTCTATTCTCCTTTTAGTGCATAATCGCTTCCTACCTTTTCCAATGTTTTGCAGAGCAGTCTCTGTTTTCTTAATCACTGTCTCTGTTAAAAAATCTCTTTCAGCTTGTTTTTATTTTTCCTCTGTTTCTCTTCCTTCTCTGCTAAACTTGATTCTTTTCCCTTTGTCCTTGACTTTTTTTTCTCCTTTCCATTCAGCACATCTCATGCCTCTTGCATTTGTGCTTATCGATGCTCTGTAACTCTCAGACCGATGCTGCGAAATATTTCAGGATAGTAAAAGATCTTGGGTCATGCTCAGGAGAATTATCAGTCTTCTTGAACTTTGTAATAAGACTGTCAACAGCAAGGTCTCTGCATTTGCAAGCCCGCTGTTGCCAGGCGAGTTGTGAAACTGCCATGAGATGTAATGCAACGTGCTGCCCCGCTCGCTTAACTGCAAGTGATTGCAATTAATGTGCTGCTATTTAAGGAAAATTGATGTAGGTGCATATTTTCCTCCCATCCGGAATTACATCAGCTTGTGATAACCTGCTTCAGTTAATATGACCTGTGCGTAAATCATAACTCCTACCTTATTGAAACAGAGTTTATAATTTCTCTGCTGTTGCATCTGAATCTACCACATAATGTCACTTCCAAATGTCTTTGGCCACAAGTGTCTTTGCTACGCTGAGAACCTCAATGGCCTTTACTGTGCTTTATTTTTAATGTCGAACGCTTTGCTTTTAGGTGTCAGCATCGCTGGTTAAAGGTCACAAGACTCACGATGAGCTGCATTTTTGTATTTGAATGTATCAGGAAGCTACTTATGACATCTGGGCAAATTGTATTGGTATATTGGTTCTGCAGTGTAGTTAAAGCACTTAGTGATGGCTATCTCCAGAGACTATTTAATATTTTCATAATGAAAAGAGCCGAGCAGAGCTGCTGGTTTGTAACTAGAGCGTGTGAACAGAAGTTGAAATTTATTGGTATTTTGGCCTTGACTGTGCCCAAGTTTGACCAAGAAACATTGTGTGGTTGAAGGTTTCATCATGCTAAGACGGACTTGAATGCTAACAAGGTAACAGCAAAAGACAAGATATTAAAAGATAATATTACTGCCTAGTAACAGTAATTTGCTTTAGGGAAGAAGAAAAACAGCAGCAGAGAAAATTGCACACTTATGTCCTCCAGTGAAGGTTGCATGTGTGGGGGATTTTTCATCGAATGACCCAAAATAAGCATTTGGTGTGTTAGGGGTGTTACATGCCTTGAGCTTCAATTTTGATGTAAATATGAACCTTACTTCACAAGTCACCATTAAAGGGCATTTCCCCCTGCTGTGTTGTTTTACAGAAGGACCTAACCATTTTCACAAGGCTAGGCAAAATAATAATACTTCTGAAAGGAGATCATGCAATGAAGGACAAAAAACCCCACAAAGCCGTGAAAGGGAATGGATTCCTTTCTACTGTAGCAATATCTGAGGTTCCCCATTGCCCAGCAAGAATCATATCTTTTGAGGAGGTTTTATAATCCTGCTAAAACCACCGTCGTGGTTGGGGGTGGAAAAATTTTGTTTTTTCTCGTTTTATTCCTAAGAAGAGCCTTCCACTCCTGCACCTTCACTGAGACAGCTAGGAGCATTTAAGTCCTGCGTGCACCGTTTTTCGCTTAGCAAAGATACCGCATTTGGCAACGCTGATACAACTTTTAATTTCAGGAATGTCATTTTAGATTAAGCTACCGAACGATATATTGAGTGTTCAGTGGCTGGCGTGCTCTCTGGATAGCTTTAGTGTGACTTGCCTCCAATGCAACTGAAACAGGGCGATGGGTGAGGTAAGAGCATCCTAGCAGGAATGATTTAGGCTCAAACCTTCCGAAAACTTGCGCATGTCTTTTTTGGTTTTTAGCATAAGGCTCATCTGATGACTTTCGCTTCAATTTTAACATAAACATGAACATTAGCAGAATCTAATCCTAATTTTTTCTGCTTTAGTGCTAGATAAGACATTTTACAAAGCCAGATATGCTAGTTTAGGAGTATTTTCTTTTTTCTCCTTTTTTTTTCTTTTTTTTTTTTTTTCTCCCTAGAGCTGTTCAGAGTGGGAAAAGCTCTTGGCTGGGTAGTCCAGATGGTGGGTTTGGGTTAGCAAGGTTCCTGGGAAAGGGACCAAATGGATATACAGTCAGGTAATGGAACAGCAGGTTGTCTCTTGTCCTTGCAAAGAAAGTGAGCTTGTTGCAGTTGGGTATGCTGCGTTCTTGAAAATTTTCCCGTTGTGAGATGTGAGCGTTTTTCCTAAGAGGAACCAAAAGGGAAACCGTGGCAAACTGCCTCCAGCATCTTCTCCAGCACTCCCCAAAATGTCTCATTCGCAAGTTTTAATAAGAAAGTGAGATCCCACTTCCAGTTCCGTGGCCGAATCAGCAGACTTGCACGAAAACTCACGGTGTTTGACAACGGTGAAGTTTGTAAGGATGCTCAGTTAGCTTCAAGTAATCCAACTCCCTCCCCAACACCCCAGCTCTTATAATGAATCTCACAGGTATTTGTAGAGCCTCCTAAAAATACACGTGACGTGTTTTTGATTCCAGTTTGGTCTAATTTAGATGCTTCTTGCTCAGACTGTTACAATGCCATCTGTTAATAGGCTCTTTAATGCACTTTAATGGGCTCTTCAATGCGCTCAGTGGTCTCTCCATGGCTCAGTGAAGCTGTTCATCTCATCTGTCATCGCTCAAGCTCCTCCGTAGGAGAGGCAAATGGTGCCCTATATTACAGGGAAATCAAGTTCATCAATTGGAAGAAGAAAAAACTCTTCTACATATTTTTTATCTTGTCTGGGAATCTCTCTCTCTTTTTTTTTTTTTTCCCTAGCATGGAGGAAGATGGTGTGCAGAGAATAAAAATTCATTGGATAATGATTACGGTAGCCGCTGTTTCAACCATGTTCGCTGTGGTCTTTCGTTTCCTGTGGCCTAACCGTCTTAGAGAAACGAGCTCTTGTTGCCCTTCTTGCCCGCTTGTCATTACCTTATTGTATTGCTTTGTCACCCTTTCAGGCTCTTCTGCCACCCACCCGCTGTACAAATATCATTGCATTCTTGCTAGCGACCAATTTGCAAGCTATATAATGTAGCTTTGATGAGCGTTCGTACATTAACTTAGCTTCTTACTGCCCTGTCTGTTCCTTTCTTCCCTAAATGCTTCCGTTGTTCATATGTCTGGTTCAACAATGTAATTTGGGCTAATTTGTGGGAGTGCAGGAGGTGAGTGTTAGCCCCCTGTGACACTTAAGTCCAGCTGAACCCGCACCGTGAGACTCCTACCGAAGGCAGGTGATGTTGCTTTGCAAGAAATCCAGAGGTGTTTAGTGGAAGGTGTGCTCTCCCGTGCTGTTTGGTCACAAAATATTTACTCCACTGCTGACAGCTTATCCCCTTCAAAGCCACAGCTGCTGGGCTTTGGTAAGTACCAGGGTGTCCAGGGACAGGCTTTCTCCAGGAAAGTCTATCAATAACAAAACTATATGATAGGTTTTGTAGCAAGGCCAGCGATGCTTCAGTATTTGGCTGCCTCGTCTATACGCATAGGTAAGCGTGAGACGTAGGCGCGTTCCTGGAGGTTTTTCATTGCTTAGGTTAAACGTTCTCGCGTGGTTTTGGAGGCTGCCTGCTCGGTTTTGGAGCGAGCAGGTGCCATTTTGCAAAGCTTTGGGGAACAAGGGTGCCCTTCGCTGATGCATGCAGTCCCCATTTGCTTCCCAGAGGAGATGCAGATGGTCGCTCCCGGTCCTTCTCCTCTTTCCCGAGGGACGTCTGAGGATTGGTAGGCTTTATGCAGGTATGCTTAGAGTTGGCAGATTAATGGCAGGGTTCTGTTTTGGAGATGTTTTACTTCCATCTGTGTTCAACACATTTTTTTTTTCACCAAGAAAATAAAACAAACCAGAGCTTCGCCATAAAATGGCGTCTAAGTATGCAATGCATCATCAGCAGGCAAGTAATCAAATATGTCTTTTCAGTGATCAAGCGTTCACAAAGAAATGTAGCACTTCAGCAGCCTTGTTTGTGCACGCGGTGTCAGGCAATAGCATAGTGATGTATGATTTAGGTAGATAAAAATATAAAGAACTTTTTAATAAACTGGGTGAAATATTTATTCCAGGCAAATCCAGAGAAAGCCTTCAGAAATACTGAGCTTATTTTGGTGCTGGGTTTTAGGAACAGCAGGTTTTTTTTGCAAAAGAACCATTCCATTCAAAGTTTTTTTTTTTTTTTTTTTTTTTTTTTTTTTAATGGAGACTAGTTATGACTTCTACTGCTTTGCAAACAGACTGTCATGTGATGCTTTAAAAAAAAAGAAAAGAAAGAAAAGGTAGCATCTTCACCACTTTTGTTAGCCTCCCAAGCAAAGAGCCCTGAAACCACACTGTGTCACATGTAATGAGGCTGACCTTGCTTTCCCAACAGGTCTGTGGAAGCGCAGAGTTTGCATTCCTGAACGTAATATTTGTTTTGTCTATTTAAATGGTAAGGTAGAACACAAAATGAGAAGCTTGAGTCTTTGGAAAATACTATTGAAAAAGGAGCTAGCTGCACTGGTTTGTTTAAGCAATAGCTAAGCTTTTTTGAGCGTCGGATTTTCAGAGGCATTCGGTGATTTACAGTTGTAGATGGTAACAAGAAGTTGCACATCGTTGCAGAGGACAGAATAGGAGCCTTTTTCTGTTGGGTTTTTCCCAACCATCTGGGTTTCTAGTTGGAGATCAGTTTGCATCTCAAGGCATCTCAGCTCTTAGGAGGATACTTGAGCCTACCAACTATGGATGAAGTTGAAATATGGCAGGTTGTGGGGAAAAAATGATTTTTGCTTCGTCCTCCCTGGAGGAGAGTGGAAGCCAAGTTGCATCTTCTAGAAGCAGGTTGCTTTTTGGTGAAGAGGATATGTAGTTTTCTTTTTTCTTTCCCCCCATTTAACTGTTGTGTTGATGCTCTAGGGAAAGTTGGTCTCCTCCTATTGGGACCCTGTGACACATCTCTGCTCCCTGGGCTTACCTGCTCCTTGTCCTCCTTCTCAGGAGGTGGTCTAGGCTAGCACAGTGAGAAGAGTAGAAGCTGGTGCTTCTTTGTGGTGAAAGATGTAGCACGAGATAGTACTATAATCTGACATTGCTCATACCATCAATGAGTGGCTCTATCTCTTCATAGTATTTAGAGCATGCCCTCTAACTTCTTCCCCAGACTTGACATCTCATCAACTTGACTCTTTAAACTCAAGAAAGTCCTAGGTAGCAGGATTAACTCTGTCTTAACTGTCAAAAATCAAGGCTCTACCACAGGCGTTTCCTTGCGATGGTCTACGTAAATGCACCTAAGTTTCGTTCATCTCTATTCTGATTTTAATGATATCTTTCCGTTGTGGTGCCTACGCATGAGGAGGTTGTTGTCATCTTAACGCGTCTGTCCTCCCACCATTGGCGACGTTCCTCCCAGTCTGGATGCCGTTGTTTGCAGTCATGCTAGTCCTTGGACATCAGGCAATGAGATGACTAAAGCAATGCGCTTTGTTAGCAGCTGGTATTCGTTGGTTCCTCTTAAACAGTCCTCCAAAGAGTTTTCAACTGTTTTGTTTTTGTCAGCAGAAGAGCATGGGGAGAAAATCTTTTACTTTGCTCGTTCACTCTGTTCTGTTTAACCAGCTAAGTAAGTGGGCAGCTTTGGAAAAATTACCTTTTAAAACAGAACAAATCTCTTCTTTTGGCCATTGTGAATCCCCTTGGCCGGTATGGTCAACCCACGGCAAGGTTCTCATTGAGTATGGAATAGCTCTCTGGATGATTTGGGTATCATTTTTACTTGATAGGTTGTTTCAATGGGCTGTTCATGCCCATTGGGATGTCTTCTGGGCAATACGCTTCTTTGGATGGTGGCTACCGTCCAGTGGTGTCTCCATGAGTGCCAAAATGTCCCATCTGCTTCCCTCTTGTCCTTTCCATCCCCAGTGGTTGCAAGGACCTACTGAGAGGGTGTCTGCTTTTATATGCATGAATTCAGCATAAAGCAAGCTATAAAATGACAACTTTCTGTTCTGTGGTTCTGTAAAGTATATTTTCTAAAATAATACAATTTTTACTGTAACTTTCTTCCTTTTCAAGTGGTTGTAAACATGTGGATGGCATTATGTCAGCATTTCTGATCACCTAGTTCCAACAGAGAGATGTTTTTCCATTTCTTGTTGTTGCTTTTGGTTTTAAATATTTTAGACAGAAACATTACATCCTTATTTTCTATTAGAAGATTAAGAAAGATAGCCCTGAAGAGGAGCACAAGGGAAATATACTGTTCATGCCAGAAAATAATAATAACCCCAAAGCTAGAGTTTCTACACTATTTTTCTTCTGTTGCCTGCATTCACATTTAGTTAGAGAGATTTTTTTTTCACTCAATGCTCAGATTTCGTTGTTTCAAATGTACACTTGCCATAAACTTTAAATATATATATGCTGGGATGTATTTTTACAAGATACGTGCTATGGATGAACTCAGACAACACAATACATACCAAAATATGACAGACTGGATTAAAAATGAATCAGGACTGTGTAATTTATTGATGAGTTAAGTCAGTATACTCTTGGGTAGTATTTGAACTATGCATGTGTGTAAGAACATATATGCTTGTTATTTAAAACCTGGTAAAAGCAGGTGCAGCTGTGCAGGTTAATAACAATGTGAAATTATTGTGGTTATTTATGCATTAAGTCCATAATGTAACCATATAGATTTTGATCCCTACAGGGGAAATTTTCCTCTACGTAATCACGTGGAGATGGAAGCATACGGCATTTTCCATTCATCTGAAATAAGTGGATCATCCTCTTATTTCTTACATGAGCTTTTTTTGTCATAGGCACCATGTAGTCTGGAAAAAACAAACCCGGTGAACTTGGATTCTTTTATTTTACTGAGCTGACTTCCTCAAATGTCAGTTCAAAGATTATTCTTCTTTTCATCTGTTCTTTTGAAAATCTGTGGAAGTTAAATCTTTGTGGGTTTTTTTTTAGTTTGTCTGCAAATGAATCTATATCTATATATACGTTTATATACATTATATATATATAATTTTATCTATGCATACATATATATTCAATTCTATATGGATTTCTTTCCCTGTGCTTGTAGACAAAGATCTCCAAAAGAAAAGTGAGATCTCAGTGAGAGTTTTTTCCAAATAATATTTTCCAAATAAATAAATAGTCATAAGAGAAAAGCCTCCCCATATTTATAAATAATAAACAACTGGGAAAACTGAGAAGTTACTATATGATACTTTTGTATCTTTAGGAAAGTTGCATGCAAGTGTTTTTCTACAATACATATACATACAAATATATATGGAGATTATACATAATTTTAAATAAATAAATACACCTTATATTTTAGTAAACTTGCTGTTAAATAAAATTGTACAAAAATATGGACAGAACGGAATTTGATCCCACTTTTAACCAAGTTTATTGCAAGCTCTTAATTCATGCAGAATTAATTGACAAATTTCACTGAACATATGTTTCTGGCAAAGACTTTTTATTTTGCCTTATATGCACTGTATACATTTGTATTGTAATAGTTATATCCATATATAATATATTATTTTTGCAGATGAGTGGATGTGGAGATGAACACTTTTCTACACTTGAAACCATTTCTGTCTCATGCAGATAACGGGTGACTGCATAGTTTTTCTGCCAAAGCTTTCAGATCCTTTTTTTTTTTTTTTTTTTGCCACTTTGGACTTGAGATTGGGCTGGAGTGTGCTGAGTGTGCTCAATTTTAAGTCTTTTGCGGTATATCACAGGCTCTCACAGAGATTGCCCTAATTTTCCAGTGACACTGAAAAGCATCAGTGCTACTGTAGTATTTCACTGGTTTTCTAAGAGATTTGATTCATACTTTTTTCATTCTGTAACAGGAGCCTATTAGGAAACTATCCATTAATGCAAAAAAATAGCTATTTCTGCTTAACATTCCATGGATAAACCCTGATGTAATTGTGCCCAGACCATGTAGATCCAGTCATCCCTTAGGTGGCTTTGGGGAGGGATGTAGCAGGGAATCACTTGAGCGAGTATATCCAGAGAGACTTTAATTCATTGCTTAATTCATTGCCGTAAATTCTGATGTCATTTAATAGATTAGGGTTAATTTGATTTTAATAATCTATGCAGTTTCCCCATCAAAGCACAAGGATGACCTCTGCGATGCAACTTTGGTGTTGCGAAGACCTTGGCCTTGTTCTTCCCATGTGCTGCTGTGGTGTCTCCAGAGCATATTAGTTTCCATACCATAAGTCAAACCCCTCAAACACGTTTAATTATTAAAAGTTGTTTTATGATGCTTTTAAAATAGGTCGTATGATTTTTTTACCCTTTTTTATATACCTTGATCTAAATGCATGTGTACTCATATGTGACATTTTGCATCTCTAGCATTTAAAGTTGCTGTTAAGGCATTTTTTTGTCCTCTGATACAAGAGGCTGCTTGGTGTATTAGATGCTAGATGTAAAATATGTGATTGTCATAGTTTGGATCCATCACTAGGCTTTAGTGCATGTAAATCTACCCATGCTGCAAAGGAAGGATGCTTAGATGTTAGGGACTTTTCTGGACTTTGCAAGTTCAGTTCTCACCACTTTGGGTTGATCAATGTAATCTTCCAGCAATGATGTCTGGCCCTTGGTTCCCTACCATATGAGGGGTCAACAAAATGCTTCTGGAAAACTCTGGCTTTGTTTTGGAGGGTTTTTGGCTTGCTTTATTCCCTCTCCATTTTCATTGAGAATAACTGGAAAACATCACTGAAAAGAGATTTGACAATAAGGATTAAAATGAAATAGAAATTTATGATGGAAAGGTCTAAGGAAAGACAAGACTGTGGTCCTCAAGAGAATTTCCCAGTGTTTTGTTCTTAAAGCAGTACTGCTTTATGAATTAAAAAAACATCCCCCCCAACCCAACCCAACAAAAACAACATGTCAACAAGAACATCATTTCTAACAGAAATGATCAGTTTTGGTGAAACTGCATTTTCTGGTTTCACTCTGAGAGGGACCTAAGCACTGACTTCCCAAAAGTTTTACTCCAGGCAGTAATAGGAGTCCCTGTTCTACTCTTGAGTGTACTTTAAGCATCTTTATTTAAGTAACCTATGTGTAAGGGAGTAGTTAGTCCTTCATACAGATGTGAGATGATAACAATGAAGCTGAAGTGTGGATAAAAATGAGTGGAAAAGTCTGGGGAGAACTTAAAGATTTGGCTCCTGGTGTTGTTGCCCCTTTCCCAGTAATTCTCCTGGAAGGGTAGAAGGGGGTCTCTTATCTGTGTCCCTAAAATTACTGCAAAATTTTCTTATTAAATGAAGCTGGGTAGAGTTATTGCTGCATTTATATATACGATCGATAGTGTTCTTGAAATGATAGTAAGGGGTAATCAATACAATTTCATTGGAGGACACTAGTTGGAGTGCATGTTTATTTTAATGATTTTTTTTTGAAACAGGAAAAGTCCAGGTGATTTACGATAACTTCTATTGTTGAAATGTTCCGTTTGTGGAAGGTCAAGAGCATCAAATTTAGGGGGCTGTTGACTTGCTGTGCTTCAATACTGTGGTATATTCAAATGCAAACTTTAAAGTTTAATGGTACAATCTTAGTATGATATTAAATCTTCTTTATTTTAAATGGCATGAATTGATATCATCAGATTAAAACATTTTTCTTCCCTGAAGGAAAGTATACCCACCTTTTCACAGGTTAACGAGGAAATCAAACATTAAATAAAAGTAATATGTCTCAGTAGGAGCATTCCGCCTATTACTTGGATCCTGCGGAGACTGGTTTTCTTATCAGTTGCTTTTTTTTTGGTTTATTTGTTAGCAGCGTTCATTAAACTGTCATTTTTAGAAGGTCTAACTGTGGCTTAGTGATCACTTAATTGATCACTCTAAATGCTTATATTAAATGGTAAATGGTAAAAGGCTTGTGGAACACCTTAGCATTTCCTAGGAAGCAAGTTTTTGGTGAAGTCTTTGCTATGTATTTTTTCGAATTTGCTGTGAAAATTTCTGAAGGTAGCTAATTATAACTTTCGTTTCTGTATCTTGGCAATCAATATTGCCTAGATGCCTTCTCGTTGGGCAACATGAGGATCAATATATTTGAATATATGCATGGTTGACCAGAGCGTCATTGCAAAGTCTTTGAATCCAAGCAGCCACAAGCCTGCGGCAAATCCATGTGTGCTGAGTTACTCCCCAAAGAAGCTCATTTTTGATCAAATCTAGCGGAAGAAGTAAACGTTTCACTGAATCATATAATGGTTGAGGCTGGAAGGGGCTTCTGGAGATCGTCTAGTCCAACCTCCCCTGCTCAAGCAGGGTCACCTAGAGCATCTTACACAGGGTTGCATCCAGGCGAGTTTTGAATATCTCCAGAGAAGGAGACTCCACAGCTCCTCTGGGCAACCTGTTTCAGTGCTATTTTATTTTTTCCTAACGTTTTTCTCTATGACAAAACCGCTCTTCGTGCTCAGTTGTCTTCAAAGCCGTGGCATCTGATGGAGCATTAAGGGACAGTTGCCTCTTTCCAATATATTGTTTGCTGTCTGCACAGATAAAAAAGAAAACCTTTATTTGCTACTTTGCATGAGAGGTGAAATCTTGTACAAGCAACAGATAGCATAGTTTCCCTTTTCTTCTTCTTCTTCGTCCTTTGCTTGGATATTAGGAATTAATTGGAAGTCCAAATGTTTTTTGATGGAAGCTAAAGCATGATTGGGTTCCTAATTAAGTCTTTCCTTCCTTCGTTTTGCTCTATAACTGCCTTCGTGCTCTCACCCGTTATCGGTAAGTGGATCTGAAGCACATCTTTTCCACCTTCGTTTGCACAACTAGATTGTTTTGCTCTACTCCAAAGGTGTCTGCGGTTTAATTTTAACTGCCTGTAATTTTGTGGGCACGTTTGGGACATCCGCTGCCTTTTTCTAGCATAACTTTCACTGGTACCATCAAATTTGTCATCATGTAGATTTTTATTTCCGTAATGAAAACAGGTGAAATGCAAATATCTGATTTTCTTAAATCATTTGAGGGTTATACAAGAAACCAGGATTCTGTCTTTCCTATTTTTTTTTCTCCAAAAATTTTAGCTTGCACTTAGAATTTTTATTTCTGTTCTTCCTTGCTTTTCTTTGGGAAATTTTCACACAAGCATTTGATATAAGAAAGGGATTATAACCTTGCAGGTAGTAACACCTAGCAACTGCTTCCAAATTGTTTGATACCGCCAAAACACCGCTGTTAACTTTTGTCCGAGTATCTTTCTTGTTAAACATTTTTCTTCTGCCAGGGAGCAAAAAACCTGTTAGTTTAATAGAAAAGAAAAAAAAATGCTTCTCGGAGGTAAAGCTCTACAGAGCAAAATCTCCTGCTGGTTTTGCATCTGTTTGGAGTCCACCAGTAATTGAATTATTCTCATTTACGGCGCTGTGATTGAAATGAGGGCCAAGCAACATTATAAATTCAGCGAGGGGAACCTGAAAATCAGAGTTTCAGAAAAGCAGCTCTCCTACCACGGTATGTTTTCACTTGGTTGAATCCAGAGAGAACTTTTAAAATCTGAATTGTCCCCCAGTCCTGCAAATACACTCTGGTTTTCAGCAAAATCCTCACTGGCATGTAGAAGATCGCTGCAAGAATAGCTATCTCACACCTTGAAAGTTTTTTCTTGCCTATCAAATACTGTGGCATCCACTAAACAAAACCGATGTAAAGGTTTGCATAAAATCCCAGAGCTTTGCACTGTGATAGTCTACTTGTTTTCCAACTAAACATCCAGGTGCTAGGGTGAACTTGCATTTTTTTTGTTGCGATTTACTCTGTAGGAATGAGGCATTGAAGAAAAGATAGTCTTGCTTTTCAGACTAGGTAAGTTCAGCTCTCCAAAGTGACCTTTTCTGTATCCAAGGATTCAATATCCGAGTCTTGAATCCTTCGATCGAGACAATGGTGTCTGTCCCAGGGGGCTAAATCTTGCTGCTTGACCGCAACTTTGCCTTGAATGTACCAAAAACACTGCGGATTTTTGCTGCCGGTCCCTACTAATGTATTTCCTTCTCTACATAGACATCTCGTAATGTAAGGAAAAGAAATGTAAGGAAAAGAAATGTAAGGAAAGAGAAGGATTTCTCTTTCCAGATTTTTGGCAGTTGTTAATGCAGGTCGTTACATCCCTTTTGCAGTCAGGACTTGCTGGAGCAACTTCTGCATCCTTTGCCATGAGAATACTGGCTTTTCCCAAAGAGAGATGGCGATTTTTTTTTCTTTTTAGGCTTATGCCATGTGGTCATCTCTCTGCCAAAGGTCCCGGTGTTTTTAGCTGTTTGCACTGTTGCTACAGCACCTGGGGACCTCGGAGATGGGTTTGCCAGTCCTATAAGAGCTGCAGAGTTAAACCCTGTTCCTGCCCCTCGGCTTGCTCAGGAAGGCTTTTAGCAGCAGCTTTGCAAACCTACTTAAAAGCCTTACTGATCCGCTGTAAAATAAACAAAGCGAATCTCAGAAATGCTTTTTAGTTCTATTTATTTTTGTTCTCAAGCTTGTTTAGGTATATACATAGCAGACCTTATGCGAGTCAGTTACTAAAAAAAAAAAATACTTCTTGGAAAGCTTTCGCTGTTATGTCACTGTTTTTGTAGGTGGAAAAATGTCTAGACTTAAATATGTAATTAGTTAAAGAAGAACAAAAGCTTATTTCTGGTGAGACGTATGCCGTGGGTTTGTCATTTCAAGGTAATTTTCTTTTCCGAGGATAATTTCGCTGTTTGCCGTTGCTTTTTGAGTAAATGAAACGAGCGGTTTTATCGGAAATGTTTTTTTCTTCTCCCACTACCCTCTCAAAGAGAGCAAGTTCCTGTTGTAGCTGAGATTGGAAGTGCTCCGTAATCCAGTGCAATACAACCCCTGACAGGTATGAGAAAATGCAATGCTTTGCTATTTCTGTACCTATATATGGGTGCTCTTAACGGCTCCATTTCCACCTGTTTGGCGCCTTCCTGGCTGGCCAGGAATAAATAAAGTTATTTGAGGCTCCCGCACTGAACTGCTCTTGCTGTGAAGTGTGGGAGATGCACTGTGAGTAGAGATGGAAAACTGGGAACTTGCACGTTTTAACCCTGATTTAGGCTCCTAGGACTGCAGGCCCTATAGATGCATAAAGCTAAAAGATTTTTTTTTTATTTGCTTTTCTGCCATGCTAAGCTACGGGATGTGAGAATAAAAAAAGATATATCTCAAATTAAAAAAAGGCAAAAAAAAAAAAAAAAAAAAAGAGCTCAATATTAGGCTGACGAGGTTATTTGTTGCATTACTGAAACGTATTATAGGAAACGTATGTAGCGTGAAAGATTAAACAAATCGTGGGGTTTGAACCTGGCAAAATGAAGGGATTTTTCCTTTGTGGTAGAAGATTTGGTCCTTTTTGCGATAGGAACCTGAATTACTGGCCAAACACTGCCATAAGTTTTTCAAGTTTAGCAGTGACATCAAATTGCTGTTTTCTTCTCTTTCTTTTAAGCAGCACTTCATCAGCAACAGCTGTTCTTGCAGGCGAGGGATTTATCTTTTCTCCCCCCTGCCTCAGACCCGTACGAAACGGAGTTTATCACGGACCAAGTGCAGTCTTTGGTGCTCTTGGCACACGCTGGAAGATCAAGGATCAGGGAGGACATGCAAGGTTTTGTATTCCTGTTCTTTTAGAAGGTGCTGTCAAAGGTAACGGGTTTGCTATTTGTGTGATATCTAGCACTTGATCTCTCCTTTTCCTCGCTGAGAGATCTCGGCACTGATCGCAAGAAGCATCAAAGCTCGGGACAGATGCTTGCTAGCCAAAAGCAGTGCTACTGTAGACAACTTTTTTCCCCACGGCATGTTTGTTGTTTTTGTCTTCTCTCTCCTTCCTCAAAGAGCAAACTGATACCCTCAGTCATAATTAACTTAATTTTCAAGCAGGACAAACATCTAAGCAAGAGAGGTACGAGAGATACAAAGCAGCATCTCTCATAAGGAAGCATGGAGGATTTGCTTCCCCCGGCTGGTGAAGACTTAGACATTGCTATGAAATAGCGCCTGAAAAACTGCGGCATCATCCCCCGAGGATTCATTGCAGTGAAATCTCTATCCTTTAAATTTAGTGGACCGTCCTGGGTTGTGCTATGCTTTGCACGAACCAGTCTTTGGTTTCAACGCTTTTAAGATTTCAAGGGAGAAGCTGTACCTTAAAGTCAAGTACTTTAAGGTAAGCAAGGTTGGGCAGGTGTTGAAGTGTCTGCGTTTGGTTTGTGGAGGGTATATTGTAGAAGCTCGTAAATTAAAACTTCCTCTTGCACCCTAAAGTCGCCTTAAATACCAGCTGCTGGACAACTAGTTGGTTCCTAGAGATGGGAGCTGTTGTGAAATCAAGATACGGCTTTGCTCTACTCTAAAATGTGAGAATAAGCATGTTGGATCTCCGTTTCCTTTCCTGTTCTGCATGTCTAATATTAACGTACTCTGGGTGTTCAGTGATTGCTCTGGTTTTAGGAGCAGCTGAGCAATTTTAGTGTGAGTCCATGGGGCACCTCTTTCTTTACGGATCTTGACTGTTGTTTCCTTTCCTACACAGTTTGTTACCAGTACATGATAAATAAGCTAAGGTAGAATCTGCCAGGTTTTAGTGTCTTCTCCCATTTACTGTTCCCAGTGATTGATTTACACTTTTCTTATTTTTCCCCTTTCCTCCACTGTCACTAGGATTTTATTGAATCATAATCTTTTAGGGAGCTAGGTAAGCCAGATGTTGAGTTGTACACCTTGGGTTGCATTGTAAAGCTTATAAATATATGGAGAAAAAAGATTCCTCATCTTTGATGAAAAATGTTTTTGTTTGCTTTAATAGATGGCAAAATGGCATTGAAAAATCTTCTGATAAAATGGCACAGGGAATGGCTTCGTGCTTATTTGCGAAGAGTCTTTAGGAGTTCTTACTCACCTGTTTTGATTTAATATGACATAGGATTTCTCAGTCCTTGCAAAACATCTCGAACGTGTACGCTCTCTGGAGTGCAATGGCTCTAACAAATGAGTCTCATGAATTTCCCTGCTGATGCAGTGTGTTCATCACCTCTGGGTTTTAATACCTGCCATCTGTCTCTGTGTTTGGCATTGTGATGCTCAAAAAGAAAGAAAAAAAACTGCACTCTTTTTTAATAACCCAAAAGCCGCTTATGTTGTTATTACCATATTTATTCAGGCAAAAAACAGCAGAGAAGTCACCCTGTTGTGCTCTGCATTGAACCCCTTGCAGGGCATCCAGGGAGGAGAAAAAATATATATAGTACTTGTTCACTCTACGTTTTGATATCAAATGCCACGTAAAGATCCTATAGCCCAGCAGCCCTTGGCTGGTGCATGTAGTCAACGCACATTGCAAGCAGCAATGTGAGATGTGACATGTATAATCTTGCGCATGTGTGTGTGCATGCAGTGGTCTTTTAACCTCCCGATGTATTAAGTAGGCCACGGAGAGGAGTTCCTTCTCCGCTGCAAACTCTGGCCTGCGTAGCCGATCTAATTCCGCCCTCCGGAGGACCCGTGGCTACAGCAATAAATGTTAAATACCCGCGGCCTGTCCCTCCTCAAAGTGGTGAATATCTCGTAAGACGTGGGGATATAGGTGGGAGATGCTGTAGCATAAATAGCTGATGAAACAGATGGGTTCGGCTGACTCATCCACCGCGGGAGGAGGTGCAGCGTTGGTGCAGCCGCTCTCCCTTTGCCGTTCATTCAACAGGCAGGATTGGAAGCGAACGAGTGGAGTGCACAGATTGCCGTCGTTAGGGGCACGTTTGCATTTTCCTAAACTGTTTTCTCTAGATAAGCCTGTGTGTATATATGTATTTAAGGTAAAGAAAACCACTCTTAAACATTTTAAAAGTTGGAGGTGCAACAGATGGCAGGCGTTTCTGCGGGCTCGTTTGGGGCTTCTCACAAAATGGCTAATGCAAAGCTTTGTCGGCAGCTTATGCTCCGGGCGTTTTCTTGGAGGAGTTTTACTACCATGCCTGTGATTTGGAAGGAGATATTTCTCTTTTCCCCTCCCTAGCTTCTTTCCTCCAGCGCTTCCATTTGAGCCCACTACTCGAGTGTTGAGATGTAGAGTATGGCCGTGGTGGTGGCATATGTAGTTTGGTCAATCAGGATCTTATTACGGTTCCCCCTACGGCTAAGAGTTGAATCTCACTTTGATGCTTGCTTTGGGTTTGATTTTCCTGGTGATGGTTGATATCATCTCAGCACCGCTGGCTTTTCCTTGGAATTTTTCCTGTGTACTTGGAGAAACGGCTTGCTCAGATCCATGTGGGATAGAGCAATGCCCTGGAAGAGGGTCTGGAGCGGGTGGATTATAAGGACTTGTCTTGAGAAAGATTTTTACCTCGATTTTCTCCAGGAGAGACGTAACAAAGTCCGCTCAAGATGATGCTTACCCTAAGCATTAATAAAAGTAACTGCCAGTTTTTTGTACATCTGAGCTTTCTCTTTGGCGGCAGGGGGGTGGATTGCCTTTAAACAGATGATCAATCAACTTAAGTAGCCTCTTCAGCGCTATACCTCATTATTTCTTGTTAGTTGGATCATATCCTGTTATGGAAGGATGATTAGCAAGTGGACTTGGAAAACCTTTGCCCAGCTCTCCCGTTCTCTGGAGCTTCTTGTGCAGCTTTTGCCATAAACAGCAGATAGTGCCTTAGTTACGGTTTATATTCTGCTTGATGGTGGTCTGATGTCAATATTATAATTAATAAGCCATCCTTGAGGTTTATTAGCCTGGTCTCCTAAATGAGCTTAGATGCTCTTTCCCTTAGTTCCCCCAAACTTCCTATGAACCCACTTTAGCACGGTAGGAGAGAGGGATAAAATGCTCAAATGCAGCCAAATGCTCATGAGGTTGTCAGAGTTGATGGGCAGAGGATGGAGACTTGCCTTGACACTGCTGCTGGGGGAACGTCAGATAAAACTCGACATAGGAGCTGGGATGAGCACAGTAAAGGACTAGGAACATCTGCTGGCTTCCTTCAGCCTTCCTTTCAGCCGGTTAGCCCTGTTGTTTTATTTTCAGGTTGGATGGAAAGATTCAATTTTGGAACTCTTTGTGCAAATATGAATATGCAGTCACAAGTACGTATTTGCTGCAAATACTCATCTAAAATTTATCAGGCTGTCGTTGTTCCGAAGTGTGAATAGCTGTGTTGGGTCAGAGCTTTAGCCTGATCCATTGCTTTGTTTCCAGCGGGGACAACACCATCTCAAAGAGGTGATTTGCTTACATTGAAGCTCACCCCTTGTGCTCCAGGTGGCTTGCCCAAATGCGGGAGACCTGTCTGCAGGCTCAGTGGCAGTGAGGGAATATGTTTGCACCCTTCTTGGCAAACCAAGAAGGACGTCGGGGGGATCTTTCAGGACTCGCTTGCCTTCCTCATCCTGTTGTACCTCCAGGCAAGGCAGTGTAGGGCACCGTCCACCTTTCAGATCCACATTTTTTGCTCCCTCCCTGTTGTGCCTCCGTGGCTCAGGCTCCTCTGCTGTCATCGTACAACAGCTGGTGGAGGGGATGCTTGACCTCCCTCTTCCCCAAAGACTTTGACATACGAGTCTTTTCCTTTTAAATCCTCAACATACAGGCAGAGCGGATCCTGGACCGTATCAAAGCGGGTAACGTGCCAGCTGTCACTGCTCAGCTGAAAAGCAGTTCCTGCTGCAAGCAACACTGGATTTTGGATGTCTTCCAATTTAGGCATGAGAAATGCTTAGTTTGAAACAGTGGCTGATATTTTTTATTGTTTTTATTTTTTACATGCTTATCTGCTGTTACTACCTGCTACAAGAATACTTTTGGAGCAATTAGCTACATTATCATTTGCAGACATGAGTAATTTGTGTAAAAGACACACAGGAAAGAGCTTGGGCTTGGTATGCTGGAACATGCTTGATTTGTTGCTGAAGTAGAAAACAGGACAGAAGTCAGGTAGCACCATCTAAATTGAATTTTGTTTAGTTCCTTCAAGTTTTGAGCCCTCTCTTAACTCTTCAATATAATTTTGAAGGGATGCGATTAAGCGAGGGGGCTTTTGCATGTTACATGCCCAAGGATCTTCAAGTGGTGCCACCCGGGTTACATGTTTTATTTTTTCTCAAGTTGAGAAGCGGACAAGGAAGTCCTGTCTAGATCTGGAAAACCGTTAATCTTATTCTTGCATCCAGTCCAAAATTGCAGGAGCAACTTAACCTTGGGGATGTGGATTTGAATCTGTAGGCTCTCGTTCTCCGAGCCTTGCAGAAAATCAAAGGTTTGAGACTAGTGAGTCTGGTTCAAGTGCAATTTAGTTCAAAGCAGTGAGTGGGAGTTGCACATGCTATAAAAACCTGTGAATATAGGATGCAAACATTGAACAAGGAGTGCTTTGATAACTTATTCCATATGTCCTAAAGGAAATTCACCTATTAACTTCTTTTTCCTCAAGTCTTGAGTATATTGAACGCAGAACCTATAGCATACTTAGCACTACCTGAAAGGATTGGAATATGCATTAGATGCTTAAATATGCATTAAAAGTACAACTGGCTTCTCTAAAGGGTAACTTGTGAGCCCTTGTCAAAATGACAAGAAACTTTCTAACGTGGTCTGGGATCGACTCTGGGGTATAGGAGAGAAGATGGCCAATAAGTTGCAGTTCCATTGCTTTTATTGCTCTTTCTCGCATTTAACCTCTGCCTGACGTAGCTGGCATGTTCTTGGACTGCGGCCCTGTATATCTCCGAGTACACTGTCCGCGTCCATTAAAAGCCTGCCTTAGATCTATATGCAGAGTGCGTGTGTCGTGCTGGAGTGCCGTGGATTCATTCTCGCTAGGGGTCCCGGCAGAACTCACTATTCATCTTCAGTTCTTGTTGATCTGAATGTCACGTTTTGCCCAAAGCGGTATTAAGCAGATGAGGGATACGTCATAACAACAATAACGAAGGAGCTGAATGTAGAAATGAAAGCGTTTTCCCCAGCTACCTTGGAGGTTCAGAAGCAGTTGGCACTGGATTAATGAAATGATTAAACCCAAGACACATATCAAGCTGATGGTCTCCTCCTAGGCTTTCATTTGGATGAGACTTTATTCAAGTTGTTGGTAGCAGCCAGATGACATTCCAGTGAGCTAGGGGGTTCTTGACAGTGAGAGAACTGAAACAGCAGCCACAGCCCAAAGCAGTGATTTATCAGGTCTTGTGCAAGTGGAAGGGTTTCGCTGCGGGCTGGATCCGAACGCAAGGGGTGAGAGATTAATATGGAGCTGGGTGCTCCAAAAGCAGCAAAGAAACAGGATGACCTGACCATAAAAATGGAAAAACACCAGAGCCTGCCTAAGGAAAAAAGCCAAGAGAACTTTTGGTTAAAATAGTGGCTGCAAAGGGAAGTTTCTAAGGAAATGTGAGCAAAATAACCTTCTGGGCCAAGGGAACTGTTTGAACCCCCAAGCAGTCCTGCCTTATCCCTGGCAAGCATTGAGTATCTTCTTGGGGAGCAAAGAGGAGAACTGAAAGAGTACTTGATCATCTGTCAGCAATATTTGGTTGTTATTAAGTGAATCCTAAATATTGACCAGATACCCTGCTGGAAAGGGGTATGACTTACTAGCAGCAGCCTTTCAGAACAGAAGTAAACTCTCAGTTGAACAACTAAAAATACTGAGCCTGAGTCATATATAAGAGGCTGATTTTTATGTGGAGCTTTGCATTTTTTGAAACACTTAACGAATGAAGCAGCATTTTGGAAAGGGAGATTACATCAGCTGCTTTTATAAACTCATTGGGGTGGCTAGTGGAAAGAGGACATTTGAAACCTAAAAACGTGTCAAGGCATCCTTTTGTCACCATAATGACATATTACGGTGGTGTAAGGCAAAAAAATACTGATATGGGTGCATTATTGAATTTCCTTTTAAACTCATTTAAGGTATGTTTTGCTGGCACTATCGTTGGAGCCTTGATGTTCTGCAGAAATGCACAAGTGAAAGTTTGTATAAAGACTACCTAGTATTAGATCGGTAGATATGTTTATGAAAAAAAAAAATGAGTTTCTGTGTACACAGCACCTGTAACGTCTCAGTGCAGATAGTTCTGTAACGTCTCCTGCAGGAAATCCAAAATCAGCCCAAGCTTGCATACTAAATAGTGTTGCCTTTTTGTGGGGGATGTTGTTGTCAGACATATACCTTTTTCTATTTAGATCGGTTTTATTTTAGCAGAAAATTACCTCCTTATGTCTTCCAGTTGAGTGTTTTAGAAAGGTCTCTGTCATCACCATAAGCAACATTTGAAGATGAGGAAAATAAAATCAAAATCAAGGAATTGCTAACGAGGTGCAGAGCTTGAAACAGCTTTTATTACACAGACTTATTCTGTTTGATCAACACATCAATATATCCATTAAGTGAATTGCATTTGAAAGTTTAGCATTTTTATTTTTCTCTTCTCTTCAAAGAACAGAGAAAGGTAGAACAGTTACTCTTAATTAAGTTCTTGTCACCTATTTTATGTATTTCTCTTCAGAAGCAAGAAGAAGTTGTTACTCTTACATTTTGGGCAAAATCCTCTGTTCTTTCTGTGCTCAAGCGTGGTCAGAGTGAGTGGATGAGTTAGGCACACTATACTACAGTTCAGCTATGAGGAAGAGGAGTAAAAAAAGGAGCTTTTCCTTCCTGAAAATGCTGCAATAACAAACCTTCAGTGAAAGAGTCAAGCTCTCACTCTTGTTCTCCATTACCTTTCTGAATATTTGAGCATTTTTTCCAGCCATTGCTGCTCAGGATAAGACTCCTTTTTCCCTATTCTTGACTGTCTTGACAGCTCTCACTCAAACTGGCTTGGAAGGGGGCACAGCCTAACAACCTTGTAGCTTTTCAGGAATATGTGCTGGGGAGCTGAGTACCAGTAAATGTCCTAATATTGGCAGCATACACCAGTCTTGGAAGAAGAAGCCCTCTCAGGTTGCTCCAAGTTGACTTTACTGTTAGTTTTCAAGATCAAAGAATACAGCTACTTAGAATGTAGCATTGTAATAATGCAACCGTAGGGTAAAAAGATAAACTTAAGAAATACATTTAGAAAGATGCACTTACCAGTAGTCCTTTATTACTCTTTCAACATCTGGCCTATCTTCTGACTCTTGGTTTAAGCTGGTCTCTTTTATCTCATGAATGTTTTCTTCATCTAGAAGGAGGAAAGGGGCACCAACCAGAATCATCCTTACTCTTGGCTTCAGCCTGTCCATCTCCTTTGTAGTGCTCTAAAACTGCCTTGGTAGGACCATACACACCTCTTCAGGAGAAGTATTAAGCGGGCTGTTTTCTTACTAGGTTCATAACTAGTTGTCTCTTCTGAGTAGAAATACTGAGCAAGTTACTGTGGTTGGAATTGAGAGAGAGCTCTTAAATCTGCCTGACAGCTTCTCCATCCCTCTGGACAGAGCTGTGATTTTTTTTCAGACTCCCTTCTCTGCTGTAGCTGCCCTTCCCTTTGTATGAATTCCTTATTAAGTACCAACAAATGTGAGTTTCTTGACACTAAATCTCATTGTTCTTGGCAGGCCCGTGCACAGCAGACCTGAAGCGAAGCTACAGTAGTGGCTTTGAACTTTTTTGATTTGCAGACACCTAAACATTTCCTATTAGAAGTACAGACCTTTTATTATGACTTTAGTTTGCTGACAGTGGTCTTGCTTTCCTTAGTCACCTTCTGTTGACTGATTCCCTAAGGAGCCAGGGACCATAGAACTACAAAATTGCGTTCATTTCTGGTACTGTTTTACTGTCAGAATAAACTTTTATATGTCCCTTTATTTATGGCACCTGCCTCATACACTGAGCTTTCTCTCTTTACAAGTTACATCAATCTCTGGAAGTGTTATCATCCATTTTATCTCTGAGGACATTTTCTTCTCTACTATCTTTCCCTGGAAGACATCCAGGGCATCAGCGTGATTTGGACACAGACCACCCACGCTTCCCACCCGTTCCCACCGGGTCCTTCACCATGGCCGTTAAACAGTGGTGGTCTTGTTGAGATCATTGAAGACCATTATGAGAGGCACTATGGAAACAGCTCACCGTAGAGAGAGGAAAAGGTTACTTTTCAGTATAGTGTAACACGCTTGGATCTATTAAACTGGTAGTTGTTATCAAATCACTTGAGTTTACTAATAAACTGCTTGGTGCGCTGAAAAGTGACAGAGGACTTCTTAGAAACAAAAACCATCTGGATTTTCTCAATGGATACTACCTCCTTTGTTTCTGGAACTAATTGTAATCATCAAGAAGGAGGAATGTCAGGATTTATGTGCATTTTGGGTCTCCACCTGAATCCCACTGGTTTCATTACTGTGGAAATGTGGAGAATGGGGAGATGTGGTAAAATACTGTCGCTTTGCGCCACGATCATCTCAGTAGGCTTAGCACGCCTGAGGCAGTTATGATGCTCTGAGATTTCTTTAGGAAGGTGAAAGATGTTTTCTTTAATTAGTGCTCATGCTCAGGACCCTAGTTCTGCATCTAAGGAGTAATGACGTAAAAATTTTCTGCTAGGCCTTTAGCTGCATGCTTTATGAAGGATGTTAAGATCCAGCAACGCAATCTAGGTCCAGTCCATATTAGTCATTCGAAGACAAAAAAAAAAAAAAAAAAGAGGAAGTAGTGTCTACTACTACAGATGCCAAAACTGTAAGGGTATCTACAAGGGATGTACTACTGCACTGTCTTGATGTTTTGCCTTAAAAACATGCCTGTTATGGATATGCCCAGCAGCATACCAGGGTTTTGCTCGTACTTACGTCCCTTTTTCCTTGCCATTTTGCAGGCTGTTACTTATATCCACCACTATTTAGGAGAAAGAAAGTAAAGGCTGATCTACCTAAGCAAAGAATTTTCTAAACAGAGTAAGTGCAAGATCATACACACCGTTTCCTGCTTTCTGTACCTGCAATTTTTTTCTGAGCTTTTTAAACACCAGCAGTTCCTCCATCCAAACCTGCTCTAGATGGGAGACCTGTGAGAACAGAAAAATACAGAACCGTAAACATTGTGGATGTGTCTGCAAATTGCAGAAGATAGCAAGCCCTACCAAGTTGGACAATTAATTGAGGAGTTGGGATGTGTAGAATATTACTAATGGGTAATATAGTATACAAAAATAACCACAAACGTGAATACTAAGCTTCAGTTTATCAGAACTTTCTTGTTGTAATCGCGTGTTATAAAGAACTTATTCAAGATATTTAGGAAGCGGGCTCTGTAACTACAGTGGTATCTACTGCACCTTTCTATGCTTACACCTTTCTTCTACGATGACGGCAAAAGTGTTTCACCACTGCAGCGTATTTGATGCTACAGTGGAAGAAGTATCACTCTGGGCAGTAAAATACCTAACGAGCTATTAATACCAGTTCTTCTTTGATACATATTTTTATTTGTATATCTATTCTAACATATGTTCTGAACACAAAATGTTTACTTAGCTAGCGGTTTCTGCAAACTGATCTTTGGAAAATTCTCCAAGTGAAAGAAAAAATGGAAACGTAACTTTTAGCTTTCATGTTGACTAAAAAGGCACTTGATTGGCAAGCAGAAATAGTGTTTGCTAGGGAAAAACATCCCTGACTATAAAAATTACTGCTTTCTGCCAGCGTGAGTGCTATTTGTGTAAAGTATATAGTTTCGTTTTAGTTACGACACAAACTTCTTGGGAGGAAAAAAATCTCTCTCAGCTTTCAGAAGTGTGTTAAAATAATCTCTTGGAGACCTGTTGCTTTGTTATGTGAACTCTGTTGTATACTTGAGGTAATTAAATATGTATAAAGTCACTACAAAAATCACTACAGCTCTTAACCAGCTTGCACACTCTCTCTCTCCTTTTTTTTTTTTTTTTTTTTTTTTTAACTTTCCTATATAGTATGGTCTTTCAGTGTTTATGGGAAGTTTTTAAAGATGCTAGTTGAGGCTTAAAAAGCATGTGTACTTTTTGTGGAATAAACATCTTTTGCAGGGTGTCCTGTGCTTTGTTTCTTTTTTAAAATCACTTTCTCAGTAAAACAGCAATGTTATACTATAAGTCTCTCTGGAAAAAAAATTATAGGGGCTTGATTTACTGTGCTGAAAAGGCATGAGGCTTGTGCCCAGTGGCTCTGGGGATACAGGCAGAATATTCCAGTGTTGGCAAAATCTATAACTGGATTATGCCGCAAATTTTGAGAGCTAAATTAGGCTAATCCTCAATGCCGATACGTCTGGGCTAACCATGAAGCCATGACTTGCTCCGGTCAGTAATTACTGTGCTTCACCATGGCATACCCAACAGGGATTTGGTCAATTTAAACTGGGAAGATATAGTAAATACAGTCAGGGCTTAAAATCCTTATTTATATAATGGTGCAAACTGACCCACCTATTTAAGGGCTGTGTGAGCAGTAGTTCTCTTCATTTTGCTTTTGTGCAGGGTGTTGCCATGCAGCTGGAGCTATGTTTCTTAAGAAACTACATTGGCAAATTGGAAGAGACAGGCTATTAATTGCAGTTGCTTAATCTGACATTTAGATGTTGAGTGATAGTACATTTTGCCTTTGTTTTTTGCTGTTGGCAAGAGCAATTACATAGACTTAGTGACTGGCCAAAATGCAACTACCTGCTGCTTTGGAAGGCCACAGCTGCAAGATGTTAACAGGAGTTATCATCAGCTCAAATTGACCAGCTCTGAGTGAAGAAACTGTTTTGGTCTTGATATTCCCCACTCATGTTTCCTTAGTTTTTCTAGATTTCTGCTGTGTAGACTCACATACAGAAAGCGATCTTTGCTCGTGTCGGACCTGGCGGTGATAGAACTTCCCTAAATGTGCCACCTGCTTTTGAAGATCTCGCTCAGTAAAGCTAGAAGGTCCAAACTGCTACGGTTTTACCCTAGTCGGCTGTCACTGGCGAGGGTTGCGGTCTGGCTGGACTCTGAAGAGCAACTCCTCCAAATCCCTGCAAAGCAGTCTGCGCTATGTTGTGCGTTGTGCATAGTGGCCAGCTTTGCTCCTGACCTCTTAGCCTGTCCTTCCTTTCTCCTGGCTCATCAGATGCCAGCTGCTGAAGCAGCCGATTTGTCTTAAGTGCTTTGGACTAATGTTTACGAAGAGATTGATCTTTTCCAGTTGAACTTGTATTTTTTTTTTCTGCCTTTCCCTGAATAAGGAAATGCAAAGCTTTTAGGAAGCCTTTGCTTAAGGGCAGCTTTAAAAAGAAAAAACTATGCATGAAGCTAAAAATTATGCTTTGGTATCCTCCCCCCATACACACACCTGTGCTGATAAATGCTAAACTCAGCACTTTCTTTTAGTGGCCTTGAAAGTCTACAGTATGGTGTCAGCATCAAGATTAATTACTATGCAAATGTCAATTAAGTCAAGTCATATTAGGGAGCACACCCCAATGACTACGTTGTATTACTGCTAATGAAGGGCTGCCTCAGAGCTGTCTTTATAAAGTGCTGCATGGAACCTTGTCAGTGATCTGTAGTAGTCCGCGAGAGCAGGTGCCCATGTAGTCACATGTTCCTGTCTGGTTTCTTTTATTTTCCCTTACCTGAATTTATTTCTAGAAGTTGGGAAGGGATTTCAGAATAACCAACGGTTATTTTCTTCCAAAACATTGCGTTTAGTAGAAAGTTGGCATAGCTACTCCTTGAGTAGAAGACAGTGTTGGTAGAGATGGTTCACAGCAGGACGCCTGACTCGTTGCAGGTTGGGACTCGGAGAGGGGAGCTGCTCTCGATTTGGGTGGTTCTTCTAGGCACGCTGCTGCGTATGGAGGCAGTTTGAGGTATAATGCTAATTTGGGATGAGCCGAAGGGTTCGCTCTCTGTATTGTGTTGTATGAGAAAGTATCTGGCTGTAAAATACGCTGTCCTAGGTCGTCCTGTGTTCTTGCTCATACAGTCCTGAGCAAGGAAGCTGTAATTTCTGGCTGGCAGAATGACAGTGTCAGATTTATAGTTATTCCCATTTAAACCAAGGCTGGCTGGTTGTGCCTGTATTTTATGAGCTCACACGCTGTGAATGCAAGACTGAGTTTTACTTTCTCAATTGCCTGTGAAAAGTAAATATTAAGTCCTGGTGCTCAATTAAATTAGCACAGCAAACTGTTAAAAGAACATTATTAAGTTTGTAGAGTCAAATGCTCAAATATTAGGAAATCTTAATTCTGAGTTTTCTCAAGTTCAGTTCAATTGTCCTGTACTGTGTATTTATTTCCAGGGAACGCTGAGTTGATGGGTCATGCAGGACCCTGGCTCTATGCAGTGCACAGGGTCAGTACTGTCCGTGACCCAATTCAGTTCTCAATCCGATCTGCGGACTGGCATCGATATCCTCAGCTGTTAGACTCTCCATCTTACCTGACGTGGCTGATGGTCTGGCTGCTAGATCCCCTCTATAGACCTGTGACACTTGAAGAAATACCTAGGAGCTGTAAGCGTGTTATCGATGTTACTCTGGCAGGTAGGGGCTCTAACATCATGATGCACGCTCGTGTTGTCTTCCCATTGGTCAGCTCTAGGCTTGCTGCACATCCAAGTTTGACTCAGACTGTTCAGGTTTCAGGTCAGGTTATGGGTTAGGGTGCAAGACTCCAGGGTCATGGCTTGGCAGCAGGGTGGTTCCTCACCGCAATGCCAATCACGGGAAAAAGATGTGGCCTATCTTAGCTCCGCCAAGCCTACTCATCTGCCAGACCTTAGCTCCCCAAATCTTCCTGCTGATCTCTGTCCATCCAGTCCAAGTTCATCGGGTCTTGTTGCCTACCTCTCAGGCGACCTGCAGGAGGTAGAAGTGTTCTCCAGCAGGGATGGATAGTGCTCAAGTTCTACCTGTCCCTGAGCAGATTCATCACTCACCTTGAGGATCTGATATACCTGAATGTGGTACTTGATTTTCAGAGAATCCCTAACTTCTGTGGACTGAGATGGTTTGATCTTTCCTAGGTCTTTCTGACAGCCCAAAACCTATAGTGTCCCCAAAATTAGATAACACAACCTGTGGATTATAGCTCTCAGTGCAATGGTGGGAAGAACTGTAGGAACTTCTAGCTGCCTAAAAGTGAACCAAAAAAACAGTTTTGAGTCTTCAGGGAAAGAAGATATGCTTTCCTGCAAGACAGCTTATTAAAAAGGAGTGGGTAAGTAAAAGAAATCAACTGAAAACTAAAATTGTGCATTACATTGTTTAAAGAAATTCAGGTGCCCTGAGTAGCTACTTCTAGAGAGGATATACAGAGACAAACTGTTCATAAATATTGTGCAGAAATGGCTGCTACATTAATTTGTTACCCTATTAGCAACTTTGTTCCAATCCTCAAAAATTAGTCGTAATAAATTGCTCATAATTGGTTCCTAAATGTGAGGAAATTATCAACTCTCAATTGCTGAATATTTTAAGTCATAAATTATGAGCACAACAGTGCTACAGGTCTTGATTTCATAACCCATACTTGTTCCTGGGGCTACATGTTCAGCAGCAATAAAATAGATAATAAATAGTAGTATATTATTAAACTGAGCTCATTTAAATGCGTTGATTTTAAAAAAATGTTTGAGCAATTTTGTGATCAAGAACTAAGTTTGCAAGAAAAGCATAACAAAACCACTGCAAATCGAGCTTGCTAGTCTGAAAATATCGGCATCAGTGGGGTATGTGTTCTTGATGCCAGGCATGAGTTTGTAGCTCTTGTTTTGTACTATAGTTTTGATTATATTCTGAATTACAGGGCAGAGCTTTTTCTGTAAGAGTGTGGGGGGAAGATAAGAGTTGATGGAATGAGAGCAGTAAATCTTCCGTGACTTCCTTTTGCTGCACAATTGTTCTGAAAAAGAGCAAACAGGAGGATGGCTTATATCAAAATCCTTCAGGATTTGGTATGCAACAGTTGGTAGATTTGAATACAAATTTAATTTCAGTACTAACCCTTTTGGACAACTTCTTGCATTACTTTTTGCTCTCTGACTTTCAGCTCTTCTTGCCTTACGTTGAATTTAATGTAAATGTGTGAGTCACTATTGCTTAGAATAAATAACTCTTGATTGTGGGAACAACGGAGCTTTCGCAATTGGCATCCTTATAGTAATGCAAGCTTATTGCAATAAAGATTTTTTGCCTTCCATTAATGTGCTTTGAACCTATGGAGGAAAATCTGAAATTTAGTGTATGGAATAAGGAAATGGTGTTCATGCAAAACCAGACAGTTTTTAATTTTAGTGCCAAGTAATTGTAGTTGTGCAAAGTCACTTACTGCACAGCAGAGGAGTTTATCATGTGAATGTATATAAGGTTCAGAATCAGACTTCAATTTCGGAATTTCCTGAAATTTGCTATCCTTAGCTGTGTATTCCAGCTCTTTTTTTGGATTGTACGTGTCCAGTGCTTCAGATGTATCAAATCTTAAAATGCGAAATTTAGAACGTAACAAATTAAATACAGAGCCTCGAATCTCCTGAGGGAGGGAAAGGATCCATCAGCGCTAAGTGAAATTTCTCCCGTCAATCCTTCTGCCTCCCAAGTAGTGCTTGTATGGAGAGGGCAAGGAGGAAGAGGATGCTGGAGACAGAAAGATGCTTTTCTGTCACCTCAGTATAACCAAATCTAGTGAAATCTAGTGAAGCTCAGACCCATTTAGGAAGATGAAAATCTTTCCACATTTTTCCCCCTCTCTGCACTGCAGGGGTCCGTTTATCTTCTTAGCTGTATTTATTGGACACCTGAGCAGTTGCTTGCACCTTACTTTCTGTTAATCAACACATCCAGCAATTTAGCAGGTCTGGCCAGGAGCTGGGATTTGCTGGACGCTGGTTTAGGAGCTGTGAGTGAGGGCCCTGAGATGGACTGTCATTCGTCTTGGCGACAGGGGCTGGGAATTAATGAATCGATTCAAGGTAATGCTAATTCACTACTGTCCAAGGTCCAAATTTTGGCTTTTGCAGCTGCTGGGTGGCATGGGCAAGAGACCTGAATGCATCCTGCCTTGGCTAGACCAGGAATATGTATGTGTGTTCTGCATATATAAACAGCTCTTACAAGCAATCTGCTTTCTGATGTTAGTACAGGTGGGATTTTTTAGCACATGTATGTTATATGTGGTCATAGCAGAAGCTGTATGTTCCCATAGCTGGGATGTGGGGAGAAAGTGCTGGCAGAACGGGGTGAAATTTCCTTTTTGCCAAGTGCTGAAGAATTAATAACTCTGTTGGTTTGATCTCGTGCAGGGAAATTCAGAAGCGTCATTTCTACTGTTAGCTTCCTCTGCTTGCCAAGCCGAGGAGGACGTTTCTTCCCCATCAATTCTTCACATTGAGCCTGGTACAAAAGCCACTTTAATTACAAAGCGAAGCAGTGCTGCCTGCTCCTCCTCCTTTCTTTTCCCTCTCCTCCTAAATTGGCAAATGAATGCAGTTCGTACAAATATAGCAAACATTTCCCCACTACTGAAAAAAGCAGCAGGCACTGAAAAAAGCACTGCTATAATTGTGTCACTGTAAATTGTTAGATGGCATTTAGCATGAAAATATACTTGGACTGGTGTGACTGTAAATCTGTTTCAGGTATGTACACCTTCTTCTGAGGTATGTACTAGGTGGGCCATTCATATAGGTTTCTATATTTGAATTTTTCCTGGCATTTTTATCTTCCCTTTGAATCCTTGCCATCTTGAAGTATCCAAGCTGTCACTGTAATGTTTCTTCTTGTGTTGGTCTGCTTCAGTGTAGGATGTAGTGACAAAAGTGGGAAATGGTAAAGGGGAAATAGTTCTGCTGAAAACGTTCAAGTATGCTGGAAGTGATGAACCCAATCTTGTAGCTCCTTGCTTCTAGTCTGTATGGGAAATACTTATTTCCCCATATTTATTGAGACCCGTGAAAACAAATCAAAAGGTTTTCCTGGTGGGAGGTACCCTTAACAGTTAATTAAAGCAGAATCAGATACATGAAAACAAATCAGAAGCAAGCAGGCAAGCAAGGTGCCAGCAGAAAGGACGAGATATTCTCCTTTCCTTAAGTGACAGACCTCAGATACATGAGAGTCTGCCTGACATTTGAATTCCCAAAGATGCCTTAAAGTGTCTTCCACCAACAGGGCGACGTTGTTTCCAGAATTTCAACTCTGCCTGCCTGGGAAATCGGTCCAGCACGCGAGATGCGATCCTGAAATTACACATACCGTTGTGTGAATGTGAAGCATATCCCACGCTCGCTCCCAAGCTGAACCCTTCCCGATCGGACTTTGTTCAAATGAAAGTCAGGCAGGCAAAGAGCTGCTGCAGTTCTGCTTCCCCAGTGCAACAAGTTGAGCGGTCCTGGATTCCCCTCTTGCTTTGCCTTCGTGCTGCAGTGGCCAGGATCATGGCATATCTGCTAAATCCACATTCTACAACTGTGTTGTAGAAACTGGATATACTTTGATATCTCTTACTTAAAACAGGAAGAACACTTGGTGGAAATATGCTACGGAGAGCAAAAAATGGGGATAGTGGTTAGGGAATGCTCAGGTATCCTTTGCTTTCTGGACAGGCCAAGCAGAGCAAGTCTTAGGGTTTGGACTCAAACCTCTGATGCTTAAGCATTAAACAGAAAGCTTTAAAAGGTATAAATCCAGGCTCTGTCTCTGAAGTGCTTGTGCCACGTGGCCAACGCTGTAGCAGTATTTCCCAGCCGCAGCCTTGTTTGCTGTAGGCAATAGGGAAAACAGGAGGGAGGATGGAGGTGAGGTCTTTAAGAGCAGCTTAAGGTGGTTTAACTTTTGTCAGCTGGCTTGCTTTCCTTATTAATGGCTCTGTGGGACATCACTTACTCAGGTTCAGACCTCATGTTTCAGCTGGCAGTGCAGTGAACTACCTCCCTGCAATTCAACTGGCAGCGGTCCCATCCTTATTTACAGCCAGAAGGTGTGATTAGTACCCACTTACACTCACATCCCGCACCAGGTGCAAAGCTGTTGTCTTGGTTTCCTGTGCATCGTTTCCCTAGGTAAGCCATCAAAAATATATTTTACGCACCTCTTCACCTCCCCTACGCGCAAGCTAGCAAGGAATTGCAACCTGTGGCAGTGGCATCAGGAGAAGGACTGTGGCTTGTCTTACCTGTAGTGTTCGGCTGTGCCTTGATGCACAGTCTCCTGGTGATCTATGTGTGCCTATTTTCAGTTTAATGCAGCCATTTGGGTTTGTCCTCCCTGTCATACCAATGTATTTCCTTGTCTGTAATTTTTGGCACTGTGTTATCGGTTGTGCGTAACATCGTCTGGTTGCTGCAGATGTCCAGCTCTCGCTTTGACTGGATCCGATTGCATTTTGCACCCAGGTGCCAGTGTAGAGGGCTGCCTCTGTGGTCGGAGCACCCGCTTTCTGCAGCTCTGCTGTCAGAAGAGTGTGCATCCAGTGTGATTTGGTCAGATGTTCTGGATGCAAGATGTTGTCCGGAGTGTTCATTAGTAGCCAGACTTCTTGTATTGATATACAAGGCTTCAAGGCTCCCTTTTCTTGCTAGTTAGCCCATCGTGGTGAGAAGTTACAGTGCTGCACTGCCTACGTTTGTGTCCTTGGCTCTCCTCCATCTAGCCTGTCCTTCCTGGACTTTAGTTGTTTCCAACACGTGCTGCGAAGCTGAATATGGCTGAGTCGAGCAAAATGTTCTTCTCGTAGGATGCAGAGCAGGATGGCTTACCTGGTTAACTGGCTTTAGAGGCCAGTAGCACCTGCATTAGGTAGGATTTTCTAAATTTGCATTGCAGAAGATGAGTAGGGCTTATTTTATTACTATATGTTATTACCCAACAGAATTCTCAACTGTGGCCGCTCTGAAGGAGCTTTATGTAATGTAATTTGCAATAGCTGAAGTTCAAGAGTGGATGAACTATTCAAGGACCGTGGAATCCCTTTCTATTTCAGAAAGGAAGCTCATGGTAGAGGAGGTGTTTGTTCATGAGATCGTCAGGTAGAGAGGGCTTGCCTCATCCAATGCTCAATAAATTCAGTTATGATTTTACGGAGAACTGTTGCCCCATGCTGCCGTGGATGAGCATGCTCACAGTATTTCTCCGCGAGGTAATTTGTACCGCTTTGACAAATACAACGCAGTGGAGAAACCCATAATCATCTTTTGCTTTTATGGGCCAGCAATGTTGTATGAGATAGTTTTCCATCCACTAGTGTTCAATATAACATTGTACTCTTGTTATTAAAACATTTGAGCAGTATCAGGGCAACTATGGGTCATAAGAATAAGGCAGCCACTTGGAGAAGCTGTGAAAAAGAGCTTTATTTAAACTGCTCAGTGGAGGACAAATTGATATATACTCTTGGGAAATAAATAGGAGTTAGTCCTTGAAAATGTAATGATATTCCTGTGAGTAGGAATAAATGGTCACCCTCGCAGAAAAACATCTATGGCAGTTCAGTGGTGGAACTCCCTTTTGCTGTTTCTCCTTCTCTTATCTGCCTATACAGCAGTGGAGCGAAAACCAGCACAAATTTATGGCTGGTTTTGCATTTCTTTTGCTTTTTTTCCAGATGCTCTTATCCATAACCTTTCCTCTTAACTAACTTTCTGTAGTGTTAATCTTCAGCTGCACTCTAGGCAGGCTTCAGTATGAACTTCCTTTCCATTCTATCTATTCACCCTGTGCTCTTGGCACTCAGTTGTTTATTATATAATGATTTAAACTCAGGTCTTCCAAGTCTTCTGAGTTTCACAGCTGAAGGACTCGTGCAGCTCTATTACATGAACCCTTCCTCTTCCCTGCGAAGGGATCTAGAGGAACAAGTGGCATGAGTGGCGGATAAACAGTTAAGCTGTGGTTTCTAATAAATACATCGCCACGTGGGAAGTTTTAGACAGGGTGGGAAAGGCTTGGCATGCGTGTTTGCATACAAGCTGAGAAGGAAAAGCCCATGGCTCTTTAGCTTGCACAAACGATGACATTTGGTCCTAGCTATCAAGCAACAGGGCCTCTGGGTTTCGCTCCAGATATGTCCCTGGAGGAAGGGGATTTTTCATACTGCTGTTTCCACTCCTGAAGTCTTCTTGGGGAAATAAATGGTTTCCCCAGTTATTTTGCTTTTTAATAAAATACAGGAGGAATCTTTGGGAAGTGTTCTTAGAGAAAACGGTGATGTTTTCCAAGCAAACCTCTGGTGCAACTGCATGGAAGCGCCGAGCACACGTTTATAGGAGTTAGGAAGTTGTGAGGCAGGAAGAAGTGGGAGGCCAGGCAGAGGAAAAGGACCCTAATTGCCATCCTTGGAGCCGTAATGAAAGACATGAATCGCTCAGGCTTCACATCAGGTGCTCGAATTGCAGTCTGGCTCATGTTTAATGGCTTTCACCGCTAGTGTCCTATTTAAATATCTGTCAGCGTTTGCAGGCTGTTGCTTTGGAAGGTGGATATGAAAGCAAGCGCTTGCAGCGGGGAGGGTAATTTCAAACATGCCAAGGCTGTTTTCCATTGGAAATCGGAACTCCCAGGCGGATTTTGTTTGCCCGTGGGCCAGCACTTGAAAAGTTTGCCTTTAAAATCGCCTTATGCTTTTATGCACTATTCATGTGAATGAGAATAGCGCAACTATCTCCTGGCTTGCTACAGAAAGCTTGTTTCCTGGCACCAGATAGCGTGGAACTGCTAACTCTGAGCTGAAAATTTGTTTGTAGGCACATCGTGAGATCTGTCTGCTCTGTTTTCTGAAATTGTGTGCCCAGAGAAAGCAATATCAGATTATATATATTTTAAAATTATACAGTCAAGAGACTGACATCGTAACACAGAAGCAAAATGAGACTTGCCAGTCTATATTACCTCCATCAGTTAATGTCAGAGCACTGATTCTTGCTTCTCTGATTTCTGCAGACAGTAATAAATCACATTTGACTGAGCCGAGTCAACCTCCTGATTTGCAAACATGAAGTAACAGCTAATAAAAATATGCATTTCAGGTTTTTAAAGTAGAGCTATTGGATTAACCTGAAGTATTGCAGGGTACTGAGGCTTTGCAATTTGAAAGTTCAGCATATACTTTATGCATGCAAAACTAATTAAAATGCAATTTGCTCCCGTTTTCAGAAGCAACGTCAAATACATTTGATTGAAAAATTGTATCCTTCTGTACTACTAGGCATTTCTTGTCTTTTAATTTTCCAATTTGTCAAGTTAGGTTTTAAACAAAAGCTCGTACCACAAGGTAATACTTTTTCTCTAGGTAGTGATCTCCCAGAAAGCTTGGTATCTGCCTTTTATGTATAGTTATTCTTACCTTGATATTTCAGGTGGATGGTACTCAGCATTATATAAAATATTTTCTGCCTATCCTTACATCCCTTTTAGGCTGTCTCTCTACGAAGGAGAAGCAATGTTATGATAATGTTTGTACAGCCTGAGCAGCCCCTATTAGTACAACCTCTAGCTTCTAGGATTTCTATCCCCCAAAATGCTGTTAGCCTAAATCCTCAGCTTTCTACTCCAACATATAGCATATAGTTCATATAGCCACACTTCCTAAGTGGTTACAATGCACTGGGAACTGCAGAGCTACTCCGGAAGAGCCACCTTCTTCCAGGCTCTCAGAAGTCCTTAGCCACCGTATGAGCCAAGATAACTTCAGGAGTGCAAGTAGAGCTTGGATGATAAATTCAATTCACCTTTTCTTTGTCTCAGGATAATGACTGTATTTCACATATTTAGTTTTTCTCCCATTCTTCTTGCATTTTGTTCTTTAAACCAAATGACCAATTAAAGCTCCTAGCCTGTGTAATTTTTTTTCTTTTCCAAATTACTAACTTCTCTAGGTTCTGCAAAACAGCCTTGTTGTTCCTGTTTTTTGGGTGTCAGCTGCCTTTTGGAGAAAAGCATCCTAGGTGACTTTAATATGACCTGTATCTTTTCCCTATTGCCCAGGGAGCGTTGATTTTTAGACTTGTGCTTGTATCATGGAAACTGCTTGTTAGCTGAGGAGCTCGAAACAGTCGTCCAGGCTCAGGAGTGATGTTCATTTGCTGGATGAACCGCTAATAAATTTTGGAAGGGGTATTGGACAATACAAAAGCAAGATCTGTTAAATGCAAGCCATTAAGTGTGCATCCTCCACGATCTATTTTGAAATCTGAGTGCGGCAGACGTGTGTGAGTCTCCGAGGAGTTGATGATTTGGTTGCTATTGACAGTTTTTTTTTCATATTCTTGGTTCTCTTCTTGATTGCTCTGGATGGGTTTTGACACACTTGACATTTTTTTACAAAATATGTGCCGAGATAGTGATGCTTTTTTTCCCTCTCTCCTTAGCAGCAAAGGTTGCAAACTGTTCTTGCTTTGTGCACAGGATGCTTTTAAGGTGTGAAATCAGTGTTAGGAGTCATTTCAGTGCAACGTTAAAGTAAATAACGTCCTGTAAAGTGGCATTCATCTCTCCATGTGGTTGTAATACAGATAGCGGAAGGCGAGGCGCGCCCAAGTCTGCTTGTTGCTCATTTCTTTCCCTGTTTGCAGAGCTGTGAGGTGTTCTAGCTCCTAGCAGAGCAACTCCGCTGCCTTGTCCCTGGTGATTTGCTTCGATTGCATATTCTGCTGCATTGCATTGCCTGCGATAGCCTCTTCCTTGGCTGCGTGGCAGGCTGCAGCTCTTCCCTCCTGCTAACCTTGCTCTATTCAGAGAATCCAATTATCTTGTTTTCAGCAGCTGTTTCTTCCCCAGATCAGTGGAGAGTCTCTAGATCATTTTATTCTTCCTTGTAAAGTGATTTAATACCAGCTGGAGGTGTAACAGGGATATTCTCACCTGCCAAGGTTTAAAACAGCTCCATTCATTAGCGTACTCGCTCTTTTTCCTGATAGGGAAGCCTTGTAGGTAGGACTTGAATGAAATTAGTGCTGTACATGCCTCTCCAGGAGGCTAGCGCTAATGTGGCTTAAGAAGTCCCATGACATTACCAGCAAGGATCTAGCCTGCTTGGTAGGAGTACATCGCAGCGGCAGCCCATTGCAATCTAGCAAATGAGAGCAAAGTGGAATTTTGCTTTTCCATGACGGGAGAAAGTTGAGCGTGCATCTGATAATGAGGAAGGGGTACAACCCAGCTAAAATGAGACATGACCCAACTCTGTTGACCCAAACAAGTCTATGGAGAAAGCTGAGTGTGCATCTGGTCATTAGGAAAGTGTACGAACAGGCCAAAGTGAGATCTGACCCAACACTGTTGATCCAAGCAGTTCAGAAACTTAAGATACCTGATTAAAGTTCTCCATTTTATTTATAAGCTGGTTGGAAATCTAGCAATACCTCTGTTGGTTGAGAATTAGTTTGACTAAATTGAAAAATATTTATTTTCAAAAGAAAGTTCTTTTTTTTTTTTTTTTTGCAAGACTTGGAAGTACCTATTTTATCAATAGCACTTTGCTGTTGAAAGCACTAACAAGTAATTTGCTGACCAACTATTTGAAAAATGGAAAACAACAAAATGCTACTGGTTCTGTTCAGCTCAGAAGCTTGGACTTATTTAAGATGTCAGCTGAAAACCCTGATTTACTTGAGACCTTTTCCTGCTTCATCCAAGTGAGAATTTTGCCCATTGATTCAGGATGTGGTCCAAGATTTCCTTCCATTTGCTGGCCCCATTAGTTCTGCATAGTTCAGTCTCTTGTCCCAGATATTTATCAGTAAAACATGGTAAATTGGGAACAGAAAGCCAGTGCTACAGCAGAGCTAGTCTTTTCTTGCAGCAGGGACTACTACTGATAATTTTAGTCAAAAAGAGTGTGAAAGCTTTGTGAGATTTACTTCATGTGAAATGGTGTATCAAAGGCCCTTCTGTCCTTACTCAATGAGATTTATTCTCTAGAGGGAAAAAAAAAAAAGATATACATATATATAGGGGTGTGTGTGTGTGTGTGTATTTTTTTTTTTCTCTTCTTCTTCCCAGAAGAAAAACAGAGGAGATAACTAGCTGAAACCATGAGCATATGCTGGTACTTTGCCATTCCTTTTTTTCCTTTTTTCTTTTTTTCGGTCCCCTACCTAGCCTGAGAAGGAAAACTGTTAGCTTTGTGCAGGACTGGAGCAAGTAAAATACTGTATGAAATGCTCTGCTCTTATTTTCTTTTTCCACCACTTCACGAGACTGAATTGATTTACATTGAGAAGAAGAGAAAGACCGTTCCAAGGGAAGTACTATCAGGGTCTCAGTTTGCAATAGGTCGGGAACGTAACTGATACGCTAGCGCAAAAGCAATACTGCGTTTCCAAGTCACCCAAAAGGAGTTGTGTTTTGTGAACGTGAAATCTGAAGGTTGTAGGTGCAGAATTGCTGTTATGTGCCTTCTGAACATTGTGTGGGTAAGGTGACGTTAGCCGCACTGCAAAGACAGTAACTATGGAAGTAGCAGAAATAAGTTTTTTTTTCCTCAGATGTAAAAGCTTGGTTATTAATAGTAATAATATAATTGTACAGAGGTTATTCAAATACATATAGAGATTTTTTGCTCTTCTTCTTTCAATCAATAAAGGAAGAACATAAGGCTGTAAGAGTATTCAGGTCAGAGGGGACCTCAGGAGGTCTCTAGCCCAACCTCCTGCTCTGCGCAGGGCCAGCTCTGAGGTCACACCAGGTTGCTTGGGTTTTTTCCAGTTGAATTTTGAAAACCTCCAAGGCTGGAGGCTCCACAAACGTTACACACACAGGCCGGAGACTTAATATTATTTACCGCCAGTGATCACCAAACCATTAGAGAACTACAGAGGCGAAGGGATATGCTCCAGGCTGCCTCTAGTCTCTCTCCTTGGCCAAGCAAGGGTTGGAAGGACCAAATGTGCCTACATCTCCAGGTATCCCATAGATGGCTGTTCCACACAGTTCTCCTCTTTGCGTTATTTCATGTTTGTAAGAAGTAGTTGAGAGAGATAGTGAAGTGGCATGGCCAAAATTATTAATGGTGCAAGACCATTTTACTGGCTAAAGCTGAGCTTAGAAAGCGTTATTGCAGTGCTATCAGAAAGAAGTGATGATTTCAAAGCACCCATCTCCTCCTAGCTTTCGTGGGATCTCTGCTCTGAAACTGCTGGTTCAGGTCTTGTATTTTTGGGCTGATTCACACTCAGTCTTCTCTAACTGCAGTGAAGTGTACCTCCTCTGTTGGACACGGACCCGTGTCCTCTGATCTATGTCTTTAATGGAGCGTAGATTTTGGATGCTTCCCGTCCTTCAGCTCTCTCCATCAGTTAGGCCCCCAAAACTTTCAACTTGGGGGCAACTTTTATTTTCCTAACTCTGTGCCAGAACTTATCAGAGGATATTTGGTCTTTGACTGATGTCAAAGTAGTACCTTGGCGCCTAGTGGGCTTTTTCACTTGTTCAAGGTACGTTTTAGCCCCCTAATGCATCTTTCAAGGATGTTGCCGTTATCAGTGGCTGGAAAAACTCCTAAACCAGGATTTCTCTTGAATTCTTTTTTGTTGCAAAGTGTAATTTCCAATAGGAGCTATGTTTGGTTGGCAGTCAGCTGAATTACATACTCCAAAAATTATTCAGGGCGCTATATGTATGCATATAATAGTGTGTGTTTAATATCATTGATGTGCCCATTTTCATCGATTTACTGTTTTAATTATTTTTTGTGGATCTTCCACTTTGTGAAATGCCTGTTCCCAGTGCCTTTGTAAAAATTGTATCTGTTGCTTTACCATTGCCCTCTAAGCATATGATTATCGCGAGTGAAGAGAGAGATTCTCTTGCTTTTCAAGGGGCCTTTAACCTCTGGTTTTGTTCTGTTTAATAAGCGATTGCAGTGATTGTGTGTCCTACTATCACATACCAAATGCGGCTTTCATTTTAATTAAGAGAGTTAATTAAAGTTGGCTGGTCAGTTGCAGGGTTTTGTAGGCTTAGGTTATGTTATATAAATATATAAATATATACATATATGTATATATGCATATATATACACACACAAACATTTTGAAATACTTCCAAAATATTTTGAAAAGCCAGAAAATGAAAGACAGCTTTAAAGAGCAAGGGAGGAACGCTAACTAGAAAATAAATCTGGATTGTGTAATCCTACAGGTTGTTTAGGGCAGGTGAACAAAATATCTCTTAAAGAAATCCAAAGAAAACATTTTGGTATTTTAAGAGCGATGAAGTTACCCAAGTGTCTTAGAAGGCTTTGGAAAAAAAAAATAACTCAGGATTTTTCAGCTCTTAAAATATGTCGGGAACAAAAGGGTTGTTATGGAAACCCTGAGAATAAGCGTAAATTTTGCTCGTCTGCTGCTCTGCTTTTGGAGAACTGAGTCGGGGAAGTTCAGAGATGGTCAGGAGCCAACAAACCTCAAGCCACCAATGTGAGCAGAAGTGGCCCTGGGGGTCCCCTTTGCCTTCCAGTTCCCCGCCTGGATCCCAACACCCAGCCCTGTTGCTTTTGCAATTCCTCGCCTCTTCTGTAAAGCACAAAACCCGGGTTTGTCCTCTTCTGCAAGGCGGCATGTCATTTATCCAAGAGCTCAAAGCACAGATGGAGCCCTGTTCGCGCTTCCCACTCCACCTTCAGGTTGCCCCGGGGGCTCATGTGGCCTATTTCCCGAAGCCCGCGCGTTCTTCGGAGGAGCAATATTTCCTATAGAAATAGTCAAGCACCCTTTGGTCTGGAGGGGTCTCAAATACGCCGATGGGGAAGAGCTGAGATCCGAGCGCGAGCCGCCTTGCGGCGTTTTCCCATGCTGCCTGTGCAAGGGTAAATACGTAAATTAATAAATGTTTGGACAAATTGCTCATGCGATTTGGTTTTATAGCGCGTTTATTTTCGCAGGGCGAGCTGGCTTCAGCCCGCTTCCCGCCTTTATTTCATATGGAGGTTTAAGAAAAAAATAAAGGAGCGGGTAACCCTGCAGATGAGGATGGAAACTGCGTGTATCTCTCATCTCGGACTGATGGTCAGACGAAGGGGTGGTTTTCTTGAATTTCACCTCCCAAAAATCGGACCAACTGCTTTTTTCATGTTACTGCAAAGTGGACTGGGGCTATTTTTGCTATTTTTGATGTCCTTCAAGCCAATCTTGTGAGCAAAAAGTCTTTTTATTATTATTATTATTAAGTTTTATACTGTAGATTTTATTGCTGTCTTACAGGCTCACCCCAAGGTGCTCGCCTGGGCGCATTACAGAAGCCACCGTGCACACCTTTGGGTGCCTTTGGTGGGAAGTAATTTATAGAACCGTAGGATAATTTAAATTGGAAGAGACTTTGGGATGTTATCTGTTCCTCCCCCTGCGCATGTATATTAAGATCTGTTTAGTTTGGTTCCGCTTCAAGATTCACTTGAAGAACATAGCTGAGAATCGCATCTGTACGCAGGTAGAGCGTATCTTTAGGAATAAATCACTGGTGAGCTGGCGAGTTTTGCTTCCAGGCGTGTTTGCCGCTTTATTTGTGTGCGTCCCGTTCGGGATGCTTTTCACCCTGCTTCTGAAGCCCTACCCCAACAGCCAAGCCAAATCTTACTTATTTGGGTTATTTTCTCTCTGCCCTGCCACGCTTTTGTGTTTCTTGCTGTTACCCTGGGTGCCTCTTCTCCGCTCTGCTGGGTGCAGCTCAGGCTCTTTATGCTTTACTTCACCTTCCTTCCTTCCTTCCCTCCCCTTGCCTAGGTTTTAATTCTTACTTTTAAAGCCCAAAGGAAGCTTCTTTATCCCCTTTTCAGATGCGCTCAATCTTCCAAACCTCTTTCTGCCCCTAGGCTGCTTTTCACGGCTTTTTGCTGCTTTTATTTCCCTTCTCCGTTTCTAGAAATGTTTCCCCAATATAGAAGCTTGCATGCAGATCTGCTCCTATCTCCAGTAACCCTTTCTGGACCGTAATGTTCTTCTGCTTTGAAAACTGAAAACTGCTATTTAATTATAATTATTTTTATCATTCTGGTGGAAGAAAGCAATAAGAAGTAGTCGTAACTTATCATTTGTGAAAAGGCAGAGTGAAACTCCCACCACGTTGCTGGCAAGTCGTAACCAACGAGCAAGGTGGAGCAGCACTGGTTTAGTAGATATTGGCCGTTTGGGGGCATCTCTTTGGATGGACTCCTGCTGCTGTCAGAGATGCTGCTCCATCCTCTCTGCTTAACCCTCCCAAATAAATCTGGGTGCTGCAAATCCTCCAGAATAACACTTATGGGGCCAGGGAGCCCAACGACTGCCTCTTTTGCAGCACCCTCAAAAGAGTTATCCTAGACGATGTGCTGTGTTGGGGGAGGCTGAACCACTGACCGGTCAAATCCAGCTGTACCTGTGGTTTATAAAAGGCAGAATAAGTTTGAATAAGTACTTTTTGTAAGTATGTTATAGACAAGACTAATAGCACTGTAGATCCTTAAGGCTGACCAGTGCTTGTCACTGAAAACCCTGGTTTTAGTTCCCCGTAATTTGAAAAGCTTTAAGAGACTAAGCTTCAAACTCCTGGTGCCGATGCCGACTTAAAAGCAAAATTGTTTTGGAAAAACACCGTCAGAAAGGGTTTAGTCTTTTTTTCCCAGGGAGATAACAGAGGAAAAAATTACATTTTTCTCCATATTCAGCACACTCTAGCAATACTTTACTTGGAGCTTAGTGCTGCTGTGTTTTGAAACATAACTTAAAATTTGGCAAAACAATGCTTTTTCTTTTCATTTCTTTTCTTTTTTTTTCCTTTCCTCCCTCCTCCTTACACAGTTCAAAACCAGTCCGAGTTTGGGTGAGGGATAAGCATATCTAAAGCTGCCATTCCCGCACGAGGATAGGAGCAAGCGGCTTTTGTGGCGCAGGTTGCAAAAGGCCGAACATTGCTGCACGGTCCTTTTTGTAACTTGATAACTGTTCACTTTGCAATGTTAATGACATCTCTGTAAAGTATGACTTTTAAAAAGCCAATGAAAACGCCCTTCTGTTATATAGCTCTTTAGTGGTGCAAGAGCATCTCTTCAGCTTTAACCCCTATTCTATTTTCTCTTCTTTCCCTGACCTGCACATGCATTATTTTCTTGGCAAAGTTTGGATTTCAAGCACATGAAAGCTATGCTTGAACTTGGTGGAGTTGGAGCTTTGACTATACAAAGGGCTACATAGTGCTAAGCATTGTTTAAAATCATCATCATAAATAATAATAATAATGGAGTTTTGCACGTTGGACATTCTGCAGTGGATGTTTCTGCCCTTAATGCCCTTGTGGCTGGCTAATGGGATAAATTCTGCCTCTCTGCGAATGTGATTTGCAATATTGATAAAGCTGATGACTCTCATCTATATCTTATAGGCGTTGTCAGGATTTGCCTTTGAAAATAACAGAAGAGAATTAAACTTCCTAGGCAGCATCTTAGTAATTGAGAGAGCCTTATTAGTGCAGTTTGGTTTATAGCTGGATTTATTTGAGGAACGTGGAGGCAGCGTAGCCAAAGATGTTATTTAATGTTTAATTGGAACGGACTCGATGAGACAAAGAATCAAATCTTCTCATCAAAACAAAAATAGCCTCTGAGCTTTATCATTATTCAGGGCAAGAGCGTGGAGGCTTCTGGACTTGCAGTCAAAATGGATCCTGCTTTCCCTCCATCCCTCCTGTATTTTTACCTTTGCGTGGTTATATTGAACCATAATAAACTTCCCATCCTGAAGAGCCTTTTCCACATACACAATATTTCCAAGGATCACGTCATCTCCTAAAATGCAACCTCAAGGTAAAGCGTGGGAACCGCAGCTGGTATTTGCATTTTTGCCGGGAAAAGCCAAGAGCAACTCAATGCAAGCTGATTTTAGGATGTGCTTAACAAAAGAAAAATCCTCCTGGATTTACTTTAATTGTTAATATTTATCACTGGGAAATGTAATGCTCTGCAAGTGCTGCAGTTAGAGTATAGGGCAGCTTGTTGGGCGCAACTCGTGCAGGCTGTTCTCAGTCCAGGTTTGAAGCAGACAGAAATATTAACAAATCTTAAACGGACTGGGTTTGATCCAAAATAGCCGCTTAGCAATTAGAGTTTTGATCATGCCACAATTAAATTTGCCATCGCAATGCAATTAGCACTCGCGGCTCAGGTTGCAAAAGCGTAACTTTCATCCCAAAGCTTCTGTTTCCTCGGCTAATTTACTAGCTGCTAATTAAGATTGCAAGTTCTGGGTGACAAGCGGGAAAAATGAACGGGAAGGAAGGCAAACTATTTTGCAATACTGAGGTTTGGAGTTTTTTTTTTTTTTTTTCTTTCCTGGATTGACTGTACACCTGGGTGAAGGGCTTTTGCCTAAAAATCTGTGCAAAGAAATAAGAATAAGTCTTGACGTCCTCTTATCTGAGTGGATTAATGGGGAAAAATAAACAAAGACGAAAGCGGCTGCTTAGTCTCTGAAGACAAGGAAAGATGACACAATACATAAAAATTTGTTTTGCCCAAGGTGTGGGGCCTATTTTAAATAATACAGCCTGGCAAAGAAGCAGAGAGCCTCAGGCTGAATGGGGACATAGGAGCATCTGCCAGAAAGCAGCAAATATTTCAAGTTACGCACATGTGAGCTGATTTCTGATTTTTCAGTTATTTTTGTAGGGAGCAGGCTCCTGGCTCCTCGAGTTTCCTTCTGTTTTGCGTCCGTGCTCTCCACCTGTTTACGCTGCTTGGGAGAGAATTAAATTGATGGCACGGTTTGAGGTAGAGAGACAATTCCTAACACTTTTCCTCGTTGAAAGCGGATGCGAAAAGGTAAATGTGATATGGCAAGGGCCTGCTTCTCTCCTTACGTGGCAGGAAATGAGACAATTTATCAGTCGGATGATGCTGGTGCATATTTTGGCCATGTGAGAACGGAGAAGAGTAGGGGATCCAAAGCATAGCTGCCAAAATATAGCTGCCGACCGTTACTTTTTGGTAGATGCTCTGTGTTAGCTGAGACACGGAGATTTTTAAATTTTGCAGTCCGTCTACATGCAAAATCCTTCTATGTTGTCCTTCACTGGTGCAGGATAGCTTCTTCTGGCTGGCCGAAAAATGCATGGTTGGGGTGCAAGCGAAAGCTCTGCAAAACCAGCTCAGCTAGAATTTCGACATCAGTGTTTTAAGCTCCATAGTACTTCTGCAAAAAATGCAGCGCTTTCCAGTCTTTTCTCCTTGCCGCTGATTTATGGAGGCTTTCACCTGAGCACCTAATTTCTGTCATCTTCACATTATTGCCTTCTTGATCATTTTTAGTAAAAACACGGGAACGTCTCTGATAACTATTTCATTTGTGTGTAGCAACATTATATTTAAATTTGCAGAAATAAGACGCAGGCACAGAAATCACAGCAGCATTTCATTAGCATAACTGGTAGAAGAAGCTTTTAAATTACTTTGTATGAAACTCATATTCGTTACCTTTCAAAAAATAGATTTTGCTTTTTTATTGAGAAATGAGATACATGCGTTGTGTTTTATTATACTTCTGGAAGAACCAATTTTTTTTTGTTTTTTTTTTCCCCTTGAAAATGTTCTCCACAGTTTTGTATATCCTCCCTGCAATACATTCTTTAAACAGTTTTATTAAGCGAAGGTTTTTAGCAACATAAATGTTAAAGGAACATTTAAATCATTGCTTAAAAAAAGTAATGGCTAAATTGTTAAGTATCACTATTAGTTAACACGTCAAATCATGGCCTTTGAGCACTTTTCCTATAGAAAATATGTATTTAAATTCTGAATTCATCAAAACAAATACTCATTGTCCATTTGCTGGCTAATACCCAAACTCCACTTGATCCCATGGGAATTTTCCATACTTATTTTTCACTTAATGCTAATGGTGTTTTGGTTTTGCCATGAAACTGCAAATATATTGAATTTGAGCAACTCTTGCCTATCCAAGGGTTCTTGAAGCTTATGACTTTCTTCCAAGCTCTACAGCTTCTGCTTGAAACTCAGCGTGGATTTTACAAATACATGCAAACCAAAATAACTTGTGATGTTTTTGAAGCACGCCCCCTCTTCTGCAAGTGAGACTAGTTAGTTTGCCTTGATTTTGGTTCTGCTTTCTTGAGTGTAATCAGATGTATTTTTGATTGTATCCAAAATGGGAAATTTTTTCCATTACCCTTTTTTATTTAGCATTTTATCTTCAACGCTAGTATGCTTCTTGCATATTGGTGGAAATGGCTGATGCAGTAACAGGAGGGTGAAGGTGCTGGTAGAGGTCTCTCAAAACCAGTTGGGCAACATCATGCCTGCTGTTTTCAGGCAGTAGATCTTTCTTCCACAGATCTTTGCAATCACTGGGCAGCGCCTACCATCAAGATATGGCAGGAATAGCTCAATTTTATAAATGTAAAAAACTGTAAGGAAGATATGAGCATGTAGGTACCACGCAGAGGGGTTTGGAGATCCACCAGCCAGCTTGAGGAGCGGGCTTAACAACACCAGTGTTGCTATTGCAACAGCAAGAGTAATAATAGTAACAGCAGTAGTAGCTCAGCTACTCTTTCTATATATTGCTCTCGGGAGCTCTTTCAAAACCCAAGGCAGCCCTTTCCAGCCATCGTCACTGCCTCTCTCGGTGTTTTCCGTCCCCAGCTTGCCTCAACCCTTGGATAGCATCCATGGATAACGAAGCCTTGACTTTCTAATCGTGCATGAACTCGAGCGCGCCATGCAATTTTGTTATTAAATGCTGAAAGCGAAATGGCCCTCACTCCCCTAAGCTATGAATCAAATCTGAATCTGGCTCCCGATTCTTAAATTTTTACAGGAAGACTAATGGGACACGGGAAGGTACGCACCTTTCTTATGAAGATGGATGATGAGTGTGGGTTGCTGTGGGCAGTAACGGGTGACGTCTGGAGCAGTGGCCAGGCTTTCAGAGAACGCAGTCATTGCATTGCAAAGGTTTTCTGTGGTTATCTTTTTTCTCTGAAACTAGTTGTGGTCCCATGAGCTGGAAGTGAGGAAAACTCATTCACCTCACGGATCTGTGTGCTTGATGCGGAAAAAAACCCCCTTGAGCTCTGCAAAAACTCTGCACGCTATTTAAAAAAAGAATCTCCGGAATTCTCCAGGAGTCTCTATAGTGCGTGAAGAAGCATTAATGGTTACTTTTCCTTGTCCTTGAGATAAATATCTGGGGGTTTTTGTGCTTTATATTAGATTGGTGCTACAAATAAATGAATTTAAGCCAGCAAAAGTAATAAATTAACCTTTAAAGTGAAGTCAACGTGTACTACAGATAGAATCCTGTTGAAGCTGGTGATACTGATAATGATCAATAGCCTGAGAATTAGATTTTTTTTTCTCTTTAGGCCCTAAGTATTATTTTGCATATTCCAACATTTTGGTGATCCCTTTGCCATATACAGCATGTATGCCATGATAGGAGCTGCAGAAATGCATGACTATATCAGCCCCGAACGGCCGGCCAGTGTTTTCCAAAGAAAATGTCATTTTGCCCACCTGTGGGCATACGATCTTGCAGCACTCTAATAATGTTAGGAAGCGGTTTACTCCATTTGGATTTCTTCCATGTGGATTTCTCCCGTGTATTGATTCCATTGCAGCTACCCTCCCTGGCATCTTTCCCACAGCGCGTCGAGGAGATTGCACAGGAAAAATCTGCTTTTGCCTATTTGCTGCTTTTCTATAAATAAAATGCTGTCTATATGAAGAGCCCGTGCAAGCTTTTTTTTGTCTTGGCGGTGTTAGGGGCTTTCGGTTTCTTCCTCTCGACGTGAATCTGGCTGCGCAGCCTGGCACCGGGCTGCTTTTCCGTGCTTCTTGCCTCTGCCTTAGCGAGCGAGCGCGTTCGGGAGTCTCTCCGCGGTGCGTTTATAGTTCCACGTAAATTATGGAGTAGAAGCTGCTCCTCGCGACAGCGGTTTTGTCTTTTGGGGACTGACGTTAGATCCCGTCGGCAGGAGGTAGGGTCGTGTAATCCCTTGGCAGCTTGCTTTGAGTATTCTTGCAAAGATTCGAGGCTAACTTTGGTATCTGACGTACAAATTTAGATGGTCTTAAGGCCGAGGAGAACCAGTCGGCTGTTGCTCTCACTCTTGCAGAGCACCATCCATAGAAGCCAAGCCAGTAATTGCTACATTTTAGGGATGGCATAGCACTGAGCATTGGCAAGATCCCTTAATTGTCTGCTCCCCAGTTTGGGGACAGAAGCAGCTTTTTAGTGGCTGAGAATATTTGCAATTCAGTACTGTTTCTGTGGCTTTTCTCTGCGTCGTATTGGTAAGCAGATAAAACAGACCTGATCCAATAAGGTGAAATGTTTGCAAAGAAAACGTACGGCAAGATGCAACTTAAATAATGGCCACGGGTCAAAGCAATTTTCCATTTGATAATGGCTGTGTTATTCATGGATGAGTGTTCTCGGGGATTAGTTCCTCCATGAAAATGAACAGAATTACTCCATGGTTTTCCTGCGTGGGTTTAGGACCTAAATCTTCTTGTTTTTAAGGCAAAAACCTGGAGAAAATTTTGCCAGGAAGTGTAATATGTGAAAGAAAGTTCACATTGAGCTTAGTGCACCACTTCTGGACTCTGTGTTGATAAGCTGCTAAGAAAATTAAAGAACTGAAAGCTCATATGGGCAAAAGTTGCTTTTGAGCTTTTTCTGAGGGTATATGCTCCCTTTCATAACGTGTTTCTTTAATTTGTCTTCAAGTTGTAGGACTCTGGTGTTTTTATTCATAGTTTAATAGAGACACCAAATTATAAAATGGGTTTGAGCAAATGGGTTCCTATTTAAAATGGTCTTTTTCTTTTTTTAATTTTTGTCTTGCAGATGGGAAGGTTGAAGTGACAAAAGAGGGTGTAAAGCTGTGCACCATGGGACCTGGCAAAGTATTTGGGGAACTGGCCATCCTCTACAACTGCACCCGGACAGCAACTGTCAAAAGTAAGTTTATTTTCAAACTTACATATGGAATTCCTTAAGATTTTAATATTAGGCTGCTTATTTCTAATTAGTGGGCTGCATAAATATGCATATATGAAACTATATAAAAATACTTCAGCTTTTTTCATCTGATAGTATGACTATGATAGTACTGAACCAAAGTTTAGTACTTAGAAGTGTATTTCATTTCTTGGACCTTGGCAGAGCTTCCGTTCACTCTCCTGGCTTGAAGATGTTTTGTTTCAGTTGATTTTCTGCTGTCAGTTGCCCTCAATACTGCTTTCCCCTGGAAGAACTTAGTCTCCCAGGAATGAGCAGAGGAACATTTTTCATACACAATGAAATAAAAGTGAAGAGAGCTTTTCTTTTCAGGCTCTTGTTTATTCAACTTGGAAGACTTTGGTTTGATTCGTTACCCTGCCGTAGACTTTCTCTAGGTCCCAAGTAGCTTCTTCCAGGAAAAGAGAGGATGTCTACCAATATTAGCCTGGGGAAGCTAGTTAGCTCTCTAATCGATAAAAAAGAGAGTGAGTCTTTGTTAGGCAGCTACCCTAAAATACCATTCTCTAGAGGAGACTGTGTCTGTCTCTGGTGGTGGATTTCCCTGTTGGACATCTCTGTTGGACTTCTAAATCCTCAGTTTTCCTCAAGTGAAACGGAGACTAATAGCAGTTTTGAACATCTCAAGCATGTTTGATGTCCGTAAGTATTGCAAATTGTCAAGAACTCACCACTTGTGGATCCAGGCTGGGAGGGCAATGTAAGGGAGCTATACTATAAGGCTGCAGATCTTGGAAACCAGTATAGTTTTCCGTGAAAAGTTGAAGCATGGCTGAGTTTGCCTGCAGTCTCCATGTTGCATTCATAATCTGCTGCATACTCTCAGGCCACCTGTAGCGATGAACGAGAAATGGTCTGGGTGGGTAGAAGTCACAAAAACACGGGTTGCACAGTATGTGGAAGGAAGTCGTGTTACCGTGTATAACAGAAATATATTTTCATTTAAATTCCGCCTATAAAGAATTGAGAATCGGGAGGCGTGGTATCACAGTTTTTGACCTTGAGATCAAGAGCTCCCAATGACATCTTAAGCAGATAGGTTTTATGAGAGATGGTAAATAGTTCTGTGGTTTAAAGACACTGTAGTGGAGTTTGAAGAAAGCAAATGGGATAGATTATGAGAATAATACAGAGACACCAAAGTACTATCAAAATGAGGCACAAATCCCTGTTTGGAAGAAAAAGTCTTTTAAAGATATTTAATTAAAAAAAAACATAGAAGTAAGAGAAGAAATAGGCAGAAGTATCAAGACAGGAAAAGCTAACTGGATGTTCTTGCAAAGAACATGCAGTTCTCCATAATCCTAAAGAACTTGACTGAGCTCAGTATTCCTAATGAACTTGACTGAGGAACTCTGTTTTCACATGTGTAAACTTTGTCTCCTTAAAAGCACTGTTTGTTTAATGCAGGTTAGCCCCTGGCTAACCCGTAAGTAGTTCATGGACAGCTCAGTTTATACTTGTGAGTAATCCGTCATCCCAGACACCGGAGTTTTTGTTAGGTGTGACAAGTGTGCACGTTGCACAAGGCCACAGCACCGGAGACCTCAGGACTGCTTCCGCCACGGTGTATTAGACTGCTCTTTGATGAGACACTTGATGTCCCCGCCTGTTAGTCTGCTGGGGACTCAAAGAGGACCATGGCTGCAAAGTGGAGGCAGGTATTGATCTACTCTGTCCTGCCCATACCTGCCTTCCCTGTAGGTGCATTATCCACGTAGAGGTATAGCCTGTTTTTCTGAGTAAAATTTGCAGGGTTGGTGGTGAAGATGAATTCACATGAGCCTCAAGTTCATGTTATGATACAGTTAAAGGAAATGGGAAGGAAAAGGAAAAGAGGGGAGATTCTGGATTCCTGGGGAGAGAAATGAGAGATCATTGCAAGGTTTATTTTGAGAGGTGTAAACAGTTGATAATCGTAATGAAAATAGACACTTAGTCAACCTTAATGCTGGAGGTGGTCAAGGGGCATCAAGGGGCATCACCCACCTGTCATTTACAGAAGCACTTTAAGGCAGGAGTTCCCAGTTTTCATGAGATGGATTTCCACCACCTTTAGAGTGTCAGAAGCTGCCTGCCACTACTTCATTACCAGGACTTTAAGCATTTCTTTTTTTAAAAAAATGAGGTTCTAGTGAAGACTGAAGGAAGGATGCATTACGGTACTGCAAAGCTCGACAGTGCCTTTGGGCCATGCTGATGTGTCAGCCGTGTTGACATCGCTTTGCTCTAATTGCTTTGTGTGTGTACTCTTGCTTTGGCTTTGTAAATACTGTTTTTAGTGTTCCAGCATTTGTCTACATTGGCTCTTGCTCGCTCTGTAGGAGACTATATTTAATGGCATAAATCATTTTAGAAAGTACTTTGTCTTTTAAAAGTAATTTAAGAGACTTTGGATTTTAATTACTCTTATCTGACTCCTTCTTGGTTCATTTTGACCCCTTTTAATGAGAGACAGCACAGGTCTTCTGAAAGCCTCTTCTCAGAGAATTATTACAATATTTTTGCAGTCTGTATTATTACGGTCTTAAGTAAAAGCAGTACAAGGCTCCGAGAAGAAACCAACTCTGAACATCTAAGGGTTCCTCTTGATCTTGGTGAGGGAGGTAGGAGCACATCTCCTGAAAAGTGGCTTCATGTTTAAGACAGCTACTGAAAAGTTTTTGACATCTAATTATTGGGGGCTAATTCTGAAGCTTTTGTTTTCCATTTCTAAATGTTACTGCAAGAAGGCTCTTTGTTTTTTTCTTTTCCTCCTGATTAAGACTTTTCACTCTCTTGCTCCAAGTAAGTCCTTGTCACGGCTCTGTGCTGTTGCTCACGCCTCCACTTCTGTTACGTTTACAGCTAAGTGCAAATCAGCGGCTGGATTTTTCCTTCATCTGGGAGTTGAGGCTCTCAAACAGCCAAATGGGAAAATCAGAGGTTGCTCACTGCTTGGAGGAGACTTGCAGACTTTGTGTACCCTGATTCCAACAAATAATTTTGTTCAGTGTATTAGAATAAGGTATAAGGTGACTTCACTTATTTCTTACTAAAGATGAATTATTTCACAGCTAAAATGCTGCCTCTAATCCTCTGGGAGAGCAGTATTCTCCAGATATGTCTGTTTAACTGTATTACTCAAATTGCTGTTGTCTTTTCTTTGAGGAAACAAATTTAATGCCTTAAAATAGCAAAAGCTGTAAATTCAGGTTTCAGATCACTCACAAATCACGTTGTTGACTCAGAGTGTGATCTGAGTACTAAAAATATGATGGATTTTGGATTTGTTGCTTTATATACGTATAGGTATACACACACACATATATACATATATATATACACTTTGGTTCTGGCTACCTATTTTCTTCCTGCCATGCGTGCAGGTCAACACTAGGCTGAACGCTAACGTGAATCTTTCCTGTACACCTAAGTAGACCTAACTAAACAAAGCATTTTGTCTTGCTTTGTGCCCAGCAAAGGGGATTTTCAAGTGTGGGGATTTGCAAGATTTGAAGGAAGCAAAAAGCTATATAAAAACTTGAGTGTGTGTATTAGTAGCATTAATGGTATAGGGGACAATCTGGTAAGTCAGGGGGGAAAAAAAGAAGAAAAAGGAAAAAGTGATATCTTCCCCAGAGAATTAATATTGTATATAAACTTTTTAATTCAGCATTTGATAACCAAGAAGGTGCATTTAATAAATGAAAACTCATTCTGCACATTCAGTACTAATGTGCAGTGGTTCTCATTACTGTAAAGAATAACCTGATGAATAGCATGTAGTCTTATTAGGGGAGCACTCTGATTTTGTGAGAGGAATGGATTCCAAAATTTTATTCTCTCAGGGGCAGAATTCAGATACCAAACCTTCTCACAAAAAAAACCCTCAATAAAATGCCGCCTGCCTCAATGGAGTTACGCACAAGACGCTAGTCCAGGTTTTCGGGGAAATAATAACGAGTGGAAGAAAGAAAGCACAAACTGAAGCTATTAAACTGCAAATTATGTAAATCTTTCTTTTCCTGTTAAATCTAAGAGCGTCTCCTCAAACAAAGCGTGAGAATTGCTAAGCTGCTAATTGTGCAAAAGTCAATGCCGCGCAGCGTGTTTAAGGAAGTAGTTGGTCGATGTTGTTGCCAAGCTTGGATAAGTTTGAATTTTCCTCGTCTGCTGTTTCTGTTTTTAATGCACTCCTATGGAAATGCCTCCCTAGACTGCTAGCTGCAACCACAGAAAATACCGTAGCTTTGTGAGCAGCTTTGCGACGCTGATAATTGGCGAGGAAGAAAAAGTCAAGAGAATGCCAGTTGCCGATTAAAATTACAGAGACTCATTTCGAACCCTTGGGGAGTGATGCTGCCTCTGTATATTCTGTTCTAATAATTACGGGTGTAAAGTTTGCTCAGATCTTAAAACAGTCAAGTGCCGGCCAGAAAGCCAAAGTTAATTGTGGACTTTCGGCCGTTTGATTAAAATCTTTCTGATACGGCTTATATATGAATGTTAAATTCGTAAGCGGGAGATGATGAGGTTGCGGATCAGTCTGAAGTGCTTGGGTCCGTGCGTTGGTCCATACATCTCTCCTGAGATGCTCTCCTGAGAGCAGTCCTCACATGTGGAACTGCAGCTCTCTACACACTGATACTTTGATTATATCAGCATTGCATATTGAATGCAATTTTACTTAGAGTTTCTTGCCATATTATGGCGCACGAGCTGGCTGTAGTAGGTGGTGGCCTGGTGGGACGTGCATTTTGCATCCTAGGGTTTGTCAAGGGTTGATACATGGCCCGCTAGCACAGTAGCAATCGGATTCCCCAGGAATCGGATACGTCCATAGTGCTCATCTCTGCTAACGGATTTGCCTTAATGACACGAATGGGGCTCGAAACTGTAATCAAGCTTCTTCTTCCCACCAGCTGTATGTCGTGGAGACCACTTGCTGAACGCTATACTGCTAAGATGAAAATATTCCTGGCTCAAGGGCTGAAATGCTAATTAATGTTATTAATTAGGGTAATTTTATGATCAAGCAGTTCTGGATGGGCAGCCACCAGTGAGAATTGCCTACGTAAAGATGTAAGGATTAAGCAGACCGGAAAATGTTTTTTCCGGGGAACACAGCAAGAGGAATTTGATTATTCCTCTAAGGGAGAGAGAGCAGGAACGAAAGTGCTGTAGAGGACAAGGGAGGAGACATAGCCGAGCACTTTTCTAACAACGCCCGAGAGGGAGTCTAATCAAAGGGAGAATAGTTGGAGATGGGAAGAGCAAAATGAAAAATTCATGCAACACCTGGGCCCACTGTCTACCCAAAACACCTCCAGGCTTATTGAACTTGATGGCAAAAATAGAAGAGCCAGTTATAGAAACGGAGCAAAAAAGAGAGGAAAAAAAAAAGAGGCAATACGGCATGATTTATCTTGTGGTGTGTTGATACCTTTTTGATGATGATTTTTTTTTTTTTTTTTTTGTAAGCAGTCGGCCATATGGTGGTGTCACATCTGCGGGAATGACCAACTATGGGAAGTTTGCGTCCAAAGTCCGGCACGATGTCTCATCCTGGCCGGTGGCGTATATATACGTACATATACGTACGTATTTTATCTTGATGCAGTCCCATTGCCTGGATCTCAAGACTTGATTCACTACATCAGTTAGAGCTGGGGGCTGCAGCAATGCTAAAAAAGAGTTTGGCCGCTGACCGCGTGCACAAATGCTTTGGGGTTTTTGCTCGCTTTGACCTTTATTTTCATGATTGTCATCAACTGAGTAGAATTCAGCCGGTTTTGAGCAGTACAACGAAGCTGAGTAAAATACTGCCAGTCAGTCAATTCAAACATTTATGGGGAAAAAGGAGGGAAAGAGCCATGTTTTGTAAGTGTGAGCGAGACCGAGGAACTTCTAGAGGAAGAAGCTGAACGGAGGAAGCTCATTCACAGGGCAGTGAGGCTGAGAAAAAGCTATTTTCACAAAAATCTTGAGGAGGGAAAGCTATCAGTCCTTTCCAACTGCACTTGCTTCTGGTAAAGAAAAAACAAATAATAAAAAACTCATAATAAATAAATAAAAAATAATATAAATAATAAATATAAATAAATACAGTAATAATGAAGACTTATTTATGAGGAAGATGCAAGCTTTGGCAATGCTTATTCCTTATTTAAAGGAATGCTTTCTCTTTCCCATTTTATGGAATAAATGTGTTTATTAATTTCCAGGATGTAGAGCTTTTCAGTTACTGGTGTAGGAAAAACTGAAGCTGGGACTGAAACAGCAGCATGTGAGGGCTTGGGGCTGCTGCCCTGTGGCTCTGTAGTCTTACAAAGCGCTGGCATTGCCTCCAGGATTTTTTTGTTTGTTTGTTTGATTTTTAGCTGTTATTATTAAAAACAAGAACTCTCTCGCACTGGCTTTCTTCTTCTTTAAATGTCTTCCTAGCTGGGGCTGTGTTTGTTATCTTTGCTGTTGAGAAAATGCACTCTTCATGTGTTTTGATGAGTGCTTTTAATTGAAAACACATGATATATGTTTAATTTTTTGCTGTGATTACCTGTCCTTAACATTCTTCTTTGCTTAGTTTGCCAGCCCTTGGCTGTTTTTAGCATTTTCCAGCTTGTTTCAGGATGTTAAATTTTGACCTTTATTTATTTATTTTTTTTTAGAGCCTTTTCCATGGCTCATTTGACTGGAATTGTTCAACTTTTGTTAAACCTTTAAAAAGAATTGTTTACCTTCCTTCCTCCCCACCCCCCATTAAACTGATTTGGGATTAACTTTCTTCCTCTGCTTACCTACCTTCCTGGAGTTTTCCCTTCGGTCCTCTTGGTTAGTTTAATACTGTTTTTACATCTATTCCATCGCTTGCAGGTGCTTCAGAAGAGAAACGTTGCTGGGACGGGACTTTGTCTGCAACGTTCATTAAACCAGCGAGAAAATAGTGATAACTTTTAGTGCCAGTTGAGCTGTTTTGCTAAGCGAAGCTGTTGCAATCTGTCTCATGGGCAGGAGCGGGAGAGAGAGAGGCCAAAGTTTTAGCAGTCTCACTGGGAATCGGTGAAACATCTAAGCTTTCTGCAAAGCCCAAGTTCGGTCAAGAACTTGAGGGCTAGCTCCAAGGTTTTGGTCTCGGCTTGCTCACTGTCCACAGCATTCAGGATGTTTTTTTAGGCTTTCCAAAAGGTGTTGGAGAGCAGTGCCTTGGAAACTTGCAGGCCGTTTAAGTTAAGAGATACCAGCTGCTGGGAATGGAGCTCGGAAGCGTTGGTGGCATCTTTGGGCACCTGGAGAAATGAAGGTTGGCAAATGCAGCCCATTAAAACTCTTGAAGAGCGTTGCTCAATATTCTCAATCTAGTAGCTCGGGAGGTTTAGCAATCACATGCAGTTATACGAAAGCCCTCCTATACAGTAAATCTGGTGTGAGTCGGGCCAAATGATGGTGTCTACCACCAGGTATCCTGGCCACCATTCAGAAAGGACCGAGTCCACTGTAGGTCCTGAGCTGTATCTGCTAAGTCTCTAGATGATGTCTTGGAGAGCCTACAGAGCCTCAGAAGGCTTTAGATGCCCACGTTCGGGTAACTGAATATAGTCCTTGCAGTCTGGCATTATATGCTGCTGTCTGACATGTTCCCATTATAGCAAATAACTCTCCTCTCTGTTTTTCTTGATATTTGCCTTTTCATTTTTCAGATTAACTGACTAAGCAATTAAAACTGACACAGCTAAACAGATTTCATAAGTGGGTTACCACTTTCTCCATGCAGCCCTCGAATAAGCAGTTAATATTAATGGCAGCTGTAAAATAATTACTTCACAAGAGCTTCATTTTCATCCCCTTTTCTTCACGTGGCTGAAAACGTTAGTGCTGCGTGAAACGATAAGGCTAGAGCGGATCCGAGCCGTGAGAAGTCTGAACTTTGCTAACGGCTCTAACCCTTTGCTTGGAGCGCAGCTTGATAAACCCGGCAATGTAGCAATGTTCTTTGCAGCCTGGATTAATTTACAGCCTCGCCGGTACATGGCCTTTTCTCAGGCTACGTCGCTTTTGGTGAACTCTCATTTTGGTGATCTTAAAGCAAAATCTCTCCCATCGGTTGGAAGGAATTTGGATATCTGAGTCAGTAGAAGGTTGGTGTAATTAATATTGCTTTTGACACCCGGTGGTAGCACCGTCATCTCCATGACTCGCCTGTTTAAGTGCCTCTAACTAAAGTTTACCAGCCAGCTAAAGGGAGCTAAAACCATTTTATGGTAATTTCTTCAGTTACTTTAAGATTTCTGATTTGCTAATTAAAGTCACTGCAGAAGAATCAGTGTTTTGCAAAATTTTGGCAGTGTTTTCTAAAAGCAGGGAAAATACTTCAGTATCAGGCTGCTTCAGGGTGTCTGTTTTTTAATATAGTCTACAAAAGAAAAGCGGTAAATAGAAAATATGGACTGTCATTATTATTTTGAGTGACGATTATAGGAATTATAGGACTGGAATATGCCAGTGCACCCTGGCTCCTAGGACAAACATAAAAAAGATCAATATCTGCTTTATTTTACATATTTCTGCATAGGTAACGATAAGGTTATCTTCTGGAAATGAAAAGTGTTTTTTTTTTTTTTTTTTTTCCTTTCCCTGTGTGTTTTCAGTAAAGCATTTTGACTCCATATTAGCTTGAAACCTGCTTTCATGCTTCCCTGGAAGGCTATTTATCAGTTTGATTTTCTTCCTCCTTCCCCTTGCACTTCATATTCTGTCACTAGCGCTACCCTTTAAAGAGCACGTAAAGGATGCCCAAATGCATCCACTGGAAGATTGGCTTTTTTTTTTTTTTTTTTTTGCTTTACAAGAGGCGGAACGGACGCTGGCAGCTTGTCCAGCTCGGTCGAGAGATGATGCAGCCCAGCTCTCCTATTTAGCATCTTTTCAAAACTGAAATCAGTGCTGTGCAATGAATAAAAGACCGGGAGCCTGTGGCAGGAGACGGAGATGTCGGACACGAGCGGGAATCGCGCAGGAGGGATGTTTGGGAGTGGGGGGAATCAGAAGCGGTTTTGCGGAGCTTGTTGTGACTGGCGGAGATGCTAAGAGTTGCCCGTCGTGAGTGGGTGGCTTGTTCCGAAGGTGGGCTCCGGGCTCCACTCGTTTTTGTTGCATGGGTGTTTTAAGCTTGCGAGGTGCTGGTGTGGCAGATGGGTACGCCATGTGCTGCGTTTCAGAGTGTTTGAGGTTTTATTTTAATATATGGAAAAACAGAATAGCTACTGAAAAACATACATCTATCTACCACCCTGCCTACATTGCTTGTACTTTTTTTTTCTTTTTTTTTTCTTTTTTGATATTCGCCATCTGTGATTGCTGGTTTGCCTTTAGGAATTCCCAGTTGGAGCTGGGTCTGTGTGTCCTATATATCTCTGTGCTCACTTAGGGACTGACACTATAGCCCAGCTCCCCAGCAGTTCCCAAAGCAAGCAGTTACGCCAGCGGCACGCAAATTGTTTGCAACCTGCTCTTCAAGGAACATAAACGCTTAGGAACGGGTAAAAGCAGCTGCTATTCTTTTTTTTTTTTTTTTTTTTCTTCCTTTCCAGATCTTCTCAGATGAATCAGAGTAGTGAGGCAGTAGTTCATCAAACCAAGAGAAGGTTTCCCCTTCCCTATAATGGAGGCAAGGTAGAAGCTATTTATGGAGAAGGCATCTCACGGTGCTTTCAGTGTAATGGCAACAAGCAGTTGTGTCTCCTGAGATCTTGCAATTGGCTCAAGCTATGTTGAAACAAAAGTTTGTTCTTTTTTTTTGATGAGCCATGTTTGTTCTGCTTACGGCGGCATTATTTTGATCGCGCTTGCGCTTTTATTCGGAGCCGTGTGATGTCTTGATTTCATGGACAGCGTTTGAAGGAGGAGTTTTTACAGAGCCCAAGTGCGGTGGAAAAATATTTAAACTTAAAACGCAGCTGTTTAGGGAAACTAGCAGTGTGTGTTAGCAAGCCTTCACCTACCATACCTTTGTGTTACTGCAGTGATTTACAGCAGTCGATTTAGCGTTATTCACTATTTTAAAATGACTATGCTTTAGTTTCTAAAGAAGAAAAATTATTGTAGCTGGCTTACACTGAAAAATTCTATTTCTCACCAAATTCATTGTCTTCCCTGCTCTTAGTGTCAAAACAGCTGACATCTTCTTTATTACAAAATATGTCTAACCATCAATCCATTTGCTAGTGGCAACTTAGTGAAAAAATATTGCAACTTTCCCGTGTGTTGTGATACCCTAAATGTAGCATTTAGTGACCAAGATTTACTGAAGATTGTAATGCTGTAAAGAAGTCTGTAATTTACTTGCACTTACCCACTGTAAAGATCTCAGGCAAAGATGGATATAATATTATTTAAGTGTCAATGTATAAAAGCACTTGGCTACAAATTAAATCAACAAAAAAGCAGATAGGCTTTTTAATAAAAAGCAACGGGTTCTCAGAATTGCAGATCTGAAAAAATTTGTTATGTTTTTATGAATTGCATCTTTTCTCTAAAAGCGATCAGAACGGGGACATTTTACTCATCTTCAGACTGCAATAAGAACTGCCCAGACCACGGACTTTGACAACTGCGTTTACTTCTCGATGCTATTTGCCAAAACCTTCACTTTTGAACTTAACTGCAATGGTTGGTTGAAACGCATGTAACGAGACTCTGGTCTCTTCAGCCTCTATCCAATACCCAGGAGAAGGAAATGAGATTAAAATAGTCTATCATATTAATTATCAGGAGGAAGATGGAGTGCATGCCCAGGGCCAGACGTATTTGGGTAGTTCTTGAGTTTTTCAGGGTATTTTGCAGCTGTCACCATAATGATGGTCGCTGTGGCCTTTACTTTCATACGACATGAACTGGACATCCTAGATTGTTGGTTTTATAGGACTTGAATTGAATTCAAATCATGTGAAGTCAGTTGAGCAGTTAAGTGTTTAAATCCAGAGATCTACACAAGGAAACAAATCTGCTGTCTTTGAAGTAGAATTGTCTTTATTCTGTTTTTATACTGTACTCTTTTATACGCTTATAGCTTATTTGCAATAGAGGACAGGCGCGGTGATTGACTAAAACTGCTAAGACACCCAGCTTGGATCCCATCTTTTTATAGTTATTTTTTTTTTTTTTTACGTGCAAAGGGTAGGGATGGATTTCTTCATGATAAAATACCAGTGCCGAGCAAGGCAACGGTTGGGAGTTTACCAAAAATTGAGGTTAAGTGATTTCTGCCAACCAGGCCATCAAGCTGCGATACCTCTCATGCAGTAAAGCGCGGAGTCACTTGGAGCAAAATTGTGTTTCCTTAAAGAGACACTATCTAGCTGATGCTCTCTAGATATCACGCCCCTGATACTAAGCATAAAAATGACATCTGTGAAACCAAGTGCTCTTACGGAAGTAGTTTGAGTATCGGAGTAGTTTGAGTTACTCCGATAATACAATGCTTTGTACAAATGTGTCTTTGAAAGTCTTTGACAGAAGAGCGTTTCCATCTGTAGAAAAGTTGAGAGCTGGTCAGCCTTCCTCACATGTGTCGTAGGATAGTTTAGCAAAACACATCTGAACTTGATCTTTTTATCTGTTTTTTCAGTGTTCTCTCTGGTTTTTGAGATGATGAGATATAGCAGAAGATGAGAAAATCCAGTGAGCTGAAAGCAAGTGACAGTGAATTCTCAAAGGACTTGTGCTGTGAATAAAATAGGACGCTGCATGGTTTGTGGTTTGATGCCTCCTTAGATGAGATGGGGATGAGTTGGAGGGAGGAACATTGGCGAGATGGAGAAAGTGGACAGGGTAATGGGAGATGTTGAAGGAAGTGTTAGAAGTTGGCTCTTTCTGTGGGTGCTGTGTCCTCACGGTGACAGTGTCTGATCTCATCGTACTGACATGTCCAAATGCCTTATAGTAGGCCAGTACTTGCCCAGATGTATCTCTCGGTGTCGGCAGCAGAGGCAGCACTGAGATGTGGCTCTTCAATCTTCCAGCCTCATCCCCTGTTCTCTTTGAGAAAATATTTTGTACCCGATTAGACACAGTAATCTCCAGGTGACAAATCTCCTGAACCACTTTGGATTTTTTTCTTCTTTCAGTTTCTTCGCTGCGTTTTTGCTTGGCTTCTTCCAGTCATTGTCTTCGTGTGGTTCTGTTGATTCTTTCTCACAGTCATTGCAAGAGACCTGGAATACAGATCTGTTGTTAGATATTCTCCAGGAAGAGTAAAGTTCACCATTGCCACGCCGTAATTAGCCTGATTGGTATCTCAGAAGGGCACTCCGCTTTGCTGTGGTCAGTCCTTCTTTGCAGGTAGCTCTTCTTCTGGATAGCTGAACCTTAATTTTGCGATTCGGGTCAGAGATGAAGAACAATCTTAATTGTATCTTGTTTTGCTTTTCACATGCCTTTGCAGGCGATGATCCAAACTCAGAATGTGATTTCCCTTTCTGACTTACTCCTCTGTGCTCACTCAGGCACTTTCAGGCCTGCATTCATTTGCTCTGCCATGTAAATAGGAGAGAAGAGATAAGCAAGAGTAGCATTTTATAGCCTCAGTGTCCATGTGACAGATTCAGCTCATAGGATCATGAAACCTTACCAACTGCCGAAAACCAGCAATTGACCTAGCCAAAGCCATAGCCTTGATGACGCATGAGAATCCAGTAAGTGCACAGCACTAACAAAGTGGATAATATGTCAGGACTTGAAGGCATTTAAAGGGATAAAGATATTCAAGTGATTGATCTAAAAAGTTTATTCTAATCCCTCGTTCTAAGAAACTTTCACAGCAGCAATTTAGCACCCTGTTTTATTGCATGTTAAGTATTTGTTTCAAGGAGTCCTTTGCTTGATACGCCTAGCAATCATCAGCTGTCACTTAGTGAGAGCTGTTCCCTTACAAACCATTAGCTTAGCTGTTATGTCATCAGATAAGGAGTTATTCTTTTCTCCACTTTCTAACTATACTTAACAAATTGTGCTACGGTCACTAAGGCTTATGAAGCAACCTGTGACACGTTCTAAGGTTGTTACTCTTCAGTGAAAAAATGTTGCTGGCTAAACTAGCAAGTATTCTCATGAGGATGTTGCGTGGTTTCCACTCTGTGATGGGCAGTTGAATCTCATCTCCTGATTTTCCAGTTTTAGTGTGCAGGAAGCTGATTATATTTAATTGCAGAGGTTAAAGTCTTGAAACCACCAAAGGCTGGAGATTCTTCACGTCTCCAGTGACCTTTTCCAGAGCTGCACCATCTTCTTGAGGAAGAAGTTTCTCTTCATGTCCAACCTGAACTTCCCAAGCCACAGCCTTTGGCTGTTGTCCTTCATCGTAAAAGTTTGGCAACGGTATCTTCTTAACTGCCTTCGCAGTGGTTGTAGGGTCAGTTCGTTCTTGCACCCATTGCTTATGCTGCTCTCCTGGCAGGAGCATTGGCTTAAGGAGCTGCAGCCGTTTCTTTGTGCTGTTGTCCACCTCCGGTTATTCGGGTACACTGCAAAGTGTCCAGTGCCACGGGAACTGGATTGGCAGCTAATCCGGGTTAACCTCTTCCCCCTAAAACAAACCAACTGCTTGCTTTTTGCATGATGATGTTCAGGTAAGCCTTAACGGGCTTCAGGTGCTCTTTTGCTCTGGACCATTAAGAGCCTGAACTTTCCTGTTTCCCTGTGGGTCACATCCTGAGCTGACCCAGTTTGCAGGGGGAGAAGATGAGGGCGTCAGAGGACCTACAGTGCTTATGCTCAGTTGTACCGCGTTTCTCATGGGGTGGGATTTTGGTTTAACTGAGAAAAAATAAATACGCCTGGGTTGAAGCACTCAGTTTCAGAGTATTGAGTTCAGATTTCCACGTTGTCCCAGTCTTTTGATGTAATTTTGAGGAAGCTTCCCTGGCCTTCAGTGCTGCTACGCACTGAATGAAACAGGGATAATATGATCGTCAGCTATTATTTACTGTGGCTGTGAGCTTTCTGGGACGAGGGCTGTTCCTGCGATAAACCAGGCACCTGTTTCATAGACTATATTTTACTGCCAGTAATAATTATTTTTATGCAGTAACTCATGGAAGTGTGTTATTGAATAAAAATCTTACGTAGCTTTGTTGATGTGACACTGTGTTTCGTTAGTAGGGTTTTTTTTTTTTTGGTACTATGACAATTATAATTGGATCATATAATTTAGTTACTGGCAAATGTAGCTATTTCATTAGCTGGTGGTTTTCAATCTGCCATTAACGACTTCTGGAAACTGCGGACACTGATGCGTCGGCAAATTTTACTCGTGATAATATGTAATGCAGTTAAGAGTATAATTAGGTAGTTATATGTGTCTGATAGTGTTTGTACTTCCATATATTCATTACAATGGAACGTATACAGCCCATTGCACGGCTGTTTTTAAAAATGCATTAACAACTGAAATCTGCTCAACCCTGTTAATAATTTTATAAGGACCTTAAAATGAAAATTAACGTGCCTCAAATCTTTTTGAATTCTGCTGGTCTTGAAAGGAAAGTATGGAAAATACTCTGTTTTTGCTGTGCTGGTAGCCCATCTATAGGAACTAGAGGGGATTCATCAGATTTTTCTCTCCAAAAGGGTTTTTCCCTTTTGTCAATAAAATCAAAATACATGCAGCACTGCAATAGCAGCTACGGATGCCCTTTGCTAGGAGCCTGACTATTTTGCCTGAAAAAAGCTGGAAAAATGCTCACTTGCGGCCAGTTGCAGATGAGCTAGCGGTGTTGAGGCAGATTGGAAGGACGCCGGAAACCCCAATGCTAGAGATGGGAAAAGTCTCTTCTTCTGTGCCGGAAATCAAGGAGGTGGTAAAGATGCAGAAACCGGATGCAATTTTAATTCCTGCAATGGAGATTATGGCTGAGAGTAGCAAGAAGGACATCTGAGATGTTTTGAGGTGGGAGGCTCAGAGGAAATTACCTCATTTGTCCTACTCCTTTTGGAAATCTTACCTTTGCTCAGTGTGCTACGTTATAGATGCTATGGTCAGAAAGAGTAATAAGAATATCATGAAACACCATTTACAAATAGGCTTTGTCTGCTTTTTGTTTTTATTTGCTTTTAGTCTGATAAAGAGCATGTGATACCAAGTTTAACCTCTGATCTCTATCCTTGAACTGCATAGGAGCAGAACCCAGTTAAGAAATAATTCCTATACTTTACAACAACAACAAAAAAAGATTTCCTATGGCTTTTGTTTTTATCTTATATTCTTAGTTAATTAACTGAGATGGATCCATCTGAGCAATAAAGGTACAGATGCTGAACTCCTCGTTTTCTGATCGGAGCCATCACGTTGGAAGAGGAGCACGATAAATGCCACTGAATTAGTATTGTGCTTCTCCATGTAGCATTTTGCCAGATCTAGGAGCGCTTCCCAGCAATCCCAAAGGAGCAAGTGGAGATGTGGTTGGTCAAGGTGACATGGGACGTTGCTCTCCCACCTTGCCCCCAACATTAACCTGCTGCTTTTGTGTTGTGCATGGTTTTGATCTCCCTGGACATAACCCCCTTGCGCAGCATCACAGCACTGGCTGTGATTGCACTATCTGCAGAAATGCTTTCTTCCCTGAACTTCCTCCATCCAGGTCCAAATTATACATCCATTTTAAAGAGTGTGCCTATGCAGCTGTAGCATCGCGGTCATTGTAGGAAGTCCTGAAGATGCCCAGTAGAGGAGGAAATCGTCTGCCCGAGGCTGTTGAGGTGCCTGGATTTGGGTGTAGCGGTGGACGGCTGTTTTTGGTGTTAGGTGAGGACGGGGCGGACCTGACGTAGTTGAGGTTGAGGAAAAATTCGCTGGAGAGTAATTAGTTATGTAAGTTACCCAACTGGATCCAATAAAAAAATACCATCTCTGGGTTTTTTTTGGATGATGCAAATTATTCTCTACAGGCTCTCGTGCTGAAATCATAGCTCTACTGACATAGCCAAAGGACATAGGTATGTAGTAGGAGCTGGGGGGGGGCAACTAGTGCCGGCCCACGTTTTAATGCTAGCAAGGGCAGCGCTGGCTGGAAGAGCAGCCGCTTTCTCCTTGCAACAAATATAATCACGTAAGATAGAGCGGAGAGCTGCCAAATGTGCGAGCGCAGCGCTCAGAGCAGCCTGATCGTCTGCGTTTGGAAGGCACGGCAAAGTTTTAACAAGGTAGCACGAGTTGAACGTGGCTCGGAAAGCAGTAGCCGCTGGTGTCATGGCTCGCCAGAGTTGCTTGTGTTGTTGGCATCCTTGCATTTGCCCAGTTGCATGTATTAAAAGAAAAAAAAAAAAGAAAAGAAAAATCCTTATCCCAAGGGCATCTGTTACAGTTTTAAGATCTAGAGGATGTGCTAGTCGCTTTGTGCCCCCAAAATGCTTTAACTGCCCAATTCCATTTTGTGGTTTTAACTTTTTCTCAGGACTTAGGTATTTCACAGTCTGATAGAAACATTGCAAAAATACTGAAGAATCAGTCTGGGTTTGGAGTGGGTTTCATTTTGGAATGTATTGCCCCATAGTCCGCACTGTTGTTCAAACTTGCCTTGCTCATCATTTTTCTAAAATTTTGTATTTTACCTCCAGGAAATAAAGGTTAAAAATGCTAAAAGTCAACCTCTTAGAACCCTCACAAAGAAATTGCCTATTTAGAATTTTATTATAATGTGGGGTTGTTTCCCAACTACTATAACTTATTTTCCTCTGAATATCTGTCAATTCAAGTTACAAATATTTCTTCAGTAATGCAAGGTGTGACCTTTACTAACCAGTGCAGAGATTGCAACTACTTAAAGACTAAGAAGCTAATTAAGACCACATCTCGAGCTAAGATTCCTACTGTAAATCCATTAATTTTTATGACTATGATAAATGTCAGTAAAGCAGTAACTGTGTTCTTCCCCTCTGTATGCAAAGCATGATAGGAAACACTGATGCAAATTTGGAGTCCAAAATGCTATGAGACATTCATACTCATGAATAATATTGCAGTTGGCTTAGCAAAAGGATAATAGTATGACTAAAGCTTTCTAATAACACTCTTATTTTCATATTCTAGGGAATGTACATTTAATGGAAAAAGCGAAGATAGCACAAGGTGGGAAAATGTACGGTGGGATTTTCCTTACTCGTCCTGTAGCTCTACCAGCGCTATAGCTCTGACCTGCAGCGCAGGGCAAAGTGAGTTGGGAGAGATGAGACTTCCTTTCTTACGTTTCTATGTTATCAAAGTAGCCCTGTTAATTCTGGTCACTCTTCTGATATTCGTGCCTTGAATAACACGAGTGAGATTTTGAGATGAAGCTGTGTGCAAAGATCCATTGGGGAAAGCTCATTCAGACTGTGTTTGCACTCTTCTCTCTTTTTTTTTTTTTTTAAGCTATTTTTGACCAGCATCCAAAGCTGAGCGTTGTACGCGTGCAGTTAATCATTTCAGAAGAGCAGTAATTGCAGAATAGCTTTTGGTTTTGTATCTATTTTTAAATTAAAAAAGTCATCATTTATTCTTACTACAGTTTCCGAGCTTGTGTAAAGTTTACATTGCAAGCAGAAGAGATGTGCGTGGCAGGGGGAAATTATTTTTATATATCTGCTGTGATTTACTGCGTGGGCACGCAGTGGATCCGCTTCCAAGCTTGCTCCAGGCTTTTGCCCGCACAAACAAGCATTTGTGCCCGTAACACGCGTGGCTTAGTTGGTGGCTGCCTGTTCTGCTTTGCACGTCCTGTGGACGCTTGAATATTTGCTCTCGTGGCTTTGGAGTCGAATCGCATTGGTGGGACGTGTTCTGGATGGCAACCAGATCTAGCAGCGTTTCCCGTTCTCTGAGGCATGGCGAATGCGTGGCGAGTTAGCACTGTGGGTACGATTTGAGGTTAAAAGAACACGTTTCTGAAAAGATTCTGGTAAGGTACAGGTTAAAACGGGTAGATGTAGGCTGACGAAACAGCATTATGAAAGCGCAAGAGGGTGCAACGCCGTTCTAGATTGTGGTTACCAGCAGAAATCTTCCTTTGCTCTTTCAATGTCTGAAGTATCTCGAAAAGGTGCCACAGCTTCCCTCCACGGACTCAATTCCTTGAGCTGCGTCTTTTTGGCCTCCACGGCCCGAGGCAGTGGTTGCCTTCCAAGCAGAGACCTCCCCGTGCCTTCATCTAGTTCACCGAAGCTGGTGTATCTTGCTTTCTGGTTTACGTATAAAAGTTCACCCATGGTTCACGGTGATGTGGTCCTGAGCCGCTGTATGGTATCACAGAAATCCTCCACTCCACCCAAAGGCTGCTGAAGTATTGATTTAAGAGGCAAAGCTGTGAGTCTGGTGCTCAAACTGGTATCTACCCCTTGCTGGTGGTCATGCCAGATCCCTCCTGGAGACTCAGCACAAACTGTACATCTTGTTCCTGGTTATTCTGGCCTTATGCTGGGCTCAGATCACACACGCTTGATAGATTATACTTTATGCAATTGCATATTTTTTTGTAGATAGGTATATATGTATTTGCACCTAAATGTCTGGATAATGTGAGACCACATTTGCCGGTATTTATTAGTTCATAATGAGTCATCTGGAATGAATTATTCTGATTTATTTTGGATTAAATGTTTATATATGCTAACTTTTTAAGACAAGGATGTCCACTGCTGTTTTATTAACAGGCTCAGCATTAAGGGTTAGTTTGATAGAGGATGTATACGCATGATGAATAAAGTCATACCTGCTCGAAGCCTGAAATGAAGATTAGATGAGAAGAAGAGCAAGCGGGAGCTCATAAGGTCAAGGGAAGCATATTACAGAAACACAAAATGCCTAGAAATCAGGGGAGATAACACTGAAGTAAGACTCACATTAAGTGTTTTAGTGCACTGTCACGAAGGGAAGCAAGACCAGGAAAGGAAACAGAGGTGATCATGTGAGTGGTTCCCCAGCAGCAGAGATAATTGTTTGCAAGTGTTAAATGCATTTATAGCCGGTAAAGTAGCCTCTTCACAGATGAACTTTCTGCTTATGCATGCAAATTTGTGGGCTTATTTTGGTGGCCTGCTTGAATTTTTACTACATTGCTTGACACCTTTGAAAATCACTGAAGGCGGTTCATTTTGGGACGACAAATGAAGTATTTTTAGCCACTCTGGAAATAAGTGCTGAGCGCAGAATCTGACAGTGATGCATAACGGAGCATGAACCCAACCTGACTTTCAAACCCCAGAGCGGTTTTGACATTTTTATGTTGCTAATAGATAAGCCATAAAATGAGAGCAGGGAGATGCGGCTGCCATGGGAGCTCCTGACGCTATTGTAAGAGAGATTTTGCAGTGTGGGAGACCTTTCCTTTATTTATTTTTATATTTTACAGATCACTTCAGTCAATTTTTTGTTTGCCAGCACACTGGAAGGCCAGTGGTTGTGTTTTTTATTTATTTTTTTTCTTTTTCTCCCCCCCCCCCCGGTGATGAGTTCATTTGAGTTAGCTGGCCGGGGTGCCTGGTGCTTAGGAGACAAGTTAGAGCTGATATGATGGACCACAACAGACTGAGAAGTGTTTTTGTCTGCTGTGATGGCACCAGCAGCAAATTGTTCCACGTGTATTAGATGTTTTAGCTATATGCGTTTATGTTAAAGTCGACCAAGACATTTGTTGAGCTCTGATCAAAAGCTAAAACAGTACGTGCATAACACGGGTGCTTTCCAAGGGACCAGGACTATAGGGAGAAAGGGGTGTGGGGGTAATAGCTTATGAAATAAATGCTTCTCCCTGGGACACACTGCAGATTTCATACCTTGTTCTGCTTACTTGTGTGTTGGAAAAGTGAAGGACTTTCAAAACCATGTTTTGTTTCTTTTTTTTTTAAGTTACTTTGCATCCTGTAGGAAGGTGGTGGGTGCAGACTGACGTTTGATTTCTTATTTCCTGTGAAGTAGATGGGTATTTCTTATCTGCAGATAGCATAAACAATTCCCTATAAATATCCCCTATAAATATTTTCTCTAAAGCACAGTTCAAAAGCGGTACTGAGCAGTGCAGTGATATGCAAGCATTTTACTGTCTCTCTCTTGAGCTCCCTAGGCACTGTCACCAACCAAAATTAAATAAATGTATATACATACATTTGTTACATACAGTATATATCTGTAAATATGTACAAGGATAATGATAAATATATGGTAACCATGAAATACATAGAAATGTATTTTGATAAATAAATGCTGCTGTGCTGTTATTCTGTAGCTGTTGTTGGGGGAGTTGTTTTTTTTTTTTTTCTTTCTTTTTTTTATGAAAGAAGTGCAATAGGAAAACTGAAACATATATATTATTGGGCAGATATCTCCATGCCATTCATTCAAATGCCATGGACAATTGTGGGTGAGTCAGTCCCTTACGTCAGAGACTTGCTTTAAAAGGGAAAAGCAACTTTGCCATGGGAATATTGCTCTCAAAGGAAACTTCACTTTTTTATTTTTAATCCTGTAAGCGCAGTTTTGTTTTCAAACGCAAATCATTCAAAAGTAAAGATGCATAATGCAGAGAGCAAGCTAAATCCACCATTCTTCCCCTACTTTCGTCACATTCTAGCAGTTTTATTGAAGAGGGACGTTGATAAATCAAGTTCTCTTTTGCAGCACTGAAGAACGAGTTGCGATTATATTTTTATTTGCAGTCGTGCGTTTTTTTCCAGGAGAAATGACGTTTGTGAAGCAATTGGATTCTGTCAGCAAATTTGCGCATCAAATGTAATCTAAAACCACTTTTATTTATTCGTGATTTTCAGAGCATGCGTAATGTTTCGAGGAGAGCCAAACTGTGAAATGCTGTTCCTGGTAAGGTCGCTTGGAAAACTCTTAGCTCATTTTGGCCTTCCTCTCCCATCCTTTTCCTCCTGGTTTATTAACAACAACCTGTTCCCACGTCCCAGGGTACTAAATGTATACTTGCCTTCCTGAGCCTGTTCTTCCTGTGCACAGTGAGGATGCGTCTAAACAAGCTGTTTCGTGGCCTGCTGCGATCAATCTGAAGAACATCTTCAGCTGCACACGGATGCCTCATCTTTATGTCTGGTGTTGGGCTTGCTGGGAGGAGTTTGCATTTGGAGCAAAAGGTGGAAATTAATGCAGCTAGGAAGCTCCTGATTTACTTACTGCAGTTAAGCAAAGCATGAGCTCGGGTATTTTCTGGCACTATGCCTGATTCCTGTTAAGATGGTTGGATTCTCTGAGTTATTCTTCTGCAAACGTTCAGGAGAATTTAATCCTTTTGGAATGTATCCTTCACGTAACGCAGTGCTGGTGTGCCGCGACCTGTGCTGGGCAGAGGTGCAGGACCATATGTAAAAGCTTACGAAGGCAAGCCCTCTTGAGCACCCCTGATCAGGAGCCGGGGAGCACCTCTAGGCGGTCTCCTTCCGCCTGCAAACTCGTGGGAAATCCCATCTCGACTGGAGGACATCAACAGCTCTTGCATCACGCTGAAGGCGGCAAGCTGCATGCAATATAGCAATATTTCCAAATGAAGACGGTGTAATGCAAAGAGAGGAACTGGAGAGCACTTAACTGAAAGGCATGCGAAGAAGGTAAAAGGAGAAGGGAGGACATCTCAATTGATATTATTTACTATTTTCTTTGAATGTTAAATGCATTGGAGACCCCATCTCCAGACTTCTCAGCTCGCCCAATAAAATTAATTGGCCTCCACTCTGGAAAAAGCACAGCCTTCGTACATCATGCATTTGACAGCCGTGATCACAAATGCAAAGTGAATGCAAAAGTAATTTTGCATTACGGCCCTGAGCAGCCTCTGAACGCACGTGATAGATGATGGATGTCAGAGACGTCGGCAGTACCCCGCTGATATCAGGTTCCATTTTTGCCAATATAACTGTCAGTTAGCAACGTCCACGGTGACACATGCTGTATCTTAACATCAGCCTTTTTCGTTATTGGCTTATTGCTGCTCTAGAGGAAAAATTCCCAGCTGCCTGGCATACTGTTCTCCACTGGAAACCCCTATGAGATGGTGGCCTACACTTAAGCGAATGCGGTGCACGCTCTAGAAAACCATTATTTCCAACCCAACCCAATATGCTGTACTTTACCCCTGCAAATCTTCCTCTCCCTCATGTGACTTCCACGTTGTGACAGCAGTCAAAAACATTTTGGCAGCGCTGTTGCAGTATCCAGGCTACTTTTACTAACACTTGCTGGGGCATCTATATTGCCTATGTTCCCAACTGCTCTACAGCTGTGTTCAGAGAGGGTTCAGCATACCACCCTGGGAAGGATGATGCCCGGGTTCAAATCCTTACTCCATTGGTTTTTAAATAACCAGTAATGATACTGGTATCCATGATAAGCACATCCGTCTCCGCAGCACAAATTGCATTTCTGCAAAACCACCGGTACGTGTTTGGTCTTGCTCGGATGAGGAAGAGGAGCAGAGGTCAGAAGAACTTCCACGTGGCCTTCCGCATTCTCGCCCGTAACCTACAGCTGATGGTCTTGCAAAGGGGAAGATGTCCCGCCGAGCGACAACTCAGGAAAAAGAGAAAAAATTAGGAAGAACATAAATATTGTTAATCCAGGAGGGAGAAAAAAAAAAAGAAGAAGAAAAGGAAAAACAACCTAAACCCCTCAATCAGATCCCCAAAATAGAAATTCGGCTTCAGAATAGTTTGCGATTGCTTTTGTTTGATCGGGCTTTATTGGAGAAGGAAAATGCAGCTAATTCTGGCCAAGGTTATAAAAGACTATCACTAGAAAAGAGAAAAAGCAGTTTAAATAGACCATGATAAGGATTTGAACAGCAAACGAAAGCGAATCAAATCTGCGGATGTTTTACTCCGAATAATTAATGCTTTTCCCTCAAAAGTATGGTGATTTATGGAGCTTTCACGCCATGGTTTGAAAAACAGTACAGCCTTAATCTTAAAATGCAATTTACAGAGGTTAATATCGAGGGAATTGTTTGCTGGGTGATTCTTAAGTTGGGCAATTACGTTGTTATTGAATCAAACCGTTTAACTAACTGATCACCTCTAACGTGTTATTCTTTCCAGTTGGGTGGCCGAAGTAGATGCCAGGTGAGCAACTAAAAAAGAGGGAAAATTCTTTTTGTTGTTGACTATAAAAGTGATGTCAACAAACTATTTCTGTGTTTCTGCTTTGTTTCCCCCCCCCCCAAAAAAAAAAAAAGTCTCTTACTACTTCTAGCAATGCTTCTCATTTTCTAGGGGTGATTCCTTTTGTGCTGATATTAGCAAATTAATTAGAGAGGAGAACCGTAAGATGCAGTGATGCAGCTTGTCGTAATTACGCTGAGCAGCTTAAAACATTCAAGCTTTCCCAAATTAATTGCAAGCCTATTTCATATGCGAGTAGCCAGAATTCATCATTAACCTAATAATTCCCTTTTCTACATTATTTCTTTGTTAAAAATGAGTAATTTTAATTGGATAATGAGGCGCTAGTACGAATCGTGAATTGTACATTACCCAAGCTAATAGGAAAAAAAAAAAAAAGAGGGTTTATGCAAGTGGCATTACAGATGCCATTACAAATGCCGCTGCAGTGAACATTTTATTCTGATAAATTCTTAGTTTGTTTCCAGATCGCTTTTGAATTTCTAGAGACTTTACCATGTGCTGTCATTCATCCACTTAATATTCAAGTTAGAGCTTATGAGTGGTGTAGATAGGATTCAAACCCTTCGGTAAGACCCAATGTGCAGTGCTAGGCTTTCAGCCCCTTTTCCGGTGGCAGAAAAATCTGAGCAATGGGTGCGTGAAAGATTAGCACCGAATGCTAAGATTGCAAGAAGGTGGGAGTAATTTCACCTTCCTGGAAGAAAGGAAAGGTCTAGTCTCAAAAGCTTAAACAGACTTATTGGAGGGATGGTCAGAAATTTCTATGTACTGATGTTCAAATGGTTTTGAACCTTTTAATGAGGTGGTTTGAGATCTCGTTTTTAAAGGGAACGGAGCCTGCTTTTTCCATGAAAAGAATTTCTTCTCATCAAGAAGGAATGGCAGTAGGAAAATTACTCAGTGTAGTATTTCCCACCCTGGAGTGAGTAGCTTATAGAAATAAGACTTCTATAACACACTGACCACCATTTAAAGTATCTTTGTTTGCAAACAGTAACCACATCGTACTGTCTAGTATCACAGCTTTCCTCTATTTTTACTAAAAGGCATAGATTTTTTTTTTGATTAATTTGGATACCCTTACCAAGCGTTTTAAATAGATATTTTCCTACTTGGTGTCTTTAAGCAGTGCACACTCATGTTTTTGCTCCCAAGCAAGTGCAGAGATATAATACGCAAACTCAGCTATACCTCTTCGTGTGTTTATGCTTACAGAGCTAGTGAAATCACATTATAATCGTAGTGTTTAGATCACTGAAACACTTGTGCGATGTACTAGTAAAAGCTTTGCATGATTAACCTGAAAAAGTTTTTTTGTTTTTTTTTTTGTTTTTTTTTTTAAATCAAAAGATAGTTTTTTCCAAGCTACTTTTGGGTTCTCAGAGTTAATGACAAATGCAGTCATTCACCCTTGAAACCAAATAACAAAGCATGGATGGTTGGATGCCCTGGAGAATGGGACACACCTTGCGGGTTATCCTAGGACCACCTTGATGAAGGTAAAAATAAATATGGAATATATTTACAGCCATGGTAAATATCATTAACACAGTTGTGAAGGTTGTAGGGGCTGGTGAACATTAGATAGGTCTCATTATCTATTAGCAGGGCTCTCCCCTGGTCCAGAGCTTATTGATGCATCACTTTTGCCACGGGAAGTTTGGTGATTCTTCTCCAGGACTGTTGACTGCCTTCACATCATCTCCAATCCTAATTAGAAACAGAAGCTGTTAAATAACTATTTCCTCCGTGTTTAATTAAAATATTTGCCTGGTGCCCATGAGCAAACTGTGAAGTCAGTATGAAGTAAAATACTCTTTCTGTTGTATCTCAGCAGGACACCTTACAATATTTGGAACCTTGTATTTTATATTTGCATGTAAATTGTCATCTGCTTGTTGCACAAACGTATAATAAGATTATCCCCTCTTCCATTGCCTTAGGGATGCTGCAACTTCATCAGCTGAGCTTAAACAAATTACGTACACTTTTCTAGAAAAAACTACTGCTTTTCTTTGGAAGTCTTGGCAAATATGAAGAACTTCTTTAATGGAGACTTTCATATATATCCTTCTCCTATTTGGTAAACCTAAGCCTGTGATTTGCCAACTGACAGCTGCTCTTGTCTCCATCTGAAATTTTTCTTTAAAGTGACCCCAATGGATCATGGTGTCCCTCATGGAAAGCTTATTTATTTTATCTTTTTCTACCTTATAATCAAGACTTCCAGTCACAAAGGTTATTTGCAGGTTCCTGCAGGTTGAATTCAGTTGTCTCCTTGACTGACCGTCTTTGTAACGATTCTTACAAAGCAATTAAAAAGGTTAACGGTAAGGTGAGCCAAACCTCGTGACGACAGGTCCTTCTCACATCTTTGCTTGGGGGTTCTTCCGCGATGAGAACGTGAGGATGGCTGTGCTCTTTCATGAGGCCCCAGTTGAGTGAATGACAGTCAAGGAGACTAAAAAGTGGGGGAAAATACCAATGTTAGGATCTGCGGCAGTCTGTCTGATTTCTGTATTGCACGTTTTCTCTTTACTCTCATTGCAGATTTCTCGATGATGTATGTAATTAGCTCTCTTCTTAGAAGATCTTTTTTTTAACACTTACTTTCCTGTTTCAGGCGACAAGCTTATGATGTTTACCCATTGCTTTTGTTATTTTTGAAAGCTCATCCCATGGTGTCCATCTCCATCACTTTGGTCTGACCCTCCTTCCGTTCTGTGTTTGAGATGTGTTTTCAACGTTTCTCCTCGCTCTCTCAAGTATCTCTTCGTCCCCATCTCTGAGACACCCTGCAACTCTCTCCTGTGCCCCTACCTTGCAGTTTTCAGGAGTTACGGTTTTTCTCAGGCCCATTTAGTTCTCCTGAGCCTTCAAATATGTGGATTGCCTTGCAGCATTTTGTGGGCAAGAGAAAAATGAAAATACCTAGCCAGCATTACGTAGGCCACCTGGACACGAGGTCTAGATGCATCAGAGCACAGGTTTGCTGTGTGCTCACTTGCTTTTCCCCAGGAGGAACCAAAGGCACTGTGAGAAATGGCCAGATGAACCTCCCATAGCCATCCTGGCAGGGCTGCATGCTGGGGGAGTTTAAATATTTACTACTTAAATGTTGTGCAACTTAGTTTTCCAGTCTTTTGGGGTCTTAATAAGATTATTAAATTACACCCGCTCTTCCACACCATTGCATTGCAATGCCGGATTGCTGCTTTTGTGATTAATCTCAGTAATTTTTCTCCTCTTCACTGCTCTGTTGCTACTTTATGCAGCTTTTCTGTTGTTATTGGTTTTCCTGAAAGAACAGTGGGAAGTATATCCACAGTTTATAAAGTTATAAATAAACCAAAAGAACGGTAAAATTTAAAATAAAGTCTCTAAAACTTTATTATATGAATTTTTATTTTTCATTAAAGGCACATTTTCTTAATGTATTACCAAAAATTATTATTTTGCAGGCAGCTGTGTGTACTCTCTCTTTGTAGTCTGTCATTTCATGCTCTGAAATCTGATGTTGAAAATCCTTTGAAAATAATCTCAGTTATTATATGTGGTACACCTGATTTGTTATTTTTGTGACTTTATAAGGAGCAGGAGAAATAATGGGCTATATAAATCATGTGATACGTAATGAAGATAAATAGTAACTTAATTTCTGCATTAATTTTCTTGACTGAAGTGATGTGCGTGGCAGCATGACCCCCGTAGATTTTTTTCCGTATGCACATTCATTACTGAAAAAATTCATCTTGCTTCCTTGTTTTCTGGACTCATTTTGTTACCTATGGCCTCAACTGAGAATGATATTTGAGAATTAATCATAGATGTAGAAAGGCAGTATATCTAGAAGGACATTGGGCTGCTCCCAGTACATACCCACTCCCACCAGAAATCTTAGTGGGTTGTTTAGGAGTGCGTTAGGAAGCATTCTTGAAGAAAATTGCTCATTTATTTTATTTTATTTTAAGTGATATCACAGAATATCACAGAATCAGTAAGGTTGGAAGGGACCTCTGGAGATCATCTAGCCCAACATCCCAAAGATTTCCTTGTGCTGGTTCTACTGGGGCTTCAGCATGTAAAGCAGATGTGATAACCACATGTGTGCCTGTTAACTGAGGCCAAACTCTCTGCATCTTTAAATGTAACGTTGTCTGAGTAATAAGGATGGTCTTGGACCCTTAATGACTGACGCTAAGGCTGACTTGTCTGTAAGACACACAACTGACTTGTCAGTACCTAAAATGTCTAAAAAGAGGGTAAGGATGCAAAAATGGAGGTGTTTTTGCTTCCAGTTATTTGACTCCAGAAGGCAGCCGCATTGCTCAGCGGGAAATCACAGCAACTCTATCTGCCGGGTGTCTTTTTGGAAATCACTCAGTCAACGGCAGCAGAAAGACAGAGAGAGATGGATCTGCACAGCATTAAATTCTTTCAAGTTTTGTGAAAACAGGTAAAAAAAAGAGAAATTCTACAAATGAGCCATCAGAGAGGAATTAAGTAGTGTGCATCACACCGTATTAGTCACTTGAGCACCCTAGACGTAGGCATTGTTGCAAATGACCCAGTGTCACGAAAAGCTCTAGGTGGGTCGTATGCAATACTGCACATCAGAAAAGTCGCTTTAATCAACATTTTTTTCCCTCGGCGAGTCTCTGGTGTTTAGAAACACAGCCTCAGTGAAGTGCAGGCAAGCAATCCACAGGGTACAAATATCTGGGAAACAGAGTTGCATTTTCATGAACCCAAGCTTATTTTTGCTTTTAAGGTTTGGAGTTGTAAGTTTTTCAATATACCTAAGAGGAGATGGAATATAAATATATATATTTATATATATATTAGTAGAACACAAGAATGCTATTTAAAGGCAAACTCCAGGAGCGATGCCTTAAAAAAGAGACTCTGTTAAATGGAAATGTGCCAGGTTAGCTGTCTTACTCTCCCCATGATGGATTTAGCTATCTCCCTTCGTAGGTAGGATGTTTGCCACGTACGCGGTATGAATGAAAGGGTCTTTGCTTTTACAGAGCATCTGGTTTGGGGTGCAGGATCTTCCCTATAATCCCGGTGCTGCGTGATGCAACTGCTGTGGGGGGACTTAGGTCTAAATCCATAAGCGGGATGGGTTTGAGTGATGGCATTAGAGTCCTATTTTTCTCATGAGTTGCTCAATGACTGATGCTTCATCTGTCAAACTTTCAACTAGTTACAGTTTCCTTATGGGAAAAAAGTGTCCTATCTCTAAACATCGCCAGACGACTTGTGTGCTGAGTGACAAAGTGTTGATTGCCATCTGGCTAAAGGTGGATATAGGTAAGAAAATGAGGAGCTGGTTGATGCTGTCTTAGCTCTTCTTGCCTTCATTTTGGGGTAGAACTCCCTCAAAGAAGGAGAAGGTGGGGAGTAGCTCCAAGTGGAGCCATGCTTGGGAGACCGGGCAGGAGAGGCAGCAACAGTTACAAGGTCTAGCAAGAATTTTGCACATGGCAGAATCAGGGTAATTCTAGAAAAATCATTGGAATTAAAGGACCATTTGCAAGTGGACAGAGGAAGACTAGAAGAAAATGTCATGAGTTTGATTTTGTGTCATCCCCTGTTGAGATTTTCTTAACAAAAGGCAGAAATTCCAAAGTGCCTAGAAATTATCAAATGAATTTTTCATGAGATGTACATAGTTGCTTAATATTCTTGAGTTCAGATGAATATTTAGCCACTGAAAACACAGAGCCCCTCATTTTTTTTCTGGTGGTGATCTCTCAAAATCTTAACTGCAAGACTTCGATAGCCTGGATGTTTGTTATGAATAATATTTTAATAATGTGCTGTTATTGAGTGTTACGTTGTAGCAAAATGAAATGGAAACGTGGGGATTGCTTTTTTCAATATGAGGACTGGAAAGCACTTTTGGAGGGAGATTAAGTATCATTGGCCTCATTTTACCCAAACAAATCTGTGAAATCTAAGAGGTAGTTAATTCCTTGAAGCTCACCTTCTGAGTCTGGAGCACAAGTAGGAAAAGGTGGGGGGGAGGAAAGAAAATGATTTCTTTTTGAAAGCATGGTCAGCATTTTCATTTTCCAGGCCTAATAAAAGTATTGATAGAAAGCACAGTATCTATTGCCAATTAGAAATGAATGTTCTTTGGATTTTGTTGCTTGAAACGGCGCGCCAACTCTTTCTCTGTTTGCAAGGTAAGACCGCTACGCAAAACAAATTGCCTGCAATAGGAAGGGCATTATCCTAAAACAAACAAACAAACAAAAATCCATATTAATCAGCTTCTACTTTAATATCTTTCGATGCTGATCATTTTTAATAAAATTGCCTGCAAAGCACACGGATGGACCTCTCCAGTCGTTTGTGTACCACATTGCAAGAAAGATATGGGCTAATTTTGACAATTTTGGAGGCTTGGTGGTTTGGCATTTAGTGCAATATTTTAAACCTTTTGCTTTCCCTTATCACATCTCCCAAATCACAGAATTACACATAGGAAGGCTCATCCCTTTGTGAAGCAGTCTGCTGTGGCAAGACATACATGGGACAGTAGTTGACCTCAAAGCAACACGGAGCAAAACATGGTGACCTTGCAAGACCTAGGTGCAACTGGTTCACGTTTTAGGCGTAAAACATTATTTTGCACCTGAAATCCATGCGGGCGTTGGTTTTTATGGGTTATCCTGCTAATGGAAAACGCACATTTTCCCATCTTTGAAAAGCAGGTCGGGCGGGAGTTAAGAGCTGCTGCTTCGAGAAGCTCTGGTGATCGTTACAGCAGCATCGTGTTTGTTAGCATTAGCTTCATCGAGGCAGTCCTGGGGTCAGGGCTTAGTGCACATGTAGACGTGTCAAAACTCCTAAAGAGCTTTATCTCAGTGCTTTGATTATCTCAGCGCTTTCCAAGAGGAGTAATTTCCCAAGGCAGTTTAGGAGGTATCCAAGATGTGCACATGGCATCACCCAGTGTATTGCCACCGCACAGGCATGCTGTAAGACACCAGTGTGCCCAATTGTATTCTTGGTCACGAGCTTTGGTTTCCACAGGCTCCCCTAGTGCAGCTTTCCTGTGAAATTTGTAGTTACGGTGTTTTTTGCTTGCGTGTTGACCTGAAAATAGCACCCTAAACTTTTTCTCCATCTCCCTCCTTGATGGCGATTGGCATGATAAATAAGAGGCAAAGTGTCATGAGGAGCATTTGCGTCGCTCGAATTGGTATTTCCCCAAATCACACAGAATGACAGAGTGGTTGAGGTTGGAAGGGGCCTCTGGAGATCATCTAGTCCAACGTCTCTGCTCAAACAGGGTCACATAGAGCATTTTGCCCAGGATCGTGTCCTAGCGGGCTTCGAATATCTTCAGAGAAGGAGACTCCACAACCTCTCTAGGCAACGTGTTCCAGTGCTTTCGATTGCCACGGATATTTTCTATCCTGATGGGCAGCGCCTGAATTGAATACCAGGTTTTGATCTTTAGGCTCTGCAGCCTTTTCAATATCATTATTGGGCTTTTTTTGACCACCGACTGTATACTGAAATCGTTATTCCCTTGCACTGCAAAAACAGCTGGTTTTGACACCTACAGGCTTTTCAGGTTGTGGATTCTTCAGCAGAAAAAGGAACAAAAATGATCTTTTAGACTGAATATATGATTCCTGAGCTCTTTTGCTGTCTTTCTGTGGCGCGCACAGCCTTGGCTTTGTGCATGGTGCTTGGTTTTGATAACAGCGAATTGATTTGGTAGTGTTTGTACGGTGTTTTGGCAATGTTAATTATCACACTTCCTACCGTTAGTAAAACGTAGGCTTACACTGATGGTATTAAATGTACTTTTGTTCGTCTTAAGTCCAACCAAAAACGCTGCTGCTAGCTGCAGCTTACTCTAATAACTGGTAGAGGAAAATAATAGGTTGTGAAATGCTACTTTTCCATGTCTTAGCACCATTTTCTTCGTTGCCTGTTGAAGAAATCCTTCTGCTTTTCTCCTTCACGTAGTACCCTTTGGGTTTTTTTCTGTCTTAAAAATAATTTTCAGCCAGGCGCAAACACAGTGTGAATAGCCACAGGTAAATTTGCCAAGTTTGGAGTCGCTGATAAGTCTCTAAGTGCATGCCATGCCTTAAGGGCAGAAAGACTCTTTTAAACGTGGAGAGCAACTGCAATTCCTTTAAAAATAAAATAAAAAAAGAATACCAAAGGTAGAGTTTCCTACGTTCTGCATCTGGCCACTGCTGTTTGGTGTTCATGCCTGTATAACGTCTCCCCGGCTCTGTCTGCATGCTTTGTTTTGCAGACTGAGGTGCAGGCACATACTCATCACCTAGCAGTTGGCTTAAGGTGAATACTTAATATCTAGGGTATCAGGTTGTTAAAAAAAAAAAACTGCATTGCACACACGAGGTTCTGTTACAAAAACACTATTGGAATTGCAAAACCGAGAGCTCCAGAGTTGGAGAACATCTCGTTCTTCTGCCTTTGGCCATACCAGTTTTGACATTGTATTTAGTTAAAATAGTATACTTACCGGTTTCTTCAGGCCTGGAATCGAAGCAGGAGTTGCCGTCGAATTGGCTTCATCTGCAGCCCATCTGTCGGATGGCCTTTTTCATGAATAGTGACTGATGTACCGTGTTGTCACCAGCAGCAAAAAATACATTTTGGGGGGTGTTATAGTATTTCCTGAGAGCAAAGAAATTAAATATTTTTCCCTCTTTATGTGTGTGCACCCTGGCATGTATAGGTAGGCTCTTTCCATGCATAGCAGTAATTTTTGATCCAGCCTGGTAACTTTCCTGTCCCAGCCCTTTTGAGCACAGAAATTGTCTTCATTCTTGGATCTCAAACTTTTAAGTCTACACAAGCATGAATCTCTGGCTTTCAAAGTTTACCGCTGTCATTTGGAAAGGGTTTGGGAAAGAGATAGGAAAAGGAACGTCTTGGAGTGATATATTCACAGAATCACAGGATGGTTGAGGTGGAAGGGACCTCTGGAGATCATCTAGCCCAGCCCCCCTGCTCAAGCAGAATTAATTTCTAGGCTGTGAAAATACGGAAAACCAAATGAATATTTAATTAACTTGGTCAGAGATCCATATAGGTGAAAGTTTTCAGAAAGCTGGGGCTGGTGACCTGGCATGGGAGGAACACCGCAATTTTAATTTAGGTGAAAGTCGTGAAGTCTGTATCTTCTGTTGTCCTGGTGTCTTCATCCCAACCACTCCCAAATAACTTTGGAAGGAAATAGCCTCCTCTTTGCATAAAATGAATTTATCCACGCTAAGTCCAGCCAGGCTGCGAGCTACATTACAAAAGCCTTTTGCTTTGCTAAAATGCAGAATTTGTTAAAAATGCTTTGCTAAAAGTGTTTTTGCTTTTAGCGTTGATGTAGAGTTGCGTTTTTGCATGCCCGTCTAGTGATACCAGCTAGCAATTTGTTTCAGCCTTTCCATAAGCGGAGCAAAGTGTGCCTTCAAAGTCTGGGGCTTTTTTAGAACCCACTAACTGGCTTTTATTTTCTGAATGGGAGCCACATAATCTGTTAGGATTATTTCTGAAGTATCTGTCTTCGTCTTGTTGGCCATGACGTCTTCCTTGAAACGCTTGCAGCTAGACATTAATGGCTTGTGAGGAGAAGAAAAGGGATTACCCATAAGAAAAGTGGGTTTTGTAGATACTAGTAATTATACTATCACAGCTTTTTCATGCTTGAGCAAACACTGAAATAAGAGAAAGCGTGTACACAAAGCTAGCTAATTTTCCAGTTGTGTTCTGCAATTTTTTTCCCCACTTATGCTGGATATCTCAATAAAGGCACTTATCTCTCAGATATTATACCACATTCCACAATAAAGTTATAATCTTGTGATTCTGCTGTCAAAGACTGTGGTTAAGGATAATACAGTGTTACTGGTAACTCTCTCCTTGCTCTTTGGTGCAGAGGAGAAAAGTTAGAGACCAATGGGCCACGGAGCATCTTAAATCACTCATACATGTGATTAAGAAGGATGATGCTTATTCTTCTGAAAGGTGGATGGAGCATGTTTGGTGTCTGATTTGCTAATTTTGCTGCTCAGAGGCCCAGGTAAAGACCCAAGAACTTTTTAGAAATGTGGTTTTTTTTTGAGAGAGAGAGAGAGGACTCTAGTGGACTGGGCGGTGAACCCAAACTTGCGACATGTAGGTGCCGTACCCTGCTTTGTCACAAATTTCGCGTTTAATACCAAATAAATAGCTTCCTTTTCCTATTTATTCTTCACACTGTCTATAAAACCCCACCCGATGGTTTTGGAAAAGCAGCAAATGCTGCTGGTAAAGGTCAAGCAGGGGCTTTGAAGACCACTAATGCAAACCATGCAAACGCCTAGTATTTTGTTAAAATGTCCTGTTAGCTGGTTATTATTTTGGTAGGCTGGCAAAGCCTAGCTGATGCATGCCAACAAATTAAGAGCAATGGCTATTTAAAGTGCTGATGAGGCTGGTGGTTGGGACTGGTGTTTTGTGGCCCGGGGCAAAGAAGATTCTCCCATGCAAGCTTTCAACTTAGTGACCTGATGATAATATTGTGAGTGTTCCAGCTCCTTAAAAACATTCTAATAAGCTTTTCTACTGAGTGAATTTATACAGAGATTGATCCCACTTGGCCGCATAATTACCCTGAAGAGCAAACAGTGTAGGTAAGAAATTGTTACAAATACAAAGAGAGAAGGAGTGAGATTTTCTGTTGCTCAGTTTTTAGCTGCTGGTGCATCCGCTGCAAGTGGTTTGATGCTTTGTAGTAGCATAAAATTATGCAGTTGTCCCCCCGTCTTTAGCACACTGCGCTATGTATTTTGTTGCATTGACAACATGGTTTGTACTTCCCAGTTAATGGAAGTAGCAATTTGCTCTTCATGGGGGGGAGGAGGGAGCAGAGTTAGGGCAGAAAACAAGTAGATTTGTTTATCATAACTGGGTGTAATACTTCAGGCAGGAATAGCCTTACCAAGCTCTACAGGGAGCAACAAGAAGATCCTCCCCTTACCCTCCTCCCACGATCTCGCTAAAGGTATCTTTTTCAGTGCCATCAGCAGAGCGTAATGGGTGAGGATTTTTGTCAGGTTCATTTTGTCATTAATTTTTGCAGGCAATTCCGTGATTTTAGAGATTTTAGAAATATAAATGTAAAAGAAAGGAAGGCTTCCATTTCCATGTGATGCTGATTTCACCAGTATCCTACATTTTAAAGTCTATCAGAAGAAAATTGAGATACCCCACCTGCTGCTATATTGTAAGCAGAAGAAAAGATACCACTTACAGAGCAATACATACTCTTTGTTTTTTCTTTTCCCCTGAATCTAGTGCGTTGCTTATTTAAGGCTGTGATAAACTTCCCTGTCTGCGGGAGTTTTGCTTCCATGAGAGACAGAGTTGCCTATAAATCTCCATTTACACTACCGTAATTCAACTGTGGAAAAAACCAATGGAAGCATTCTGTGGGCTTCTCCATCATCATCTCTAGTGTTTTCTTCAATTAATTTAATGCTGTTTTTTCCACCCAAAGAAATTTTATCAGTGTAATGTGGAAAGGTTTTTGTATGAAATGCGACCTGTTAAAGTCAATGGAAACTTTCTTATTGACTTCAGTGAGGGCAGGAGTTCACCTGTAAGTATTTAAAAAGCATCAAACCTTTTAGAAAATCACATAGATTATTCATAACCAAAGTTAATGAGAGTTGATATTTTATCATTAAAACAGGCTCCTGATCATCTTTATTGTAGTGGCATAAATGATTCAGTTTTGGCATTGTAGCTGGCCATGGGTGATGCACCTCACAGATTTGGTTCCCATTCTGTTCTCAAAAAATGATAGTAGTGTCAATTGAATCTATATTCCTAGCAGTGTCCCAAATCTGTACATACTAGGATTTTGATTAAAAATTTACAAATACATGTCTAGAGCAGCAAATTTTTAACCTACACATTTGCTCTAAACCTAAAAGCTGCTGTGTTCTCTATGAGATAAGTAGCTGGGTTTGCATCATTAGAGAAAACTGTGTTGAAATGGTCATTCTTCACTGGTGTGATTCACGTGAAACGTGTCTCTGGTTTCTCCGACAGAGTCCTAATTATATGAACAAAAATTCACATATCCTTAGGAGCTGGCATTACCAATTCCTTTCTTCATGATGTCAACACATCTGTCAGCTTAGTCGAGCCTTTTATCCTTCTGATGGTAAAATTAAATGTGTGAGATCTGCTCTGGAGAAGTGGAGGTGCTTAGACAAGCTATCAACCACAGAGGGCACACCACGGTGCAGCTTTTAAAAATCAGCTGCTGGGCTTATTTATCATTGCTAATCAGGCCGTGATGTTCATAGGCCTACTAGTAGTGGAAGAGCTCATAAATCTTCCTGCAAAATGGAAATACCTGAAATGCCAGGATGCCAGCAAACACTGGCCGTATTTATCTTTGCCTCGCTTCAGATGGGGCCTCCTTGCAAAAACGCTAGCTGAAAATTTCAGCCCGTCAGCTTTAGCAAGCCTCTTTCTAAAATACTATATACGCTCAAGATTCTTTCATTACCCTGGAAACTTGTATATGAATTTTACTGTGCTGTTCAACAGGCGATATCTCGCACCCTGGTGCTGCAGTAAGTTAATCTACTTAGAGAAGATGTTGGCACCAGCAAGTCTGTGTTTTGGTCTATCACCAGAAATTATGAGGCACAAGTCTGCACAGGTCATGCTGACGTTTGCCTTCTGCTTTCTCTCAGAGCCTAAATTTGGATCTTTAGTTCCTACTTTGCTCCATTCCCGCAGCACGGCGGGGCCTGAATATTGCCTAAGTGGGTTAAGGGATTCCAGCAGCATGGCTCTGCGAGAGGCTGCTCTGATTTATGCCTATGGTCTTGGAGACCGGGTGGGTTCTGGTTTTTCTCAGGTCACAGGTCCTCAGCAGTTGGGTAAAGCAAGTGTAAACTGATTCAGATGTACCTGGGCGTTGGGATGTACCCTGGGCTGAAAAGAGGGTAGAGAAGGAGTCAGCTTGGATGCTCTCCTACATGTGGCGTTGGGCAGAGAGGATGTCCAGCAGTACTCCTCGCGCTCCTATGGAGCTCTTACCCATGTGCAAAACTGTTGCTTGTCCTTTCTCTAAGAAATCACTTAATGTCAAACTGGTGGGACGTTTCTTTCGATGCTTTTTTGCTCATCCTCAAATGACTCGGACCAGATGAACAACTTTTGGTGCCTTGGGAAAGAGCTGTCCTTCGTATTTGTCAGGGACGCATGTATTTGGATGTTGGAGATGGATTCCCTTGTCAGCAGATGACTTATTTAGGGCTATGAAGTACCCTGGGGAAGATATATCTGTTGCTTAACAGCTAAAGAAACTGTGCTGATGAATTTGGCCCTATATAATTGCATGCTCAAAGCATCTTTTTGGTCATATATTAAGAATATCAGTCGATATTTACCTAATGCTTTATAAAGGCATTACTGTACACTGGAATACTTGCTTGCATCTCTTTCTTGAGGGTAGTAAGAATCTGAAATCACTTGAGAAAGTTTGTATTAATAGAAGTTGGCTAGAATAAATCACGTATCTTTAGATAAGCATTTTCATCGCTATCAAACTATTCACGATTATTTATAGAAAACAAGCATTCATTGATTTTGATTGTTTTGCAAGCTAATGAAAGAGTCTACGTTGTTTTGCTATAAATATAAATCACCTATTAGTTGTTAAATATCTGTTGCTGGCTAACCTGATTTTAAAAATCTCACCTTGTCTTGACGTATATACTTAGCAGGGAAGAGGGACGTGCAACAACTATGAAGATTAATTCCTGGCATGTTTAATGGGAATGAGAAGGTGTCAGGTAGAGGCATTGTGCTCTGATTGTATTATGCAGCAGTCTATGCAAAGGTCTATCAGCATTTTCTTACAGATTCTTAATTTTAGAGAATTAACTGGTTTGCAAAAATAAGAATGGCTTCATATGAATGTAGCCATTTCAAATTAAGAAGAATATGGAATAAGCAAATACATGGCAACAACTGCTGCGACCTTTGCAGGGACAATTTAAGGATGCTCAGAAGTTCCTTTGTGTGTGGAAAAAGAAAGTTGGCAGATCGTGTTGTTTAACTCTTTAGAAAGTATGCATCTGTTAAAAAAAAAAGTATTTTTTTTCAGCTGAGCCTAGTATGAAGCATAATGTCTGTTATGCTTCTGATATTCATAACACAACGTAGTAAATTAACAGAAGAATTTGGAAATAGGGAATAGACAGTGAATTCAGCTAGGCTCAGAAGTGACTATGGCACCAAGTAAGGATTCCAAGATGTTTAAATTTGAGGAGCCTCACTGGCATTTGACCACGATACCTTGTTAAAGTGCCACGTGTGCAGAGAACTCTCCTGGCTTGAAGAAGCACCACCATTGGACTTTAATCAGTTTTCTCCTTTCCTAGGGAGAAAGCAACATCATTCCCACTAGTAAGATGCTGAGGAGTTTCTTAAGTATGTAGTCACTGAAAAAAATGCTATTCTGGAAGTTGCCAAAGATCTACCTGTATGACCCAAGCCCTCAGAGATCTTCCATCTCCAACTCAATGCATCAGCAGAAAACTAACCCAGCATAAAAACACAGACACACACACACACCAGAAAGCAAAGCAAAGAAAAAAAGAAAGCCAACAACCCCTAAAATTCAGAGATCCCAGGGAGGCTGGATATTCACTTTGTCAGATCTCTCGTCTAGAGACAGATCATCTTAACTGACTACGTGGGAGAACTTCTATTCATCGTTAAATATATAGGGAGCTCATGATACTCTTGTGGACAGAGAAGATGCTGTGAGATCAGTCCGGGTTAACTTGCTACTCGGAGCAGGTAACAGTCAGGAAAAAGCTTTTAAACGCATTTAACTCTTAATATTTCTAAAATCCTACGTCTGTTTCTGGCATCAAGTGAGGCAGTTTAGTTGTTTAGCGAGAAGACGAGCAGAAACGTCTCATCTGCATTTTACCATTGGCTTTCCTGAGAGGCTGCAGCAAGACAACTAATTGGGAGGTCTTGGAAGGTTTCAGTTTCAGAAGATTGCTGGAAAATTTATTTGTGCTTTCTGAATGCAAGCAATATCAACTGAGAATTAAAGAATTACTTTAGATTAGTGAACAATTAAGTGATACTCAGTCTGAAATACTAAATATTGCTTGCATTTTATGAGAGGAAGAGCCTGGGTGCACCAGTGGAGCTTGTAATATTCCTGTGATGTTCCCAAAATTCATTTTTTCTTTACTGTTTTAGGATATCCCTGGCATTTAGTAAAATGCACTGTTTCTGAGAAGTTGTAGTTTTTGAATTAGGAGCCATGAAAAAATTTCTGGTTTATTTATTAAAGGCGTGTGATGGATGTGAATGGGTATTTGAAAATTCACGACTCTTTTAGTAGATTTGCAAATCACATGGTTTAACTCAATAGCTCTTTGATTATAGAATAACAGGTATTAATTGTAAAAATAGATAGGTATAAAACTATTCCCCAGTATAACAGATGGGGAGCTTAGTCTGCCTTTAGTTGTCTTAAGGCATAACATGTCCAGTAGTTCCACTGGAAAAAATTAGTATTTTGCAAGCAAAAAGCCGTAGCATTTTGGACAGCTTTCCCATTTGTTTCCCTTTTTGCAAGTAAGCAGTGCTGAATTTTACAGATACTGTCAAAATTTTTATTCCCTGTTCTAAAAATAATTTGAGATAAATGCTGAAATCATAAATACTTGCATGCTTATGATAATATTGGTATATATTTTATATTGTCCAGCTTTTCTCCCTTAGATACGTTTTTTTCTCTGTTATTCTTTTCCTTCTCTTTTTACACACAGGCTTTTAACCTTCTATTTTTTGAATATAAAACTTCATCTTTGAGTGTCTTATCAGGCCATAACATCCCTGCTTTTTGGACATGGGTCCAGCTGCAGTAAATCCTGTGCCATAATCTGGGCTTTATTTGAGGTCAGTATTTTTTTTTTTTTTTTTTTATTTCTCAAAGAAGAAAGCAAGGATTAAATGGAAGAGAAGGATGCGAATGCTTTTAACCGTGGGAAGGGTTTTGAATCTTCCATACCTCTGCACATGACCTCTTTGCTGCAAGTCATCTGTGTCATTTGCCACTGTTTGAGAACTCCTACTCCACCAGTGGGCTTTGCTCTTCCCTCCTCAGAAGTTCAAGCACTACAGAAGTGCTGAGCTGAAACTCTCAAAGGAATTAAGCGGCCTTAATCCCAAGGAAGATTTCATTTAAAGCAACTTAACTCCTGGATAAGAACTTCTACAGCAGCACTTTAATTTATGTCCATTGACTTGGCTGATGAACCAGTCTTCATGTGTTTGAGCCCTCAGAGCCCCCGATTCCACTTCAGTCTTTGCTATATGCAAATAGTCCCTTCTGGTCCAATTTTTGCAGTTTTGGTTTGGTACAGGCTTCCCAGGCAAAGAGGAAGTCTCTTTGGAGATGTCTGCACTTTTTTGTCTCCTGAGTCCACTCATCTTAAGCCCTGCACTTTGACGTGTGATGTTCTAGTTGCAGATGAGAGCATCAGAAGGGTGGGAGAACCCCTGGGCTCCTTGAAGGAAGACCCTTCGAGTAAACCTTTGGGATAGAGGTGGCCTTTCATACCGTTGGCTGTGTCACGGTCATTTTGCTGTAGGGGTGGTGTGAAATTTGAGATCGTGGGTTGTAGTCCCCAGTGGAATGACATCAGAGCTCGGACATTTAGAGGAGAACATTTAGATTGATCTTCTGGTTATAAATTAGATATTTTGTAGATATTTTATAGGAAAAAAAATTATATTTATTTCTTGAAATAAATAGCTTGAAATAGGAAAGAAAATCTTATTCAACCCTCTCTATTGAGTGAATTTCAATACAGAGACAACGGCCATTTATATCAAATTAACTTTAAGGCACGCAACAAGAAATTACAGGATTCATTTTCAGTATTATTTCATTTGGCAAAAGCTTAATTAATTGTAGTGTTAGAAAGGGACACCTCAAATGCGTACGGCAAACCCCAGGATGCGGATGATGCATTTGTCGTGCATGAGTGGGCTTTGATCGCTTTTCACATCTACGCAGCATCCCCAGATGTACGCTGCGAATCAGTCTGGCATTTTTCCTTTTTCAGTGCAAACTTTCCTAGAGTGAACAAACATATTACCCCTGGGCAACGTTTGTCACCACAGGATGACATTGAGATTGGGCTACCTGTCAAGTGAGTTGACTTAATGCATGAGCGCAGTCAACCTCATCTAGATGACGGTGCCTTTAACACGCAAATGATGCTGCCGAGAGGATCTCATAACTATTTGTTTTGTGCATCAGGCCGTCATTTCCATTGAAAATGATACAGAATGCCGTTGTGTTTGCAGGAGTCCAGTAAGAGCAAACGAGATGTTTTGTATTCATTAAAAAGTGGCTTTGGAGAGAGCAATGGTTGATTGATGGACAATTAAGCGACGGGACTACTGCGGTAGCCCACAGCTTGCTGTGAATACTCAAGAGGATCTCTCTTCTGGTTTTCTCTGCGTAGGGTGATAGAAATGGGTTGTTTACCCTTCTGGTGATGGATTTTTCCACAAATAGTGGCAAAATAAGGATTGCTGCTTTTAGTAAGCCGGTTGCAGTGAGTTAGCACAAGACGACATGCACTGTCGCTATCAAAGTCCTTGGTTGTCGCAGTTATTACTGTATTTTGGTCTGAGTATTAGTGTTAACACCATTTGTTCTGGTGGGGTTTTCTTGGCTGCTACAAATGACTATTTTCAAGGGAAGCTTCATAACTTCTGTGCTGCTTGCATCTGCTGCTTTTTGTCCTTTGAGAGAGCCAAGTGGATTTCCCTTGAACTCGATGTGCTTGAATTCAAAGGGAGTGGCTGATGTCAAAGCTAAGGACTCCCCATGTACGTGCCACAAGAGTTACGTGCGCACGCTTGGAGGAAATCAGTAGAACACGAAAATAAGCATTGCAGGGGTGCAGATATTAATCTAACCCAGTGCTCCATGGATTTGAATCGAGGATCTGTCTTACTTTACACAAGACACTAAACTGGTAGCAGTAGCGACAAGTGCCACGTCGGAAGATCTGAGCACTCAAGCAGCAGATGCAAGCGTGCAAAGCCAAGCCAGCAATAAGCCACAATGACCACTTGACCTTTAATGCATGTAATGGTTAAACAGCTGATCCTTTTGTGCATATGAGAAACTTGGCATACACTTTCCTCAAAGAAAAACTAGCATTCAATGAATTCTGAAAAAATACTTATCAATGCTTGCATAAAATTCTACAAGTCTTATCTGAAGCTAATCCACTGGAATGAATGCTTTTCTTTTTTTGCTTGATAACTCAGATACGTATTTTCTGCCCTTACGCATGCAAAATTCCCCAAGAAGTATAAGTTTATTTTATCAGTTCTGCAATATTTTTGGCAAAATAGCAAGAACGCCTTATTCTGTAGCTATTAAATATACTTGGATGTAGTTTAAGATATTAGCCTGTAGTATGAAGGGTAGTATGAAGGGTGTAGTATGAAGACTTGGATTTAAGAGCAACAATGATGATTTAGCTCTCTAGTTCCTAAAAAAAAAAAAAAAAAAAAAAAAAAAAAAAAAAGATGAAGGGAGAGGGTAGGCAGAGGATGAGCACAGAGCTGCTGAGTGTGCAGGCATGCATTTTCACACACACACACAAAAAAAGCAAGTTTTTACAGGTAAATTATTTCCTAAATAATTCCTGAGCAGTTCTGTGGCTTCCTCAGAGGGCGAGATGTCTTCTCAGTTGAAAAAGATGGGTAAAATTTGACTTTAAAATCTGTCTCTGTATCAAGATGGTGTAATTTGGGAGGTCAGCTCCCTTACAGGGAGAATAACAGAAATGTGTGCACAGCGAACATGAATGTTTGGAAGAATCTTCAGATCTTTAGAAACCTTAACTGGTCTCTTCTAGCATTAGAAAGGCAACAGAGAAGAAAAGGAAACTCCCCCCCCCCCCCCCCCCGTTTCTACCAATTAAATGTTGGGGCTTGGCCATGTCTGAAAAAATTCCTTTTTGTACCTATAGGTTTACCAAATTTGCTCTTCACGTTTTTCTGTACTGTTGAAATAAAATAAGAATGTGCACTAAAATTACATTTTTATTTCATAATCTCTGGGGAATATTTTTCTTACGCACCAGAGCAATTTTCTAAATCATTGCAGTTTTTTTCAGATTTCAGAATAAAGCATCATATTAGAGGTTCAGCTCAAGTTTTGGGTTTGACCCAGATTGGTTTTGTCTTTTCATTTCTCAAATAGTCCTTCTGTTTCAGATCAATTCAAATCAAATTCCTCCCGCCTAGGTATGTCTTAGCTGCCCTGCCGTACACGTGACTGCATTTGAGGGATCTTTTTTATCAAACATCCAGTGCTTCATAATTTATTTGCAGAGACTTTTGTTGAATATACCAGCTGTTGCTTCTAAGAATTCAGCAGGGGCACTGCCAACATTTTTGTTTAGTGTTCTTGTTGTGCCTGTAACGCCTCAGTATTTAGTTCGCTGGTGGAGATTTTAGATATTTCAAAATTGCTGGTCTCGGCGCAAAAAGGCTCTTCAGTTTTTCTGCGTTTTCTATAGTTCGTACGTAAAAGGTTTTCATTTTTCCCTTGGTCACGTTCACAAACACTTTGCTTTCAGGCTGGTAAAATAGCTTTGCAGCATCAGTTCATCTCCTGGCTCCAGATCGTCTATGAGGATGGACAAGACATAGCTTTTGCCTTGTCTCATCAGTCCCCAGATATTTCCTTTAGTTTTGTCTTTCCATGTTTTTTAGTTGCGTGCTTGTTTCGAACATCTTCTGGAGCCCCTAAACTCTTCTTTGAATAGCTCACATATTCTTTTTTTGACTCAGCAGCCTGTTTGCTTCATTTTGCTTTTTACTGCGGCAGGTCTGCTTCTTGTCCTTTCTTTATAAGACAGCAATGGGCATCATAAGTGGTTCCCTTAAGTGTCCTGCTGTCTTGGGTTGTTTCTGCTTTGTCCTGGATTTATAAATAGACGATCAACTTGATGATTATCCTGCTCTAGTGCTCTTTTGTGTTTATGGGTTTTCTTATAAATTTTAGTGCTATTCGTTATCCCATTGTCAAATGTGACACAACTTGCGTAGTTTCATCGCCATTAACATTTCATGAAACTTCTTACCTGCTCTAACTAGTGCCCACATTTTAATTTTTAGTGCCGTCCTCAAAGACAATCTTGTTGCAGGACGTGTTCAAAATCTTCATCGAGTTCCTCTTCTGTGTCTTTTCCTGCTTCATCAGTTACAGTAGTCACGAGGTAAATATTCTTAACTATTCTCAGAAATGCAAGACTTCAACAGTTGGGCTTTTTCTGGGATGAAGAAGACAACGTGTGTCCCTCCCACAATAAGGCAGGCAAGTGGATTGCTCCTTTGACTTTCCTTTGAGTCGCTGGGCCTCAAAGTCCTTATTATTGGCAAAATTATTGCTGTTGTAAACTCTTAGTATCGTGAGGGCACACAAAGTTCTGCTCTATGTTAAGGGCACACAGTTCCTCTTGAGTGGGAGGCAACCAAGATCTTCAGCAACATATTTCCTAATCGTGATGCATGTTCTTAGAATTTACAGTGATTATGGCAATAATTAGATGTTAGAGAAATTTCTATAGGATAGTTTATAGTCAATAGTTTTTTCACAAGATGTGAAGAGCCTTCCTTTCAAAAACAGTAAAAAGAAAGGGTCTTTTGATACCATTTGTATTATATTCCCAGCATTTCCTTAATAATGGGGAAGAAAGTCAACTTCTTTATGTAAAGACCATCTCCAGACTGGTGGCTTAGACGTAGGAGGTGGCCAGTAGGATCCAAATGCTATTCATGACTTCTTTTCTTAATTCTGAAACTAAATATCCACATGCCTTAAAAATTTTCATCCAAACTTTTCAAGGCTTTTACTAGAAGGATTTGGAATTTTCTTACATTTTTGAATGGCTTAATGTTTATTTTTGCCGTTGTTCTTCTGTAGTTTACTCTTCTCCAAGTGTGATGCCTGTGACAGCTTAATATCTATAATATCAAAACACGTTGAAGGCCAAGGCAGCTTTCTGAGGAACTGGCATAAATGAGAAGAGTGTTACTAATAACTATTTTATATCAACATTTCAGTTTGTTCTCCTACCGAGCAGCAGCTTGCAAAAGATGGCTTGTGAATGCCGTGATTGTTAATGATCAGCGGTGTTTGCTCTTTCCACGTAATTAAAATAACTGCATGTTCCATTGACTATAATAATCTGGGCAATTGCCTGAATGTTTGCACCGTTGTTGTTCAACCTTGAATGGCTGAAGAGCCAATTAGTCATCGATGAGACTTGCAGAAAAACACAAACACAGCCAGCATTTTGATGTTGCATTGATTAAATTGTCACCGTAACTCAAAGCAGCAATAAGAATATCACGGAGCAGCGTCAAGGTGATGACGATTTTGTGTTTGCCTGAAATACCGGGTGGCGAGGGGCATTCTCGTTCTTTGCTTCTCCGGGAACGTGCTCTTTGTACCGTTCGCTGGGAAAAAGGAGGCTGAGAGCTCCGATCGTTCCTCACGGTATACGCTAGTCGCCTTTGCAGGTATTATCTGCTATAAAAGCAGTGCCTTGATTTGCAAGCTGGATTTGCAACGATTAATGATTAAATTATTAAAATTGAAGGTTCAATGTGGAGCCAAGCAGAGTCTACAGTGACTAAGGTGGGGCTCAGGCAGCCAGCTTCTTTCTCATTTATTTTTCTGGAAATGCCAGCAAATTAGACCTGGCCCACTTGTATTTTTTCTCTTCTGACATACAAAATCAGAGATTTCATGTCAAGGGGAGGTCAACTATAGGACAGGAAAGTTCAATAATGCAGTGATTTTTGCCTTTGGGTTTTTGACTTTGCGTTAGTGTATCTACAGCAACTGTGGCGTGGGCTATATTCAGATACAATATATCTTTATTTGAACAAAAAAAATATAGTGATGTTTTAAAATGAGGTCAGGTCTTTGCTAAATGCTAACGGCCGTCGTTTTCCCTGCTTCCCTGAAAATGATGTGACAAGCAATGGTGAAAGGAGCAAGGAGTATGTGAATTGTGATTTTTTTAAAATATGTGTGCTGTGATTTTAATGGAATTGGGCTGGATTATTTCACCCATTTATTTCTGCATGAGGTCAAAACTTGAGGGTTGTTCATAAATAGGTTCGTTCTGTATTGAACATCTACTGCAGGGGGGTTCGGAGTGTGTTTGGAAGGATCTCCTACTACATATGGCTCTCCAGCATATTTTTTTCCCAGGCATCCTTGAAGTAATAGGTAGAAAAAAGTGGTTTATAAAAGCTCACTGACTGCATACCATAACTTTCTAAATTGCTATACCGCTGAATTTTAATTTTGTAGGAAATGACAGCAGGTGGGTTTCCTGTAGTGTTTCGGGCTCTGTTTCTAGAAGCATTTCATCAAAGCCTTGTCTTCCTGTGACCAGTATCTAGCACGGCCAAATATCACTGTAGGGTTATAATTGCCATAAGGACCTACAGCAATACATCCCCAGTCTATCACACTGAGGTCCTTGTTTTTCCTTTCCTGGTCAATAATACTTCATAATACATAAATCTTTTTCTTCAGTGCCTAAAGTGTTTGAGTATCTCAGCTACTTTCCTGAGAACAGAGAATACGTGAATCTACCAGGAGGTGGCCCAAAACAAAGTTGAGGGTGCTCAACGGTCCCTTCCAGCTAAGCAAAGCTGTTGTAAGTGTCATTTGCTGCACATTTAGGATGCAAACGCTAGCCTTGACCGCACAAATTAATATTTCTGCAACTTTTCCGTGCCACAGGTATTATTCTTGTTTTTCACTAAGGGATCTGAAGTAATTATGATGTTCATTTGCGCTGTCATGTAATATAGCTACTTTTGTTTCGAGCAGAGCAAAAATGAGTGTTGAGATATTTCAGTGGTTTGGACATTTCTTCTAATATATTTTTTTAAATCACTCTGTTTTTATATGTTCTACATAGATAAAACTGAACAAAATATATTCCCTGGCATAATTTTATCATAAATAATGGTGGTAGATTCCCTGTCTGTACAGCACACTACTGCTGTGTGTCACTGTAAAGTTTTCTGTTGCTGATATTTAATTATGTTTATGGAATATACTATCTTAAGACTTAATTGGTATTAAGAAGTGCTGCTGTCATTAATAGTTAAAGCTCAGGAGATCTATCAAAATACGCAGAAAAAATATGTTCCTTGATCCTTTACATTTGGTTTTGGAAAAAAAAATGCTGGTTTACCTATGCTAATTCTCCAAATCTAGCGAAGTCTGATGTTTCTAAACATTGAATGCAAATTAATGGAATTATACAAATTAAATGGCACTGGATTAAGGCTGTGTTTCATAAGCAAAATACTTCTCATAACAAATTGCTCTCCGTCAAAAATTTCGTTCCATGCATCAAACTTGGTGGAAGCCCGGTATTATGTTATGGTATTTAGAAGAAAAAAAAAAGGGGAAAGAAAAGAGAAAAATCTTTAAAAGCAATTACCCTGAACATTTGTGTTGCTATAACAACAAGATGCGGCTCTTGATGAGCTGTCGTTTTCTTAATGTAGTTAAAAAGTTTAGTTGCCATAACAACCGAAGGCATTTTTATTTTCAGGAACTAATAGTTTTGCTTTTTGTCTATGCATGTCAATACCTTCACTTTTTTTTGGCATGTACAAATACATGTAGATGTATAAATATACAAGAGAAAGAGGTATATAAGCATTCCACCACACCAAAAAATTCAGGTTGAACTACTGCACTGGAACGCATAGGAAGGAATCTCTTTATCTCTCTGTGTCAAATGTGGCTTTTAACAATTATTAGGAGCATGGAGACTTTCTGGGATCTGAAAATACCACCTGTTTTGGAGAAAAAAGGGAAAAAAAGGCTTTCTTTCATAGAGGTATTCAACTGAATTTCTATCTTCAGGGCTCGCAATGCTTTGGAGTGCAAGTGGAGATGCAAGGTTGGCGGTCAATAGAGTAGACGTTGCTGAAACGAGCAGTTACTGCGCTCCAGGATTTAGTGCTATTGGCACTTACCTGCTGCAGCAGAAACAAGGACGGCTGAAACTGCTGCACTGCATTAAGTGTGGAAAAATGGTCCTTTTGGCCCCTTTTTTGAGCCGTTAGGACAATAAACCGCTTTTTTTCCTCGCTGCATGAGCGCGTCGTTCTTGCTCGGTTGTTTCCTGCCCGAGAGATCTGGTCTCTGTTCAAGAAGGTGCAAAAATACTGGGATATGAGTATTTGCTAATGCCTATTTTTATTATTAGTTATTTTGTTACAGATGACGAGCTTATGTGTATGGAAAAGTGGAAGAATATGGGAAAACGTGGGTTGTCTCTATTTAAAGAAGATGCAAAAATGCTGGGATATTATTATATACCTGCTTATACATGTCAGGGTATTATTATGTATCTACTTACAAAAACCTAACTGTTGTTGCTGGTTTTATTAATTTGCATTAATTTGCAGAGAGCCCCAGCCTCTGATTGCCCCACGCTTGCCTGCACTGGGCTCCGTTTCCCGACAAAAGGAAAAAAACTAAATTCTGGCCCAGAATATAGGTATGAAGTGCATTGGTATCTTTTATTAAAAGCATGATTATTTGTGATGCTTTCATGGGAAGAAGGTGAGTCACAGCTTAGAACAGTGTATTAGTAGATGCCAGGAAAAAAACCTAAGGGCGAATAGTGCAATAAGCTTTTTCATCCACTCCTACAGTGTAAAAGCATGAAAAGTTGGGCAACGAGATGTGATTTAACTGTTTTAAAGTTAATATGCTTAACTGAAGGTGCAGTTTAAAAATGCTGTGCTCATTAAAGCTCATGATTAGTGCTTATTACCCCAACCTAATTGCCTCAATCTTCTCCATCTTTTCCATTTTATTTCCCCAGTATTAGTCCTTCTTTCTTTTTTTAATTTATTTATTTATTAAAATAGTGATTTGGAACTGAGGGAGAACTGAGACAGAGAGCGTGTTCAAATTGTCCCAAGTCAAATGAGAATTCATCCTAAACCAAAATTTCCCAAGTCCCAGATCTGCAGTTACCATAATTTCATTCTGGCTCTCCAGCTCCACGGGGTGAGGAGGAGGAAGGTGCACAGATGAAATCAAGTTCGCCCTATGTGGTCTCGCTCCAGGGTGGATTTTTAGATTGCGTTTTCTGCTGTGAGTTATAAAAGCAAATAACAGGCTACTGTGTATTTGCAGCTGGATGTATTAGGGGCTCGGAAATTGCTGCTGCTTATTAAAATATTTGGATTTGCAACAGAGATTGGGCAATGGAAACGGCATGTGGATGCGGATGTAGAACCTGGGAGCTTTTGTACCTGAGGTTTTGGCTCCGTAAAGTTACCTTTAGCTGCATTGCAATTACGGTGCAGACTCTGTTTCAGAGTTTTACTGCATAGTACAAATTACTTCAGGCTTTCTTTATTATTATTATTATTTATTATTATTATTTGCTCTCCCCAGCCAGCCATAGGACCTGTCTAGAAGGAAATTGTTATGCACAAGCTTCCCCATGCAAATACTGATACGCTTTGTGACAGCAATGTATTTCATGAAAATATTGTCTGGATTGCTGGCTGGTTCCCTGATTTTTAAAAAAACATTTCTGGTATTATGAACAGGTGAGGATGTGGGTAGTTCCGTGGAAACACCTTTTCAATGCAGCTTTTTCCCCTGAAATTCAGCTTTTTTTTCCAGCTCCACAAACAACAAACCCGATGGCCATGCTCTGTGCTTTCATGATGATATCCGCCGATAACATTTATATTACCAAGTCATCTCGTTGTTGTATTTCTTATTTTCCTACCTCATCCTCGTGCTACTAACAGCTGTTCCAGCCATTAGGAATATCTTTCAGGGTAGAGGCAGGATAGTCACGCTCTTCCCACTGTGACTTTTTGCATCATTTTTAACAGACGAATGGTAAGAGAAAGAAATAAATGGCATGGATTTATAATTTTGGTCTCCAAGATATACAGCTTAAATAAATAAAGGTGAACAATGTAGCCCTGTTTGCCTGCATTTCTCTCATCTTCGCCCATAAGGTAGCTGCAAGGTCCAACACATCTCAGATAAGTAATGAGAAATTCCACACGTTGTCAGTCTGAATAAATGCAGGGTTATTTAGCACAGGTGCTTCTGCAATCATGATGTATTGATAAAATTTGCAGGGCAGTAGACCCGAAAGTCACGTTTCTGCTCGTCTGGGGCATCGCTGTGGCGTAAATCCGTGGAGCCGTAATGTTGACTATGCAAGCAGTGCAAAATCAAGGCATGCAAAGACTGGATTCCAGGCTGGATCGCTTGGAAATTGCTATCGTCTTGAAGTCCGTACTGAAGTTTTACGCATTTTGGGGGAAAAATTGCATGTTTTACCTGGCAGTTTTGCACTGAGCAACTCATAGCCCGTTTGGACCATTTGTGTGCAAAGGCTGTGGACACACAGCTGGGAGTGCTGTTTCTAGGACAATATTTAGATTTCCTTTACCGGGCATCATAGATGGATAGATGGAAATACAATATTAATCTAGATGACTTGGGTTCATTTTTTTTTTTTTGCATTAGTTCTGTTTTTGAACAAAAATTTGCCTCTTCTTTCAGTACTGACATTATTGGAGGCCTGCTTGTTGGAATGAAAAATTCCCACTTAGCCCTAGCTATTCTGAAAGAGAGTATTTTCTCATAGAGAGAATCCTTCCGAATTAAAATATTTATGTTCTGTCACTGCTAGCTGGCCTAAAAAATGGTGGGTAGCTAAAACAGGAGAGGAGCAGAAGAGGTAGAGGAAATGTTGCGGTGTCCTGCCTTGGAGAATTTGTCTAGACCCAGTGACAGTTTTATGCTGCTATTATTTATTTATTTATTTAGATTTAAAAAAAAAGAATATATGTATAAACATATATATATATATATATACACATACATATACAAAGTGCTAAAGAAGGTTGACCCTCCTTGCTCAACTTAGTTTAATTGGAAGATGCTAAAATGAAGATATATTGACTGCAATAGTGTTAGGTTTTAAGAAAGTGAGAAGGAGGGGACTGAAGTATCCTGTATCTAAGAGACCAGGTCTCCAAGTAGGGAACTTAAACAGGGAAACTCTGTATTATTGACATTGCTCAGTGGTGAGGATTAATTCTAAATAATATATGCAACCTAATATTTTGTAGCGCATTGGAACTAAGTAGCTGTTTGTAACTATTTGGCATCAATTCCCAGCAACATATGTGTTGACGAGGGCTGTTTTTTCTTGCAATCTGTGGCTCATATATTTCCCACCATTGGAATTTATGTATATATTTTATGTATCTACATATGTATATATGTATATGTTTATACTTTCTTGCTATTTTAGTTTGTCATTTGAAGTCATATGAGTGGGTGTATTGGGAATTTCAGCTCGACTGAACTATCAGGTGCTTTGAGATGGTACTCCTCAGGGAACTGCCCATCGTTTAGAGGAGCCTGATTTTTGCTCTAAAATCAGTGGTTTTACAAGGTTTTTGTATAGACTTATGTTTAATATATATAAAAAAAAAATTGTCACGCTGCAAGGGAAGAGGCAGCCCAGATAGCTTGATGTGAAATAAAAAAGATGCCAAGACCATCAGAAAATCCAGGTTGGAAGGGACCTGGGGAAGACTCTAGTCCAGCCTGGTCCTGAAACCATCAGAGCGGGCTCAGACCTGCGCTTGACTAAGCAATATCTCTTAGCTCTTCCCTCCTTTCATAATTCGGTTCAAACGTGCGTACTGGATTTTGTGGCATCTCTCCCGCTGAATGCTGGTTCTTTGCTGGAGCACGGGCGTGACAGTACTGAACAGTTTGGCAGTGGCTGTGGCAGTTTGAAAAGACTGGTCTACAGAAACTTTCTCTTAAGGGTAGCATAAAGAAGTGTTTGGGAGAACTTACGGTAAGTAGTGAGTAGGGTAATTTGGGTTTTCTGAAAATATTTGTTCGCTTTTCTCAGAAAGCTGTTTAGTCCACAGCAATGAGCTTGCACATGGCTTGGCGGGCAATGTTATCTGAGCATGGCTGGGTTCCTTCATGCCATTGGGGCACTGCAGGGGCTGAAAAAAAGCTGATATATGCAACTTCCAATGAGCCCTGGGATCAGCTTCACTTGAAGAGAAGCTTTTACCCGAGGTTATTTCGTTCTGCGGTCTCGGGCCATCTTTATCGTGTAGCGATCAGGGGATCCAAGCTGCAAGTATGTTGGTGGAGGCTCTACCTGATCCTAGCGTTGGTGTGCTGCATTCAGCACTCATAAAACCAGATTGAAAAGTAAATGCAGCGTTGGCATGCCTATATTTATGACTGCTTAAGGAGATGGAGAGTATGATTACAGCAGAGGGAGGAGTGCACTGGGCAGGTTTTTCTTTTTCTTTATTTTTCTTCTTTTTGGTGGCCAGAAGTTTGTTCTGAGATGTACTTCATTTCTCCACTAATCAAGTAAATGTGATTTTTGGCAAATGAAATGTGTTGTGCAAAGTTTGGTACCCCAAGGAACTTTTTTTCCCATGACACAGGGTTTCTAAACTAAAACCCTTCACTCTCAATGAAATGCCTTTCCCCATGGTGGTGGTGTTGGTTACTAAGTTCACATGATATTTTCCCATAAAGGGACAGAAATGAGAAATACTACATTTTCTTTGTAGTGTGACAAAATAATAATTAAAAAAGATGGGTACTTACCAGCTGATGGTGAACAGATGTATTGTAATTAATACCACAGAAACAGTTTCTGCTTTCTGTTTCATTCACTTAAGGTGAAGATATTCAGAAGCTGGTGCTATTCCAAATGCTAGTTAGGCAGCGGCATTTTATAACACACGATCCGGAAACTTAGGAATCTATGACCAAATAAAGGTTCTTCACACATGAGATGAGACTTTCTTCAGCTCTTTTCCTCTTCTAACGTCTGTGTGCTGATGAAGGGTCTTGAGCGTGGCTAAAGCATGACTTGACTTTCTGTCTGCTTTTCCCATTGCAAGGGCTCTGGTTGGCATAGGTAAACCAATGAACATTCATTTTTTCCCCATTTTACTGGAAACAATAATACAAGATAATGCTACAAGATATATGGTTGATGCAGCTTCCTTCGAGAAGGTCACCTTCATTAGAAGGAAGGTGGTGAACCGTATCTACCCCAGTTTGGGAGGTGGGGGTTGATAAACTACCTGTAACATCCACAGGGGAACATCATGCTGGGGGAAGGTGGTAACAGGCTTCCTCACACGTCTTCTTCAGGACCAGGTATTTAGCATTTTCAGTGCTGATGTTAACATAAATATTGTGACTGTGCTGAAGGCAGAAGAGTGGGAGACGTTGTCCATGCAATGGATGTTGTCCACCTCCGCATGACAGCAGTAAGAGAAACTTATCTGGACAAAATGCAAGGGTTAATACCGATAATTAATGGTTAGAGACTATGGGAAGAAGGAGGAATATGAGGGTATATTAGTCAATCATAGCACGAGTTTTAGGTGCTAAAATGGTTACGTCTTGAAAGCGAGCAATGAGAACCGGTGGGGTGGCAGGAGTGGGCATGGTTGAGATGCTACCTCACCAGGAGCCCACCAGGGGCACGGGTAGCTATGGATGAGGAGGAGGGGAATGTGACACTTGTTTTACGAGGACAGCCTGAAAGCCTCGGCCAGCGTAGTTTAGCAGAGTGGAAATGGGATGGTCTCTACGACCACACCAGGGAGCTAACCGCAAGGGTTGGAGAAGGCATCTTTGGCTGAAAGGCAGCATTGGCAAAGGCACTCGTGATGCATGCTGCCCTCGAATGAACTCAGGCTACAAGAGAAGGTTTAAGATTAGTGCAGTTCTTCCAGTCGCAGTCATGGGACATCAAACTTAGTTATGTCAAAGTGAATTATTAGTTATTATTATTAATTACTCCTGATAGAAACCAGAAGGTGCTTTCCAGACTAATGTAGACAGATGCTCATCAGCATCGAAAGTTTCTCTGCTGGCAGTTTTTTGACAAATGTTCTTTTTTCCACAATGTTTTATTTTAATATAAATGGTATAAAAGTCAAACTTAAAGTTTGCTAGGTAATATTCTTTAAAACAATTTCATATTTCCAATTACAGTAAGTTGCAACTCCCTGATGATTCTTGAGTCATCCTGCTTGAAAAATAATCCATACTGCTTTTAATAATTTAATACCATCTACTTCACTGCTTTTACATCAACTCTTAGAGTGACATTTGATACTCATTAGACCTTTTTTTTTAGTAGGCTATGCCAAGACTTTGACGATACAAGATTGTATGGGAATATGTTATTTTTAATTGCATTTATTTTTGGTGGAAAAAAAAAGAAACATCACAAAGCAAAGATCAAAATGTTTCATTTGACCTCAAGCTGTTTTTCATTATAAAACAGTAGATTTTTTTGTTTTAAACTTTTTTTGTGTTTCAATTTACATGCCATATTAATTTTTAAACAGAGGAGTAGAAAAATAAAGCCAAGTCTGATTTTTAATGGATATTTAAATATTTTCAGAGCAGATTCCAAAATTCAACCTTTTTATTTAAATTCTGTAAATATTAGATTTTAATGTGAAAAGGAAATAACACGTTTTAACCATCTGCAACATGTTGTTGTTACTGGATTATTGGATTACTGCATATTCCTCAAATGAATGAAGCCTTTTTGAATGAAGCTTTCTTAGCTCTTCCAGAAATGCCAGAACACCCTATATTTCTGATTTAATGTTAATGTAGTTGGACTTTTCCTTAAGGACATAACAAAAACCTGGTAGGGCTCTCTCTGGAAGAGCCTTGGAAGACTCTTGCCAACTTATCCTAAATTATAAAAGCTAAGAGACTACCCTGATACACTTTAGGTTGGAGAGACTGGAAAAGTGAATTTTTTTTTTATTGGTAGCTCTTAGATATGTCAGAATATTACTTTAACCCCAAAGAAAACTCTCGTTAATCCAGTACTAGCGAGGTGACCCTGTTAGCTGTGCCCATATCGGTCAATCAAACCCAGCTCCATCAACTGTATCATTTTTCCGAGTGGAAAAATCATTTATGTATGTAGGGTTTTTTAATGAGGTCTACCTCTGAATGAGCAAGCTGCTTCCAATACTTTCCTGAAAATTTCTCCTGAAATTATTATTTGAACTGTGTGACTTCTTTATCGGTCATGCTTTACAAATACCTGTGCTTTGCACATAATAAATAGTAGAAGTTCTAAGATGACATAAAAATAGCTGTGCGTATTTGATACTTAATCTAATTTAAATTGCTTTTGCTTGGAAGCCTGGTATTAGTTAGAAGCTCTGTAACGTGCAACATTTTGTTTTCCTTCAGCAGCTACAACCTCAAATATTCTATCTGTTCAGTCGGAGGTAGCTGATAGAGGACCTAAATTTGCTCTGCTGTTACCAAAATCCTACTTTTTTTTTTTAAGTGCATAAATAACATTAAAAATGGGGTCTTCAGTCAGTTGACACAGCATTTGGTATCAAAAAGTACTCTTTCCATGAAAAATGAGGACACATTTGTATGTCCTTATTCATTAGCTAGAATTTGCTGTTTTCCACAGCAAAGTCCATAGACGGCAAATAAGGCTTTTCCCCAGCACATTTGTCCATTTCCGTTTTAGTTTTTCCCCCAAAGTTTGAGACAAAATTCCCTAAGAGCTCTTGAGCATATTAGTATCAAATAAACATGTTGACATTTTATATCCTAATACATTAAAGGTATAAATTAGAATGAAGTACAGCAGTGTAGAGCCATGCATAATTCTGTAATTTATTCTATCTCCAGCAAAGGGATTTCTTGCTTTAGAATTTATTGCCGCAAATGTTTTCATTTAGACTTTTCGACTAAAAGGTCAGTGCTTGGGATGAGCGTGCACCTGGGCAGCAAATTAGCAGCAGCAGGGGAGAGTGGAATTAGGAAATCCTCGTCAGGATTGGGAGTAGTGACTCAATCCAGTTGCAAAGGGAGCTCCAAGAAAGGTCTGTGATCTAGCAGCTACTGGCAACCTGTCTAGCGACAGCAGAGATGGTTAGACAGTCATGTAGAGTAGATTGATTGAGATGTGAAGGGGAGAATTACTTTTTTTTTTTTTTTTTTTTTTTTTTTTGAGGCAAAATGAGTGAATGGTAGCCAAAGGGAATGAAGGAAATATGAACGTATGCTTTTCGCTGCCAGTCATAGTTTCCTCCTCCTGAGGTATGCACCGATGTAGATACTCAGGGCATCTCCTCACTTGCAGTCTTAATGATGATCCCCTCATGCCCCTTCTTCAAAGAACCCTGAGCTATAGCATGGTCCAGGACATCATCTGCTTTCTAACCATGGCCACAGGGGTCTGTGAACCCCTTGGATCTGCCAAAAAGCCATCAGAGATGCATCAAAGACCCTGTGGACCCAAGCGGGCCCTGGTGTAAATAAGCTGGGACAAAATAAGCCGTACTTGAAAGGGAAGAACTTCCCGTATGCACTTCCCATATCTAACAGCTTCAGTTGTTGAGCAGTCCTACCTTTGATTTATTTATACCTTGCCAGCAAGCAAGCTTTTTGCTCAGAAAGAATTGAGTAAATAGATGTTTTCTCTTTTCAGACATTGGCACCGAAGAGTTTTCGGGTTTGCTTAGAGCTATCATCACTGTGCAAGACCAAAAATCTGCAGATATACTTTAACAATCAGAGTTCCTTAATGCGTTAGTTGTCTAAAGCAATCAATGTTGCAATCAGATAATGTTCTCAATAAAGCCTTGGCCAAGCAATTACTTTTAAATTATAGATATAAAAGAGGATTTCAGCAAGATATCCCTGACTAAAATCATAAACTTGGTAAGTCTGGAAATGTAAGCTGTCAGGATTATTCCTGGGTAATTTCCCTTCAGCAAATATTGCTTCCAGAGCTGTGGGCGACAGTAGTACATTTTTGTCTACTCTGCTGAGGAATGATCACAATTAACTGTTCTAATTAAGTTACTGCCTCAAATGAGCATGTCCAACCCAATAGGGCAAGCTGCATTAATGATGAAAGAAATATCTGCCCATTTTATGGATTTTTCTATCGATTTTTAGAAATTTTAACCCCAGGAACCCCGGCTTTTGAGCATTCCACTATATCTAGTCTTCTTGGCCCCCAAATCCTTTACGACGGGGAGCGGAAATTTTGCAGGGATGACCTGATTGCTGTAGCCTTCCACATGGGGTGGGAATAATTTCACCTACCGTTAGCTATCTTAAAATTAGATCTCAGAGTTAAATCCTGAGGACTCCCTTGATTGTGAGCAGATAGAAGTGGGCACCTCCAAAGGGTGACTCATCTCTCTTTGGTTGGTTGGTTGTTTTTTTTTTTTGTGTTCAGTATTAAACAGGTTGTTCCATGTTTATAATTTGGAGAACCATTTTTTTTATTATTCTTTGCTGTGGTTCTCATAAATTTGCTTAGAGTTCTGACCTTTGTTATCACTCCTGAATAACAGAATAATTTGGTGTCGAACTGTCATATTTCTGTGGCTCATTTGTGCCTTCTTTGGGGAAAAGTGCACAAAAGAGGCAATGCAGAAGGACAGGGACCTTTTCAGTGTTTCCCTCAGACTAATTTTTTGGAAGAAAAGAGTGTCCCAAGAATGAGGTGATGACTTTCTCTGTGCTCTCCAGGATTGGACACGGGCACGGAGAAGCATTAAATGAAATGGAGAGGCTCGCTGCATTGCCTCAGCATGGGGAAAAGTAGCTTAGACAACTTGTGTACCCTAAATATTCTGCATCTTGCACCACCCGGGAGGCAGATCGCATTGCTTTTTAGCTTGTGGCAGGAGGAGGTAAGGATTTGATGCGTCCGACTTCCATCGCAGCAGTTCAGTGAAAGTTTGAGCAGGACTTAGTTCCCCATAACTGCAGTTTTACGAAACACTGTAGAAATCACTGACTCGAAAGACATGCAGAGAATGATCTGTGGACGAAATGCTAATCAGAATACTGAGCTCGAGAGATTGAGTTGATGACCTGGAAAACAGGCTCGGATTAAGAAATGTCAAGTTGGTATGACGTCCTAAAAGCAGAAGGATAAGAAACCTGAGATACTTAGTTGTTACAGGAATGAACTGGAAACGGGTTATTATAGATATTATGATATTATAGTTATTATAGATATAGATATTATAGATATAGGTTATTATGTTATATTTTAACATCTGCTGTCGATGCAACATCACAAGACACAGAGATATATATAGGAGGCTAGAAGATTTATGTTGGAATAAAGGACACATAATTTTTATGTTCATATGTTATCTAGAATCAATATGCAAAAAATACGTGCCGAAATCTAGCAGTTCACTGCAGAGTCACGAGAAAGGGCAGTGATGGCCCAAATTATGTATCCTAAAATATCTCGAGTCAGGGAAATAGGCGGCATGGATATTTGTGTGCCTGATTTTTTTTTCTTTGAGTTGTTTTCGCAGGGTTATGTGGCACCTCATCGTTGCACTATGGCAAGTAAGACATTTGCTATTAGAGTGCTCAGGTCATCAGAAATTAGAGGGAAGAGCTATTTTGTGTACTGCACTCATAAACAAAATCCTAAATAAGCAGAATTGAAATATGTACACAAGGCTAGGGAAAATACTTAACCAGCCATCAAAGTTCACCGAGATAATTTTATTCGTATCTTCAAGTGAAGAATAGGGAGAAAACATAAAAAAAAATGACCTTGTATTTCCTGATTTAGCTGGCAATAAAAGGCCAACTTTTTTTCTTTTCAAAATAGAGACAGAGGTCCAATCTATTTTATTTTTAATTATTATTTTGGCATGCTTATTTGAACTTTTTCTAATACATTATTTCTGTTGACGTGGTGCAGAATACAAATTTAAATACTGTGCAAATAATATTCAGTTGTCACACATCAGAGAGTTCACAGTCTAGGGCTTTGCACTTTACAGAAGAATTTCAGAAAGTAGGCTTAAGAAGTTTAATAGTTGTAGGCCTTTTTTTTTTCTTTAATTACTGGTAATATAGAGTCAGTCAATCCCAGAGATGAAAGGTTCCTTGGTTATGCCTAGAAAGTCATTTTTTTTCCCAGTGGTGATACCATCTTGGGTGTTTTTGCTTTAGACTCTAAAGGACTAGGCTGGACCTTCTCCGGTCTTGATTTTTTTATAAGTCGTGAATTAATGTTTTGACAGAGCGCATACTTATTTCAGTCTCTGTGATTCCCTTTTACTTAGCAAATATGCTGGGACTGGGGAGAGAGTTTCAAAGGGTTGGATGGGCTGGCATGAGTGAACGGGTGCAAGTCTATGGCAGGCGTTTTAGGCTCTAGGCAGAGCCCATGGACCAATCTAAAGGAATCTGCATTAAAATTCGATGATCTTTCTCATTTGATCTAATAAAACAGGGGAAATTCAGACTTCAGGTAATTGCTGCTTAAACCGGAGCGCTGCGTGTAATGGCTAAGCGTGCCTAAATGTGCAACGTTGTGGGCCCATAGGCTGTCAAACCTCGGCGTCTCCTCAAAACTAAGGCCCTGGGTTGTTTCTTTGTTTGCTTCCTTTTGCTCTGTTATATTAATTGGTCTTAAAAGAGGCCAATAAACCACTGCAATTGTAGGGTTGCCCTACATTTTGAGAACTGGGTATTTGCAAGGAATTTATAATGTATATGCACATATTTGCTATATATATATGTATGTATGTGTATATGGGAGGGATGAAACCAGTCCTTATTGACCAGCATCGTCACAGGCCCTCAGACACGTTACAACTTATCTCAGCTCTTGGCAACCAAGGAACCAAGGAAGGTCGCCTCCCCCTCCACCAAGCACTTGGGTATTTTTGCTAATAGAGCCTAACGATCCACTTGTTTGTGCAAGTGTTAATTGAGAAGAACCGCACCGCGCAAGAGTTCATCAACTGTGAGAAATCATGAACGGGAGAAATAAAGAGGGATCAGATCAACTGCCTTTCACAAAATGCTATTTTATTGTTTAATTCTGTTTTTACATGTGTTAAATGAGACTTGAATTAGAAAGGAGTTGGGAGAAGATGCTCTGTTCCAATTAGTAAAGCTTGTCATAGCGTGCACTGAAAACACCGAAAAGTAAAGTTGTGCGGATACTAGAGGAAAATATTGTTTAGATGTGGAATGAGATGTTGTCGTGACGTCAATCATCTTAATCCTACGTGCTCTCCAGGAATTCCCCAAATTCCTATTCTCACAGGCCAGTTGATGCTGGGTAAAATTTGGCTGTGGGCTATATTTCTGCAACACCTATAGGATCCAAAAGACTTTGAAAGGTTTGGAAGGTTTAATTTTATTGGTTGCCTTTTACGTTAATTGTACTATTACTAGGTTTGAACTTGTTTCACTGAAGTTACTGGTTCCCGGAGTCTAAAATAGTATTTGTAGAACTAGTGGTTTGAACCAGCCACCTCTCCTTCTTCCCTCCCATCCTGCTCCCTTTCCGCATTTACTCATTTTCCAAGTTTTTATTAAAAAAAAAAAAGTCCAGTGCAGTCAAGTATGGCAAATTGTACACTTTTCAGTCTCAATATTGCAATATCTGATCATTTTAAACTCAGACTTGAGAACAGTGATTGGTTTGAATGCCGTCCATTAAGATAAAAGAATCTGCCTTTGGGTAGGGTCCCGGACCAGCAAGGTTCAGGCAGGTTTGTAATTTTATATATATGTATGTATGTATATGTATATGTATACACGCACATATATATATGGGAATACATGGTAAATATTCTTAATAATTCATCCACACATAAATTGCTTATAAAACATAATAAATAGAATAGAACTGTTATGGAAAATATCTTTTTTGATCATCACTGTAGAATTTTTTCATCTATGGACCAGTCAGTAACATGTAATCATAGCCACATAAGCAGCCTGCTAAAGTATCTTTATCCTGTTTTCCAGCAGACTGGTAGATAATGTATTTTTGACTAAATGTTAAGTACAGGTTGCTTTATAATAGCAGTGTTTCCTGCCTGTGTGCAGACTTAAATAAGAAAAAGAAATAAATAAATAAAAGCTTGAAAAGTTGCTAGACGACGAGTGAATAGGTTGTGTATCTGCACGCTAATAATGAGGAAGAAACAAGAGGTTTTGGAAGCCTGGGTATGTAATCATAGCCTCGACTTAATTAGCATTACAGAGGCTGGCTGAGATAATTGACATTCCTGGAAATTTGATCTAGAAGGATGCAACTTGTTCTGGAGAAGGGAGACGAGGAAGCGCTGCTGTGGAAACGAAGGAGGCGCAGCCTTTTTGTATGCGGTATTGACAGCACTTCAATAATAATCAAAGGAGGGAATTAAAAAGATTCAATCTACAGCACATTTTATATATGTATATATATATGTATGTATGTGTGTGTATATATATACATACATATATGTACACACACACACATAAACTTTCCTAACATAGAGAGGTTTTGACCTGTCCAAAGTGATGCAGCTCTTTTCTACTGGGGAGCCCGGAAAAATAGCGTTGCTACGTCCCATAGATTTTTTTTCCCAACATTTTAAGTGTTTTGCAATTTCTTTTCCTTTGTTTAGGAAAGCAGGGGGGGGAACTATGTTAGCACAATCTGCACTTTGCATAATTGTTTAAAAATGTGGCATCTGGCTCAAGTGCTTCATAGCCATTTCCAGAAGCTCTCAGACATCTAGGAACCGAAGTGCCATTAAAAAAATTGATGGGACTTTGGCTGCCTGCTTTGTAAGGAGCATTTGAAGGTAGGACTTAGGTGCCGACGTCCATTAGACACATTGTCATATTTTCCTTATCGGGTTTGCTAAATACTCGAAAGTTGCTTTAGGTGCTTAGGCAAAGTTTGACATATTGATGCTGGTTCCTGCGTGTATTAGACATAATTTAGTAGATGGGTATCTTGTTTTGAATGCAAACCACTAGTGACAGGCTCGCATGTGAGCGAGGCTGTCAGGATTTCTTGGGTTTTTTTTTTTTCTTTTTGCTCCTTCTGGGGTTAAATACCGTAGGCTTTGGGGGCTTCAGACTAGATGACAACTGACAAGAGATTCAGACGCATCCCAAAAATAGATGTCCATCACGGTGAAGAATAGGAAGTTAAGATCTTTCAGACACGCAGTGATTTTGATCAATTCCCAAATTAGGTAATCTATACTCAACTTTTACTTAAGAGTGTCTATGGCCTTAAAGTCGATGTCCTATATATTTTTAATAGGATTTGCTGAGTCAACTTACTAAAAAAAAATGTTCAGTTGAACTGTTGGCAAGAGAGCCTACAGGTGCATTTGTACCAACGGGGCTTTTTTTTTTTTTTTTTCCTTGTAGATATTGTTCCATTTCTAGCATCTTTGTCACCAGCCGTCTGCGAAAGTGGTATTTTTTTGGATCTCCTTTCCTTGCACCCTGACTAAATAACAGGCGCTCAGACATGCAGAGCTTTGACAGTCCTTCAGTTTGAGACCGTTAGTCCTACGTGACTTGCCAACATGATCTATCAAAGTCCCTTTCCTTATCCGTCCATCAGTGTTTGGTTTTGCTTTGATTTACTGATAGAAATGTTGACATCGTTGCTCAGCTACATGAATAATAATCCCCCAAAAAACAGAGCCTCGAGCCTCATGAGCACAAATACTCTAGTCTAGTCTTTCTAGCAATATTATTGGCTATTGGGCCATGTTAAAAATATATATTTATATTATGTATAAGAAGCAAAAAATAATGTATCTTTGAAGAAATGCTTCATTTCTCGTTTTTGTCCGCATTTGTTGTAGGAGTTAGTAGATTTAAACATTTCTAGTCTCCATAAGGAGATAAAATCCATGGAGAAATGTAAAAGTTTCACTGTGTGTGAGATCTCAAAGAAACACAATGAAGCTCTTGTTTATCTATTTCACATTACCTAATTTGCAAAAAAAAAAAAAAAAAAAAAGGTAATGAAGTTCTGGTGCGTTTTAGCGTGGCACTGAAATACGTAAATGCAGTTTCTTTGTTGTCGCCCTGGGTTTGTTGGAAACATTCATGCCGTAGAGAAGGTGGACACAGGCGACAGCTCCCACTTTTCATTTTTGGGGATCAGGTTAGCTCACAGATAAATAGCAAAATAACACGGGAAGCAGGTATGCCTGAGCATGTTGAGTTGGATCTGCTGGTTTTAGTGAACTTTCTGAGGACTTGCTGCCTTCGCCATCTGCAACCCAGAGTTAAAACTGGCATTAAGAAGCATCAGTTGGTGTTCTCGATATGTTGAAAGGTTGAGGATTGTCCATACAGATTGGGAAGCAGAGCCAACAAATTTTCCCCAAGAAGCCAGGTTAGTGGGGAGAAAAAAAGAGGAACCCTAAGAAAAAACATGAGCGCATATGCTCTCAGACCCCCAAACCAGAGTTTTGCACAGTGGTAAGTTATGCATATCAAATCAATCAAAAAAAAAAAAAAAAAAGAAATTTTCTCAATAATATTAATGCAAAGATGCACAATTCCTTCTAGAACAGCTGTGCTAGTGCAGCATGGAGCATTGCTGGACTCTGTATTTTGGGAGAGGAAACTCAGAGGACTCTTTTGCTGTTCCGCTGGCACAGGTGGATTTTGACACTTCATAGTGTCATTGCCATTCTGGTCTCAGCTCGATATAATTGAACTTACATAATAATTGTGTTCATTTACTGCACTAGTAACTGGATGGAATTTGACAAGCCCCTAAAAGGGGTTTTTTTTAATGCTTAGCATTCATAATGTCTTATACTGTAATACAAAGTGAAGCTCCTTTGAAAGGATAAGTGGAGACACTAAAATCTTACTCCAACAAACAGAAGAAGCTGCACATATCAAATCTAGTAGGACGTGATTTGCAAAAGACAGATCCCTTTCAGCTTTCAAACTAAATTAGAGGTTGGTTAAAACGTTGGATTTTGAAGAATGAGTTTAGTAATGCCGGTAAGAAGTAGCAATTTTACAGCTAGCGCTTGGACGCGTCTTTTGGATGGGACTGTAGGTCGTCATCAACATGAGATTGCCTCACTTCTCGTCTTGTACGGAAGACAATCTGGCGGAAATAAGTGTTGTTCCCTTTCTAAGGAGAAGGAGCCAGAAGGATTTTGATTGAGGAAGCTGCATTTCTTTTCAGTGGAGCCCTGAGATTGAGTTTTAGGCAACAGAGCAGGCATCTTGCAGGCATCTTGCAGTGGAATGGTGTTAGTACCTGGTGTTTCTGAACTCCTCCAAACTGTTGAGAATAAAAATGTTTAACTACATGTAAAATCTGTTATTCTTAGCTTAGATTAGCTTTTTGAACTTGGAGGAGTTCTAGGGAAAATATTTATCGTGTGTAACACATCGGAATTTGTTCCAGGTCTTCTTTAGCCTGGCTAAAGAAATGCAATGTAAGAAGTAAATAAAATAACTGGCTATCTAAGGCATGAATGAGGTTTAGATACATTTATTACAAATAATTATCTTGCAGCCAATGTACAGGCAAAAATGTTTCCAAAAGTAGATTTATCGCTGAATAGGTGCAAAAAGCCAGTCCCAAATGATTTTTCAAGTGCTCCTGGTTTTGCTGTTGAATCCAATATTAAGTGCCATTTGGATTTGTCTTAATGTAAGCTGATGGCCATGTAAAAATTATGAAAAAGGAAAAATGATACCAGTATGTCCTTATATAAATAATTCACAGCTCATCTCTCAGTGTTCCATACCATTTTGCAGTTAAACAGATTTACTGTCTTTTCTGAACAGCTCGGGAAGGACTGAGAAAGAGCTCACGAATGGAGAGGATCTAATGAGGCATCAGTCATCTGTACAATTCTATGGTTCTCATGAAGTTTCTTGATTTATTTTTTATTTTTAGCTAGTATTGCTAAAAAAACAAACAAAAAAAATTCAATGCTTAGGACAAAGGCAGTGTATGAAGAAGACTGATGTCATCTTAAGGTGTAATTCTCAAGAACGATCATAAAGAATCCTAAGCGTACGCTCTTTTATAGTTTAGTTAACGACATCGATTTTAAGGTTTCCATAAAGGCTTTGTGAGTCTATAAAGGATGTTTAAAAATATCACAGCAGTGATGGTAGTATATCTTTCCAAGTCAGACCTGACTATTTAAACTGGAGTTACCTACTCAAGAAGCTTAAGTTTTGGACTGCATCTTCCCTATGTTTCCTGCCCAATGCAGCATCTTTCTTACCTTTCCTTTGTCTATCCTTTAACCTTTATGTTCTTAAGTGAAAATGATTTTTTTTTTTTTTTTTGGAAAAGCCGTGAGAAATGCAACATGTGGAAAACATGATTCTTCGCAATTTTCACGTGTATCTGGTCACTGGGGAAGAGGCTGGTGCCCGAAATATGGCATTTTAGTTCTAAATTTGCAATTGCAAGAAGTGAGGAGACAGTACTACAAACCTTTCATGAGTGCAGCCTCAGAGATGGCTTCACAGGGCTCAGTGGAGCTTTTAGGCGATTTATATAAAACTGCCTATTTTTAAGTATATTTAGGTGGCCTCCGCTGGCTATGTCCCAAGCTCAGACCAAGGATAAGATGCTGTCAGCTCCCCCTTTTTTTTTTTTTGTTGTCCCTTCTTTCTACCTGCCCTTGACTCTCAACCTGGCTGCCAGGGTGGCAGCAGGTAGTAAAAATCATATTGAATGTTTACGGAATATTAGCAGATAATGGTTGGGTGTGTGATATTTAGATAGCAGTTTCTAAATTAACTCATTAAAAATGTGAAGGGCAAAATTCAGGTGAAGTAGCGAGTGGCTTCTTTGGAGTGTATTTCAGCCTATGAATTTTATTGGGTCATTTAAGTTAAATTACTTCTAAGTGGCCAGAGTCCCTGGAGTTAAGGGGTGTTTTACCATTCGGTCTTTCTTGCTCTCATTAACTTTAAGTGGGGGATGCCATCAATAAAGCCATTTATTTGAGCAGAAACTCTGTGGGACGTAGAAATGATCAGTGTTGGAAAGGGAACTGAGGAGTGGCCGAGTTTGGAAGTGAGCTTTGTGAAAGCTTTGGAGTCTCCAAATGATAATATAATAGAGAGCATTTTTAATGACGTGTATATCAATATACGTGTTAATGCTTAATATCCCTTATGCAGCTTTTGAGGGTCGTTTTGTTGGCGCCTGAGTTGTATTGTCTGGGTAGATGATGTTTTCATTCTGCATGCCTGGTCAAAGAGGGGAAAAAAACACCTGTGTTCATGCCCAGTGGCTTATATTCTTGACTTAGTTTTATTGCTAACAGTTGTTTTCTCCTTCTGACTTTCATGGCGTTACATCTAGAGCAAGCAGAAACATCACATAAATACATATAATAATTCTGCTCACTTTTCCTGATGAGAAAGTTGCTGTGGATTTCAGCACCATTGGATTTAAGTTGCTGATTATGATCGGTAACAGAAGACTGAAAATTGCCCAAAGTGAAATATGAAGCTTATTGAATTGGAAATATTTTTTCGTGCCACGTGTGTGTGCACGCACGTACACCAGAGGAGTACTTAACACACCAATTGCCTCTTTGCATTTTAAAATTTAGACATGCTGGGTTTTCCTAATAGTTTATTTCTTGCTGAACTCGTGCAGCCTGAGACCTAACAGTATGTTAAAAGCGTTTGAGCATGTTGTGTTCCATTCCTCAGATAACTCTGTATCTTTTGCTAAAAATACAGCCCAGAAACGTGAGAAACTTTTTTTTTTCTATTGCTTGGGCTACCAGGGAGAGCATGAGCCAGAGACATACAGTGTCGCTACCCAGAAGGTTAGCATGCCTCTCCGATAATCATGTTTTTATGGCTGGATCAGCCATATGGGAGACAATCAGAAAACAAGGTGGCCTTAATGGTACCCAATTGTGTTTTCGTTAAAATAAGCCTTCGTTCACCAGAGCCAGGATTTCACTGTGAAATGTTTTGGCTTGGGCAAGCGGTAGCGTTGAAAGAAAATACAGCGAAAATGAAATAGCAGCTAAATTACTTAGTAAAGTAGAAAGTCCCCCATGAAGTAATATTAGGGATTTAATATAAAATACTCAATAGGAGTTTGCTTTTTGTCGCTGAACATTTGGGAAGTTGTCGTGCTGTCGTACAATATGCTGTAGTTGCACCTGCCACATGCTCATATTTGTTCTTTTTTTTTCCCTCTATTCCCTAGATTTAATAATCTGAACATATTGATGATGTGGCTTATTTTCAGTGCCTTTTGATTATGGAATACCGAACTAGCATTTTACCTTGTAATAGCCAACGTTTGCGGTTGAATGATATGTAGGTACTGGTGGTGGTGGTAATTAATATTCCAGAATCAGTATTTTTAATTATATAATTAGACCTATCTGATCTTTTTGTTTAGAAGGCCAAAAAAACCAATACCTATTCATAATACAGGTTTATTTTCTTGCAAACTTCTGCATAACTCTTTGCACATTAAAAATTAAGGAAAGGTTCAAAATAAAAAGAGGAAATCAGGCACTTTTTCAAAAGTGTTTAGTTTAAAGTCTGCATATTAAACATTTTACCCATTTTGGCTTCAAAGGAGCTCTGTAGGATGATAAATGCCTATAAACGAGTTTTGGATATTGAGAAAAATGGCCTTTCCTTCAACAGTCGTACGTTGTTCTAATCTCATTTGCTTCTCTGCTCTTGGAAAGAAGAATAGATTTGAGGGCTAAGTATTTTTGTGAAAGCAGTTCTGTCTCTCTTCATCTTTAGGCTATTGCAATCAGTGGCACAACTGCCCAAGGTTATTATAGCTGGACGTTTGGCAGGTCCAAAGGGAAGCAGCCCCAATCAAAATAGGCAGACAGTTTATTTTAGTGTCCCAGGGGATACTATATTATTCATATATGTATAATATAATACTTTTTTTTGCCATTGGCATGTTGGTTCATCATCTCATATGTGATCACAATATTCAGTTGATCTGTTACTAAATGATCGGGAAGAAATGGCAATTAAAACAGCAACAGTTGAATTCTTGTTGGACTGGGAGCTGCAATACCAGGAAACATCTTTGCAGTCATGCAGAGTATCTGGTCGGGCTGCAGAGAGGGATCCCTGCCTTCTGCACATCGTCTCCACCATCCTGCTCTGCAGATCGGTTAAGACCATAGTTAATCCAGGCTATTTGTACTTTTTAGGAAAAATTGAGTGTTTCTCCTTGTGAGGCGCTTATGAAAATGGGCGAGTGGGTGTTAAAAAGGAGGATGGATGAAGACGAATAGATGCACAGGAAAAAAATAGCAGTCCTGTTTTTGTATGGGCCCTGAACTGAGTATTATAATTTGGGGTGGAAGTCTTGAGGTTGCAGTATGTTGTCTGTGAAAACATCAGCCTAGCATCTTTCTGGCCCCATGATTTGCTTACATCTTGAATACCATGTACACTCCTGGGTTCCCCCATCTCAAAAACCCTACAGCCCAACTGGAGGAGGTGGAAAGAAGCCTGTTGACTGTGGGCTGCAACTTTCTTGGGGAAAATAGGGAAGACTATTTTCTTCCAGGTATAATCAAGTAAATCTTTCAGGTAAAATAACCTAAACCAAACCAGCTCTTTGTGCACCTCCAAAACTCTTCAGCCTTGTTCCGCTTATCACCAGTTGTTACCAGTTATCATGAGTTGATGATAATGCTGTGTTTATATATACATTTCACATCTTCACATTGATAATAGTAATCTTAAAAGAAGCTTCACTGCAATTAGTGAGGAGTAAGCCCATAAGAATGGCTTTTGGAAGTCCAGCTGATAAGCTTCAGCAATTTTCTAAAGGGATTGCAATAAAAGTCTTGTCAAATAAGGATCTTTGCACTCATAGAATACGGAGCTGCTACAAATCAATGCTAAACTCATCCAGAAGTGGATACGCTTACTTGGAAAGGGTAGAAGCCCTGGCAGTTACAGAGGGGACAAATCCAGGTAAGGAGAGGATGTGAGGGAGAGAGCGGGACTTGCCCTGCTGCCACCACCCCAAGGTAGTATCCATTTAGACACGACATGAGACTTTATCTGAAGGTCTTTGCCTATCTAAGTACATACTGCCACTATTAACAAGCAGTCAGTATCAGACATTGAAAATATTAGAAGAAGAAGATAACTATGCCTTGCCTTGCTGTATTCTCAGAAGTAGCCTGTTGCCTAGATGTTTTCTACACAGGTCTTCAGTAGAACAAAGTAACTGAGCCCATTTTAAAGTCTGTCTGCTAATTAAGAAGGAAGTGAAAATTTGCCTGCTAGGAATGAACATTTTTGAAACTGTAGGGATACACATATTTCTAGCAGTCCTGACAGCTGGGAGTTTTCATCCACTGATGCTTGTTGTGCTTAATTCTGAAGAGTCAAGGCTGAAAGTAGGCTAATACTGTCCGAAATGGCTGTAATGCTGCTGATATTGATGCCATGTGAAATAATGGGAACGTCTCTGTGAGATCCAGCTGATAATGAATTAAAAGCTAGGAATATTTATAATGCCACTCAATATAAATTTATGTAAAACAGATTTGGCCAGACATGTTTGAGAAAGTTGGGTTTTTGTACAGATCCAAAAAAATCTTCTTGATGACAAGAGAGTAATCCAGTTAAGGTTGTCTGAGGTAGTCCCTAACATCTTTATCTTTTTGACCACAGCTGAAGAGTGAGTCGATAATTTGAGAGTTCTGCAGTAACTTCTTCATGACAGTTACTAATTTAGAATCTATATGTTGTTAAGGCCAGCTTTGCCCAGGTGTGCTACTTGCATGCATCAGCATTGAAGCCAAGCGCAGTGTTATGGCTTGGCTACCCGATATCCATTTGTAGCTCTTTTCAGCCCTTTTTAGTTTTTAAACCAAATCTCTTAAAAATTTTACCCGATCATCCAACGTCATCAGCTTTCCTTCATTCTCACCTTATTCTCACCTCATTTTCAGGTCATGTATGAATATGTTGGACGGTGTGAATCCCATCACAAATCCCTCTAGCATTGTCATGTGCTTCATAATTTTTAACCCCGCTGCAAAAGAGAATTTTCCCTTTTATCCTATAAGAGCTTAGCTTCTGGAGCCACCTTTGGGAAGAGGCCATGTCAAAAGCTTGTTAGAAACTCAGATACACATTCCCAGCAGGGTCATCCATGTCCACGCTCTAGCTGGTTCCTGCAGAGGAGTCAATGGATTGATGCCCTACTCATAACCTTTACACACTGCAATTTTCTAAAAGCTCCTGGGAATCCTCAAAAAAAAAAAAAAATCACATTTAGCACCCGCTATTCCTTTATTACAAAAGCTGATCTAAACAGTAGGCCACATGCCAAAATGACTAGGTTGGCAGTTTGAAAGACTGACGTTCATTTAAAATGCTAAAGAGTGCATGTGTTGGCCAAGGCAATTGCTCACCATTCATCTGCCCTGTTTGCTCCAAATCTTTTCTGCTGATGCTTCAATTTGAGGAAGTTTCTTGCACATGATTTCTGTTTGCAGTAACACAGCTGGGGAGCTCCCCGAGCTCCTCACAGCTGAATGGTGACGGCAAGTCCTGATCTAGCTTTTCTGCTCTAACCCTGTTATCTTTAGATGCGTGCTTTAAACCTCAGTTATCGTTGGCCCTACAGATGCTCTGGAAAGCTTTCTACTTCTGCTGCCTTTGAAAAAGGTGTCACTGTTGACCTTTAGCTAGTTGTTCCTCCAAATCTCTGCCTACCATATTAGGGAGGCAGAGATCTTACATATAATTCCTTAATTCTATGTATTCTTCTCCTTTTGAGGCTAAAGGCACTGTAGCAGTAGTTTTCCTTTGCCGTTTTTCGGGGGCTGCTGAATTTTAGTACCCAGTGGCTGCTTTCAGAGTGACTTTTCAGCCGAAACTTCTGAAATCCCCTTTGCAGTGCCTCAAGTTTTTTTTTTTTTTTTTTTTTTTCCTCCTGCGCATTCTCCAAATGCTTGCTTTAAGGAGGAGATTTCAACATTATCAAAACAGTCTTGACATTCGCTTAGGCGCAGAAGAACAACTCCGGTAAGGTCTGCAGTTTACAAGTTCACAAGGATAAATGTCTGGAAATGAACACAAATGCAATCTCTCTTCTGAATAGTTACTTTTTATAGTGTTTTAAACAGTGTAATTGCAGAAAATTGGCAAGCTATGAGGCTTGGGGAGAAAGCTATTTGGCTTTTTTGTTGGCATAGGAATTACCAAGGGTACGTGATTATTCACAGAATATTTACATTGAATTTACATTGCAGCTTATCTGCATTGCTTCCCGTCAATCAAATTGGGCCCTAAACAAGTTTTGCACAAAGATCATTGAATAAAAATGAAAAAAGTCACAATACAAATTAAAAGCAACTACTGAAAACTTTCAGATCTCAATAAATGAACTATAAAAGCTTTCAACTCTTTTTCCATTAAATAAGCTTCTTCTGAGTCCCCATTTGAATATATGTAGCAAAATTACCTTTAATAAGCATGCAAGCTCCTGTCAGAAGGAGGCAACAAAAATATGCACCTGGTAAAAATTCAGAATGATAAAAATAGATATTAAGGATTATATTCTCCCTGGCCAAAATCACAGAGGCCGGTAATATACATAGTGTATGATGTTGCATAAGGCATGTTAGGGAATAATTGTGGAGAATTCAGTAAGCATTGTGGTTATTGCTGAGGTTCTCACCATTTCTTATCTCACTCGGATTTCTTTCTTTCTTTTAGAGTGTGCATATTTGCAGAACACAGTTTGTTTCTCATTAAAGGCCTAATTCAGCAAATTCATAATAATTTCAAGAGCAGGCCAAATTTCAGTCATACCTAGCCGTAAGTGCATAGCTTGTCCTGCTGAAATCAGGACTGCTCAGCCTACTTACTCATTCTCTTAATGTTTAGATGTGCTTACATGCTTCATTGGATTGTGCCCGGTTTGCTCAGCATTTTGCAGACTCAGAACCTTAGTGAGTAAATATCTACTGCGAAGACATTTGGAAGATGAATATTATAGCCAGGTAAATGTGTATTGGATCATCACATGCCATTTAATGTTAGTATAGAAGTACTTGTGGCAAGAAGTTTTAGAGTACAGCCAGGAAGAACTTACACCTTTAATGAGATTTGGTAATTTGTTGGATCTGGCTTTTGCAGCACTTTAAGAAATGTGAAGTCTTCTCATTATTTAATAAGAAGTTCAAGCTCCAACGCATTTATCATGGGAGAAATATATACCTGGAATTGTTTCAGCCTGCTTGGCTGTATCAGCTGAATCGTTTGGATTGATGGAAGTGGGATGTAAAATGTCTTCCCTATAGCCTAGGAAAGTAGCTGCTTCTTTAGCATGAGGTTCCTCCCTTTTTCGTCTTTGGTCTTCAAAGCTAGGCAGATGCAGAAACCCAGCTTGGTTGTGAGGCTTATAGTGAAGCGAGCGCCCCAGGCTTCTCTCCGTCACATCAGCCATGATCTGTCTGGCCAAAATTTAGCGTAAGTTGTCCGAAGATTTATTTAAGTGTGCTTTTCAGCTTGGTGGCCACTTTCACTTTTGTCCTTAATCCTTCACACTCCCTCTTTGAAGCTGCTGTGCTGAGGACCTCATGCCAAGTGCAAATAAGCCAGTCCAATGTTGATTTTTGTTATATGCCTCTGAGCTCGTTCGCTCACTCTTTTGTCTTTTTTTCTTAGCAGTAGAGCTCACCACTGGCTCTTAAAAACATTAAAAAAACTCCCAAACAGCAGTAGTGATATTTAGTTAGCTCTAATGTAGATGAGCAAACTTCATAGGATAGGCAGTCTTCATTGCGTTCTTAACCTCAATTACTGCTTGCCTTTGGGATCCAACTTAAGTGATATGTGAATTATTAAAAATTGCTTTTGGCTAGGGATGGGAGAAATTTTAAAATAATTAATAAATGATATTAGAAGAAGAAAAAGCATTCTTTAATATTCAGTTTTAAGCATGATTTCTGATCACTAAAATGCTCCTCTAACTTCTGTAGAGTAGAGTTGCTGGCTACAACTGTTGATTTTAAGTTAGTGGCATTTTTCATCAAAGTCAAAATGATCTCTAATGATGATTCTACCTATCAACAAGTGATTTTTATTTGATATATGTATTAATCAGGAGCCACTGAAGATGTGTGCCCCTTTCAGACTTCAGTAATGCATTGGAAACTGTCCCTTTGCAGCATGTCTTGAAAACCCGCAAGTTTATCTAATGAAATACACAGTGTTATTTTCTCTGTATATATGTATTTAACAGCTTGGAAAATAGCTTCTCATGAAATATATTAAGTACTCTATCATTTAAAGAATATGAATGTCTACTTCTGTTCAGATAAAATGTTCTCACCAGCTAGATCAAATGGCTAGAGGAGCGAGATTTGAAAGCTCAAGGCAAGCATTAATAATTTTTGCATGCACTGATGCAATGAATTTGAGTGCTCTCCTCAAGGAAGGCTGGTGGTTCATGATTCATGCAGCGATAGTGCCCTTTGTGTCGCAGGAATAAAACAGTGGCCTCAGGGTTACGTTTGTCATTTGTGTGCTCCTAGAGGGAGAGGGAAGTTAGCTCAGTCGTTCCAGGGAGCTTGATGGCCTAGTGGAAGCAAATTGAGCAAAGAGAGAGAAATGCATTTTTGTGCATGTCAGTTTGGCTGGAGAATCTGAGGTTGGGACTTTCTTTTCAAGCTTGCGTGGCAGGTGGATAGTGCAAAGCAGAAAACCCAGTCTCCTTGACTCCAGGAGCTATAGCAACAAATGATTCTGTAAATTCTTTGAAAACACCCCTATGTCCTGCAGAGCTCCTCTTGGCCGCCAGCATGGAGAGCAATGCTAGAAGCTTCTCACCATTACCGTTGAGGCGCAGTCTGTTGTACAGTCTGTTTCTAATGATGGAAGCTATGGGCTTTTTGCTATGTTCAGCACACTGAGGACAGCAATAAAAGACTTTCTGGAGAGGAAGCAGCTTGCTAATTGCTTGCACGGTTCTCTTCCAGCAGTTGGACCAAAGCTACCATCTCTTTTTGCACCAGCCAGCAAACAGCCAAGCACACAGTGCTAATTTTTGATCGCCTTTGGTCTGTCTGGATCTCCAGCGACAAAGGAAAAGGGTGTGCAGTCTGCTTCTGATTTCCTGGCCATTGGGTTGCATGCGCAGCGCTGCTGTGCTTGGGAGAAGGAGGAGGAGAGCTGTGCTGCAGACTCCTCTCCACCCCCTGGTTCTCGGAGGCCACTGCTCATACAGGGGAGTGTGAGATGGACACAAGCGCAGAGGGCTAGGGAAATCTTTTTGGAATTTGGATAATAAAAATTTGGATTCAGGAGGGTTTTGTAACAGTTTTGTAAAACATTCTGGTCTGAAGGAAGGCTGAGCTTGCAGTCCCTGCAGTTGGCTTTGGCTAGAATTAGATGTTTATCAGCAAGGTAATGGTTTGTGTAATAATTATATCCCAAAATATTAACGTTGATACAGAATAAAATTTAATACAGACTTCTGGATATGGTTGCTTGTTAAACCTTGTTAAAGTAAATGTACTATCAAAATAGATAAAAGAATTTTATGAATCTTGCTGGAAACAACAGTATATTTCAGCAGCCATATCTTCTTGTAGCAAAAATGTCCGTTGTTTTGCTTTAGACTTCTTTAAGTGGCTGGTTGTGTATTTTACCTTTGCCAGCTGTTCCACTTTGCCGAGCTAAAGCCAGTTATAGACTAACCTGAAACTTAATGTCTGTCCTTCCCATAGAAGCGAGGTTGCTCTTACGTTTCTCATTATGATAAGTGTACCAATGTTTGCTGTTTAATTAATGACAGTTATTAGTGGCTTAATAATATTTTAGACTATGGTATGAGTTGCTCACGGTGTTTGCTGCTCTCATTTTGCCTGACTTCATGCATTCGTGCGTGGGCACAATTATTGTCCTGGCATGGGAAGATGAGGTCAGATGTCCTGGGCCAGACCGAACCTACTGAGAGCCCCCTCACCAAGGATGGCCAGCAGCAGAGGCTAAATGAAGAACAGAATAGGGCCAACATATATGGTAATTCCTCTACATACCCTCCTAGGCTTCAAGAAGTGTCATTTTAAGGATTTTCCAAAGAGAAGGCTTCATACTTAATAGCCTTCAATATGTTTCTCTTCCATGAAACCTTTGTAATCATCCCTTGAGGGATGATACATAGACTTTTAGTGTCCACAGCATCCTGAATGTACCTTAAATACAAACCGATCAGCATGCTGTCTTGTGTATTTTGAACCTTTCTTTTACTATTTTCTTTTAACCCTCCTAAGTTTGCAGAATCCCAGAAGGGCTCAGGTTGATGGGACCTCTGGAGGTCTCCAGTCCAACATCCTGCTCGAAAGGTTGCTCCCGAGACGGAAGAGGCAAGCAAAGAGTTGATAAATTTTCACTCACTGCCTTGCCATCCTCCTGTACCTACATGCTTTCCACAGTCATCTCTTTTCCTTACGGAAGCCAGGTAGGTGCACAAAGGAGCACGTGCACCCACACGCCTATGGAGAGATGTCATCCCTGCCCATAATCTTGGAGAGAAAAGCTTGGAGGAGGCAACAGCAGATCCAGTTACTTGGCCTGCATTTCTCTCAAAGCACTCTCCCTTCACTTTGAGAGCCAAGAGGTTCTCACATACCTGCTCCGTGACTGTTTTATGAGATATTTATTAGCGTACAGATGCGGAGATTACTAATAGCTAGTTACGTTAGCTTGTAGTGTTATTGTATTCTTTTTCCCAGCCGAAAACTGTCGTTCGCGTGCTCTTTTTGTGGCTCAGCACTTAACAGCTTGAATGTGTCAGCATTAATGAGGGGGAGAAAGAAGCTGTAGTGACTGCAAGTGCAGGGAAAAAGATATAAAAGAAGAGATAATATTTGAGTCATAGCTCAAAGTCATAGCTCAGATGAGGAATTAGAGCAATGTTTTCTTGCCGTATGATTCAGTTACTTCTCAATGCCCGTCTTTGTGGGTGCGTGTTGAGTCTTCAGCACTTCTTCATGAAAATATCCGAGATGCCATCTGAATGGCGTGTCACTGGGTGTACTCTGTGCTTATCTGCTTCCCTTCCCACCATCGCAACAAAAATAAGAATTTTTCTGGACCTCCTACCATCATAAAAATACTAATTTTTCCAGACTCAGTCTGCAACTTGCCCTGTGGGGTGGGAGCTGAAAGGGTGGGTGGGAGGCAGTGTCTCCACACCCTGGGTCTCTAGGAGGTTAGAAGAAGCATATGGAGTGGGAAAACCCCGGGAGAAGTCCGGAGCGTGAATGAAAACGGAAACTTGGTTGAGATTACTTTTTCAGAGGCAATCAAAGGTGACCAACAGAGAGAACGGCAAATTTTAAGCCTTTTATATATGATTTTTTGACATCCATACAACACCTTTATAACAGCAAATGCTGTTAAAAAATAAAAAAGGGTAAATAGAAGTCATAGTTGATAGGACAAGTTTCTGAAAAACGTGTATTTGCTGCAAATATTTAATGCAAGCAAAGGTCTTTAGCCTTTGTGCTATAGAGTTTGCACAAAACATAGGAATTCACATGTTTTGATGCAGCAAAGCAAAGGCTTTCGATTCTTGTTAGCTGAGACAGCAGGGAGCTGCTCTGAGATGTAACCAGTCCATTGAAAACGTTGCTGTTGTGAAATATGGAAATGTTTAAGAAAATACGGAAATACTGTAAAATTCCGTGTGTGAACTGACTCTTCGTTAGCCCTCTCCCCAAACACAGCAGCTTCCGTTTCATTGAGGTTGCCCGCACACCGGGAATTTAACTTTGTGCTCTTTGGAGCATATTGTTATTCCAACTCATATTTAGAAGCTGAGCATTATTAGCAGCTAGCAGTAATGGAGACTTGAGATTTTTGTCCTAATTTAAGAATTATGTGGAGGATTTTGCTAAAATAGCTATCTGCAAATGATGCAAACTAACCCAAAGAGCTTCATTTGCTGATACCATACCAGGAGGAATTCATATTCCTTTGAGCTGACTGATGTTTGGGTGACTCATGTCAGAAACTCGTGTGTGAACTGTAATTTAAATGGTCTTTTTTCACTAGGAATCAAATATCTCAATTAAAAAAGGAAAGGACCTACCTGGAGCCTTCTGCTATATCTCTGTCTGTTGTAATTTAGGAATGAGAGAAGTGTAAAGATCCCAAATGTTGGGAATATTTCCATTTTTATAATGTTCTTCCAAGGCCCTTGCTAGATACTGAATTACAGGGCTTAGCTATTGCACTTGGTATGACACTTTTCAGAGGATAATTTATTCCATCACTTAATATTATAGTCTGCCTACGTGTAGCAATGCAAAAAAAATCATCATTCCCTTATGTGTGTGTCCTAGAATAAGATTGTTATCAGTTTAATTTGTTCTACTAATAGCACTGAGTAACACAAAGTAATTCTTTGCATTCTTCTTCTTTTATATGGACAACCCCATTTATGGGTTTTTCTTTGTATTTATATTTTGCATCAGTATAACAGCATGTGTTTTAAGTATTAATAATAAAAGCCCAGTGCAAAGCTACGATGCTCGTAAGAAAAATAAATGCTACGTGCATGTGCTTGATCTGTGCATAAAAAGTAACAATATGTGACAAAAATCCTATGAAACACACAGCTGTGAAATAGCTCGAAAATGTAGCAGTGTCACCCTCCTTCTACAAAATTTGGAGCCAAACCTACTATGGACATTGCTATGCAAATCTTAACTTTCTGGTGCGTCCCAGGAGCAACAAGATTAAAAGGGAAGATACAGAGAAACATGAACAGGACCTTGGGGATTGCATTAGTTCCTGCAGAAAACTCTATATACTGGTGCCGTGAAGAGTTCTTATGCAGGTAGTACAGTGATTTTTCAGTACTTGTTAGATGAAGAAAAAAAAATCTATACTCCTAATTTCACAAACTTTTGCAGCTTTAATTAAAAGCTTTTTTTTTTTAATTAATAAAAGCATCTTGTCAAAAAAGTGTCCACTGCCAATTAGTCATACCTGTTGCAGGCATAGATGGCACTTGCTCAACTCTTATTGTTATTATTCATGAATAAAAGCATCCCGCAGTGCAGCATTATAAGTGAAGGCGTCTGGCTGCGTAAATGGATTTCCACATGGCTTCATGCTGCTCTGTCCGGTTGAATGAGCTTTATAGGAAGTTGTCTGTACTCGCTACTTTTTGCGTTAAAAGTGCCCAAATAGCACCTAGAGCTGGGGGGAGGAGAGAGAGAATAAAAAGGCAGTAAAATAATGATTTAATGCTATTTAGAAAGTATCTTGAAACTTTTTATGTGTGATTAACTCTTAAAAATAAGATACAAATAAAATAAGAAATAAAAATTTTTGCTCCAAGGCATAATTATTGCTTATGAAGCCCTTTGGCTATTTTTTTCTTCGGTATTTTTCTTTTTTTTTTTAGAAAAGGCCTTGCCTGTGCACTTATTATTTTTATTATTTTAACAAGCAGGCATTATCTGCTGGCCGTAAAGCAGTATTTTCTTGCAAACAGACTCTGAGCTCCCTGGTGCGTTTTCCAATCGTTTTCCAAGTGCTCAACCCTATTACAGTTTTCAGGCGCGTGTCCCTCCGGAATACCGCCTGCACGCCTGAATCATTTATTTAATCTTTTGCTCACGAAGAATGCTCAAACTAATGTGGAATAGGGGCGGTTTGTCCTAAAAATGAATCCCAGGTCCTGCCCCGTTGGGTTTTATTTGCACTTACTGTTTCTTACTCATAAGAAACAAGATTTCTCTTTAATGTTTTTTATTCACGGCATGCCAAAGAGATGATACCTATCTGGCTGAATCTCACGGTCTATGAGAAATTTGGGGTGTTTTCTCCTTTTTTCCCCTCTTCTAATAATTCCAGGCATTTTGCTTCAAGACCTTCTCAGAAGTTCACCGGCAGCAAGGAGTTCTCTGTGCTGCTTTAAAAAGTTGTTTGAGCAACCAGATTTTAAGCTTCTGCCCCACATTAGATGCTCCTTGGGTGTCTCTTAGTCTTTCCAATACATACCGCTTCCCATTAAACTTAAAACACTACTTGAAAGCTTTTTCATGGGTTTCAAATCATTCTGAATAGATTCCTTATAAACTGCTTTAAGGAGCTATTTCAGCTTCCATCTTTCGTATGAACATTTAATCCCATCTTAGATACAATTTCTTAAATACTCCATGAGGTTTTTGTTGTACAAGGGAAGTTTAATTAAAAGCCTAGAAAAACTTCTGTATGGTAGAAATTTAAAAAGACTAGAACTATATTTATACAAAGGAGATGACTAAGAGATGGCATAATAAGGATTCTGTAAAGTGCCGGTTTGTTTAAAGACGGTGTATTAGGATATCTTCATTTTTCATAATAGAAATTATATGGACATGCTTTGAAATTCAAAGATACAATATGACTTGCATAATACAGAATTAATCCTTGTCGCAAGGTCTTATTAAGACCAAGAAGTTACGGGTCTTCAAAAGAGGACTGAGATATTTTGAGGAGGACACAGGAACATCTCTAGTTATGTTAGATAAAAACAAACGATGGCACATGCACTCAGCCAAAAACTATGAATCTTAAATTAATAAAATGTCCATGATGGGTTTATTGTAGGAAAAAATCATTAGGAGGCATCTTGTTCTTCTCCTTGAAGCGTTGCATAGAGGTGTTTTGAGGGAAGAAGTCTGGATGGTACCGTTCACTGTTCTGGCCAAGAAAGTCCTGGGCTCGTACGTACTATGTAATAAGGATTATTGTACTCAGCACAGGCCGATAGATCTTGTCAGATCTTAAGTATAAGGGTTTCCCAAGTTGTAAGCTGCATGATGAACGAGTAAGAACGAAATCCTTTCCGGTGAAGTCAATGAATGCTTGGCTTTAAGCTTTACAAGAGCCTCAGGGCTTCTGCGAGTCGGTCGTGCTTGAGTTATCAGTTCTTTATACATAGTCCTCTGATGCTGGATTTTCAGAAGCTAGGAAGGACCACCCGTAATTAAATATATACATACATGCATACATACATATATATATACACACATACATATATATATATAAAATCAACTAATTAAACATCAACTGCATTATTTTCTTTGCTATTTTACTGTTAAAGACGGGCTGGAACTGTCACTGTAAGGTCCACTGAGTCATTTCTATGCAACTACTACAGTACTTCTATATATGTGTCCTTTAGCAGAGGACACAATGTACAGCTGTGCAGTTAATAGGCTTCAGCTGGGTTTTCTGAAAGCTCGTTAGGAAACTTCGTATCTTCCATGTATTCTCTCTGTTACATGAAAAAAAAAATCATTTGTTTTAATACGTTTCTTGAGAGTTGCTGTATCTTCCCCCTTTGACTTACAGCAATGCCATTAGGGATCAGTTCAAAGTTCTGCTTGCTTTATATATGTATGTATGTGTGTGTGTGTGTGTATATATATATATATGTATGTATGTATATATATCAATTAGGTTTAGTTCCTAACCATTTTTATCTGTTCTTTTTGTAGTCGTATCTACTTTTTTCCAGGCTTATTTCATTCCCGTGAAAAATGTGTGCCGCTTTCTAGAATATCCTGCGTCTCCATGGTTTATTATAGAGAAAGCAAAACTATCTCAAGCAACTTTGATGGAATCAGGTCCGTCCTGCTGTGCTACCGTCTCACGTAATACGAATGTGTCCAGCATCACTGAGGCCGGTGCTTAAATAAGGGCAAAACACTTCTTTAAAAAGCAATGCGGTTCTGGTACTTGCCCGTTATTCTATTTGCTCATGTTTTAGCACTTTGGTGATACAAATCCACAGTTTTGAAATTGCAAAATGTGGTTCAGGACCAGCTTGTACTTTAGAGGTGTAAACAGTACATAGTTTTGGGAAGAGGAAGGGTTAATCTTTTGTGTAAACTGCTGATTATTTGATCTGTATCTACAATACATGCAAGTAAGCATCCAAAAATCATCTGCCAGGAGACCTGAAAGAGGAATTAGAGCTGATGCTCACAGGCTGGCTGAGGAGCAGTGTCTTCCTCTGAGCTTTATAAGGACTTTTTAGCTCTCTTCGAGTGACAAATATCCCAGATACGGGATGCATCATCCCTGCTGTGAATGGTATTCCTGCACTGTGTGTGTCGTATTCTTGAGCTTCTGCATGTTTCCCACTGCAATTAAAAATACCAACTGAAAGAGCATATTGTACATCCCATATCTGTCGGTATCAGATCTCCAGTTCTGCCAGGTAGCAGCTTGATTAACTGTTTTAGCGGAAACCTGCTGTAAAAATTCATCCCGAGGCAGAAAAATTTCAGACCAAACTGAGGGAGTGTGTGTGGGGGGGAGTGTATTGCAAATATTAATATTCCTATAACCGCTTAAAACTCTAGAAGCGACTGGGGAGATACATCAGTAAGCCAACTCACCACTCTCCAGGTTTTAAACTAGCAGCTACTTGTACAAGTAAGTTAGCAGACTTACCACAACTGCTTTTTAAAGATGCGTATTTTTATTTCATTATGCATCTAAAAATATGCATCTATTTAAAGATGTGTATTTTTAATATGTTTTGTAATATGCAGAATCTGTAAAATCATCCTGTACTCCATCGTTAGGACCACTTTAGGCCTGTTACAAGTCTTTGCTGGGCTTTTTTTGTTGCTTTTCTTAATGTATATGTTTTTCTCTTAATTCCTATGCCTCTGTCTATGAGTGAGGAAAAGCTAAAGCTCTGCCCCAGGAATGCAAAAAAAGTGAAAAGTCAGCAGCTTCTGCAGATCTTTTTTCATTTTGAAGGTTGCTGCTTGATTTTAAATGGTACCACAAATGACAAAGAAACTATCTTAGTATAGCACATGTCTATAAATCATGATAGGTATTGGCTGCCCAGGAAAAAAAAAATCATATCTTTGTTTTCCGCTGTCTCTGCTTGAACGCTGCAGATGTAAAGTGACTCCTTTGCTCTTACAATAGGAGGTGGCAAAATACTGCTATGGCCTTAAGTGAAAGGAAGGCTTGAAAAAGGGATGGGATCAGGATGAAATGCAGACGTCCCGGAACAGGGAAATGGCTTTTCGCCTGCTCCAGCTGTTGCATGCGGCGTCTCCTCCTTGCTCCGCGCCGTATCCGGAAAAGGAGCCTGCTGGCGGTTCGCTCATGATTCAGGATGTACCTGGAGGGGTAGAATAATTCAGCGTGGCCTTTCTGTTTATTTAAATATGCACATACACTTTCCATGCTTATTTTATAAAATATAAACTCTGAAACATGAGGAACAGGGACTGAACGTGTTCTCACTGGAAGTGATTTTTTTTTGCAGTAAGCCCCTGGAGAACTGAACAGATACGGCACGCTGCTTAAGTTGATGGGAAAATTTGACTTCTAGTTGCTGCCAGAAAGACCCTGAGGCCACCAAGGTGCCACTATTTATTTTGCCTGAGGGTTTCCTAGGCAAATAAGCAAGCAGTCACTTGAATAAAATGGGCTAAAAGCAAAAGTGAGGTCATGAATTCTGCCTGCTGTGCAAGGCACTGAAAAGCTTCGGGTCCAATAAGGCATTCAGCTAGTGCCTAAGCTGGGAATGATTCGCTCCGTGAGCCTTGAAAAGCTGCAAAAAGCTTCACTGAGCAAACGAAAACTTGGAAAGCTGCTTAAATATTGCAGTAGTCCAGGTTTTTAGTTTCATTTTGAGACAACGCACCAATTTGAGCAGTCATGTCCTTGTAGCTGGCATGCAACAGGCTGCGGGTCTCCTAAAGCAAGAAGACTTTGCCTGGGGGAGGTTGGACTTCTCAACAGTAGTTCATTAATGCTTGGGCTCCCATCAGGGCATGGGCACGCATCTTGGCACAGGCTCTGCTGCTCTGCTATATAAACTCTTTGATTGATAAAACCTATGCTCGAGTCAAGTGTCGTACATGGTTGCATTAATCTCTGCAAAATTGCCCTTCCTTGGGCAAGAAGGAAGCTATCAGAGGGGATCTGTGCTGTTGAGTCCTCTGGGCTTGTGCTTCTGCACTGGGGTGATGAAGTTTGTGCACTTCTTTTTTTTCTACTCTTTAGTTTTGACCCGTGAAATCCTGGTTCCTTTGCTCTGATTCTCAGTCACCTTTCCCAAAGTCTTTGCAACCCAAAGCTTTCATCTGGGGTTGAAGATTCAAATGTCTGTTTCTCAAAGGAAATCTTGCATTGGAAACCATGTTTTGGCTGAGGTTAATCTAAAACCTCTGCTCTTGAACCGTGTTTTTCTAATTATCCGTAGTCTTTGTTCAGAGCTTGCGCTCGAATCCTCGTTTTGATAGGTTTGCTCATCTCTAATACGCAATTAGTCATACCCTGAAATTACAGCGGGCTGCAGAGCGTTGTGCAATACCCTCATTTGTAGGACTGCAGCTTCTTAAAAACGCAAGCGCGATACCATCGGATCAATACGTCAGTGGCTCCGGCTGTATCTGTGGTCGCGTTTCTGCGAAACCGTTAACGGCGCCGAAACCTGCGTTGGCAGATGGGGTTTGGCAATCCGAGGACCCCGCTGCTTGCAGTGCTCGTCTCTGCCTCGCCGCCGGCCTCGAAATACGAGCGGGTAAGAGGGTGAAAGGAAACGGTAACTGGAACGTTGTCCTTTGGAAAGGTGCAAAAAAGGCCCGTGAACTTGGCCCAACCTCCAGGTCAACGGATGTTTGCAAGGATGAACCCAAACAGGCAAAAAAAAAAAAAAAAAAAGCATGATCTCTACCTGCATAAGCTGTATTTTATTCATTATTTTCACGTTCTCTCTATCAACAGCAGCAAATGCAGGATAAGGAGGCTTTCTTTCTCATTTTCCCCCCCTCCCAACCCAGCTGAATAATATTTGTCTCTTCTTCTGAGAAGAAGAAGGCATTAAAAGTCAATTAGAAAGCTTATTTTGCAAGGATAGTAACAGAAAAATAGAGATAGTATTCATATTATCTGTCCCTTCCGAAAATACATCATACTTCCCTATCGGTTTGATTTTAAAACTAAAAGCAGTTCTCAGAAATAACCTGGAGCAGCTCCTCATGCTTCCGTTTTGAAATGTAGAGGAGACTTCAGATGATCTAGTACACTACTTCATTTAGTTCTGCAAGGCAATTTTAAGAAGAAAAAATTGCATTTGCACTTCCAAGGTTTTGCTTCTTGCGAACGTTGTTACGGATAAAAAAAACCTCATTAATCAGAGCATTTGTGAGCTAAAGGAGTAGCAAGTAAAAGCAAAGTAACTTTATGAGTTTTATTCATTTTTTTCCTCATTTCTGTTTTCTGTAGAGAAATTTATTGCAATTACTCGCTGGAAAAACCACGCGATTTCTGTAGTCTTTAGAGCAGTTTTGTTTACTTAAACTGTTTCTCTAAGGAGGAACCCCACTAGAAACATTATGTATGAAAACATTCATAATTAATGGAAATGTCTAAGCCATATCTGAGTTGATATTCTGGAACCTTTTGGATTCGGTGCTTTCAATCCACAGGATACTGTTTGCTTCTCTTTGCGCTGTAATTTATGCAATGTTGATCTGCTCGATTTGTTTTTCCGTACTTACGATGCCCTCACTTTTTAAATATATATTCTAGTATTTGGTGCAGCAGAGACTTGAAAACCAAAGTTGGGGGAAAAAAAAGAAATGGTTCAAACCCTCAGAAATCACTGCACGTTCAATTTTTAGGGTATAACGGGATTTGGTTCTTGAAAACCTCCCGAGGGCCACGAGAACTGCCTGCCTTGACTTCTTCGCATCTTGGTGGGCATGGTGGTTCTTGGGCAATATATCCAAAGCCCCCGCGCCATAGCTAAAACTTGGGCTAAAATTCGATACCTGTTTTGGATCGTTTCCGCCCACACTTAGTCCGTTCCTCCGCCTGGGGAAATTTTCGTCAAGGTTTTGAGGTGTGCACCCATTTTCCTGCTTTCTCCTGACGACTCTGCAGTTTGCAACGGGTTTTTCAAAATTTGAAATTTGCTAATTACATTTTCCCCTTGTCTTCTTTCTTTTTCTTTCTTTTTTTTTCTTTTTTTTTCTTCTTTTTTTTTGTTTTTGTTTTTTCTCCAGCTCTCGTAAATGTGAAACTTTGGGCTATTGATCGGCAATGTTTTCAAACAATAATGATGAGGACAGGCCTTATCAAGCATACTGAGTATATGGAATTTTTAAAAAGGTAGGACACTTGTTTACTTTATAAAAAAATACTGTGAAACTCCCGTCCTGCAGCTTTGGCTTTTTTTGTGAGTGCCGTATTTGATTGCTTTCTTTTTGTCGCTTTTTATTTGCTGTTTAACCCTCTCTAAGCCATGTACCACAGGAAGGAGGTTGAACAGGAGTGGTTTTGCTGCTGCTCAGTCTCCTTCTCACTGCAAGTTGTTCTTTTGCAAAGAGAAACACATCCTAAAGGTTTCAAACCGCAGGCTGCATAGAAAAGAAAAAAAAAACGATTTTAATATGGGTCGTTCAAAGCTTCCCCTCTCATAGAAATGCCCGTCAAAAAATAGCACCTCCCTAGGGAAAAATCTGATTTATAAAGCAATCTAGAAGCAAGTCCATGGGAAGTGCATTTTTGTACTTGCACTCAGAGGCAAATGCAAGTTCCTAGTGAAACAAAAGCTGTAGTTTTTTGTAAGATACGGGCCGGATGACTAGCAAGAGACATGTGAAGTGAGGTCTCTCATTCCTGAAATCTGAGTTTCACCTCTCACATTTTGCTCAGTTTAGTGTCACCATCTCATATTACAATGAAGCTTCCGTACTGAAGCTATGTATAATATCCCGATATTCCCAAGTACACCGTGGCAGTGAAGAATCAGCCCTATTTCATGTTAGTAGACATAATATACAATATTGAATGCAGTGGTATTAATATTTAATTCCAAAGATGCTGATGCAAAACGCCGCAAAAGCAGGAGAAACAAAATACCATGAAGCAAAACACCCTGTCGCTCTGCTGAAAACGTTCAAAAACATCGTGCATCCAAATGTTAGCAAGCGTTGGCCTTCCTGCCCGTTGGTGAATTAACTGAGAAATGAATATAAGATCAGTCCCGGGGGCTTCTGGCTCTCGTTCAAAGCAGAAGCTATGCACCCGTTAAGCTCTTAAGCTTTGAGCTTTAATAGAGATTTTCCGGAAGATTGTCAAGATTAATTTGGATGCAAGTTGCCCAGAGCCTGCCCCGCTTTAATTTTAAGGGCAACGGTGTGAGAAAGAAATGGAGAATAGTTTTTCTCACCCTGTGTTTGAGCTTCTTGGTCACAGCCTGTTACGGTGTGTTGAGCAGTGTATAAATCGTCGTTCGAAATGCTAAAAGCAAGGAGATATCTTTTTATTTCAATTGTGCAGCTTCAGTTTGGGAAGATGTTTCCTCCTGGGCTGCAGTTGTAGTGCGGGCCAAGCTAGTTGCATGGTTTTCACTATAAAACAGCACTTTCCCCTTGTTCCCTCCAGTTTTTCCTCTGTACATCAGTAACTCTCATAAGTGCAATATAAATTCCATTTTTCATGTTAATTGACATACTAAATGCTCATTTTTATGGCTGCTTCCTTCCTCAGTGCTTTTAAAGGGGAAAAAAATGCATTAAATTTGAAATCAAGGGAGTGTATCAATTGCTGACCATCCTGTATTGTTTTTTTTCCCCTTATTAATAAGTAAATGAAAATGTTAAGAAATCAAACATGATAAAGTTTTCTTATAAAGACAAAAATGGAGCCTGTTCATAGAAAAGTCAGTGCAGTTGGAAAGCATTATTTTCTCCTTCAAGTGCTGTAAAAAAGTTGCACTTCATAACCTTGTGATGACAAGGTGACAAAAGTCACAAATATGTAACGGCTACCTTCTCAATAACTTTGTTTCACCTACCAACAAAATGTAATAGAAATGTAGCCTTAGGGGGTGAAATGCAAGTACTCATCTTTTCTCATTCATCTTGCTGAAAAGTAGTGGCAGTCTGATCCCGAGGATCACCTCGGTTCCACACATTCCTTGTAAGAGTTGGTACCCCTCTGGCCAGTATTTGTGGTCCGGCCAGATTTTTCCTTTGGAGGATCACGTTGATGACACAGGTCAGCTCTTGGTTTGTTAGCTACAGCCTTTCATGTCCAGAGAATACAAATCCCAGCACTTTCTTCGGCATACCACAAGGAAAACAGGAAAAGTTCGTTGTCTAGTTAAGAAGTCCAAGTCTACCCTCGCAATGGATACTGTGCCAGAAGGCTGCATCCTGGCTTGCTCCAAGGACTCTGCACCATTGCTTAGCATGGTTTCTTCTGATGGTGGCTCCTGGTGTTTTCTGTCCACCAAGGGTATGCTCAGATGCTCTTTAACCTCGATGGAGGAGGTTGGTAGGATTATCAACTTCAGCTAGGTGGATGACTGCTGGTGGTGTTTCTCCAGCCTGACAATCACGTGCCTTTCATGTGAGTCCCATTCGGAGATAAAACTGTTCTGAGCTCACCGAAAGACTTTCCATGCGCTAATTTAGAAAATAATGCCAGCTGTTTCCTTGACTTGAAAAGCGCAGGAGGAATTGGCCAAGGGGTTCTGGTACCCATTTAAGGCATCGCAGTCCGCATGAATGATGTACCTGTACATAGTTCACATCGGGCTAGAGAAACTGAGCTAAATCTCTTGATTTATACTACAGTATAAATCAACTGCAGTACATTGGAGCGTGGAGCAAGTGAACATCCTCTTTTTCACAGTATAAAACTCATTGTATTTTGGTTTCGTTCACTGTTATAATGATTTTTTTTCTCAAGCCTCTAATTAAAATTAATCTGTTTAAGCAAGATCAAAGTATTTTAGTCAAGGAGACAACTATTTATAAAAGGCTACATTTGTTCAGGAAATTAAAGACTCGAAAAAGCTTTAGCCTGTAGCAGGTGGAATTGTTTCCTGCTAAATCATAAAAGTTTTGTGGAGGAGTATGAATATCCACTCTCCAAAAAGACCAGACTGTCTTGGAAGAGTAAATACTTTTTTTTTTTTTTTTTTTTTAACAAAAACCTCCTAAATACTGCATAAAAAGATACCTAATATTCCGGTCCATTGTGTAAACTCTAATTCATCCAAGATCCTGGAACAGATTGAGAGAACGAAAGGTAAATATTCCGTGTAGCCTTAGAGGAAGGATCTAACTTTAGAATAGGAAGCTTAAAGGAAGTTATACACACACACAATCTTGAATTCTTATAAATAGAAGTCCTGTAGTACTACTAGAGAGCAAAAAAAGAAAATTAAGATATTTTGTTAGCCTAAACTTTAAGCTTAAACTTTATGTTAATGTTGCAAATTGTAGTTCTGTTGAAAAAAATATGTGGTTTTTTGGCCTTGAACATTCTGGCATAGTGCTCTGGCTTGATCTTTAGTCTAGTCTGCAGTTTTAGCTGAGGCCCGATTGGCTTAAGTAAGTGGGAGGTTTTGATCTGACGAACCGTGGCAGAAGTGAGTTGATTATATCTAAGAAACAAGAGTTTTTGCACTCATCTGTACAGGGAATTATAGCGGTAAACCACAGCTTTGACTGTGACAGCACATCCTGAAATCAGTCAGCGCATAGCAGAATGATTATTTTAAGGGAGAATGTTTTGTTTTTCACAAAAGTCATTTATCAATGACAGGAAAGCATATGTGTGTGTATATGTATATATATATATATGTGAAAAAAGTGAGGCTTTATTAAGTGACTGTATCTTTGAAAGATTGCCTGCAGTTTCACGTAAAATGTTTCCCAAAGGGCATCATAGTGTAAAATTACAGTGGATAAGAGTGGAAGCAAAGCTAAAGGAGTGAGGCAAAGCGAGGAGAGACTTTTGAAAAAGAGAGTGGAAAATTGATGCTGCGTTGGTGAAGTATGTGTCCTAAGATTGTTTCAGATGACTGAACCTGCAGAAAGGCCTTGACATAGAGAAAATAACTCTTGTGGAGCACTGAAACACAGACAAAGTAAATCAATTGGGTAGCAAAGAAAGAAGGAAAGGAAATTATTTATGTAGAGTAAATAAATGCATCTGCTCTTAATAGGACTTTATCTTATCCCGTATGTGGGAACAGCCATACTGGTGCAAGCTAGGAGCCCATCTAGTCCAGCATCTTTTTCATTCCTTCTCTCTTCAGCTAGTGCTCAGGGCCAAAATGAAGGAGACTGCCCCCACTAAGATGGGTGGACAGACCAAGATTTTGAAAGCCAAGAGAGCTATGTTGAAAAGTGTCCCCATGCACAAGATTAGGACATCACCCATCTTCAGGATACCCTAATCTTCTGAGGCTTCAATGATAGTCCAAAGAGTGTCCTTAGGAGGAACAAGCTTGACGGTCATGTCATGACCAGGTTGCCTCTGGCCTCAGAGACCACCATGAAGAAGAGTTACTCCACCTTGGTTTCACTGGTGTTTTCCAGGCCAGTAAACACCAGATTAAACATGCAGTCAGTAAATTGGACTAGAGATATGGTGGGAAGAAAGTTTATATCCAAGTTAAGATCTACTGGATGAAGCAAGCCTGGAAACACCCAAACAGCATCTATCAGGAGCTGTGTACAGATGAGATGATAATACTTAGAAATCAGCTCATCTTCCTCTACCATGCCCAAAACTGGCTATAAGAACATGCCCAGAAGAGAGTCAAAACAGGGTGAGCTAACAAATACATATTTTGCAGCTGAGCTAGCTTTCTGACTCCTGTCTCTGGAAAGCTCTGAATCCTTTTTTTTTTTTTTTTTTTTTTTTTCCCCACATGTGATATTTTTCAGCCCTCTATTTACTGTTAGTATGACTAAAGCATGGCGGATTGCATGCCACCCACAATTTTACTCAGCTTTGCAGAGCTGTCAAGTAGTATCTCACTTTCCCTCTTAAGATGCACGGGTTTTTGTATCGCTTTATGCTCTGTAAAATCGAACTGTTAAAGAGAGTTAAGAGTGAAAGACGGTGGCAATATTAACTAGAAATGGACCTGGGTGTAAGCAGCCAGACTCTTTGTCCCATCTCAAGAGGCTCTGGAGAGGGCACCTGGCGATGATGGGGTCTCTCTCAGAAGAAGCGTCTGTCTAATACGTTCTTGGCTGAGGTCTACGGCCACCCTGAGTCCCCGCTGAGTGTTAAAACTGTCCTTTTTTAATAATAGCTTGAAGTAAGTAAAATGATAGGCATGTGGGATTATCAGGCAGGCATAAAATCAACGTAGCATCAACACACTTAGTGGTTTAATGGTGTTAGAGGACTCCTCAGCACGAAGAATTCGCACTCATATGCAACAAATCAAGGACTTTTTATATGTAATATCCATTTCAGTTTTTGTGTATTAAGGGAAGATGGAAATACAACTTAGCCCTTGACTCTGCCAAGGTTTATGTGCATGCTAAACTTAATGTCCACTGAGTTACCTAGGGTTTATTGCAGCGGGGAAGGCTAAGCTGACTGAAGCACGTTTGCAAGACTGAAATTTAGTCTTATTTGTCTGCATTTGGGTTCAATAAATCATATGTCACAGCTAGCTTTGGTACAGATAAGCGTTTTAGAAACTCCATCACCAGCTTTGTATTTCTCTGCTAAGATTTCTCGATGCTACAGCTGCAAATTGGAGTACACGATGAGCCGCATCCGAGCCTGCAACTCGTACAGATGGCAAAGGATCGGTGTGTGTGTCGACAGGGCTCAGCTAATAGTCACCTTGGTTAAAATCAGGAGGGAGCAAGAGTAGTGTTGAGACGGGAGCTTGACTGAGGGGAACACGCCATGAGGAAGAGCACTAGTGAGTTAGGGTAGCAAGGGAGCAACGAGGGGAGCCTACACGAGTGCAAACAGGAGAATAAATAAGATGTCAGGAAGGAATCTAGGATTGGCAAAATGGAAGAAAGAAGTAAAAGGCCCTCATACGTCTTTGGGCAGGCACGGGAAGGATTTATGGGGAAGTTACATAGTGGGTTTTTTAATGCAGTGCTGAGCGTAAGGCTGCAGCTGGTGAAGATGCTCCATGCGCCCACAGGATCTCTCGGGAGATCCTCTGCCCCTCCAAAGCTCATGCATAAAATATGAAGACAGACTGAGGAGGGAGTGGGATATGCATTTGGTGCTATTTCAGGAGGCCAGCGGAGAAAGAGCTGTATGTCTGATTTGGAAATCATGCAAAAGCTTGTCTGGCTTGTCTGCTGGTTTCTGTTGCAGCGCTTGAAATTCAGCCCGTGCTTGGGACGCTTGAGGATACTGTGAAGGAAGTTTGCATTTGCAAGCGGCTGAGTGTAAGAGGGTGGCTTTCCCCGCGCCGTGGTGCACGGCCAGGCACTGAAGCAGAACTGAAATGATGCACCCAAGTATCAAACTGTCAATTTTGTTCTGCCCCCTTAACAGGAAAAATCCTCTCTCTGACTTTTATTTATTTATTTGTTTGTTTGTTTTGCTGGCGAGGAGGCCAAGTTAAGATTTTTCTAAAATAAATTTCTACTGAATGATTCTAGTAGCTGTAATCCGGCCTCCATAATCCCATGTGAATGTTGTTAATGCATGTAAAATAGCTGGTGTAGATTTTTTTAAGTAATAGAAGTTTAATAATAAAACTCTAATCTAAGGACAATCTTCACTGGAGGCAGTAGACCACAAGGAAGGGGGAGGAAAAGGAGGAACTATAATTTTCCCCTTGAAGCAAGGCAGGAGAATATGGGAGGAATAATTGCAACTTGTTGTGGGAATATTTCAAATACAGGAGCTTAAAATAACCTGTCCCACCAATGCCGGTAAAGTGATTGAATATAGCAGACCCCAGACCGCCCTGGTCTTGGCATCCACTGTAATCGATACTTGGATTAATGCAAACAGGGGTAAATCCATATCTCTGTTTAATATAGTGCTGCTTGCATCGCTCTTGGCGCACCGAAAGGGGAATAGCACTGAATCTGGATCAGCCACGTTGCAATTTTGCTTTTGCTACTGCTGTTGATGACAAAATCAGATTGTTTGTACACCAACATATCCGGGTGTTTGCTCTGTTGCCTGATTATAGATTCTGCATCTGCTGCTAGGAATACCGTTGACATGGATTGATTTTCGTTTTCCCATGTCGCTCTGCATATGCTTACCTTCAGTCAAAGCATTCGCACTTAAGAGTTGGGGGGATTTTTGCATTTCTGCAGATACTCGTTAAGCTTTAACAAGAGTGTAATAAAAGAAAAGGGTTTTTTTCTCCATTATTCTTGCTTTCAAGTGTGACAGTTTAATTTCTGATCTGCAAGTTGGCAGTAAAAAAGTAAGAAAAAGTCCACTCCTTCATCACCAGATGTTAAAATATAATTACAATGAAGCTTTGTAACCCTGCGCAGAAAGAAGGAAGGACAGGTCATGTATAAAGACATTGTCAAAGTAATAAAAAGAAAGTAAAAGAAAAGTTCATCTGAGTCAGAAGTCCTGCTTTGTAAGTTGGAAAACAGATTTTTTTTTTCAAAAGAAAAAGAAAAAAACAGTTGAAGACTTAAGAAATTTTATGATTCTGTTCATCCAAGATTCAGCCTTATTCCTTCATTCTATTACAAGCCTAACAGATGCTGCCAGAAAGACTAATGGAAGGTCTCGTTCTTTGCTTTAAGACTTAATGAAGTCAAAACGCTATCTAACAGCAAATCACAAGTGACTTTATGGCAGAGTTTTCTGGGAAGTAAATTTAAGGATAAGCTCTGCTTCTCTTTTTTTAAAAGGCATGAAGATATCCACTTTAGAAGGTAAGGAAAGCAAACTGGCCAAGGGCGTGGTGTCCGTACTGAAAGCAGACGTGGCTAAAACAGACTATTAAGAAAATAACTAAAGTGAAGCCACAGGCCACAGCTACCAATGAATTAGTCCAGTTTGTATGTTCAATTAATGAAAGATCTTTTCTGGATGTTGTTTTGTACACGTTATTTTTGGTGATACAAAGGCCAGAGCTCTGGGGGCTTCTGGTATTTCTGGAGTATTTGTGCCCCCTGCTGCAGACTGACCAAGAAAAGGGTCTTCAGGTGATCTGGCATGCAGGATTAGATCTTGGACTTCTGGACTTTTTCTCTTGGGTGGATTTTTAGTGTGGAGTTTTTTTGGTTACGTCCAAACAATTTTTTTTTAAGGTGAATGCTGCCTCTTTACTTGTGCCAGTTACTGTTTCTTCCCATGATGGGCACCACATTTTACCTTTGAAAACGTGTAGATTCTGGTCTCAGGTACAGATCAGCCAGTATGGAGTAGTTCTCTGGTAAATTGGATATTATTGTAGATTTGCACAGGTGCAAATGGGAACACGATCTGGTCCTGGATCATTCCAAGGGTTCTTCGAGGCCGTCAGGGTTGGCTACGTGTCTTCTTGCCTGTTTGGAGAGAGAAAACTCTCGCTAGTAGTTTTGTGTCAGGACCAAACCAGTTCTGTCTTGCTGCCTATTAGCTGCTGTCATGACTCAAGACACCTTCTGAACTTCAAAACAAACCAGACTGAGCAACAACTTACTCATTTGTGTTGTCTGTGTTAACTAAGCAATCGCGCTCTTTACAGTATGATGCGAAACTTAGGCATAGCTGCAGATTCGCTGAGGTGTTAGAGTTGGAGCTAATTTATTAACCTAACCAAGTTAACATTTTATATTCATGTAATGTTATGTGGGCATTGGTGTATATACCAGGAGATTTGTTTTTAATTGTTAGCTAAAATGTAGAAAAGCTTGGATAGATCACAGTTTGGCATTTATGCTACAAAGATGAAAAGAGATCAAAGTATTACCCTTAAGGCTATTTTACTCTGATCACGTTATATAGTGACCTAAAATAAGACTCTGCAAAAGTAGCAAGACTGTAGCCGATAGCTGCTTGCAGAAGCCTTGGATGGCTTCGGTGAGTTTTCCGTTACAAGTGATGAGTTGGTGACTCAGTTGATGACTTATTAGTTTGTTCTTTGATAAGTGCTATGTGGCAATAATCTTTGGGCCTTTGATCTATCAACTATTTAAAATGTCCAAGTAAGTTATTGATGCCGTAGTGGTGGCAGAATAGAGCTGAGCAGTAACACTAAGCACTGAAGTTGGATGAGTTGTGACCTGCAAAAGTTGAGACACTTTGGAGCTTTTTCATGTGTGGTTTATGCTTCGTTTCAAAAGGACCAGTGATGGAGCGGCACTTGTGACTTATAATGGATGGTTCGAGTAACCTTGCAAGAGACATTCTGCGTAGCTGTAGAGAGATGAGAAAAGGCATGCTATGATCTTGGAGACAGGAATATCTCTGATGTCACCATGGATATTTGCTATCCTTGATAACTGGCTGAATGAGGTGGAACACAGGCAGTTCAGCCCAACCTGAACACAAAACCACTTGTAAACTCCCAGAGATATACAACCATCCAGGGAAACCAAGCAGTCCCTGTATAGGATTCCCTACCAAAAGAATGGAGATGGCAGTCTAAAGGACATAGGTAAAACACAAAAAGAAGGTTAAAAAACAAAACAAAACTCCAAAACACCAAAAAAAACCCCACTTCCAAACCATGACAGCAGTAAGATGAAGTGAACTAATTTAAGAGGTGTTTAAGTCAACAGGCAGCTGCTGATGCAGATGGATGCATCAGATGATTCTGCCTTTTGGGAAATCTTGCAGATCCCTGAGGAGAGGTGATCATGATGAAGTGGGAACTATAGAAAAGCGAAGTATAGGCAAGTCATAAAAGCAGCAAGAGGATACGAGGAAAAATGCGTAGTTAATAGTGTTAAGGGCAATACAAGAGGGAAAAACTAACAGTCATTGTAAAATTGGTCCTACTGTAGGTTGTAGGTTGTAGAAATCACAGTGCTGTCTAAAGAAAAAAGAATGAACTCCAAATGGCACAAATCTTCAAGCAATATATCTGTTCTGTATGATGGAATTCAGCAGCTATTAGAATTAGTTATTTTTGAATCAACAAACCTTGATGGCTTGCATTGAAGAATTTGTAAAGAGTTGTTGGGGGACTTCTTTGGGTCATTAATTCTGTTTTTAATGAATTTTAAAACAGCCAGGAGGTTCCAGAGGGGGAAGAGAGTGTTGATGTCAGGCTAGCATTGAATAGATGAGATGATATTGATCTTGGACAGAATACGTAACAGCTGAAAGAGGATTCAGATCCTGAAAGAAAATGATAGGAATGTGAAAAAAATAGACTTGTGGGAAGTAGAAATTGGGAAATTATTTGGAGGTCTTTTATTGCGGAAACAAGTCTGGATGATAAATACAGAAATTCTGACGTAATCAGATACCTGTGAGAAACTTGATCTAATAAGCAACTGCGGAAAGCTAGGTAGGAAAAGCTCTGGAGGGTCTGGAGTTGGATCAGGAGCTGAAAATGAACCTATTGCAATGTTAGCTCCCCAAAATTTGAAGAAATCCTTGGATGGGATGTCAAAAAAATACATTAACATGAGCTCTTATGTGGTGCATGCTCTGCTCTTGCAAAATCTTGTGCTGTTCAGGTGTCCATAATTCAAGAGAGACAGGTAGATTAGATAAAGTTGACAGAAGAGCCATGGGAATGGGGTTGGAAAACATACCTTGTACTCGGGGGGGACACAAGGAGCTCAACGCATCTTCTCTAGCCTGGAGGAGATGACATAGTAACACTGTCACAGCCTACAGGAATCTATGCAGGGAACAAAATTAGAATAAGAGGCTCTAAAGAAAAGGATGAGAAATGGCCAAAGATTGAGGTAGGATAGAAATAAGCCTAGTGTTATAACCCAGGTGATTCTTAACTATTGAAACAATATGAAAAAGATTATGATGGATTTTAGAATTTATTTCAAAATCAAATTTTAGTATTTTTCTAAAACTTGCATTCTGCTTTAAGCACGTGATTCAAAGCAGCCTGATGTCCTGTGTTGCACAGGAAATTGGAGTACATGACATTATTTAGCTTCTACAATCTATTAATCTGTTATTTATAATTGAATTGATGCGTGTTTTAGAAGGATTTCTGCTTTCTTCATTCTCCCTGGGTTGGTAGTCAAGTATTGATACTAGTTTTAGAGCAGAGTCAGCACAGAAAACTCAGCCCTATGGTCTTTATTCAGGCAAAATGCAATGGCTTTTTCTCCTCCACTTAGAAAATGGTGCTGACACAGTGTTATTTTTTACCCTGCCATTTGATTCTTGGACGAAGTCGCCCAAGACCAAGTTGTGCTCGCTGGTCCACATCCAGACGAATGACCCAGGGACACGGGTATTTAGCAAGTGCCCTTATGGCAGCTGCATCTCTGCTTGCCCTTGGCTGAACGCCTTTCCCAGCTGCAGCCCAGGGCTGCCCGGTGCCAGCGCCTGAAGCTGGGGGGGAGAGGAACAGATTGGAGAGCACAGAGCAGAGGGCTGAGCAGAACCTGTTCTGCAGAAGCTCGCAGCCACAGACACGCGGAGTGAAAAAGCGAACCGCCGCAGAAGGAAACATTTGGAAAATAACAGATGCTTCCTCATTTGTCACGCCGACCGCATGCCGGCGCGTAACACCTTTCAGTGATGCTTTACCCAAGATGCTTGAATCGAGCGAAGCCTCCAGAACTCCCTTTGGGACGTCTCCTAAGAGATGAAAGCCTTTGGGTTCTTTGGAGTGGTCTGCAGCGAACTATTAATCCGTTCATCAGTGGGTTAGAAACCAAAGTGAAAACAGGAACCAGCAGTCTGGTTTTGTAGCTGACTGCTCTGGAGATGTCAGCAAGGAAGACTCACCTCATTTAGGTGAAAAACGAAGAAAACATGATATGCTTGAAAATCAGGGTCCGTTTTCCTAACCTCCTTTTCAGGGGCAAGTTCCCCATGACCCATTTAACTCTATTTTCCTCTTTGTCCCCAAAAGGCAGTTTTGGAGCCCTTCGTTTGCAGCCTCTTGATCATCATAACCATTTCAGAACTCATTCTTGCATCTGACGTTTCTCACAAAAAGCATTTATCCACCCATCCGACGTATTATCACACCAGACAGTGCCTGTTCTTGTGTCTTGTTTTCGTGCTCAAATTGCAAATAGCTACCTCCCAAAGCATCTGCCAATCCCCTGCCCTCAAAGGAATCGTACAGGAATTGATGCACTCGGGAGAAGGATTTCAGCCATGCCTGTTAGGCTGCTTTGAAATGTTTTGCTTTTTTTGCCAAACAAACTGAGATTGGCCTCCTCAGTGACAGACCTTCCACGTCCCTGTGTTGTTAGAAATGCATTTATAGGCTTTCACAAGTCAGATTTGACTCCCTTTTGTCCTGCTCATGATCAGATAGTAACATATATCAGCTCTTCTGGGAGGATTTTTTTATTATTATTACTGTTTTTCTCAAATGAGTGAGTATCCTGGGGGTTTCTTAACAGGAAGGTGCAGGCTGGTGAAGTTTAGCTTCCCTTTCCTCCCCCCGACCCCGTTCTAAGAAGAAATGCCTAAATTTCAGCACAATGTGTTAGACCGCATATGGAAGCCCTCAGCTCCGTGTCTTGCCAGAAGAATTGTGACAGGATAATTTTTCACATGCCTTAAATTACATCCAATTACATTGATAACGGCGATACAGTTGCTTCAGTGAGGCAGAAAATATATTTTGCTCTGGTTTGCTCAAATGAAGCAACTTATCAGATACTTTCATGGGACTGAACAGTCTATCAAACTGCAGCCATAAAACAAGGGATCTTGAAAACTAGGATGTAAAATCTTGTGCTTTCTTAAATTGGCTATTTTGTATGCAACTTGGCTTCCAGATATCAGTATCAATTCGTTACTGCTTTTTTCTTTTTCAATCCAAAATGATAGTTCAGTAGGCAGTGGACCAGTTGCATTAAACAAATGCCAGTGTTTATCACCAGTGCTGTTTTATTAACCATGGAAATCCATGGCAGAGAAATGTTCTCGCTGGCCCGTGTGCGTAACCACTGGGGCTGACTGGGGAGAATCATGCCTTTAGGTTATATTTGCCAATCCGCTTGCTGCTGAATGATAGGATGTAACATTCAAGTGATTAGCTTGCTCCAAAACACATTTTTGGCTTCCATTTATTTGCTAGGCTAAGTCTCATTTTGGGACTGTAGAGCAACCCATCAATAACAAGACTAGGCACGACTTGACATCTTGTGCTACACAAATAACTCATCGTCAAGGGAAATTACTAGTCACTCATTGGGTGCAGGTCAGTTGTAAAATCTACTTTGCGCCTTCTTATCCCAGTGAAAGGACTGTTGGATTGGAGCACTCTCCATTTCTACTGATGTCTTTGTCCTCTAACCTCTGTTCACTGTACCTCTGTTCTGGCATGTGCCGATACTTTACTTCTTTGCAAAATTGTTAGTTGTCTTGTGTTGGTAATTGCAAAACCAGTTGAGGTCTCTAGTGAAAACAAAATGTTTAGAGAATGACTAGTGGATTCCAAGGAAAATACACTTAAACTCATGCAAAATTGAAATGTTTTATATATGTCTGATGTTTGGGATGCTGTCTATGTAGTAGGTAGTAGTATTAGTAAAAAAAAAAAAAGTGTCTTAATTTTTGAGCACAGACTGTCTTCTAGAAGGGTATCTTTGATTTAATGTTTGACAGCTGTGGATCCAAAGTGACTTCGGATCCTAATGAAAATTCTGAGTTTTCCTGCAAGTACACACTACCAAGCAAAGCATTTTGGCAAACCATTTATTTGATGAAAAAAATGAAGCTTTAGGATGAGCTAAAGCAACTGACTGATTTGATGACAGAATATTTCAGTAATAATGAAAGAATTTGCTGCTCCCTCTCTGCCTGATTCCTTGCACGATGGCACGACTGTATGTGGAGGATGATGGGAGAGCAGTGGATGTAATATGCCTGGACTTTAGAAAGACTATTATACTCTCCCGCAGTGTCCTCCAGTGGAAGCTGAGGAGCTGTGTGGTGGGCACACAGACAGTTAGATGGGTTGAAAGTGGGCCAGGCTGTCAGGCTTAAAGAGGGGTAATCAGTGGCTTGACTTCCAGTTGGCACCAGTGAAAAATGGAATACCTTAGTGGTTGATACTGATACTCCATGTCCCCATTGACAACGTGGTTGATAAGGCAGGATGTGTCTTCAGCAAATGTGCAGCCAGGGGTAAATTAGGCAGTAGGGGGTGAGTGGCCCTTCATTGGGAAGGACCTTGAGAAACTTGACTATTGAGCCAAAAGCAACCTTATGAAATTCAACAAGGAGTGAAGCAAAATGGTTTTGCTCCTGGGTCCAAATAAACCCGTTCATCACCATAAAAGCTGCGAATTGACTGGTTGGACAGGAGGCCTACTGAAAAGTGGGTGCCAAGCTGAGTGTGAGCCAACAGTGTACTGTCAATATGGCACATTTGATCCTGGGCTGTGTTAGGAAGAACAAGGCTGGCAGATGAAAGTAAGTTTTTAATCCTTTCTACTCAATGCTGGAGACTCCACACCTGAAATACTGTGCTTACGGCCTCCCCATACAGGAGGGATGTGGAGACGGTGGGACCAGGCCCCAAGGAGGGTCACAGGGCTGGAGGGCACAAGCTATGAGAGCAGATGGAGGGAGCTGGGTTTTTTGAGGCTGGCAAAGAGGAGGCTAAGGCCTAAGGCTGTTTTCTCAGGAAAGTGCTGCAGGTTAGGACAGCTCACCAGAGAGGTGGGGAGATCCATGTCCTTAAGAGGTCCAAAGCTTCAGCAGACAAAGCCATAGCTTCCCTGATCTAGTGTTGGCAACAGTCCTGCTCCAAGAAGGAGGCAGAACTACAGGCTTCCAGCAGTCCCTTCCCACCAACACTACTGAGTTTGCTCCAAGTTCACGGTTGGTGCCACATTTCTTCTCTGTCGTGACTGTGTGTTCACAGTGCTCTCCCTAGAAGTGGGAAGTACAAGTCCAAGACTTTTCTCAGTCAGGAGGAGCTTCAACGCCCTGTTTCCTCTTTTGCTTAATAGCAATGCTCTGACTGGCAAGCTGTGGATTAGAGCAGAAAGAGGAAAGTGTTGTACCTCTCCTATGGAAGTCAGGCAATAGGCCACCCATAATGCCGAATTTTCAAAGTGAAGGGGAGAATGAGGGGAGTGTGATGGCATATCCTAGTGTCTATGGCAGTGCTCAGCAAAAGACTTTCTGGGGCTCACTCTTCCATAGAGGGTCTGCGCAATCACTGTTGAATGCAAAGCACAAATGAAGGTGCAGAATTACTGCAGTGGACAGAGAGCTGTTCATATGGAGGGCAAGGCAAGGCTTTCAAAGGCCTGGCTAGAACGAGGATCTCAGGATGGTCAGAACTGGGAAGAAGTCTGTTTCTTGGTGGGAAAGGAGATAAAACTGGAGAAAACTGTTTTTTTTCAACCTGCTTTTTTTTTCTTGCAGTAATGAGCATTTCCAAAAACCATTGACTTCCAAGTAGTGGGATATCTTTACTATGGCTTCAGCTTTCAAATAAACAGCTTAGAAATGTAAACCATGCTTTTTAAAAATTGACTATTGAATGTAGCTCTGACTTTTGCAGCCTGTAGCCGTGATAGAAAAATGGAAGGGCTCATTTCTTCCTGAGCAATTAAAAAACTGATCTTTTCATTTCAGGGTTAGGTATTTATCAAGACGAAACACCACAGCAAGAAGCAATACTTCATATGATGACCACCACATGTGAGGAAAATAGGTCAGGCAGGATCAGCTCCATTGCCATGGCAACTGCTTAATAGCCAGCGGAAAAGGCTAACTTGATGCATAAGTGCTATTTCTTTACATGAGTTTTATTGTTAGGTCTTATTCTTATGATGACCTGATGGCAGCCGAGATGAAAGTAAACAGTGGCCACCTTGCTAATCCTCCACCTGCAGCTGGGCATTGGGCTTGGACTCTTTATATGTTTCCACCCCCTCTGGGCTGTGATTTGCACACGAGTGATTTTGCATCCAGAGGGTTTATGGGGGTTTCCACCTCCTTGCAATGCTGCCATCACTGCAGCTTTACGGGAAGATCGAAGACCTTGGAGTGCAATGTTGCAAGAGAGAAACATGAAGTAATTTTATTAACTGAGCTGTTGCATTGCACTGACAAATTCCAGTTGCTTTAGGGAGACGGCGGATGTTGGTTGCCGCTGATCAAATCTAGTGCAAATCCTAAGCATCAAGGCATGGCGAGACAAGGAAATACTCAACATCTGAGAGAGAAATGAAAATACAAATAAAAGTTCCAACCTTAGCGGAAAACTGTTAAGTATTTATTGTTCTGTGATTCTGTCTCGCTCTCATTGGGTCATGCCCACCCTTTCAGGAGCCCCCAAAACTCCAAAAATGTTGTGCATTAAGTTTGAGGGAAGATTTAAGACTTCTGGTGGTACTGAGATTTGGGTTGAAATGTTCAAGTAGGAAAGACAAGGTCAGTAACTAGTTTGGAGTATATTAACTTGAATTCTCCTTTTTGAGGGGAGGGGGCAAAGTGTTTGTTGAAGTCTAACTTTACTGTAAAGATTTTTTTAATACCTAGTAAATGTTTTTGCAGTGCAAAGACCGAATATTTTGTACGGGGCTGTAGGCTTATTGAAAACAGCCCTAGGCTTGCCCGTTTCTACTTGCACTGATCGTAGTACTACCAGTCACTAATGAGAAGATAGCTTCATCAACTGGGATAAGCAAAAATAGAAATCAGGTGTTTTTCCTTGATGTTACTTGATTGGCATTCCAATGCTTGCTTTATTTTCTTGTAAGTCAAAAGAGCCGATACGGATTGACTAAGGCATTTTTCATACTTCTTACTTCTGTACTTTTAAATAGATATGAAGAAGAGATGGTTTTTGTCTCTGCTGGAAAAGGCTAGGTAGTACTTTTGAAGAAATCCTTGATGAGAAAAAGAAAAAAAATCCCATGTATTTTAGCAACCAAACTTGCATATCAAAGAATTTAGCCTTCATTTCATCTTTCCTTATGGATGCCTGACAATTATCACATTGCCCAGCTAACCCAACTGTGGAGGAGAAATGGACTGCTGTATAAATGGAAATTACTGTGCCATTTCTCCCTGAGATCACTTTTTTAAGCTGTCACTTCAGTTAACTCTTAATGAACACAAAAGCCTTAAGAGGTGCTTGTTTGAATAAAGATCACATAATCCTGTTTTGCTGATTGGAAGTCCTTTTGGGATTAATACAAGTCTCGGAATACTTTTGTTCAAGCAAAAATGAAATAGTGCTCACTGGCTCTTAGAAGCTTTGAAAAGAAATGAATTATTGCTTCCTCTGTAAATTGGAGCCTTACATATTGGAAGATAAAACGCATGAACTGGACTATATCCTTCTGAGGGGGTGATTTTAATCTTCATTATTAATCTGGATAATACAGCTGTTGACTACAAATAAACCCTGTTGTTGAACACAGAATAAACCATCCTGAGCTGGAAAATGCGCTCGGGGTCTTTGAACGAATCTTGGAGCAAAGCAAGACGCAGGAGCACATATTGCAACGCTGAGCTGTATCAGAGTTTAAAGGCCAAATTAAGAGGTAAAGAACTGGGCATGCTTTCAAAAGAAGAGCTCATTAAACTTCAGCTCTGAACTAGGCTGGCTGTTAGGAAGCATGCAGTAAGGCTCCCCTTTGATACTCTTTGGCAGGGCATATCGCGTCTAATTTGGGATTTGACGTTGCATAAAGATACTGTAGCTTCTGCCAGCGATGTGAAGCACGCTGCAGTGGAGACTGAGCCTCACGATAGAAAAAGCTGGCTATCTGGGTGCAATTAAAGGCATAAGTGAATATATCCTGATAATATTGCGTTATATTCACGGGGTAACGACTCCTAAGAAAAATAGATTCTTTCGGTGTTTATGTTGTGACTCTGTAAACCGGTTACTCCGAAGGATGCTTTAAGTGTGTTATCTCAGTGCGATCCATTCCTATTCCTTCATGTTCTTCAAGCAACACTGTATTTATTTGTCTTGCCCTTTCTTGTTGCGTTACGCCTACAGCTTGGCAATTTTGTCAATAGTTAATCTGATGGGTAAAAAGAAGAAAATTGACTGTAACAATATTTGAAATACATCTTCCGTCAAGAAGATGGCTTAGGGAGCTTTTATTCTTTCTTTTCTTAAGGTAGCTTCTTCTGCTCCTTCCCTTGGTATCCAAACAAACCAAGCTCTTAGAACCACTGAAGGCTGCTGGTGGAGCTAGGAGCAAAGGTGGTATCTCAGGGTTTTCCTGAATTAATTTTTTTTCTATCACTGAGTTTAACTTTTCACTGGTTTTAGTTATATAGTACTTCTCAGGTTGTTAGCACTGGTTTCAGAGGAGATGGCCAGCTGGCATGAGGTACAGTAAAGAGCAGCACATGTACATGATTAACACTTAAACTTCCCTGATGTTCTGAGCTGGCTTAGTTTTCATTCCTCCTGCTCACATTAAAGCACTAACACAGGCATGGTATTTAGCTATTTTTCTGAGTAAATTGCCATACCATTTTGGTACGTGCTAGTAATATCATTTTTGGAAATATTGGTATGATATGGAATAGGATTTCTGGCCTGTGTTGTAATAGCAATGGGTATCTAAATTTTATCTAATTTTCTAAGAGATTCCCGTAATGTTCTGGGTGCTGGTTATACAGTATGATGAACAGTGGTGGCTCATAAAGCATGTCCTGCTACTTATCTAGGGACGTTTTCTATACTTGCTCCTGACTTGCGTGCTTCCGAACATTGCGTCTGTCCTCTGGGTTGTCTTCTTCTCTCTATCCTGTAGGCAGGAACAAGATGAGTAATATGGTGATTTTATTTTTCTGTTTAAATAACTCATAGTATGAATTTGTTACAATGGCATTGTATGGTGATATTGCAATAGTAGGAAGGATACTTGCACATGCAAATGTGAAGATGGTTTTCCAAAAGGAAAACACATTGAATATGGCAAGTTTGGGGTTTGTTTTTTTTTCTTTTTTTTTGATGGTGTACTTGAGCATTAGAAAGGTCACTGCATGTAGTTCTTAATGCGTATCTTCATTCAAGTCTCTGAGCAGAGTACACATTTTCTACCTGCTAATTGTTGTGTTGTATATTAGCAGAGTACAAGCAAGATTAAGCATAAAGCCTTTAACGTGATTAGAAAGTGCTGTTTAGACGCCTATCTCATATATGATTTGTAATTGTCTTGAGACTTGGCAATCTGCCTTATAGATGCAAATAATAGCCCCCCTTTGAAACAGTTTAACAAGCTGAAGTATGAAGATACAAGAAGTATTGATCTAAAGATAGAAAAGTGTAATTAGTAGAAAACAATTTGGTACAGAAAGTATCCATTGGTCTACAAGAGTAAACCTCATTTAGAAGCTTGCATTTTTACGTAGCCTCCTACTAAATCAAATTAACTTGTTTGATCACTAACTTCCTGCATATTATAGGTTTGGTAAATTGGTTACTTCGTCTTCCTTGCTCCTAGTTTATGGTGTCTCCCTCTGTGCTATAATGTGTGTTAAAATGTTCGCTAAGTGATGTGCGCTAATTTTCTAATGACTTTGTGCTTTCTGCTCTCATCTATGAGCCTGTGGTTGCCTGCGGGAGAGGTTTTTTTAGTTAATGAGCTACCCAGACAAAGAAGAAAAGGCTATTAATGAACTAAGTTGTCTCCTTCATTGAATTAAAACTCTAAAATTCATGTTGATTTGAACAAAACAAAGAATCTGGCTCCTATGTGGGAACTTCCAACTGAAGTGGAAGTGGAAGCAACTAAAGCGTAAGCATAGGAAATATTCATCAAACTAGAGAAAAATGGACTTCTACTTTTTAATCTGCTCTTAGCCAAAAAAATTCTCACTTGGTAGATCCAGATCTAGTTCTTTCCTCATGCTCAGGTCGACCTAAACCTGATTATCATCAGGGCAACGTTCTAACCGTGGTGCTACCAGACATTGTGATTGGGATGTTCTTAGGCTGTCCCGATGAAGAGACTCCATGTGAAGATATCCTCCAAAAGAAGTGCAAATCAATGTCTCCTTAGATGTGGTAAATGTGGGTGTTTTTTTTTTGGGGGGGGGTTATTGGGTTTTTTCTCCCTCGGGAAGAGGAAGGGATCAGATATGAGTATTCCAAGTGTTGTGATAAGCTCTTTTATGCCTAGGTGCAAGGGAGGGCCTTTCTCATGCTTGGATAGTCTACAAAAACACTAAGACAAGGGTTTTTTTCCCCAGTAGCATCTTGATGCTGATGTGTAAAGATAAAGCTGTCATGAATAAATATTTGGTCAGAAAATGATTACTCAGAATAAGGGTGAGAAGATGACGGTACAAAGATATGTTAGGCTGGAGGTAATAAATCATCTCCAGAGAACCTGTCTGCTAGTAGGATGTGTATTAAAATATTCTGCTAGGTTAAATCATTTCAAACTATATGTAAATGCAAAGTATCTTCAAAATAGCAAGCTACCAGCACTATAACAAAATGGAACACACAAAATTTTCAATACCAAACAGTGTCTGGAGGCTTTTGCATTTGAATTGGAGCAGGCAGAGAATGAAAACAGTTGCTTGAGGTAACACACCAGAAGACTGCTCAAATCAAGGAAAGGACTTGGGTTTTCTGGATGTTAGACCCTATCTTGTCCACCGGGACATGCTAGCTTGAATCTTTTGATGAGCATAACACCAGTTCAGATAGGGAAAAAACTAAACTGAGACATGTGAGATGGGAAAAAAGGGAGAAAAGACGAGAAGATGCATGTGGACAACATTTTGGAAGAAGGAAAAAAACAAACTAGTAGCTCCATTGGCCCAGATTCAGGGAGACAGCTATCTATGACAAACTCAAGGATGGGTTTCATAGTCTTAAATAGACTATGTTGTCTGTTCTGTTCCAAGTGGGAGTAGATTTTAAATGCTAATAGAGTCTCCTTTGACACTCTATGTTCATCAGGAAAGTAGTCACATAGATAATGTGACTGTCTGGATTTGATTACCTAACTTGAAATGGTATCTTTTGGGGGTTTTTATTTCAGAGAACCAATTCTAATTTCACATAGGTTCTGCATTCTTATTAATGTCAATAGAAATTACGCTTGGATAACAGGGTAAAGTGCACTTCAGTCACGTTACTAATGGGAGCTTTTCTTCTTTGGTCACTCAAAAAAAGCTCAATAAATAGAACCATCTGAGCACAGATCTATTAAGTGTTTTTATGTCCAGTCAGAGACTAGTCTTTTTTTTCCCTGTGTCTAGTACATTTGCAAATCTTAATGATCATTTTATGCGTTTATCCTCTACTTTCATGGGATGAAATTTTAATGCGCAGGCAGAAGGTGACAGTTTTATTGCTTTTATGAGCATCAGGAATGCATTCTAAATTCAATTATATACTGTCTTTGGAAACATCACACAACTGATTTCTCAATAAAAACAACTCATAGATTTCTGAAAAATAAGGAGGACAGTAATTTCCAGACTGACTTTAACTGTGGGAATCGAGTAACATATTACATGTGACATAGGAAAATATAAGATAATGCATACTAGGAAGAATAATTTAAACTTCTTACAGATGCTGATAAACTAGCATAATTATTTCTGGAAAAAGATCAAGGAGATGCCACAGAAAAAATGAAGAGAAGTTCACAGAAATACGTATTTTAAAGTGTAGGAAAAAAAGGAAGGAAATTACATGCCATGAAAATGATCTCACAGAACATGCTTGCAGGACTTGTGATGTTGCATTGTAGTTTAGACCAGGAAAAGTCAAGCTGAAGCTAGACTGTCCTCAGGGAGACAGTAAAAATACCTAACTTTTAATAATTTAGAATATTTCCAATGTCTTCCTGGGAATTAGCATTCTGTTAAGCTGCTAGCGAGGATGCTAAGGAGAACCAGTTGGCTGAAGCATGGTACAAAGCAGCAAGATACTGGCTTAAATAAGAAAATCCAAATCCTAAGCATCTTCTTGCTCCTCCATTGGAGGAAATCCTATTTATAATCCGTGGCCGGGATTTATAAATCCAAGCAAATGGGGCTTAGGCTCCAAATGCCATTACAAATCCAGGAGCTTTGATTCCTCTGTTTCAGGCGAACAAAATTTTTTATGTCTGATTACAGCTGACAGGTTAATATAAAGCTTCCATAAATTTCCACCTTTCATAAACAAACTGGTTTCAGGTTCTCAAACAGTGAAGCTTCCCAGCGGTGCTAAGCTGTTTAGCCCAGAGGGAATGGAATCATTCTTTTGCCGTGACATGTAACTGCATATTAATAATGTGAATAGAGCAGTCATCCTCTGAATCTGCCCGTAATCTCGTTACTAGGCTAAATTATTTGCAGTCACTTAAAATGCATCACTTTTGGCTGACTGTCTTGAAAAGAAGCTTCTCTCTCATCGTATGCTTTCGGTGAAGGTGCAGTTTCAGAAAGCGAATAGTAGTGCCCAGTCCCGTGGGTGAGCAGGCTATGGTAGGTTCACTGTCTCAACGCTACTGGATGTCTTAACCTACAACGGCCAAGTAACCATCTCCTCAAGCACAGCCTCTCCAGATCTACCTTCCCTTCGCATTTGCAGCCGGTGAGCTCGGTTAAAACCTCTGTAGACGTGAGCCATTGATTTTTGTTTTGTTTTGTTTTGTTTTCTTGGAGAAAGGCCAAAGCATGTCTTTATAACAGAAACCCAACCTTGTCTTGAAGGCTCCTGAAGGGAGATGACTGTCCCTGATGGAGCCATTCTAGTGCTTTCCTTCTTGCCAGGAACCTGGAAATGAGATCAGATCTTAGTTTATTTGATTTTTAATTCCACCGGGGCTAGCCTTTCTTCATCGATAAGTCAGAAAAGATCTTCGCTATCTAACCTTTTTCCCAAGTTGGTAAAAATTACTCTGAATTCATACCAAATGATAAGCTCTCCTCTTCCCCTTATGGCTTAGGTTAACTGTTGTGGTGTCCTCTGAGCTCTTCCTGGTATTTTAAACATTTTCGTGGTACAGGAACAGGACACTTTATCTGTTGGGCTGTCCCAATCCTGCATGCAGTTTCAAGATTATTATTCTGCATTCAAGAACCGTTACTGCAATCATAGTGCCGAACCGAGTGTTTTTTTTGGAGGAGGTTATCAGGGAGGAGTAGGATATCCTGTTTTAAGTTGATGCTTGCGTGCTTGCTTTGATGCTGTTGCCATAATATGCATGCCTATTAAAAAAATGAGTCATTGCGTACTTGGAATATTAAAGTACATTTTATTAGACATTAATCACCAGGAGCAGGGGGAGTAAATTGCCTCATCTGCAAGCTTGAGGAGTGATCATCAATAAATTGAAATGACATTGAGCTAGAAATGGATTTATGGGAATTGCTTTCAACAGCCATTGCTCAGTTCTTTTAACTATATTTTGATATCTGTCAGTGAGTCAGCTTTTAATTAATCTTAACTGTTTCCTTCTAAACATATGTAGTGGTATTTTTGATCAAGAAGCCACATTGCCCTGAATAAATCCACATACACTGAATCAACACATTTGCCTTTGTCAGCCAGAGCTATAATCTTACCATGACAACCTTCTTTCTATGAAAAAGAAGTTGACTGGCATAAATCATATTTTTAGAATAATTGTTGATAGGTCCTAGATTAACAGTTTCATTAACTCGACATTAATCTTAGGCAAATCAGTAGTTCTCAAGGTGACTCCTGCTCTTCTCAGTTCTTTGAGATTTGTCTGATTCTCTGAGAGCTCTTAAAGTGTGCAGAGAGTTTTTCAGCTGTTGAATTTATTTCATCGTATAATATGTAATCCAATGAGTCCAAGACTTCTCTCATATGACCTGTAGTCAAGGAGGGGACATCACAGGAGTCAGGCTGTTGACTAATAGTAGAGGGAGCCCAGGACCCTGTGTTTGGAGATGCCAATGATCCCTTTCCCTTTTCCCATAGTGTGGTGTCCACAGCAATCTTTACTATGAGGTCAAGCTCTGATCATAGTCAGTCTCCTGAAACACTACCATGGGCCCAGAGGACATGCAAGGCACAGCCTCTGTTACACTGTCTGGCCAGTGGGCTTCCAAATCCAGCCTTTGGTAGTGTTTACTCATAGATCTCATCTCTTGTGTGATACTCCTGGTTGAATGACAAAGTTTTCAGGAAACCACCCATTACATGCTTGTTGCATCTACTGCGGCCTGAGTAGCTCCTATATAAAACAATCTCTGCCAAATCACTTTCAAGTACGATCATGTGTTTTCCATTCTTAAGTTTAGATTTTTCTGCCCCAACCCTTAATATTATGTTACAAGCGTGACAAAGTATGACACCGTGTCTGTAGATCATGCGTTACGTCCACTGGCCTCATGTGGTCAACCTTTGTGTAACAGGGGGAGCATGCTTACAAATATTCTTGTTTGCAAGTGGAAATCTTGTAACGGATGGGCTTTTAGCATCCCATTAGCCTCATGTGATCTTAAACCTACATGTGTTTAAGTAAGAGGAACCCCATAGAGTCCCTCAGTATTCAAATCTCTCAACAGGCATCCTGAGTCAGGCTTGCCCAGCGTCCTGTCTCTGATGAGAGACGCTCACATTTCAAAACCCTTTTTGTTGCTCTTCTACAACATTACAAAGCTTTAGAAGTCCAACTGTGGGCAAAAGATCATTGGATATGAGCTAAATCTCTTCGCTCAAGATTGTAATGTTTGTATGCCTGATGAGGTTGATTTTTGGGACAGAGGCAGCTATGTAATGCACTGATACTGTGTAGTTAATTAACAAATTATTAAGTGAATTGATGTAAGTCAGAGAAGCTTTGTTATTATAGTGGGAAAAAATGGAAAAATAGAACAAAGTCGCACATCTGTTGCCGTTCAAGTAGAGAAAAAGGGACGCAGCCTTCAGAATACGGGAGCAATGCAGCCGATCCGATCCGATGAGCTTTAGCTCAAGAGCGACCGCAAAATTTCCCCAGAGTTTGCCCCCCGGCACGAGTGGCTGTTGCGTGCATCAACTGAAGTGCTGCCAGGCTGCCTTACCGCTGGCCAAAAAGCTTTCCTCCCGTCTCCAAACCGTTTTGTAGCTGGCGTGCATCACAGATCGCGGGATGTCCACGTGGGCTGGTCCTGAGCTCGCTCTGCCATTAACCCGGAGCAGAGATTTGGCTCCAGTTTAAGGGCTAAGCAGCTTTGTTAATGTGATGCCATGCCCACCAACAAGCACTTGGTATTAGCCTACATGTAGTGTTGCACTAGCAAAATCTAGGCCAGGTCTTCACACAGGTGGGAGCCAACATTGAGGTTGGAGCCCTTAGTCATATCTGACCATTCTTGAAATGCGAGGAAGCAATGAGTAAAGATTGTTTGACAGTGGCAGAGCAGAGTTTCGTTTGATACCTTAAACTGTCTCCACAGTGTGTGTTTTAGTTTGTATTTTTTCCTCTCCCTGTTGTCTGCCTGTCCTGTTCATAATATTTTTGAGATTATGGGATTTTTTTAAGCAATTGAATTTTCTAATCTTATATCGAATCTCTCCAGTTTATTTGATTATTTATTCAATACAATCCAAGCCGTTTGAAAATTCTCCACATTTAATTCATTTTTAGCTGCGTTCTATTTCCGGCACAAAACATGCTGCGGAGGTTTACTGTACGTAGCAAATTTTGACTCCTGAGATGTAAGAGGGGAAATAAAAAACAATTACATTGTAAAGTTGAGGAATAATTCCTTCTTTTTTCCTTCTAACTCAATAGCAGGACTTAAAGGTTTGCTGGGGAAGGAGAACTGTGCAGAATTGTACCAAATAGAGAGAAAAAAAAAAAAGAAAGGGGGATGCTGGGAAAGGCGGTGTTTTCCCCAGTTTGGTGCCTTGGTGGATTCATGGAAGTTGCTACTCAAGGGAAGTCGCTACTGTTTTCACTGTTTTCACAACCCACTAGAAAGCAGAGGGTGCCCATGGCCTAGCCATTCCTTCTGGACCCCATGATGGTGCACGGGAAACACTTCCACCTAGATGTTCAGCCCTCACGCAGGCTATCAAAGATAACAGCACTCCTCTACACAAGGACAATTGCAGGAACCATCCCAAGAGTCAGAATAAAAGCAGTTAGAAATAGGGAATGAGGACAACCCACCATCTGTTAGCCATCGGCAGTTCACAGAGGATAAATGTCCTGGATTACACCCCCAAATCAATAAAACTTGTGACCAGCAAATGATCACTCTGCAGGGAGAATGACTTTTCTTAAAATAGGAAGGACCTGGCTGGCTGAATATTTTTTGCCTCAGGCAAATCTCGAAGTCAGCGCTCCTCTTCTGACTCCAACCAGCTATTAATTATTCAGAGCTGCTCTGAGGTTGTGCAGAGAATTAGTAGAGGCTGATGTGGAGTGGAGCTGCAAAGAGCATGCCAAAAAAATGTGGGGCTGCCCCAAGGATGCTCCCAGCACAGCTTTTTCCTTTAGTCCAAGAAGGGGACTGGAGGGCTGAGGTTGAGGTTAGCCGGAGGTTGGGGTTAGGGTTAGGCTGCCTTTCTATAGGAAGGTCTCAAATGTCTCTCTCCTGCACTTGGGCCAATTTATGGTATTATTTTCAGTTTTATGCACATCCAGTTGCTCTAATTTTACACCATGAAGAGGAGCAAGAGGTTTGTAGACTCTGGTGCCTCTTTTTGTAGCTTGTTTCCCTCTAGGGTCTAACTAAGTGGATTCCTGGAAGACTCTTCTCAGGGGCAGTCTACTGATCAAAAGTACTTGTGCTTTGACTTGTCCCTCTGGCTAGGGCTAAATCATCTAAGGCACATTGATCCAGAGTGAGAAGTTCAAGATTGCCCCTGAAGCCAGTTCTGCTGTGTTTCATTGCCTGCAGCTCTTGGTTAGTCTGCCAGACTCAGGGTTACCTCTCCAAACCTACTACTTAGGTCTGTGGCAGGAAGGATTTCCATTTTATGCTTTTGCTGCAGTCGGAAAACTCTTGTGATTTGTCCCAAAGTAATTAACCACACACACACACACACAAAAAAAAAAAAAAAAAAAAAAAAAAGTTTTAATGCTTTGTGAATCACATAGATTCAATCGATTTGCAACATCTGTGGCAGGGAGGAATTTTTTTTCAAGTTCAGAGTTGCTGACCTGCCTCACTGATGCCTTTGGTTTGGTGGGTTTGTAAACATGGTTCAGCAGATCTTGTGCTTTTGGAAATAGTATTGTCGGTGTCTTCGTGAATGAGATATTATCATGACAATTTCCTGTCAAGTGCAGGAGACAGCTGTTAGAGACAAAACGCCTGGCGTAAATTGTTTTGGAAGATGCAAATATCTAATTTACGGAAAGGCGACAAAGTGGACTGTGCAGGCAAACACAACTTGTCACTTCTTTAAACTCTCATGTAATGCTGTCTGCAAAACACTAATCAACACTTAAAGATCTCTTTTAAGGCACAGCTCAAGAAGCAGTCACAAGCATCTTTCTTCTTCTAGTTACGGTGTCTGCATCTTTTATGAGATAATGGTGTTTGTGATAGTTTGGCTTTATTCCATTACTGCAGCAATGCATTTATTGTTCCAGTCAAAACTAATAATAATAAATAGTCAGGCTAGATGCATTCACTTCGGGATTTTCCACAGAGCCAGAAGAATTAGGGGTTCGTTTCCCACAGAATCTCTCAGAACAAGTGAGGGGAAAAAAAAGCTTGATTAAAGAACTCATTGATGGTAAGTTGTCTTGAAGAGGGAATAATTACTAGGCATTGCAAGCCATAGAAAAAAATAATTCTGACTATATTGCAAATGCAGGATCATAGAAATAAAACACATAGGGTACAGTGGTGTGAGGCTTCTTTTGACAGGTATTGTCTTTTAATAGCCTGTAGAATAATTTTGGAGACAACAGGATTGTTAGGAGATACAGAAGCTTTCCTTTAGGTCTGTAGTTACAATCTGACTTGCAAATATGAAGCAATACCAACTGCTACAGCATAAAAAATAACATAATGTACTCAAAAGGTAATACTAGGTATTATCTTTCCTGCAGCAAAGGCTTGTCTCCATAGACCACCACTGCTAAGCCTACAAGGCGATGCAAATCCTGTGCCGTGAACTGAGTAGCCAAAAAATGTGCATGCTTGAAGTTGTTTGATGTTCCCAAAGTTATTGTTCTTTTTGAGCATTTATAGCTTTTTTCGAGCAACTATGCTTCTCCAGATTATTAGAGAGTAGATACACATAGATACATACGCAATTGGTGAATGGGCTTCTATGCTGCTAATTTCTCTGCTTTTCTCTCATCTAGACAGCAACTCTCTATTGCACGGTCTCCTCGGCGACTGCAAAATGAGATGCAGCAGGAGGGCTGTCTTTGAGAGCAGACAGGGAAAGATAGGGAGTGACAGATCCAGGAGAAAAAAAGTGCTCCAGAATACCTGAGGAGCCTATTAAACACTCATAGTCTGAAGATCAAAATAAGGTATCTAGCTGCATTAACTCACCCTGGGAAAAGTGGAGTCTACTAGTACACAGGGTCCATCCCCGTGACTATTCAAAGGGAAATGAGAAAAGAGGATTGGTATGATGGAAAAGAAGTGATTGCTTCAATCTGGGGACAGGACGTCATAGAAATTCAGATAGAAAAGGAGGTCCTGTCTTCTTTACCACTTGAAGAATCCTCTGGCACACTCAATAAGGTCCCACATTGGCCGGAAGCTCCTTAAAAACGGTCCATGTGCACATTTCCACTGAACTGGTTGCCATTTTCCTGTTGTCAAGACCAGTATGTGGATGACGAGAAAAATGCTTATCCATAGTCAATACACTGCGTAGTCAATAGACAGGCATACCTCACCTGGGTTCCCCACGTTGGCATCAGTGTTGGGCCCTCCTGCTGTTGGTGGCACACTTCATCCATCCATTAGTGTAGCTACTTCCCTCTTTTCATGAGAGGTATAAGGTGTTTAGACATAAAAGAAATGTAACCCTTCACGCTTGCTTTAATGCAGCCTCTTCATCACGTGAAAAAGTCACTTCATCTACTTTCTGCATCTCTCTGACTTTCATATGTATGGCAGATCTTAGGAGAAAAGCTTGACAGAGCTTTAGAGCTGTAGATGCAACATTTTCAGCTTCTCTGAGATGAGCAATTCCAAATGGTTTTAATGCCTTTGTGGTTTTAGCCCAGCCAACAGGTCATCTGCAGCAATAATAGAGCAAATGTATTCTCTTTTCTGAAAAGTAGCATTATTTGAGCTGATTTCAAGGCCAGATGTAAGTGTAATTAATGCGAGTGTGAGGGAATATCACTCTCCATCTCTTTTCCTCTTTTTCGCTAATATTTTGTAAGCTAAGCAAAACATCCAGGAAAATGCTTCAGGAAAACTAGCCTTGACTTATCAATTGTATTGGTAATAGAGTAAATTTCGAGCTTCTAGAGAACTAAATACACCCTTTCTGAACTTATTTTATGCCTCTCCTTTTCCATTCCATGTGGTAGACACTATGTATGGAAAAAAAAAAAACTGTTTATCCTCCAAATAATACCTATTTGTCTGACAGGAGAGAGGAATTGGTATTTCAGTGCAAAACTTGCAACAGCAAGCAACTGTATCACTCTGTTTTTGCCTCTCTCGCACAGGGATTGCTATGCTGAGGCATCCAGCAGCCATATCAGCTTGAGGCCACCACTTGTAGTTGCTGTCCCCATTCAAAGGGAACTAACTGACCGTCTTCTCTGAAATCTTACTTTTTCTCCTCAGCAAGTTGGCATATTCTCCAGCCACTGCACAGTGTCAGCATTGTGGCATTGCCAGGCATTTCTGGCAGCCAATTACCCATCCAGCATCTCCAAGAAGTTCTTGTCCAGGTGCACCAAGTCACCCTGGCTCACCTGCACCGTGGCCTCAGATAACGGTATTGATCATGATATGAAACTCGGTGTGCAGCCCTTTTTTTACCAAGTTGGAAATGCACTTTTAAGCACTGGGCAATGCAAAATGTAGAGCCAAGCCCACCTTTCCACAGCTACTCTCATCCTCCTGAATGAGGTTAGGATTTATTCCATGATCAGCCCCATTTGGTCTATATGGCTGTGTTGACACAGGAGCTGCGTTGACACAGGAGCTATGTAGCTTCTCTGAAAGCAGTGCCAATGCACTTGAGATTTTTTCTTTTTCTTCCTCCTGAAACTGTCTTCTGGAAGATCTCACTTAAATCAATGACAACCAGCTCTCAAGACAGATTTCAAACTGGGAAAGGTAATTTCCTTTTTGTCCAGTGGGAGTATGTGCCGTTCCCTGATACAGTACGTTCCAGTTTAAGAAGGCAAAGGGAAGACAAGATCAAGGGTTTCACAGTATTTGTAAACTTTCATGAGTAAGGCTCAACAATTTTCCTAGTTCTCTGCTTAAGGCCATGATGACGGAGCCAGCAGTCTGGTTCCGACACAATTTGTTGACAAGTGGACAGCTGCCAGTTGCATAGCATTGCCAGCTTGTGTTGTTCAAAATATAGTTTTGTATCACAAATCAAATGTCAGATCCTACTAGGTGTGATTAAACCTTAGCTCTTTGAGAGCAGCGAGGTAATGCTTTCTGGCAGTGCTTTAGGGCCACCCCATATGGGATGTGTAGTGTAGAAGGTGTTAAGGACCCTCCGTCTGTGCATCCATTTTGCTACCAACTGAATGATGCTATGTTCTTGCATGTCAGAAGCTGGATGCGCTCTCAGAGCACAAGCATCCATGCCACTGAACATTTTTAGGGTCAAATCAACACCTTGGATTCCAGCCAGGATTATTGAGGAGCCCTTGCTAGTTTAGATCAGGAGTAGTCCCATGAGGTGAATCAAAAGGTGCCGTGGTCACCTACATATATTGCGCACTCTAGTGTGGATGGTGTGGTAGCTAAGGATGGATGTTGCTTCTGCTCCGGTCCAGGAGCAGCTACAGGTGACAGGAAAACAGATATTTCTTGCCTCCTCTCGCCTCCCGCAGAATAAGCATGGCTTTGCTTTTCCATCTGGATGTCGATTCAACTTGTGTGGTCGTGCAAAATATTTTGTAGGTGAATAGTGTGGATAAGGCAGACATAAGGTCTCCTCTTCTAGCCAGCTTGAGCAGCTCATAACCAGTGCAGCTAGTTCAGTTCTCCCTTCCAAGGTCAAAGAAACGTCCAACCAGGCTTGGGACAGAGCGACTGGAGAAATTCAGATACTGCTGTTCATCCTGCTATCCATGACAGATGTGAAATCACTGATGGGGCTGCTTGTTTTGATCACTGTTTGCAGTAAAGCTTAGCAGTGTTTGTGGATTGATTAAAAAAAAAGAGAAGAAGAAATTGGTAAAAAGAACTGAGTTTATTGGCATTTGCTTTTAAATTCAATTTCCTTATACACTCCTTTGAGCAAGGAAACAAGTAACCAGGCAGAAATCCCTACAGGAGAGCTGTGACATCTTGTCCGTGGCAGCATCTCAGATGCTGACATTTCAGTCTAACGGTCTGCAGCTCCTCTTACTTGGGCTCCGTGGACTTAGATGTCCCTCTAGACCTGAAATGCCTCCTCTTATGCTAATGGCACCAGCTTTATTCCGTAATTTGGAAGTTAGATTCCCTTGATCCTGCTTTTCAGGCAAGGGAACGGAATAAGTAAGTTCTTGATGAAACTGAGCCGTATTTTCTGAGAGTTCTTCCATCATAATAAAGAACATCTCCAAGCTCAAATGTCTGCTCTTCTCTTTTATATCATTTCTCGGACTCCAATTTCACAAAACTGTAGAAACAGAGAATGTAATTTTTTTATCTGTTGCCGTGCTGCAAAATTTTGAAATTCAATTTCTTTCTTTTGAGTCTTCTGCCCTTCTATTTGACTTTCTAGTGTATATTTTCCCATTTGCAGCAATTTGATCCTCAGATCTCAATTTTCATATAAGTTCAGGTACCCACATGAAAACTGTCTTCAAAATACTGATCTTCATACGCAAATCTTTGAATAATACAGGCAGATTTGGGGAAATTAAGAATCTATTTTAAGACTATATAATATTGTCATTTAGAGAATTGAGAGTGTATTTTTATTTAACTGCAGTATCAAGCCAACTAGCCGATTCTGTGCTATACATGTGAACATTTTTTTCGAGTCTTGTTCTTCTCTCAGGGTTGTCGTCAGCTCAGCCTGAATTTATGACATTTTTTAAAAGGGCAATAAATGCTATTTTGCTATAGCTATAAATGCTATTTCATAAGGGCGTTTACAGCACTTCAGGAAAGTATATTGTGTCTATGTGTCGGTTCATTCAGCATCAGACGGAACCTTGAGAATATTGATGGAAGTCAAGCTTTTATGGAAAATAGAGAATAAGAATCCAAGGTACAGGAGGTATACTAATAGCTTAGAGGTCAAGGTGCTTACATGAGATTTGGAGAGTCAAGTTCAAATCTCCATCCCTCCTACATCAGACTGAATTAAATCTCTCTCTGGTGTTTCCTGGATGAGTGTTGCTGCAACTCTTGTGTCTTGACCAGAAAGTCTAGCCTTGCCTGGGAAATCTTTGTCAAGGAGAATTCTATGAAAAAAAGTGAAAAAGTTGCCTTTTTGGCAAAAGAAAATAAACTCTGTACGTTAGGCTCCCAATGAACTCTTCAATAATTCTAGCAGTAGTTCAATGCTGTTTTCTTGCTGCCTCCGTACCCTCTCCGGCTTTGTGTTCTGCTTTTGCTATGTCTACGTGTAGTTTCAAGCGGGTTTTTAATCTATTACTTACTAGATCTGATCTTTTCTTCTTTTTTTTTCGTTTTTTTGTTTTTGTTTTGCTGGTGGGGTGGAACAAGGGCAGGGAAATTTTGGCAATTCTGCACAATCCCATGTGTGACTGAACATGTTTGCAGCGCAGACGAATCCTAGTAAATCCTTGATTGGCTCTTAGCTGCTTTTCAGCTTGAGGAAGGGTTCTCCAGATGTTTATTGCAAGTGGTCTCCTATTATAACAAGTGAACGCTTAAAAATATACCTTGGGTGGCACAAGAAGACAAGATTTCCATTATAGAAGCTGCTTTTTACAGTAAATACTTAACAAGTCCTTAGCAACAGGGGCAACGTGCGTGAAATATATATAAAAGAAGTATAGTTGGCTTTGTGAAATACATGGAGATATTCAGTAATCAAGGGTTCTCTTGTATTTCAGTGTTCCCACATTCCAGAGCCTGCCTGAGGAGATACTTAGTAAGCTTGCAGATGTCCTTGAAGAGGTAAGTGCTTTTAATTGTGAGATCCTAATGAGTTTATAGCCTGGGAGCCTTCTGGTAGCAGTATCTAGGCTCCTCTCAGAAATAACCGCTTCACAACTTTGCTCCCAAGTACGGCTGACTGCTCTCGCACGTAGAGACAGTGAGTGGAGCGGTGTGAAAAATGAGTCCGTTTTGCAGGGGGCTTACGTGTTTTTAATTGGGTTTCGTTCCAACTGGGAGCTGAAACAATAGCTTCCTACGTTTTGCAGAAGAGAGGCCTTCTGCCATGGTCCCCACACTGCGGACCTGTTCTGAGGTCTTCTACTGAGGAGCCTGATGGGCTGGCAGCTATGGAGGAAGAATATTTTGGTCTGAACGTGTGTGGGAAGCGATAGCCATGTTGTGTTTAGTTATTTTAATGCTTTGACCAGCCCTAATGACGAGCTTCTGAGCTATGTGAGAGGAGGACATGGAAATATGATCACCTCTCAGATATCATGGGAAACTTATATTAGAGGGCAATATCACCCTTGAAGGTGTGGGAATGGCTTTAAGGTAAGGGAACAGCTTCTGCCGTGAGAATTACAGCAGAGAAGGGCAAATGTAATGTACATCAAGATATTTGAAAGTCCTTGTAGAGCTGTTTCATGTCCACCTGGTTATAAGCTAGTATCTCATTAGTGTCAGACTTTTAAAAAGTCTTTATTAAAAAAAAAAAGGACTTGTGCTCTAGGTGAATACACAACATGAATGTAAAATATCTGAATTATCTGGCAGGTAGTTTGTCCACGTAGTTTGGAATTTATTCTCTCAGTGCTCCGTTCTGTACCTGAAGAATTGCATATTAGCAAATATTGCAGACACTGTTAATAAAACCTTTCAAAGTATAACCCGCTATGATTTAGCTGCATGAAATCTCTGTGTACAGTACTATTTTATTACCTCTCTTGTTACAGTAGGGTTTTTTTGCATATGCCTTGCCATCCTGAGCCAGTCCTAATAACTACATTTATAGAAAAAGGTTGATGTATAGTAGTAACTACCTCTCTCATTGATTTTAAGAAATGAAGCTACTGGCTTTTTTTTTAAGTTGATTTTCAAGTCTTTTTGATTTTTGGGGGCTTTTTGTGTAATGTACAGATAAAGTGCAACCTGAACAAGTCACACCTTTGTCATACAAAGTAACTTCATAGATAAGCTTTATTTCCCTTACTGCAACAGAAGTGTTTGCGTTTAGAGAAAAGAGCCATATGAGCTCAATATGCTATGAATTAAATCTGCATATCGCAAAAACACGCGCCTTACTGGAAACAAATAGCTTAATTAACTTGGATCACAGAAACAACTTTAAGCTCCTTATCAAGAGTCAGGTAAAATGTAGAAAGTCAGTAAAACTTTTCCAGGAACTCTTAAAATTTTAAAGGGGGAAAAAAAATTAAGAACAGAAATGAAGAAACGAGGCATTTGACTGTGAAAATAAACACTTGCCTAAAGACTGCTCTTGTTGATCTTAAACTAGCAAGATAATCCTCCACAGTTTTATCTTTACTTTGTGGTTTCTATGAGGAGTGGTACTGAGAAGAAGCTAAAGTGCAGAAATTAAGATGACTCCTAACCTGAAAACGAGGAGAAACTCAAACTACTTCTCATCCCCAGTCTGTCTGGGGGGACCTGCTAGATAAGTCCTCCAAAATCAATTACTTCAAAATATGTGCCAAAATATGTGCCAAAATATGTGAAATTCGCTGTGTTGTTCTTACTTGTTTTACATAAACTATAAAATCTCCTTATAATATATTTTGTGTTTTACACTATCAAGCATATTTACACTAGTGACAATAACTTTATTTTGTCCTGGCTGTTACTGTAACCAGAATTGAATTACAGTGACTGATTGGGCACGGTTTGAGGCAGAAAATAATCTCTTAATGTCGAGATTTAAAACAGGTTTTCTTCTGATACAGTTCTGTAAATAATTTTCTACATTTTTTAAAAAACAATTTCTAAGGGCTGCTAACTAAAACCTAAAAGCAAGAAAGCTCTTTTAATCAGCCATTTCCCAAAGCAATGGTCTTACGAGGACAGTGGCAGAAAAGGACCAAAGTTTGTTGACGTGGTTTCATTTTAAGAATTGATGGAAATGTTAAATTAACTTATTTAGCCCAGATGGATTGCATGAGGATTAATGAAACCCTGGGTGATTTCCTTCTCCCTTGCAGTGGCTTCTGGCTTGTGTAAGATCATTCCTATCTATGAATTTGCTCGTGGTTCACACACAGGTGAGAGCAGAAGGGAGGCATTTGGCTTTGGTTTTAGCAGATGCAAACCTGAACTGTTGGTTTTGTGTGGTTTTGCAAAGAAATCTTTTGAGATAAATTAAGATTTACAAGTATTTGGTCTGAAATTTACCCCCTTTGATCGCAAGATGACCCTGGCACAGCCCTTCTGCAACATCCAAAGACCAGTTCTCTGTGTTGTTACATTACATTATTTTCACTATATTAATATTTTTAGCATTACATAGATATTTATTAATATGTAACATAAAACTGAATGTATTAACATTTCTCAATATGTTTGGTAATAACTGCAATCACTTACCGCGCCTTTGAAAGATGAGCAGCCGTTTTAGTTCAGAGTTTGATTTAGTTTGGTTTTAATGCCATCTCTGTTGGAACAGCTCTTCCTCGCCCGAGATCTTTATTGCGTTGTTTATTCTCGGGCTTGCCAAACATAATGCACAAATCAACAAGTAATATGCTCCTGCAGCTCAAGACCTAATTCTTATTTTATTTGAGTTTTGTTAGGTTGGTGTCCTAAGGAAATGAGGCTTGTGCAAGCACTCTGGCTGCCTGTATAGGACTGTCCCCTAAATTTTTTTTTAATTGCTTTCCCAAAGCATATTCGACACACGAGAAAATGTCTGTGGTGCATCAAAAATTCATCAAAATTTCTGGTTAGGAAGAGAAGAATTAAATTGGTGGCCGCACCGTGGAAGGAGCTGCAGCAGGAGCCTATTGCTCGTCTGGCTTTTTGGCTTTTGGCTGGCCAGTGCACAGGAACCGGGTGGGGAGGGAGACACAGGGAGAAACGAGCTCCTGTAGCTGTTCAGGATGACGGGCAGGCAAGGGGTAATTATGGTCGTGACACTCAAGGGATGAAGGGCCCATGTTCTTCCTCACCTTGAATAATTTTTAAAATATTTTTAGTAGCTTTTGCTGTGTATCTGGGATGTAAGAAGCAACACGTATCACCGTAGCCTAGTAGACTTTTTAAAAATACTTGCAAAGCTGCATGAGGACGGTATTGCACGCCATCAAAAAACCATGCGATTAATGTTAATCTGTGTCTGCGAGGTTGTAAAAATCTAACCATGAGCCTGAGCGATGGCCAGAGGTCACCTAGAAATATGGTGGGATCTTCAGCCTGGTGCAGCAGTGAAAGCAGCCACCAGCCAAAAGCAATAGTTTCCTTCTCACGTTTGTAGCATTATCCCCATGAAAATATATACATAGCTATATACATTACATATAATGTATAATCCCTAGTTTTTCTTTCTCGATGCTTGCTTTTTCATGTTTTTCTTCTCTTGAAAAAGTCCTTGCTGACCTCCCTCTGGTGCTTCAAACATAGGGCCCTGGGATGCTCCTTCCTAAAAATAACCTGCGGCTCGGTTATTTTTGTCTCTGTTACAGCAGTCGCTTTATTTGCTTCTCAGAAGCGCTGGGCTGGCGGCGAAATAGTTTCCCTCTGCTGCGTTTTTGTAAAGAAATTTGGCACATTTGTATTTAAAAATGCAGGATTAACGTCGTTAGCAAAGGTAACAGTGAACGGGACTCATCCCCTGCTGCTCAGCATCGCCGTGCACCTTGCCCCCGCCACAAGTGTTGTATGTCTCAGACGTCTAAATAGCCGTAGCAGTTGTATAAATACAACTTATTCTATCCTTGCTCTGGATGAACACAAATCTCCCTTGGAAAACCGCTCCTTCTTGCACGGTCTTTTTATTCATGAGCTATCTGAATAATTGCAGTTTTCTTGGGTCAGAGAGGGGAATTTGTTTGAGAATTGAAAGATTTACCATAGGTGATTTATAACCAAGATTTAAAGCCTTTTTTTTGTTTTTCTATGAAGTTGCAAAACTTTATGAAAATGCAAAAGCCTGACCTTTCTTTCCCCCTTTCTGAAGGCTCTGAAGTAACAGTTGCCTTTTCTGAACACGGTTTTCTATTTCCTTAGAATTAGAAGTAAGAAAGAAAGAAAGGAAAGTTGTGTGCTTCTTTTCCATCGTGCACCGCTAATGTGTTATATATCACTAAAATAAATGCGTTTTCTGTAGTCAGTAGTTCTTCTCCAAGAATATGCAGCTTTTGCCTTCGAGCAGTTCATTATAAAGCCGACAGTTTGTAACAGATGGCAATAAACTGATTTTTTTTTTAGGAAATTGTAAAATGCATTCAATGACCTGTGGAATGATGTACTTAGGAAATCACTGCAACAGAGGTGCTGTGCAGGTACATGACAGTGAGTGTCAACATCTTGGGTCCCATCCTGTTGCCCAGCCCTCAGGCTGAAGGCACCAAGGAGACCCTGAGATCCTGCTCTGCTCTGGGAAGAGCAGAGATTTTTGTTTGGCATGCCAAAAGATGGAAAAGGTGATTTCTCTTGGCTCACGTGCCTGCATTTATTTCCTGGCTGTCCGACACCCGAAGGTGATGGATGGCATAAAACTCTGTAAAGATGATGACACTCTGGCTAACATCTGCTTTTCTTTATTTTCTTTGGGGCAAAAAAATATTTTTCTTGGTTTCATTTCCATCCTGAGGTTGATTCATCTCCCTGGTCTTTTTTTTTTTTTCCTCCCTTTTTCAAATGGATCCTCCATGTCAGTCAAATGTAAAGCTTATATCCTTGAACGATTCCTGTCTAAAATCAGTAGTTTGGGTAACCTGACTTACAATTAAGTTTGCTTGACCTTCTCGCTTTTGGAACTGCTTCCAGTTGCTTATAATTTTGGCGAGTTATCCGTTTGATCTGAAATTATTCAGTGCAGCCGTTGGCCCAGAGGGGATTTCATTGTATTTTTTTCCAACTAGAACTTCTAATCCTGTTTCAAAGAATGAGATTGCTTTGCCCATGTGTCAGGGACAGACATCTGTTATCCCCCCTGAATATATGTCCCAGTTTGTTTGAGTTACATATGGCTTTCAAAAACCTTATCAGACCGAACTGCAGACCTACCTAGCAGAGATTTGTTTTAGTTTGCTTATGTTTTTTGTTTGTTTGTTTGTTTGTTTGTTTGTTTTGGATTCAGAAGGAAAGTCATGGGGCAGTTTAAGGTTTTCATTCAGATATAAAATGCAGCAAAGTGCATGTACTTAAAGGATGTTAGGGGAAAAAAAGGAGAAAAACTTGAGTGTTTCTGTGTACCTGATCACGACTGTATAGTGACATTCACATAAAAATTGCCGTAACACTTGCATTGGCATAAAAGGCGTCATTTTCATAATTTTTTCTTTTTTAATTAGTATTATTTTTCTCCTCATTTTCTTTGGTCTGTTGTGTGCACTGACCTTTTAAAGGCACTTACAAATAAATCTGTGCTTAGGTATCACAGCAAAGGAATAGACTTGTTTAAGTATTCCCTGGTCAGATAGTCATCAGGAATCTATCATCTATATCCATCTTATAATTTACATGCTGCAATCTCCTTAATTCTCCTACAGCAATAGAAACCGAGAAGTGGTTGTGCGTTGAGGAGGAGACTTGGAGCATCCATTGAGATTGCTAAATAGCCAGAAACCTCTTGACACACAAGCAGTTGGGTGCTGAGAGAGCATTTGGGAGAAGTTTAATATCTATTTGCCCTGCTTTTGCCCTTCCCAGCACACCCACTCATGGCAGATATTGGAGAGGACAGGGATCTGGGTAAACCCTTGGTCTGATGTAGCATGGCCAGTTCTTAGGTCTACCGTATACCATATATATGGAGTATGCATATGGAGTAACATTCCTGAAGGTTTAGAGATGGGACACACTAATGGAACTTTGCAGCATCTGTATAACCCAAGTTAAGCCTATTTTAAACAACATTATTGTGATGCCCAGTCCTTCCTATGAGTAATAAAAAAGTGCTAAAAATCAACGTCTGATGAAGTGGTTTGCAAGCAAAATCAAGCGTGTAACCTCTTATTTGAATTTGCGGCTCTCTTCCTTCATTCGAAATCAAATTAAAGCTGTGCAGGAGAAGTTGTTTGCTCTGAAGAAACCTTGCAAATGAGCCAACTACGTCATTTGATGCTGTCACCCGGCCGAAAAAATGGGGGGGTTATTCTGATGGTTTCCATGGCCACTCCACCCTGGCGGAAATGAGAAGCAGAGAAGCGCAGGGAGCCCGGATCGCTGCCAGGCACTCCTTTTTATCTGCTTGTTTGGGATTTGGCCCCCGAGATGCGTGCCACCACGCCGCAGATGGAAACCAAGCATAGAAAACCTCGTGTGAAGAAGCAGCTTCGCTGCTCCTGCTCGTAGCAGAGGCAGATGAGGGCTAAGGTTGGTGTTATTAGATGGTTGTTATTTTTAGAGCTGGTGTTATTCAACTCAGTGCAAAGTGTGGAGAAGGTTAAACAGCACTGATGGGACATCTGTTAAAACCAGGTGTGGAGAGCAACACAGCCAGTGCCAGATGTGGATACGTTCTGTACCACCAGCGTGAACCTTCAGTACTGGAAGTATTTATGTTCTTTTGACAAGTATCAATTAAAATATAGGGCATTTGTATTCTGTTTATCACAGAAGTGCTTTCTTTAGAAGCAGCTTAGTATTTCGAGCTCAACAAACTTTTGCAACACATGGCAAGGGTTTCCTCCTTGGAGAGAAGAACCCCGGAGGCTCCTGTACTGCTGCATCTCCTCTGCGTGGGGCTGGGGTTTTGGCACAAGGGGGGCAGAGGCGAGTTAGGAGATGTCACAAGCAGGCAGGTTCTCAGCCTGGAGCACAGGGCATCAGCTTGTCCTTTTTATAGGAGAAGCTGTTACATGTTTGCACTGGATGCAACTGTTGAGCTATGCAAGGTCGCCAGATATACTTTACAACCGGAGAACTACACTATCTTTTCAGCTTAATGGATGAAATGAGTTTTCAGATCTTTCAAGAACCAGATGGCATTGCACTTGAAACTCTCGGTTGCTTCAGAGGAGTCTTTTTCAGGAGGCTTTTTGTGGAGAGCCGGATTCCTCCAGAGATGGCAGGAATTTATTGTTATTTATTTGACTGGCAGAAATTTGCAGCCTTTTTCTCTGGGCTTATTTTGTAAACCGCAAGCACAGGTTCCGTTTTTCCAGTACAAACTGGGAAATCTGTTGAAGTCAGGCAACGTTTCTGAGGAACCCCGCTGGAAAATCATGTCTCCATTAGGAGTGCATGTGTGAACGTGTGCATCTACGTATTTGCAGACTGTAAATCGAGGCAAGACTCCCGAAAGCCATACAGAAGTTTGGGTTTCTAAAGGGATATTGCCATCAGTGTTGATGCAGCGCGGCAGCTTTCCGTGTCGTTCCGGAGCACGTTCCCGTAGTTTGTATAATTGTCTTTGCAGGGAACCAACTGTTTAAATGGATTAAGACCAACATGTAGCTTAACTGCGGGGGAAGTATGCCATAGAGAAGCTACAGCCTGCTGTTTTGCATCAAGTATTTGCTTTTTCTGGTGTGCAGTAGCATGCAAAGCTAAGGGTGCAGTAGCCAGGTTGTAGATGCCTTTGAAGACAACGCCGGCACTTTGCACAAAAACGCTGCAAGAGTTTTGTCTTTGCCTGTTTCTCAAGTATTTTTCCATTTTCAGTGATAAGGGGTCGAGTCGACTTTAAATCCATTCTGTGATAATTCCCTGATAAGATGCTGATTTATAAAACTGCCGCACTTGAGATCACCACATTCACGTTAGGCAGCTTTATGGACGTACATGCTTACCGTTCAACGGGGTTGGATTAAAACTGGCAGTGGCCTATCTAGAATATATTTTTGCATTATCTGGAAACAGATTCTTCAGACTTACCACAGCTATTAAAGAAACAAAAAATATAAGATTGCTTTTTACGGTTAATCTTAGATTATTTGCAGCGAATCATAGATAGGACAAAAGGATTTAAGTAAATCTGTAGCTGAGTGTTTGCACTTGCAGATTTGCAGACTCTCCTTGGGAAATAAGCAAGGCGAGTGTGAATTTTTCACCCAATATAGGTCACAAAATGACACTCATACGATCCAAGTAAATGTCTCCTCTGTGAGCAGACCGCACACATAATTTTCCTGCATTTATTAGCTTACTTTTTGCAGTTTCAAGCTGCGTGTGTGCTCCAGCAAGCCTGGCTGCCGAGAACCTGTAGCAGGTTTGCATGAAGAGAGAAGGTCAATAAACATCGTCAGGTTAGTCTCATGAAATAAACCTTAAAAATAAAAGTACAAATGTCTTCTAACTAGCTAGCATCATCATTATTTCATAAGTTACACCTTCCAAGGTTGGGCCTTCAAAAGTAGATAGTATCCTGAGATTTAAACCATGGCCACGCATGCTCTGCATGAGCCAAAATGCCGTGTCCGCAGTTGTATTCTTGGTGGAAAGCAACTCTTTTAACAATAAAAAGTGCTGTAGTAGGGCTTGGTTTTCAACGTTTTGCTTGGTTTTGGCAGACCACATACGGATTGTGTTTTTCTATGCGTTTTGTAGAGACCTCAGGGTCTATGGGTTGGTGTTTTCCCTCCACTTGCCACGTTGACCAGCTTGTTCCTGTTTTCTTACGCTCTCATAGTAGATGGGTTTTCTTCATAATTGCTAAAGACGCATTTGGTAACACCTGTTCCACAAAACATGGAACAAAAGTTGGGTTAGTGCTAATGAGCAGGCAGATAGTATTTGGCAAATCTATTTCTCAAGGAAGAAGAATCAGCAGAAGAGGAGGAGGATTGGGACAAAGTAGATGCAGCAGTACATGGTAAAGAAAAAGTCAAGACTTGACCTTGCTTGGTAGGAGTTTGGTGATTTTTGCATATATTGTGGCAGGAAAAACAGTAGCAGGGACAAACTGTGATTTTCAGGTTATGCATGTTTTCAGAAAAGGATCATTCTGCAATATTTTAAAACGTAAAACTCTGAGGTAGAGGCTAAGTAACTTGTTTCTTAAATGTTTAAAAAAGAGAGATTTCACATTTTTGGATAAATTCTTGCTGCTCCCAGATATAAATCCCCTTTGGCTGTTACTCAAGCACTGTAAAACTTACTCCTGTTGGGCTGTACTGTTTCGAAAGAGTGAAATGTTGGGAAATGAGGTCAGAAGTGTAAGATAGAAGCTTGAAACTCTTCATCTACTACAACTTATAACGCCTGAGGCTTACTTGGAAATTCAGATTTGCCCTCCATTTGGATTGGTATCTTCCTATCTTCACATTGACACATGCTGACCTGATCACATTCAATAGGAGAAATAATTCTAGTGCTAGAGTTTAACTTGGCTTCGTATTTTATTTAAAATCTTTTGTATGGCACTAATCATAGTCTTTAATCGGAGATGGATGAATACAGTCATGTTCTCATCCAGCTCCTCCTGCCCGTTTTCTGCCTCTTTGTGTCACGCTAGTGGAAGAGTAGTTGTTGGGAACCTTTGCTCATCTGGGAAAGACTGAAGGAATTAAGCCTAACTTAATTTCTTTAACCACCAGGGATGGAGTGTGAGGCCACTTGGCCATCACTTGTTACCCAAGCTAGGGATAAATGGAGGATTATTGATACCTTTTTCTCCTAAGGAACAACAGCCTGGGGGCCAGATGAGCTAGTAGCACAACTTCAGAGCTGCCTTGGAGGTCCTGTTAACTAAAATACTCTACAGAGCTTTGGGGCTATTCTTTTGATAATAGAGTAATAAATGATGATTGTTTGAAACAGCAAAGGAGGAGTCTGAGCTCCTGCTGGTTTCTTCTTTCACAACTCTTGTCTGCCCGCTCTGATGTGTCGAAGGGGTTTTACAGGTCTGGTTGTGATGGCTTGGTAGGAGTTGGAGTTTGGGAGAGATCCTTGGTCACTTTGTAAGCTTCTGTCAAGCGCTTCATGCAAGAGTCAGAATTTAAGCTCTCCAGTTGTCTAAGGTTTTAAATTGAACCAGCAAATCTAGCTCAGAAATTAAACAAACGAACAAAAATCTTGTCTAGAATTAAATTTGCTTCTAGTGATGTTAGTATCAGCAGCAAAGAACAGTACTATCTTGCTCCAACGTGACAGGCAGACTGCAGATTTGTATAGCAAATTCAGCCCCTTTAAAAAAGAATGTTGTGACTATGGATTTCAAGATAAAACAAAACTGTATAAGATTAATGAACTACACCTAAGAAAAAGGCAGTTAACACCCTTGAGTTTCCATTCCCATGCAAACATCGGTAATAACATCTAGGTTGCTTCCTGCCCCTAAGCTCAGGAACAGCAGAAAGAGCATCCGAGGGCCTGGAATCAGAGCCCAACTATTTGTTCTAATTTAGAGCCTTAGCATCCTCCTCCAGAGACTGGAGGTTGCTGTGGGCCGTGGGAACTGCTCAGCCCCTTCAGATTGAAACTCCAGACCTATGTGGGCAAAGTCTTGCTGAAGGCTGATGAGGTCGAGGTAAAGCTTGGAGGACTGACGTGCACAATTCACAGCACTGAACGCTGAGGAGCAGTCCGTACTTTGCATGCTAGTTTGAAAAGCTTAGGTAGTCGTAGGCAGTAGTAGTGGACTTGTCATTTTGATTTACAGTTGGGCCTTCGTTATCTGTAAAGAATAGTCACAGCTTATAGTGTACCTATATTTCACTGAGAAATTTCCATTATATTGACCTTATCTTGCATCCCAGTGAGAACAAATTGGCGTTTCTTGAGATCTGATTAATGGTTTAATCCATGGATGCCAAGGGTGAAAACCAAGTGAGAAGTGCCAATGTCTGTGTTTCTTGTCTGTTGAGAGGACCTCCTTAAAATAAACAGAGTTAATTTTAATGGCACTTTCCAAAAGTACCTACATTTTTACCCACACATCGCTAGATAAATGAATAAATCCATACATGCATGCAAAAGCTTCATTTTGTGATAATGAGCTTGCTTGACTCGCTGGGGTTTTTTTGTTTTCAAGAACCAAAGGAACAAAAATCCAACCTTACGCTTCTTTGAAAATGCTACATGATTTCAAATCTCCACCTCCGAATGGCATGAAGCAGGAAAAATGTGAATTGTTTTTAATAAAGCTCCTTTTATCTTTAAAGCACAGACAGTGCTCTTTTTATCTATAAAAGCAGAAAAATATAATTAGCAATTATATTAAAAACAAATATTAATTAACCTAATGGGCGTTCTCCCTTTCATTCAAACTTACTCTTCAAACTCTGGTAGTTTCTTCTATAACATTGCCCACACTGACACCTACTGGTATTTTCAACAGCCTGGCTCACAGGCTTCATCTTCACATACCGTTCATGAGAGGGAAATTAGGGAAATAAGGAAAATCGAGAGGACAGCAGCTGTGTTTGTGGAGATTCCTATGGCCACGCAAGGAAGGGTTCTCCACCACCAAGCCAGGCTTTGAACTCTTGCTTTCGTGTCTGTGCTGCGACATCGATCTTGAGTGTTAATGCAAAACCTAAAGAGACTATATGGCAACAGAGCCTGGTACTTAAATCTCAGCTTCTTGTTAAGAAGATCAAGCATTAAAAATAGGTAGATATCCCCTGCCACAAACCTTAGTGACTTACGAAAATTCACCACAGCTGGTAGATGTTTCCTTCTGCTGAGACTTTATTTTCTTTGGGAAATAAAATTCCATGTGCTCATTTGAGTAGCTTCCATTTTTGTACCGATAGCGCCTGTGTATTATTAAACATTCAGTTAAGGTCTTGGGGATGCATTTGAAATAATTTCTTATTTCCTACTAGTAGTGCAGTATTTGCAGTATCTCGCCGTTGTAATAATAGTAATTGAAAAACATCTTTATGATAGCAGAAATCCATTTCATCCTTAATCCATGAAATGGTAGAGGCATTGGATATCTCAGTAGATATCCCCAAGACTAAGCGGCTGGAGGAAGGAGGAAAGGCATCAGAAATGGAGTTACTGATGTGGTAAAATTTAAATGGCCTCATTTCCATACTTCACAGAATGCAGCAAAACAGCATTTGAGATACGTTTTATTATTTACATTTTTAATATGTTGTGGGTTGGTTCTTGTTAATGGAGAATTGCTAGCAAAGCTTCCCAAAGTTACGTTTCCTGCCTCTGGAGGGGTCAGATCCAGCCTGTTTTATATGTCTCCAAAGAAAATCATACAGCTAATTGTTGTCCTTCTCATTCTGCTCTTAGATGAGAAGCCTGTTTCTTAGCTGCCACGTCCTTCAACCTTCATGCACTAAAACTCTCTCCCCATCTCCAGCATTAGAGCAGGAGTGTTGGAGCTGCAGGGAGTAAAAATGAAGTGCGTGCCAAGCATCAACACTCCCAAAATAATTTGGGTTCCAGAAGAACCGTTGGGTGCATTTTCAGCCCTGGGCAGCGCCAAAGTGGCAACCTGAGAACTTCTGCCTGAGTTGGAGAAGGAGCTCAGCCTATGTCTCCCAAAAGACAGAAAAGTGTGTATTTGTAGAGTTACTATGTTACTGGATAGCCATTTCAGCCAGCAAATTTCTACCAAATACAGAGGTTGGATGATGAAGTAAGCAACAGTCAATAAGACAGGTTTTCTTAACAGAGAGTTTCTCAGCCACTGGAACCGATTGCATGTGATAGAGTCTCATCCCATGCAGCCTCACTATTGAAATTGGATTTTTTTTTTCAAAAGCAAAACGTTTTGGTTGAGTGGTTGTTGGGTTAGATGAAGGGAGGTTTTGTTTTGGGCTTTTTTTTTTCTTTCTTAACAAACCTGCTGAGGATTAGGTGATTCAAGTGGTTCTGTCTGGCCCTAGAGAGGTATGAAAATCAAAACTTTGTTCCTAATCTTGAAAGCTTTCAGGGAGCTGAGCACAGCTTAGAACATTTGCCTTTCATTCCCAGTCCTTGAGCATTATGGAAATAAGTGCACTGGGTTGTGTCTGAGCATAGTACACAGAAGCTTTTTAGGATGTGGCTTCAGACCCTGGAGTGATAGACTTGGGATGAAACTCCTCATTGCAAAACATTGCCATCATCAGTTTGGACTACATGTAACTCGAGATGGCTGCAGTACACAATAAGAGAGAGGGGTGTATTTGTCTTAAAGGGTTAGGAAATTCCTACCTGAGAAGTAACTCCTAGAATTGGTTATAAAAGCAAAAGCAAATGGCCAGCATCTCCTTGCCTGCGTGGTTAAAGTTGGAATAGCCTGTGGGAATTGCTGATGTGGTTTCCAGTTGATTTGGGCTTTGTTTTGGGGCCTTACTGACTTGCTGTAGGATTGTGCAAAGAAAGCTTTTCGAGGAAGTTCTGCTCTGTTAAACAAATACCCTTGGTCATTATAGCAGCATTCGGTTACATATTTTAAAACTGTGAAAGCTGAAGGTCACGATCTTTTTAGCGTTGGAACCGAGCCAGGGTTCCGATACTCTCTGGTACAATTTGGAGCAACCTAATAGCTTTTTTAGGATGAGAGGGCATAAGGAATTGGGACTGATACAACTGAATCCAGTGGTGCCATGTCCTCAGTTGCTTCATCACACTAGCTCTGAGGGATTTGGAAAGGGTGAAGGTAAAGCCTGGCCGTGTGCTACGTGCACACCTAGACCCCCAGCTGGGGTCAGTGGGGCGCACAGCAAAGCGGGCAGTGATCTGAAAGGATTTACAGGTGGAAATATTAATCATATTAGGAAGCACCTGGCCGGCGTAGGAGGCAAACTTGCACTGTTCTCATTTTAAGGAAGAAGCAGAGGGGGAGGAAAAAGAACATTCTGCAAATGTAAGAGACGGTGAAAAAGTAAGGCATTTTTCTGCAGATGATTTTTATTCTGGATTACCCTTCAGTTATATCTCAGAGGTGCACAGACAAGAAGAAGAAAATCCAACTTTGCGATGTGCAACGTGTTCATCGTTCTTGGTGTAATGCAGCAGATGTAAGGTTGAGGGTCAGAGCACACTGAATCCTATTAGTATCTCCCCATAGCCTCCTCCTAGCTGCAGGAAAGAGCACTTCGATCTTCTTGCACGAGGTATTTGATTCTTTGTCGGCAGCGTGCAGCTTTGATAACAGATGTCGAGCGTGGGAAATGAAATATGAGCTGCTGTCGTGACTCTGTATGCTTGGGGGCTGCAACGTGTCCAGGCTGCCTCGCTTTTCATGCTTGCTTTTCCCACAGTTAGGTCAGAATTCACAGCTGCCATGTCGGGAGAGCTTCTCATCTCAGCGCAGCTGGCGCCGTGTTTGGGTATCGCCAAGAAGGGAAGAAGCTCTCCCCAAAAGCCACATGCTTAAAGCTCAGCTCCCTGCTTAGCCACAGGCGTCTTGGGAATGACCATTTAGTCTGTCTTCAGTTCCTCGTCTCCAAAGTGGTGGTACTCACCCTTTCCTCATGCACAGAGATGTTGAGAAGATATGGATGTTAAAGATCACAAGGTACTGACTCAACGAGGTGGTATAAATACCTAAGATAGCTAGAACTTGACACCTGCTTTATTGATAACTCCAGTTTTGCAGGAAAATCCCCAACTTCTAGCTTTTGGCAAGACCTCACATACAGGACTTGTTGAGTGCTGGAGTGGTCCACATGTAACCAACTGATCACAGCTGGAGACTGAATCGTTTGGGGGTGCGTTTTTAGGCCTGACACATCCTTTGAGAACAAATTCACCCAGAAATAGTCTTCTTAAAATGCATATGGGCTTGGCTCTCATGGAGAAAAAAGGCAGGAAGGGCTCTTTTGCAGTAGATTGAAGTCCTTCAGGTATCCTTCCAACGCTCAATGTTACAGTTTGTGCAGAAAAATAAGGCCCCTAAGTGTCTCAAAATTAATATAAAATGAAAATAACGGTCTATTTTGGCAATTCAGAGGGAAGATAAATGCAAAAATAGCTCATTACTGGGAAAACTTATGGTAATAGTGCAGAGGAAAATGCTGATGTCTTAATTCAGCACATTGGTGGAACAGATGTGCTCTTCTCTTTCTGTTCGCCTCCCTTTCTGGTCTCTGTGAGCCACAGAGACTGAGAAATCTTAACAACATGCCTGTTTGTACCAGTGCATAGTTGTATGATATGTTCTTTTGCTAACAGTGAAGGTCGTCTTTGGCTGCTCAGAAAAAGTGGTGTTTATTAAGTGTCATTTTGAGTGATCCTGTCTCTGTTGCAAGGAACCAGAGTCGATCCTATGCTCGTGCACTTGTAAATCCAAACTGTAACTTCTCAGAGGCACAAAAATTATGATTTTTCTGTGCTTTGGAGTTCAAAAAGCTAGTTAAGTAATCTTCAGATCAATTTGCTGCCCTTGCCTCTTAAGGAGATAGTTAGCTGTCCGTTAGCAGTGCTGCATCTTGTGCCAACCTGACCTAGATTTTATTTCCCAGTGCTGTTCTCTTTTTGTTTTCAGGACTGATACTGCAATATAAAAATATAAAATATAAAAAGCTATTTGAAAGCACACAATAGATCTAGTTGAGTATTTATATGACTAGTTATTGCTTGTCAGACTGATTGAGACGTTACTGCTGCAGGGTTAATTCTTTACGTGCTCATATCTTTTAGTGAGCAAAACTTCTGTCGCATTCTTCGATCAAAGGATGATTTTATTTGAGCGTTATGTTCCATTGCTAGTTGGACAAGAGCCTGGAATAAGTTGTAGGCAGTGGGATGGCCTGGGAAATTTTCTGTGTAGTGACTTTTATAGCTTTTCTCTGCTAGACACAGCAAGAATTGCCTAAGCCTTCCGTTTGTCACTCTGTGAAGTGGTTGTATTTGTGGAAAACTGGAAATTTCTGAGCATTCGTGGAACGGATCGCATGTTTGGCCATGCAGCTCTATGAATTCTGGAGGAGTGAATATAATTGAGAATATAATTGGAAAGCATTGCACGGTAGAGCCATAAAATCCTTCATATTGCCACAGTCGTATAATTATTCTGTTTGCTGCTGTCAAGGAGAGAATATTCTTTTAGCAAAATTTCCACCAACAATAATAGATACTGACTTCTGTTTTGGAGGGGGGAAATATTTTTAGGTTGGAATATGTTTTTTTGTGTTAATTTGATGTGTTCTGCTGTCTGGAGGAAAGCTTAGGGTGCATTGCTTGCATCAAGCAGCTTCTGTTTCCATTGAGAAAATTCTGTTATTGCTATTTAAAATATCAGAGCTTTCTGCTTTACTAGTATCAGTGCACACTTGGAAGAAAATTTCACTGGTAATTGCTACAAAGAATATATTTTAGACCTACCTTTTACCTGTTTCAGTAAAAGCATGTTGAGATTAGCTAATCAAATGCTTTTCGTGAATTTGCTGTGAGTTTGTAGCTCTTCTTGACACTTTAAAGGCATTTTCAGATTTGCGTGTGGAAAGGGAGCCTCTCTTCTTTGATTCAGACCTCTAAAAACAAATACAGTTCATAGCAGGTTACTTGAAGAGTGGCTGAGTAGATTCACTTAAAATGCTTTTTTGTTCACAACAATAGATTAGAAAATTAGTTTTATTCCTTGTGGCCATGCAAGTAACTTGTCTGAATAAGCATTCAAAAGTTGTTACAAATTAAGAACAATATCTGAAACAAATATGTTGATTTACATTGTGTATTTCAGAGTTCATTCTTGCAAGGAGCTGATAGCCTTTTTTAATAATTATGAAACCGATCCAAGGATTTGTGGAAGAAAATTAGTGTTCCGCCCACATTCTTCCATTACAAAGAGAAAAACAAATTGGAGAGATTCAAGCAAGCCGGGGGAAAGAGCATCCACTTTTCTTGCATTTCAATGAAATTTAATCAAAAACCCATGCACTTATAAAAAGTCGCTTGCCATTTGAGAGAAATGTTGTAGCGCAGTGACACAGCGTAATACGAACCATTTGTTGCCGATGGTATTTTCTCAAAGCAAAGAGTCAAGGTCCATATGCTGTCCCACTGATGACGGAGACCTTTTGGTCTCTCTGCGTTTGAAAACAAAACCAAACCAAAAATCTCTCCCTTCTCTGCCAGTTAAATAGGAGTGCATTGCTTTATCACTCCTATTTTGGCAAGAAGGTCTGCTGAAAACAAGCAATCTGAGCAACGGTCACAGCAACACGTTAGTATTTGGAGTAGACCTGAAATACAGTTGAACTGGTTGGTTGGATACAGATTTCAATCCTGCAGACGCTTACGATCAAAGTTAAGCATGGGCAACTGGTCAAGACTTTGGTCTTGACTTTTTTTTCTCTCTTCCTCCCCATCTGGATCTTGTTGAACTTTTCTCTTTAAGCATCTACTTATGCAACGTTCTCTCCGTCTTCGATTTCTCTGCCTTCTGAAACACCCTTGTCTTCTCAGAAAATCCTCCCTTCCACGAATCTACTTTTCTCTCTTCCTGTCCCGTTGTGCTCAGGGAAACACAGCTCTCCCCCATTAACAGGACTTCTCCAGTTGATTCCTTACGATGGCCTCTCATGATAACAAATAAACGTATGGTGGCAGGGTTGAGCTTCCTTTTCTTCATCCTTCCTTTCTTCCCTTCTCATGCTTTGAGCAGCTGGTCCTTCTCCAAGAGCATGGGGATTTCTCTTTCTTATTTTGTCACACTGACAGCTACTTTGTCTCCTATTTCTCCTATTACATGTTCACGTCGATCTTTGGTATGTATTTCCTCAGGTGAGTACCTACTTCTATGGCTGCCTGTCAAAAAATAAGCACTTCTGAGCTTCTACTATATTCCTACAAGCTTTCTCCCAAAAAAGAGGTCAAGCCCAAGGCCAGAGGCTTGGTCACCTTTTTTCATCCGTGCCCTATTTATTCCAACTCTTGCAGCCTGTCGTCAAACTCTGGGGACATCTGGCAGGAGAGGCAAAGTGAGGCTAAGGGGTCAGGAAGGCATTGCCTCCTGTAACAGCTGGTGATTGGCATTTTGAGACCCGATCTGCTTTTCAGGTAGAAACGTGTGCCAGAGCAGCACAGAGAAAAAGTTGCTGTGAAGTGGTTGCCCCTGAGGCTACCTGCAACTTAGAAAACCCGACTGCATTCGAAAAACAATTGTCAGTCCACATTACCATAACGATATGGATGTAGCTAGAATTAAAACATGGTTTCTAATGCTTTGTGTCTTCTACTTAGAGCAAATCAGGGCAGGAAATTTATTTAATAGTAACGCATTAAACTGATGCATGTTTTAAAGTCTGTTTTCTCCTTTGTCTCTTTTAATAGTACATAGTGCATATAAGAATTAAAGCTGTATGTAAAGACCTTTTCAGGTACATGTTACAATTAAACCCTAATGGAGTCAGCCAGCCCAAATGCCTTAGCTCACAGTCCATAGATGTCCTGCAGCCTATTTAATATTCCTCGACATCCTTTAGTCTTAGAAGTGGCTATATACGACTCCATGAAGCTAAACAAATCTTCATCAGCTCAGGGCAGCTTCTGCTATTTGACCAGTCCCAGTGGAATAGGGCTTTATTTTATTTATTTAAAGAGTCCCTTAACATGCTCAGCATTGCTCAGAACTGACTTTTTTAGAGTGGGCTGCTGGGAAGGAATCTTGAAGTGATCATAGGGCTTGAAGACTTGTCTCCTGCCTAAGAAATAGCTATAGTGATGTCAAATGAGCAGATTACAATTTATAAATAAATAAATAAGTTAAGCAAGTCTTACAATTATATGGGAGAGAACAAAAAAAACCTCCTCTTCACTGATCTCAAGGAGCATCGAAGACAGAAAAAGGTTCAGTGGCAGGTTGTTGGTTTGAAAAAGGCACAAGGAACACAGTATCACCCACCTACTTAGGTGGTGATGAAGAATGGGGATGCAATAGATCATTGCTTTAGAATGGGAAAAAGAAAGGGCAAAAAGCTCTTTTCATCACCTGCACATCTCTTCCCTTTTGCACCCAGGAGCCTGGGCCGAACTTCACCAAATATGGTCCCTTGCCCCTTTCTTTTGCCATTTATACATCCCTTAAAATTGCATTTGATGAGCAGTGGGTTGAAGCCCAGTGAAATCTAGGGAGGAAGATGATAAACCTAAAAGGACAATGTGGTATTTTCAGTAGGACTAGAAGATGATCTTGTTGGAATTTATGCCTACCCCATGCACTTTTCACTTGGTATTGTTTGCTTTGGTGGACTTCTTTAATGAGACATGTTTCTTTAGTGACAGACCTAATAAATCTTGTCTGAGTATGCGTCCTACAAAAGGCATAAGTGATCCTATTTGCCCACCATTTGCAGCCAAGAGGAAAGCTGTGCTAAGGTTGGATATTCTGGTGATATAACCTTAACTTTTATGGTGTAAATGGACACACAAACTGATGCGCTGTGCATCATGAGCCTGAAAATAGCAGAGGTGTGACACTTCTTTTTGTTTCGAATTGAGAAGAGAACAATCAGGAAGCTCCTGAATGATCACAACCGTAATAGCATATTTGCGTGAGAACGCAAATGTTTTGAATTCACGGTGAAAATTCAGGGCCTGCAGTTTCACCCAAGAGGTGTTCAGAGCTGGAAGTCATGGCATGGAGATTATCTTTCGTTCTTTGAATATGTTCAGTTGCTGAAGTTCCACTTCTGCTAGGACTGTTTCCATGTTTACGACCTTATTTCCATCATCTATCTGGCCTCACCTATAGTAATTTTGTTGGGTACAGTCCAGAAGCTAATTGGAGAGGACTGGTTCCAGTTCAGTTTGAGGATATGTTGCATGACGGTGAGACATTGAAATTAGAGGAAAGGGTTTGAGAAAGAGGAGGAAGAGGAATAACCTTAGCTGTGGTTACCTCCATCCTCTGGCTTATACATGCTTTCAGCACGTTACTGGGCTCCCCACTCGCCCGGTAACGTGCTGAAATTTAAAATTGCAGAACAGTGGTGCCAAACCCCCAAAGAAACAAACAGGGAATTAAAGTAATCTTTTAACCAAAGAACTTTAAATTAGGAACATTTATCATATCTTGAGATTTTAGGAACAGCAGAGGATTGCTGTTTTATTCATTTCTTTTCATACTCAGTGGATTCATTACAAGTTGCACTTTGCATTTGCTTTAACTAAGCGTGATGCTGGATATGCCTCTCAGATTGCTGCTGTACTCTGTGTTATATTCCTTTCATTTGGAGAAATTAATATAATCAAGTTCTTAAAAGCATGCATTATTTCTTAGGTATTACGTGAGCCACCAATCCTTTTTAGTCCTGTGAAAAGATATTTCTTAGCATAGCTTTTGCTGTTTATTGTTGGAATTGTAACTAGTTATTTTGCAGCATTTTAACTTCTGCTTTTTTCCTGGAAATTAAATGAACTGGTAATTGGATTCCCACCTCAGAAGGGTGCTAAGGCTACTGCAGTGGAGGACAGGTAAATCCACAGTTTGCAATGTGTATTATTGCAGTAGCTTCTAACACTGCGGACTTGAGCGCCCACACACAATTAGTCCCGTAGGGTGCGTTAAGACTTACTGTTCAGGAAATGGCTTGTACGGGAATCAGAAGCAAACTGTCCGCTGCCAATGACATCACGTGTAGAAAAGACATGCAGATTATGAAAAATGTGATGAGAACGTTGCTTTCCCATCACTGCCAGAGTCCATTAGAAAACCACAGTGAATCAGTGCAGGAAATGTTTGCCACAAAGCTTTACCAATACAAGAGTCCCCGACAATTGCCACAAAACAGTTTTGACTTTTATGTATATATTCAAATTTCTCTTGAGTATTAAGGCTGGTTTTCCTTTTAAGAAAGAAAAGTAAGTTTGTAATCCTTTACAAAGAGAGGAGAATTTACTGCAGAATAAATATAAAGCCAGCTGAATTTGAAGAGAAGGTTGCAAACCCAAGTTGCTGTTGTTTCATATGCAGGTTTCCAGCTGAAGTTCACAAACATTTAGAGTGGTGGAAACGTGCTAATGATTTTTGCATATGAATCTAAGACAGAACACCTTACCATGGGCCAGTATGTGCCTCCTTGTCTCCCAACACAGATGGAGGTCAGCAGAGCTGCTCAGCAATGTTGTCCTGGTGCTCCTTAGGGTTTCTCCTTCCTAACCCGCCTTTCCGGCCCTATGCTCCATGATAAGGTTGCATCAACAGGCATGAGTTAGCTTTGGATTCCCCATCAGCTACATGTCTTTTTTATATTTAATTTCTCCACTTGTTTTGGTGGGGGATGTACTGTATAAAGTTAAGCTCTTGTTTGGAGGGACATTGAGAAATCTTGAGCATCCGAAATCAGACCCACCAGCTGTACTTTGATTTACAACTTAAGTAAGCAGCAGACTGCAATATGATAATTTTGCGCCTCGGATTTTTCAGAGAGCAGCATATTTAGATATTTCGTGAGTGGAACACATAGTAAAACCAAAGAAACAAAGTCTTATGTGGTTCCTAAGGAACTGAATGCAGAAGATACTTATTATCCCGAACTTGCTTTTGTAGAGCTTGCCAGAAAATAAACATTTGTTTTAATTTTATTAGCACTGGTGTTGTCATTTCAAAATTGAAAAATATTTGGAGCAGAAAGTACAGAACAGAAGCAAAAGTATTTTGAAAGCTGCCTGTGTTTAGAGTTTTGATGATGGCCCTGTAACTTTTTGTAAACTACCAGCAAAATAACATTTTCAGATCTATAAAAACTACACCTTGAGGTAAATGGATTATACATTCAGAACTGCCATCAAAACCATGTTATCCTCACTGGTTATGTGGTGCAAATCTGTGGCTTGTTAATAGAGTATTTGGCTGCAGAGTGAGAAGGTCGTGCTTTCAAAGCTACCTTTGTGTTTCTGTTCCCCTTATGTGACCTTTTAAAGGATTTTAGCCTCTCCACTCCACAGCTGACATGGGTTACACAGGATTCCAAACATCTATTTTTCCACCTATTTAAAATGTGAATATAAATGCAGAAGTCAAAGGAATCCAGCTGGAGAAAAATGAGGTATGCTGAAGAAGTTTGCTTAACTATTCAGTTAAGTCTCCAGAGTCAAGGTTTCTCCTGGAAACCTGTGTCAACACTTGGTGAGGCTTTAAAGCTTCTCACTCTTTGATGGTGGTCAGTGACAGAAGCTTTGATTGAGATTGGTGGTGACAAAATAGGGTCAGTTCATCGTTACCTTCTCTTAGACATGGCTGTTCAAAGTTGTAAGACCAGTGGGCAGACCTAACCCCAGTTAGGTCCCCTAACATGTTGTGGAGGAGGACTTGACAGCAGTGTGTTCACCGCTGGCCTGAAGGGCCCAAAAGTATGCCAAAACCCGGGCATTTGATGCTCCTGTGGTTAGCACAGCTGCCAACAAGCCTAAGGGAATGGTAATGTTCAGGACACATCTAGGCACTCATGGGGATATGCTCCGTATTTAAGCCACTCTGCTCTGGCTCTGTACACAGGACAAGGTTTTGGCCCTTTGGGCATAGCGCTGGGAAGTAAAAAAGATTGTTTTTCCTCTAATTACTGGGATAGTTTGAGTTTATTAGCTGTAAGTCATTTCCGTACACAAAGGAGGGTTGTGATAGAAACCGCTTTGCAAAGGTCAAGATGCAGAAATTCAGACTGCAAATTGTCTGATCTCATTCTAGTCATGATGCTACCATTGCAAGCCAGAAGAAAAATACAGACAGAGCAAACTCAGTCTGAGATGCTTCACTTGCTTAACTGTTAATGAAAGAAACTAATCGCATAAAATACCATCTTTTCTCAGAGTCCTAGTAGTGTCTGATGACTGAGCCAGCCCAGCATGTGTTTAGCACATGATCAGACAAGCACTTTGATCTGGGGCTAGTTTCAGTGGGAGGCTTCTCTCAGTAAGGACTTGCAGTCTTAGAAACCACAGCGACTCTAAAAAACCAGTTATTGTCAAAATGTGGCGCTGCTTTTAGTCCTGGAAGATACCTTGCTGTTTCTAATTTTGTCGATGTTCAGGGCGAGATTAGTCTCATAAAAATCCAATTACGTCTCAAGAGAGTTTTAATTACAGAGGATGTTTCTCTGCTCAAGGCTGAGGCGATACGCTGGTGTTCTGCACAGGGCAGAGTAGTTCATAAAGCTGACTATTTTACATTTTTGGAGCATGAACCGCCTTGATCCCGGGATGCATTATGTATATGTGAGGTCTTTTGCTTGGTACATGGAGTGCATCAGAGAAGCTGGCTGATGCCTCAGCAGATCAAGCCCCATGAGTAAATGCTTCCCTCAGTGCTGGAATTTTTACTTCATCTATGGCAATACAAAAAAGGGGTGGAAAAAAAGATTTCTGTAAAAGTTTCTGTTACTGGACAAGCTGAGTGTCTCCAGGAGAGAGGCGTTGGTCATACTGATGGGCCATGAAGGACTTTGAGGAGAGGAACAGGCTCTAGGACTTGTGTTAATTCAGGTTGCAGAAGATTGTAGGTTTATGAAAGGTTCAGGCTTCTCTGTGCACTGAGGTTGATTTTAACCTAAGTATATGTGAAGACCATTTAGACACTGGTACCACATGCTTTGTATGCTTTCGTAACATCACTTTTCTTAGAAATTTGCAACAGTGGTGTGTAACCACAGAAACCAAATTTAATATCTCTCTCCACTTTCAGCTGCACTCTAGATGTGCTTAGGATTTCATCCTGAGGATTAAACATCAAAATAGTTCATCATGATGGTGACATTGATAATAATGGAGAGTTTAAGAACGGGAGCAAGATGCAGTGTTCACTACTAGATGTTGAAATTATTCCTCTTCCTAAAATCAAGCTAAACTCAAGCCTATTCTGTGTTAGCACACATTGTCTGAATCACTTTTAATGCAAGTTAAACATTCAGTTTATTGTGCTGGCAGCTTAAGTCTACTATTTAGAAGAATAACTGTAGCCAATTCTGGTTATTTAGCTGGATGCTCCTACTTAAACTTCCCAACAGTGAAACTGCAGGCACGGATACATGAGCATTCGTCTGGATTTGGCTGAAAATGCACAAATATTCCTCGTTAAAACCAAGCCATGAATCAAGGCTAGCATTAGTTTAGATGGAGGGGAAAAGCATTTAGCACTATAAACTAGTATTTTGGACCTCCATTAGAGCCAGCAGGTTGGGGTTTTTTTAGCAGACAAAGTATCAGTGGATGCCCGGTTGGGAAAGCCAGGGTGTTACATGGTACAAAAGCATGAAGCCAAAGAGTGGTCCAGCCTGACTATAGCAGCCACCTTTCCAGAATTATTTAGTTGAACTCAGTGATCTCTTGAAAGACCAGAACCTTGACAGTTATGAGGACAACAGTTAGCAGAATGCAAGGATTAACAAGTCAGATTTATGCAGAATTTTCAGGGAAAAAAAAAACAGTGGTAAACCAGAATAGAGGTGAGGGGTTAGAAAATGGGCTGGTACGAAATGCTGGAAATGCTCTATTGACTCTGTGCTTACAACAGCTGAGAAATGCTCCAGTGAGTTTAAAACGCTGATTGGACTGCCTCTCTAATTTTATTTTTTTTCCCCTTCTTTGCTCTTGCTGAGCCTGACTCAGTATGCATCAAGTAAATTTAGTGGAAATTTGAGTTTAGGCAATATATACATGACATTCTTTTGCTCATATGTAGTTCAGGTTTGTTTCCTATTAAACCATCTTGCTTAAGGAACTGTTCTGCATCCCCAAAGAAAGCTAATTGAAATTTCCTATTTATTAGCTGTATTTTTCTCCTTCTTGGCATGCCTTTTTTGTCAGCATAATGCAATGGCTTTGAGTTGGAGTTCAGCCTCCCTGAAAAGATTCAGGAACCTCGAAAATCAAAGTCCTGTACTCATTGCTTCTCTCATTACCATGGAACAAAAGTATCTAAATGCTCATAGGAGTTCAGCCACGTGTGGAACACAAACTAAAATCAAAGCCACAAGAATTAATGGAAAAATCTGATCCTTTTTTTTTTTTTTTTTTTTTTTTTTTTACTGCCTCTGGAATGGAACCCATTCATCTTTAATTTCTCATGCAATGCACAAGCCAAAAAAAAAATTAAAAAAGGTGGAAAAATTGAGATAGTAGTGTTTTATTACTTATTTTCTTAGGAAGAAACTTATTATTACGGCACTTGAATATCTGGTCGTTGTTTTGCCTTGCGTTCTGCTCAGGCTTACTATGGCCATCCCTACGCTGCTGAGGAGACACTGGTCTCCTCTTGAAAGTTTTGTATGGCAAATTTCTGGGTTATATAGGAAAGTGGGATATCGGGAAGCCTGGGGCGGATCTTCATGGGCTGGTGAGCGTGCCATGTGAGTTGCGCAGATCCTTTCCCTCTGAGTACCTTAAGCGTCCAGGGTTCGTCCGTAAAACAGCAGCCTGGTTAGCGTGATGAATGCTCCAAATTTTGTAGCATTTATAATGCAAAGAAATGAGCCTTTCTACTTACAAAATATACATTGTGGCTTGTTAGTATATGACTGTGCCCGACAGTAATTTCTCGGCTTTGTCATCGCTGTTTCCTTGAGCGCTGACTCTCTTGCCAAATTACAACCTAGATGACTTAGCTTATAACCATTTTTTCCCTGCACATGCAAGATATTTGTAGCTATTAGCTTTTCTGCCAGGTCATCTCAGCCTCAGCAGGTTGTACAACTGTATTTTTGCAGCCTACTTTTCTCTTTCGAGGTTTTTTTCCCGCTGCATTTTTACTCTGGATGTCAGCACTGGTTCTCAGCTCAAGAGAAGAAAATATAAGAGTAGTTAATATAGACCGGTCCAGCTCTTCCAACATGGCCTTCCTTTCTGTCTTACTTTAATTCTGTCGTGGACAGGAGCACCTTCTATGTCTTCAGATACATAGGCCAAAACCTATGTGACACCTAGATTTCAGTGAAATACATCTACAATATTAAATTAGCTTTGATCACTGAACTTTAGTATTACCTCTGAATATACGGTGTTCTTGATACAGCTCTTGTGTCATTTAATCCATTAGTCCATTAAATGCATCAATTAGTGCATTTAATCTTGTAAAAGTAAGTCCAGAAGAAGTGGTAGGGTCAGCCTTAGGCTAGTAAGGACACAAGTATCTCTTTAACCTGCTTGCTTTATTGCCTCTTTTTTTTTGCAATTTTCATTCAAATATTATTGCTTCTGCCAGTGCCACCATTGTGACTTGTCAGGATTATTGTTATTCTCACATTGTTCTTGGACTGGTTTTGTGTAAGTGAAATGGAGTTTGTGATGCTAAAATAGCGTATGTGAATCAGCTATACCAAGAGTATATTTGACATATTTGCCAAAAGGCTTGCTTCAGATGATGTTTTATAATGCCGCCATATGTATAAGAGAACAGTTTGTTACAGAATCACAGGACGGTCGAGACTGGAAGGGACCTATGCAGATCGTCTAGTCCAACCCCTTGCTCAAGCATGGTCACCTAGAGCACATTGCAACAGGATTTCATCCAGGCAGGTTTGGAATATCTCCAGAGAAGGAGACTCCACAACCTCTCTGGGCAACCTCTTCCAGTGCTCTGTCACTCTCACAGTAAAGAAATTCCTCCTCGTATTCAGGTGGAACTTCCTATGGTTCAGTTTGTACCCTTTGCCTCTTGTCCTGTTGCTGGGCACCACTGAAAAGAGTCTGGCCCCGTGCTCTTGACACCCTCCCTTAAGGGATCTGTAGACATTGATAAGATCCCCTCCCAGACTTCTCCAGTCTGAACAGGCCCAGCTCTCACAGCCTTTCCTCATAGGGGAGATGCTCCAGCCCTCTAAATAGTCTTCATAGCCCTACGCTGGACTCTCTCCAGTAGCTCCATGTCTCTCTTGTACTGGGGAGCCCAGAACTGGACCCAGTACTCGAGATGTGGCCTCACCAGGGCTGACCAGAGGGGCTGGATCACCTCCCCCGACCTGCTGGCAACAGTCTTCCTAATGCAGCCCTGGATACCATTGGCCTTCTTGGCCACAAGGGCACATTGCTGCCTCATGGTCAACTTGTTGTCCACCAGAACTCCCAGGTCCTTCTGCGCAGAACTGCTTTCCAGCAGGTGAGCCCTCAGCCTGTAGCGGTACATGGGTTATTCCTACCTAGGTGCAGGACTCTGCACTTGCACTTGCTGAACCTAAGGAGGTTCCTCTCTGCCCAGCTCTCCAGCCTGTCCAGGTCTCTCTGAATGGCAGCACGGCCCTCAGGTGTATCAGCCACTCCTCCCAGCTTGGTATCATTAGCACACTTGCTGAGGAGGCACTCTGTCCCCTCGTCCAGGTCATTGATGAGTAAGTTGAATAGGATGGGACCCAGTACTGAGCCCTGGGACGCCACTAGCCACAGGCCTCCAGCTGGACTCTGTGCCCGTGATGACAACCCTCTGAGCTCTGCCATTCAGCCAGTTCTCAATCCACCTCGCTGTCCACTCGTCTAAGCCACACTTCCAGAGCTTATCTAGGAGGATGTTACGGGAGACAGTGTCAAAAACCTTGCTGAAGTCAAGGTACACAACGTCCACTGCTCTCCCCTCATCTACCCAGCCAGTCATTCCATCAGAGAAGGTTATCGGGTTGGTTAAGCAGGATTTCCCCTTGGTGAATCCATGCTGGCTACTCCTAATCACCTTCTTCTCCTTCATATGTCTGGAGATGACACCCAGAATGAGCTGTTCCATCACCTTTCCAGGCATGGAGGTGAGGCTGACTGGCCTATAGTTGCCTGGGTCTTCCTTCTTGCTCTTCTTGAAGACTGGAGTGACATTGGCATTCTTCCAGTCCTCAGGAACTTCTCCAGTTCTCCAGGACCTTTCAAAGATGATGAAGAGCAGCTTGGCAATAACATCCGACAGCCCCCTCAGTACCCGTGGGTGCATCCCATCAGGGCCCATGGATTTGTGGATGTCTAGCCTGCCCAGAAGGTCTCTAATCCTTTCCTCCTCAACCAAAGGAAAGTCTTCTCTTCTCTGGAATTTCTCCCTCACATCCAGGCTGCAGGATTCTTGAGGGATGCCCTTAGCAGTGAAGACTGAAGCAAAGAAGGCATTCAGTAATTCTGCCTTCTCCGTATCCCTTGTCACCAGGGCCCCCGCCCCATTCAGTGGTGGGCCCACATTTTCCCTCGTCCTCCTCTTGCTGCTGGTGTATTTGAAGAAGCCCTTCCTGTTGTCCTTGACATCCCTTGCCAGACTCAATTCCAGCTGGGTCTTAGCCTTCCTTGCAGCATCTCTACATACTCTGCCTGCATTCCTATAATTCTCCCAAGTAGCCTGTCACCTCTTCCACATTGTGTACTTTCTCCTTCTGTCTGAATTTGGCCAGGAGCTCCTTGCTCACCCATGCAGGTCTCCTACCCCTTTTGCTGCACTTCTTACTCATAGGGATGCACCGCTCTTGAGCTTGGAGGAAGTGATATTTGAATACTAGCCAGCTCTCCTGGACCCCCCTTCTTTCTAGGTCCTTCACCCATGGGATTCCTCTGATTAGGTCTCTGAAGAGCCCAAAGTCCGCTCTCCTGAAGTCCAGGGTTGCAATCCTGCTTGTTGCCTTTGTTCTTTCCTGACGGATCCTGAACTCCACCATCTCCTTGTAGGCTCCTCCACCATTTGCGACGAGAAGTTATCATCAATGCATTGCAGGAGCCTCCTGGACTGTTTGTGCCTTGCTGTATTGTCCCTCCAGCAGATGTCAGGGTGGTTGAAGTCCCCCATGAGAACTAGGGCCTGGTCACCCAAGCTCATTGTGGCTTCAAAAAACATGCAGGCCGGAGCCACATTCATTTTATCAGGGGAAGGTTTAGGTAGGGAGCTCTTCAAGCAGAGCACACTTGAAGAAATTGCCAGTTTTTGGTGGGCTAAATATTAACATAGAATTTTTATTTAGAATGTATTGATTTTTATTTTGTGATGGTGTATACGTGGGTATTGATTTTGATGCTGTAATGCAAGGGATGGAGCTAGCCTATTAGGTTTAGATACATGCTTTGATAAGGTATGACATAAATTTAGCAATGAATATTCCAGAAAATAAGATAAAACAAGCAGACTAATAAGTAAGCTACCTTGTTAACAGGAAAAAAGTGAAAATAATTTATGTTTGAATGCTGGAGAACAAAAAATTTACTAAAACAATGGGAAAAAAAACTGAAAGGAGCTATTTTTACAATAGATTTATTATTGCAATTTCAGTTCATGTACTGTATTCTCTGCTGAAAATGCCTGTGTCTGGTTTACTCAGTATAAATGAATTTAGGTTGTGAGGACAATTCATCTGGGCAAGAGCTGGCACTGGCAAAGTAACAAGAAAAATGGGCAAGCGGTGAAGGGATTCTTTTTAATTATCATATTCCTTGACACAGGTCAATTTTTAAATTATAACCGACATCACACTTGGAGGAAATTCTTTCAGGGTTATGTTTCCGGAAGCATTATCTTGCAGAACTGCCAAACTACAAGCTGAAGAGCAGCCTCTTACTTTGCTTATTCTTAATTTTTTTTCTTTCTTTCTTCCTTTTTACAGACGCACTACGAGAGCGGGGAGTATATTATTAGACAAGGTGCTCGAGGGGACACTTTCTTCATAATCAGCAAAGGGAAGGTGAGTTGATTTCCCCTTTAAGGAAAACACGATGATGATGATGATGATGATGATGTGTTCTTGAAATTCGGTGCCAGCCAATACTTTCTCATCCCCCAACCCAGAGTGTTGCAACATGTGAAATTTAATTAAACTTCTTGCTGCCCTATTTGTAGGGAAGAATGACTTGAAGGGAGGAGAAAAAATAGCTCTCACACTGTTTTGCACACGTGCTCACAGTGCACACTTTGGGGCTTGGTAAGTGTTAAGGAACCTCCTGGTGAATGACCAAAAAGCTCCATGCTTTCTCCCTCAATTATTGAAATAGTTTGGATGTTCCTGTCTTCGTTCCCTGAGAGAGGACCAACTTATCACCGAGTGCTTCGTCTACCTAGTTTCTAAGCACAGAGCCGAAAACGACAACTGAAATACCTGTTCACCAAGTCCATGGGTATTTCCCTCTCTCTTCCAGGCCAGAACAACTCTACTCAGCCCAGGGTAACAGCAGACTTGTTTGGTGGCATGAAGAAAGCCTTTTGGCTTTTCTCATACTCAGAATTAAATAATAGGAACACAGAGAAGTCTGAGCTTTCTCTTTGGGGGGGAATAATAATAATAATAATAATAATAATAAAAGGTCTAAGTTTCTATTCCACTGCTCACAAAGAAAATATGCTTTTTGACCACTTTTTTAAACCTTTTTTCCCATAGAATCCTGATGGGATTTTGTAGATTTTTTTTTTTTTCCCCCACTTGAAATGGTTTTTTAGCTAATGCTATTACGCTTGACAAATATTTGGCCTCCTTCCACCTAGCGAGATGCGGGTGTTCAAGGGAATACACAGTGATTTCCCCCCTGTGGATGAGATGTGATAAATAAAAAGTAAACACAAAGGGATAAATATGCTTGAAAGTAGGCCAATGCCAGCTTCCTGATTCATGGAGCTGACATTTGCACCAAGTCACATATTAGTGTGGGCCTTGTATACTTAAAGATAACAAAAAGCCCCTGGCGTTCATCAAGGAAGAGTGTGGGTGTTGCGTACCCGTTCCCAACTTGGGGACTGCACGTATGTTGGATTGTGTCCCCAGGCTCTTGCCAGCCATCAGGGACTAAAACTAGCTGTTTGCCTTCATCTTCCACTCAGACTCTGAAAGCAAGTTTTCATCAGAAGAGAAAAAGTGGTATTTTTCTGGTGAATTAGATAATCGTGGACAGGTTTCTGAAATTAATATGATTATGGACTATGTAGGTATAATTAGCACTGAAGGAGCTCCAAAGCATGATCCTTCTGTTTCATTTTCTCTCTTCGCTGTTAAGTTTGATGGTATTTTCTCATGCTCTTTCAGTTCCTTCCACTCAGAATTAATGTCTCCTGTCCTCCTAGAGTAAGGCCAACCCATGCTTCAAAATCCTTTCTAGGGCAGACCAATTTTAATGGGTGGTAGTCCGTCCCTTGTGCTTAAGAGAAGGTCTTTAATCCCTGATTTCCAACTTTACCAATCACTGAGCAAGCAGAGTGATCACCTGAGTTAGGAACTTGTCATCAGTGCACTGATGACACTCAGCAAATATTGGGGTGGTTCAAGTGCCCTTGAGGACCAGGGCCAACAAACATGAGGCTTCTTCCAGTTGTCTGAAGAAGGCCTCATCTACTACTTCTTCTTGAGCAGGTAGTCTGTAATAGACACCCACCACAACAACGCCCACGTTGGTGTGCCCTCTAATCCTCTCCCATCTGCTCTCAGCTCGCTCACCGTCGTTCCCCCCTATGCATTTCTGCTGATCTCTCACGTAATGGGCAAACCTCATCCTCGCCCTCCTCTCTTATCCGTGTCACCCTGCACCTTTTGCTTGCCAACCCAGTCCACTACTTCCTCGCTTGGCTGCAGGTCATCATCTCCCACCCTCATCATTTCTGGTTTAAAGTGCTTCTCATCGGTTTGGCAGTCAGTTGGCAAAGATGCTTTGGCCCATTTGCTCGGGTGGATCCCATCTCTTCCTAGAATTCCCCTATCCTCAAAAAGGTTCTAACTGCCAAATCCCTGTTGTCAACACCTACTGCACAACCTGTTGTTGACACGCATGATTCATCCAGCCTTCTCAAACCCTTCGCCCTCACTGGCAGGGTGGAGAAGAAAACTATCTGGGCCCCCATGCCCTTGATCGTGGCTCCAGAGCCCTGATATGTTCCAGGTCATCCCTAGCCGTAGTGTTGTTGCACATACATTCACTTTGACTGATCCCTTCACTATTTTCTCCTGTTGTGGCAGCTGATGGCCAAAGGAAGATAGTTAAAATAAAACTATGCATACAGACTCATTGAGAAATTCTCAGATCCTCAGCTAGATCCTTGTGAACCATCCAGAAATTGCCAGAGGGACTAAGGTGAAGTCTGCATAAGCTTCTCTTGCAGCCTTACTGGTTTGCAAAAGAGGTATCAGTGAATGATAAAGGATGGAAGGAATGGGAAACTATTTAATTTAATACATGTATTGAGATGCATGAGCTACAGAGTGTACAGAAGAACAACTCTGTGATAAGGGTGCAGCACAAGCCAGGAGGAATAGAGCCCTAACACTGAAACATCGAATAAATGAAGTCGTGTATGCTGTCTGAGCTTTCTGAAGCAGTGTCACATAATGTCCCATGCTAAAACCCGACCCAGGCAGCTTAATAAGCTGGAAGAATTTCTGGCTGTGGCTCATGTATCTGAGACCTCACGTGTCCCTTCTGCATTCAGCAGCTTCATGTGAGTATTAGCACAGTGAAAGCTACTTTTGAAAGCTTTCTCCTGCCTTTTATGTCAGAGCTGCTCTAGTGACAATACTTGAATCAAGTGAACAGAGAAGATTTTTAAACTTCCTAGCTCATCACTTCTCTCAGAAATGCTTAGAGCAACTTTTTCCCTGTTTTCTTTCAGCCCGTGCTTTCATGTAGTAGCAGTACCAATTTAAGCTTTTCCCCTCTCTCTTCTCCAACTCCAGCCATAGCACTTGATCCCACTCCTGTGCTCATTTAGTTGTTTGGAGGCATGGGACTACCAGTTTAACACATGCAGGTTCACTCATCTGTCTCTGCCTGTGAGCAGCAAAAGCAGCTACTCTTGGAAAATTGGAAGGGTGCATGCAAGAGCCGGAACTGTTTGAGATGCTTTTAACACTGAAGAAGAAAATGCTTGGGGAATCTGGCCTGACAATTCTGCTCTATTTATTATAGTCTAATTCCTCAAGTCCCAGTGAATAGAAATCAAAGTTTATTCAAAACAACCTGTGTACAGAAATCTGTTGAATAAAACATTGGATGAAAACAGTTTGATCTCCTCTGCCTGCTAAATGCTGCTGCTCTGTGCCTGTTCAGTATCTCTTCTTTACAGAGAGATTATGTGTCATGCTGTGTCATTGTACACCGGTTTCTCTTTAAAAGCAATGGTTTGTCACCAATTTAGTATGAGATCGCGCGGGTTCTTCGTTGGTGCTATGGCTATTAAAGTATGTCATTGCTTTGAACCATGTAGAAATTACACCCCGTAATCCCTTGGCATTTATTTCTTAGGCTCAGCAGAGGTCATAGAGAAAGAGCTAAAAAATATATTAAGTTTTTCTTTGTTTGTCCAAGGTTTTTTTTTTTTTTTTTTTTTTTTCCCTCAGCTACAAATCTTCCTGGCTCATCTGTTACGCTTTCCCTACCCTCGTCTGATCTTTGATGAGTCACTGCAGATGTTAACTCTAGTATATTGTAGACTGAGTGCTCATTAGTGACTCAAATCCAGTGTTTTCACCATCCGTGGAAGAAAGTGGAGAAGGTGCAAGATGCAATTAAACTAGGATGTCTCTAAATCAGCAATAAAGTGTCCGACGCCCCCAGTTTTGGCTTTGAGAATTTGCATATGGACAATCTCTGATTAAAGTAAACAAACAGCCTGAAATGGAGTTGAGAGACTGCCCCTTGTACACAGAGATACCTCCAAAGGGTTGTTCACCCCACTTACTTTAGGTTTGGATGACTCGCCTTTGGCAATGCTCATGCATCTCCATTGATGGACTGTAGAGCGAGCTTGGACATCTAGATTTATAGGTGACTAATGTTAGGGGAGATGATACCCACCATGCTCTGATTGCAGGGGGCTGTATTTCACCTGCCTTGTTGTACTACAGGAAGCAGGAGTTGCCTCTGGGAAGAGTTAAAAGAAAGAAACATTACCCACATGAGGGCCATTGAGTCAGCAACACTCATCATTCATGGAGACTCTTGAATCCTTAATAACCAATGGACCATGTCATGCCATGTCTCAGCGACCAGTCCCCATCGGGACTTGTTCTACGTGGCTGCTAGGACTTGCATCCCATGCTGGTTCTGGTCAGAGCACCAAAGACAAATCGGAACCACTTGCTAAGATAATGTAAAGTAGAAAGGTCTTCAGAAGATCAAGTACTATTTTTCTTCTGAAATGTAAAAGCAAAAGGTTTTTTTCCTTCAAACATTGATGTAAATGCTTGATTTTTGCTCCAGCTGTCATGGACTTTTTGCTGAATTCAGGAGAGGGACCACTAAAAAAGAGAAGGAAGCATCCTTCACCCTGTAATGTTCCAAACTGTTTCGTTTCAATTACGTATAAATGTAGACTTTTTTTTCTATTCCTGAAGTGAACCTAGCAACACAAGAAATCATGCGGAACTAAGCTAACAGAAGCCTATGCCATGTGTCTGTCTTATACACGTAAAATATTTGGAATCTATTTCTGCTCTTGACTCCATATGGGTAATGACTGTGCTTGTGCAGCCGGCTCCATGTATAGAGCTTAAAACATTCAAAAAATACAAGTATAGCATTTTTGCAAGAGTAGTATGTATCTGAGTGGAAAATAATTGTTCATTTTCTTGAATGGTTTAAGACTGGCTTACAGAGACTTACTAATTGGCTGCTGAAGCTGAGGGAAGAGTGCAGGTCAGGAGAATTATGTGGCTCCCAGGGAGGAAAACAAATCAGCACATTTTCTGGGAGATTCAGGAGATGACTAATCCCTCCCTGAACAAGCATATTTCATTAATTAATTAAAAGTTTTTTTAAAATACTGGGGGGGGTTTGGCTTTTCAACAGGTGAATGTTACTCGTGAAGACTCCCCCAGTGAAGATCCAGTCTTTCTCCGCACTTTAGGGAAAGGAGATTGGTTTGGAGAAAAGGCTCTTCAAGGGTAAGTGCTCCTTATGATGTAGCTCTTCTGTTGAGATATTTTTGCAAGGAGTTGTTCTGCCATCCTCAGGGAGCTTGTGCAGTTTGGAAATAGGTTAGAATTGCATTACAAGCAGTTTTCCAGCTGTGTTCTGTTCATTGTCACTTTGTGCTGCGTGTTGCAATGAGTTTGGACCTTAATGGGGAAATAAGATTTGGTTTACAATTGCATGGCCAAATACAGATCCCCCTTAGCCTGTTCACAGACATAATAAAATAGTTTATCTTTACCCTGTCTTCCCTGACCATGCACTTGAGGATCCAAAACATTTGACATTTTTCAACGTAGGTCTGTTTGACGTGGAGCAAGGACATAATCATGGTCTTCTAGATGGGGTAGACAGCAGAAAGCAGCGTGATGGTGATGGTTTGGAGTTCTTTTGTTTTTTTTCTGGTGTTGTATCTGTGTGGATTTAGGGGAGGGAGCAATTAAGAGTGAGTGATTCGTTCTGTACAATCACTTTGCTTAGATGACCTTGGTGAATGAAAAGAATAGAAACTGTAAATCTATATTAATCAGATGATTGTTATAAAAGCACACTCTGTTTTCACAGTTGGATTAAGGAGTGGATTAAGAATAGGAATAGTATAGCATGTGCTTTAGGACATGCTTTAGGCACCCGTTAATCTTAAAAGACAACTACTTGGTCCCATTCTGGGTACTTCTCTCTGCATATGACCCATGGGACATCTCCTTGGTGCTGTGATAATGCATTCAGAAAATCATACATCGGTCTTCTTCCAGAAAGAAGAAACCAAAATGTTTAGAGCCCAAATTTTGTCCTACTTCTTCTGGCAGCCAGGAAGTCCAGCCCAGTCACTCAAGCACACGCAGTCTTGAGTCTCACCTCTGAAAATCCAGTACTGTGGTTATTAAAATAAATATCCTTGTTTTGGTTACTTTTTTAATACAAAGGGAGAGGTGAGTTATGTTTTAATTTTTAATTTAATTTTAATTTACATTTTAATTTAATACATAAACTAGAATGACTTGCTTTTTTTGTCAAGAGCTGGGATTCTCACAGAAACTTGACCCTGAGAGCTGGTATGTTAAGAGAAGCACCAAATATCTTGAGACAGCCAGTCCAGTGCTGAGAGCAGGCAATAGTGTGCCAAACAAATCATTGTTTGAAGAAGATAAGGGAAATTAAAGGAATTTCATACCTTGCATCCCTGAAGAGTTCCAGTAATATGCAGAATTTCTCAGCATTTCAAAGGTAGTTCTTCTGGCTCAGACTGAAATTACTTAATTTACAACAAGTACTTAATCTGCATATGCTTAAATATGCCGCACACAACAGCTTTGCTCTTCTGCAATCGACCGTAATTGGTAGTGTATTCCCAATTTACAAGGAAAGCTTTGTATTTTTTGATTTAACAGCAGCATATGTGAAGCACTATACATCCAGTTTCTCCTAAGTTCAGTTATTCTGTAGCTGGATTTTAATTTAATAGTGTGAGAACATGCTATTGTAAAGCATCTAGCAGCTCGATGAATTACTATCTTCTAGGACATCACTACTCAGCAATCATGGTAAACGTTCAGGATGTTTCTACTATGTGCATAAAATACACATATGACTGAGAGTTTAAGAAAAACTCAAGGAAATTTTTAATCTCTTTTCCATCCTTGGATAATTTTTCAAAACGTTCCTGGGATTTGGTTAGTTTCATTAAATAATTCTAAAACATATCAAATGTGTTGAAATAAAAGTAAAGCTAAATTGAATACAATTCTGTAATTTCTTATGTGTAGGAGGGAGTAGCAACTCTTGAAAGGTTTTTTCTGACAATGGGAAGTCACAGTTGCAGTTCTCCTGCATATTTCTGCACAGCAGGAGTATGGATCCAAGTATCATGTATGCTCTCATGGAAACATTTAAACTGACGTGGAAATCCAGAGATAATATACATTATTCTCTTTCTCTCGCTTGCACCAGATGGCAGTCATTATTTTCCAGTGTCCCATTCCACACAGACAGGAACAAAACAAGTCCTGAAATTATCATCAGCTGCGTTATCTTACAGGAATACTTAAGGCTCCCAAGGATTACGTGGTTCCCTTACCTTCCCGTCTAATTGAACCGAAAATAGCAAATGTATAATTTCCAGTATAACAATATATAATTCAGAATGTATTCACAATCAGTTATTTTGCTGTGACCTGTTTTAATTGAAAAAAAAAAGTTTATAAAACCATTTACTGCAATTATTTCTAGCAACAGGGAAAGGACAGAATTCATTTAACAGGCAAAGGAAAGCAAGGGAAAAAACTCAATGCCACTTGGTGGCTAACGTGCATTTTTCTAAAAGCAGCTTGTAATTATGCATTCTGTTGTGCTTCGAGTGTTTTGAATGTAGTTACCACCAGAGGTAGCTAGTTCGATGTGACCAAGATGTATATGGGTGAGGTTAAAAGAAAAAGGAGGGGGGTCCTAAAACCAAGTTTTGTTTCTAAAGCACCAATTTGTTCATTTGTCTGTGTTATTTGTCTTTGAAAATAATGAAATGACTTTTTTTCCCCCCACCCCCAGGCTTTAGAGTTTATCATCTTCAGTTGGGTTGATTTATAAATGCACGCAACCGTTCGTTTTGCTGTCGATAGGTCTTCTTGCGATTTCGCCAAGCCAAAGAGAAACATGCTTTCACTTGACAGTGAGCGATAGTGGAGCACCACGGCAGCCGGTTGGAGGAGGGTTTTTTTGGGAGGGGGCAACAGGTTTTAATGATTTTAAGGCAGGCATATTGAAAAAACGGTGAGGATGTGGCAAGCCTTCCCACCTCCGTGTCTGCATTCGCCAAGGGTTGGCTCTCAGGTGAGACCTGCTGGTTGCTACCTCCATGGACAGCTCTCGGCTGGGATAGATAGCCCTGGTTTAAGGGCATCCTCTGCTTTCTTTCTCATTTGTCAAGAGCAAAATGTGGGGTTTTTTAGGTGTGTCAACAGAGTGAGGAAGTGAGGCGCGTCTTTGGGTCATGCATTGGGTAGCAACCTAGATCTTGGGATTCCTGGGTCAGCCTTGGAGAGCAGCGTCCTGCTAATGCATAGGGTCTTGGTGTCCACCAGCTTGGGTATCCACGCTGCTCTGTGAATACTACATGTCCATACCATGTAGCAGTTTTCTTGGGCCGTTTCGTTGTCCTTCTCCATCTTGAAAAAGAGACAGCAAACTCTTTGAGGATGAACTTGTCTCTTGCTAAATGGGAATGCAGTGGGACTCTCGGATACTCTCTAGAGAAAGAGTATCACAAAATAAAAATAAGGACTGAGATCTCATCTTCATACATCAGTCAAGCTGACATTAGATTATTGGCAATACTATTGATCTGTTTAAAAAATGTTGTTTTCTCTTGCTGTGGCCAGGATTATGAATCCACTTCCAGAAAAAATCATTTTTATTAAATAGGTATAAATGCAATAGGAGGTACTGAGGTCCCAGTAATATATTCCTGGTCTTAGCCTTGCTGTAATTCTAATGTCATTTCAGTGTAATTGCAGTGTTGGTACTTCTCGGTTGGTAACCTTTCCGCCGCTTCATTTCCCAGATAAGATCCTAAGAATTTGTTTTCTTCAAAAACATGAATGTCAAAGCCTGGAAACCTATTTATGCCACCCATCTTTTTGCCCTGCTATCTTACTTATTGCCCTTTCTATCTTTCTTATTTCTTACCTGCTGCTTTTCTGGTTTTCCAGAAATTCTTGCCCTTAAGTGCCCGCGTTCCTGAACTACGTGCCTCAGTAACAACTTTTGAAGGACTACAAGGATTTATGTAGTCTACTTGCTACATGAGGCTGGATCTTAATGCTTAGAAAGTAGCTAATTTGGATAATATTTGGACACTTTGCATGCTGCCTTGTTTGAATACCCTTCTTTTTTTTTCTGCTTCTCCTTATTTTTTCCCCGCTTCTCCTTCTTTTTTTCCACTCCTCCTTTTTTTTTTCCTCCTCTTTTTTCCTTTTCCATTTCCCACTCAGTGCACTGCACGCCTCACAGTGTACTTAGCTATCCTGGAAAGAAAAGTGCAGGCTGGAGTGCCTCTTTTGCTGTCTTATTCTTTATCTTTTTATCTTTTTTTTTTTCCTTTTTCTTTTTTTCCTTTATCCTTTTTCTTTTTTTTTCTTTTTCTTTTTTTTTCTTTTTTTGTAAAACAGGCAGCCGTTCAGACTAACCACTCTCTCAAAGCAGGCTGTTTTTCATGCTCCCTTGCTGTCAAATGTTTCCTCTTTTTCCCCTCCATTTGACACGCGTGCATTTCTGCTGATTAGAAGTCACCTGTTGGGACATACATAACGCGTTTTAATTTACTAAATGCACTGTCATCTCTCTCCGTCCTCGCTATGCCCGAGCTGTTGTGTGCAGCAAAGCCATTTGGATGTCCTTGGCTGAACTTAGCATTGAATATCAGTGTAAGCTTTCACCTTAGTTGGACAACTTGTTCACGATCCTGTGCCTTCCACTAAAATCTTAGCAACTGCTGACCCATTAACTTGACTGTCCTGAATTTTCTCTGCAAGGAAGAAAGGGATGGAGGCTTAGAAATGTTTTTTGCCCCCGGAAATTTCCTGGCAGCAAGAATGAGGCGGTGGCACGAGCAAACAGGAGCCTTAACTCGGCCGGTGTTGTTTGACGAGATGGCTTGGTTTCTAGTTTGCAAAGAGAAAGTGCTAACGTTTCTGGGTTTTCCCGTGGCACGTGCTGTACTACGCTCTGATTGTTTCCACGGATCTGCACTGTCCTGCCGTCTGAGTCTCGCTTTTGAGTGTTTACAGCTAAAACATTTTCCTTCACTAAATTATGGATTTAAGCTACTGGAGCTTGGCTGCCTGCATAAAAGGCATCTGTGTGTTTTAGTCACAGCAGAACGTGAGAATGACCCATCATCTCCTGGGGATACTCGCAGGTGCAAATAAATATTACAAGAAGAAACTGTGATTCTGGCTCATGAACAGAGCAGTCGCTATGTTTTATAGCTATCTACCAGAAACGGTCTTAAGGCAATGTCTGCAGGTTTTTAGGAGCCTCCTTTGGCAAAACCAAACCCTGTGGTTCTCCAGGGGGCTTGGAAGGACCTGACTGCTCACGTGGTATCCGCTCCTCTTCTTCCCAGTTGCTAACTGGCATTGAAGGGCAGCCCCAGATACAAATCCATCAGTCGCTCACGGTGGGATTTTCCCCCTTGGGAGCAATGAGCGCATTTGTGAAACAGCTGCCGAACCCCTGAGTGACTGTGTGGGTCTGGGAAAAAGGCAAAATTATGATGTAGGAAAAAAAAGGCAAAAGGATCTGTGATTGAAAAGGGAAAGCATCTCGCTAAAGGTGGTGGTGGGAAGAGATTCACAATTCCCATTCACTTTTCCATTCCCAAGACATTTAGAAAAGGCAAGAAGCCATAGGGTGTGGGATCAGCTCATAAAAATGCAGTTTTCCAGCCAGGAGCTCTCTTCGGATGAAGTTCCCCGCTGTGCTCGGCATTGCTTGGAATGAGGGAAGAAAAAGGTCTCATCCCCAAGGGCTTAGAAGCAAAGCAGTACTTTGAGTGGTGATACTCAAGCAAATGAAAGTAAAGACAAGAGGATTTTCACTTATCACCCAGATTGCCTATGTCTGCCTCTAGAGAGGCAGGAAGTTATTTGGTCCATTATGTCAGCTTTTTTCCATTTATTATAAATGTTAGGCAGTCTTCAGACATATTTCAGCCGTTACGGTCTCATTTCCTCTTGTACTCTTCTGCTAGTTAGGTAGGTAAGTGCACGTATCATATCATGAGAGGCTTGGAAAATGAGACTGTGGAGTGCCGGTTGATGCTTCTTGATAACGTTGCAAATTGGGGGTGTCAAAACACTCCGATAACAGCTGCAAAACTCTGGGAGAGGAGTACCGTTTCATGCAGGACAGCATGTAACTGTTTAACCCAAGATGTAAGGAGCGTTGCAGGCTTTCAAAGGGTTTCAAAAAGCTCTTGGCAAGCTCAGGGAACAAAACAAAAACAAACAAACAAACAAAAAAACACTTAAAAAAAACTTTGGGCCATTAGAGCTCTAAACCACAGCTAGAAGCAAGGAGGCAAGGTGACACCTAGAAGATGTCACCATGTGCTTCCCCATGGGGTAACCTTTCTTCTTCCAGGCTTCTGGCCGCAGGTAGCATCAGGAGAACTGGCTACGGGGACCTTTGCTGAGGTTGATCTTAAAAGCGTGTACCATGCTATTAATTAAGCACTACCAAAAGAGCAGCTATTTCCGCTGTGAGTGGAGCCAGGTCTTTCCAGATTGGCTTCTGGTGTTGCTGTATCCCAGTCTCAAAGTCCTCAAATAGTGAAATGCCCTTGCAGAGAGAAAGTTATTTCATGTATTGATATCCAAGAAGCTGCTCCTGTTGCAAAGGGAATTATGAAACCTTCGGGGCCTTTGCGATTTGTATCATTTTGTTATTGCAAATGAATAACGATTGCTCTTAGTTAAGGGACTCCTCCAAAACCTTTTAAAATGAACTGCAAGGTTCACAGTGGTTTTTGTTAGGCAATTACAGAAAATGTAGATCTGCATCTGGAAAAAATAAGATCCTAGAAAAAATAAGTTTGTTTCCTTTAAATCCATCTTGACTTGAGCAAACATTATACAGAGAAATGAAGGGGGGGGAAGGAGATAGAGGGACAGAGCAAGATGTATTGCTTTTAAAGCATCCTTCCATCCATCTAGCCCAGCATCCTCCCTTTTACACCAGCTGGCGACAAAAACCCCAGTAAGAGGGGGAGGAGGAGTAAGACTGGGAATATTCTCCCAGTGCTTAGTGGTCTGGGGCTGAAGAGCACCCTGAACCAGAGCTGGTGGCTATGTATTTTATCATCCCTGACATTTTTTTGGTTCACTTTTCAAGTTCATGCAAACATTTTTATCATCCACAACCTTCTGTGACAATTAGTTCCACAGATTAACTGCGCAGGATGTGAAGAAATGCCTTTTGTTTGCTTTGGCCGAGCCATCTGCTCCTTTCCTGAGATGTCTCCTCGTTCTTGATTGTGCATTGGCTGTTTGATTTGCAGATAACTCAAGAGCCTGTTGTCCGAGGCTACAGATGTGGCAACAAGCCAACTCGTGTATGGATTTTACAAGCTAAATAGTGATTTTTTGCTTTATGATGTTTACGGTTTGTGGCATCCTAAGGAGTTTAGTAAGACCTCTTTGACTTGGCCTCACTTTTTCTTTAGCACAAGGTAGTCTTTTAGATAAAAAAAATACTCTGCAGCTAAAGACATTGGACTGCAGCATCATTCTGCGTTGCTGAGAAGGAGTTATTCATAGGCTGGTGGTGCAGAAAGCTAATACCATCGCGGTCGAACCCCGTCACTTAACTTCCTTATTGCCACCTGAAAGCCAGAAAGGCTTTCCAGATGTGGGCCACCTAGGAAGGTATGTAAGATGTGCTCCTTCAAGCCTGCATATACTAAGGGCTTCTTCAGGACACGAATGACACAGAAAGCAGAGCAGCTGGGTGAGTTAGGAGAGTGGGGGTAGCACATAAGATTTTTGGTGCCCTGTTCTGACAACCTTGCTTTTTGGTTTGGAGGCAATTTTTGGTGGTGTGATATTCTCTAAACATGACCGACCCCGGATATTTTCTGCCAAGTGTTTTTCCCAAAGGAAGTGAACTTGGAAACAATTTTGGCTTGCCAATGTCTTCTTCCTGCTGCTTTAACAAAGACATTTTAAAGTATGCCATCCAAATTTCAAATATCCTATTTTGGTCCTGTATCACTTGCTGAAAATCTGTCTAGTGAACGTTGGTGGTTAGAGGGGTTAGAAGTGATACCCAGAAAGTCTCTCTGAGCATCTCTGTTTAGATGATCACTTAAAAAGCTCAAGCAGGGCTGGATTTAAGCAATGAGACCGTGAATCGGGGCTTTTTGACTGCTTAATTTCCCGTTGCCAAATACCTCGCTTCAGAATTTCTCGAGTTTTGGTGCTCTTGACTGGGAAATCAGCCATAGCCTTATTTTATAATAAAGCCATTTTTTTTAAAAAAAAAGGAAAAAAAAGTTGCAGTTGAACAGCAGTAAACATTGCATTTGGAAGGGAAAACAAATGATTATATACTTTAGTAAGATCAGTAAGCACCAGCACTGGAATCTTTTGTGTCTTATCGGTTGTCTGCCTTCGGTGCTGAATTTTGAGTAGCCGCTTTGCATTTCAGAAGCATGTTTACATAAAATCCATAATCATGAAAATACATCAGCTGCTGAAGAAAGAGTGGCAATCATATTAATAGAAGGTCTGTGCATAAAATCTGCTTGTTTGTATTGTCTGAGAGAAGAAAAAAAAAGAGAAAAGAGAACAAATGACCAATTTTTATTTACTCTATCAAACAGAAAACTTCTTTAGAAAAATGGCCATTAGGAGTAAATTCAAGATGCCTGGTTCACTGCCCTGCTTCTAACGAAAGTATATAAATGAAGTTGTTTCAATTTCTACAGTAGAGACATGCTTGGAGCCAATGTCATGGCTCAAATGAAGTTAATAAATAATCAGGTTGTTTGGAGTCTTAAAGATCATAATCATCAGTAAGAACTCACATTATTAATAATTCTGGCTTTTTTACAGCTGACTCATACCCTGGGAACTAAAACTGTGTATTTGCTTTGCTTCAAGGATACAGTCCCACAGTCCCACTCAGAGCAACTCCAACTGAATTTAAAATAAATATAACATTGGGTAACATGATTTTGCCAGATGGAGGAAAGCAGAATTACAAGGGCTTTCATTGCTGCGGACGTACTTGCTTACATTTATTGCAGTGAATGTCTCTGAATATTTTTCTCATATCTGTCTTTCTCACACTGAAGTGTTATGTTGTTGCAGTTGTAACTCTCTAAAAATCATTTATAAATTCAGTGAAAATTGGGGAGTTTCTGGGGGGGGGGGGTTTAGCAAGGAGGCATAGGAGCCCTGTGCCGTGATGCTGTGCCTAGTCACTGTGTCAGCGCTATAAAGCAGCATCGCAATGTAGACTATTTAACATCAGGAATCTAGCATTCCTTATAGAAGCACACTGAAATAATTCCAGCTCTCAAAATGCAAAACTGAAGCTCTTAATGGCTTTGATTCTGAACGATGAGCAATTTAAATGCAAGATGTGGGCAGTTTAAATTAGCTGGTGAATTAAACACAATGAATATTTAATCCATAATATAGTATAGCAATATTAGAACCCACCTTTGGAAGAACAAATTGGTACAAGTTTGTATTTAGCACATATATCTAATAATCTGTTATTTTCTTAGTCTTTCCCCTTTTATACTGAGTATCATGAGCAATCCTTAAACACTTTTTGATGTAATTTATGTTGTTCAGGATATTCTGTGGGGAGAAAAAGGAATCTTTATTATAGACTTGCTGTTTTTAAGATTACTTTTGTGTAACTAGCCTGTAAGTACATGCAGTTCTTGAACAACCTAATTCCCTTTCTAAACTATCCTGTAGGTCAAGGTCACAACCCTAAAGTTTTTCGGCATCAGGCACTGGCTAGAGATTATCTCCTAAATACAGTGAATGTGGAATCCAGTTAACTCTGGTTTTACTTTATGAGTATAAAAAAGGAAACAACAGTATAGCAGTAAATAAATTTTAACTTAATAGACATTAGATGGATTATTGCAACACTAAGAAGTAGCCTGTGTCCATTCAAATCTATGATGACTTCACATCCCACCGCTTTTTGCCTAGGGGGTTGGTGACCTATAGGTCTTTCTGTGGTTTCCAGAGAGCAAAACCCTTCTAAGGGATGATTCATGCTGTGCTGAAACGGATCCTCAGTCATCCCCCTCGAGATGCCAGGCCATCTCTGTAACACACAGGCAGCTGGCCCGGACCCGATGCCCAACTTTTAGTAGGCTAATGGAGGTCAACTGTCTCTGAGGCATTGACTTGATGTCCCACAGGACCAAAGAAAAGCCTCTGAGTGGCTGCTACCAGTGGAAAGCTTGGCGATGAGTATCTATTTTCCAGATTTTATGTGACATCTGTCCAAATATTAAGTAACATAGTTAACAGCCGTGGGCACGCTTAAAATTAGGCATGAAATATTTATCAGACGGGAGCTGGCGAAGCGGTCTGTGTGAAAGCTTATTTTGTTCTAGTTCATTAGGAGCTTTGCTATATTGAGAGGCCATTTTAAGATCACCCTTTTCAAGTAATGCTCATTTAAACTGATAATAAAAGATCAGAACAGGAATGCCCCCTTCAACAGCCCTTAGTTTAAGAATGGGTTCGGACCTGGAATACTTAGTTGGAGTTTTTTGTTTGCTCGCTTGCTTATTTGGTTTCAGGAATGTGCTTGGCAATGGGCTATAATCTTGCTCTGCGGCAGAGTTAGAGAGATTTAATGTAATTTGTACCCAAACGTGTCAGAGCTGCGTTTGCAAGGTGCAGAGCAGAGAACCTGATATCCAGGCTCGTGCAAAGCCGCAACGTGCTGCGCCAACGATGGCCCGCGTGGAGGAGCGTTTTTGCAAATGGTGGGCCAAAAGATCGAACCGAGAGCCTTGGCTTGAGGGGTCCTCCCTTTGTCAGCCAAAAAAGAGTCAACTTTGGGGCCGTGTGCCTTTTGTCAGCATTGATTGCACATTTTTGCTGAGAGGCGGGAGACCTGAGTTTGCCCCGGCGCTTCTCATGCAAACTTTAATGAAGCAAACCGAGATAGCTGTTGCCTCCTGCTGTTTAGCTGTATTTATTTTCGGCTGCGTCGTCTGCCCCGTGGCCCTGCCGATATCCCAGGGGCTGCAGAAGCCGTTTATTTTTCCTCACGTCGTTGCCCACCAGGCACCGCGGAGGCGGCAGGCGGTCCCGGATGCCCGAGGCGCGGGAAGCTGCTGCGAGCAAACGGGAGAGCCGGGTAACTCTGCAAATGCATGCGTGAGCCCAGGCTCTGCGAGAGCTGAGGGGCAAAAGGAAATATTTAAGGGTTAAAAAAGCTTTGCACATTGCATACTAGAGAATAATGTTCATCAAGGAATGCAAACAAAAAATGCTTTTTTCACTGTTGCTTTTGTTCGCTGAGGAAGCGACACCTTTTTCTCGAATGCCTTGGGCATTAGCGGTTTGTTCATTTTATGTCCTAGAGATGTTTTCTGCTGAAGAGCAAGCATCGCGCTGTTCACCACGTGGCAGGATGATAGGTAAACAGCCAAAAACTGCTGCCAAAAACCCAGCGTGTGGTTATGCAGGTGCTGTGTTCTGCAGAGAAAAATAAAATAAAATAAAATAAGAAATCAGAGCATTTGGAGCAGTCTAGCTAATAAACCACCCCAAAAAAGAAATCATTTCCAGGTAGGCATATGATGGTATCTGACTGGATTAACTCTCCCAGTTTGTCACTGGGAAAAATGTGTATGTTGTCTTCAAAGAAGCTTTGAACAGGTAGTAGCATCTCGATAACTAGTGTGATGATGATAAGTAGTGTAGTAATAACCCTGTATTTATTTCACCTACCTTTTTGGTTTAAAGGCCAACTTTTGGCTTTTCGGCTGGCTTTCGGATTGCAACCATACAGGCTTGGATGTCCCGCAAACTCATGATTTCAAATGCATATAATACCCACTGGACCCAAACTTGTCACCTGTGTTGGCAATGCTGTAATCTCTGCAGAAAAAGGCCGGGAGGTGAGAGGTAGTGCCCACCCTTCGCAGAAAGAGTTTCAAAGCCAGAGGAGAAGCACCTCTGCGTTGCGTGCTGGTCCAAGACCATTAGACCAGCTCTCTTAAGGATTACTCTTTCCATTTTTCATGCCCTCCCTTCCCACGGCATGAATTATTCCTCTTTCTTGATGTTTGTCAGTCTATCAGACTCCTACTTACAAATTTGTTCTTGTCTTTAGCATTACTTTTTAAATCCTAGGCGAGATCGTTTCTCCCTTTAGCATCTTTGCAGCAGGGCTGCTCATGCCAGTGATGTAAAATCAAACCCTAAAGGCTCCACTTTCAGTTACGGCCTCTGAACATGAAATAAGTTGCATCAACTGTTAATGCAAACGATACAGTTAATCTTCTAAGTACTCGATGCCTTCAAGTAAATACACGTTGTTCCTGCGTGTGCCTGACACCCGTTTGACAGCAGCAGGGCTCTAAAATGCAAGCTGGAACCGGTATAACTACCGAGACCTTGGAGGCTGCCTGGAAATATCATCCATGGTGTTTGAACATTTAAAAATAAATAGATTGTATTATCGCTAAACAAAGTCAAGTTTTATTTTAAGCAATCACGAAACCCGAGCGTAGCTTTCCAAACGTGTTGCCATGCTCTTGTTACAACATCAGAACCTTGTCTGCAAACGTTACTACATTTATGTTCGGCTAACGTAATAAATGCTTAAAACCAGGCTTTTCTTTTTTATTAGGAGAATGTGTTATTTTGCTCTGATGTTGATGCAAATGCCCAGCTGAGGTGTCTGTTTAGTTAACGCGAAAGATTCGGGTTGTTAAACGCAGCATTATTGAGGAGCGCTTCTTATCTCTATGTGCTTAATGACCTACTCAGGTTTTACTAGGATAAATCATATTATCAGCAGCCCTTAGAAAAATTCACTTGGCATTTCCATTTTTTAAATTGAACTTATATTTGTTTTATTTACCAAGGAGCAGCCTAGGACCACGCAGACGGTGTGGAACAGGTTAACCAGCCCGTCCCGGGAATGGAAGCTGCGCTGCCAAGTTCAGCTCTAACCTTCATAGCCGAAATAGCGCAAAAACCTGCTAACAGGATTAAAGGAAGGTTCATTACACCCCACAGCGCCCCGGTAGACAGCGTTTTTTTAGCAGTTATCTATATTTCTGAGAGGCATCTACGCAGATTAGGAAAAAAAAAAATCTCCTCTGCGATGAAGGCTGCGTAATGCATGTTTTAGTGAGGTGTGAAGAAGAGGATACAAAAAGCTGAAAATTATAGGAGAGCTGCAAAAGCGATTGCCGCTCCTTGTTGATATTCAGAGCAGCTCAGGTGCAGATGAACTCGAAATCGCAGCCTGTCTTTAGCTAGTTGTGCTGTTTCGGTTGAAATGAATATTGAGGGACTGTGTATTTATCTGATGGCTTTTAAGGAGGAAAGGTTTAAGGGGGAGAGTGGGCACTTTTGTGAGATTCAACTTTTACGCAGTATTTTAGAGAAGTATTGATGTGCTATTAATGCTTATCACAGGGTTACTTCTATGCCAGGTATTTTAGAAGTGGAAGCTGCCCAAATTAAATGGGCCTTTATTATTATTATTATTATTATTATTATTATTATTATTATTAAACAATATTGAGACTCGCTGGTGGATGAGGAAGCCTTAGACAGTTTTCTTCAGTACTTCAGGCTGCCTGACTTGATGAAGGTGAAAGAAGACACCTGCCTCAGCATTGGGATTAATCCTTTATTTCTAGCTCTTTACATGATAGACTAGCCCATGCCGCCTCTCCTGCCGCTGAATTGTCTGCCCTTTCTAAGCCTAGACGTCAGGTTGGCTCCGCTATTAGGTGTTTGGCTGGTTGAGAGCTGGGGATGTCCCAGGGCTGTCAGAACATCTCAGCTCGCACGGCGAGCTTGAACGAAACAAAAAAAAAAAAAAAAAAACAAAAAGCAAAAAAAAGGAAAGAAAAGAAAACTTCTTCTCCTGGGGGAAAAAGAAAATAACGGGTTGATCGGTCGCATCGTCTGTTGTTTTACATTTAGGACTGCTTTGGAATAAGAACTCAAAATGCTTCATTGGATGAGATTGCCAGGAAAATTTGCTTTCGTAAGGACTGAAGTGGGGAGAAGGACAAGGCCGGCTTGACTTGGCCAAAGCTCTTCTCCGCTAGGTGCAGGCAAGCGTTGAGGCTTCCTGCGAAGGGAGGAGGCCAGGGTGCAGCGGGGAGGTGCTCAGCCCTGGGTGCTGCAGCAGCGCTGGGAGTCGTTCGTTCTTGCCCCAGAAAGGCTGCTCGTCCTTATCTCAAATCCATTTGCTCCTGAGCTGCCAAGCCGCTCTGGCAGAAATCCTGCGGCCAGGCTGATTTCCTTTAATTATGATTATTGTCTTCCGAGTTCTGCCATTTCTTTAACTAAATAACACAGTCCCAGCTGTCTTTTCATTCCCTGACAGGCGTTCGTCAAGCTTGCTACCCCGTTTTCCATCCAATATCTCGCTGTATTTCTCCTAAAAGAAAAATGACAAGCCATAATTCTCCTGACTTGCTCTCCCCTGTCCCACCGACAGCACTGCCCTCCTCCTTGCCTGATCTTCTCTTCTAACCTGCCAAGTCATCTTTGTGGTCCCTCTCTTATCCCATCTCTGATCTGTGTCTTGTGTTGTCCTTTCCTTACGTTTCTTGCTCTCTCTCAGATCTTATCCCTGTTTCAGAGATAAGCCTCCGTCCCCAGCTACTTCCTTTCTTCTGGTCACTGATAGCTTTGGTATATTGAAAACTGTTGGGATTTCTTCTCGTCCAGTGTTACAGAATCATCAAATCGTAATTTAGGTCAGAAGGGATTTCCAGATATCATCTAGTCCAAGCCCTGGCTCGAAAGAGGTCTAATTAGATCAGGTTGCTCATGGCCATGTCAAAATGCATGTCCGTGCATAATTTTAAATGCTTGGATTTTTTTCTTCCTTTTCCTTTCCTCTCCTCAGCTACTACGCTGGGAACTCCAATGTAAGTCTTCTAGTAAGCCACTCTAAGGATTCATAATCAAAACACAGGACCAGCAACCGATTTTTCTCCTTTTTGAGCTGTCATTTAAATTCAGAGTTGTCAACATTTATCTTCTCTTTGCATCTATGACTTTCTTCTTATTGTATGCCGTGGAGAATCCGTATCTGTTCTCCAGCTTTCTGTGCAGGAATTCACAGTGGTTGTTTCCTAGTTCTCATCTTTTTCTTTCTTTGCTGTAACTTCAATTAATCGTCTCTGTGCTGATGCCTTATAGCTCATTTGTGGATTCATCTCCCTTACAAACAGGAATCTCCGCTGTTTCTTTGATACTTTGTGTAGACATCTTGTATAGACTTTCTGCTGGTGTGACTACAATAAAACACGTACTCTTCCGCACTAGTTTTTTTTTCTGCACAGTGGTACCGGTCTGCCTGTTCCCCATGTCGCTAGGTGGATTTCATCTTCATTTTCTTCCAAACCCCACCTCCAAGCTATGTCTAACCCTGCAAGTTTTCTCTGTAGAAGTTCCCTGGAGTTTTCCCTTTGTTTTTTGTTATTCCAAAACTGTTCCAAAGATATTGCACCTACTTGTTCAGAGCACTCCTGCAATTATTGTTGTCTTACATCCATGGTTTGACTAGGCTACTCTTTTCTTTGGATATGAACTCCTCTCATGCAAACTCCTTGCCTCAAATGCAAACTCTTCATCTTTATTTTCATGGCCTGTCCCCATCCTGCCTGTCATCTCTCACATGATGACTTTTTTTTGTAGTCACTAATGATGCCAGCCTTCAGTGCCTGTTTATTATACACTCCAAAAAAAGTATCTTTGTGCTACTTTCTGGTACCCCCAAGCTTGGGAGGAGTTCCTTATAATCATCCACAAAGCTGGCCAAGCTTGAGTCCTCCATGGAGCTCCCCTTTACCACAGTCTTTGTGAAATTATTTCCTAGCAATAGAGTCCCAGTGACGGGCTGAAACTGTCTTTTGTCACTCTGAACAGTTGTACGGCATTTTCTTCTGTTCCTCTGCAGCTGTCTTAATTTCTCTTGACATAGAACTGATGAGCAGCAGACCTCTGCAGAGGTTTGCCCAGCCGCTAGCACTCCAGTGTCACGAGTCTCGACCGCAGCTTTAGGGCTCCGATCAAGTGCTGATCACGAAATCACCAGGAAAGCCTGGAAGTGCAGTGGAGTCTTGCACGGTGAAAGAGTGTTTTGCATGCCCGGCTGTGACATGATTAGGATGCCTCTTGAGCACCATTCTTGAGGTGCTCTCTTCTCTATGAGAAGTACTATCAGACATAATAAATTGTTACTGCCATAATTAGGAAATACACACGCCTTCACCCTTAGAACCTCTAGAAAGTGCTCATTTGATTGCAGTAACGAACTTCTCATGTTCATTCCCTCAGATATATGCCTGTTACTGAGGTCTCTGTAGGCTTTAGCTTTTTTGAAGTATAAATTGGTTGTGACCAGTTTAAAGATGTTAATGATGCTCTCAGGAGTTGTGCTGCCAGTGGAACGTCAATCATCAAAAGTACAGCGATCTGATGGGCCAATATTGAGCTGCATCCACTGGACTCAGTGCAGCTGTTTTCAGTGGTTTGAGAGTGTTTACATTAAAAAAAAAGGAAAATACTTGTAAGATGAGCAGGTTTCTAAGCTGAAGGACTAGGACGCATTTGCTGTATGCAAAGGTTCGCAGAGGAATATGAAGACAAGTTTGCTATTGCCACTTGAGATTAAAAGATCACTGCAAAACGTAGTGACACAAAAACTGGTTATAAAGTTAGAATAAAGCTGTTTGTTGAAGCACAGTGGATAGCTATGGAAGGACATGAGTATCTTCTGTGTGATACCTCTTCACTGTATGGGCCAAGTAGAAATGCATCCATTTTCGATGTATCCTGAGCACGGCAGCCAGCTGCAAAGCTTTAAGATGCCCAGTATCCAGAGTAATATCCAGAGTACACTTCTTGCCCACATGCTGCCTCTCTCCTGCACAGACGGGACGCTAAGGCTGTGACTCGCCTTCATTTCGCTTTATCCTTAGATTTATTCAGACTGAAACAAATGTTACGTGTTCATATATCAGAACTTCTCTAATGAAGTGATTTCACTGCAACAGCTAAAGGGGTTGGCAGAGTTTTAAATTCCTGTAATTTTTATTACTATCAAATTCATTTTTTTCCCAGCCTCTGGGCTTTGTAAAATTAAATTCTTGATTCCCAAGGTCTAAAGTTATAAAATGCACATCTTTAAGGCACACGCTAAATTCCATTATTTCCTCAATCGTATTATAATTAAGTGAAAAAATGTTTTCAGTTATGGAATGGAAAAGAAGTTGGAACATTTTAGAGTATTTTTTACCATGATCTTACAAAGATGATAATGGCTATTACAGCAGCTTAATCATCCTAGCAGGTTAATCACCCTAGGTGCTATTTTATTTTCCTGCTCCATACTGTAATTTTAGATACAAGATGCTTGTGAACTTCACAAAGAAGTTTTCTTGAATTATGTAATAGTTGTGAACTTCACAAAGAAGTTTTCTTGAATTATGTAGTAGTGTAAGTATTCTACTTTTCTTCTTTCAAAGAGAGACCACAAAGTAGTGAAAAGAACAGAAACTTGGCAAGAGGAGCTAAGCATTGGATAAGGAGAGGGATGACGGTTTCACTGGCTTGACTTCTGAATGTGAGATTTAAATCCATTTTATATTTTTCTAATATTTTCTTTTAAAAGTATTACCTGTGGTGACATCCAAAAGAAGAAGTTGTTCAAATTTCTTCCAGGTTAAGCCATCCATCCTGTTAGGTAACTTTGGCACGTGAGGGTTCAGTTGAAGTAGCTCTGACTGACAGATCAATCATGATCATCTTATGATAATCTAGGTAAAAACCTACGAAATACAGGAATACACTCATTTTTCATTCTTGCATCTGTGCTCTAACCCCTAAATGACTTTTGCACCAGGCTGGGATAGAGATGTTGCCAAATAAGTAGTTGAGCTTCTTTTGATCTTGGATAGAAAGTAGTCTTCCTTTTTTTCTTCTTTTTCACTTGATTTTTCAGCACTCTTTGATACTGTTGTCATGCAGTTTTTGTAATACCTCATCTTCCTGCAGAAGGAAAAGAAGAATACTAAACTATATCTATTCATTGCTTTTATTCCTGTAGGAGGTACAAAGACATCTGCTTTTCAAAGCGACGCTTCCTTTTACAAGAGTAATACTTGCACAATGCTTCAATCTGGGCAAGAGACTGCTCCATGAGTGGATGTCATGATTGCTCCTCTGGCACTCCACGCCAATAGCTGTCCCAAAGGACCACTGTCTTAAAAATATATGTCCATTACATGAAAGACGCAAGCAACTAGGAGTAGGCTGGGTCACACCTGACACAGAAAAGGTGCGAATTAAATCAGGGAGAGGGAAACACTGAAAGTTCCTTGCCAAGGCATTGATTTCCTAGGTTGAAGGCTCCTTCATGTCAAGCTAACATGCAGCCTCAGACTAGACCCAGCTCCTCTGTACACTTAATTGCAGAAGTGGCCGGATGTGTCTTCTACTCTCTACACGAAAAGGACAGTTATTAGGCAGTTGCAAATAAAAAGGTAAAACTTGATGGAAATATATGGAAGTTGAAAGGAGTGTATGCACCAGTGCAGTAAGAGCCTAAAACTACTTTGCAGAAAGTTTGCACCAGCTTTTATGCAGAAGTTGTGGAGTAAATCGTTGTTGCATCATCTGGAGTCTGCTAATAACTGGGTTGCAGCGCTTTTCACCTGCTGCATCTGATGGCAAAGGCTTCTCGATGATTTTAATATCTTGACCTTGGACATTTTGCAATTTCCTCCAGGAATAACAAGACTACAAAAAGCGATGGAATGAATTTTGCACTCAATATTATTCTGCTCTGAAGCCAGTATCTTCTATTACCATAGGTTAATGTAGTACTTCTAAAGTAAAGATGATTATAGTTGTGATTTCCTCTCCTATCTCGCATATGAAATCCTCATCTGAAATGCTTCTAGTGCTCAGCCTTCAAGATTTGTCTGAGTATAACTGCTTTAAGGAAAACTGAGAGGATGGCATAAAAAGCCTGTAACTCACTCACTTGTCCCCTTTTCCTCCACATTTTAATACTATTACGCATGTGACCTACCACAATTTTTAGAAGTTCTTAGAGTGAAAGTATGTTTTAGTCCGTAGAGTAACTGCTGGTGACAAAAAAGTGTATTTAGTGTTACATGGTTCTTAAAAATTAGCTGAATTTATTGGAGCAAGGGGGAATCTCATGTGGGAAATGTTGGCTGGAGATAGAAAAGTCACAGAAGCGCTGGCTAGAAGGGAATTCTGAAGGTCTCTGCTCCAGCCTCCTGCTTAAAGTGGGGCTATCACAAACGCTAGAGCAGTCTTGGAGCATCCGAGGAAGGAGAGTCAATCATCTCTTGACCTGTTGCGCTGCTTTACAACCCTCTGAATGAGAAAGTTTTTCCTGAGTTTTTCATAATCTGAATTTCCTAAACCACAATTTATAGCTGCTTATTTTGCCCCGTGCTTTATCATCTGCTACTGCAAAGAGTTTGACTCCATTTTCTCATCTTTTTGAATTGAATTACTTTTATTTGTTTGTATTACAGCATTCCATTTCCTTGTTTGTAATCTTAAAACAGACAACTTACAAATATATTTCTGATAGAAGTGCACTTAAATAAAAACCTAATTGATTACAAATGTTTTTCATCATATCAAGCAGCTAGGACATAATCATCCCATGAATACTGTGTTAAACAAAGACCTTTGTACAAGGGCATTTTTATATTGTTTCTAACTATATGATCATATTATTTCTTAGGAAGTACTTATATCATGTAATATCCTCTTCCAATGTCTGATTCTCTGTATGCAATGGAGAAGATATAAAGGTATTTTTTTGTGAGTAAGAGAGACTTCCTTTCATGAGCTGCTATTCTTTTTAAACGGACATATTAAGCTTTATGTCTATATTCCAATAATGAAAAATGTTACCAGTTTCAGGTCAGCACCTTCAATAGTTTGCTTTATATCTCTTACCATAAGAACTAATTTTGAAGGTGTGTGAGAACATGGGATTATTGCAGAGCAACATGTGCAGCACTACTCTCGGAAAAGAGATAGTGTGCTTACTGCATGCTGACTAAATTATGTTTATATAATATACGAGGTATAATGGATTAGTGTATCCTGGAAATAAAAAGTCCTCCCCAACAAAAATCCAGTATGACTTTTTATACCCTGTTAAAATGAGGAGCCCTGTTAATGGCTGAGTGAAGGGGAACGTGTTTCGAAAGAAGTTGGGCAATGAGGCTGCTAACATTTAAAAAAATGTATTGGCGGTGCAACTTTTGATTTTAGGGGTTTTTTTTGTTTTTGTGTTTTTTGGTTTTTTTTACCTGAAGCAAAACGCTGGAGAAAACACCAACACATGTAATTTAAACCAAACAGTATGGTATTTAACAGGCGTTATTGTGGATAGGGAACAATTTTTTCCCCCTGCAGAGATTCTGAATTAAAGATAGTGGAATGGGAATTATTTTTGTTGTCCAAAAGCTTAATTTAGTACAGAAACACAGCTGACGACAATTTTATTGCCTATATTTGCAAAGTAAAATGACTCCGACATTTCTAATTCTTTGTGCTCTAATGCCGTATTTTCCAAACTTAGCCCGTTTCCTTTGCTTTTCTAACTAGAGAGAATATTTGAATGCATGTGATTAAGGGCCCCCTCGTTTCTTTAAAAAAAAAAAAAAAAAAAAAAAAGCACACAAGGGGAAAGCAGTCATGTTGATTCGAAAAATGTTGCTTGGACCAAAAAAAGGAGCTACCATGTTGAGGGAATTAGTCAACATATGTGCCAGCAACCACAGGGGACTCAGCATGGATTTGTGTCCTTAAGCCACTGTGCCAACAGAGCGAGACTTTACAGTCCCCAAAGCCATTTAGTATGTTCAAAGTCAGCACGAAACCTTTACATTTCAGATTTAGCTAGAATAGTAATAATTAAAAAAAAAGAAAAACGGATTTCTCAGAGGTTTCCTTCACGAGCACCAGAACTAAATTAGTAATTTGAGCCGTTAAAAACGGCATAAAATGATGGTGTTTATTAATCTCAGTGGGCATAGCTCACTGGTGTAATTTGGATATTTTGTGTGTTTCAGTGTAAATATTTTCAAACGGGGTGAAAGGGAAGGTAAATGCAGTAAAGAACACGTAGGAATGCATTACATCAAAACCATTTACAACTCATCGCTCTTGGTACAGGGAAAGTTTTATAGGTAGCCTTTCCTTCTACCCTATTTGAAAATACTCTCAAAGTGTTTTTTCCCCTGCATCCAGTATACAGACTTATGTATATCATGATGGTCATTGGCATATATTTAATCTCGTTCCCTCCTTATTTACATGGGATATATCAGGTTTCTGTGTACACTGGGTCCTGGGAGCAGGACCATGATCTCATCCAATACTCTGACCACAAAACCACAGTGAACTGCCCAGTTGGTAGGAAGCATGTTGTTAGTGCATGTGTTAAAAATAAACGTGTTACGTTTGATGCTGAACTTGATAATGCTTTGCTAAAATTATTTCCTAGCAGCATTGCAGAACTGGGCTGGTTACTGCCCTCACTGCGTGTTAACGTTCCTTTCTGACTTAATTTGTGGGGTTTTATGGCATTTTTACGACACTGTCTGCAGTAGATCAGGACAATTTTGTTATCCTTTCACCACCTCTCAGTTTTCCTTGTCTTTGGTCCTCTAGGCCCTGGTGGGTTTCAAACCTTCAGGCTGACTTTGTCCAATTTTGGCAGCAAAGCAAGTAAGGTATAAGTGGGTTCCCACACCCGTTCCGAGAACAAAATGCACAAATCTGTTGGAAAACGGGTTTCATTACTTAGGGGTGAATCACGAAATAACATGTTTTCTTCCCCGGGTCCAGAAGAACGTGGAGAGACCATCAGTGGTGCTTACAGTGTTGAGCTGTAGGGACATTACGTGGTTCGCCTGTAGGTTGCTATCCCAGGTAACTTTCCCGTCTTCTGATAATAAAGAGCGGGAGTAGCAGCTGTTGCATTGCTTTTCCAATTTTCTTTTGAAAAATTACAAGCTGTTTTGTGCATATCTTTCTTCGTGTCGCAGCCAGAGCAAGAACGCACGAGAACTTTGTCTCTTTTCTGCTTCGGTGGCTCCTGTCTTTGTAAGTGTTACGTCTGTTCTCATGGGAGTTTTGCCCGAATAAGAGTCAGGCACATAATTAATTCTTGTAGCTTTATTCAGATAAAATGTATACTAGTTTTCCTAGAGCTAAGTAGCTTGAAAACCAAGAAAAATTAAGCAGAAACCTCATGTTCTTAATCTGATTTTTTAATTCTGCACGAGTTAATCAGAGGAGCACCTGTTTTCTTTAGCTAGACTTTGATCTCAGGTTTTATTCGTGCTATTTAACTGGATGAAACTCTGCTTATTAATATATTTTGAAAACTAATTGATTTACTAATAATAGGACTTTGTTTCCTCCGAAGTCTTTGCTCCTTTAACAAGGTTAAAATATCAGTGTATTCCTAAGAGAAGTAATTACATGAGAGAGGGATTTTTTTTAATATATTCCTTGTTTGCATCTGATCTCTAGTGGCTTATTAGATAATATGCTAAAGCTTTTCGTGAAGAAAATGGGTCAAACATCATATTCGTACGGCCCAGTACGCCAAATTCTATTGCTGCTGTTCTGCAAATTACTTTTTTAAGAAGTAATGTCTGCAAAATTTGGTGGGTTGCCACTTCTTACCTCCTTTGCACAGTGCTTTCAAAAGAGCCTTGTATTGTTATCAATTAAAAAAAGAAAGTTAAAAGGAATAAAGAGGAATAATAATACACACACACATTTGTGTGCATGTATAGGCACAGACAGTCTGTTTCATACATATAAAACAACTTACACTGTTCCAAACATATTGAAATTTGACGCCTACGCTGTTCAGTTGCAACACTGGTTGCTGGTGTGAAGGCTATTTATTCTGAGAAAATCTGTATGCAAATAAACGGTTTCCTATTAAAAAGGGGGAAGTTTCTTTCTCATTTGGCTTTGTCTAGCTCTATATTGTCAGATCAAGGACAGCTGATGTGATACCTTGAGCAAAATAGGACTGCAAGGCTGTTGTTTGTAGAACTCTTCTGATTTGCACAAAATTTGAATTAGTTGTCCTTGCATATGATAATTAACATTTAGTATACCTTAAAACACTCTTGTCGGCCACTTGTTGCTGGTATTCCAGTGTAAGGTGTGTGGTAGCATCCTGATGCATTTTAAAGATGGCTTTTTTGACAAAAAAAAAAATCGGTGCCTTTATACTTTTAATCATTCACTGTATATGTCTGATGAATATGGATTACATAAGAAAAATTGGTATGTCCCAACAAGGCGTTTAGATCTTGGAGTGGGACCTGCTTGCACAGGAATGTTGGAGAGAGCCGAGGTTGCAGCCCTATGTCCTGCCTGCCTTGCACTGGGAGAAATCCCAAGACGGATTCCCAAGACATTCAGCATCTGAGACATATGGGAAGAAGTTGGTTGGGTTTTTTTTTTCCCTACTGTGGCTCCATGCCGATAAGGGAAGACCAGCAAAAGGTGGGAAGTGGAAGTAAAACCGGGTGAAGATTCAGCAAGGGCTTAAAAAGCTGGCTGCTTCCCAGTGAAAAAAAAAAGAATTCATAAAAATTTTTTCCTGACGCTTCTGTCACTATTTTACCCAGAAATGATTGATATATAATTAGCTCCAGAAGGAATTTGTTTCCATTTGCTTAGAGGACTTTCACTGTTAGCTGTCACGGTCAACAAATAACACATGGTCTTTGGAGCTGGGACAAGAATTAATGATAGAGGAGGAGGCAACAGCACTTGTTCCAATAAAGAAAAGCCTGAAATGATGCTGTTAGTAAGAAATGCAAAAGCCTGCAGCAGTACAAATCTCCCTTTTAAAACCTATTAAAAAGAGCAATTCTGGGACGAAAATAAAAAAGATTTTAAGTGAGTAGGTTTTTCTTCTTTAGGCCCTCAAGGTAGCAAAACATACACATTAATATTAATGAAATCCTGGCGTAGATAACAGGCAGCGTTAGCACTTACTGTAGAAGCTAGCCTGGAAATAGTCCGTTTTCTGGCCGCAGGATCTATTCTGAGTTGAGCTAGGTTGCTCTGTGCGGGTGAGAGGACAGATGTGCAGATGGCTTGCATCCTTGTCACAGGAGCTGCTGCGACGAAGAACCCGTTAGCTGCATCAGTCTATGGCATCAGAGTCCTATAACCACCTTGCGAGGTATTCAGAGTTAAATATGGGTGCAAGGAAGTCATAAATCCCTGGCCCCACCACAGACTCGTGCAACCTCTACGCTGATGGAGGAAGTCTTGATGGTATTTATAAACCGAAACAGTGGAGAAAAACCTTTAAGGCAGTAGATGGGCATGCAATTACCATATGATGATGGATGAATGTGAGTATTTTAGTGCCTTCAAGAACATGGGCACCCATTTCTTGCTGCTCCATGGCTCTGTACATTGCAGGAGAAAGGAGAAAGCGTGGAGAGGGAATGAACTGATCATGCTGGAACTGCTGTCATTGAAGACCTACTGCCTCCTTGAAAAACCATCTGTTTAAAAAAAAATTTTTTTTGAATTACTCTAATTTCCTCCAGAAAACTGTTGTTGTGAATAGACCTGAGCTCAAAGGAAGGAAATGAAGTTTTGCTGTGTACCTTCTTGTGGTCTTCTAAAAGGATTTTAAGACAGTTAGGATCATTCCGTTGGATTTCCTGCAGAAGACATGCTGTAGGCACTCAGCCATTTACTTCTCCTAATGATCTGTGCTTTATTTATCCCTCAGATAGAGTTAGCGAGGCCATAGTCATTGGCGTGCACTGAGGGATTCCTGGTAGGGCGGCAGCAAATCCAACCATGACGAGATCTGTGCAATTACAACATTTTCAGCTAGATAACGTTCCATGCGCAACTTAGTAGTGAGGGATAAAGAAGATGTTTATCTCTCTTTATCCTTCATCCATAAAAGGCTGTTTACCAGAATGACTTCAGCTGAGTATCTGTCTGATATCTGTAATGTCTCTCTTAAATGCCTTCTCTTAGCTGTTCTGCCTTTTTCATTGGATTTCCCTTCCCAGCCAGATGGATTCCCCAAGGGACAGCAGAAGAATAGTTTGTGTGAGAGTTTGTCTGCCTTTTCTCTAGTAAAAAGCAGAGCAGAGGCAGCTGCAGATAACAGGCTACAAGCACCTCACTTTCAAGCATTTTTATATACTCCTGATGCTGCCAATAATTTCCTTTTCTCCAAGACTGTAAAAAAGAAATTACTGAAATTAATAGAGAGAGGAAACATCTTTTTTTTCAAAATGCTTCATCCTGTCTGCATGCACTTGAGTATCAGTATCTATGTTTTGTACCTTCAAGCGTTAACCTCTAGGTGAACGTCTGATGGGTTATATCACTTCTCTGTAGGTTTATAGATAGACATCGAATTTCATCTCCTGCGTTCCCGGGTGCAGTGCTGCTTTTGCAAAAATTAGACTTTGGTTCTGCATGTGACTCATATCTAACCCACTAACACATACGCAATGATTAAAAAAGGGCAAAGAAAAAAATGTTTTTCACATGAATTTTGATAAGTTATTTATCATAAAATAATGCAGTACGTTTTCATGTATCTTTAGCAACATGCTACTGATACGTAGCTTTCCTGTACATTTGGTGAACGCATGTGGCTTATGTATAGTAAATGCTACTGAAGGATTTGGATCAAATTTCTTTTAACAAGATAACACTGGTACAGAGATTTAAAAAAACCCTCAACCCTCTGTTTAGTTCATTTGAAATCTTTGCAGAAAACAGCGTATTTTCTTATCTCTGTTTCAGTAACAAGAAGTGAAGAGAGAGCTGCTAAGACCTATTTTCTTACAGCTGCTTAGCTTTGGTGATTTTTCATGGGACCTGAGACTTCTTATCAGCTGTTTTTCCTCCTCGCTGTCTAAATGTTTCTGCTATGTGATATCATGTGGAATAGGGCTTGGTTTCTCAGCCTGATATTTTTAAAGCTTCAGAATATGGGCCAAGGACTCTTCACTAAAGCCAGAACCTCTGTCCAAATGCCAACGTAGGCAAACACGAGTATAAAAAAAAGGTGAATTAAAGCCATTAATACGTATTTAAGTACAGCTTATTGGCTGCGAGCACAAATCCGTACAATCATGTCGTTGCGTGGATTTTTTGCAGAAAAGCTAGGTAGATTTCAAAAAATGTCTTTGGACATTTGGTTTGAAAAGCATTGATTTAGAGAAGCCCTTGCTTTGCCAAAGTAAACTGAATTGGAAACTCCACTTGAAGGGTGTGTGTGAAATTTTAATCGTCTGTGAAGGCAATAATTTTCTTCAGGAGGTTTTAATATGAAATTTTGCTATGTCAGGAGTGCATCAAATTTTCCCATCTTTAGAAAATTAATTGAGCAGCAATTGCATTCCTGTAGAGGCACCAAGTCTTAGACTGATGTTATCAAATGTAGTCTGTATAATGCAGGTTTCATTCTATAAATCAGGTTTGGTGGTTTGGCATCAATATGATCAGTGCAGGCAAAATGAGTGTTGCAGATAGATTCAAAAATCTCATTATTCAGTTCTTACTTAGTCATCTACGTGGGCCTTGCATTTTGTGTTTATAAAAGAAAATGTAGACCTCAGAGTAGTAAGAGAGTCCTACGTCATCCTTGTGATAGCCATTTTATAAAGCTTTGAAAGAGTTATGAAGGATGCTACTTATAAATTACTGGTAGCCTGTTTAAAAGGTGGCTCCGCTCAACAGTAAAAACCCCACCATTTTCTGCGTTCGCTAGTTACTGTTTTGTTTTTGATGGGATTTATGCCCAAAATCTAAATCTTACCTCAACTTTATCCCTTTCCAGCTTTGGGTAGATACGATTTTCTCCGTATATATTAAGGTAAAACACAATAAAGTTAAGTAGATTTAAAATGATTGGAAGCCAGCCTCCTTTAATGTTCTTAATCACTTTATTTAAACTTAGGCTCACGTGCCTTGTTCACTCGGGCATTTATTTTTTAATTTTCTCTTTAACTTAATGATACAAATAGCTCTCCTGTTTCCCATTTTAAATGACCTCGTATTCATGCATGATGTTGAGATGCATCATAATTTGGTTTTTAATTCTCTCTTTGGCTGATACATGTTATCAAAATGAGAAAGGAAAGGCTAAGTTTCTTGGGAGGGTGTAACAGTTTTAAACTGGTTGTAATACATGGGGTAATTGCTTAGGTTTTTACTGCATGTGGCTGATAAAACAAGCCCTCGGAGCAATCAGATCCATCTTTCCGGGACGTATACATTGATCCAGAACGAGACCGACTGTTCCGCAGCCTGCCCGAACGCCGCGTGACAAAGCGATGGGGTAACAAGGTGCCGATGGGCGAGCAACCTGCTCCAAAATACCCGAGCTACGTCCAATTTCTTTTATGCAAAGCATCTCGCTCCCGCAAGCGTGGCTTTTTTGTTTCGCAGTCCTGTGAGCGCTCGCTGGGGGAAGCGTTTGGCACGCCGGCGGGAAGGAAGCCGGCAGCGGCTCGTGGCCGGCGCGTCGGCGACCGGAGGAGTCCTCCTGGCGCGGATGGGGAGGGCTCGGGCTGCCGTTGCTTTCATCTCGTGTCGAAGTAATAGCAAGATTCATCTACAAGACATTGTGTGCAGGACGCAAGGCCACGGATGAAAATCCATCACTTTCCTCCCGGGAAGATGATAGGTGACAACCCTAATTGCTCTCTTAACACTTTTATCATACTCCCAGCAACATAATTTCCTGTAGGTCGAATAAGTGTCACCCCCATCGGTGCCGGAAACTAAATCATTTCTTTTCACGTTGGTTCAATTCCTTGGATAGGAGGTTTAAAATGACACAGAGGAGCTGTTCACATGCACTATTTCTAATTCTCCTAGAAATGTTGGTTGTAAAGCTTAATTTAATGTTATTAAAAGAAAGGGTCATTTTTATCAGCATAATATACTTCTAGCAGTTATAATTTTCTCAGTTAATAAATAAGAGGGATTATTCCTTTTGTAGGAATGTGTTTAGCAGAGCTCCTTTTGATATGTTTTCTTCCAGCTCATGCAGTCTACAGCTGCTGTATAGAACAGACTCACTGAGAGTCAGACACACTCTATCTTGGATGCTTGCTCTGTGATTTCTCACTTTGATTTGGATTTAGTAACAAAATACATTCTTGAAAATAAAATCTATAAAATCCTGTAATAGGAATATGTCACATCTATTGTGTGTGACATATTTAAGAGCAGGAATCTTCATTGGCTAAGATTAGGGTGTTTTTTTTTTTTATTTTCAGCAAGAAGTCTTATTTGTTAGAGTGGTATTTGGAATTTTATCTTTTCTGATCTGATTTCTTGAATTTTGTCTTTAAAGATTGTAGAAGACGTGGTCAGTGTAATACTTAAATTGGAATTTTCAAAAATAATCTATGTGGTTGGCTTGTAACAGAAAAATAGACTAGCTCAGATTGGAAGGGACCTCTAGAGATCGTTTGGATCATTCTCCTGCTCAGAGCAGAACTGACTTGTGTTTTCTTCATGAAACTGCTTTGTGGCATCAAGCTGGTAACTAAGGGATTTTTGTTTGTTATTATTGACAGTGAAATTTTGATTTTTTACTGACTCAAGAGTAGCAATTAGACATGAGATTCTTGGTATAGCAGGTAGGGCTGACTGTAGGCCAAGATGGAAAATAAAGGTGACGGTGTAGAAATTACTACAAGTGAATGGAAATCAAACCTGGAAACTCGTCAATATGTAGAAAAAGATTTGAGTCCTGGTCCTGACTGCAAGAATGAGGATGAACCACTAGTCTGGTGGAGCTATGAAAAGAGCAAATGTTGTTCTAGGAGATGCTGAGAGAGGTGTATATTTGTAGGGCAATATTTGTACTGTTGTAAAAAGCCCTGGTGAGATGAAATCTGGGCCATTCCGTACAACTAAGGACACCATGTTCATGAGACATGAACTCAAATCGGAATAGGTACAAAAAAAAGAGGGAAAGAGTAAGAGATCTTCTCTTAAGAAGAAGGATTAGGAAACCTTGATTTGCCAAACGCAGTGACATAAAATCTGAGATGGGATTTTTTTAAAAATGTAAATATAAAATATACCCGGGGAAAGAAAATACTTATTTTAACTTCAGGACAGTTTTGGTCCAGTAACAAATAGCTTTAAGTTTGCCATAAATAAATTTAGGCTGGGAAACAGAAAAAGTTTCCTAGCCACTAGAGAAATTAGTTCTGGAAGAATCTTCAGTGGCTCTGGTGGCAAAATTGATTTTAATCTTGTGAATAATATTAGATGGCATATATGAAATAGCAGGAAAATGATGCATGAAAGTAACTTAGTTTCCATGGGATTCCAAAAATTCCTATCAGATCCAGATAATATCCCAGATCCAGAAACCATAATCCCAGACTGTGATACTGTTTCTCAGCTCTGGTGGGAATCTGTGTTCAGTATGAACTTCACAGACCCTGGAAGGGAAAGTCTTGAGTTTGAGGTCCGATTCTGTGCACTAACTGAGACAATAAATCTGGATGTATCTGCGTTTTTTGACAGTCAAGGGTCATTATATTATTATCACTTAATTTTGAGATCACTTTCTCTCTTTTTACTATATTAAATTGGGAGATCTTGATTTGCCCAACACAATGAAATAACAGCTGACAATTTTTTTATTATTATTTTATTTTTGAGCCTCCAGGAACTTTTCCACCAAAAGAGTATAAGATGCAAGAAAAAAATCATAATGGGCAATTCAGGAACTTCAGTGTGAGTAAGAACAATAAAAGGGAAGATTTAGAAGGCAGCGGCCCAGCTTCTCTCAGCTAAGTGAATTTAAAAACTAGAATGAAAATTATTTTATGGCATGCATGGAAGTATAGGGTTCCATGCAAAAAGAATAAAAACAGGCCGAGGCAGGATAGTTCCTGAAAGCAATGGCAGTCATGCATGAATTAATATAAAGCATTAGCAAACCAATAGTCTTATCCTTCCTTTTTGTGTGCTGGAGAGTGCTTAGATATCATGTCCTCTGCCAGTAAGGCTTGAGCGTGAACTCGCTAGGGCAAGTGGAGGTCTTCACCAGCTACAAAGCACTGTGCATGTTTCTAGCGCAATACAGCTTTCAGCTGTGGATAATAATTTCCTGCTGGAATAGAATTCAAAAAATAAATACCTCCACAGTAATCATCATTATCTACAAAAACGTAGGACTCCCAGGCAAACAAAAATCTGCGTCTCTCGTAGAAGAGTGGTGAAGTATCACCATAGGGGCTGAAGGTACATTTTTCCACTAACAGACGTCGGCGATAACATTGATCTGCAGTGAAGCTGTGGTTATGAGTTGGAAAGGAATGCCAGGAGTATCAGTCGCCTTGGGGTTATGTTTGTTTTAAGCTGGGATTTATTTTGCTGCTCCTGCATGAAGTAGTGCCTCGAAACAGCTTTCGCCCTCCTCGCCCAGGCTTGGCGTAGATGAAGCATGAAATCTCATTTGGTTTCTTCGGTGTGCTTTACCAAAGTTTTTAGTTTCTTTTCAAATCACCTTTTTTTCCAGATTTTTCGCTTTATTTTCTAAGACTGTAATATGCTGTGCTCCAGACATTACATAACTGTTTTTTTTAAAAAGTAAATATATTAATGGTGATATAGCATAACCAAGCTTTTTATAGCAACACTTTAAAAAAATGTACCATATCCTCCTTTTTGTCACTGGTAAGATTGCTCATTAAAGGTCAATGAATACTTTCGAAGGAGTCCAAAGTACCTTTCTAGTGAAAATGCCTTTCACAGGCAGAACATCTCATTTGTTCACTGCTTTTTGCTTCTGTATGATGCATGTTTGAAGCAGTTAATTGTGCTATTTTGTAGTAGAAATGCAGACCTTTCCATAGCTTGGAAGGTTATGCGATTACTCAATGGTTACTTTTTACCTTCCCTTTTCCCTCCTGGCCATATGTTCGCAGCATTTCCTTTACCCAGGTGCCAGTGATTACTAGCTATGGAGTGAATTGCACTGATTTAACTGAAAACTAAGCCTTCAAGAAAAATTGATTTGTCTTAGCTTTAAGCTGATCACAGACCCGCACTCTTAGTCAAACTATAAAATCTGCTCTGTCATTTTGTGCACAGAAATGACAAAATAAGGCAAAAGGAAATGAATAGTTTCCTGTCTTTATTGATGATAAACTTGGCCTATAATTTTCCCTTTCTTGCTACTGCCACTATAAAATAACGCACGGAACAAGAAATTGAGAGCTGAATCTACAATACAACCCCATCCGCTTGTCAGCACAGCAGAGTATGATAAGCCATAGGGCTACTCAAGTTAGCTTTACAAGAGTTAACCCAGCTATGAGGATCAGGCTAGCTAGTTAGTTTGAGCATCTCAATGCTCCAGTGACTCTTTACACTGTGGAGCGGTGCCCAAATAAAAATATAAGTCACATGAGAAGCACAGACTTGCAGTGTCTCAGAGTTAATTGCATCAGTGGATGGCTCTGAGAAATTTTTTGAGAATACCGATTTCTCAGGGGCATCCTGCTAGCTAGTCTGGAAGACATCTGTGAAACATCACTTCAGGAGATGTGAAAAGGCTGCTGAAGAACAGGCCACAGCAAGACTCTTCTATCGCTATTCCTGCAGCAGTGCATCAGTGCATTTCCATCAGCAGGTGCCGTATGGTCCTCTGTGGTCGTTAACTGCTGGTCTTCAAGATATTATTTTTTTTGTTGTATTAAAAATGAAGGGTTTTAACATGTTCTGCTCTTGCTTGAAGAGCTTTTTTCCTCTCTATCTATTTGACATTTCACACAGCTAATGTAAGGAAGGGTTCACTGTGATTAGCCAAACCAAACTCATTCTTACTGAGTCTGCAGTTTCTCTGACCACCTTTCTGGGACATGACACAAGGGCTTTGGTATGCACTGTGTGATCATCTGCAAGAGTGCAGAGATGCTGCAGGTGCAAGTTGATGAGCACCTGCCTGATTTGGTGGATGTTAGAAGCAGAAGGTGCAAGGGACACAGGTGATGTCTGGTTGGCACATCCAGCAGTTTTCTCCCTATGAAATTTGATGAAGATCACAAAAGCTGCCGTTTTGCTAAGACTCCCACCACAGCCTTGGTCTGCCTGGCTTTAGGTGTTGAGAACCTGACTGGCTTAGATGCCACAAAGCTGGGAAGGAAAGAGCTTAACAAACTGGAAGTTATCTGTGTTTAACTTTCTGCTTTAAACTCTATCCAGGAGCAGTAAGAGGAGGCTGCTCCACAAGGGAGGACAAGCTGGGAGCCAAGGGTGACCCCAGCAGGGGCAGTGCCCTCACCAATGGGGCACGGTCCTACAGCATCTGAGCTGGATATGCAGAGCCAGGTACTGGCTTCATTGATTGTCCCAGGCCTAGTGAAGGGATGTACAAAGTCTGGGGTCCAACCAGGAGCAGCAAGAGATAGGGCCAGGGAAAAGGCTGGAGTCAAGACTATAACATCAGACAAAGTCCATCCAGGAGATGGGGCTGGAAGTGGGGCTGGAGACAAGCTATCTACAGTAGAGATCCAAGGTTCATCCAAGAGACAAAGCCAGAGACAAGGTGAAGGACAAGATGAGACAAGTGTACCTACAACATAGCTCAGGCAAGTACTGCTGGCCCAAAGCTGAGCTAAACTGGGGCTCCTGGGCTGTGGATACGGGTGTGGGTGGAGGTCCCAGGTGAGGCCTGTCAAGGTGATTAAGGCTTGTTGGTGCCCTCAGGGCCATCAGTGAGAGCAGCTGTATAGCATAGGAGGAAGTTAAACGATTTGTGGGGTGATGGAGAGATGCACTGAATTTGTCTGTGGAAACCAAGAAGTGATTAGCAGGACTGTGTGAGTTAGTAATGTGGGGAGGCAGGTAAGGGGTTACACAGTATCCCTGGGGTTGGGGGCAATGTGGGGGGCTCAGGTCTGCTGATGTGGAGCCTTGGACAGAGGGAGAGCATGGAGAGGCGGAAAAAAAGATGTGGATTCCCTGCCTAAGGAGGGATCACAGTGACAGCCTGTCATCCCTGATAGGAGAAAAGGAATTTGGTGTATGGGAAACTTGGAGGTGGAGGCTGGTAGTGTTGGCCCAAGGGCATGCAGTAGGGGGGGAAATAGCTTGTACAGCTTGCCGTGTAGATCCTGCATCTGATATCCATGAAGGAGAAGCCATAATCTCGTTAAAACTTCCTCACCCTTCCTTCCTCTGCAGTGCTTAGGAATCTAACAAGGATGTTGTTTAAGGCTTTTATTTTTATTAAAAAAAAAAAAAAAGTCTGTAAATTCAGAAATCCTTAATTTTTTTTCTTGGCTGAACAAGGCTTCTATCACATGCAGATAGAACAGATACCTTTGCTGTGAGATGTGGTTTTAATAGATCTACGTGTTGCTTATCACTTCAGCATGACAAAGAGTATCTGTCCCAGTCCTCTTGATGTGCAAAGAAGCCAAGCTTAAACATAAAAGAGGATACCTGTGTATGAGATTTAATTATGAAAATGTGAAACTCCTGCCTGTATTTTTAAAATGTGCCATGTGAGTGTAGGGTTGATGCTGTTAACATGTAATAGATGTAGCTCCGTATTTCAAGTCTCAAATCTTAGTTTGGCTTTAATATAGTTGTTCTCATAAATTTTGTTTCAATGATAAAATAGTAGCTTACTGTTCAGGGAGAGTGTGGGTGCATTGAATGAGTTGTGGCAGAGGTTATATATTATTTCGTGAGCAAGTTGCAGTTATGAATTCTAGATTAAATATGGTGAGAATATAGTGCAAGTGATAATTCTTTCTTAATACTATGCCCCATGTGATTCATAACTCTTTCATGTTATTGCAGTGAATATTACCTTGAATAGAGGAGGTAGGGTAGAACCTGATCTTCTCTGCAGAAGAACCTTGCTTCTCTGCAAGGGGAAAAAAATTCTTATGCTGACAGTTAAAATAGTAGGTGCTACTAGATTTATGTCAGCTTCTTGGTAATCAAGTGGTAGCAAGGACCTTTTTCTCCTCTTTCGGATCACGAGGAGCACATACCCTTCTCTTCTCAGCATGGTTTTCGGCTGACACAATCCCCTCTTGGTTTCCTGAATTGTTGGCTGCTTTAAATAGTGTATACAAGAGCTAAGGTGGCTACTAGAAGCTGATCTAAATCCAGCTTTCAGAAATGGTGGGGGAGGGGGGGGAGAGGGAGGAAAACTGTAGGATGTTTTGTTAATGGTCCTCGCCCTCTATGTTTTCCCATTTGCTTTCAAGTCCTTTAAGGACTTAGAACCAAGCCACCTCACCTTAGCCCTGCCAAGACAAGTGCATTTGTCTAGAGATGAAGGAGAAGAGTCTTCAAAACATGCCTTGTTTGAGTACATTTGGAGGCAAGCAGCAGAAGGTGGTGTAGAAGCAGAGAGCTGGGCTCCTCTGAGTCAGACACCTGTCAAGGCAAGGTTCAGATCTGCTCCGTGGCACCATCGGGCTTGTTCGCAAAAGGGTCTGGATACTGCGTTTTGTTGAAAAGCTTTGCATAGGAACTAGCTGTTGAAGGTCCAGCAGTTGAAGGACCTCAGGCAAACAATCCCGCCGAGGATGCAGGAGGCAATTGGTGCCGAAGATGAGTGGTGATGATCAGAAGATGCCTAAAAGGCTTCTTCAGGCAACATGACGATTGAGGAGGGGTTTGGATGGACTAGGTGACTTGGCCCACAGAGGTGCCTCTCTTTCTTTGTTGGCAGTAGAAGGCTTCTCTCATGAAAGTGCTTCTGCTTGATTAATACTGGGTTTTTTTTTTTTTTTTTTTTTTGGGGGGGGGGGGGGAGATATTTACGTGCATTATGTCCCCTAACGTGAGCAAACTGCCCTTTTTTGCACTTGTTAATTCAGCAGCTTGCTTACTCAGATCTACAATGCCAGGAAAAAGCCATCTCATCAACAACAGACATCTCTAAGGTAATGTCTCCTGTCTGTAGATCCTGAGTTCGCAAAGTAAATTAAAACGTTTTTCTCATTTTAATGCAGGAATTGGATATCGGTGGTGAAGTAACTTCTTTAAGGTTGTGCTGCAGCCTGTTGCAAAGCTGACGAGTGAATGCTCGCAGGGTTGTTTCCTCAAATAAATGCAATAATTGCAAAATCAGTTTAATTAAAGCCTTTATGTTTCATATCCAGGTACATGACACTGTATGAACCGGGGTTGATTTTACATCATTCATGAAACTGAAAAAAAGCAAAAGCACCCCGGGCGTTTTTCTTTGCATGAAATGTCATCCATCGTTAACATGAAACAGAAGATAATTTGGAGGCTCTGCTCACAATCTTGAAACAATTCCAGCACATCGTTACTTGTAGGGGGAGTCTTGAATTAAAATTCGGCGTGCTCTTAGCATCGTTTATTGGGAGTTTCGTTTGCTTTGGGATGTGTCGGTGCAGCAAGTGAAGAGCAGAATTTTCTCGACCAACAGAGTGTTGGTTTTCCTTTCCCAGTAGCTATATAACCGAAATTGCAGGGTAGTGTGTGTGGAAGTGTATGTGTGGTTTGATACATACCTTCAAATTGTGGTGTTTTGAAGCAAAGCCTCTTTGCTATCGTATTTCATTGCTTTTATAGAAGCTGTGATTTTTTTTTTTAATGCTTTTTCATTTAGCAACAATATGATTTTTTGAAAAAAAAAGCATGTCTCACTTCAAGTGAAGCTTTTTCCAAGTTGTACATGTTATTAGGTAGTTTCTCTATTTGGGTATATGCTGATTTAACAATTGAGGGTACCACAAGATCAACCCCGAACTTTTGCTTCCACATAGGTAAGGTGATATTTTCATTCGCACGAATAGCCCCGATCTTTCAGATAACGTTACCTGCAGGAGATGCCTCTGGTAATCACAGTGTGTTTCCAAGGAAAGCAATGCCCATCCTACCTCAGTTGGCTTGAAGGCTGCCGCAGGGCTAATGCCTTGCGTGCAAAGTCCCTGCAAACTCAGCTACTGTAGCTAAAAATGCATGAGGATCATGTCATCTCCACTAGTGATTGCAACGATGCCTTTCTATGAAGCAGAGACTGTGTGCTGATCTTTAATTTTATTTTTTTTAGACTGAATTAATTTAGGAGCCTTAGAGTGACATTGCCAAAATGTAAATTTAGTAATTTGGGTTTTTTTCCCCCCTTCTCCATCTCTACAAATGTTGGTAGCCCATTCTTACTTGCGAAGATTGCAGAAGGATCTCGACCATCCACCAAGTGTAGGCGGGTCAGAATCTGCCCCCAAGCGTTTCTTAACAAGGTATTCTCCGTGAGCCTGATTTGAGGTATTTAAGAGAGCACATATCCGAAATAAGTGAAGGAGGGGGAAAAAATCAATTAGCAACTATTATTTAGTGGTAATGGCTCAAAAATAACAGTTCCATCTCCCCTTAAATTTTCTTGATCGTTCCCTGGCTACACTCTTGTGCTCTAAATTGGAGGTAAAAGTTATCTTTACTGATTATTCTGAGACCAGGTGTCCAAATTTGGTTTTATTTAAGAAAAAAAAGCCTAGTTTTTTTAAGGAGAAGATGTTACCCACCCACAACCTAAAAATGCTTCTCATTTAGGTTTTGCCTTGAATTTAATTGGGCCTGACGTGATGCCAGGCAAAAGAACAGCGAAAGAGGCTCGACTGTAAACTCCATACTTCCCATGCTAGTGTACTCACACCTAATAATAAATGCTATTTTTTACAGGTAGCCCGGGCACCTGGCAGGGAAGAATTGATCTGCGAAGTCATGCAAGCATAGTGCTAAGTTTGCACCGTTTTGCGTTCCTGCTCAGGATATAATATAGAGCAGCAAAGTTACAGAAGTTCCAATAGCAAATTTCAAGCAAATACAGGGTTTACGTGGTTATTTTGGTATATAAGGTATATGTGGTTATATGGTATATTGTTGAATTAAACCTTCCAAAATGTAGCTTCTGTTTATTTGAAGAACTGTATTGGAATTGTTAAGGGTTATGATGGGGTAGGACCTATGAGACAGCCAGTGTCCAGGTTGAATTAGGGGATGTGGAATGGCAATAACTCCCCCCCCCCCACCCCACCCCCCCCAAAAAAAACAAAAAACAAACAAAAAAAAAGCACACTTTTGAGAGTACTGCATTTTGGGGATAAAGTTTAACTCTTTTTTTAAAAAAAAAAATCTGAGTAAATAGAATCGGGAAATGATCCTTTCCTTAATCAAAGCTCCCTATAATTTACATATTCATATTTTCAAATGCTGTGTTATAAAGCCAGGGTAGTGAATAAAGTATTATGGGAAGGCTTTCCTGGAAATGGTTTTATAAGAAAGAAGAAAAAAGAATAATCTTACAAATTTCAGTTGACAGCTTATCAGAAACAACTGTTGAAACATATCATATATACTGAAATACCTGGCAAATTATAACCCTGAAATTCTTCCTGTGCGTGTGTTTCTTCTGCTGTTAAGTAAGACAGTTGTACACTTAATACTGATGCAAGATGTATTTTTGAGTGATTTGTAGTGATTTGGCTATTTCCCCCCCCCCTTTTTAGGATTTTTCAGAGCTGGCAGAGAGGACTCCCATGCTCTTTAGGCTTAAAAAAAAAAGTCACTGCGAGGCTTGTGGGGCGCTAGAGCCTGCGTCCAGCGCGGGGTTCGTGAGCGCCAGCTTAAGCACCGTCACGGAGGAGCATCCTGCTAGGGTGTAGTTTAGTTTAGTTTATTTTTTTTTGCGGACGGGCACGATTCAGCAGGGAGGGCGCTGGCAGCGGGACACGTGAAATACATCCTCCTTTGCGGCTCTGAAACAGCCCCTGCTCGCGTTTCCCAGGGAGGCGCAGCAAAAACCCCCCCCGAGCAGCTGCGACCTTTGGCAAGTTTTAAGTCGGAGGGGCTGTAAAATGCCAGCGGAGACAAATAAAGGAACGGGCTGGGAGGAAACGGGAGGTTTCCTAGGAGGAAATGCTGCGGGCGATCGTCGCCCATGGATTATTCGGACAGGGAAGGCGATTCTTCCGACGACGAGCCCTGGCTCTCGGGAAGCGGCGATGAATACTCCGGCGACGAAGCATCGGCGTCAGTGCTTGCGAGAAAATCCTTTAAAATACCGGATGGTTGGGTTTTACGCGATCCGCTGGGGCTAAGGGGCTGGCTTGCTGAATATTACCTTTCCCGCGCGTGCTAACATCTCGTTTTGCGTTAATACGGCTGAGGTTAAGGGGCAGATCGGCTGCGTGGCTTGAGATAACGTTCGCAAATCTGCGGGCAAACGCTAGCGAGAGACGGTGCTCGAGCGTAAGCAGAGGCTGAGCGTGTCACGTATTTCACAGCTGCATGCCAAAAGGAGGAATGTTTCTGTCGGCCTCCAAATATATCAATTTTTTTTTTTTTCCTCCCCTGCAGAGCTTTCCCATGGACCGGGCTTTCCTCTCCGGCGCTGCTTGCTCGCGACCTTACTGCTTTTTTGCCCTATTGCTAATAGCACCTCTTTCTTTTCTGGTGGGACGGTTGTGCTCCAAAGTCAGTCAGGCAGGAGCAATGCAGTGTTGTTTTTCTTTTTTTCTCTCCTTTCCCCCCTCCCCCTTTTTTAACCAGATAGGGTCGTTCCTGAGCAGCAGAGTGAAGTTCTGTCACTTATTTTTTCTTTTCTCCTTCCTTGCACAGAGCTCTGCTTGCGCAGAGCATCAGGAAAGGTCCAAATCCTGTGTCTTTCTGCATTTATAAGAGCCAATACAGCTCTGGAATTTGTGTTTGCGCTAAATCCAGTCTCCTTACAAAGTTGCATTTGTTCTACATCAGTGCTTTCTTGATTTTTTTTTTTTTTTCTAAGAGATACCAAGTACATTATCCATGCCTTTCAATCTCCAGTATTAAGGGTTATTTAAATTACTTTAACGGAAGCCATAAACATCTGTATTTCACTCGTCTATAATCTGAAAATAGCAATAAAGGTGACAGAAGAGCATGTGAGATAATTGGATGTGTACGTGAAGTTTTTAAATTGAGTTAATGAACAACCAAAAATTTGAAATTCTCCCTTAATAGCATATTAGTATACTGGCAAAAATGGACACAACGACTTAATGGAATTTTAGATCTTATAATTCTGAATTCTATCTATGTTAAATAGATGTTTCAAATATTAGTAGGTATCGGTATAAAAATGTTCTGGTCTAAATGAATTAGACACGTGTGAAAGAGGTGGACCAATTTTGTTTGTAATCTATTTATGGTTCTTAAGTGGAAAGATTTTTTTTCAGTGCCTTTGAATAAAATGCACTCTTATGTTGATAACTCATGCTTTGGTGCGCGTGGTAGGGACCCAGCCTGTCAAAAACAAGTATTCCAGAAATGTCTTGATAATGATGTATAGTTTGAAGCACAAAGATAGTAATGAAAATGATATCACTCGCTTAAGAAATACATTTTTCTTCCAGGGAGGATGTCAGAACAGCCAATGTCATCGCGGCTGAAGCGGTAACTTGTCTTGTCATAGACAGAGAGTAAGTACTTAATTTTCCTATCTTGTAAAAGGTGTGAACTGGCGATACTCAACCCCACAGTTTCTTTTCTGAAACGAGAGACTTTCTGTAGAGATGTCACTTAATTTTGAATAATAGCTTTGCAGTATATTATGTGTGTCCTTGATGAGTTGGAGAGATGGCCCCACTAAATCAATAAGATGAAATTCAGTAGAGACAAATGCAGGAAATCAGGAAGAAGCGCATAAAGACAAAATGGAGATAAATGGGGAGATAGCATTACCGTGGAAAGGGATCCGGGTGTTATAGTGGAACGCAGACCGAGTACAAGTCAGCAAAATGTCTCGGGAGAAATAAATCTTCCTGGGGAAATGTAAGAGCAACACATCGTTATATCCCATGTGGGATTGGAGAGCGCTCACTTGAAGTACCATGCCTTGAAGAAGGTAGAGGAGATCAGAAAAGTAAAATAATCATTTTCTTCCTCTATGCAATACAGAAAAGTTGGAAAATTCAGCATGATTATTAGGGTTTTTTTTGTTTGTTTGGTTGTTTTTTTTTTTTTTTTTTTTTTTTTTGAATTGTGAGGGCAGTGAAACACTGAACGAGGCCATTGAGAGATGCTGAGAAGTCTTCCACCTTCACACTGGAAAGTGTTAGCTGTATGTGTTATTCCTGCTTGGGAAAAGCTCATAATTCTGTAATAGATTTTTTTTTTTCTATGAAAATACCAGCTCAGAGTTCAGTAGCGATCAAAAAAACAAATTGGATGTTAGGAATTTTTTTTGGGGGGGGGGGGGGGGCAAAATAAATCCGTGACTTGGTGGCATTTTACATGCTGGGGGCTGTTCTCATTCCCTCAACCCAAAAGCGATCGCATTATACCCGGAAAATGGTAAAAAGAATATCTTAAAAAGAATGATGGAAAGAGGGAACAGATTCCATTTGACCGACGGCAAAGTAGATGTGGGCTCCTTAGCCTGGCAAAGAGATGATTAAAAAGGAGTACAGTATAGATCTGGAAGTGTCCAAAAGGAAATGGAGCAGCTAATGGAAGAGAAATCCATATCTAGAACCTACCTCAGGATTAGGAAATCCGAAGGGCTCGGGAGAATGTCCAAAGCAGTAGATACCATAAATGGTTGGTCCGTTCTTATACTCTTCCCCAAGTATCTGCTATCAAGGCAAGACACAGTCAAAGGACAGTGGGTTGGCTGGAGCTTTGGTGTGGCCCTTGAAACTCATTTTTATGTTTGGAGGAGATGAATAAGAGATGCTTTGATGCCTATCCTTTAGGGAGGGTCTAAGTACACTTGATTCTGCTCTAACACAGGAGTTTTGCCTAAACTGTATCCTGAGTTTTCTTTCAGTCCTTCATTTCCAAAAATGTAAAATTCTGAGACAACAAAACTGAAGGAATAATGTTCTTCAAAAAAAGCCACGATGAGCTGGTTAGCTTCTGCTCAGTTGAAGATTATTGTGATCTATCCACTGTAAACAGATGGTGAACTTTAGGACACATGGCTCAGTGGCTTTTTGTGTGTGTGTGTGTGTGTGTGTGTGACAAGTGATTCAATGAGATATTTTAAAAAATACTGGTTCAGAGAAATATGAAGCAACAAGTAACTCTTGCACTTTTTTTTCCCCGCACTGATTCTGTAAGGAAGGTTTATGTTTCTACGCTGTAAACATTAAAAAAAATAATAAATAAATAACTGTAGCAATTCCAGAGTTAATCCTTTCAGAGCATTTTACCAACTGTTTCTTTGCTTGTGTAAGGTGCCTTTTTCTCCTTTATGCCCTTGAGATAGTAAGGAAGCACAAGTTAAATTTAACTTGTGAAGCGGGTAGTTAATCCGCAGCATATACCAGAGATTCTGGTAATGTCCTGCAATTACTAGCAAACTAGCACTATTTATACAAATGGTATTTATAGTGCAAGACAAGTAATACTATTTATAGTAGTATTTATAGTTCAAGGAAGGCTATCCAGTTGTCCTGACCTATTCTGACTTTCTTGTCATAGCTCTTACCTTCTCCAAGGTTATTGTTTTACAGGTGTGTGGACAAGTGTAGAAGTTCATTTTAATACAGTGAAAACTTATTAGGATTTCTCCCAAGTTTGGCAAATGTGCAAATACTGTCCTGCTAATGGAAGGGGGGGGGGAATTCCCATTTTAATATTATTTCCATATTAAAATATTCAGTTTTAAATAATCCCCAGTATAAAAATGTTCCCATCAGATTAGACACGAGGTATCAATAGAAGGGGGACGTTGGCTTTCCCTATGGTTAGGAGTTGTTACCCTTGGTGCAGAACAGGGAGCAAGGCTTGTCATTAAGGTTGCCTAATATTTTTCTATTGCGATGTGAGCTCCTGGCAGCTGTTGGAGGAGATGAGTAGCTGCTCTCGTGCAGCTATTGAGGCAGCAATATATAAATACTATAGAAATATATATACGGTGTGTATTAGTACTACTTGCAAATACTATTCTACTGCTCATGGACAGCAATTGATTCTACCGTATCAACAAGGAAATCACTGGTATCCAAAGCTCTTGAGAAGCAGTTAAAATTAAACAGATATAACTAGCTTGCTGAGCCCAACGGTGAAGAAGCTACAGGATCAATACTGAGTTTTTGATTCAGTTGCTGTTTTAAACTAGATGTCTGTGAAGTATTTCATGTAGTCTGCACATCTTATTTTCTGAAATTAGTATCTTTGGGACTATGTAATCAATGGGGGCCTGTAAATAGAAAATAAGTCAACTGATAGAGTTCGTAGAGGAGAGGAATTAGTATGAGTTGCAACCAGAGATGGCTCCGGTGTTCAAACTGATGGAGTTTTTTTTTAATTTTATTTATTTTTTTTAAGGTGTGATAGAGGAAAAGAAGCAGGTGCCATATGCATTGTGTGTGTTGCAGATACCACCAGAAAGAGCGTGTGGAGAGGGGATGCCTCTGTAGGGACCGTGACTTTTGGAGATCAGTGATTGTGAAGAAGGGGAAGATGTGAGCTAGCAGAGGAAAAATGGCATGGAGGAGTAGGTTTGGTACGTTGGAGAACGAACAAAAGCAATAGGCGTTTAGAGCAGATGAGAAAGCAAGGAAAAACAGGTAGCCTCTGGAGAAAAAGAAAAGGCAAAATGGTGGAAATAGCCAGGAACTGGAATCGGTGAAACCACCCAAGCTGCGACTGAATAAAGAAGGGAGGTTTTGCAGCCATTATGACTAATCCTGCCAGGAATCCATTGCAAATTCGGGGATTCTGCAAGGAGCCGGAACCCGCTGACTGGGGACAGCCCCACAGAGGGAATCAGAGGCTTGCCCGGAAAATGCAAGGGCATTTTGTTTGTCGGGAGTAAAGATGCAAAATTTGCTCCTGGGTAAAGGTAGTATGATAGAAGAGCAACCATATCTGAAGCACAGCTATTGAACGCAATTGGAGGAAAAAATGAGGTTAAAAAGGTAATTAAGTAGCGTTCCCTAGGGTTTTAATAGACTGATACCTAATACAGAGGAGGCATCAAGCATGGGTATTTGTTTTGGGTCAAAATCACTTTGAAGAAGGTAATAAGAGTATTGGCTGTGTTTGGGTAGGAATATCAAAATCTGTAAAGCTTTTGTAGAGGGAGATTTCTGGAATTGTGCTAATGACTAAATTTCCAGGTATAAAGAGGGAGAATAACTGCATTCATCCCAGATATCCACAAATATCATAGCATGCACAGAGCCGTTGAAACAACAGAGCTGGTCAGAGTAGGCTTTGACCCGTAATGAATATGCTGTCACAGATTGGTTTTGGTAGGCAGTGATAAGCTGACCAAGGAAAATAACCTTGGATCAAGTAATACCATTTTCATTTAGCTTAAATTTTGAAAGTAGGTCTGTAACTATGACTCTAGATATTGAAAATAGAGCAGTGAGAAATTAAAGGACCTCTTGAGGGAAATGGCCTCGATGAGGGCCCCTAGGATTCCTCCTGTCTAATGAGCTGAAATCTGGATTGCAAGAAAGGTGACATATTTAGGAAATTATTTACAAGGAGTTGCTTTATAATCTTGAAGTTTTGTCTTGTGGGAGTAGCTGAAGCAGAAGAGCTAGTTGGCTTTGGATTAACGTCCCACCAATATTTTGAAAACCCAGATATTGAAAAGGCAATGAGTTTCCAGCAGGGTATTTCCAGGTGAGGGGGCTGCGTTAGTGCACTTGCTCAAGCTCTTGGGATGACTGCATTGCAGTGCTGTCTCGTTTTAATCATCCCCCCCTAAAAAAAAGGACATAATATAAATCCTTTATTTGCTGTAACAATATAAGTTGTCTCCTTATCGGAATAAACTGATGTTGTCCTCCTCATTGTTTAGGTGTACTTCAAAGAAGTGGGCTTAGTAATAGGTAGGATAAGTCCAAGAGAATTTCAGATTGTATTCAGAGTTTGAATATGTCCATGCACGTCATCTGAGGTTCCACTAGCCCATCAAGGAAAATAGAATAAGAGTTATAAAATGAGCTCCAAAAGTTTAGCAGACAGGTTGGTCATTTGAATGCTCTATTTCAATTAGAAAGTGAAACCTGTGAAATGCTTTGGTCATCTCTCTTGACATCCAGGATAGAAATCCATCCAAATAAAGCAAAGGCCATGTGAAGGAGTAAATAAAAACCTGTATATTGTTCTTGGGAGTTGTAAACCTATGCAATAAACTGTTCTAGCCATTTCAATGAATTTCTACAACCCTTTAGATACTTGGGAAACAAGAACGCTTGTTGCAGGGTTATCGTTTTCTTCTGATCAAAGATAAGGTTTAGGCAGACATACTAATATTTTATAGTGGTTCTTAGTTGTCGGATGTCCTTTACTCTTCCATCCCTTCAAGAGAAAATTCGTGGCTTGTGTTAGTGAATTCTCAGGCTCCCTAAACGGGTTGTCAGGGGTTGCTGTAGAGGTACAGTGGACTGCTTGGGGAAGACCTGCTATGTCAATATGCAGAATTTGATGGCTTGACCCTCCTGGAAATTTTTTATAAAACATTTTCTGATTTTTTTTTTAAGTGTGTGGATCCTAGTAGGAGAACTCTGAGCATTTGTTTAGTAGCTCAATCTGAATAAACAAATGCATATGTTGCTTATACATTTATAACAATATAGCACTGGAGTGCTGAGACTTGCTGGATTTAAACCTTGTGGGTGCTGGTAGGACAAAATTGCCTCGTATAAATGTTATGAAGCTAAAGAGCCAATAAAAGCTGAGGCACAGCTGCTCCTGAATTGTTTGACTAAGAGCCAGCTTTTAAATATTTTTGATAGCCCTAAGGATTCGACGAGAAGCCTTGTGAGAACATAACAATTGATGCATGAATTTTAAAGAGATTTTAAACCTTTTGGATATTTTCAGACAGCTTCGACTTGCTTGCAGATCCCATTAGCAAAGGAAAACTGAGTCTGCACGTGTGGTTTTCTTTCTAAAAAGCTGGAGGGAGAGATAGTGCAGTGACTTTTTTTTTTTCCCTCTCCTTATCTGGAAGCCTTATTTTAGCTTGTAACACAGGAAAGGCTGCTATATGGACCCTTCTGGCAACAGAAAGCAGAGCAAAATAAAATAAAGCATTATCTTAGCATGACTGACTCTATACAAGCTGAACACTTCCTTGAGAGATTTTCATTTTTTGCTGTTTTAGTGTTTTTTCCCAGTTGGGGTGAAGTTTATCCATGGAGAAAATTGGTTATGAGGAAAAAAATGGAAACGATGAGAAGGGGGCGGGGGGGCTATGAGAGGGAAAACCTGAGCTGTTTTCTGCTGAGGTTCTTGGGAAGTTGTGACCAAAATGATGCATCAACAGCAATCACATTGCCAAAAATTAGAATATTTAACCTCACCCTGTTTTCCTACCCACATTAAAGCCAATCAAGACCTGCTATTTTAGCAAGGTGTATTAAGCCTTGGGCTGTGTTTCGGAGCACATCAGGATGGTTACAGTGCGGCACAGTCTTGCTTACTTGTCTAAATAAGCTTGTGGTGCAAGTGAATGTTGCTAGCTCCGTCCTTGTCTGTTGGTAGCTCTGTCCTGCTTTTCTATCATAGCTTTCTTTTAAGGGTTTTGTTTAGAGCCTATGGCCCAAATGGTGTATGTTTGGCCCCAAAAATTTGGCATATGCCACGCTCTGGGAGGTGCACGACAAATCTGGCTGACTTAGCACACCTCATACTAGCGATGCCAGCGGTTGTGGTGACCTCTAGCAGGGCTAGACTGTGGATGGGTCTTGGTGGGTCTTCAGCTCTTGAACCTTTGACTCTTCCATCTGGAGCCCTGTAGAATTAACTGAATTCTGTTAATCCTTACTGCTCTCGGCAGTGATTTATGAAGTGAATGTCAACAAACAACTTGGTTGATGTATTTTGCCTAGGTGCTTTTTTTGTTTGCTTTTTGTAGCAGGGGGCATTGCAGTTTCTTTTTGGGAAAAAACAACATTCTTGATATGTCAAACAGCGGCACAGAACTCTTATTTCAGGCATGCTACTGAATAAGAAATTTTGTTTCAAAGATCACATCTCTTAAAATTGAAAATTACAGCCTGCTGAGCACGTATCACATTTTGAAATATATATTGTAACATTATATATATATATATATATATATATATGTCCTCTAACACAATTTTCATGGTAGAGCAAAGGAACCTTTGCCTTTTCCTCTTAATTAATGAGGTCCTCTTCCCCATGCTGTGTACATGACTTCTTGGATCGTATAACTTAAAATACGGATTAAACAAAGTGGGGGTGAAAAAAATGGGGGAATTCATGTAGCTAAAGGATATTTCCAGAGCTGTGATAACTATAATTATGCAAGTGATTGTACCAGAAAGGCCTGTTATAGCCTTATATATGTATATATAAAATAACAGCTGAAGTTTGAGGCTTTTCAATATATAGATTTTTAATCCGCCTATGTATGGCACTCTATGCTATATAATGTCATGTGATCTTAAACCAAATGCTTCAGGGAAAATGATTAACCTACCGTATGTTTTCTTCATCTACTGAATAGCTTGTAAGATTTAGCAGTTGCACTTTTAAAAATTTTTACTGATGTCTGCTAGTTGAGTAAATGATTTAAGGTAGAAACTTATTGGGTCCACTTGTTTGAGTCGCTCAAGATATAAAACGATATTCATTCCAACCCTTTTTCCAACATGACTGAGCCCTTTGCATCTCTCCTGGGGGCAGAGGATGGTGTTAGGGGACCGCTCGAGATGCTCTCCGCGTGTACAGAAGAGAGGTCGGCATCGAATGTATCGGGCGCTCCTAAGGCTTCGCCTTGTCTTGCACTCCGTTAAACCAAATTAAATCTAAATTTCCTCTTTAATGTCATCAAGCAGTTTGGCTTAGACAAAACACCTGCCTTCCTGCCAAAAGTTGGAGAAATGAGTTTGGGTTGCCTTGTTGTTCCACTTTCACTTTTTCTCAAGTGTGTCTGAGGCTGGGCTTCCAGTGCATGCCCTGCTGTGGCCCAGGTTTAGGTGGTCTTAGCTGTCCCGTGGTCATCAAGGGGCAGGCTATGGTTGATCCCCAATTTGCTTGCTTGGCTCCAAAATGGAAACTTTTTTTTTAAAAAAAAATAAATAAATAAAACACCCTCTATCTTTATTTTCACAGCTCCTTCAAACATCTAATTGGTGGTCTAGATGACGTTTCCAATAAAGCCTATGAAGATGCCGAAGCGAAAGCGAAGTAAGTGTCAACTCGTTGCGTTCAGTGTAAAACTCGTTTTGCGTTCCGCAGCCTGTATTTATTGACAGCAAATCACAGTAACTTCAAAAAGGATTTTTTTCCCCAACATAATTGTGTAAAATAGCATAAGTAGCAGTGAATTAGGCTCTTCCTCTGTGTTTTGTGGGTTTTGTTTTATTTTCTTCACCCTGGAGGGAACCTCTTTCTACCAGTCTTGCTCTCTCCATCCTTATGGAAGGAGCAGAGTGCCTGGTCTGACACTGGTGGCCAGTGCTCCCAGCATCTCTCTTAATAGCACTGCTCGAGTCCAGCAAAGCATTAGATTTAAAAAAATAAAATAAAATAAAAATTGCAAAATAGTTTTCTTGACACGTTGCAAGATGAGAAATTAGAGAATTCTAAAACTTCAAGTAGTGAAGCAAGCTATTTAATATGATTTATGTCTTTAAAGAATTTTTACAAAGCAGAAATGTCTTCAGAGAAGATGAATGTGAAATTGAGGTGTCGTTTTTCTGTGCATGCTGCAATTATTTTGATGTGAAGCAATACGCTCATCTAAAATCCTAGCCGTAAATATATGTTCCTTTGAAAAGTGAGCTATTGTGTACTGTAATTTTAGAATATACTCAAAAAATCCCACTCACAATTCATTCTTGAGCTACAACTTGTTGGGTTTTTTTTTTTTAATAGATTTTGGTATATTTACACTCTGATTCTATACTGGCAATATACTTTTTTTTTTTTTTAAGAGGAGCATGCTCTGATTAGAGTGGTGCTGAAGATAAACATCTTATTTTTCCTGTTTTTCTTTATATACAGTGACTTCAGTTTTCTTTTATCATTAGCTTTGAATCATGTGTTTAACTTTACTACTGTATTAAAGAAAAGGAGAGGGTTAACTGTTTTCTCAGGAAGTGTCGTAGTATTATTCAGTGATCTAAATTTCAAGTTTGCTGTTAAGTGGTGACCCCTCATTAATCTAGAGAGGTTTGAAATAGCATATAACGAAGGTATTTGGCACTTATGTGGAGAGAAAATGAGAAGGACCTAGATGGTTAAATTTGATGTTTTAGTGTCAGTGGTAGCTTATATAAAGCACTTTATGAAGTGTCAGTGGTAGCTTATATAAAGCACTTTATGAAGTGTCAGAAAATTAACCTAAGTGTCAGAAAATTAACCTAAGCAGCTCCAGAGAGAGGATCACAAGTAGCCTTGGCATCTGCTATGATGATTTACTTATTTTATTACGTTTACTGTTTGGGTTATTTGCATTTTCATCAAAATAAAATGGAAGAAAATGTTGGTAATAAAATTGGGGCTTTTTTTTTTTTTTTAAGTATTAACATAATAACATCATGCACAGACGCTTTATGAGATTACACCACAGTCCATTAGCACCAAGCAAAGTTTGCAAATAAATCTTGCCATATCGCGTTTCGTAGTCTGTCTTCTCACATTTATGACTTTTTAGCTGTATTTATTAATAGAGTATTGTACAGTAATGTATTGCTACGGGCCACATTTATGCATGATGGATGATGTGGACAGATGATATTGGAAGACCAAGGGAGCTTTGTGACTTTTGGGGAGGACCTTTCAGGACACATTGTCCACTTAGCACTAATTCTACTTTATAACATGCCTTTAAGGAGACTGCAGCCTTGGCCATGGTTTGGGTAAACTCTTTATTTTAGTAATTAGTAGACCAATGTTGGCTGTAACATTTTTGAGCTTTTATCTTCAGTGTTCCTCTTCTTTTCTTCTAATGCCAAGGTCTTTGTACAAATGGAAGGGCAAAGTGAAGGCTTTCCAGTGATACAGGGATTGTTTCCCCAAAAGGCAGTTTGAATAATTTTTTTTTTCTTTTCTATAGCAACAGTTTAAAAAATCTGAGGTCTGTGCTCGAACAGTGTCACTCAAGACCGTAGGTGGCAATGACACTATTGCCCTTTGCACATTGACATTTTGACTTTGAAGAAGCGGAAGGGAGCGGTGCTGTCCGCCCTGCAAAGCATCGCGAAAGGAATGCTCTTTCAAAAACTATGGCATTTATTAGTCAAATAATGTATTCATGTTTGCTTGACTTCTTGAAAGCAGGTGCACGCCTGGAAAAAAAGATGAATAGAATAGTAAAAATTACCAAGTCACTTTTGAGAGTGGAGTGGGATGTATTGTAAGCTGCTCCGTAATGTCTTATGGCTCAAAAGTTGTTGTTTTGGTATCTGACGAGATAAAACCCCTCTGGGAGAAAAATAGACTTTGGAGGAAATCTAACCTTGATTCATTTTCATGCTGCTGTTAATTAGCTTCAGCTAATTGTCCTTCACAAGCTTATCTTTTCCAAGGGGAAGTCTGTGAAATGGAAGAACTTGGCATATAAAGCACATTCAGGTTCAGTAAAGGGCTCTGCTTGACAAAATTGAAATCACATAATAGGATTAGGTTTAGGGTTCCCCCCATGCACACTCCACCCTCCTCTTTTTACTTCCTTGTAGCCAGCATCTCATTTTCTGGGCTTGTATGGCAGATGACAAGAAATAGAAAAAACAAAAAGCCTTTGGATGGATAGAAATTTTCTATATAAACTTATCTCACCAGGTATCAGGTGGATCGAGATAATCCCTTGGAAGATCAGAAATTCGGCAAGCCTAATCATGCATAATAAACACAAAAGAGATCATTCAAAGACTATTAGAGTGTCAAAGCTTGCTCCTGGTCGATATAGGCACGTGGGGTGGGGGGTGTTAATCTCTGCTAGAGCAACACTGCAGCCATAGAGCTGATGGAAAGGGTTGGTCCCTGTATGAACATCGTTTTGCTAAAGCCACCCCAGAGACTGTTTAAGCTATCCAAAATGACTTGCGTGGAAGCAGATAGAGCACCTGCTCTGTGCTGGATGGAAATTTGTTAGTCCAGTAGTGGTGTTTCTGTAGGACGCGTCTGGGAGGGTATGAGGCAGAAGTTATGAGGTAGAAGTTAAGTTCTAGATCTTCTTTTAATCCTCATGATTACAGGGAACATTAATAAGAGCTGTAAATGCCTTAACACCAGGACCTATTTGCTTGTTTCCCTCTAATATCTTATTAGTATCACATTTTGGAGAGACATTTTCATGTTTTTTGCAGGTGTGGGGTTGGCAGCTCTGCTTACGTACGTTCTTGCGTTAAATCTCTTGATTAAGTTAAAAGTCATAGAGACATCTTCAGAGAAACAGTACAAAATCAGTGTACCACTCCTCAGCTATTTTCAAATAAGTTAACTCATTGACTAATTAATATTACAGTTGCATCCTTACCGGCATAAAGGTGAGTGAAGCAAAGATGCGAGCATTTAACTTGGCTCACTTTCCAGAAAAACAGAAGCTATTTCAGTAGAACAACGCTTCCGTCCCAGTGCCAGGCTCAGGTTCAGCACACGCTGCCTGTTATTCTGTGCAGGAAGCAAATGTCTAAAGGAGAAAACCTTTATGTATGTAGATTAGTTCCAGGTGGATCCACTACTGAAACCCTCAGAAATCCAAGAGGAAACAGGTGGTTTTTAATGCAGTTATTGATGCTGAGTGCAAACACTTTGGAGAATGCTATTAACTCTGTGCATACTAATCACTTCTGTTGGGGTCTTTCCTGCTTGGAAGACTCCTGAAGTTAATCACCATGCACCACCTTAACACTGTCACCAGAGGAGGTTCCCCTCTAGCTTGGTGCCGCCTTTATCTGACGTGGCTATAGCAAGGGAGAGCCCTCTGCCATGTCACAGAGACAAGGATGGCGACGAGGTGTCACCCCACTGGCAAGCCTGAAAAATTGGCAGCTGCCTGGGTTTTACCCAGCCAGACAGCGTATCCGTGTGGATGACCAGGTTCCCTGCACTCATTTTCTCCTGTTGCATCCAGAATTGTCTGCTGAGGTTCATCACCTGTGCTAGTGGGGCTTGAAGTTAATACCCTACTGAAGTGAGGACACCGGCATCTTAATGCGATTGCTTGAGGCTCTCTGTGGACTTAGGCTGTCTTGACTGCATTTTTCACTCTTCCTCTTTCTAGCTGTTTTGCAGCCCTGGGGACCTACAGTGTTATACTCGAAGCTGAAGTTGTCTCCCTCTCATATCACGTGAGGAGGCAGGGACCTTTGTGTAGATGTCTGGTGCATCTTCCTTTCCTGGCTGCTCTGGCCTCAGACTCTCTTCATCTTTACTTGATCGGTGCTTTTCATATAGGGCCTTGGAATAGCTCCATCCAAATGTTTTGTTTTATTGACCAGAGGAGTCGGTTTTGTCATTTTAACCTTCTTTCTTCACTAAATATATTCGTAACAAAGCATCCTTCTAACAGTTTATTGACTTAGATTTTGGTGCAGTTTTGGTTGCTGTTAATATATTTTTTTTCTGTTTTAGATGCATGCTTTCCTTTTTACGTTTTTTGCCCTTCTATTTTGAGTTTAAAAGTAGACCGTAGAATTGACTTCATTTTAATAAGAATAATAAAAATACAGCTTTACAGTTTGAGCAAGTGGGATGCTATAGTGCCCTTTCTCTTGTCCTTTCATTGCTTATAAATGGTAATATGTACCAAGATACCTTCTAGTACTAGTATTTTTTTTTTAAGGTGCCAGTTTAGAAAGACTTTTGGGCTTGCCAGAGATAAGCATGTGCTTGTGCCTGGCTGAACTGACACTTGCTCCTTATGTCTTAGAGTGACTGGTAGCCGGTGTTCAGATGCCATCTACCGTTTAAGACGTTCCCTGTGCTGCGCCTGAAGCATTCTGTTTTGCAAGATGAACTCTTTGTATCCCAAAATCCATCTCGCTTCTCCCTGGTCAACATGTTAAAAAGAGAAAATGGTTTCAAGTGTCCTCTGTTGCTCCTCAGGCGTGTTCCTTGGAAGGCTGCTACTGGGTCTCTACTATTTCTTTCCTATATAGCTGCTTCTTTTTCTTTGTGAGTTTTTTTTTGGGGTTTTTTTTTTTAATTTTTTTTAGGTAGAGATTGTCTCTGGAAGATGAATGTTTATTGCATGTGGATAGGTCCATGTTCGTACAGATCAACAAGAATTGATTCATGGAGAATCAATTCATGGTGACAAGGACCTGACATCTAAAGTACATGCATTTTGGTGGACTTTTGCTTTGAGTCTGATTCCATGGACTGAATATTAGATAGCATTTGGAGCACATTAGATCAGCCCCTGAAGCACATCTCCTGGTTTAAGAGAAAGCAGGCTGGTGCCCTTGTACCATCTCTGAGACATGAGCCAAATGGTGGGGGAGGGAACAGCCAGGGGACTTGCTGCGAAAGCACGCTCCTGGTCTGGGTTAAAATGTGTCTTAATGCACCTTGTGTGTAAGGACTGCTGTTTATTAATTATATAACTGTAGTATTCAAAGACTGCTGGCAGTGATTTGGTCGTAATTATTGTATGCCAGTATTGTAGACATCTGGTCTTCGCTGGTTTATGGCTGCCAGGGTTCAAGTTCCTGCCAACTTCTTTATAAAGGCTGGATTTGGCCCTAATGATCTTTACTGCACAAAAAATGTGCCATGTTTCCTGGCAGACTGTGGCTTACTTTCTTGAAAACACCTGTTTTGGTGAGGTGGGAAAGCTTTGCATGCAGATGCTCCATCTGCAAGTACAGTGGTGCACAGTGCTGGACAATATAACCAGCCCATGGGTTTGGGGTGAATGTTGTCCAGTTCATTTCATCTACGAAATACTGTTGTGTATTAGGAAAGGATTACTTTGGGTTTGTTGTTTTGTTTTCTTTTAGGAAAAGGAGCTATTTTCTGGCTTGCGGTGTTGCAAAAGTTGGGACAGCGTGAAGAGCTGTAGTAACTGGCTCCATCTCCCTCTGTGTCAATTGTTTTCTGAATTAGTGAACATATGGGAACTAGCTTTTGCCTTGGCTGTGTGTGCCAGAATGAGGAGGAGGGAGGGGGGAAAAAAAATCTGGAACACCTTAAAAGAGAAGGGGAAAAAATTGTTAATGAAAAAGCAGAGGTTGCAGTCAATTTTTTTTTTAAGCTGTATAAACAATTAAAGTAATTCTGCTCAGTGTTGCAAAGAAATCAGGATTGAGCCCAGCATATTACATGCATTTCATACATTTTTAAGTCTATATGAGCTTAAATGTGCTGCTATTTTTGGGGGGAGTAGGGGAGGAAGAAAGCACTGAGAACATAGTTTTGACCTTAGGTAGTGTTATTTGACTGCTGGTATGTGTGACTACTTCTTTCGTTTGGAGAATTTTGCATGTAACAGAGCTGGGCCTTAAATCGCTTGTAATTTCCTACTGAAGCCAGCTGTAGTTTGTATCCAAGTTTAACCATCAAATTTTCCCAACTGTTGGAATAAATAGGTGCATTACTCCTGCAGATATCGACACTGGGTACACTTTTATGGCTTCTTTCCTCTTGAGGAGAATGCACTGTGTAATGCACTATGTAGCTCACAGGGAATACATTAAATTAGCTTTTAAAAGCAGATCACTTTTATTTGGGTAATAATCTGTATGTCTTTTCTCTTCTAAACCTGACCGTTAGATATAATAATGAGCTGTATCAGGTGTCAGCTTGGAATGCTAGCAAAAAAAAAAAATAAAAATAAAGCAAGCTTTTGTAGTATTTCGGTGTATTTATCTAACTATTCTTCTGGGCTTGCTTAGAATACTTTACAAAACCCAGTGTGGTCACATACAGCTTTGTGTAGCTCAGTCATGGTAGGTTTGAACAGGACTTTTTGGCACAATTTCTCGTTCGTGAGAAACAGAGAAGAGAAGGTTGCATTAAAACATTTCTGCTCAGTTTTTTGGGCTGGACATCAGGCATTCTGTGCATTTTTAGAGCTGTCCCAAAGACCATATAAAGAGCTCTGATATTACTACGCTGCTGGAATATGGGCTAGTTGGGTCCCACTTGTATCAGAAGGACTTTAAATGATAGATAGGCACTCGAATGGAGTCAACTCAGTGGTACTTCTGTCCTGATTTTAGAGAAGCTGGAAATTGTTTGGGTTATCTTGTTGCTTTTCTGGCTCTGGCCTTACCTACTAGGCCAGTTGTCCCAAGTTGTACCTGACCAACTCTTAAAAGAGTCTTCTAGAGGGGTTATATGGGCTCCAGTATGGGCAGCAACGTTGGAGGAAGAGATAAGGGGAGCCCAATCTCCCTGGTGCTGACTTCCCTTAGTGGAGCTGGAAAAGGTGTTGTCAGAGAAAAGAAATGAGTTTCATCCTATTTACCTTTTAAAAAAATAAAATAATTTTAAAAAAAAAACTTTAAAAACCTTTTTCGGGATGTGCTGTGATGGGAATAGCTATAGGCAGAAAATTCTGAATTTTTGGTGCATGCAGTTGTTGGAAAAGAGCTAAGTGGCGGATCTGTGTTTCAAAGATGAGTGAAAACTAATAAATAATACATTTTTAAAAATATACTATTTTTTCCTCTGGGAAAATTGATAAGCATGGTACCCAAAAAGCGCATAGCAAATTCGCTTGACCCTCCCGCACAGTAATTGTGTTAAATTCAAAGATGAAATTCAATCACTGAACTGTGAAATGGAAGAAATTTAATCCTGCTATAAGTGAGAACTTCAATACAGCCTTAACTTCAAACTTACCATTGACACCTCTGTCGCACTAGCAGCTGAGATGCCAAAGCAAAACGCTCTTTTCTTTACCTTCCTCGCTGTAAAATAAATAAATTTTTTAAAAAATGTGTTTCTTCTAAAAGTTCAAGCTAATTTTTGGATATAGCTTGCAGTCTTTTTCCTGTACTTTGTTGCTAATTGCAGTCCACATAAAATTCTGCTTGCATCTTACACTTATTAATAACTAATGTAAGCAATACTGGATTGCAGTGGCACTTATGTTGCAGATTGCCTTGATGGCAAGACTTGTCTTAAAATTCCTATTAATTTGGCCAAATCTGAAGCACCTTAAAATCCAATCTTCCCCGTTATTTTGGATTGTCATGGGACTGTTGTAATTAAATCTGTGATGCAGAGTAATGGGAGTGAGGGGTTCCTAGCTCTATCGGTACCATCACGTGCAAACGCACTTATGCTCCGTCTTTATGGTCTCTTAAGCTCTGCCTCATTTTTAGGTGTGATTTTGTTTTTAGGGTCGTTGTACAGAACGCACCAAACGACGCAATTTCTCACTAATGAAACAAGGGGTCAGTCTGATACAAGGTTGATAAAAGCATGCTCAAAAAAGCATTTCGGGGCTTGCAATCGCAGCTGTGCTCCTAAGCAAGGGAGGTTTGCTCAGATGTCTCCTGATCCTTTTATGCTTCTCGAAGATGCTGTCTCATAAAGGCACGTTTCTTGCACACTGCGATTTTTAATGGGCTGCTCCCTTTTATTTCATTTTAGAGACTGTTTCTGGGCCTAAGCAGTATCATTCATTTTTGGCCAAATACATTCTTATCACTCTGCGTTCCCTTAGGAGCCAGTGGTAAGAAACGTGCTGCCAGATGCTGGTAAGCTGCGACTCCTTTTCCATGTAGGAGAGGGGCAGCCGCTCCTCAGAAATACCGTTTGCACAGAAAAGGTAACTTTTTCTACGCTTCGAAACATTAGCCATGTCTCTCTGAACTTCCACAGCTTCATAGCTCGTTTTTGTATGTCATACGCTTAGGGAGATCAGTGTCTCAAGTTCCTCTTGAGAAGATATGAAAGCTGTTTTATGGTCCCGTTATCACCTCCACAGCTTACAAATAAGCTGTGCTAATAATTAGGCAATAACGGAAGCATTACAGTTTGCATTTGGGTCAAGTTTTGTCATGAAAATATTTATTAACCATTGAGATGGGCTTAGTCAAGGCATTACCTACTGCCTGCGTAAGATAGCAGAGCAATAAGAAAATAAAGCTCCAAAGTTCACGTCTTGCCGGGGGGGAGGGTGTCTTGCATGCAAATTATTGCTGTTTCAAATGCTAAATGTTGCAGCTGACATTTAAAAAAGGAATTGCTTTTATCTTTTATGGTTACCGTGTTTGCGAAGGGTGAAGTCCTCCAAGAGCGTTGGTAAAGCCTTGTGGTGGCCATCTCCTGCGCTCAGCTCCTCGCGAAGCCCCGCTCTAAAATTAATTATCATCAAATATTCCTCTGGCAGACAATGAAAACAAATCCCTAGTAACCTCAGATTTCTTTATGTGAATTTGTTAAATCCAGCAGCAAAATTACAGATGTCTTCTCTTGTTTTTGCCCGAGTCTCAATCTCTCTCTCTTTTTTTGTTTTTTTTTTTTTTGTTTTTTTTTTTTTTTGTTTAAAGCAGCAAGGTTTTGTCATTGCCTTGCAACACAGGACCGCTACTATTTATTGCTTTTGGAAAGAGGGAAAAAATATTCAGGCTTTCCAGGAGAGAAATAGAGCAGAAATAGAGCAGAAATAGGGCAGAAAGTCTAGAAACAGGAGGTCCTACGCCTTCCCTTTCCTAACGTGTACTGTAAAAGGTTGGTGAAGGTTTCAGACGTGGATGTGTCTAGAACAAGGGATCTCTTGAGTGAAGAGTCATTTTACAGCCTCTTTTGGTCTTTTTGCTGGAGTCTCTTTGGCCTCCAGCATTTTGCAGTATTGCTTTGGTCATGGAGCGTGGGGCAGAAACCCCATTCCAATGTTTGCTTGACATGCAACATCTCTTATGCCATTTAGTAGGAGCACAATAAATGAATTGTCCTTGTGCTTCAGTGGATGTTGGATGTCGTATTTTGACATAGATTTTGGGGGGGTCCCTGTGTTCTGGCTGTGAGTCGGTAAGAAATCTGGTTACATAGGCATTCCATGCCATTGAGGTTAATTCTGTCTGGAGTGTTTATTTTGGTTAAAAGCTGAACACCAGTGAGATATTTGTGTATGGGTGAAAATACTCTTGCTTGAAACCTGACCTCGTTTTAGAAAAAAGTCTGCATAAATTCAAATATTTCTCAAGGTTATTTTAGCACTGGCTTTTTAGTATTATTCAGAACTTTATCTCTTCCATTTTCAAAAGTCTTGTTTATGTGAAGGATTCTAGTATCCTAATAGCAGTTCTCAGTGGCAATCAAATCACTGATTTTTCTGAAGTCCTGCATCTTTAATAAACGACCTCATGTAGGTTTGTAGGTTTTTAAAGCTAGCTCTGTTCAAAAAAAAAAAAAAAAAAAAAAAAAGAAAAGAAAAAAGAAAAGAAAAGAAAAAAAAAACAATGCATTGAGCATGGTTTTGAAGAATTGATTTGCTTTGTTCGGAAAATTACTTTTACAGTAGGTTGGGGACCTGGGTTTGGAACGTTCCTTGTGCTGTTGTTGCCAAAGCCATTAATATTTTAGATAAGTATAAATACAGAGGGGCCAGCAGTATGCAGAAGGCTTTGTTCATTTGGGTCGGGCAGATGGCTGCAGCTGTCTCCTGCGTGGACCACCTGGCCAGGCTTTCATATGAAGCTGTTGGGGGTCAGAGGAGCAAGTTGCGGGCTACGGCTCAGCTTGCGTTCATCCTTGAGAGCTGGAAGCTCATCGCGGGGTCTGGGAAGGGCCGCTCCATGAGTCTAGCGGCAGTGAGGAGTTCTGGTCCGTCCATCATCTGCAAGCTCCTTCTGCAAGACCACCTTGGTCTTGCAGATAGTCCCATGGGGCAGCAACGATTCCTGCTCAACATTGCACCCTGCCCCAAGGTATGCAAGGTTCTAGCATCGTACAGGGAGACTGGAGACCAAGCGTGAGGCCTTTGAGGTCAGAAGGATGCAGGGCTTTCTGGTAGTGATGATTATACAGGAGCCCAAAACAGCACTTTGACTGAAAATCCTGGAACAATCTTACGGGACTGTGGGGTACTTATAAAATGAGCAAACTCAGACAGCAATACTTAAAATATTGGCTATGCAGAAAGGCTGCATTTTTTTTCAAGCAGCTCTTCAGGGAAGAGCTGCATTCCCCGGGTCGAAACCCATTTAAGATGATAAAATCCACCTTCCAAGGTCCTAAATCTCCATTGAGTTACTGATTACTGCCTCATTCCTTCAATGCATAGCTCTGGTGTCGCTCTGCAAGAATCGACCGTAATTTGGGGTGGTCGGGGAATTTGGGATCAGACCTTCAGCTGGGGAGAAACCGTTTTGTTTGTTCAGAGAACAAATGCTGGGAACGAGCTTCGGGAATAAAACGGTCTAATCTAGGAAACGATCCACTTTCAGAGAGCGCTATCAGTCTTTTAATAGTCAGCGCTCGTTGATTGCTGTCTCTTAAAAAAAAAATTATATTTGCTGTGTTTAGTTGATAAGGTGTAGCATTATCTGGCTCTTCTGTGAGAACATTTCTCTTCCCCAGTGCCTCTTTTTCATATTTATACATCTAATAAACCATCACACTGTCAGCTTAGACCTGTGCATTTGGATTTTGCTCTTTAGTCTCAGTTTCTATGGGAACCCAGCCCGGTACGACGGTAGAGAATAAAGAAAGGAAGAGAGCTCTTCAGAGACGTAACTCCGCGTCTCTGCACAATTTCCCAGGATTAGGTAGCATCCGCAAACGACCGCAGTAGTCGCGTTGGAGCCAAATCAGCTGGGAAGGGGAAAATTGGTGCAAGTTAAATGTGAGAAGGTTAAGGGTAATTGAGTTTCTCTATGGGAGCAGGGCTTGGGGGGAAGGGGAAATCTTGCTTTCAGGAATGGTGTGGGTTTTTTTTTTTTTTTTTTTTTTTTTTTTTTTTTTTTTTTTGGCTGGTTTTATACTCTTTTGCTTTGAAAATACCTGGCCAATACTTTAAGTTTACTTTTCTGATCAGGGAATAACGATGACTTACTATTGCTTTCTTTTAGGGCTGCTTTTGTGGAAAGGGCTCCACCACACTAAAAAGACTCTGCATTTGGTATAGCTCCTGAGTTGAAAACGTGTTACGTTCATAGACAATTGCAGAGGTTTTGTGAAGAAACATATATTCTAGTTAATATATTATCACTTAGTATCCACCACTTCAATAGTTGTCAGTGAACCCAGGCGAGCAATGCAGATTAGCTGAAATAATTAGCAGGAAATAATTAGAAAAACCTCCTAAGGACACGTCCCGCAGTGCCACGGTGCATTAATGAGTTCCTTAGGAGACACTTGCATTGCTAACTGACTTGGAAGAATGCGAACGTAACATTTTGAATACATAGGGTACAGTCTGCGGTGTTTCTGTCGTACTTTTTTGCAGTATTTTTGCAGCATTTTTGCAGTAATTTCCCATTTCCTGCTTGCCCTGAGGAGTGCCTGCCTCCATACTCCTCAGCAGGCACCAAAACACACGTGTCAACAGATGAGGTTGAATTCTGTAATTCAAAATTGCTTTCTTAATATACTTTTTGCTCCCTTTTCTTTGCACTATTTCATAATTCACAGCCATAGGCTTTCCTACGCTCTGACCTGAGCAGGTTAATACTGCAATTGCATTGCAATAACCCTTCTCTTGGCATCTTTTCTTCTGCCTTCTGTGAAGTTGGTTGGGGATGTTGATTTATGGTTAGTAAGTTGTAGCATTAGATGAAGAAATTTCATGGCTTCTCCTGCTCCCACTGTGTGAATCTGTTGGGTTGGTAGGAACAAGGTGGTTAAAACCCTTTGACTGTTCAACACCGTTGAACAGCCGCCATGAACAACCTTGGGCAAGTTGCTTTTCTCTGACCCCTGGTCTGCTGATCTGAAAAACAATACGCAGCCTTTCGGATCTGCCAATGAACGTAATACATCAGAAACTGATGTTGTTATGCCTCTCCGTTGCTCCACACTGCAATGTCAGGGTATGTCTCAGCATCTCTTTTCAAAGCTCCTCGAAATGTTTTTTCTCTGTGCTTCATAGTCACTTCATCTTTGCAGCAAAGTGATTTTAAAATCATCTGTGCAAACAGTAGTCAAGTGTCGAGCGCCTGACCTCTCAACACAGCATCTAGAAAGAGCTTCCTGCCTGTGTCAGGAAGCTGGCTAAGTGTGCCTCCCTTCTTAGGCATCTTTATACAGTCAGCGTTACCTCCCCATTCGTATACAGTTGCTATCTGTTGGCCAATAAATTGCCTGTGTGGTTTCTATCTCCTTTACGAAGATGGGAGTACGTAATGGGAGTGACATATTTATATATTTTCTTTGCAATATGAGAAAGCCTTTTCCAGATTGCACTTGGGCAAATCCGTGTCCTGGTGTGTGATTTCTCCTGCTATACGACCATGCCCTTCTGTCCGTGGCAACGATGTACTCTGCAGCCCTTACCGCCTCCCAGCTGGTCCTTCTGCTGCTGCCCATCTGTGCAGATGCCTTTGGTGGGAGATTGTCAAGTCATGGCTTATGGCAGTGCTGAGCAGGGTACAAAAGGTCCTTGCTCTTAACCACCTCCACTGAAGGTTTTGGACCTCTCCATTGATTTACGTGGTGGAATTAGCAGTTGGCAACTCCAGAAAGGCTTGTTAAAGACATGGCCCAGTTACAATGACAGATTTGATTACTCAATCTAGGTTTACGCTTCTGCCTGGGTAACAAGTGGGTCAATAGGAACAGAGGTCTTTTTGACAGGTGACCTTTTGGGGCTTGAGAGGCTAGGGGAGGAGCTGTATCACAGCAAGAGGAGCTTGCTGGTATCTGATATGGGGTAGGACATTTTCAGGGATCTTGGATGGGCTCTACTGTTGGCTGGAGATGACCTTCAGCTGACCAGATTTATCAATCTGACTTATCACTGGGCTGGTCATAGCATAACAGCTATGGCAGAGAGCAGGTGGTCACAAGAAGAAGTTTTCTGTGTACTAGATGTCCTCACTATAGACTTTGAGGACCCAGGCATTAAGTTGAATAGTTGTGAGAATTTCTGAAATGAAACACAGACTCCAATTCAAATGCCAGGCAGGGACTTCACCTCCCTCTTTCCTTAACAACCGCAGGGTCTCTTTCTCCAGCCCACACAGGAAGAGATGAAAGAAGAACACAACAACGATCTCAAACCTCTGAACTTGCATTCAGAAAGGTCATCTGCTGTGCACTGACTGCTCACTTTAGCTACTTGACACTGAACCTTTTGGTTTATGGAGAGAAACATAATCTCTCTGGTTCACTGGTACCAACTCCTACTCGCATCCCAGCGTGGGGACACAGGAGCCTGAGATTTCCTCTCTGCGCTCACACCACTCATCTCCAAAGCTGAGGAGAGGCAGGCAGAGCTACGTTTCTTCTGGTGTCCTTAGACTTTTTGATTTCCCCCAGTCCGTGACTTGTATTTGGGGTTGTCCTAAGTAGGCGCCCAGCATTTATTAGTGTTCTAGGGGAATATTCAGAATATATCAGGATGCTTTCAAGAACATAAAAGCTGAAGGAAACTACTCTAAACTGCTTTCCCTCCTGCAGGAGACGGGCATTTTGGCAGACCTCTTACCCCTTGATTCGGGTGTAATGAGGAACGGCTGTAAAAACTAAGAACATTGCCAGGATTAAATGAAAAATGTCACAGGACTTATGGTTTGAAGCTGCTGTAGCACAGTTGTGTCTGGAGTGATCCAGTGTGAAATAATACAGGCATGAAGAAGGTATAATAGGAAGCACTGAGCTATCAGAGCAAGGTGATTTTGGGGAATATTATCTAGCCGACAAGATGTGACCACAGAAGTGGCCTACGCTTCGTTTGCCTCAGGAACTGAAGAGGAGTAAGTGGTAGCATGTAGGCCTGATGTTTGAGGGCCAATATTGTTAGGTCCTAAATGCTTAGTATCATGAAGGAATGACTCTGGCCCCCATTTCACTTTCTGGGGAGCGAAGACATAGCAGGAGGGAGTTGCATTTGGTGTTACCTGTTACGTTTGGTGTTACCTTCATGAGTGCTGGGGCCTATCATGCTGACGACATGCAAGCAAGCCGTTCTTTAAAGGGGGGGGTGCATTTACTCTGGTGGACCTCATCAAGTTTATCCATCTCCCATAGTGTTTTCCATGGAGCTGATCTCGAAAAGAAAATGCAAAAAGAAAGGTTCAGTGCACATGTTGCGTTGTAGTAAAAGCAGTAAGTGTTGCTGGAGAGTAGGCAGAGATCTTGAGAGCTATTCCGTGGGCCACTATCGCCTGAGCTGGAGTGAAAGCAGCTGGCATTGAAAGCGGTGGGAGAAAAGCCATTCAAAATCGTTCTATCCCTCCTTGCCTCCCTAGAGGAGAGGTTTCACTGCAGTGTTAGTACAGCTTGGAGCCCCAGTAACCTCAGAAATACTGTGACTGCTGTGCAAAGGGCTATTACAGCAATTCCAGGTCTTGCATGGGCTGTTTATAGAAGATTTAAAAACTACCAGGGGGAGAGGAGGGGGGAAAAAAAGTATTTTTACTCTCAAATACAATGAGACAGTAATCTATTTAAAATCAGGTTTTATTTTACTCTGCTACATACAGACATTCATAATTCCCGTGTGTCGTTTAAAGGATGAGTTCTGACCTTGACTGCGTTGCCTATTATTAATCAAGAATCAGCTTCATTTTACGCTGAAGAGCCTTATAGTAAAATTTCACGATTATCCTTGTCCAACGCGCGGCTGAGTTCAGCCCTCTTCTAATTCGTTTTCCGTTCTGCGGTGCAGCATTAGAAGCTAATTCCAAGCCACCACTGCTAATTCCAGGAAACGAAGAAGTCGTTAAGGCTCTCTGGGGAGTTTCAAGTGACAACGTAGCCATTAGCAGAGGGGGAATGGAGGAAGATGATCTTTATCAGAAACCAAGTGTTTGACTGTATAGTTATAATTGACAGTGCCTATTTACCTTTTTCACCAAGTATTATTTTTGTTGCATTAAAAAAAAAAGTGTTATCAGGGCTCGTCACATTCTTGGTGAGCAGCAGTTATGATTTTTGCGATTCAGTGAAGATGCTAAAGGGAGGAAGAAAAAACCTACTGCTTAAAGGAAGTGCATGTTGCTCTTTGACATACGGATCCAACTTTGGCGTGGTTTTTTGTGTTTAGGGCAACCAATACTGGATGTGCGTTTGCGATGCAGTGTTGCGACAAAAAAACGGCAGCTTTCCTGCTCTTGAAGCCCTTGCCGTGGAAAAGGTGCTCGTGTAGCTGCATCTGCTATGGACTTTCCTCCACCCGAGGCAGGAGGGGAGAGTGGCCAGAGCAGAAGGCTGCAGGGAAGTATTTTCCTGTGCTCTGCCTGGACCCACACACGGATTCAAAGTGTCATAACTGGCTGGTGAAACACGTATCTTTGCTGCTGCATCTGTTCTGTGTAGCTTCGGCCATCAGCAGGACTGTCCAAAGTGGGGAGAGGCTATTACAAAAGAGGTTTCATTTGAAATAATCCCCTTTATTGTAAGCTACCGTTGCAGGTGTTGTGTTCGTTTTGCTGCAGAGCTGCGCTGGAAGAACTGTCTATCTGACTTTTCTATCTGGTGGCCAGGCCATTTAATTTGCTGTCTGCTACTTCAGCACCCGGCTGACCTTGCCTAGGGATGCTTCTTGCACTGCCAAAATCAGCAGTCGCGTCCAGCCTCCATGTACTCTAGATACCGGGATCGTTTTGACGTGTGAAACTCCCTTCATGCAATGCCTTTATGATAGGTACTGCTAACCCTCCTGAAATTCAGCATAGGTGGGAAGGGGCATGAAAAGCTGCCCAAATCTTGGACTGTTGTTATCAGCTCATCTGCCTTCCATCAAGAAATCTCGGAAGGTGGTACAGATGTTAAATGCAAAGCCAGCACCCCTGCCCTAGGAGGTTTGAGCCTCAAATTGCTGAGAAGAGTATTCAAGGGAAATATCCCTATGTGCTTGCCCTGCTTTTTTTCCTGTGCATCCTCTTGGTCGTTCTTAAGAGCAGAGTGCTGAGCAGAGTGGATCTTTACCTAGATCCCAAACATCCATTCTTAAATACATTTCGGAGTATATCTTCATTTTACAAATAAGGAAACGGGTATGGAGAGATGAAGCAAATTAGCAGGAGTTAGAAAAGGAAAAGCCAGCGCAGGACTGGAGCTGGCACCTTTCTATTCCTGCCTCCAGTTCAAAGATCTAAATGTATTGGCAGGGAAGGAGGTGGAGTGGGAAAAGTTTCACCTGCAAAATTACTTTCTGCTTTAGTGAACTAACATCAGTTTGTTATGGCAACACACAAGCATATTTTTGCATTTCTGTTTTTAATTGTGAAACAATTAGTCTGTAAAACTTAGATGTTTAAATATGGAGAAGAATTCCTTATAGCAGATGATAGTCATCTCTGCTCCAGATGTTGAGCATGTAGATACTTTCCAAAAAATGAATTATCCTGAGGAAGTTGTATCCCCTTTCCTAAGGAAATCTTGAAAATGCCAAATTACAGAGGTGGGCTTAAAGTCAGAGCGCAGCAGCTTTCTGAAAGAATGGTTTCTGAAAGAAACCATGGGGACATGGTTTTATCATGTCCTCAAACTTGTTTGAACGAGCACTTAGCAGCCTGCCTGAGGTTCAGCCCACACAGAAACCGAGAAGTGTTGAGCTGTGTTCGTTTAACATGTAACTCCCTTTTTTGATCAGTAGGAAGGTAAGAGTATCTTTATTGCATTAGGCCAGGGGTCCACTTACCACATCCCCAGCAGTGCTCAAAGCTGTATGCAAGAGGAAGAGCAAAACTAAGGAGTATGGATATACATGGTGCTTCCTCCAAGAACCTTCTGAACCTCCAGCCATCCTTACCACGGTGTTTTCTCAATTCAGAGTCACGCAGAACCTTGTCCCTACCTGATTGCCCTTCTCTGAATAGTTCATGTTATTACTATTTCAGTACTTGAGTGGACAAGGATGGTATGTTATTCTAGAGGTATGGGGGTATGGTAGATTTGTACAAACGCAGGTTGTCTTCTGATGCTTTCCTGGTAATCCCTGAAGTTCAGGTCATCTTTTGATGACCACTGAGCAGTGAGCTGAAGCTTTCAGGGAACTACCTATCATAAATTTTAGAGCCTGCTCCTGAGTGGGTCCAACCATCTCAGAGCCCATCTTTTGATATTAGAAGTTTTGATAACTTTTTCTATGTGTATGAGTTTATATTTCATTTCATCTGACATTTCGTTAGCGAGTTGCTGAATCTCTTAAGCTCCTGTTGCAGCTTTTTGTGGTTAGCCCTGTTTTTTTGTTTGCTTTTTCTTTTTTTCTTTTTCTTCCCCTCTCCTCCTCCCCCCCCCCCCCCTTTTTGGGGGTGGTTTCTGAATAATTAATGTCAACAGAAAACCTTGTCACTTTGCAATTGAACCTTTTGCCAGGCCAGCTTTGAATCCATTAAAGGGCACAGCACCCTGCAGGATCTCTAGTGACCGCCTGCTTTCTGATGCTGACCTCCAGCCTCTGAAGCAGTTATTTATCTGTGAGAAGACCTTTCCTTTTATCTCCTGGCAGCTTAGTTGCTTTAATTGCCTTGCTGAGGAACCTTATGAGATGACTTTTTGGAAATCGAATAGACTCTGTCGAGTGTCCTGACACTTGTTTATGGCCCCTTCTAGACCTCCAATAGGTTTGTGAGGCATACATCCCTTTTCTCTCTATGAAAGACAACATATCAACTTTGTTCCTGTATCCTCTAATTCGACTCCTTATTCTAATTTTATTCTAGTTTTCATGTTACAGTCCATAACTTCTCAGGTCACTTCTGTAAGCCTTTTTCCCTTTAAATACTAGTTCGCCTACTGGGAAACCAGTGTGTGTGCATCAGTCAGCATATAGGTACCCTCAATGTATTTGTGCTACCTTGAGGAAAGGTATTTAGGGAACCTACGGTGACCTTGGAGTGCTGCAGGTAATGCAGGAAGCAGAAGTAGGGGTGCATTGCGGGTATTTTTAGGGTGCATGCAATACAAGGATAACTAGGAATATTGTGGTGGGTAGAAACAGGGGAAAGATGAGGATGCTCTCATAATTAGGAAGAGCTGATGCTGATAAATTGTAATCACGGTTGATGCTCTTCTGTAAGGAAGCCTTAAGTAGACAGAGAAAAGAAGGAATAAAATTGTAGGAGAACAGCAATATTTTGTCAAAATGGCCTGGCATTGATTTGTAAAGCTAAGCTGCTAATAAACCTGAATACAAATTAAAGTTTGAGTATACTAAGAATGTCTCCTGAAGGCAAGACTTTGCTAAAGCTCTTTTAAGCATGTAGGTTTGTGGCAATGAGCTGAAGCGTTGCTTACGGAAACGTGGGATTTTTCTGCCCTCCAGTGGAAGTATGGGGAAGTGCCTTTCAAGAGTTGTCACTGCTGGAAAACTCGTGGAAGCCTGCAAAGGGGTGGTAAGAAGCTTCCTGGAAACTCATTCCTTGAATTATCATCGGGACTCAATGATGCCAATCATGTTCAACTCATGGGGTGCCATGAGCCCATATCCTAAATGAACTGAACCCTGTGGGAGGTGTGTTAGGAAATATCTCCAAGGTCTGACCAGTTGCTGAACTACTGTGACTCATGGAAGATGAGCATTCTGCCTGCTAGCTTCCTGCTGCTCCCAGATGAAGACAACTTGCATCCCTTTTCAGGCTTGGGGATTATGTGCAGTAGAAAAAACTTGGGTTTGGGGGTGGCTTGATTTGGTTTGTTTTCTTTTCCCCCCTAATTAGCACATGATAATAGTCAAATGTCAACAGAGCACTTCATAGTTTTCACATGTGTTGAGTTTAGCGTTTGCATCAGCGAAGAAGTAAAAACTGCTCTTTTCCCCCATGTTAGTCACCATGTGCTAAATTATGTTTGGTAAACTTCCTTTTATCTAGTTCAAGACAGGTCTTCAAGATTGCACAGCTACTCTCTTTCCTTGTAGAATAAGAACAGACTTCCAGATCAGGTGCCAGGCGTTGTGAAACACAACTCTCACTTGTTTTAATGCCCCACGAGAAGGGGTCTTGCATGTCTCAATCTATTCCTGTCTGCTTATATACAGTGAACTGGAAGTGTCAGTATAAAAATGACTGCAATGAGTTGGACAAAAGATTTGGCTCGCTCAGTCCTGTCTCTAATCGTGGCTAGCAATAGATCTCCAGGAAGGAGAACAAGAGCTGAACAGATGCTTATTGATTTGTGATCTACCGGTCTGCAGCAATTTGGGACTGAAGGACACCCTGCAGCAGAAGCGCTGTGTGTTTAATGGGCTATAGTGATTTTTTTTTCCCCTGCATCTGCTTAGTTGCCGTTTGACCTCGCAAAAAAAAATTGACGTCCGCATTCTCCCGTGGTGCTGCGCAGCTTGCTTCTCGTTTGGGCAAAGTGTCTCCTTTCATTTGCTTTGCTCTGCTACCAGTTCTGTCCGATGCCTCCCAGTTCTTTTACAGGCAGAGACAAAGAACAGTTACTTGCTTTTCGTTCTTTCCATGGTACACACGTTTTAGACCTTTTTCATCCTTCATGAGTTGTCTTTTTTCCAGAAGGAAGCACCCAGTCACTCCTGCGACAGAAAATGTTGCAGATCTTTGGTCTTTATTGTTACGCTTCTCGGTACCTTTCCCACTTCAGCTATATCGTTGTGTTTTTGAGATGGGAGCGGAAGGGGAATCAGTTATATGGTTCATGTTGCAATATATGCAACTGCATATAGTCTTTAATATCTGGGTATACCATAGATGCATATGGCGGTAGAGTTTGTGTGTTTTGTGTTATTTTTTCATTTCTTTTCTGATCATTTCTACTCATTTGGATCTGATTTTGGACCATTACTGAGTATTGAGCCAATATTTTCATGGAACTCTCCACTCCAAGGTCTCATTTCTAGGTAGAGGTGGTCAACTCAGAGCCCATTATGGTATATCTAACGCTTGCAATTTTGTTGTTGCTATATATCGCTGCATTTTGATGGAAATTCAAGTAGTTTTATTATCTTGTCACTCAGTATCATTGAGTCCTTTTGCAACTTTTCCACCTTATGCTTTTATCTGTTATGTTCGTTAATAACATTTGTTGAGGATATATAATTACTTAACTTATTTCTTCCCCCTTTTATAGATCATCTGTAAAGATGTTGAACAGAAGAGGTTTGAGGACTGTTGGCCTCCATCCATTAGGAAAACTGATCATTTATTATCATCCTCTGTTTCCTATTTTTAACTTTTTTTTTTTTTTAATCAATACAAAGATCTTTCCTCTTACCTCATGGCAGCTTAATTTCTTTAACTGTCTTGTCAAATGCCTTTTGGAAATTCAGGCCAGCTATATCAACCAGATCTCTCTTGCCCATGTGCATGTTGACTCCTTCAAAGAACTCCAGCTTTGTGAGGCATGTTGGCTGTTCCCCAAATAGGTCATATTTATCCATGTGTCAACTAATTCTGCTAGTACAGATGTTAAGCTTACTAGTGACTGTACAGTGCTCTGGATAACATCAAGAAGCCAGTTCCATCCCTCTAAAGGCAGGGATGGTTACAAACCGCACTTGATGGTTCACCTTGAATTTCGTTGAGAACTTTTGGGTGAATACCATCTTGTCCTGGAGGTTTCTTAATATTCACCGTGTCAACTCGTGTCCCCTACTGATAGGGGCTGTTATTCAGGTGATTCTGCTGTAAAGGAAGACTGTGCTATGAGGATGTCCCCAAGATCTTCCATATTGAACCCTGGGGTAAAAAGTGCAGTTACCCCAATACTGAAAGACTTCAGAAATGAAAACAGCACCAGTTTTTAGATACCTGACTTAATAATCAGTCTTCCAGTAATGGGAGCCTCATGCTGTTAGGACCAAATGTGTACTTCATCCTTACTGCTAGGAATGTTTTTTCTTCTTTCTGATTGTTTCTGACCCGAAGCTCTTTCCGCGATGCAGCTCCCCAGATGGCCCTCCTGTTGGCTGTGTAGAGCCTTGGCAATGGCAAGAGCGGGCTCTTCCAGAGGCAATGTGATTTTGCAGGGAGTGCTGAGCAACATGTTGCAGGGTGTTTTCCAGGTTCGTGTGGCACTGCACAAATGCTAGAACAAACCAGTGACCGGCTTGAAGGACCTTAGTAAGCGTCCATCTTTTATATCCCGTAGGGCCCAAGACATTGATTTGGCTTTTGAAAGTGGTGCTCATAGCAAGGATGCAAAATCTTAAAGGATAAAAGAGGGTTTAACAGAGGATAATATTAGGACAGTGTTGGCTATATGGAACCCAGTTTTCCTGATCTCTTGCCACAGTTTCTTCTGTCTGCCAAAATAAAGAAGTAGAACAAAAAGCTTGCTTTGTATGCACACATCCTTGCTTTGTAAGGAAAAACTGCTTCCTGCCTGCTCTTGCTTTTCCAGTAGGATCTTCAGTAATGTTTCCTCCTCCCTGCCTTCCCCAAATATGCCACTTCCCCCCCCCCCCAAAAAAAAAAAAAAAAAATCAGTTAGGAAGCGATCCCTGCTGAAGGGAACAACTTCAGCAGCGATGCCAGCACGGCTGCAACATTTGCAAAATGAATCAAAGCTTGACGGTTTTGCCGTAACGCTTTGGGAGTTTTTCTTCCATAATTCCAGTGCAATTAATAGGTTCTCACAGGGCATTTTGGGGAAGCCACTGATCTGACACAGTGTTGTTCACCCATCTGCTGAAACAACACCTACAGGTCCTGTCGCATGTTGGGCTCTGCTCAAGAGTCTGGAGTAGACTACGGAAAACGCTGCAGAAATATCTCCTGGCAGCCCTTGAAGAGCAGCTTGTTTAGTGGAGGTTGATTTCTACTTCTTATCAGTCACCAAGCTGGAGACCATGCAGTGAGTGGATTTTTCCTGGAGAACTAAGGCCATTTAAAAAAGAAACAGGTTAATACGGCTCGCTGGGCAAAAACACAAGCATGCATGCTTATTTGCAACTCTGGGGGACTTTAACAAATGCACAGTTAATAACAATCATGGTAAGTTGGACAAATAAGTACGTCCAACATCAGAAATATATCAGTCCAGTCCATTCCCCTCCTTCTTTAAAAAAAAAAAAAAAAAGAAAAAAAAAAAGAAAGAAAGAAAAAAGGAAAAAGTAGGCAATCAAGCCTTTTTAATCCAAATATTGCTGTTGCCATGGTAAGCATTTGCTTATGCAAACAATGCAGTCCTGCATTAAGGCTAGAGGCAAAAGGATCATCAAGCTTTTATGTGTGTAGATGAGCAGGTTTGAGGTTTGTGGCTTCTAATTAGCAGTTTGCAATACATTTATTGGATCACGAGATTTTGTAAAGAACAACAGCAGTGGAAGGAATTGGCTGTGGTTTGCGCAACTTGATGCTGTAACTGGACCTCATTTTCCTGGAGTTTACATGTAACACAGTGAGGAGACACTTGCTAACGTTGCAGCATGGGCATGGTTCTTCCCTGTTGTCCGACAAGTTGCATTAAAATAGCTGTCCTGGCCCGTGATACGTGGTGGCACTCTTGGACCAAGTTTGTTAGGTGGGTTATGCTGACCTTAAAGGGATTAATATATGGTTTGTGAGTGAAGTGTGTGTGTGTATGGGACCAAAATCTCTGGTGGGAGAGCCTTGTCCCTGGGGCTGAGCATTTCACGACCAATCGAAACGGTGGGGTCATAGTGTGGAGCACCGGACTCGAGCGTTAACCGAGGAGGATTCGGTCTGAATTTTATATCGGTAGCGAGACGCAATTCAAGAGCGGGAGAATAAGAATGGACTCGGCAGCTTGAAAAAACATTGGCAAAAAGTACCTGGCAATTCTTCAAGGAACTACACTCCATTCAGGCGACGCCAGCTTGCAGGGAGGGCATTGAATGTTGCATTGCAACCCAGCGAGATACATTAGTAATTTATCCAAAAAGACTGCTTATTTGTACAAGTGTTAGCACGCGAGCAAACGTGCCAAGAAGACTATTAAGGCATATTGCTGCCGATTGCTGTAATAGCGAAGTTTTTAAAAAGCCCAACTAAGTGCTTTGTGCTCTCAGCGTATTCTCATTAAACACAGAGCAGCTTCCTCTTTGCAACATAGGTAGCTTGGAGCACGATACGTGTCTCGTGGCAGGCTGATCCTAAGCCCGCACGTCGGTTGCAGCAAGCACAGCTGCACATGAAAAGCCAGCAGCTTTTCAGGGATTTGGGATGGGGAAACCAGGATGTGAAACTCTCAGTGGAGTCCAGTGAGCTAAAAGGTGTAACAGCTGCCTTTTGCCCACTGGGTGCAATGTTTCGTTTGAAGAGCATTGAATAACTGTTGGTTAAAATATTGTATATCTCTCTCTCTGTATATACATACACACATATATTTATATAAAATATGCACAGCAATAAATAATCTCCTTGAGCAGTATCTTTTAATGCTGTGCAAAATCAGAAGTGGCACTAGAGGAAGGTATCCTTCCCCCCTTCCCTTGCCCCCTTCTTAGTTAAAATAGATTAAAATATTGTTTTGGTAAGTATATAGTACAGTGTCTCTTGTTTGAACTCTTCAGGATGTTCTCAGCACTAGGCAGATTGCACGAGTGCAAATGGTGTTTTAACCAAAGCTGAAACCAGGACGTCTCGCCCTGCGACACTGCAAGATAGTCTTGCTCGGAGCATCAGGCTGTTTCATGAGAACTTAAAGGAGAAACACTTGGATTGGGAGAATAAAATATGTATTGCTGTGGCACGTCACTAGAACTACATGTTTAGTGTAGCTGTGACATGGTGCCCAGGTAGATCTACTGAGGCAGCGGCAGGAGAGGATCGGTTCAGCAAAGCGCTTACAGAGCGCTCCAAATCTGAAGTTTTTTCTCACCAAACCTTCAGGGAAGGCTGCCCTCCCCTTTGGCTTTGGAGAGCAGAATTTGGTCCTGGATGCACGACGGCTGCTTGAGATTGAAGAGAGCACTGAAATCCTGCCGCTCCCCTGAGTTTAAGCGTTCAAATCAAAAAAGCTGCATGCCAGTGCCTTCTGTGAGCCTGAGCTTCATGAAAGTGTTTCCTGCGGAGAGGTGCTGAAATCGTCTCTTTGGATACAGGCATCTGGCTCATCCTTTCCCTTTGAAACACGGGCAGAGGAGGAGGTCCCAGTTTTGACCGCAAATCACTGCGGCTACTCAGCTTTCCACTGCCTGAGCATACCTACCAGATCCTTTTTCGGGGACAGAGATAAAAGGAAGATTAATGGGCCAGACCCCTAAAAGATGAGATATTAGGCATTCAAAAGCTTAGTGCAATCCAGGCAGAAGGCCCTGGGCTGCGTAGGAAGCGTCTAGGTTGTGTACGTAGCTCTAACATCGGCACCTCGTTAGTTTCATTGGCAAAACTCAGCTGCCCAAATTTGGGGGGGGGGGTTTGTCCCCAATGTGTTTTTGATGTTCAGTAAAAAGCACATTTATCATGCTTGCCTATAGGGATAGCTCGGAGACAGGAGGGTGCAGACCAAACCCACCGTGCACGCGCTCTGCAGCTTCTCCGTGCACGCGCTGTCGGTCCGTTGTGCTCAGAGCGCACTGGATTGACTTTTTGCCCCAAATGAGAACTTGCTGAAGGTCTGCGCGTGCTTAGCAAGCTTGTCCCAAATTTCCATTCTGCAACAACCACTAGAGTTACTGCTCCCGCTGGTCTTCAGGGAGCCCAGACCTTCATGTTTCACATGGGTACGATCCAGCCAGGGTAAAAAGGATACGTTTGGAAAACTGGTAGCTGTATGCAACCAGTTTCATCCATGCTTTTATACCATGAGCAGAGGTTTGCCAGAGATTTGTGTTAGCAGGTATTTCACAGCAAGAGCGGTCCAGCCTTGTTTTTATGATTGTTTAACAGAAAAATTGTCACCAAGATCAATGGCACGTCTCTGTACTCATGCTATAGTTAGGAGGTACAGAACCTAGCAGGCGTAACGTGTTTGGTAAGACGTTGCCTTCTTTTGTCCCACTTAGGAATTTGATAATAACGACTTGCTCATTAAGACTTTTTAAAGAGCAGGGATAAGGAGAAGGTCTTTCTGAAAAGCATTAAGTGACTGTGTTTGAATGCCTTGAATTGCATTTCTCAGCAAAGCTGCTGTCAGTGAGATAGCTGGTCTTCGGGGCCCCGTAATGCCAACAAATTTGCTTGACTGTTAAAACAGCTCACAATGAATAAAGCTTGTTATAACAGCTTAATACTACGTTTGCAATTGCATGTAATTCTAATTGCAAAGTCATGTGTTTTTAACATAGAAGGGGGGGGAGCATTTCTCTGTCAGTTTTTTTAACTTTGTGTTTTCAATTTCAGATCTCCTTCCCCTTCCAGAGGAAGTTAGAAGTGCCATAGCTTTAATGTCTGTTTTAGCTGCAACTCAAACGTTCGCTTTCTGTAAGAAAATCTAAACCAGGAGGTACGCTATTTCTCCTGATTTGGAAAGCATTAAAGGCAAGTACACTGGAAGTTAAAGTGCTGGTAGGTCACAGGGAAATTCACAGCCCCGACGACATGAACTTGAAAAGAAAGATAACCTTTCTTTTCAATGTATTTGTCTGTGCAGCTGTAGCTTTCAATTGCGTAATTGCCACTGGCACGTTGCTTTAAGAAATCCAAATGAAATCCCTCTGATTTGGATTTTCAGTAGAAGGTAAAAAAGTAAAAGGAAGTGGTAGCAGCTAAATCAGGAATTAAAGCTACTGCACTGCTGACCTCAAAAGGATGGTCTGGAAGAAGGAGACCTGAACCAAGGAAAAGCTCTGTTACTATTTATCGTACTTTTTCCCTATACCTATCTATCTATAGCAACATGTAGATAGATAGATATACACCTTTTAAATTTTTCATGTTGTTTGTAATTAAAAAAAAGCTAAGAGTAGGGGATCAAGATGCAATTTTTTTCTTTGTTCTTCCTTGGTGGAGTGCAGCAAATCCTGGTCTGCAAGTAAATTTTTTCTCTAAAAGGTAAATTCCTTCCTAGGAACGGGTTAACGTGAGCATAGCAAATACCATGCAGGAAATACTTATGGCCATACTAGCATGTCCCCAGCCCTGGGGGTCGTGATTATCTTGGGCCAGCACTTTTACCCAACAGCTTGGTGTCTTATCAGTCCTCCTGCTGTCGCTATAAATGGCGATGTCCAAATCTGAGTTTGTGATTCTGTATTTGTGAACAAGCTAATAAATTCGTGTAACGTGACGGAGCTTAACGTGAATTCAGCCTTTGTGTAACGTTATGTGATTGACAGTAAAATAGGTAAAGAGATGGTCTTTTTCTTGACGTTTTTATTCTCGCTGATGGCAGCAATTATCCTAAAGGGGTGTTTTGACAGTAAAAGTGCATTTCGGTGGTATGAGAGAGATGGACATCTGCTATCTGGAGGAAGAAACACAAAACCTAGGCATTTCCTACGCAGAGAGCCTGTCCTTAGGAAATATCCATCCTCTGCTATAGCTGCCTGCTCTACCTAACTGTGATTTTGGGCCAAGCAGCTTCTTTTTGGTTAATAAGCCTGTGGAGAGAGCTCTGCAACTTGCAGGATGAAATCCTTAGAGGACAATATTACTGCCTTTTATTGCCTTCCCCAACAGTGTTTCTGGTTCGTATCTTTGGTCGTTTCTTTTTGCTGCAACGGTCTGCCAAGGGTCATCTCTCCATCCGCGTGCTCTCTCAAACGGACTGGTCTCTCGAGCAAACGCTAGAAAAGGAGTATGCTTCTCACGTGGGGTGGGGATCTCTGAGAGGATGAGTGGCAACACACCGTGAAGAAATACGGATTTGCTGTCGATGCCTCTCCAGAATTTGCTTTCAGGCATTTCCAGGCTCTGGATCTTGCTGGTTGGGTAAAAAACACTGTTGATCTGCTGTGCTTCTGTGTGTTGCCTACATGTGGCTAAGAGCAAGGTGACTTATCTTCCGAGTCTCCCACAAACAGGGCATAGTTGAAGGTAAGGATCTCATGCCACACCGACATGAGGTGGTTTTTCTTTTGCTTTCACCCATACGACCATTCCCAGATTTCCTACTGTGCAAAGGTCAGTCGCTCAGAAATACACGATCCTGAGCTTTTAGAAAAATAATTGTCGCAGGAGGGGAAGAGGGCTGGCCGGTGCAGGGTAGAAGGAACGGGCGCAGCAATATCATCCATCACATTTGCTCATCCCTGCATTGCTTTCGCATCTGAATGCTCCTCGTTACATGAACTTGATCCATATCTCTTGCTACCTCTCATTTTCATGTTCAGCAATGCCTCTCTGCTAACCGAACAGCACGCGCAAATCCAATCCAGAAATTTTTCCGTGATTCGGGGTGCAAGGCAGCTGAACAGCGGCTAGGTGTCATGAAGTAGGGGGTTTATTTACCCTGTCTAGACTATGCATGTCCGGGTGTATAGCAAAAATAGTGAAAAAATTGAAATGTGACACCGTTTTTGCCCTTGTTTATCATCAGTTGTTTCAAAAAACACAACATCAGTTGAACCACTGCTCTAAAAAGCTGTTGCGAAATGAAATGGAGATTTATTCTCAGCTCATCTTCTTCTAATTCTTAAGAGGGCACTGAAATACGGTTTGCTTTTGCGGTATTTTTCCCCCCCACACACCTCATTTGTGGCTATCAGGTTTGTTGCATGTGTGACTTACAAGCTGGGACCTCATCATCACCATCCAGCTACTACGATTGAGCTTATTTTGTTCTTTGCAGAGATTCAACTTTTCTGTTTGCAGAAGTGCATTTTCCCCAAGGTAGGTGCTGTAGTGATCTGGCCAGCCAACAAAAAGGAATATAAGGCTGACAAAATAGCTGTTAAATAGCTAGGGTTTGTCACAGAGGAAGGCTCAGAAGCTCTATTTTTTGTCAAATCAAAATTGTTATGTTTGTTATTATCAGGGAGTTGATAGTTGGTTCCCATTTGGTTACAATTTACGTCTAGTTGGCAGCGTACAGGTGGAAAGAAGCCAAGTTTTGCATCAAGATGACTGTTTGGTAACAGATGTCTAATGTTTCCCAACACATTTAGTTCATGTGATAGGAATTGTGAGCTAGTTTAGGGAAGCTGAGCAGTTGGGTAATTACAAACCTTTGCTCATGTTGTTTTCTCATTTCTTCTTTTTTAGCTGCCTAGTTAAGGTTGTTCTGATTTTTGTATTTATAGTTTGGGAATTACAGCTTGAAATGCGTTTCAGCGTAATAACTGTCCTATGAAGCAATCGTTTATATAAATAGTTGGGAAGTTCCAGCAAAAGCCACATGTCTTCCTCACCCACTCTTCTTAACAGCAATTGTCCAAATGCTTAGAGCATGGTTCAAGAGCCGCTCCTTCAAAGTGGTGGGACACGTGTGTGACGATATTTCCTCATGGTCCCCCATATAACTAATTTCTCATACGGGGCTGCTGTCCGTGCTAAGGAGGATGCAAACACAACTCATTTTAATTGGTGATTCACTGAACATATTTATTTTATTTTGAGGGAGAGAAAAAAATTGTGGTTCCAAGCCCAGTATCTGCCACAGCAAGGAGCTGATGCTTGTTAGGATGAGCTAGAGTTACGGAAAGGCCGCCACATTTAATGAGATTTCGACAGATCTCTGTCCTTTGGCTTTGCAGAATCCTGGGAGAAGGTTTCTTTTCTTGGAGAAGAGCTTGTGAGATTCTGCAGGATGCTCATGTTTGACCTAGAGCTAAACTTTTCCTCCGTCTCCTTGTCAGCACTTGAAGTTGCCTATGGAGGAGATGCCTGCCTTGATGGAACTACAAGGGGAATCCCGCCTATTAGCTACCATAGTGAACTGTTAGCTATGGTAGGGATGGTTAGAGTTGTTTAGACAGGGATCATTTGGTAGTCAGTTATAAAAGCAAAAAAAAAAAAAAAAATGTTTGCCATAAGGAAAGAAGTCCCATTAGAGTGCCGTGGGAGTTGACATCCTGCTTCCTTCAAGCTCTTGCGAAAATCTTGACCTTGTTCTTGAAAACTCTTTACTAAAGGAGGAGGAGATTTTGCAGGGATCCCTTAGTTATAAAGCACAAACCTTTTGTTGTATTTTCCTATTTGAATCACTGAATGTTTTGAAAAGTTCTCTGTGCCTGTACTTTTTTGTATTTTCAGTTGTCATGTTTCTGGCCTGTGCTGTCTGAGGCGTGAAGCGCAATTGCCAAAATGTTGCAAGAAGGGCTCTTTCCAAATTATGTCTAATCCAGCTAGAGTCAGAAAATCCCAGAAATCACAGTGTATCTGAGACTTGTTGAGCAGCTCCAGAATTTCTCTGGATTCAAATGTGAGCCTGATCCGCATTGACTGCTCTGGGTACTCAGAACTTGCCTGAGGTGCCTTCCTAGTACACTTCTTACTTATCAATCTAGGAACCTAAACCGCTAATATTTTAATTCACCAACTCCTCCAGAAGTCAAAAGAATCATTTTTTGTTTGAAAAATCTCAGAGCACCAGTATACAGCTGCATGTCTAGAATATAACTCCCTTCCCATTAAGCTGCTAAGCACCAGATGAGACAGAACTCTGGTATCTGAAAAGCTCGACCCAGGAGAAATATGCCCTGCACTGACACACGTATTCTTACCACAGAGGGCTGTTACTTCCAGTGACAGCGTGTCAGCTTGTGCAAGCAAAATTGTGGAAAACTTATCTCTACCATCCCTCCTATCTCTGTTCTATTCCCAGGGAGCAGCCCAGGTGTCCTCTGTAATATCACAGCTCAGCCGATCTCCTTAACCTGTCGCAGAACTGAATATATTCCTATAGACATACCAACTTAAATTGTTAAGCCTTTGTATTTCTTCGAACAGCTCTCCTCATCCCTTGAAAGGACGCCTTTGATTTTGGAGAGCAATGCTGAAATCAAAGAAACATGTTGCAGGACTGATTCTCACCTAACATAGATGATGAAGTAAAGATATCCCGTATCTTTTTCACTAGAGATCTGTAGAAAGACTGTTTGGACTGCAGCGTGTTTCCTGGCTGCCTGTTTTCAGTTGCAGAATGAAACTGAGAAAAACAAGGAGCACACTTTCCAGGATCTCAATAGCTTCTGTTCAGAGTGCCCCACAAACTAAGCAAGCTGCATAAAAGTCCATAAAGTTGGATATGTTTTCTGAATTTCAGGATGATGATCATGACCTGACTTCTCATTCATGGAATAACTTGAGAATATTTGCACTTTGGTATTTTTATTTAAGCGACATAAGAGATTTATTCTTAGGCTTTCCAGGGCCGAGAAGCGTAACTCCTGTTAGTTGCATTGCTCACGCTGACTCTAAAATTAAAGCACACCGTTCTCTCATTCACCTTCAGATCAGTCTAACTTGACTGAAAGTAATCTGCAAGATTTAGGAGATTTTGAGAATTTAGAGGTATGTTCTTTGACAGAATTTGGCCATAAAGTGTGTGCCTTTAGACGATAACGATCTTGTCCTTTTATTGCAATTTGATTGACCTTTGTAGCTGGGAACAAAACAGAGTACAGATGTGACGGTTGCTATCGAGCGTATGGTAGGCTTGCATGCATTTTGCACTCACTTTTGTTTCACTGTGTATTTTATAGATTTCTTTTGTTTCTAAGAAGCCTGTTGCATGGTGTCTGGAGAACTGGATCCAATTTGTTTTACAGGCTTCACTGCACTTGTATGTACTAGCTGCATATAACCTGTCTAGCTGAGACTAAGCCAGAAGATTTCCAAAGAAAAGCCAATCAAAGTAGTACTGTCATTACTTTTTAAATGAAATATTAAATTCACGGAGCTTTTGAGGAGAATTGGTAGCTCTTCCAGGAGCTGAGTGTAGTACTCCATTTGCCTTTCCAATACCATGCCATGTTTTATCTGGTTTTGTCCCCTCACATCTCTTGCTATGAACTCTATGCCATTTTTGTAGGAACTTTGCAGTCATTCAGGGCAAGAGGTATTATAGGAGAGATTCCTCCCCCCACCCCCATCTTTCCTGTGTGTCTTTGGAAACCCTATCCATGACATACTGGCGTTTCACAGAATCACGGAGTGGTTGAGGTTGGAAGGGACCTCTGGAGATCATCCCCCTGCACAAGCATCTCTCATCCTCTCTTTGCTGGGGGGATGCAATTCCCTGCCGCTAACGCGGAGTTTTTTGGCTAGAAGTTTTGCATCAGTTGTTTCACCATTGGAGGAAAGCTTTCCATGCTGGGATCTTGGCTTTCTAGCAATTACAAGTTATTAGATGCATTTAAATGGTCAGGAAAGCCAAAGATAATTGCATACTGTGAACGTTACCCATCTCACTGCGCTGTCACCCCTGAAATGATGTGCCTGTTGTGATTTAGAAGGGAACTGGTAAATATGTCTTTCATTTAACAGAGTTGGGTCCCCCCCCAGTTACCAGTTTAATATGCACCTCATGATTAGTACAAAATGATCAATAAGCAGCCGTGTGACACAAGGTTATTCCAAGTTCGAAGCAGGCGCAGTGGCGATTACTTTCCAAAATCGGATGCGGTCAGACCACTGTGGCCATAGGAACAAGGTCATCGAGAGGATCTGGTGACAGTATAAATAATAAAACAAAGCTTCACTCGTTTGGTGGCAGAGCCCCCAGACAGAACAGCGCTTTCTTGCGTCGTCTTTGGGGTGTTCTTTTGGGACCTTTTGCTCTTCTCGACACCTCTTTTTGCTTTTCTCTTTTACCCTCAAATTGCTTTTGTTCTCTTCCCCCACAACGTCATTTCGGTTTTCAGTAAAACAACGAAGGTGATTTGAAGGGAGCAAGTCACTAAATCAATTTTGTTCTGTTATTGAATTAGATTATTAGATACAGAGGCAGGCATGACAGATTAGATCCATTAAAAAGATAGATAGGTGGATGTGTGGATGTGATCATTGCTGACGCTAGAATATTTTATCTTTACTGTAGCACAAACTGGGCTCAGACGAAGCACGTGGTGCTCAGGCGAAATAGCACATTATGGTTACAGCTAACGGCGAAGCATTTGCGATAAAATTAAATATTGAAAACGGTGCACTTCCAAGCCAGTTTCCCCTTTAAAACCTGCATGCGTTTTTCCATAACCTTGTCAATTTTTTTTTCTTTCTGCCGTAAAAGTCTGTATCACCAATGGCCAAAGGTTGTACATGCCCAGGGACTTCTCTGGCAGCTGAATGTCAAACTTTATTGGGTGGGTGGATCCTGTTCATCCATTTCCCTTCTGAGCCTTTCTAAAAATACCACGAACCTTGACAAGGAGATATTTTGGAGGAATCATATTCACGAATGTATTCATGGGAAGCTTATTTTGGCAGGCTTGCATGTGTCAGATTTGCATGCTTCCATAGTTAAGGGCTTGGTGAACTTCTGTCGCAAGCCAGTTGCACATGGGCTAAAGAGAGAGCATCTGGATTTTGGGACCTACCGAGTTGGAATTTCTCCTCCAAGTGAGTTTGTAGCAGGAAAAGAAGCGAAGATACTCTTTTAGGAATGTTAATATGTGACTGAAGTCATTCATTTCAGGCATTTGCACACCAGCCCTCAGCTTATCGGATCTGATTTCATAAAACCTGGCTGTGATTTCTCTCCAGGGACCTTAATGATCTTGCCACTTTCAATAAACATTTATAGAAACTGCTGCCAGCCTGTGGATAAGAGAAACTTATATGAGAGACTTTATCTTCCAAATATACTAAAAGACAAAACAAACCACCCACTCTTCACAAGAAGATCAATAGAAAATGTCAAAATGTAGCATTCGCTTGGTGGCTGGAGCTGAATTGCAGTACCAGGCATTTGCACTGTAGGCATGCAGTAGGTAACGTTTGCTTTTCTCACTTTGAAAAAGAAGTGCAAATTGGAGTTATGCTGTAATTGGGACCAGCAAAACTAGGAGTGTGAATAAAAGCAAACTGTAAGAGATAAGATGGAAACTAAGCAGGTAAACGCTGTTCCACACTCATGGCATTCGGGTACAGTGTTGCACAGTACTCATGTTTGCACGTCTAAGAAATTTCCATTTTTTCGCATAAAAAAATCCAGATACGAAGCCGAAGCTGCCTTCTTCGCCAACCTGAAACTGTCTGATTTCAACATCATTGACACGCTTGGAGTTGGAGGGTTTGGACGAGTTGAACTGGTAGGTAACCTTCTTTTTTCCTCTTTGAAGTTTGTGTAATGTCCTGGGAATAAATGCTACGTTACTAGTCTTTTCATGTTCCTTCATTATTTTACCTGAATTACTGGAGAAGTATGTGTCAGGCTTGTGATTTTACTAATAGTTGAAGAAATTTGTCTTGTATTTCCAGGAAAATAAGAATATATGAATAAATATTCTGTAGTTATCCTAAAGAATTTATGTACTAGATTGAGAGAGGAGCGTATATCTTCTCTCTCCAAGCAGTCTTCACACTGGAGCAGTACTTTTTTATGACATTGATTGCCTTTTAACGAGAACCTGGGGAGCTGTGGTGGTGGTGAGTATTGAGATTGAAAGAGTAACGTAAAATCTTAATCAGCCAAAACTGCAGTAATGGTCCACTGTCTGCTGTTCCTAACTCGGGTCTAGGGGTCGATCTCCTACATGGTTGTGAAGAAAACTGTAGATGAATCATGTATGTCTGAATTATAATATTAGTTCACGGAAAGATATCTAGTTCACAGAATTCTAAAGAAAGCATGAAATCTGAGTTTGCTTTTTGCTCCGCTTGGGTTTAGAGCCATGTAGTTTTTTTTTTTTTTTTTTTTTTGGGGGGGGGTGCTTTATTTATTTTTTTTTTTAATTAAAACAGGGGTTGAGCAAGAAGAGCCGGAAAGGGTAGCCGTTGTGCGACCCATTTGTAATATCGTGTGTATACAAAAGCTTATAATAGAAAGAGGGAGCTTAGTTTACATCACTGCGCTGAGCAAGGAGGCATTTTTGATACCGGACACCAGTACAGTATGTGAGGAACTCCTTTAAATTAAGAGCCAGAAAAGTAAACAGAGTTACTGGTGCCATCACAAAAGTTAGAGGAAATCCCCGCTCCGTAACAGTGCGGAAGCCAAAAGCGCCTTTTTGCATTATCCCCTTAGAGCTGGGAACTTGCAAACCAGCAAAATAAGTGGTTTGATCATTGCTTGTGACCTAGCAGGTGAATTCAGTGTTTAAACAGCAACTTGTTTCTGCCTTTTCCCATTCGAAGGTTATTTAAAATCAGGCAGAGCAGAGCAGACTGATTAGAACTTTAATCCCTTCCTGTTGTTATATTTATATATATATATATTTCTTTTTTTTTCCTGTTAACAGCTGGTGTTTTGGAAGATAGTCACGAGAGCTCAGCCACATAGCCCAGGAAGGTGTCCTTCCCCCCACCACTCCTTCCATAGTCAGTGGAGAGAGGTCTCCTGCCAAGGATGCTCGAGAGCAAGAGTCTAATTTGGGATACACTAGATCAATTTGGTTGCATTACTAAAGGCAACGAGTCCTCTAGCTCCAACTGCTTTCCAGGTTAATGTGGAAGCTATATGGTGTTAACAAGAACCTCCATATCCGTGGAGGAAACCGTGGCCAGGTCTGAGGAATAGCACGGATGGACACGTTCTGTCGTTTTAGGGTACCAGATGGCAGTTAGGTAGAAATACATAAAACTCAGGAGTCTTAAAAATTTTAGAAGCTTGCAGGAAGCTCTGGGTATTACCTCAGCAGCCTGCAGAAGGGCACAAATGGTTGAAAAGTCTTCATCATCTTGTAAGGGATTGTCTTCAGCAGTGAGTTTAGGAGGTTCCAAGCAGGAGAATGCTGGTTAAGGTCATTTTCTGGGTAAATTGCAAGTATAGTGGTGAATCAAACAGGGAGCCTTCTGCTTTCTAGTTAGCTTAAACCACTTCTCATACTGATTTTCTGCTGTCGATTTGTTTATTGGTGACATCAAAGTTATTTTGTGCTGTATGATTGCAATTATTCTCATTGCTGGGCCAGGAAGAATTGATCCTGCCACGTGGAGGAGGAGGAGGATAGGAATAGAAGTGTTTTCTCTTGGGAGAGGTGTTTCAATTTTTATTGGGAACTAGATTAGGAATAGAGGAAAAATGCAGGAAAATGTAATGGCTTGCTGATATGATCTAAGAAATCTTTTATGATCTTCTTCAGCTTCTGCACCTAAAGTGCTAAAAGTATGCGCTTAGTTCAGAATCGACAGCAGAGCTAAGTGTGCCAAGATGATCTCACATGTCAAATTTAAATACTCGGCATTTTTAGTTACTTAGGAAAAAAAGTTGTATTATGTCGCTAAATAGTCATATGTTTCTGCTCAAGGGGCTGCAGTGGCTCTTAACTGATACTGGATTACATACTGAGGGATAAAAGATATTTTAAATTTTAACCGTACGTTCTCAGTTTTATCACTCTTCTTTACCATCAGGGAAAACTATGTTAATATTCTCTATATTTTTACGTTTAAAAAAAACTAAGTACCTTTCAGAGTTGCCATCTCAATGCTGAGTATGGGCAAGCAAGATTGTTATTAAAGCAAGAAAAGATTTTTTTCATCAAAATGGACTCTAGAATTGCTGTCTCTTGCTTCTGTCTTCTTTAGCAAAATATATTATGTAATTTCAGGCTGAAAGCAAACTGCCATAATATGTATCAGAGGAATGAACTCTTTTATTGCCTTATTTAGTATTATGGTAGCTTGCTAGTGCACATCAATGTTAAATTTTGTTCCTGAAAAGAATTCCAATTATTGCACTTTCTTTGAGGAAAAATGATCAAATAAGCAAAGCGCTTTGCAAGAATAAGACCGTTTTTAGCTTAACCTTATCTTCCGCGTGCAACTAGCTCAGCATCCCAGCATATTTTCATACCCTTCAAGAGGGCAACTGGTGCTGTCCGGTTAGAAACTGCAGCATCTGGGATTTAGTTTGGGTCTTACTGGCCAAGGATAAATAATGCTCCCGTTTGCCTGCATTTTAATTTTCAGATTTAAATTTAATTTTGTGGCCTGTATAAATGTGAGATGGTATTCTAGAAACCTCTGTGCATACTGGCTGTTTTGAGAATTCGTCCCTTGGATGAATTTAAATGCGGGGACCTGTCTCTTGGCCGAGACGGCTATTTAAATAATATTTCTGTTCTGTGGATATTATCCATGGAAATATCGTTTTGTCTTGGTTTTGCTCCTGTGACAAAAAGCTTACGCATACAGCATGGAGACAAATCTTAGCTAGTGCATGTCTTCATGGGGCTTTTCCTAGGTAGTTTTATCTTCCTGACTATGTCAAGAGAAATTTTCAACAGGTTTTTGTTTGCTCATTTTTTTTTAATGTAGTTTGCTTGATTTTTATGGCTAGTTGATGCCCCTTATATCGTATTTTGTCATTATGGATGCTGTTCTCCTTCTTCGTCCTTGACTGGACCGCCTCTATAGTCAACTTTAGCAGACTGCTTTTGAAAGATGACTTGTCATGTTTTCATGTGGTGACCAGCTATGCAGTTTACGACAAAAGTGGCATTTTGCAGTTGGGCACAAACCACGCTAAGTCCTTACGTTCTGTCAAAACCACCGCCTGCCAAGTCTTCCTTCTTTCCTCACTGACTGTTGCAGTTAGCTATGGAGACATTAAACTGGCATGAAAATAAGCAAAAACGCATTTTTTCCATGTGCCACCCCTGGAAAAGGGTGCATATAGTCATCTTTGGACAGTTTCTCAAGACTTCACTTCCTGCATAGACTGTCTTGTTCCTCCAAAAGCATGTTTATAAAAGCGACAAGTGGCCTGAGGTAGATAAAATAAAGATATTTGTTCACTAACAGGGTGAGCAGTGTGATCTCAATTCTCGATGTTTAACAAGTAAACAGGCAGGCTGGAACAGACCGCGGTCCGTCCTGGGACGGTCAGTGCTGCATTCCTAGAACCACCCTCATAAATTGCTGGAGAGTCTGCCAAGTAGGTGCAAGCTACTCGAGGACATGTCTCCCTGTGCCTGCTCTCCAGCCCTGGAACACCCCCCTTAGCATGAAAGCAAATAAGATGCCTAGACTTCTAGTTTAGAATAACTAATGCGTCCGCAGTTTTTTGCTCAGTAACCATGGCTATGTAGCTTCTTCACTGGCAGCCATCAAAGTGGCATCTGAGCATCTTCAAAGGATGCTCCCACACGTGCTTTCATGCTGCATGAAGGGCAGCTCCATGAATATACAGGAATATTATTGACTCATATGAAGGCTATTAACATATTTATACATATAGAAATTATTTTTTTTTTTCCTGAAAAATATTTGTACAGCTGTGTAATGTTGTGAAGAGACCCTTGTCTATAGGAGGAGAAGGAACAGAGGTGAAAGGCTTGGGACTGCACGTTACTATGACTGTAGCATGCCCTTTCCCAGGCAGATGACTGCAGGCTGAGCAGGTGATATGAGCCTTCACTTATTTTACCTTTATTTTGGTAGCTAGCATTTGATCTTCAGAATTTGTTGCAAAAATAATAGGACATCTTCACACACACACCCCGTCGCTAGCTTGTTCGAGACTGTGTTTCGGCTGAAATCCTTGTTGCCTTTTCAGGCCAGTCAGATATTCAGGTGTGCTAGTCAAAACCAGTTGACTTCTCTGCCATCTCTCCACCCATATGCAAGTTAGGAGGGACCTAGTCGTTGTGCGCAGCTGTGGGTAACATATGGTCAAGGACATCCTAAAGGCAACAGTATCCACAGGCAGATTAAGGACATTTAGCCCTTACAGACAAAATATTTAATCGTAAGTTTTAATGTTCAGCAGGTTTGCGGAAGTCAGTGATGCTTAAAGCACTTATTTCTGGCATATGTTCATTAAACACAGGACTGGAAGAGACTCAAGGAGATATTCACTCCATTTTTATGGCACAAGGCAGAATCAATGAGACCTAAGTATTTTTGACCATTTTTCCTCTAATCTCTTGTTGAAAGCCTTTAGTGAAGGCAGTTTATTCCAGTGCTTACCTGTTCATAGCTGCAAAAAAGTTTTTCCTAATATTTAACATCTTCCCATGCTGTAGCCTCTCTTTTCTTGTCCTTCTTGTTCCAAGAGGACTTGGAGGCAGTTCCTTGCCTTCTCCTGCAGTAAGACGTATGCATTTGAAGACTGTTATCACATTAATCTGTAGTGCTTTATTCTTTAGAACAAATAAATTTACTTTTGAGCTTTACATGCAACTCGTGCTTTCTAAGCCTGCGCTCATTCTTGCTTCTTCATCTCCAGGTGGTTCTCGTCTTTCTCGAGCAATGGCCCAAACAAGGCACATTGATCTAAGCGGGGCAGTCGGGTAGAGCAGAAAAATGGCAATTAAGTGTAGTGCTTTGCCTTTGCCGTTGCTGAATTGCATCCTTTCTATCTCGAGTCATCATTTCAATTTGTAAAGATCAGGTTGGATTCCCTTGCCCTTCTCAGAAGGGCTCATAGCGTAATTTTGCTCAGCGGTGCAAAGTGAATAACGTTCTTCTTACTCCATCACGCAAGCCGTTAATGAAAGTATTTAATGGTGCCACAGTCTAGACAGACCTCTGTGAAATGCCGCTTGTAATGTCCTTTCAGCTTCCTGGTGACCTACTAAAAGCTACTAAACTCCTTTGCAATGCGGACTCTAATACAGACGTAAGCTTAAAATTTAAGCCTTTTCTTCAACCATGTTTTACCGGGGCTCTAGAAGGCCTGTTTTAAATGGGCAATATGGTATTTTTCATTTTCATTCATGTTTTAAGAGAAATCTGACCACGGATTATAAAGCGCGGTCAGATTTATTGTAGCCTTCAGCCCTTTTTGTAAACAAAATCATTAGCGAATTAATTAGATGGCGAGGGGAAAAAAAAAGTCATTGTCTTCCAATAGACCAGCAGATGCATAAATCAGACATTTATTAGTGGAAATTTCCAATTGCATAACTGTCATTTTGTTCCATCCGCTAAAAGTTTTTTTTTTTTTTTTTTTTTTATTAGACAGATCGGTCATCTTTGCTTTGAAATTGCTTAGTTTTTATTTTGAAATCGTGAAGCATCCTTTGGCCTCCTTCCTTTTGAATGGGCATTTCTTAGTTATTATGGGTAATTAAAATGAGAGTATCCGTGATTTTGTATATAGAATCATAGAATGGCCTATTAGTTGTTTCTAGGGAATTAATTAGTGAGTTTTTCCCATTTGGTTTAATATGTGTTAGCTATATAAGCCTTCTTCTGGCCTTTATATTGGAATGATTTTATACATGAAGCAGCTCACATTCCTCACTTGTTTTTAGCCTTTTCCTTCTAGACATTTTTGAAAAGTAGCATTTACCTCTGGCATTTATGGAAAGACACAACTTTTTATACACTTCCCAAGGCCCTTGCTTATAAAGAAAACATAGTTGTGCATGTGGTCAAACACTGAATATAAATTTTCCATACAGTATTCAGAGCACAGACTTAAAGATTTTTAGCAACATTCAGTGTTTGATTAAGCAGCTTTAATTAATGGTTAAATAGATGAGGTTTTCTAAGGAATGATGTATTTTTTTTTTTTTAGTGGAGACCTATGTGTACTCATAGAGTATAATTTTGCAAGGTATTTTCCTGACCAGTCCCTTAGCATTCAGTGCCCTCCCAAATGGTTTTAGCATTTAGCTGTATCTAGCCTTGTTCAGTCATAACAAAACAAGGGCAGTAGCAGGGGCATTTCGGAGGCAAGCAATACTGTTAGGAGGCAAGTTGTTTCGTCCTGGAGGAACGTAAATACGTTGAGTGCTAAAACCACGCTGGATGATGGCGTTGCTTGGGGGGGAACGGCTGCTTAGTCCATGCAGGAGGTCAGCTGTTGGAATTAGGAGAGCTCAGCTTGCGCTCTCATTAGCCCATCTAAGCCCTGTGCTCGGCGACAGCTGCGGGTATTTTTGTTGATTCGACTGCATGTATCTGAGAAACCACTGAAAATAAAAAAATAAATATAAAAAATAAAAACCTTGCGCATACTCAGCAAGCAAAAGCATTTGTGCTTCGGTTGCTGGATGCTCTCTGGAGTCGGTTTAACGTGATACAAAGGTATGTCCGTCTTTTTTTTTCACGATAGCACCGATTTTTGGCTCTGTCACATCCAAAATTTACGGATGTCAGCTAGCAAAGGCCCATTCGAAAAGTATCTGAACTACCATCTCCGTCTTTGGGTGGTTGAGGTGCAACAGGAGACATGAGCAACAAGAACCTCGCCTGTGAGCAATGTACACAAGACCTCAAGAAAAGCCTCTGTCCAGCTTCTAAAAGATCACTATTACTGAGAGTTTAGGAAAAAAAGCCACATCTCCAGACTAAACTAAATATTTCTTTTTTTTTTATTTGCACAAACTCCGCTTGCTGGGTGTTCTCATTTGGCTAGGAGCCGCGCCAGCCACCTCGAGGATTAGCAGGAAATGCTTCTGTGCGAGATTTTTTTGCACCCATCGCACCTGGAAGCTTCACGTTCAAGTTATATCTATCAGCAACAAGAAATTTGGGGCTCTCGAAGCAGCTGGAGTCATTCAAATTGCAACTTTTATGTCAAAAATGAAAGTAACAGGCAACTCAGAACATCAGCAGAGGTTCTTCACCATCACTTCCTTGAAGCAGATCACACACGGAGGAGATAAGTGCAGTCAAAATAGTATAGCCTATGTCTAAATTCCAATTATGATAAGGTTGAGGAGACTCAAGGCTGCTTTGACTTGCCGCAGGCGCGTCACTTAATCTTCACTGGAAAAGAAAAATCCCCCTTTATTGGGATTGTTCAACTTTCTGGTAAATATTTATTAATGGTTAATGTTTCTAAAGGGCAGCTTGCATTTTAGCAGCTCAGTTCTCATTGGAGTTGCACAGAAATTGCTACTGTTGTGGACTTTTTATGTAAAGTAATGAATATGCACACGTAAATAAGTAGCAAATAAATATACTGAGATCAAGACAGACGGAGAAAGAATAAGAAACACACAGATACAACCATTTACTCTTTTTTCCATTAGGGCCTAGATTTGTTCTCATAAATATCCATTTTCCCAAAAATGTGAAAAAAGCACTGAGGTCAAAAGATATTTATTTGCATGTGAATTATAGTTGTGTTTAAAAAAAAAAAAAAAAGAGAGCTTGAAAGTACTGTGTGTTTTGGAAGTGGCAGCCGTTTGTACGTCATAAAACCAAGCAACATTTTTGGAATGGTCCCAACATTTTTGTAAAAGCTGAGCGAGCCCGGCAGAAGCCAGCTGAGGTCTAATGAAACTCAGAAGAGCAAGAGAGGTTGGATGCCTTCTCCTCTCCCCCGTGTCAGCATCTTGTCCTAATTTTGTACGGTTGCTGTTCTGCTGAACCGACTACAAGGCATCTTCACCCCCCACATTAGTGGATATTTTTAAGTTTCTTTACTGAGGCGCAGTATTTTCTCAGTGCTAAGATGTTAAAAGTCATCCTGTGAATTCCAAATGTTTGGCAGCCCCATGAAGCCTCCTTTGCTGCTGTATCCTCGCGTCCTCCTTAGACAACCGTCTCGCTTGGGTGTATTTTCAGCTTGTGACCCATCTGGTTGGGATCGCTCAGGAGTAGCGCTATCATGGTGAGCCAGGCTGCCAAGCAGATGCTGGTGGCACAGGACTGGGCTGTCACGCTGGATCACAGTATCGCCAGTTTGGCCTCCTCTCCCTGCGGCAGCTTCATGCTGGGGTAAGCAGACTGCGGTGAGCGATGGCTCATCTTTTCCACCAGCTGATTCATGGATCCCAGCAGGATTCCCTGTGCACGAGGGCACTGTTGCTCATTGCTCCTGCCCAAGTAGACTTTTACGCCTGTCTCCTTGCCTTACTTTTTTTCCTTTTTTTTTCCCCTGTGATGATTTATCAAAATTGTTCTTAGTTTACTCTTTAAAGCATTCTGTGAGTTTTTTCCTCCCTCTCTCCAAAGAACATAGGAAATATAGCATGGGGTCCAAGTAGCTGCCTAGTGAGTCTCCAGAGCAAGTAGATGGAGATGGGAAGGGGGGAAGCAGTGAGCACACAGCTGATGGCACCCTCCAGGCGTGCAGGCAGAGGACAGCTCTGGGGTCCGGCCCAGACAAAATTTTCTCTCTTGAATTCATGTCCACCCTGGACACTATGGGGCATTCTAGCTTCCAAGATCTGGATGGGTTTCACATATGCAGGGTAGGAATAGCCTCTTCTTCATCAGCTTGGCAATCGCTGTGAGCTTGTGGGATGGGAAGGATCTAAAAGAGGGAGGAATCTGAGTCTCCCAGAGTAGCCTCATCCAGGTAACATCTCATGATTAAAAAATGCAGCCGTGACCCCAAATCTGTGTGTGATAGCCCATCACTGCGGTATTTGGGTCAGCGTGTATTTGCAAAATAGAGGCAACTCTTTCTTTTATCATCATATTTGCTTCTATAAATGCCTGGTTTAATTATAGACAAGGTTTCTGCTCATTGTTTGTGTCATAGGGATGCAGTACATTGCTTGGATGAAAATCCTGCAGAACTGCCCAGTCTAATGAACGTTACCTCTTTCTGTTTTGTTTTGTTTTGTTTTTTTCCCCTCACCTTTTTTGAGTGGCGTTTGGGCACCGGCTTTACTTAACTCCCCTCTCTAGTTCCTACTGGTTTACCAAGGTTCACTGTTTTGGGGATTATTGCACCAGAAAGGAAGGCATGGGCACTGTGACAGGATAGAAGCATATGGAAGGCTTAAATACATATAGGAAAGCGGAGAAGAAGGGAGGGAGGAGTATATTCAGTGCTATAAAATTTATTTGTAATTTTTCCCTGCCATTGGGCCTTTCAGTGAGTTTGCAATGTCAATATTCTCTTTGACTAAATCACCATTTTCAGCAGAATGTGGATATCTGCAGCAGACACGATGTTTGCTCTTGCCATCAGTGCACTGAATCTCTGAAAAAGAGGAATGTTGGAGTTTTTGACGCTCCAGGAAGGCAATGACTATGTAAGGAAACTGTGATGGTAGGAAAGGAAAGGGAAGTGACTGGAAATTTAACTTGCAGAGAACTTGGTGGAGAGGTGGAAGCCAGTTGTTGTCCCATGTAGATCCTCTTAGCAATTTTCCTGGCCTCAAAGGAAAGCAGCTGAAATCCAACGCTCCAGCAGGTCTCCAGCAAATCAATAATCCCGGGGCCGTGGAAATTGGAGGTCACTTGAAACTGTTTTGAGTCGAAGTTGGTCTAGTGAGCTTCCTGCACTGGGGGACCACATGCTTTCCCTTTCCACAGCATGTAGGAGATTTTTGTGGTGGATGAGTTTGGAAGGCTGAACTCCCTGCCCAATGTATCCAGATCCTCCGCAGCTGAAATTCATAATCTCTGTGTGTTATTTTTCCCCTGGTAATTGGTGGGCAGGATGTTCTCAGCAGCTCATTCTCGTTTTCTTTTTTTTTTTTCTTTATTTCTCTCTTTTGCGAGCAGTAAATTTGCTCACAAAAAACATGTAGAAAAATAATCCAAAGGAAAAGCGATCCAAAAGTAAGCCCTAGGTTTTGTACCTCACCTACATGTTTTGGTGTATCAGTACATTTAATACAAATTAATCCCCCCAGTGCTCTCAGACTCTGGTAAATCCTCTGCATTATGAAGCGGTTTGGGAATGTGAGTGGAAATTTTATCTAAATTCTCCCGTGGCGTTAGGTCAAAGCCTTGCTTTGGCTAATTGTAAACCCTTGTTTGTTCTATATTTAAACATTTGTGGCAGCGATAGCATTATCAAATATCAAATAGAAATGCTGCCTTTTTTTTCCCTCCTATTAACTTCCTTTCGTGTAGTTATTTTGAAGCTGTACAAGTATAGGGAAGCAGGTTATTTCCTCAGGCTCCTCATCGTGTGCCCAGGTATTCCTAAAACAAAAATGAAAAAAAAAAGTAATTAAAAACTAAATACCCTTTGTAATGAAGGACAAAATAATTGAACAAATAGTCACAATACATGGTCTAAAAAAGATATGCCAGAAGTGAAAGAACTATGACCTTACGCTTCAATATATAATTTTGGAAGCTAGCAATCTGAGAATCCACCAGGCTGTTACATTTATCGTTGACGCAGGGTAAAGATAGGCAGCAGTAGCATTAGAGAAATGGGGATTTGTGTTTCAAGTATGTTTAGAAGTGCTGAATGCTATTTAAAAAAAAAAAAAGTTTCACCATCAAATTGACTGAGAGGTGTTCAGGTTTGCTAGTGGACCGACTTCCTTCACATGGAAAGCAGAGTTTGCTGAGAAGTAGTGTGAGGCCAGGTCATATCCTGCCCTGGTGATCAGAACATGGTCAGGCACACATTTTGGCCCAGGAATTGCTCCCAGGTGTCCCAGTTTCAGAGTAAGCTGCATGAACTGGACAGCCCTGGTTGCACTTTGCTCCTGTAGGTCCTCCTCCTCTAAGAACTGCTCGTTGCAATTTATTTATTTTCTCCCCGCTCCCCTGAAACAGCCTGGTATGAGTTAGATCAATAACATCAAACAGTTGAACTGATATGTCATTTATTCAAAACAAAACAAAACAAAAAAAAACCCCAACTCCAAACCAAAAAGCATTTTTATCACTTTCAATCTGCAATAAATGCAAAGTCTGGTTTGAGCTGTGGTCAGCTAACATAGAGGAGCGGTATCATGTAGCACCAGTTCAATGAAGCAACTGGGGAGCTCTGCTGGATGGATGAGGAGAAATGTTTTTCTTTATTTTAGGCAGCTTGTTTTGGTCTTTGTACCCTCTCTCCCCAAAGGGTCAAATGGCAAACATAGGCTTCATGTAAAGATAATAATTGAAAGTCTCAGTGTGAAATGCAGGATAGTTACTCTGGAAAAATAAATTTACGTGTGGGGTTAGAAATACTTGCAACTGTGGGGAAAATGAGAAGCTACAAATCAGAGGGCAGACATCACACAGAAAAAAAAAGTCCGACACATAAAGTTGCAGCTACAACCACCCTAAGAGTAAACACGTATTTGCTGCTGTGCGAGGATGGGCAACCACATTTGTTGCAAAGGTGATGGGAGAACTCGGGTATTTCTGCGCACAGGTATTACGTCAAGAGCCAAGAATACAAGCCAGCAAATCTCTGGATGCTTCTAGGAAAGTAGTAGCAAAACGTTGCTAAAATTGACATCTCCACGGATGTTTTGAGAAGGCCAACAGTAATCTGAGGAAGTTCGGTTCATCTTCAGAATTTTCTGACTTTATTAAATTCAACAACCTTAAACTGTGTCATACAAATTGCTTGTCATGAAATTCTGCAGCTTCTTTCTAAAAGACAGTGAGCAGACGCGATTTATGCTGGTGACACATGAAGAACTATGATGTCTGTGTTTTGGGTCATTATGGAGGAGACCTCTGAAGTAGTATTAATAAATCAAAGCATTTAGGATGAAAGATTTGGCTGTAGAAAAGTGGATTCTCATTTATTAGTGTGTATTTCTGAAGCACTTGCAGTGGTTTTGAGAATTGGCTTGGCGTATCTTTAGACCAGCGGAGAATCTGCCTTTTGGTTTTGATTTCCGTAAACTGTGTGTGTCCTTGTGGGTTAAAGAGGGTATCTCGGTACCAGTTTGATTTCTGGCAGAGGTTGGATGGGCTGAACTGTTATGCAAACAAAACAAACGCCACGGAAACTGGTCAAGGTTATGGTTGCAAGGACAGCCTAGGAAAAGTTTTGCAGATGCTATCTCTATCTCTAATATCAGCCTCCATTTCTGTTATCAAGAAAATAAAAAAATATTAAAATGCAATCCTATGAATGTTCTCTCGTAATCTAAAAGGCAAGCTGGATTTCTGATTTGGTCTATACTTTAAAGCCGCTCTTGGGCATAAAAACAGATGACTAGGTTGTCTGCTGGCTGAAGCAGGAAGTAAAAGACTGATTCCTGCAATAAAACCAAAATTCCTCCTTTCTCATTTAGTGGTAACTAGTAAGGGATAGCGAGGTTGGAAAGGATAGTACATTAATTTCCAACAGCTGCAATGCATATATGCTTTGGTTGCAATCTGAAGCGCATGCCAGGGGAGCTGACAGACAGTAATACAAATATATTCCTTTTGCCCGTTCCGGTACTCTGTGTGGGTGGGTGTTTGTGCAGTGCAGGACTGCAGAGCTACATGATAGCAAGTCAACTTGAAACTGTAGTAATGAGCGGAAAAAGGAGGAGACAGAGCAGATTCCACCTGTTCATTCTGCCATTCCTGACAGCCTCTTCAATGCCGTGAAAGATGCTCCACTCCAGGAGGCAGATGGATATTCTGGACCCAGCTTTTTGCTGGTTGACAAATGGGTACTGGTGTCAGCTGTTGGAACAGGAAATCATTAAAGACTTAAGATGAAAGACTTGCGACTTTCAAGAGCTTGGGTGGATCTGAAGCAATCCCATAATTCAACTCAGCAGATGAAATAATCTCCATTTTTTAGCTCATGATTTTTCCAGTAAGCAAGTTTGTCCATGAGCTGCAGAACCAGATGAGCCCGCTTTCCCGTGGATTTGCGTATTTTGTTCCCGAGTCTCTTGCCTGTACAATATTTTCACTTCCTCTCCATCACCAACCCTATCTCTGCTATGATGCACATGGCAGGGAAGGGACTGCAGTGTTTCCGCTGCTCATACCCAGCCTGGGTGCCCAGCTCCCGCTAAAGGGTACATTTAACACCTCCATCAACCTGCCTTTCCTTCCTTGCCAGCGCTCCTTGGGGTCTCTCTCTTCCACCCAGCAATCAGTCTTAACCAATTTGCAGGATTAGAAGTGTCTTTGAGATTTGTTGCTGCCTTTCAGCTCTGCCTGGAAGTGCTCTACGGTTCAGAAGTTACTAGGGTAACATTGGCAAGCAAGCAGACGGATTGCTTCAACTTCATCTGGGGAAACCAGGCTAAATATAGGTTCCTCAGGCTCAAGGTTAAGAGTAATGACGTGACAAAGCGGTGCCATGAAAAGGCCAGCTTTAAAAACATTCAAGGACTCTATTTCCCTGCCAGTGTCGTTGCATATGTTACTAGTTATAGAGAAAGGCTTTATGCAAGTTGTGTCTAGCAACACCTTATGCGAGAGTCATGCTGATGGTTGGATTCTCCCTTTGACACAGTAAGTTTTAGAGATGGATTTTCAAATTGATAGCGTACTGTAGCAGCCCACATGCTAAGCGTGCGTGATGCAGCAATATGCAAAACGTTTAGAAATCTGGTTCATACCTAATCCATCTGCTGAACTGAAACAAGTGTGTATTTGAATTGGTTTTCTGTGAAAGAAGTTTTGTTTTTTGGCTTTCTTGAGGGTGGGGAGATTACTTGGGACCCATGTTGAGCATCATATTAACAATTGGCACAGCTTGCAGGGGGGAGATACACCCTGCTTCTAACCGGTGGGTTTGCCTACTTTATCCCAGGTCCAGTTGAAAAGTGAAGAATCGAAAACGTTTGCCATGAAGATCTTGAAGAAACGGCACATAGTGGACACAAGACAGCAGGAGCACATACGGTCAGAGAAGCAGATAATGCAGAGCGCTCATTCGGACTTCATCGTGAGGTACTGTCCCTCTAGCCTACACTCTCACTCCCCTGGGGAAGCCAAATATGGCACTTAAAACCACATTGCAATGAAAACGGTACAGGAATTAGTCCCTGCATCACTCTAGAAGCATTTTAGCCATAGCTTCCCAGCAAGAGACTGCTAACATGGCACCATAGGATGAGGTCTTCTCCAGACCAGCGTGGGATTACTCTGCCCATGGTATCGGTGTGGCACCAAGCCTAAATTAAACCTGAGGCTTAACTTACTTATTTTCTCAGGATTTGTGCCATGCTAATGTGGCTGCATGGCTCCTGCTTCCGAGCAAGCGCATAACCAGCCTGGAGTGTGGGCAGAGTTTGATGGTATCTGCATGCAATGCTCCGCGTAGACGTGCCCTCCGGGACTCAGCATTAGCTTGACTCAATATTGAATTTCCTCTGTTGTAAATGGACTCGGAAAGGCAGGGCTTGCTCTTTCTAGAACAGGAACCATCATGGGAGTAAAGATTCAGCTGTATTCAGCACTTCTCTTTATGGCATGTTATCAAGATCCAGTTCACTGTCCCTTAACTCTCTATGTGTACACATACTAAAACCGTATTCTTCTGCAGAACTTAAGGAGATGCAACTTTTCAGTGGCTAAAAACATGCACCAGGCGCTTTTGTTTGCTTTTACTGTAATAGCCACAATTTTCTGGCAGTTTAAGAATGGTGAATATTTGTCAACAGGATGAAGAGATGATCCTTTGCATGTTTTTGGTTAGAGTAAGAATACTAAACAGTTGGGACCTGTGACAGGCAGCCTCACACCAAACAGAAGATATCTCCAATGAGGCCTTCTGTCTAAGCTGGTCACCAATGCTTCTCCATAGCTAGCACAGAGCAGAGGGAACCTCACAAGGGTAATTCACCTCACACTAAAATAGATAACCAAGGCATCTGGCTTTTGCTGGAGATCATTCCTGCTCCCAAGAAGCTCCAGAAATGCCTTGTTAGCACAGGATGGAAAGCAGTCAGCTCCTTCCTTCTGAGCGCTTGGGAACATCTCCACTGTCCCGGCTCTGCCAAGCAACAAGGTGTTGCTCTCCTTAGAGCCCTTGGAAATGCATCTCAAACACAGTTTGGGACCAGCAGGTCTTAGCTCTTGCTCAGCCTCCATCCTGCAGCTTCAAGCTGGTTCTGTGCAGAATGATGCCATGAAGCTCCCCAATGCCTTGCACTGTAGCCATCCCAGCAAAGATGTCTACTCTGCAGCCCAGCTTTTACTCTAACCAAAGGCTATTTTTCCTTAACTGAAATGGAGGAAGAAAGCAAAAGACTATATGCTGCTTTTTATCACTAACTGAGCTGTTGTTACTTTTGAAGCATTTATTTCATCTTCACGTTTGATTCATTTGCCACAACTATGGTTGGCTGAAGTAAACAGGACAACACTGTACATGGCTTCAATTTCCTTTACACATTGATGATCTTTATTATCTGATTCACAAACATGCCCCTGTTACCTAGGCTCAAGCTGAATATTCCTTGCAAACTGTTTCAGCGTATAGATTTGTTTTCTTTTTCGATCTGGATCGATACACTAATGTAATGGAAGGTGAAGTACGGGGCCAGCCAACAGCAGGGACATTTTGATACAGTTTCAAGAATATCCACTTTCAAATAAAGAGCGTGAACTAGCAGGCTTTTGTAAATGGAATCACTGATTTTCGTAGCTAACGAAATAATTACAAGTCACTATACTGTCTTCACTCCCAGTGTTTATCCTTTTGATAGTCAAGAAAAAAAAAAGATGCTGGTGCAGAGGGCTGAGAAGGAAAGCCCTGAAATAGGACTACAGTGACTGGATGATCCTGGGAACTGATCTGAAATTTTTTTCCTGCTCCGAACTGAGTTCAAAAGTGGGAAGAACTTTCTCGAATGCTTTACGTCCTGGTTTCCGTCAAAACCTGGTTATGATCAAGGGCATCCTTCCCTGGGCTGCAGCGCAGAGGACTTCAGCAAGGCTGAGTGATCTAGCATTAGCAGTCTAAAGCAAAACTAATTCTGGAAAAAGCAGGCTATTTTACTGAAAATAAAAGCATTACCATGAAACCGCAAAAAATCCATGAGCGATAGTTCAGTCTGATTGCTAAAAATACATTAAACTGGGTAAAAGAAACAGACGACGCCAAGTGTCACTAAATAAAACTTAGTCATAGGTAAACTAACAGCTTTCCAGAAGAAAATGCTATACCTGGATTTGATAGAGCCAAATGGATCTTGAGGCAAGGATGTCTGCACTGTAGATGTAGGTTGTGAAATGTTATGATAAGGGAAGGTCTCCATAGTTGCATTTATTTAATGTATCGCTGGCACAGAGCAGGGATTTCAGCACGTGATTTAGATCTCAGCTGAGAAATAGCATTGATTCCTAAACCCTATCCCTATCTATCTTTTTAGGCAAATTTTCCTACAAAGTCAGGAAAGAAAAGGAAAGATGCTTTTAGTCACCTAAATATGACGAGATTCTTTTTAAATTCTCCAAAGTATATTAGCAAATTGGTTAATTTGGAGTTCGTAAATGGATCACAAATTGGGTGGTGTTCCTTTGAAATGATTAAGTGAAAAGATGACTGGAGATCTACCACTGGACTCTGTAGCTTGAAGAATAAGATGATGTGGATGTTATAAAAAATAGTATGAAAGCTTCTCTTTGAAGTGAATCTGGAAGGCTGAATACCAAGTTAACGCAGTTAGAAATGGCAGACTTCATATTTAGTACCCTGAGTAGCGAGGACCTCTGCTTTCGTTGTGTGCGATATGCTCCACCGTTCAAATACCAGACTTCTTCCGCTGAAATATTTCCCACAGGATACAAAGGACTGTGGAGGGATTGAAACGATAGCCGTAAACGTAGCAGTAGCTCGGAAAGGTTCACCTTAGTCTTGTGGCACCGCTTGGGATGAAGCGCGTAGTCTGTAAGAAGTGGGAACTTTTACTGTATTTTCTTGTTTGCCGACAACAGGCTCTACAGGACGTTCAAAGACAGCAAGTATTTGTACATGCTGATGGAAGCCTGTCTAGGTGGAGAGCTCTGGACAATTCTCAGGGACAGGTAGGTTTTAGGAAACTCTTGTGTGAAAACATGGAATATTTTCCAGTATGCCTTCAGGTAACCTAAGACCTTTACCTTTCACAGGCAAAACCGTGCTATGTTTAAGATCCTAATAAGACTGGGAAATCATCTTTTCCCATACTAGAGACCAAGCAACTCTAGTTGTAATTGAGAATACCCTAAGTTACATCCAGTACGTACAAGACTTTATACAGGAAACAGTGTGACAAATCGTATATAGCTATATAATAGCATCATACTTCCAACATGACTTCATATAACTAAAAAAAAGTGAAAGAATTGCATCTGTAAGATCACTCAGAAAGCAAATATATATATATATTTATTATCTACAACAAATGTTTTGGATTCTTCTTTTTTCCTAAAAACATGCCTTCTCTGGACCACTAAAATTAGGACAGTAGCAAAGTTATCAGGCATCAGAATTTATTTGTTTTTCATTTTCTGTTTCAGAGCCTGACCATTTTATCTTTACTTCTCTCGCCTTTAAATTGTGGTTCTGCTGCCACCTAGCTTAGAAGCACTTTTGTCTGCCTTGCAGCAAGCAGAGCTCTCCTATTCTGCCGTCAGACTCGGAGCATGAGCTCAAGGCGGGCAGTGGCATGCGGTTTGCTTCTGTAAGCATTTTGCAAATAAAAAATAAAATGAGGATGCAGAAATGCAATTTATGCTGAATTTGAAATTAACACTTTGAATTCCAGCAACTGTTACTTTTTGCCTTTTGTCTCAGTTATGAACATTGATCTTGGAGTTCTTGATGTCCACAATAGGTGGGGATCAAAATGTATGCATCACCCAAAACTCAAAGGTTTATAATAAAAAATCACCTTTTACTTGCAAGGTATCTGTAAATCATTACCTGTATCATGCAATTATAAAATACAACTTCACATATTTTTGATGAGTTTGATTTGAATGTGCAAAGGTAAAGATGCTAACATCCAAAATGGAAATGTGGTTGCTTTTAGCTATTTATGCAAGTTCAATAATGGGCATTTTCCCCAGTTATTAGAATGATTCTACCGAACTGTGCAGATATTGTAACACTAGGATAAAATCAAGTGACAGAAGAGACTGGACTGGTCTACTGTATGGCTTTAGGCTGTTAATAAGAGAAAAAAATATTGTCAGCATAACGATTTGGTTGGCAGCTAACAAATGTAGTTCACCTCTGGGAATCCAGCATTCTCCTAACTGTGCTGATTTAGAGCGACATCCTTCTGTCATCTGATTAAAGCATAAAGGTAGCACCCACACCCACATGTCTTCCTTATTCATTTCCTTAAAATTTTTAACTTGCTTTGAGCTTTGTAGGCTAACAGCTGTCCTGCAGTACGCTTTCTTTTAGCAGCCTGTGGGTTGCTGCAGTGAGGCTTATTCTTTTGACACCGAGATGTCAGCTGTTGAAGAACTCAGCGTCATGGGAAAGCTATTTAGAAACATAATTGTGTGTTAGGGCTTGATCTAGGAAGGAGAGTGTGGCAGAACAATCCCTACAGGTGAAAGAAAATGCTCGACTTAACCCTGGGTATTGCCAAACCGAGCCCTAGAGATGTCTAGTAGCGTAGTGATGGCTCAGTCCTGTATAAACTAATTGCTTTGGCCTCTTTCCCTTTCTCATGTTATGTAGAGGTTCATTTGAAGATTCGACGACCAGATTTTATACCGCATGTGTGGTCGAAGCTTTTGCCTATTTGCATTCCAAAGGAATCATCTATAGGGACCTCAAGCCAGAAAACCTCATTCTGGATCATCGAGGTTATGCCAAACTGGTAAGAGCCTGTAGTGTCTGCCTTCGCTCCAAAAAACCCCCAGCATCTCTGGCTTTCTTCTGGTACAGGACACCTTGTAGGAGGGGTAGAGGAGAACATAGCATTAATCATCAAAGATAAGAAACAAAGTCCGTCCAGCCGAGGGTCCTGTTTCTGCTGGTGGCTGTTGGTAGAGGTTGAGTTAAGAGCAGGGCAAGCATATTGTCACATGAGACTATCCCATCATCAGGATAGTCTCCTGGCTTCCAGCAAACTGTGGCTTAGCAGTTTAGCCAAGCTGTAAAACACTACTTCAGGCTAAGGCTTGGCATTCAGAGCTACAGTCCTGGCAACTGGTGAAAAAAAGATTTGCAGAGTACTGGTGTTTCTGAGTAGGTTCTGTTCCACACACACACAAAAAAAATATATAATTCTTAATGGAAAAATTAATCATGACATTGTCAGGGCAAGAGATATTATTATTGATTGCTTTGGATCATCAGACCGTGCTGCTGAATAGGAGCTGATAAAGCTTAAGGGGATTTGATTTTGACTTGTCTTAACTATTGGTAATGTTGTCATGTCTAAAGCTATAACTTCTTATGGAAGAGGTTATCTGTGTGCCTGAGCACCGTGGTTTCAAATAAAGTCAGTGTTCACTGGTGTTTGCTGGAACACCTCACACGCACTGGCAGTTATATATAACCGCTTGCAGTATCGTGTCTGAAAAGTGGGAGAGAAAAGAAAGAGAAGATCATTTTTTCAAGAGGCTCCGCATGTTCTTTTCACTCCAGTTTTGAATTCTGTATCATGCCAGTTGTGCATAATCAAATTGTATCCATGTCATGCTCATTGCAGTCCTCGGCAAACACACTGGCAATCGGATGCAAAACTCTGTGAAGCAGTCTTTCAGTTTTGTGCTGCTTATTTAATGAATGTAATAGCACTTACACATTTTAACTGCATCTCTTAAGAGCCTTCTACTGAGGCTGTTAAAAACATAGGTGCTGTTAGGGATGTGCCTTTGAACACTGGAGTCTCAAGGATATCCGTTTTCCAAGCTTGTGCACCATAAGGAACAGACTGCAGCAGACTTTTTTTTTGAGACTTAACAGCCCGCTGAGTCTTTGCCTGGGTTTTGCCTTGCTTAGGCAGTCATGGGAAGAATGGGCTACTAGGCAACATGTTGCTTTGACAGTAAAGGTCACTTCTGTAGTAGCATTGCAAACACACGTGACTGATCTCCTGTGAGATGATTGCTTATGGCTCTAGCTAAACTAGTCTTCCCAGAAGGTTGTGGTGCTTCTCAGTGTTGTCCTCCTGCAACAACCACCTCTTCAAACCAGGATGGCAGAATTTATGCAAGACCTTCACCCCTACAAATGCCAGCTTGCTTTGACAGAGGGCTAAGTAACCTGGCTCAACTCCTATTCCCTGAATATTATGAATCCATAATGTTAATTTTACTGCAGAGCAACCAACATGTAGCCTTCTCCTGCTGCATGTCTTCAGGAAGGACAAGGTAGCTGGAGATCAAGCAGGATAATCTGTGTGACTGTACTCTGCTGTAAGAACTTAGAAAGTGACAGTGGGGTTTTTGCATTGCCCACTGGCTGCTCCTTGGTGATTGCTATGTCCAGGCTCATATAGCTACAGGGCACCTTGCCACTCTCTGGTGATGTGTTGCATCTTAATATTGCATCAAAAGGCTTGTTGAGGGTTTTTAAATAAAGCCACAGCAAAAACATTCATGCTGAGAGTGTTTTCCAAGGGTTTTACTTTATTGTGCTATCACTTATATTATTATTTTGTGTCGAGAAACAGTGTAGATGTGCTCTGCACATAAAGCACACACCAGATGTCCAGGGATTGCAGAAATCTCCCTGAGCCCATAGAGAAAGGAAGAAAAAAGGAGGACTTCTCTTGATGGAAGGTGCTGTCCCATCTCTCTTTAGGAGTCACCCTTATTAGCTGGTGATGATATGGGCACTGAGAAGCCTTTTCTATATCAGTGAAGGGTGGGGCAATGCAACCCTAAAAAGAAGACTGTCTCCAAGAGGGACTGATGGTCTTCAACATTCCCACCACCCTGAGAGTCACCAAGGGCCAACATCTCTGCCTCCGGAATGAAGGACTCTTCCTTATTTTTGGAAAGAGAAACTCATGAGCAGTGACAGTAGGTCGGACCATTTTGGTGTGGTGCCACTTCACTGTGTGCCTGCAACTGATGAGCATCATCAGAGGCCTTTATGGCCAGGTGGCAAGGAAACGTACTGCCAAGCGTCACTGGTCGGAGTTTATCCTCCACAGCATTTCTCCAAGGCTGATGGGCTCCAGCAAGGTGTCAGATGAGTATGGTAGATTGGATTGCAGGGCTGTCCTTCTCCCAGCCCCCAGAAGGGTCCAAACTGGAGTCTCTGCCTTTCCCATCAACAACCCCCAGCCACTGAGATGTTTTGATCTCTCCAGCAGTTTAGGACTTATCCATGGGGACTGCATAGTGTGGTGCAAGAGAAGTATTGCAGATACCACAGCATGATCGACCCTAATCATTTGGAGACTGCATCCATTTAGGATTGCAGTACTGATGTTTTGCCCATCCCTCGTACAGGGCAGTGTAGGAGTGTTTCACAGCCATCATGGGACAGCAGAGTGTGCTACAGACCACAGCTTTAGGCTCTCACAGCCCTGAGGGCAGGGGAGGGCAAAGTAGTTGATGGACAATTGGGTACAGCTAAAACTAAGGCAAACCTATTAAACAGAGGTCTTCTTGGGACCTAGCAATTCTTTTGGTTCCCAATGTAATCTAATTTTCCGTAATTGCCTGTAGCACACACTGCTGCACCACAGGGGCACGCTGAGGTTTGTGAACCAGCCAGCACGTTGCAACAGCCTCACATTCAAGTAAATTGGGAGGACGCTTGTTTTACTGCATCCCTCTTCATACTGGAAGCAAAATTTGAACTTTTCAGTGGGTGCCTCCATGGTCAGCATTTAGCACGGACAGCCTACAAGCAGCTAGTGAGCTCCTGCATGTATTTTCTGGGGTTAAATATGAAGTAAATGTACTCACCCACTGTGTGCCCTGCCTAAAGCTGTCACCGGGGGAGCTCAGCTGGGTTTCAACACGAGGAGGAGAATCGGCATGAGCTGCGCATGCTGGCGCTGATCTTTTGTTCTAAAGTCAATGCATTAAGCAGAATAGTTCGTTGCTCAGGTAAAGTCTGGGAGTTAAAAAAAAAATCAAATCAAATCAAAACCGCCTGTGCTGTGAGTGATATAAAGTTGCGTCTACCGAGAAATGTTCAGAGCGCGTTGGCGCTTGTCCTTCTGACCGTAAGAGAATCTCCATTTTGTATTACGAAGGATAAATGAGCAAAAAAAGGTCACTGCAGTTGTGTGCTTTCCGAACAACCCACAATGCTTTAGTTATGATAATATTCCCACGAGGAAATCTTATTTCTGCTTTGCTTCGCTTTAAGGAAAACAGAGCCCGTGGCTGAAATTGCCTTTCTTTCGGTGCCTCGACGGCATTCTGTTCCTTTCACAGGTCGATTTTGGCTTTGCAAAGAAAATAGGATTTGGAAAAAAAACATGGACTTTTTGTGGAACTCCAGAGTACGTAGCCCCAGAGATCATCCTGAACAAAGGTCACGACATTTCAGCAGACTACTGGTCACTGGGAATCTTAATGTATGAACTCCTGACTGGCAGGTATGGGCATTGGAGCCGGCGCGGCTGATAAGAATAGAGCAGAATATTTCTGCCGTTGTCACTCTGATTAGAGACCTGGAAGATTCAGAGTGGGTGCGTGCTGTAGTGACACAGAGAAGCCTGAACACTGTACTGGTGAAGCAGTCATTTGTGGTGTGGTGTGGTTTGGTTTGGTTTTTTCCTCGCTAGGCTTTTGAGGAAAGGCTGCAAAATGACAGCAAACCCCCCGCCCTCGTATTTGGCTCCTGTAGCTGCCGCTGAGCTGAACGTGGCGGGGAAAGGGTTTGCAATTCAAGCAGCGTGGTGCGAGCGTTGTGGGGTCTTGCGCGTCTGGAGGAGAGGCGGTAGGTCTGACGCGGTGGAGACTCGGGTGCGCTACGTGCAGTCCTTCCGTTACTTAGTTTAGATGCAAGAGTTGCCACCCTAAATGTTATTCTTGCCTGTGCTTCTTAAGCAGTTCTCTGGCACATGTATGACAGCGTAGCCCAAAGCAAGCAAACCCTACTCTCCACATTTAGAGCTGATTATTTATATACTGATGTTCTTCACTCAACTTGTCTCTCCTCTGTTAAACCAAGGGAAACCTAATGAATCCCCAATGAAAACGTGTCGCAGCATCAAATAGAAAATAAACCAGGGAGCAGAGCTCAGACCCTTGTTCCTCAGGCTGGCAGGACCTGGGGCATTATGGAAACGAGACTTTCAGCCTGTGCTGCCTGGAGAACATGACTTTACTCTTCGATACATCCTTTCCACCAATTGGAAAAACATCCCTTAAATCCAGGGAGTATCAGAGCTCCTTGGCCCAAAAATAGTTAATGTCATAGGAGGTAAAACACTTTTAGTTGTCGTCTTTTTTTTCCTCATTTCTCACACAATAGGAAACTGTATTTTCTTCTTTTTATATAATGGTCTTTAATGCTATTTTAAAGATGAGCTTTTAATCTTTTTCTTTCTCTCTCCTCTGAAGTCCGCCTTTCTCAGGCCCAGACCCCATGAAGACCTACAACATCATATTAAGGGGAATTGACATGATTGAATTTCCAAAGAAGATTGCCAAAAATGCTGCTAATTTAATTAAAAAACTATGCAGGTAAATGCATGAAATGTAATCAGCTTTATCTTAGGCACAGAGAAATGAGTCCCTCAGAACGACTGCAAAAGTAATCAACTGTGTTACTCCTTTTACAGGGACAATCCATCAGAAAGATTAGGGAACTTGAAAAATGGAGTAAAAGATATCCAAAAGCACAAGTAAGTGTCTTCACCAACCATCCATCATTTTAACCTACAGAAACATTCATTTCAAACACTTCAATTTTCTGTGAAAATCAGTTTTCTTGAATTGCTTGGCCTGTCCCTTCTTTTGTGCTTTAGATTTTAAATGAAATTGCATCAGATTTTTTTTTCGGTATTTTGGTATATATTCTAGCCTTACCTGTGAGCACTGCACATTGAGTAGGACTTTTACACTTGAATTGCTATAATTCAGAAGACTATTTGGAAACAATCCAATGAGGGCACTGCCTGTTTGCACTTTTTTTGGTTTACAGAATCACTTTCCAAGATTTCCCTATATTTCCCTCCACCCAGACAAACTTTCTTTCTACCCCGAAGTTAGTTCATCATCCTTTCTGGTCTGATGGCACAGAGTTCTCGAGTGACATTTTATAAGCTCTATTTTTCTGCAGGAAGTGATTCAGTAGAGCAACTTTCACACTGCTTGAGCAGAATAAGAATGAGTTCAGGGCACGTCCTGGTAGCAAGTTATCTCCTCTCATCCATGCTGGTCCTTCTCTGCTCCCATCCCCAAAGCAATACAAGTGTGCTGGATGGACATTTGGAGGTGGATGAGTTGAAGGCCCAACTCATGGCTCACCCAACCGTCTCAGTTGGCCAAGCCCAAGCAGACCTGAGCCACCTGAATGGAGAGGAGGACATCCCTGTGCAGGTCCTTAGCTCAAAATATCATATGAAGATGGTGTATAAAGGGTCTTGGTTAAGAGGGATCAACCCTATAGGAGGCAAACAGCAGCTGCCAGAACACTTGCAGTGAAGAGCAGTGTTCTTCTGAGCATGGCTAATTATTCGTGCTGTTATATCACTGCTGGGTTGCTCCACATGCTTCATTTTCAGCTGACAAAAAGCATATATAAAGGTGACAGGAAAAATTATTAACACTAATTAGACAGTTTTGATGAACATAACTGCAGGAGTTAAAATACAGCTTAAGCAATTTAAATTTCATTATGTGCTACAATTATATCTTAGCCATATGTCTAACTTTCTGATCTGTGTTCTTTCTCTTTCCCTTCTAGATGGTTTGAAGGCTTTAACTGGGAAGGGTTGCGAAAAGGGACACTGACACCTCCTATAATACCCAGTGTAAGTTTACTACTGATTTTCTCTTTCCCCTCCAGCAAATTTTTTAACATGAATTTTGTGAAGTTCCAGCACAAATACGGTGCAGTTAAGTGGAAACAAGTTTGTCTTCTATTTCTTTTGAAGATACTTGTCAAAAAAAAGGGGGGGGGGAAGAAAAAGGAAGAAAAGAAGAGAAACCAAAGCCCAATGACAAAGTCAGTTCAGAGACATTTTCATGTATGCTTTGTCTCCTGGCAGTCTCTTCAAGGGAAAGGAGGTTTTGGGGGCATGACTGTAGTGAAGTTCTCTTCCCACCAGGAGAAGTGGGAAAGGGGCTCCCACCACTACCTGTTTTTTGCTTTTTCACCTGCGCCACTTATTTCTTCCTCTGCTTTTCACATTTCAGCAGAGAGCTGCTACTTTCAGCCTTTTCTCTGATTTGTCCTCTTTGTTTCTCCTAGTGCTGCTGCTTTTTTTTTTTTTTTTTTTTGGTGGGGCAAGTGGGATTTGTATGCCACCTCCCTTTTGCTTTTTCACTAACCTTTCCCCTTGTCTTTTCTTTTGTGCTTTTTACCCTTTTCTCCTGCATCCATGTCCTACATGAAGAGCCCTGTTACCGACTAGTTTATGTTTAACCGGGAGCAGACTCCGAGGGACAGCGCTACTCATTTTCCTTTGCAGCAAAGCTCTTCCTTTGATGTCTTTGTGAGCTCTTCACCCATAGAGCCCACTGCAAAGGGAAACCAAACAGGATTAGCTGATAGAAATTACCTTGGCCCCTTCTGTTCTGCAGCCTCCCCTCCTTGTTTCAACTTAATCCCTTTCCCTTCATGCCTCTCCTGCGGGATCATCAAGAGCACAACGTTTGCAATCGCATTTCATTGTGCGCTTTTGCTCAGTCCACCCGTGGTCCTGTGCCTCTTGCAGCAGTAGCAGGCAGGGCTCCAGGGCTAAATCCTCCGGCACTAAGTTTTCCTCACAGCAATGAAAGAACAAGAGGGTTTTGTGTCTCCCTTTCTCCCTTTGGGAAGCATCATCAGGTCAGACACTGAAATCAAGTTTACTCCTTCGCTTCCAGTTTCAATTCCTGGTTTGCCTGTGCTATGTGCAGGATGTCAGCGTAGCCTGAAAATATCCAAATGTATTTTCCTTATTGTTCTTAGTGGATTCTTAGTTCAGTAGGAGTGTATCCAGTGCTTTTAACCAATATCAAGTCAAGTTTGATCTGAGTTTTATTATAGTCACTGGTAGGTAATAGCTGTCGTCGTCTCTTCAACCAAGCACTCACTTCCTGAAGATTGCTGCCACACCACATGTTCCTGCAGGCTAACCTCCCCCCCTGCCTTTGGTGTGCTCATCTGTGTGTCCACATACAATGTGGATATTGAAATGTTAGCCCTAAGGAGGGGTTAAGTATAGTTCCCCCTCAGTTCCTCCCAGCTGATTCAACCCTGCCAAGCGTTTGTACTAAATGAGCTATATTCTGACTTCTATTTTTGCCTATTCACCAGTATCTTTAGAGTTCCTGCTGTTACTTCCTAAAACCTTTGGGCTTCAGCTTAAGGCTTACATTCTGGCCAGCCTTTTGAACCCATTTGTTCTACTTTTTTACCAGACTGACCTCCTTGTTTGATGCATGGGACTGTGACATCAACCATCATCATGTTTTTCCATTACAGACAGCCATAAGTACAGGCTTTTATTGCCGGGGAGAGGGCTCCACAACTACCAAGCACCCTGCATGTCCAACCCGCAGACAGAACAGCAGGCAGCAGTGACTTCAACAATATCTCCAAGTGCAAGAATTCCGCCATGATATACCTAGAGGGACCATTCCCTAGCCAGTTATGCAGGGCTTGGGAAATCACACTCCCTCTGCTTTTTCATTTAGGCCCAGTGCAGTGCCAGGAAAGGGTTATGTCAGCACCCATTCCACTTCGCTGGCGTTATTTCTGGGCCTTATCAGGGTGTATGTTCCTGGGTCCAGTGACTTCCTACCTGGGAACATGTCTATGATTGCCCCCACGAGAATGATCTGCTGTCACCAATTCAGCCAGCCCACTGTTTGAAGCAAATGGGAGCAGCCTTCCCTCTTAAAAGACCTCAATCTTTCTTCCAGGACAGCTTCTTCTCTATGCTGACAACCATCCATTGCCCTAAGCCCAATTCAACACAAATAATTCTTTCCTGAGTCTCTGAAGACTAATGTCTTCTCTAGGCCTGCTGTTAAGTTCTTCTCTGAAACATCCCTACATTAGCTAGTGAGCCTTCTTGACAGTTTTTCAACCCCACAGGCTTGTTTTCTGCCACCTACTCAGTTGCTTTGGCAAAAGTTCAACTGTCAATAAGGGCCACATCTGAAAACTGACCAAAAAATACTTAACTCTGAGAGAAGAAATTAGTTTCTTCTTCAATCAGTCCACTTCTCTGTTAGCTGGAAGGAGGCACCAGGGCAAAACATACAGACTAGCTGTTTTTTTAAGAGAACAGTTTTCCACAGCTCTTCAGTTTGCATCAGATGTTACATGGTACTACTTGTGAGGCAATCAAAAGCTACTTCTTAGCTCTTGTTCCACAGGATTTTAGGCTAGATCGCAGTTCTGTCCTACCAGAAGGACAGCCTGCTTCTGGCCATTGCTTCAGGGAAGCACCTGAGCCTTGATACCACAGCTTAAATCTGTGATGATGGTAGATGTCCTGCAAAGACACTCCTACTCCTGGTGTCTCTTTCCAAAGAAGTGTAGTGTTGGATCTTGGCTCCTTCCTTTGAAGAAGACATGCAGATCCCTGTGCCATAATTCTCCAGAAGTCCATAGGCCAGTAAGCAACCAGGCAGCTGATACAGAAGTTTGCACTTCACCCTCTTGGATGGAGAGGGGATAAATCTGTAGTGTCCCTGCCTGGCTGGAGTGGGCATTTAGAAGTGCATTTGTTCCAACATCTCTGACTGTGAAGATGTGCAGGCTGCATATTGGTGGCCTGGACCTCAGAGCTGCAGGAAATCATGGACAACAGCAGTAGCATCACATAACATCAACCGGCATGGTGACACTTGATCCAACTTTTTTTCCCAAAATTGTGTGTCTTCAGAGGAACACGTTAGCTGTTGGGCACACTCAGCTTTTTTTTTTTTTTTTTTTTTTTTTTTTTTGTGAAATGAAGACCTTTCCAAATGCAATGCGTTTCCCAAAGCAGGACTGATTTTCAGTAGGGGCTTCTCTAACTAGAGCTCAAACAACAAAGATGCCCCAAGAGTTGTCACCAGCAGAGCAGCCTTGTGGAGCTCTGCTGATGCTTTCACTGAGTGCAGTCTGCTTACCAAGGAACCATCGCTTCTGAGATGACAAGAAGCTACTGCTTGTGTGCATACACCCTGTGAATGGTCATACCAACAGCTGCACCTGTTTTATGTTGATGCCAGTTGGCTTGTACAGGTATTCCCAACCCTCCTGCTTATGGAGAGCAATCTCGCATACGGATTTCCTAGTTGAGGAATGCACTCTGGCCCGGTGTCACTCACATGAGAGTGGAGCAAAGTGAGCATGGAGCACACACTAACCTCTAGCTGAGGTAAAGGTTCTCCAGTTTAACAGTGCCACCACCAACAAAGTAAACAGGAAAAAAAAACAACAACTCAAAGAAAAGGAATTATAGTATTCAGTACCAAGGGATGCAGCTCATCACTCCATTAAGCTTTTACATGCTTTTTCCGACTGAGTTGAGTATTTAAGGAGCTTAATTTTCACCAAAATGTTTTAAGCAGCAGACAAATGTTGATGCAACTGAGTAGCAAATTCAATTTAGAGTTGAATTCTGATTTTTATTTGATCAAATAGCCTTCTTCCAAGGCAGCATCCAACATCAAATATGTCTCCCAAACTAGGGACTGTTTTGCGAATTTATTGGAGGACAAGCTGGGCTCTGGCAATAAGTTCTCCAAAAGCTACACAAGGGACATGAAACTATTACAACATTTAATGCTAAGTGTTTCCTTAAACAGCATTCCTGCAGGAAGTGCAGTCCTCCCCAAATGTGCACTGGCAACTTTGAGGTACTGCTAAAGGCACTGATTTTGCTCTATTAAGACGTGCATTATTTTTGCCTGGAGGAGCTGCTGGTCTATTTTTATTTTGTTTCAGCTTTTAAAATCACATTGAATCTACCAGGGTCCCAGCACAAGAAAGTTTTTTTTTTTTTTGTCATAAAGCAGAAAAAATAAATTATTTAATTACACTATTCCCCCCCCCCCCCAAAAAAAAGAGAGAAAAGTACTCAGCCTTCATAATCCTATTAGGTGATTGAAACTCAGACTTTCTGCTTTATTGGAAGCATTCCTATTTGATTCTGTTATAGTTCAGGGCAAACTCTTTTGTGTCAAAATTCATAATTGGAAATTCAGGTGCATCCTAGGAATATCAATTTCTCTCAGTTTGCAGCAACTTGAAATCCCAAGCTTTAGGGAAGAGAGAAAGCCCTGGAAGAAGGCAGGGACTTTTCAAAATCTTTTCTACCAACCAGCTGATAGAAAAGTTGTTCTTGAGCCAGAGATCCTAGGGAGGCTGGGTCTTCAATAGCGGTACCAGGGAACCAGCTAGGATTTTGTGGCAAGTCCTCCTGGGACTGAGCAAAAAATTGTTGAATGTAAGACTTCTGAAGAGGTCCAAAACTGAGCTTGCACAACGAGCCAGGTCGTCCACCCAATCTTGTAACTCTGTTCTTTCGACAGGTTGCATCTCCGACAGACACAAGCAATTTCGACAGCTTCCCTGAGGACAATGATGAACCACCTCCTGATGACAACTCAGGATGGGACATAGATTTTTAATGTATTTCTTTTACCTGCTTCTGCCTTGCTGAAGACAGCTTCCTGGGACGTGGCTGCCAGCAGAACTGAAAGAATTGGGGAGGATTAGTGCTCGGGGTCACCATGATGCCTTGATTGATGCTGCTACAGTAACTACAGTGGCATTAGGACTTCTTGCTTAGATGACAATAGTGCTCTTCATGTTTTATGTTCAAACTTAAATAGCAGTTGACATGGTGGTCCTGATGCAAAGCCTTTCACCGGTAAAGAGATACGTTTTCTATCACTGCAACGATCTTGCTATGCTCTAATTATAAAAGTTGAAAGATTCCTAGTGTAAGATGCACTTAATTCTAGCTGCAAGGTACTGGCTTTTATCAGTAGGATCAATAGTAATTTATTAAGTACTGTAGCTAAGTGCAGTACAGGATTTGAGCTACTCCCACATGTCAAGCTCTGTAGGTCTTCTACTGTTGGCCAGTGTAGAAACAAAGGAGGACCACAAAAACACCGGTCAAAGAGTTCGTGTCAAAGCAGTGGTAAGATTTGTCCTTTTTCTTTCCAAGCAGTATTCATGACAAGACTGAATGTTACCGTTCCTCTTTTATTTTGAGAGAGAGATTTTTTTTTTTAACCTGACGTAACAAAAAGCACAACTGCTATAGATTCTGTTGAGAACTGTTAAGGCAGATATGGGTCGCTTCTCCCGTACAGCTGAGAACATAGCGTAACACAAGGGGTTTTTTTTTTCCTTCTTTCTTTTTTGGTACAAATACATAATTGCATGGAAAAAAAGAATCATAAAGTTATCCGTTTTACATATAAAATAGCGCTTAAATAATGGTCCTATAATAAAGCGACAGCAGCCAACTGGTCTTATTGACTAGCTATTAGACATGAAACTAAGCTTAACTTTTACCTTTTTAGAACCCAAAGGGAAAATACAAGACCCGTAATGTACTTTATAGGTGCTATGTACATCCGTCATCTGTGAACATGCCTATTCAGTCAGCGACCATTTCAGAAATATGTAGCAAGAGGCATCATCTTCCGTCACGCGCTAAGAACAGAGAACTTTAAGTCTCCATTTCTGCATCTCGTCCACGTTTACTTCAAAGCCAATTTAAAAAAATAATAATAGTAATAATAATGGAACGTACGGTACGAGGCCAGTGTGCTGCCTCCGCCTGGAAGCTTGCACATCGAAGTGCAATTTGAACGCCGCACCAGAGTAAGTCAGAAGGTGCTCCACAGAAAAGTCGGTGGGATTAAAAGGAAATTAAAAGGAAAAATGCTATTAGCTTAACGCAGACAGGTTGCGTTTGCCTGAGATTTACTGCTCTGTGCGTCTCCGAAGTACCAAGTCCTCAGTGACCACGCTTAGGCATGGTGATGGCAAGAGCTGAAGCCCCTCATATATATAGAAAAAAAAGGTGGGAAAAATGTGGATATGGCTTTCCTCTCATTTCCACCGCTTTTCTGCAAGAGCAGCTCCTTTGCTTTAGTGAAGTCTCTTCTGACTTACGCCAAAGTAACCAAAACACCCTGTCCTCTATGCCTACTCTGCCGAAACCTCCTTGTACTCGTGCCTGCCCCGAGCTTAGCAGACACTGCCCCGTTTGATCGCAGGGTCATCGAGAGCTATTGCAGACGACGGGAAGTCGACAGCCCAACTTTCTGCTAGTCGCAACGGGTTATCTCCTGTTCCCATCGTGACTGCGGTTCATCCCTGACGTTTCGGTAACTCCTGGGAATTGTCGGCTTGTACGGCGCCGCGCGTCCACGTACGCGAGGAATTTCCTTGCAGGAGGATTCCTCCCAAAGGATAAGAGTCTGGGCTTTGACTTTGTTCCCCTGAGTTTTACCCCAAAAAGGGGAGCGCTGAGAAAACACATCTGTTTCTCTGATGCTAATTCCCAACGCTTTTCCAGTTTCCCGGCGCGAGTGACTTGCGCAGTCTTAACAGACCATGCTAAAAAGATATTTTTCTCCACTTCGTTGACAGGCTCAGCGGTATCTGAAGTGTGCCGAAGAGCTCAAATATCGCAGACTCCCTTTAAAAACAGTCTGTTTCCCTGAATTTTCTCCATGCTTTAATAGACGAGCGAGTTAGCATCTTCAGCACAATAACTCCCGGTTATTTCTGCTATTCATTAATCACGCGTGGCATTGTAGTAACATCTGTCTGCCTTGAAAAGCCTAGGGAAAAGACGGTAGTCTACCGGGAATTCCTTGCGTAGGGTAAAAATATACACTTAGTTTTACACGTTTATCTTAAGGATCGAAAACCCTGCCTGCAAGCAAATACTAAATACTAGGGCTAAAATAATTGCTAGGCATCCTCCCAAAGGAGCAGTCGTTAAAGCTGAACTCTATTCGTGTCCCCCCCATTTCTCAGTGTCGTGGCTACATTAGACAAGAGAACTTGTTTCCTTTGATACCTTTGTGCAGAAGAGGATTTTGTTTCCATTCCAGATATCGCAATATTTAGCACTTGAGGTTCAGCTGGCGTCAAGCAAGGGCTCGCCACAGGGAAAAGAGCATTACAGTGTTTTTTTGGGGGGGAGGAGAGAACTGAAAACATTGCAAGAAGAGCGTTTTAAAACTGGGCTAAGGAGTTACTTTCTTTCTGCCTATCAGTTTTTCCTTATGCCACATACAGTAATACCGGAATCACGTGGCACGAACATGAATTTATTTTGGTATCAGACACCTCACTCAGCTTTCGTCACCTTTACTAAGCATACTTTAAACATAATTAGCGTATGTATATTAATAATATACGTCTTCATTTACGAGTAATATATTTGAGTTGCATTTTATATATATATATATATATATATATATATTCACAACAACTGATTGCCTCTGTGTTTCCACATACTGTCTTTCCTTCTTTGTCTCCTTTTTTAATATATGGGACGACGGTGTATTTACATAAAGGGAAATCAGCTACCATATTTAAAACAAAAAATGTGTTAAGATTGGTGTCGTAAGATACAGATGATCTGTAGCTTCTTACAGTGCTGCATTATCCATAGTAAACTCTTATTTAACAACAGGACCACAAGCAGATGTTTATGTAAATAGATATTTTCGTGTTGATATTTTGTGGTACACATGTAACTTTTTATTTAGCGTTCCATGGCATTATTTCTTCATTTTCTTATTTGTAATGTAATGTTTTTAGATCAAAGTAGACTTGAATTAATGTCATAATTGTCAGTATTATTAAACTTTCTGTCAACTGTACTGTTACTCATCTGTCCCATAGTTTTAGAACATGACTAGCTATCTGGCATTGTTGCAAGTGCCTTAAATTCATGGCATCCTATAAAAATACAAATTTGGTGTTATGCTGCATGACAAAGACAAACACACCTCAAAATGTTGTCCTTTCTTAGCTTGCTGCGTTTTACAGTTCTTTCTGCTACCAATTTCTAAGCCTTTATTATATACTATTGATGAACTACAGAAATGATGAAGTTGTTCTCTTATTTCTGTTAAATGTACCAGAGCTGTGTATCTGTTAATGAGATACAGAGTCATTTCTGTGAAATGTATAAATGTATGTGCGGGTCAAATTAATATATGACATCCTATCAGTCTGTATACAGGTATTCCTGTTTTGCTAAGCTGTGCAGATTTAACCTATAGTGCAGTAACGTTCCAACGTATCATGTTTTCTAAACCTCATTGTAAACGGTCGGCCCAGAGAAAGGATTTAGCAATTCGGTGTCATCGCGGCCAAGCAAAACTGCGTTTGGACGCGAAACCAATGACTGCGAAAAAGATAAATTTAAGGAAAAAAGGGGAAAAAAAAAAGAAAAAAAGCCGCATCGCGTTTGCACCACTCAACAAAACAGGATCAGTGCTTTCCATGAGCCCTTCTATATGCAAGTAGGTCCTTACGGAGGCAAGCTCTCGGCCCACCTAAAAGCTAGCCGTCAAAAATGTTACTGCTGCTGCTTCCTCCGCAGCTGCCCGCAGCGTAAAACGGAGCGCTGAGACTTTTTAACGGTTTCGGGCTTTACTGGCAAAGGGAAATGTCATTCGGAGTCGCCCATCCTACCGGTTCCGCTCGATGCTGGTTTTACACTGGTCACTTATTTTGTATTCTTACGCCCCTATTTCCCCCTACCCCCCCCCCCCCGGCCTCTTCCCACCGCAGATTCTGCATAAAAGGGTTTTTTCTTTTTTCCTGTTTGTCAGAAGACGTCCATCATCGAATGGTCACTGACCAGTTGCACTCTTTTGATGTAGACTTAAAAACCTGGGATTTATGTTTGTTTGTTTGTTTCCCCATAAATTGAACCGCTTTGGTTTCGCTCTGTATTTTCCCCGCAGCTGTAATTGCTGAGTGCCTGTTGTATACTTTATAGAGTTGAAATAAAAATAATTACTTTTGAAGACCGTTTCGGGGCGTTTCTTCCACGCCACAGTCGCAGCGCGGGAGAACCCTGCGTCCGCCCGGCCTCCGCGGCGACACGCGGTAGGTAGCAGATCACGTAACGAGATGTCGCGGCGCGCTCGTAGGTCGAGCGCTGCTGAGCCGTGTCCGCGCAAAGGCGAATTTTTCTCGGTCGCGCGTCTGGTGTCTCTTCGAAGACCAGCACCACAGCTGGGGCGACCTGACCACATGTTGAGGTTGGAGCCATCCAACCCGAAGGTGGCTGTGCCGTGAGCAGGAGTTGGGACCCCAGCTGGTGCTGGTGGACCCCAGAAGGGTCCTTTCCAGCCTAAATTACTAAATGGATGTGCTAAATAGCAGGCAGCTCTCGCGTGGAAATCACACCGCAGTCAAAGCTAAGGGTACATGCTTCAGTGCTACGCAGAAGACACCTAGGAGAGGTGACGCTGGAGAAGGCAATGAAGAAGACAAGAATATCCTCCAGTCGGGAAATAAACTTGAAAATTGCTTAAATAGTGGGGCAACAACACTAAATAATTTTTTTTCCAGGATGTGGCAATCACATTTTAAATATATATCTCTATAGCTTTCTGATGCAGCCATTCCCCTGGGGAAATTTCCAGGTTTTTAATGAGTGTCTGCATTAGGTGTTCACCAAAACTTTCCCAGCCAATTACTAGCCTGGCATGAGCCTCCTTCGCCTGAAATACCTGACACCATCATACCCCAAAGTAACACCGATACCCGTAATGCTGGATGTGGGTGAGCGGCGCTCTGGTTTTAATTAAAGGACTGCAACCTTTGAAATCAGCACTCGCGCCTTAAGGGAATAAATACATATGATTTGTGAAGCTTTGATGAATTTGGCCATCAGTGCAGAATTTGCGGGGTTTTTTTTTTTTTCTTTTTTTTCCTTTCAAAACTGCCTTTAAAAAAATAGCATGAAACTGTCAGCTTGAAAAAAAAAATCAGTCTATGATTTTTCAACTGATTTGTTTCCGCTACTGAACTCACACTAGTTCTTTAGGGAGCAAGGGCTCTCGCCGCCCTTCTCCCTCCTGCCACACCATACGACGTCTGTGCCAGGCTCCTGCCTGGGGACACCCGTGAGCCCTGGCTCATGGCTTCGCTGCCTGCCGGGCACATTTTATCCCCCCTACACCAGCACCACCAAAAAATAGAAAAAACAAAATTAATGCTACAATATATAGTTATTCATTCTGAGTGCACAACTTCTGGCTGAAACAAGTGTGTGCAGTTTATATATATACGTGTGTGTATGTATGTATATATATGTGTGTGTGTGTAGATATATATTGATATCTATACACGCATGCGCACACATACATATATACACATACATACATTGTAATAGCTAGCTAGCTCACTATAGGCATCACTGGAAAACCAGAAGGATCTGGCCTCAGCTCTTTGAGGCACAAATACACCCACACATATATGTGTGTGTACATAAATAAATATATATATAAATAACAATAAACACCAAATAAATATAAATACACATAGGTATACACACACATACACACACGCACACGGACGGCCCCAGGGAGGCTCCGGCCGCGGCCGCCAGGGGGCGCCGCGGTGCCGGCGGCGCCGCGCAGCTCCGCGCCGCCCCGACGGGGGGGGCGCCCGGGGCGGCCCCGCGGCGCCCCGAGCGCCGGGGGCGGCGGGGCCGTGTCCGGGGCGGGGGGGGGGGGGGGGTCACGACTATTTTGATCTCCACGCATCAAAGGGAGCCCCGAGACCAACCAGCCCCGCTCCCCGGTTGCGCCCCGTCCCGGCAGAGGTGCCGGGCTGCCGGGCTGAGCCCCACGGGCGGGGGGGGGGGGGGGGGGGGGGGTGTTGCTCGCCAGGTTTCCCCCCCCTCCCCCCCCCCCCAGACAGCGCCCCCCCCTCCTCTTCCTGCAAAGCTGCACTGGCGCCAGGAAGGGAGCGGGGGGGGGGTGCAGACTTGTATGAGACCAAAGGACCGACTGTGCCACCGGGAAGGGGGCGGGGGGCGGTGGTAGACGGCAGGCGCTCGGCTCCCCACGGCGTCTCCAAGGCGGGGGGGGGGGGGGGGCTGCATAGGGCGAGCACATTACCCCCCACACACGCCGTCGGGGCTGTTGGGGGGGGGGGGAGGCAGCGCGCCGGGCTGCAGACGGCGGCGGCGGCAGCATCTGGCGGGGGCCGCGGCGAGTGCTGCCCTCGCCGTTGCGAAATCCCCTCCCGGGCCGGCGGCCAATGACGGAGCCGTCGGGGCGGGGGGGAGCAGCGGCACAGCCCCCCTGGGGCTCTTTGAAATCCCATCCGCGGCCGCGGTGCCCTCCTCCCTTAGGGGCGGGAGCAGGCGGCGGCCCCAGGGGTATAAAGGCGGCCGCGGGCAGCGCAGGTAGCCGCGACTCCGCGGAGCTGCTGCGCGGCCGCGACGGGACGGGCCGGGCCGGGCCGCGCTGGGCTTGGCCAGGCCAGGCGGGGAGGAGGAGGAGGAGGAGGAGGAGGAGGATGCGGGCGCTGGTGGCGATGCTGGCGGCGCTGAGCTGCGCGGCCCCGGCGGGGCGGGCAGCGGCGCCCGGCGGCTCCCTCAGCTCCAACGCCATCAAGGGCCCCCCGGGGGGCGCCGCGGCCAGCGCCGCCCCGGCCCACGCGGCGCCCTTCGACGGCAGCAACAAGCCGCCGCCGGCCGCCACCCGCCAGGTAGGTGCCGCCGCCCCAGGCCTGCCCCGTCTCGGCCCCGCGGGTGGCTCCGCGCTGACCCCCTCCCCGCCTTGCCTCCCGCAGCCCTTCCCCTGCTCCGAGGACGAGGACTGCGGCCCCGACGAGTACTGCGGCGGGGCGGCCCGCGGCGGCGGCGCCCCGCTCTGCCTCGCCTGCCGCCGCCGCCGCAAGCGCTGCCTGCGCGACGCCATGTGCTGCCCCGGCACGGCCTGCAGCAACGGTGAGGGGCGGCGGACACCGGCCGGAGGGTGGGAGGCGGGGGCGTGTTTCTTGGGGGAGGGGGGGGGGTTTGTTCTGGATTCCCGTGGCTGACGGCCTCCCCGCAGGAATCTGCGCGCCCCCCGAGCCCCAGCCCGGCGCCGGTGAGCTAGACGAGACCGGCGCCGAGACACTGCCCCGACGGACACCTGCACCAGCCTGGCTCCCCGCCGCCAAAGGTAAGCGACGGCGGCTGGGGGGGGGGGTCTCCCCGGGGTGGTGGTCGGGCTGCTCCCGACGGCCGGGCCGGGCTCACCACTGCTTCCCCGCACAGGTGAGGAAGGGGACTTCTGCCTGCGCTCCTCGGACTGCGCCGCCGGCCTCTGCTGCGCCCGCCACTTCTGGTCCAAGATCTGCAAGCCCGTGCTGCAGGAAGGTCAGGTGTGCACCAAGCACCGACGGAAAGGGTCCCACGGCCTGGAGATCTTCCAGCGGTGCCAGTGCGCCGAGGGCCTCGCCTGTCGCCTGCAGCGGGACCACGGCGCCACCAACTCCTCCCGCCTGCACACCTGCCAGCGGCACTGATCCCCCCCCACACACGGCGACGCTTCCCCTTGCACACACACACACACACATATCTCCCCAAAACCTCGACGGGAGGGACGGACTCTGGTGGGACCGGCCCGGCCGTGCCGGGGCTGGCGGCACGCGGGATGTGCCCGGTTGGAGCTTCCCCAGCGCGCTCCTCCTCCTGGCGCTGGAGCTGGAGCGGAAGGTTGTTTCTCTAGGGAACTACTTTTAAGCGACTAATTGCAGTACGTTACTGTGTTGTGAATACTCAAGGTGGCACTTAATGTATATATATGCCAGAACTTTCAACGATTATTCCAAGGGTGCTGCCTTGTGCTCTTCAAGCTATGACTGTGACTTTGTACACACTGGGTTTTATCTTATTTCAGTGGACGGACCTTCTGTTGGCAATAAACGGTTCTTAAATAAGCCGAGCCGGCGTGCTGTCTCGCCGGCGCTGAGCTGAGATGTCGACGTCCTCAGCTGCGTCTTGTCTGCGTCCTCCCACCCCCACCCCCCAAAGCTGCTCCCGTGGCTGCTGCCAGGCGCCTTCCCCTGCACCCCCTTTCCCAACCTGTTGCCCTTGCAAGAGCAGCCCGGAGGAAGCGTCTGGACGGTTAATACTGAGCAACGGCCGCCCCAAAAACCGCCGGGGTGGGGTGCGGGTTGTGTTGCTCGAGGGCAGCTTGCCGAAGAGCCAAAGCAGGCAGCCAACGTGGTGTTGCTATAGCCCCTTATAGCAAGTCCTTCCTTGCCCCCCTCGCTAGGGCTGCGAGGCAGATGTGGCGCCTCGCCCAGGGATGAACCCTGAAATGCAGTGGGAAATGTTTTGTCCACAGAGGGAGGGGGAACTACCTTGGCTTGGTTGTCCCTCAGCCTTGCTGGCAGCTGTAGGAGATGTGCATGAAGCCTTCCTGCAAAAAAAAAAAAAATGCCAAGAGGAGGCTTGCTTTTCCTACAAATGCTGGATCCTAGGGGGCAGGAGACAAGGCTCATTGCCCACTAACCGCGGGAAAAGCCGTTCGGTTATTATCGTCCAGCTGCCTTCAGGAATTACGGCGCGCTGCGATAGCCAGAGGTCTGAGATAACCTCCGACCTGGCTGACCCACGGCGTAGGTCTAGCCGCTGTCTAGTCCCTGTTGCTGCAGTTGAAAGCCCCCGTAGGCAGGATGCACGTGTCAAAAGCGGGGTTGGAGGCAGCGCTGCTGGCTGCAAAGGGAACGAACAGCTCTGCTGTGCTGCCGCTTCGGTTCCCCCGTGCTTTTGGCTGGCAGAGTGAACCATGGGGTGGCAATACCAGCTGGTGCAGGACCTGAGCTGCCCTTGGCCTGTTATTATTCCCTCCCCCCCCCCGCCCCCAACAAGAGCTGCCCCTATGGGAAGCAGCTTTTCCCCCACCTCCCCTGAGATGGAGGTCCCTGCAGCCCTCTCCCCGTGGGCACTGCAGAGCCCGGTGGGTACCAGGGGGTCCCCACCAGGGTAGGTACGACAGGTGCTCCCTTGGTGGCCACCTGCCGTTGGGGCGTTGTCCCCCTGGCCTCTCAGAAAGCAGCGTTTCTCACAAGGCATGTTGGGTGGAGGACAGATGGCCCACACCACCCTTAAGGACGATGTGGGCTTTAGACGGATGCTCTGCCCCTGTGAAGGGCAGAAGGCAGTGAAACATCTTCCTGCCTTATTTTTAAGAGTTGAGGTGAGTGTGAAGGAAAGTTCTTCTGGACTTAATCCCCTATAATACCCTGTGGACAAGGTGGTCTGAGAGCACCCACTGCCAGGGAGCTTCAGGGTCTTACAGCAGCCAAGGTGAACAAGTTGCAGCACTTCCTGGCCCCACATGCTTTGCTCTTGGACTTCAGGCTGGCCTGCCAAAGGCACATCAGAGGCCTTGTACGGAGTCACGGCTCTCTTAAAACCCCTTGGTCTCGGTTGGCTCAGCTCCTGCTAGTCCCAAGTCTGTGTTCCCACCTGCCCTCTTTGTGGGAAGAGCTCCAGTTCGGGAGCTGGCTGGCTGGCTCTGTGGTGGCAGCACACAGGGCCAAACGTGGGCCGACTGGACTGACTGCAGCAATCTGGTGAGCAGAGGGGCCTTGAGATGTCCATCAATGCAACAGTGAACACAGTGCACAGTAAAGACTAGTCCTTGATTCAGTGGGCTTGCCATCTGCTACTTTCAGAGCCTTCTCCTTTTCATGATGAACTGGGTGGGCTGGAACTTTCCTCCACCTCCGCCTAATTAATTAGCTGAAGAGGGCTAAGGGTGCTTTAACTACTGGCACTGTCCTCCTACTATTGTGAGCAGCAGATTGAGCGTACTCACTGGTTGTAAATTTGCCTGGAGCCAGAGCACAAGGCACCTCCTGTATCTTCTTCAGCTGGCAGCTTCAGTGGAGGAGGAAAAACATTGTTCCAACAGACGTGTCACTTGTCAGCTTTCTTGTAGTCTGTGGGAGATGTCTGGCCTCCAGAAGCTATGTGAGAGTCTTCCCTGTGCAAATCTAAAATGCACCATTGCTTTGTTGCAAGTCAAAATTTGCTTGCAAACTGGCACATCCATCTGCTCCTCCTAGCAGAGCAGTACTCCGGGAAGCAGGAGGGCCACCTTAGGTGCACCATGTGGCATTCGCATGGATGCTCCACAAACACTGTGGCCTTAGGTGATGCTTGCATGCCTTCCTTTTAAAGGCAATCTGATTTCTAGCGTTTCGGCTGTTAATGCCTCTAGTTAGAGACCTGTGGGACTGCCCTGGAGCATGGGATTACTGAATACTAACTCCCAGTGGTTAACCTCAACTCAAACTGCAGCACGATCCCACCTCTTTTAGAAGTCTACTGGTACACAGAAGTAGCCCTTGCTGTACTTCTTGCTGAACTGCTATGGCACTCTCTTTCCAGGGTAGACTGATATATCTTCGATGTATTTGTCCACAGATTATGTTTGGAAACCTGTGGAAAGCTGTGCTTATGATCCTTGAAGTGCCTGCTACACCTCTTTTTGTTTTAGATTCACATTTTATCAACTCTTGCTCACCCTCTGAGTTTTTTTATTTTTATTTTTTTTTAATTCTTTTTAAAATATCCTCTTTATTGGCGTTTGGCTGTCCTTCTCCAGCTCAAGATGCTGTGGTACTTTCTGATCTGAGCAGTTGCTTTTGACATTTGTGGTATTTTCTTTGGGTGTTCATAACACCTTTTGAAATCAGTTTTAACTGCCACTTGGGCATGTCCTGCTTCCTCTTGCAGGCAACATGTGTGAGCTTAGACACAGAATCCAGTATCTTCAAACCTTGTATTTATGTTTGATCCTTAAAACTATGTTTTAGCACCCAAATAGCTGCATTTCTGAAGAGCCTTGCAGTGACAGCACTATTCAGCACTTTAAGATACCTTATAAAGTGACTCTCTTTGGTCTGAAAGACATTGACCTTGGTACCTTCCCTTTTGTTGTTAATATGTTCTTGGTGTCCTCCTCAGCCTAGGGAGGAACAGTTTGTGATGGGACTCTGAGACTTGTCTCACTGCACAAAGCAGGATTTGCATCTTGACTTTCTGCTGTGTCTTCTGTTGTCTTGACTTTCTTCTTTTCCTCAGCCCCAGAGAAAGAGCATTTTAGCGGCCCTTCTCCCACGGGAAAAGCAGTTCAGGTCAGCGCTGGGTACCTGATGCAGGTTATTCCTGGGCTATCACAACCTTCTTGCGTTGGTTCCCATTCTTTGTCCTAGTGGTCAGTGAAACAAGCTTGGAGAAACATTTTTTAAAGAACAGACTTCCAGTCTTCCTTGGCCCCATTCTTTATCATTTAGGACAACTACTCTGCAATGTTGTGTGTTGGTCTGCTGCTAATACTTGCAACTGCAATAAAGCTTAGGTAGCCTGAGAAATCAAAGAAGTGTTCATGTCGCCACAGCAAGACTCAGAAATCCCTGTCGGCATCCCCTGTCCCATGGATACGTCCTGCAAAACTTCCGACGGTGTTTTTAAAGTGCAGGTGTACTAAGAAAACCTCTGGTGGGCACAGCGGGACCAAAATACATAGACTAAGCAAACTAGCTTGCTGAAAGGTTCCCCATTTTTGAGAAAGGCTTGAATTAACAGAAACAGGGCCTTAGACAAAGGAAGAAGAGTATGGGAAGTTGAACATCAGACTGCAGAAAGCTTGGATGTAGCAATCCCTTAACTAGGAGCTTGCTGTTGTATCTAGGTTCGGATAGGCAGGTCCGCTCCAAAGGTAGAAAGCAGAGTCAATAAAGAGAAACACATTGAGCATGGTGTGTCACAGTAGTATGCATGATTCAATAACACTTGTGCTAGAAGGCATCTCAGGATGTGCATCCCTAGAGCCCTCCCCACTCTAATCACATTATTCATCGAAAAAAAAGGGGGGGAGGGGACTATATTCTGAGCAGTGTTAGTAAAATAAGCATGTTTTGGCGGGGGAGGAGGTTTAGCACTGCAGGGTTGCTTGTTTACTCGTTCTTCCTGGTTATACTGCTGAAAGAGCAAGCTAACAAAAGTTACATAGAGTTAAATATTGTTATAAATAACAATAAAAATGGAGCATTGTAAAGTAGCCTCTTCTAATGACTGGTTGCTGGCTGCACAGCTTTATAGCCTTTTGCGAATATCCTCCTTAGTCGCTCCTTCAAATTAAATTCTATATCAAGGTGCAGCACAGCTGCTTATTATCAGACTGTGGAAGGGCAACTTAAGCACTGGCATAGCATAAGTAAGCACGATCCTAGCGTTGCTCTTGTATGCAAGGGAAGGAGAGCGCTGGGATATAGCCCTTGCCCGGCTGAACCTCCAAACTGGGTACGATCCTAGCGTTGCTCTTGTATGCAAGGGAAGGAGAGCGCTGGGATATAGCCCTTGCCCGGCTTAACCTCCAAACTGGGTGTCTTGGCCTCAGAGACGCAGGGAAGGAACTGGCAACATCCCTGCAGAAGCGTCACCATTTCAGGGCCTCATGGATCGAAGGAGGTCCAGAATGAGAAGAGGTCACATAACCTTGCACATGTGTTTAGGCCATAATACTCAAATAGAAGTTAAACAAGAGGGTTTTTTTTTTTTTGAAATAGCTGAAGATTCAGAGATACCTCCAAGACTACAAGTGTTGTTACTTTAAGTTACATGCTTTAATTAAGCATTTTGCTGGTCCAGCCTAAATTCTTAGCACCTTCCCAGCTCGAATCCTTGCAGGGGATGACTTGTGCTCTCACTATCTAGCAATAAGCTAGGTGGTAAAACTGATCCTGTTCTCATTAAATTTTCTACTCTGCTCCCCAGAGCGCCTGAACAGCTGGTAATACATAGTCTCATTTTTGGATAAATGTTTATTGGTGTTAAAATGCTCAGCAGGTGGGCGTTTGTTTGAAGTGTGAAGCTTTTTTAAGACTATAAGAGACTATATAGCAACAGAAATCTGCTCATTGCAGCAACTCTATGCACTTTATGTGCTACAGCATAATAGAATATTTTTTAAAATTGCCTTTTTTTTCAGTCCAGAAGCACTAGCACCATTTCTGGCAGCTACCTCCAGCTCTGCAGCAGGCTCCTGTGCAACATGCAACCAAATGTACTTGTTAAAATACTTCATGGAAATAGTCACTGGACCCAAGCAGTGTAAGAAAGGGCTGCAAACCAGCTCGCTCCCAACAGGACTTGGATTCACCTCCAGACACCAGGGTGAGAAAGGTTTCTGGTTTATACTCCTCTCCCTCCACCCAGAGCATGCTTAAGGCTCAAAAACATCATTTGAGACAGCGGGTACAAAACCTTATGGATGTAAGACAATACCGAGAGGGTTCCCCCCCCCCCCCCCATTTTTTGATCTTTTTTTTTGGGGGGGGGGTAGTTCAACCACCTGCCTAAGCTGTCTTTGACTCTTAATTCTTTTAGCTGAGGTTTTGTTGAATTAAACCTTGATCTCACCAGCACCCTTTGGGGGGGGGGGGTGAGGGGGGGGAGAGCCATACAGGTAGCCTAGCATCTAATTACTGGTTGCCTATCAAAGGCAGAGGTGTAACAGCATTAAAGGTCTCCTTTCCTCCGTGCAGTGTCTCGTAGGCGACTGTGCTTCTTTAAACCAATACGCTTCATCCCCGGTAATCCAAGGTGATGTTTATTACTGCTTTTACCATGTACCATTTCTGCACTTTTTTTTTTTTATTTATTATTTTATTTTTCCCCACCGTGCACGACTTGTGTCCCTAATTAACAACTTAAGGGTGGGCGAGGGTAGCTGAGAAACTTTAGGAGGGCGCTTCTTGGCAGACCTGCTAATCTGTCTATCAGTGAGGGAGGGGATCCATTAGCGGGTGATTCGGGGGAGTAATAAGTCCATCAGCATGCAAATCGGCCCAGAGGATGAAAGGGCAGGCTGGGGGGAGTGTGAGACCCACAGCTGGGCCACGATGGGGTGTTAAGCTTCACCCCCCACCCCCGCGCCGCTGGCAGCAGCAGCAGCATCTTCCCCCTCCCCGCTCCTGCAAATCCCGGCTCTGAATAGCTGGTTGAGTAGAGAGGAAGATATAAGAGAGGGGTGTACAATTGCCAGCAGATGAAAACACATAAATCAAGTGACAATTCAGAGAAAACAGAGGTTTGGGTGCAGTTTGCGGCTTAGGAAATCTCGAAATGCCGATTATTGGCAGTGGGAAGGATGCTGCTGCAAGCGTCTGGCGTTTCAGACCTGCCTCCTCGACTTTCTGCTGCTGGCTCTTCGGGAAGAGGTCCTCGGGCTGCGAGAACGTGGGTGTCAGACCCACAGGGAAATGCGGGTCTGTTTGCGGGGTTTAAATTAAACCTTATTTAAAAGCACGTAATTGGTTCAAGATGCTGATTTTGAGGAAAATAGGTGATTGTGTAAGAGCTCCGTCACTGGGAGCAGAGCCTTGGCAAGCAAACAGCGCCTTCGAGGCCTGTTTCATCTCCCAGCTCTAATCCGAGTTTCCTTTTGGAAAAGACCTCTGGAAAGTTAAATCCGATGTGAGCAGCACATCCCCTGTCGGTATCTGTAATGCCCAGTGTATAAAGAGCCGCACAAAGGACTTCTTGTAGCGGGTCTTCCATCTGACCACTTTTGCCTTATGGTGGACGAACTTTAAATCTTTCTGGTTTTTAATTTTATCTTTCATTTTCCAGTTTCACTGTGCACCTCTGAATATCCTTGGTCAGAGTTTTTACGAGACTGACTTGTAAATATGCCAACTCCATGATAAATTACTAAAGAATGGAATACCTTTATGTGCTAAAACAGAGAAGAATATGTACAAAAAATGGTTCATTTGCTCTTTTTTTAATCCTGAAGGCCAATTCACCATGGAGAAACAAGTATTTCTATACTGTTTTGAGCTTACACTTCAAGGTATGTTCTCTGTTTTCCCGATAGCATACCCTAGTGCTGTTCCATAGCTTTCTATCCAGCCTGGTGGTGTACAAGTTGCACTTTAAAATGAAAACATCACGATATAATAAGACCTTAGAAAATCCTGGTCAGGTAGAGACGGACCTCTAGTTAAGATTTCTTTTTCAGGGTAATTGGTTTCACACAAAGAAAAGCAGATCAAAACTATAGTTCATTTTAAAAGCTTACACATTTGGGTAGCATCTTGCAATTGCTTCTGTAGCAGAATGAAAAGTGAAGGGTATAAAAGGTCTCCTCGTTACAGTCAGTTCTTTAGAAGTACTAGTATGCGTAGAGCCTTGCTTGACTTCTTGTCTAACGGATTTTTTTTTTTTTTTTTTTTTTTTTTTTTTTTTTTTTGCATCCACTGCCAATTTGAGGTCATCTGGTCTTTGGGAGCAGCTTGGGAAGGTTCACATAAATGGCAAGCTATTTCTCAGCTTTTGAGAACACACTGTGGTCAACTGGGGTGTGGGCTGGGAAGGAGAAAAGGGAAACGCTAATTGAGCTCATTTCCATCACAAATGTCTGTCCAGGCCCTTTATTCCAGCTCCCTTGTTCCCTCTTTAACTTGTATGTTAGCAGGTCTTTGCTGGTTTTAGATGGGCCCAAGCTGCTGGTCCTCCCCATGGGCTGACCTCCACTGATCCTCCCATGCTATCCCAGTTTGCTCTCCTGGACTTTGCTGGTCTTGAAACACACGTTAGAGAGGATTTTAGCTGCCTTAGCCAGAAGGAATGCCTGACCATAAATGATCATCTTAGAAGAGAAATTTCTTTTGGCCGCAACCCAGCTTGCACAAGGGGATGACTGATGACCAAGATACCAAACAAGCCAGGTTCTTTCCCCCTATTTGGATACTTGCTTTTTACATACCACAATCTTGGGTTGCCTTCAGAAAGGAGGTGAGGGAAGAGCCTTAAGCTGCATTTAGACAGGACTTTATTCCACTCCTATCCACAGGACAATCCTATCTCACTGGCTCTTTAGAAGTTTCAACCTGAAGCTCAAATATTTCGTGCAGAAATCTGGTTCTAGGTGTAGCTTTTTAACTTTTTCAAGTCTCTCTCAGAGACATGGGGTATATGCTCAGGGGCTGATGCTGAGGCAACAGCAATAACAGCTCAGAAAGCATTTGTTTTCAGCGTCTTCGTAGACTGGGTACAGCAGTACCCAGGCGCAGCCCAAGAGACTTCTCCACACTACAGCTGTCCCTGTCCCGGGGCTGGTGAGGGTCAACGTTCTCACCCAAACACAGCATGCCCCCAGAGCACTTGAGTACATTTTTGCAGAAGACTCTTATTCATGCAAGATGTAAATTTGGCTGCCTCTTGTCAAGACAAGACAGAATTACAAGAAATATTAAAATATTTTGTCCAGTCTCATGTGCTTCCAGCTTGCCCTTTGCAAACTGTGCATGGCAGATGTGGAAGCAGCTATTATTCCTTCTACCCCATGCAAGCTGACCATCCTCATTTGGGTGATCTCTACTGTAATTTCTACTTCTAGCAGAGCAATAGAGGGCTAATCCCATTCATGATTTGGATGCCTTTTGTCCCAGACGTCTAATAATATTTCCATTAGACAGCAAGGCAGCACGTGTCAGTAAAAGCTGCTGTCAGCCTGTTTTTCTGACCAACCGAAAAACAATAAGAGTGTGAAAGGGAAGCCCTTGCAACCTGACTTAATTGTGTGTTTTAATCCTTGTCATGGAATTTTTTATCATCTTTCTTTGTTATTCAAAGAGAGGAAGTCCTCTGGAGCTAGAAAGGTAACATGACAAATCCTCAATCAGTTGAAAAAATATTTTGTTTCTGCAGTGTTAAAGGCAGCTGAATACAGTGTTTGTAAGGAGACACCTGTCAAACAAAACAGATTTTGTTTTTTCTCCCCCTTCTTGTGGCCTCCAGAGAGGCCGTATTCACATTTGCCTTTCATCTCTGGGAGTGCAGGCTCCAGTTCGGGTGTGAGGCAGTTTGGAAGCGGAGAGCAGCGTGGGTTCAGCGGCAGCAATGGTCCTTCTACATGAAGCGGAGGGAACTGGTAAGGAAGGAAAGGTGCGACAGGTTCCCAGAGGAACCAAATTACTATTTCTGGGAGGGATGTATCTCTCAATCTTTGCTAAAACATTGTTTTGGGGAAAGAGAGCTCCAGCTATTGTCTAGCCTGCAAAGCTTGTTTGCATCTCCTTTTAAGAGCATCATGATTTCTGGACAACCTGAGACAAGGAATCCTCTCGGCACGTAACTCTTGTAGCACACTGCTGCTGACTGGCAGGTTCTTTATTATCCAGTAAAAGCTCCTGTCTTCTGGCTCTGCAGACTGACTTGTCTCAAGGGTGTTATAAATGCCTATTGCCACAGGAGTGCTAGTGGTACCACAGCTATTTTATAAATGCCTCAGCTGGCAGCAAGCAACCGGACAAAAGAATATTGTCTTTTTTTCCTCTGGCAGATGCTCCAGATTTCCTTTTTTCTTTCTTTTATTTTGAAAAGTTTAGTGACATGTTGAATTCTGAGTTGTGTGCTACCCTCTGGGCTGCTCCTTGACCTTTTATTCTTTAAGTTCATAAAAGAAAAGTTGGTAAACTAGCAGCAAACACTTCTAACAGTTTAAGGCTGTCTAGTTCCCAAATTTCTCGCTGTTGAGTAACCATAGCTATTAGCTGCCTCCCCAGGGTCTGTGTTTTTCCCATACCTGTCTGCTATTTAACAGATCATCTGTTTAAATTGCTAAACTTTGCTTCTGAATTTGGTGGAAGTCCAGGTTTTCTTATGTCAGAGTCCTGCCTGCAGGTCCCACAAGCGGTGCTCAGTTCCTGGGCTGAACCAACAACTGGAGCAGCTCGACTTTCTCCTGTCCTAAATCCACATTTGGAATTCAGCTAAGGGTGTTAATGTGCAGCAGTGCCCTGGGAAGTCCCCATCCCCTCTTCCTCTGGGATAGCTCTTCCCTTTGGGAAATCATCAGCTGGCCTATTTTAAGGCTGCTTCTTGGCGATGGTGGTAAAGGAAATGCATGACCCATGTCCATCTCCTTCAGCACCTACCTCTGTTGATCTCCCCCAAGGGTCTTGCTGTCCCCGCCCCCCCCACACACATACACTCATGGCGCATATCCCCAGGAGGACTCAGCTGGCACAGCTCAGTGGGGTTGGCTAATAATATCCCTAGCCTACCTGTGTTGAGGTGCTCCTAGCTGTAGCAACCCAAGCACCATCCTTAGGGAGGAGGAACCTTGTTCAGTGAGTATGTAAATACTCCCTGGGTTTGGGATTGGAGTGGAGGTCTTGTTCCTGCGGAAGCTTTTCAACTTTGTTTTAGCTAATTCTTCCATTGTGCTGGAGAGCAATAGTGGCTTAGGAAGTCTTTTGTTCTTTAGGTGTCTTGATCCCTTTTCTAAATCTGACTCTGCCTTAAGCTGTTCAAAGAGTGGGGAAACAGTACTTGTGGTTTTAAATAATGTTGCCCTATTCATTAGCAAGATGCTTTCAAAGCCAGAGGTTTTTTTTGTTGTCATAGCATCTTAGTCCTGAAAACTTTTCACTACTAAACAGCCTTTTACTATTAAATATCTTCACTGTTGTTGAAAGTTGAAGACCAGCCTCTGCCTGTTATAGAGGTAAGCGTAATCTCTAGAAGGGTTTGACCAGCTCCGCAACGTGTGTGCTTGCAAACGTGTGCTGCTCCACAGAGCTGTTGGGGCTCCAGGGTGCAGTGGGATTTGGGGTTTCCAACGCTGCGCACAAGCGAGGTGGGCTCGTTCACGCCAGCGGGGCAGAAGCAATGTTAGCTCCATACTCAGGGCAATAGGTCTGGGGTGTTATCTGATCTTCTCAGGGGTCTGGGCCACCCGCTTAGGCACAGAGAGTGACTTAAACTGAGTCTTTTTTTATGTGCTAGACTATTGCATTAAAAAGCAAAATGCCCAAGCATGCCGAGGCTGAGCCACGGATGATCTGGCCCAGCAGCCCAGCTCTGACAGCAGCCAGTTGCGACTGCCTGGGGACACATACAGCCACAAAGCAGGTACACAGCGGTGCGTTGCCAATCGTGCTTTCCTAGTTGTGAGTGGTCTGGGGCTTCTGGTCCAAAACAGCCCTGATGAGGTGAGCAAAAGTCCAGCCACTTCTCAAAGCACGCAACGGTTTGGAAACACAAGATCTGGTCTCTTTCTTTCCCCCCTGCAGTCACCCAAATGCAGCAGTGATGACCACGACCAGTCTATGACCATCAAGGACCTGGGCTGTGAGTGTTTCAGGTCAGGCAGCTGCAGGACTCCAGACACCAGAGGTTTCGAGGTACAAATGTGGGCTCCTGAGCTGGAGAATCACGCTTTTCCACCCCTCTCTTAAGCTACGTCTAGCCTGGATGACCTCCTTAAGGTCATCTAGGAAGAAAATTGAAGCCTCAGATTAGTTATGAGATCACCAGATTATCCTTGTTGGCTGCACAGCTCCTCCTTCGCAGTGACACACAGCTTCCTGGTGCAGGAAACAACCCCTCGAAACATTGGTTTGTACATATTAGGCGTTATTTTCTCCTTGTAAACATCTTTTTGATAACTTTTAAACTGGTTTATGGAAAAGATTCCATCTAAGGATTTAACGTTGTTCTAAAACAAGATAAGGAGAGAGGGCTTTTTCTTCTTGATTTAGGACAACGTTCTGGGACTTACCACTTAGCACTGTATTTTAGAAAGGGTGCTGGGCACTATTTAGCATTGGCTTTATATTTTGCAAAGCCACTGAGATGGGGTAATTGGATGTGGAGATTTTTTTGAAGAAAATGTACGTCTTCCTGCTGCAACAAACTGAAAGTCCTTTGTGGCAAGAAAGAGAAATATAGGCAAAATTTGCCCCCAAAACACTATTTTCCTCCCAGTATGTGTGACCTGGCAGACCCACGTTCAACAGGCATATATAAAATAGGCAGAGAGGAATAGGAAAAAGCAGATGTTACAGAGAATAATGCTGAATTTTGCTAAGGGGTTTTTGTTTACTTTCTTGGGGTGCTTTAAGGAAACAAGCTGATTAGGTCATGACCAGCAGCCACAGTACATGCAGTCTAATGAAATAGCTGTCTCATCTGATTTCCGAGCTTTGTAAGGCACGAGCTGGCCTCGCTATCTCTGTTCTTATCGTTCCTAAAGCTAAGATGACTGATGTGGTATTTCAGCAGATCCAGAGCTCCCATTGTAACCTCTGGCTAAAAAACTTCTTAAGGCTCTTAAGCTCTCCCTCCCTCGCCATTCAGTCTGTGCTTTGCTTTAGATTATGCTCATCTCTGCTCCAGTTTTCAGCATGGGTCCCGCATTGTTTTGTCTTATCCCCTGTTCTTCTTCTCTAGCTCTAGTTCAATGCTGGTTGTCTCATTCACAGTATGACTTCAAATGCCACATGTCTGTTGACCCTCTGATTTTCTTTGAGGTGTTTGACTCTCTTACCTTGAGCTGTTGCTGCTCAACACTTTACTTCCACTCCTGCTTATATCCACTTAAAAAGTTGCTGTGGCAATACTTTTCTTGTCCTGTTTTGGCTGGATTTGGTCCCCTTGCCCTTCTGTTTTCTTTTCTTTCCATCATCCCCAGATGATGGATTTCTTTCCATCTTTACTCATTGTATCAAGAGTAGACCAAACCATCGTCACTTTTGAGACAGCTGATTTGACATCGAGACCAGTTCCCCAGAGCCCCCGACCTTCTTTCACAGCCTAGAAATTGAAAACTTCCAGCAAATAACCATTTCCTATGCCTCTCCTTTTTGGAAGCTGCCCAGAAACTCCAACAAGATCACCTGGCTCTCATCCGCCAAATTACTCCTTCCTCACAGCTACCCAAAAATATCCTCAGCCCCCACCTCTGAAAGGGGAGACTGACTTGTGTGCTGTGACGACTGCTTGGGAGACTGAGCCCTACTGCCTTGTGGCCCCCTTTGGCTTATTAAGCTCTTTATTTTCCAAATCAGTTTGATAATAAGTGGTTCAACCCACCTATTTGCTATAACTCTACACAAGGGAATCAGGATTCTCTTGTTAGTGCTCCAAGGTAAATAGAAAAGGATCCGGAAACGACAGTAGTAGATGACCATAAAGGAACGGGGGAAAATGAGCTTTGCATTAAAGCACGCGTGTGCAGGTATTGCAGGCACATTCTTAAGTGATGAAGGCAGAAAGGATGTACGTTCAACACGATATGGCATAAAACAAGAGAAAAAGCAAATTCTAGACCCAAAGTGTGCCACCCGTCCATGTATATTTGGTAAAACCATTCTGCCTGCTGGATTTTATTTTTCTCACTGAGGTACACGTTGCTCTTAAATAAACATGATTATACCCTACGTGGAGCTAGAGCCCGGTCCAAATACTAAAAATAACACTCAGAATGTAGAGACTTCAATTAGATGCATACTGCTCAACAATTTAACTTCTAATTGGCTTGTGGTTATTCCACAACTAGGAACCAACCCTGTTGTGTTTAAAGGATTGACAGTCTAGCAAAACAGGGTCCCGAAACACTTTTTTTCTTTTTTTAAAAAAAAAGCAAAACAACCAAAAATGAGATCTGTTTGCTGCATGTCGAGGAATCCAACGGTTTGTGTCACACTCACCCTTAACTCAGAGCTCTCCTGCAGCTATTCTGAACAGGTTCAGCTCCTCATCTGCTCATTGGCTCTATTTCTACAGTCTCAGTAATTTTCCTAACCTAATTTGGGGCCTCAGAGTGGTGACTTGCTTCAGGTTCAGCTCATGTCACAGGCCTGGCAGACAGGTATATGAAAAGCATCTGTTTTTCTGCTCTCTGCTGCTGCAGAGGTCCATTTTCAGCCAGCAGCAATGGAGCTTGGATCATCTTTATTTCCTTTTTACTTCTATTTAATTCTTCTAATTCCCAGTATATGCAGTATTAGCCAACTACGCTGGTGGCAAAGTGGGGATGCTGTCTGCCCTGGAGAAGGCTGGGAGCTGTGCTATCTCTTAGTGACAAGCTGCCTTCATCTTAGCTCTGCTCCCAGTTTCCTCGCTCAGTTTGCGTCACGCTCTAAGGCTGCGGGGAATAGGATGGGACATGTCACGGCTCAGCCTAATGGCAGCCGTAAAGCTCGGACTGCAGGTTTGTCACAGCGTCAAGAAAAGTGAAAAAGCTCATGCCTGGTAGAACTTGGGCTGTGTTTCACCTGGGACGTAAAGCGACCTTCAGCATCCCAAGAATCATTCCTCAGGCACTGTCAGGAATGGTGATTCCTCAAAGACTGTCAAGCAGGAGCAAGATTAGTGGTGGGAGGCAGTAAGACTCAATATGATTTTGGACAGCAAGGCAAAATTATGTTGCTGTCCGCAACACAGTTTAGCAGAGATTTAAGCTTGAGTCAACCATGGCTTGCAGACAAATCTTTTCCAAGGCTCTGGTGTGACAGAAGGCTGTATTTCCAGATTAACTCTTCTGGATACACCAGGAAAATTTTGTGGAGTGGCCCATGTGCCTAGCAAGAATACGTGAGGCTGCAGAGCTTTGCATCTGACTGACCATGGTATCACTCTTTTTTTTTTCCCAGCACACGCAAGAGTAGTTCTTCCTTCATTTCCTTCCTCTCCTACATTTCCAAGCCACTTTTTCCCCCAACTGAACACCCAAAGAAAATTTGTTTACTCTAATCCTGTGGCCACCAAGTCCCTGTCTTGTATATGTGATTGTGACTTAACCAAAGGAAAGCATGAAAATTTAAGGAAAAAAAAACAACTCTGAGCAAAAGCAGCATGTGCATTACCATGTATATTCTATATGTAGTCAGAAAATAACTCTTGAGCTTATCTCCTTAGCATGTTGTTTGTGAAAGTGTGTCATTTGTGCTTTTCAGGCAGCTTTAAAGCCTGCAGCGCTTTGTGCAGCCAAGTGCAGCAGGTGCATTCAAACTTGGCAGGTCACCCACCCCAAACACACGGACGTATCGGTGCCCGTGGACGCTGAGCCGTGGACGCTGAATAAGATTTCCTGCAAGCTGCAGTCTTGAAGGGTTTAGAGAGCTTTATCCTTCAGGTCCTGAAGGCCCGACCACATTCTAGAAGATGCAATTACGCCTCGTGGTGTATCTAAGAAAGTGTTTACTCCGTTGTACCAGGGAAGAGAGCGCACAACTAGAGCTGTGTTTGGTCTGGTTAAGACGAAATTAAACTCAATGCTCTTGCCCAAAAGCATGTCACGGCGGGAGCAGCAGCCAGCCCTTTCTCATGTGAGTAGCTTTCACTCAAGCAAGAAGTAGCCCAGAAACCGCTGGAGCCTGAATGGTTTCAATTTTGCATTATTCGGTGTAATTCAGTCCTATAATTATCTGACTCTGTTCCAGCCTTGTCCAGCTACCCGACGATCTCACATAGGGCAGGATAACAAAGATGTTACGTTTCTTTTGGCCCTTTTCTTACACCGAAAGTAAAACTATACAGTGTGTCACCGTGGTTGATGGGAAGCAAAGGCAAGTGTCTAGCTGCCCTTCAATTGCTCCTGAATTAAGCCGTAATGTAAAACAAAGCTATTGTAAGAAGCCACATATAGCGCTGAGACAGTTCTTGCATGTAATGCAGGTAACCCTGCAGGGCAGCTCTGCATGTACAGCCAAAAGGCAGTGAAGTTAGTCAAGACAGCCTTTGGTCCTCATAAAGAGCTGTATCTTTCTGAAGTAGGACTTACTTCTTTTGCCGGTAGGCATTTCTCTTAAGTTGCTGGATCGGATGTTTCATTACAATTAAAAAAATAAAAAATAAAAAGGAAAAAGCCAAGATTATAAGATTTTTTTTTGCTTGTTTTTTTGGAAATAGTAGGGGATTAATATGTTCTGCAAGTGGTGGACTGAATTAAAGCACAAAATCAAAATGATGAGGCTATGTACAGCTTGATGAGTAGCCTAGGAATGCTTTTAGTTGTAGAAGATGAGACTGTCCCATATGAGCACTGTGCTGCTGTGACACTCCTGCTGTGTGCCAACCACCCTGGGAGGCTTTTCTGAGTTGCTTTCTTGCCAGGTGTTGCACATGGAGCTGCTGGTTTTGTCTTTTTCTTTTTTTTAAGCTCCAATAATTTAGGGAAGAAAATTGAATATGAGTAAGAATGCATGAAGGTCCACTCTCTGACCTCGTAAAGTGTCTGCATGAATTGCTTATGAAAATTGATATCACACCATCATGCACTCCGTCACTGTACAACTTTATTAACCGAAGTTATTCTGCAGCGTTACAGCAGAATAGTATCTAGACAGCTCATCCACTACTGAAATCTCATTGCACAAATTCCTCCCTGCATCAAAGTGTTTTGAGGCAAGCTGGAAAAAATGGAAATGATTTAGTGGTGCCTGATGTGCCAAGATTAAAGCCCAAATTTTAGGTGTTTAAACCGAGAACGTATATACTTTTTCAGGACCAAGGTCTTGTTAGACAAGGTTTTGGCTACCTCTAATAGGATTTATTTGCCTGAGGGCCTCCCAATGCAGAATCCAGCGCTATGAATCAGACTTAAAGAGCCTTCATCCCACTCATTGCCTTCATCACACTCGTCATCATCACCACGAACCCCTCTTCCTCTTGTGGTTTCAAGCAGCAACAGGGCTGATGATTGCCACAGTTCGCAGAAGGGTGGCATTACACTGCTCTCTTATAGATCTTCCTGCGTAAATAGCACAGGAGATGTCTGCTGCTAAAAGCCTACTACATTAGCTACAACAAATGTAGAAGTAGCTAAATAACAGGAACAGGAAATAACTACCCAAGGTTTGCCAGCTGTCAGCAAAATTCTAACCTGCTTGAATAATTTTCGAGCCCAATTTACTAAAAATTGTGATCTGGAGTTAAATATAGCAAGATGCAAATAACATAGGGTAAGAGTTGGCTCGGGTTGGATCCTTGCTTTGGTTTGCAGCTCTTGGAATAACTCTCCCTGTTTATTTGGGGCCTGATACTGCAAAGCGCTGAGTGACTTCTGGAAGCGCCTGAGCACCTTCAGTTCCCCGGGAGTTAAGGATACTCAGCACCTCCCAGAAATTGCTCAACGTTTTGCAGTACCAGGCCCTTGATAGTAGGTTACCAGTTCACCAAGGCGCACACAGTATACTTAGGAATGCATTGAAATGAGAGACTGCAGATGAACAGATTTGACCGAGGATCCTTTCATTAAACCCTGGACGTAAACACACACAAACTGAATTCCATCAACAGCCACCTTGGGACATGAAATAGCTGTTTCCAAACCATGCTATTGGAGCTACTAATGTATAAAGACTTGCTGGTATGCCATGCCTGTTTCGGTCTGGTCCAGATGGTCTTTCCTCATGGCCAAAGAACTGCTTAAAAGGTCTCCAATTTTAGGAGTTCCAAACTCCTTGCTTCTTGTTAGATCAAGTCAGAGCAATGAGGAAGAGCTACAGGGAGGAAGGCTTGGGTTCTTCTCTGCCTGCTATCAACCATGCTCCCTCTTGATCAATCACTCGCACTCAAAGCTCATCCCAAGGATAGGCAACCTTTCTTCTTCACCCAATATACAATTTGAAGGCACCTCTTCTGCCTCCCAACCCCACACGCTGACCAGCGGACCACTGCATGGCACGCTTTGATTTTCTTCAAGAGATGACATGCAAACTCGGTGCAGTTTGGGACCTCGGATGCGGGAAGGGGAGGACACATTCAGAGGCAGGGCACTGGGCATCTGGGGAAAGGGTATGGTAGCCGTATACCTAGGGAGTTCGTAGACTTTCAAAATCAAGGATCAGAGGAAAGGGCTTTAAAGGAAATAATATTGAATGTGGTAGTTAGAGAAGGTGATAGCTATGGGTATCCAAGCGTCCTGGGACAGTTAGCCCTCACTCTCATCAAACTGAAATATCGCAAGCGTGAGCCCCACAGGTTGCCTATCTCACATTCTTATAAAGGTAGAGAAATACGACCCATTTGGAGGAGAGAAATACTGTTCTAAAATGTTATCTGGACTAACACACAGATCATCATCTCTCCAGCAGGCCCTTCCTAATCAGTCGCAGGCAACTCTTATTTCTAAAAGCTGGGTTTTAGAAATAAGAAAAGAAATATTAAATGGTATTAAATGGTCTTTCCCAAGACATGGTGCAGCTACTGAACAGCTTCTTAGGGCAAAATCCAGGCCAGGCTGCCTGAGAAATGCAATTGAATTTCTGATGCAGAGAAGGCAGTAAAACCACATATCACTTCAAATTTCCTGTTATTTATAGTTAGGAATTTAAATGCCACACAACGAGCACTGAAGGCATCATACTCCACCAGACACCGAGGAGTTTTGCTGGACTACAGTGCTGTCTCTAGGTCAGCTGAGAGCTTTCATTTCTAGCCCACTTTGTCAGGTATAATATTTATTGCTTATTTTGAGGTGAAAAGAGTCAGTGTCAGTCTTTCATGGGCATCCAGTGCCTGCATCTCTCTCTCCTCCACTGAGCCCAAGAGAGTGCTGAATTGCATCTGCACGTACGTGAATGGCCAAGAAAGCCAGCTCGCTCAGCCAAGAAGACTCCCACCACACACTTGGGTAAATATTTTCTATGGAAATGCAAAGCAACTCATTTTCTCTTCTTCTACAGCCTTACTCAGACCAAACATCTTGCTGCCTTCACAGGCACCCTCCGGTTTCTTGGTAACTCTGTGGCACCCTGAAGCAAAGCACTGCACGTTGCTAGTTTAATTTCTAAAAGTAATCCATTCCTACCTAAGAACTTCATAAGCTTACTTACATCTTTCCTACCTGTCCCCTAGATTTCCCTAGGGGTGGCAACCCAGAAAGCTACGTTTGCTGTCAGAATGGGTAATTCATGGTCTTTTTTTGTCTCTCTCTCTTTTTTTTTTTTTTTTTTTTTTGGTGGGGGGGTAGAGGGTGAGTGCTAGAATAATAAAACGGGTCTGTTTGTAACTAATTGCTTCATGATACTTTTCAGCCTGGTGTCCTTAGCACAGGGCAGATATGATGGGGCAAATCAGGCCATCACAGCAATGTGACAGTTCCCAAAGCGAAACGACTTGGAGCAAGGAATTTTCTTTTCACTGTGACGAGGTAAGCCCTTAGATGTGCCAGCCTGTCTAATGTGCTGGTTATCAGCTGCCATTTCAATAGCTTGAGAAGCACCTGTGTCCAAGTAACAGGGGGAACAAGCAGAAGTTCCTCACTTAAGCACTGGAGTTTTCCATGCTGGCCGTTCCAACTTTTCTAACTCTTCTTATCAGCAGCACAAAGTCAGCCCAAGGAAAGATGACGGTGCAGAGTAATTCCCGAGGTAGATATGGTATCTACTAGATAGGGAATAGGGAAGCTTCAAGAGGCACAATAATACTAATGATGCTTCATCCTCTTTATAAGTGTGTATATATATATATATATATATATATATATGTAAATATATATATATCCTCATTCAGTCTCTTTCAGTGATATAGATTAGCCTGGGTATACCATGACTTAGAGGTGCCTCAGCAATAATAAAAGCTGGTTTTGCTGAGTACCACCTAACAGCAGCGGTGGCCAGTGCCTTTGGTCCCATGCCAGAGTACATGGAATTTTGGCACGGCTTATGGTCAAGCACATGCACTAGTTCAAAGACATCATTTCTCTCTTGGCGTTTGATGAGTTACCACAGGCTGCAGTGAAGGCAATCCACCTGGCCTGCCTCAGCGCGGGGCCGATGTGGTTTTAGAGGATGTGACACTCATGTGTTAAGCGCTGTGCTCTGTTGTCCCTCTCCTGAGCCCTCTTCCAGGACTAAGCGTGCCATCAGCTTGTTTTGGTAATGGAAAATAGACTGTCATAGCAGTGATGGTGCTGAACAGGTGCCAGCTAGACTTAGAACTCAGGATTGTTTCTTAAATTTGGATTTAACTGGACCTGATCCCTAGCAAACCAGCAGCAGGAAGCAGATCTCAAGGCCCTGACCCATATAGTTTTACCCAGTTCTTCTGCACCAACCCCCACCTCACTCTGGATATACCTGTGATACCTCCCCACTTCCCTGAAGGTCTGGCAGCTGCTGAATCTCCTTACAGTATTTTCGTAGTGTCCTTCGTCATTAAATGAAGTCTCTCCTTTCTTTGGACTCTCCTCAGTGCTTCTTCCAAGGCGAAACAGAAAAGGTAGCCTCAAAATGTGGTTGAGAAAGTAGTTCAGGGAGCATGCACACTTTCCAGGGGTAAAAGTCTATCTTTCAGCAAGAGGTAGGAAACAAGCTGGTGGGCTCGTATGGTAAGTAACAAAGAGCAAGCTCCATGACTATGTCTCATTTAAATCAACTGCAAAAAACAAGCAAACAAAAAAAAGCACTGAAGTATCTTGTGCAGCTCTAAACAAATCCTTGAGGATGTGGCCATGTGTGCTAGTAAAACTATGGTTTAGACACCATCAATAGTTACTCCAGGGAGCAAGTAGCCTAGGAAGACCAGCCCCAGTCAGCTCAATGCTGGCTGAAGCACACCCAGTGACAGTGAGGATGAGTACGCTTCAGTGTCTGTGCAGAAGCAAAATACTTCCCCCAAATCTGGTATTGCAGACTTTGCACCCTGATACCAATTTTGCACTGTTTTGCTCAAATGCAAATCAAAATGAGTAAACAAAAATAATATTTATAGGGGGATGGGAAAGCATAGGCTCAACATGAAGTTGTACCTGCCTGTCGAAGCTGACAGACTCGCTCTTCCCCTCCTCTCCACCAAACAGCTAGCAAAGCTAATACTGATGGAAAGCAGACCATCAGAGGTAAGAAGCAGTCTTCAGATTGCCAACGTGTTGGCCCACTGAGGAAAATTATAAACTTTTGCGCACATGTGAGTTCAGGAGTGCAAGGAAGCTCCCACAGCAGAACCTCCCACTTCCCCCAGGTCCATGGAGCAGAAAGACTAGATTTGCTTGCACTATGGTGTATCTACTCACCTAAAACTGCCTGGGTATCAGGAGAACAAATGGGATACAACCCTGGGGGAGGTGCTGGGAGAGGATTTTAGGGGTATGCAGCCAAGCCAAAGTACTAGAAAGTGGATTGCTACTGGAGATCAATCGGTCATTGTCATGCATAGTCCAGAAACTAGGAAGGGGCATCACACAGACGTGGAAGATTCAAACCATGAGCCAAGTCTGCCCACAAAGTGAAGGTAACCTATGGGCTGCATTGCTAAAGGAGGTTGTGGATGCTAAACATCTACATAAGGGTCAAAAAGTAATGGATACACTCATGGAAGTGCGTGTGGGGGAGGCGAGGGGGAAGCTAATCTAGGATCCAGGGCTATTCAAGGCCAAGAAAGATGATCTCTGGTTCAGGAAGTCTTAGCACTGCTGTTTGCTGCGAGGTGGTTGCAGATCTACCACAGCCCAGTTCCTGAACAAATGCCTTTGCTCTCCTAGGTCTTTCTGAGCCATTTTGGGCCAAAACTGGCCCTTTGGGCTGAGCCACTGCTGCCTTGCAAACTATCTGAAAAGACATCTTCTTAAAAGACCCTATGTTTCCCAGGACGTTTTCTACACCCCATCAGCTACAACAGGGGCCTCTGCAGTACCCAACATACTGTGACTTTGGTACCTTTGCACCTCTTTGCTTTCAATGTGAGCTCCACCTTAGAGACCATGCTACTGTCTACCCTTTCTGCCCTTCCTCTGCTCATATCTGAAGCCCTTTGGGCTTTGCCTGTTACCCGCTACGGTACTGAAAGCCCTGGAGACTCTCATTTAAATCCATTGCTCTCCCAATCCTTGTTTCAAGGAAGTCCTTCTGCTGTGCTTTTCGTTAAATATTGCAGATGATTTTCTTTTTAAGACCTCCAGATTGAGAGGTGGCATCAGCTTCTCAACAGAGGTTCAATCATGGCAGCCTGTGGTACTGGTGAGACCTCCATGAAGGCAGCGAGAGTGTGGGGCCCTTGGGAAAATAATAGCTGCAAGAAGAAAAGGGAGAAAGGGCAGATCAGTGCTGTCAGTGTTTGTCCATACTTTCCTAACCAGTCTGTAAAATTTGCATTTGAGCCTGAATTTGCATTGTAACTATTGCACTTTGTTTGTTCCCATGCAGCATGCAATTTAAATAAGTTCTGTGGAACGCAGCTGCAAATGTGCTGCATGGCTCATCTAAAGATAAAAAATAAAATAAAAAGTGCATGCAATTTGATCATTATAATGTAGTCATACATCAGCGACCAGCAAAAATAAAACAGTTATGTTGTTGGTAACTGAAATTGTACTTTGGCAGCCAAAGAATAATCGGCTTTAAGTGTTTGATCAAGTGGATCAGGATAGTGTGGGGTTCTGTATATATAAATAAAGTGGTACTTTTAATAGTAAACAGCTCCACTGCTCTTTTAAAAGGCCTATTTCTTCAACACATGAAGAAAGTTAAAGTTACAACTCTGTGAAATTTCAGTGTGCTCACTCATCTGTTTATCATTTACTCTTTGGATGCTTGTGCTAAGAATTTAGCCTTTCAGAATAATGTTTATGGTAGGTGGTCCCTTCAAAGCTGTTTTGTTTCATTGAAACATTTTGATTTGCTGGGGAAGACTCATGCAAACTTTTCCTTTAACTGCATCCAACCCCATTATGAGCCAGTGCAAGAAAAACTACTGTTACAGTGTTTCCTGTCTCAGTGCAATGAGATACTTTGAAGTATAATTTATCATCGAATTTTAGGGCCAAAGAACTTGTTTGGTTGTTTTTCTTTCCCCCTGCTTTGTTCCTAAGTGGAGGAAAAAAAACTGTTTGCATGCAAAATGCTATTCTATCTATAATCTAAATATCGTATCAATGGTTTTATCTACACACACAATAATATAGCAATAACTGTCATTTACAGGAGCATCAGGCTCACCAGCAGGCACCAGGTCGGGCTCTCCCAGCCAGCTGGAGCCAGCTCCATCTGATGCAGTGCAAAAGGGTGGTGACTTGTCAGAGATTCATAGCCCCTTTTCCCATTTCCCTTCACGTGACAACTGTTTTGGGGGTCACGTACTGCCCCACGCTGCTGGCCAGCAACCGAGGTAGAAAATCCCTCGTGCTCCTCTACCCCTGGAAGTGGTGCGTGGGCAGCCCTCATCCAAAGCTGCAATCTGGGCAATAGTCATCGCTGCCTTAAACCTATTATATCTGTTACAAGAGAAAATATCAAATAGAGTTTGCTCCATTTTTTTTTGTTTTTTGAACAGAGCTTGTGTTAGGAATCGTTAAAATCCAACCTGCTTGCACACCCTTCCATGTTGTAAAGCATTTCTGTGAAATTTGCAGACTTGCAAGATCACGATATGAATGTTGAGCAAGGTGCTGCGTGAATGCAGCTCTGTTGAACCACGTTATTTATTTAACAGAAAAAAAAAAAGACTTTTCAAGCTTAAAAATGTGTTGAGCTTTTGAGGAAATACATCTTTGCTGCTTTAAAGGAATATGCTATCTGATTTAAAACTTTACAGGAAAATTGTGCTTTCAAAAGAGAGTGCTACAAATTTTATTGTAAGAACAGGGGAAAGCAATACAAAAAATTAAAACGCTTTTTATCTGCCTGCCCATCTAAAGAAAAGGACATTATATTCTCTGTAACAAGCCTGGAAAGCACTTTCCATCAGGGTGTTTAAAATATATACGAAAAGGAGGCTGCAGAACAAGAACAGTCCTTACAAGGCACAAATATAATGGGAGTCCTGCTTCATGGGAGCCAGACTCTATATGTGAAGGGTAGCAGAGCACGAGCTGAACGTAGTCGCTGTGCAAGTGCTGAGTATAAACACAAAACATCAGCAAAACAAAACATGAGCTTCTTTTTGTGCCCCAGCCAAGTCAAAATTTCAAAAAGAGAGAGAGAGAAGAAAAAAGTGGGTTTGGTCAGATTAGCATTACGTTGCTCTCTAAGTTATGTGCTAACCCACAAGTAAAACCCCTCCCGGACACATGCACCAGCTGCTGCATTATTTAGCTTTTGCAAATCCCACAGGAGGTCGGGACTCAGACTTCAGACACGTGCAGCAAGCGGTCAAAAACCCAAGGCTCAAAATTGCAGGATGCTTGTCCCTTAACTCAGCTCCCACTGTCTTTAAAAGGACTGGTGCAACTTTCCGTTGACTCCGTTCTACGAGGACATATAGCCTCGCCACTGCGTAAACCACTTGTGGTGAAGGGTAGCAAAACACGTGGAGGAGAAGTAGGACCTGAAGATGGGTAGCAAACATGAAAAGCAGAAACTGAAAGCCCTCGCAGGCTGATCCTGGCTTCCCTGGCCCCAGAAAGCCCATAAATCACCCCGCTCACGCTGCGCGACCTTCTCGTGCGTCCAGCAGCCAGGCAGATCGGGAGCACGAATGACAACGCCGCTCAGCAGGCGGCTGCCGACCGTTCGGCCGTAATTTAAACAGCTGAAAAGGACACGTCGAAATGTCGCCCGCAGAAAATTATCGGCATTTAGCTCGCCCTGGTGCTCTGCCCTCGGCCGGCCGAGGAGGCGAGGAAGCACTGGCGGTGGGGTTTTTTTAATGGCAAAGGTTTTCGTGCTACGCAGCACCACACATGACGCTCCCTTCGTCGGGATGCCAGGTGTAGTTCCCATTCATTTCCTCGTCCTCTGACCATCAGGAGATGGGGAATCCTTATATAACTGAGAACGACCCCCCCCAAAAAGAGTAGGAATTTGGGTGGTCCTGCCCTCCTTCTGCATATTGCTGGCCTTGTTGCCTTAAACCTGTTATGTAAGGATTTATACAACTTCCCGGTGGGGAAGGGTAGGTTGCTTTCAGCTGAATCACATGCAGAGACTTTCATGTTCAAGCTGTTCAGAAAAAATAGACCTCAGTTTCTTATAGACGACTTGAATTTTCCCGATTATGCACTATTTCCTCTGGCAATCATGCGGAAAAGAGAAAGCTGCTTTGAAAAGCGAGAAAGGGCCCTGACTTTTGAAACTAGTTTTGACCTACACCTGGGAAGACGATCACTGCTGGTAGCTGCAGGGCTCAGATGAACTCCTTGGGATACATTCAGCTCCTATTTCCAGGAAAACCTCTGTGGGCGGATCACTTGTCCATTTTATCCAGGGGAAACTCTGCTGACTGAGGCCAGTTTCCACCTCTGAGATGGACCTCGGGGTATATGCAGTGATGGAGCCCAGCAGCCTGTGCTGGTGAGTGCTGTTGAAGCTCACAAGCAGGAGGATCAGACCAGTAGGACTTGCCTCACACTGGGGTTTCACCCCTCTGGCCTTGGGAGATATCACCCACAACCCTCCTTTCCTAGGGAAACTTAAAATGACCTAGCTGCAAACAACCTTTTGTGCCACCCTGGGTCTATTTATCTATCCAGGTCTAGTGCAGGTGAGAGGAGACCATGAAAGACTGGGGATGTAGCACTTGCTCTTCTTGCACTACTTAGCCAGCAGATTTGAGAGGAAAAGGAAGAAAACAAATCCAGCGAAAACAAATAGACCAATTTTAACAAGAAAATACTAGAACTTGCTCCTCTGTGTATGTTCTGAGGGCATAAGAGAGGACCTGAAGATGGAGGAGCAGGCTGAAGCTAATAAGGAAAAGATGGGACTAGATTTTGCAAAATGGGGAGTAGAATAGGACAGGTGGTGACTAGACTGACTTCCTGACCAGTAAGTGAGGAAGGCAGTGGTGAGTGTGTGTGTGTTGGATGCACCCAGAGAGCATGCCTGCACGTACCTAACTGGACGCGCACATGCTTGGCAGCTACCCCGGCAGCGTGCAAAGCACACAGTGCACCTGCACCATGCCACACACCACCAGCCTCTCCAGAAAGGTTAAAAATGAGGCATCTCCACTTTCTCCAAATGGGATCAAGCTGCAGATGAGGAAACATTTGCCAGAGCCCAGGCAGGTTGGGGGTGGGGGGTGAGGGCTGCCCGCAAAAGGCTTAGCACTACAACTTGAGAGAAGCTATGCAAAAAGCTAAGCAAAGGAAAAGATTGTCAAGAAGGAAGGAAATTTCAGAGGGTAAGGAGAAACTGGGGGAGGTGGGTTCTCCTTATGCCTTTGCCTCCATTGCAGAAGGACAAAGAAAGGCAGGGATCAAACTGGAGATGGGGCAGAGGGCTAAAAATGGCACAAAATCACTCAGGATTTGGGCTGTGATTGCAGCTCTTGGTTCCCCGGAAGTAGAGGCAGAGGCACCAGAGGTGATAGAAGGACAGGAGGATGCAAAGGATATCCTGGGCTGCATGAGGAAAAGCACCATGGCAGTTGAGGAAGGTGAACCTTCTTTTCTTGGAAGCATGAGTGCAGGAGGGGCCACATCCTGAGTGTTGGGTCCAGGTCTGGGCTCCCCAGCACAAGGGAGATATGGACCTGTTGGATTGCGTCCTGCAAAGGACCATAGAAATGATGAAGGGACTGTAGCATCTCTCGATGCGAAGAGAAGCTGGGACTGCTCAGCCTGGAGAAGAGAAGGCTCAGGAGGATCTTAGGAATGTATAAAACTATCTGACAGGAAGGTGTTAAGAAGATGGGGCCAGACTCTTCTCAGGGGTGTCCAGAGAAATGACGAGATGCAACAGACACTGAAATACAGGAAATTCCATTTAAACATAAGAAAAAGTGTTTTTTATGGTGAAAGTGGTCAAACACCGGAAGAGGCTGCTTGGAGAGATTGTGGGGTCTCCATTCTTGGAGATATTCACAACCCAACTGGATATGGTCTGGGCAACCTGCTGTAGCTGGAGTTGAACCAGATGTCTCTAGAGGTTCCTGACAATCCCACCTATGCTATGATTACGTGAAGGACAGTTGTGCTATCCCTTTCACAGGGCAAATAAGTAGGTTACTACTAGAGCCTCCTGACACATGCAGGCTGCTTAATAAAATTAAGACCCATGCAGATTGAGGCAATGCTCCGACAGAATCAGAAATCCTCAGCTCTGCTGAGGAGGTAGGACACAGAGTGGTTGAACGTAGTGTTGGCAGAAGCCAAGTACCTGCATATGAGGGAGCAATCCCCCATGTTTTCAGCCGCAGAAATGGCTTCCCTGAAGAGGCTAACTCTCTGGTGGGAGCAGAAGGCAAGCACAGCTGCCTGAATTAAAATAGCAGTGGGAGAAGTAATGTTCTTAGCAGCCTCGGTAGTGTGGCTGGAAATGTTAATCCCTGGAGATCCCCTTTCTCTCCTGCTGGATACAAGTGTTTGGCCCTACTAGTAAGAGGTCTTGGCCTGTGGCCTCTCTGCTAACAGGGCATGGGCTTCCTTTGAGGAAGCTGGGCTGTTGTGCAAGAAGAGCTATGAAGCCCACCAACGCTGACTTAGAGCACTTACTGGCAATCATTTTCCTGATCCTGGTCCCACCTGGCAGGACTCCCTGTCCAGACACATCACTATGGCTCACTGGGTTTCAAATCAAGCAGCTGTGTGTCCGGCCACCTTAGAATGTGGACAGAGTCCCCTCAAACATCTGGCTATGCCGTCCTGCTTTGCTCAGCCCTGTGATTCACTGGTCCAAGGCCACACAGTGTAACTTTGAAGGGCAGTGGTGCAGGGAACTGCTCCTTCTGGATCTGGCCCACACCAAGCACATGTGGTGGGAGCTCTCACTAGAAGGTTGAAAACAAATCAGAAAAGAAAAACATTCAAGCTGACCCCCAACACAAGAAGCTTTTGACACTGGAACAGGGCACCCGCTGTGTGAGTGGCAAGTTGGACTGTATCTTTGGCATGTCCAGCAATGCCTGAAGACTTTGGCAGCATCTGCCAAGGGAACTTTGCCATGGAAATCAAAGTGAACAATCACAAATCTGAAGTCTAAAGGAGAACCCAGCACTCTGAGAGGATCAAGGCTCTGTAAACTGCCTTGGCAGAGAAGCTGGGGCCACAGCTCCACAGCTCTAAAAGCAACAGCCAAGCCCAGAGCAGGGCCAGGGATCACTCTTCACGCTGGATGCAAGGAGCTCCTATGTGGTCTGGTCTCTCCTGCAGGTCCAGGTGTCTACTACAGGGACAGCAAAAATTATGCTTACAGGAGAAATAGAGAAACTTACTTTGTAGTCACTGAGTTTGGCTAGGTCAACGTCTTTGCCTAAATGTTCAGTCTTTCTTCTGTTCCCTTTTCTTGCAACCTCTTCTTAATCTACAGATTAAGAATCCATGTCCCCATCACAGCCTCCAGGCAATGCCTGAGGACCGCTGTCGGAGGCAGAGAGCCCTCTCCCCGAATCAGCGGTCATTGCTTACCTTTCTCACCCAAATGTTAATGGGATAATGTTAGGCAAGTGCTTTGAAGATGAAAAAGAAAGACTAGACAAACACTGGCAGATAAACAGAACACTTCATCTTCTAAGGGAGCAGCATCAACGTCACTTGGGAAAGAGTGGTTCCAATTATTTTTCTCAGTGTTTCCCTGTATTGCAGAAGACACAGGTCACAGCTGAACTCTCTTTCCCTAACAATTCAAAACATAACATTTGATCCAGGCCCGGCAGGATGCTGCTGCGAAGGATACACTGATGCATCGGCTAAGTTGTCAGTTAATTCAACAGCTATTAACCTAAGTAAAACTATAACCTGCTGAGTAAACATTTTCCTATTGTTTCTAGAGATTACTGTGCTGGGAAGTCATTAATAATCTAGAAGTACATTCAATTTGTCTTTGTTTATTAGCTGCTTTTGTCAGACACGAGTATCATCCTCCTGCTATTGAAGTATCACACTATGACATTAGCCCTGACTACAGCCTCTGTAAAGTCAACAATCTGATATGGTCATTAATCTTACACTTCAAAAGAGGAGGCAGGAGATTAAATAGGAAGATCTCACATCTGGTGTTCCACTTGCTGATCGCAATGGCCCGAAATCAGATAATGGATTGTTCTAGGATCATCCTCACATGCTAGACGCTGCAAAATGCCTCGGAAGCCCATTATGAACTTTTAACTTAATGATTTCTTAGGAACTTCAATCAACAATGTTTCTCTTAGCTTGATCCCACAGGGAACTATCTGTTTATCTTACATCTGGCCTGAATTGATTTTTTCTCTCTATCCACTCTAGTCTAACTTTTAAAGGTGGGGCTAATGTAAAGTACAGGAAATTCTGATAAGCTCATCAGGCCGAGATGCTCTTTAGCTTGGACAGATTCAGATTTCACACCTGGCAACACATAGAAATGTTCATCTAGTGTATACCTAGAGAAGGGTTCAGTTGCCTAATCTTAGACATCCGGTGCCATTTGGGATGTCCTGGGGTAGCCATCACAGCCAAAGCGGACTGGCAGTTGTGATACAGCACAAGCAATCCAAGTCCAAGCAATCTGTGTCTTTTGGAGGAAGAGCTGGAAAACCCCACAGCACCTAAAATGTCTGCGTTTAGGTGGCTGAATCCCATCACTAGTTTCTAAATTTAAAACTAGGCAGGTGCTCCCACAGATTCAATATGCAGCAGCTCATTTTTGAGATAAAGCAACCTGATAAACAGGTGCACTGCACCAAATTTGTTTGGTGAAATGGGCCCTGGTGTGTCCACAGCACATCATCACAGCTGCATGCTCAGAGAAAGCTGCAGCTCATGGCAAACCTCCCACCAGCTGCAGAACAGGGGAGATCTTCTGAGAAGCTCCGTGACCACAAAGGTGTAATTACACGTAAGCATTGACTCCTTGGACTTAATAAGAAGCCATTTCTCTTTCATTATCCAGCCTTTTGAACAAAATAGAGCTAGAAAATCAGTGAAATTGCGGTAGGTACAATCTGCCATACCAGAACTGGGTCAATGTAATATTTAACAGCCACAGATACCATCTGGACATCTTTCCACTCACTCTGATAACCTAATCTGCTGGGCAAGTGAAAAACACAGATGTCACCTGAAGAAAAGAGTTAAAAATCTTTAATCTCTGGCTACAATGAATATTGTGATTCCCTTGCCAACGGCATCACATGGCTATGTAAATGAAGGTACATACACACGTACATGCACATGACAACACAGATTAAATTCAAGCCTTATTTATTCTGGAAGGAATGACTTAAAAAACCTGTCGAAATAATATAGGCTTTACTAATAAGACTTTACATATACTAAGTGCTTTCACTGCTGCTAGTGCTGCCACATGCCCAGTGCAGTAGTTACTGGAATGCCTTGTTATGGAGCATGGGAAGGCGATGTATAAAGTATCCTCTGCGGTTAAAACAGTGGTACGTACAAGCCATCGCAGCCAAACCAAACTCAGCATCATTTTTCTGGCCAGTGCTTACTGAGTGTGCTATGAATGTTTGCTTTCTGAATAATTCCTTTCTTACCCTCCCATAACGAAGGAAACTGGCTTGTAGCACAAACCGCAGATGATAAAGCTTTGCCCGCCACACACAGAAACCGCTCTTCACTTCTGGAAAAATCACTGGTGGCTCTTTCAAGGGTAGAAAGAGTTATTTGCTGGCATAAATGAGAAACTTCATTCCAAATACTCAAACTTTGCTTCTCTTCCAGTTTCAATCATTTTGAGATATGGCACCTTACCACCACAACACTATCGTTGGTCATCAGATAATGGGAAACATGTCTCTTTTCTTTCTCTCTGCACCTACTTGAAAACAGTATTGGAAAGATTTGCCACTAGCGAAAATACAGCATCTCCCAGGCTTACTGCACTTGTTCGACACTATTGATTTATTTATTTTTTCCTTTTGGAATATTGCAGAGTGTATTCTTTTTTAAGCACTTTTCTCATTTGTCATGACATGGGTTGTAATAGAGCCAGAAAAGCAAGCCAGAGGATTCACAATTCCTAGAAGTCTCTAACATTCTTGAGTAGGAAATGTTGTAAGACTTCCAGCAGCCGTGTATCTTTCTGAGGTCATTTGTTAGCAAACGCAATGGCACTCCTTTTTCCCCCAAGACAGTATATTTTTTTCCAAAATCTACTTTATTCAGTATCTTCCTGGGCATTTCCATATTAACATTATTCTTAGTGTAAACTGTGCTGTGTTACTGCAGAAGATACAGCAACGCGAGAACTTTGTGTGTGTGTGTGTGTCTATGCACACGAACGTGTTCACACGCGAGCGTATATAACATACAGCCCATGTTTCTTCCTTTGTTAAGAGTATGTGACCTGCCTTTGGTGACGCTGTAAAGTGAAGTCTGTGTTTGATGTATCCGACCTATTGCTTCCGAAGCAACCTCACCTAATACTTCTCTTGAGTCTTTCTTTTGAGGTATGAAATGGTGTTAAGAGCCGCCGCTACTAATGCTGATTGAGGAAGGAATTAAAATCTCCGGACTGTTGCAGAGATGCTCTTGCCAAGATGCTGCTTTTACTAATATATAAGCAAATGTCGCTCCAAGATTTAGCCCAGGCCAACAGAAAACGTACACATTCCTAGGCCAAAGTCAACAGAAGCACAGTTTGGTTTTTCATCAGCATATCATTTTTCTGCATTATCTTTTTTAGCTCTGGATGGGAAAAAGAAAGATACCAACTCTCCCCTGACAAGTGCAACGTATTTGACCTACAGAATACTGATTTGCTGTTCTTTTTTCTTTTCTTTTTTTTTTTTAAGAAACAATGTTTTTTCTGTTCTACTTAAATTCTATTTAACCTTCTAAGAGCTAAGTTGCTGGGTTGGAAGAGGGCTGGCATGAGATCTCCCCTCCTCCCTCTCTGCAATAGCCTAGCCCTTTGGATACTTTCTAGTAACATAGGAGATTAGGTTCAAATCCCTCCAGGCAAGGAGGAACTTGAATGTGAATCTCTCACATCCTAAATGAATGCTTTAATCACTGAGATATTGCATAAAGAGAGGGAGGGGACCTTCTGCAAAAAAAGGACTTTTGGTGGAGGGGCAGTTGAAAACAAGTATTAGACCAAAAACCAGTGGAGACCTCAAGACATCCTGAAACCTCCTGAGTGATGAATCTTGCCTGAAATACCAAATTTTCTGAGGAGAACACAGCTTACCTAATCTTATCATTTTATCACTTTCCACTAGTTGGTTTATATGAATCTTAATCTGCTCTAGGTGAATCTTAATCCTCTCTAGGTGACCCAAATTCAGACCTGGTTGCCAGCTGAGGTGACTGCAAATGGAGTACGTAATCCCCCTCATCTACAGCTTGTGTGTGCAGCCCGTAATATCCCTCTTTTACTTTAAACATGCTGGCACTTTTTTGATTACAGACATCTCTATATAAAACACACTACCTACTACGTATGATTTGAACTGCGTGGTGAGAGCTGCAGCATGGGTGATCCGACTGGTGCCAGTATTTACTTTTACTGCAGGCTTTACCATGTGATGAACACATCGTATATAAGGTTAAAGACGGCAGTATTTATCCATACCTGCTACTTATGTGAATGCATGGTGTTCAAAAACAAGCCAAAGGACAGTCCTCTGATGAAAAACACCATATCTTCCACCGATCATTCCTTTGCAAGGTCTTCCTGCAGCAGGAAGAGCATCGTATTCAGAAAAAACACAAGTCCTCTGTTCCTTTTTTTAGAGGAAGGCTGTGTTGCTCTCTGCAATTTGTAATCATAAAGCTTGAGCAGTTATTTACCTCTTTCATCATGAGTTCACACAGAAAAAGTGAAAATTGCTGTGTCAGCTGCATCCTGTAAGACAAACCATTTCACCTCCCAGCTGGACCCTTCAGCATTGCAATCAGCCATGGCCATCCAGCCCTTCACTTACCCACGTGGAGGACACAAGGGCAAAGGACTTGGGGCTGGAAAAGCTGAAGTTAGGTCATGCTGTTTATCAGATGAAATCTGTTGAGCTAGGAGTACTAATTCAGAAATTAAAGGCTTTGGAAGACTGCCTGTCTGCATATAGTGATGCCACTGCCATTTGCGGAGACAGCAGAGATTTGTTATTAAGAGCAATTGCAGAACTTTTCATCCTGCTCGTGATTGAAATGGGAAGGAGGGAGGCTGACATTTAAGAGGGCTCCCTGGCGGTTTTTATGGAACATCTAGCAGAAAACCTTTGCATCCCTCCTTGCTGAACTGCGGATGCAACTTAACCGTTTGTTGTCTAAGTCATGGAAGGTAGGAGCAGGCCAGAGGGGTCTCATCCGCCCAGCCCTGCAAGTAGGTAAGCACCGAAAAGAAAGAAAAGCAAAATCTTTGATCTCAGCGAGGTGCTAATTTGTAAGATTTGGGGGTGGTTAGGGCCTTAGGAAGCAAGGGCCAGTACATAAACAATGGCACTTATCTGGCAGGCTATTAATGACACATTACTATCTCCACACTTACTCATTTACACAAGTGTTTGAAGACAAGACTACGTGTCAATAAAGGAATTAGACCAGACACCTTGAGTCCATCAGGTTTATCTCGGTTTGCTGACAGCAACAGTAGGTGACACCAAGCGAGGGGGAAAACTTCAAAGTTTCGTGGGCCTGGGTTTTCCACCAAAGACAAACAACCTTTACGGCTTTGGGAGCCACAAACAATGAGCGGGGGGAAGGCAGCTGGGAGATGAAAGGCTCGTCCAGCCAGCAAGCACAGCTCTTTCCCAGCCCTGCGCCTCTAGCTGCTCTTAATTCAGTTGTGGGGGTTTGATTCCCATTTCAGTGCTCCACAACTTCCATCTCGACCCTCCTGAAAGAAAAGAATCAGGAGAAAAGGGAGGATGGAAAGTGCAGAAGGCTGAAGGTTGTCACCTGCAGCATGGTTAGGCCAAGGGGGCCAGGGCTGGTCCTCCGCATGGGAACTCGCTAATGGCTCCAGCCAGCAACCATTCCCTCCAACCTCATTCCCTGCATGTGTTTTATACTGCCAGGATGAGGCAAAATAAACTGCATTTATGTGTGGTGGAGAGCCTGGATTTGTTTCTTATGATTGTGTAAATGTTCTTACCTTGAAATCTTCTGACCTTATCGGTTGCTCTATTGCCTCTGCTACAAACCTCACCTCTCTTATTTCTGCAGGTCTTCTTGGTTACAGTGACCACCATGAAACCTGGAAAGCCAGCAGAAAGTTTCACAGAATCTAAAAAAATTGTGTTAGCTTTCGAATTTTGCACTTTTGAACAAATGAAGAGCTGAGTATTATTCTCACAGTCAGGTAAACTGTTGACCCTTGGTGCTAAGGACGAATGATTTAATCAGCAGCTTTTACACCTTAGTTTTGTGTCTTTGATGTGTTTAAAAATAGGTGTTTTGAATGAAATGTTAAAAATGGATGCTTAAATGAAAAGAAAGTAAACAAAAAACCTTTAAAAATCATTATGAAACTTGTATTTCACCTTCGCCTATCTGTAGTGGACATTATTAAGGACAAATACACAAGGACCAATGGAGCTGCTCCTGGCTGCTCTGAATAATATCACTGAACAATATTGGTCTGAATAAATGAGGATTAAAACAGCACTGCTAACATCCCTAGCTGTAAGGTGGGGTTTCCTTTGAAACATCACCATTAAAGAGCTGCTTTGCACACTGCTGCCATCATTGTATTGCGACAGATTTGCATGGTGGCCCAGCCGTAAACTTCAGTGTTAAGCAATTCCTGTGATTTCTGCTGACGGCTTCTATTTTATTTTTTTTCCTCTCCCCAAAATGTCTTTCGTTCATGCCATTCACACCCGGAGAAAAGGAGAAGCACTGTGACAAATTTCCCACTTGCAAAAGCCATCAGAGAAGCGCAGTCGGGTGTGGGGTCTATGGACCAGGGCCGGCAGGTGCTGCAGGAGCTCCCTGAAGCTACCTCAACACCAAGCTAGTTTGGAAGGAGCACCTCTGCCCTCTTCTGGGACAGCCCCATTTGGCCTCCAGAGTAATTCAAGCTCCTTCGATATGGTTGGCCCAGCCCTTTCTGGCACCTGACTTCTTTTGGCCATGAGATAGCAGCTCTGCATTGGTGATTGCAACTCCCGCATGAAGTCCAAAGGGCTTAAGGACTTGGTGCCTTCCTGCCACGACTCGCCAAGAGGGTGAACGTGGACAACCGGCCCGTTGCAACTGGGAAGCAGCTCCAAATCAAACGCAGCAGTCTGCGTGGCTACAGGCGCGTACAAACCAGCTCCCTGCTTTGGTCTGTGCACCGGCATGTGCGCGGATCACACTCCACTTGTGGACCACGCTTTGCTTTGCTTTTTCTTTTTTTCTTTTTTTTTTTTTTTTCACTGCCTTTAATTTGTGGCCATTCAGTAACCACTAGTTGCAGGCCTGCTGGGATCAGTCCCCTTTACAGAAGCTGTTCTCTGCGACCACAACCATCTCAGAAAAATCAGGACGTAATGGAATATTTACTCTTTGATTGTTTAACAACATCAGAGAATTCGAGCAATTCTCGTAAGACCCCGAGGAATGCAAATCCAGAGAAGGCAAAGCCATGCCAGAGTCAACCTCTGAAAATAATGCGCGAGACACTGTTTTATTTGTTTTGGACTGTGCAAAGCAAAAGCCAAAGAATAGTTGGGATAACGATGTGTACAGTGAATTGTGTTTTTAATCAGTCATAAGCCAGTGCTTCTCTGGAATGTGGCGACTGATTGTATTTATTTAGTAATAAATGAATATGGAATGGGGGGTGTGCGTGTGTATCTATGTATATAAAATAGTAAATACTAGAAAATAATATGTAGTACTATAACATATATAAGAAATTGCTCATATGAGGTCACAAGGAGGGACTTAGTGACACCCTGACCTTCTGCTTGTCCTCTTGCCCAGGACATGAGATGCCAGGACAGAGGCTAAGGAGGAAACCTGTGGGTAGATCCTGGAAAGATTTGGGCAATAGCCCTGACTGGGGCCACCTGCGTTTCTTGGAGGAGAGATGGGAAGGCTGCTTCGTAGCAGATGGGAGCCAGGAGCATGCAAGCTCTGGTGAATTTGTCTGGCAAGCTTGGTGCTCTCACTCCAAAGTGCATTTACAAGGTGCACAGAATACAGCTCCTCTCCCACACGCCATGCTCATCCCTAGGGAAGTCTCTATGCAAAGGATTTGAGGTGGGCTTTTTGCTTTTATTTTAAATTTGCAAGTGAAGGAGCTTTTTATTTTGAAATTTAATATGCCTATTGCTGTGCATTTATACAAGAGAGAAAAGCAAGGGGCTGCAAATCACACTTGGAATAATAAGCAAGTGTTTTTTTGCTGCATTTCTATGGACACCAGCTAAATTCTCTCTTTTTCCAGAGTTACAACACATGGCCATGGATACTTATTTTCTACAACTGATGAAAAAAAAAAATCTGTAAAGTGAAATTGTGTGGTAGAGCTTGATAGTGGCTGCTTAAATTGGAAAGCAGAGTAGACCGTTTGGTGACTTTGACTAATAGGAAGGCCTATGTATTCACTGGCACAGGCACAGGAGCAGAGGAAAGTCCCTCCAGGAGAACTAGCCCTCATGATCCCAAGCAAAGGAATTGTCCAGATCCCTTTGTCCAGATAACATCCACCCCACATACCCTAAACACTTCCTGCTGTTCAGTAACGAATTTAAGGTTTTTAACACAAAAAACTAAAAGCCGCAAAAATTCAAGGGCATTTTCAAAGCTTGACTCTGCGCCCCAGCAAGAGAGAGACAATTTACCTGTTAATGGCATGTATCAGGTGACCTTAGGAAGGGGACTGTGCCCCATTTAACACCCAAACCCAGCCATCCCCACCAACATGGCCTGGGGAAATATGACCTGGATTCCCAAATTAATGATCGCTTAAATCCAGTACGTGTGAGCAGGACACAGCCGCCAGGTCAAACATCTTGCCAACAGCTCTTGTTGTCCTCCAGCACTTCAGAGGAGGGCAAAAAACCCCACCAAGCAAGCTGAGAAGTAAAGGATGGGAAAAAGTTCTTCCTGGGTTCTGCAGATGGCTGGCAGTCTTAGACATCTGGGACTAATACAGTGCACACACACATATATACGTATAGTGTAATAAACAATAATTAGATTTTTTTTTCCAGCTTTACTGGGGCTTATCGCAAATCACATCCCCAAAAAGACATGCTTTAATTTCTATGTCCATCCATGTGACACCTCTCATGGTAAGCACCATAACAGGTTACGTTCCTTGTCCCCAGCCTCCTTGCATGAAAAGCCATTGGAGAAGGCCAGCCTAAGGCCCCTGTAATTGCTTAACAAAGATGCCTTAGAGCTGTGATTATATTCTATCATATTTTTCAATTATACTGGCAACAACTGTTGCTTTCTCTGTGATTGCATTGCATTTAATATCCAACTTGATCAAGAAGAAAATACACCTGAGCCTGAATCTTGCACCCAAGGATTTCGATACAAGCACAAATGGGTGCTTTGCTGACTCGGCCTTCCTCTCTCCCATTGATTTTGTCTTGACATTACAGGTCTGGCTGAGCAATCTGGATGTACAAAGCTGAATGCATCTTCGGAGGCCTAATTTTGCACGCTTAGCTTGTGAGCCGCTTCTTAATATTCCTGCCATTTCTTGGTTTGCTGATGTGACTTCCGGCGTGATAATCACAACGCTGAAAGTGCAGCGCCGTGAAAGCAAGCCATGGTGAGATGCTGGAAAGCTGGTTATATTGGAGCAGAAATGCAAGAGCACATTGAGCTCTTGTTCAATGCACAGTATTCATACAATAGATGAAGTGGCCCTTCTCGCAGTTCATCTTCACCTCGAATTGAGGTCCCAGATCTCTCAAGGAATGTATCAGCCAGACTAGTACCTGAAGCATCATTCTCCTCTCTCTGTATCACTCATAGGAAGAAATTCCCAGCTCGCATTCCCGGCCGTGGTGAGATTTCCTTTATTATCCTTTTCCTTTCTGCCGCAACAGCCAAGAGCAAGGCAGGGTTTAGCCCAGGGTTACCAGTCTCCTGCGAAACTGCAGCATCTGGCTTTGCATCTTGTGGTCTCCTTTCAAGCAAGCAGCAGGCAGATGCAGAGCACATGTACGAAGGGAAAGCGCTGCGGATTACTTGAAGCGCCGCTATAATAAGGCCGTTCGCTCTCAACGGTGCTGGCGTCTACTTCCTGGCCTCGCCGAGCGGCGCGAATTGCTCTGTGGTTTCAATGCAACGTAAAGCGCCCACCACGCAAACGGTGAACTTTAGGTCGAGTGTGTGGGGACCGCTTTGCTCCTTGTACAAAGTCAGCGAGAAGTAAAGACTTCTCAGACTGGAGGGTTGTGCGTGACACAAACCTCAAAATTTTTTCACTATAGATTGATGCATCTCTTCTTGGGTCAGCTTAGGTAATGCATGCAGCGTAAGCAAAAGCTTGCTTTGCTCTCTCCTGTATTTTCTCCCTATGGCTTTGGACCTTTTTTAGTACCTGAATATTCCAGTTTGGGTCTCTGAAAATGATGTGCCATTTGGTGTTAGGATTTAAAATGTTGACCTCTTTGAATTTCCACGCAATCAGCTTGCTTTGGGGTTTTGTTCATCAGAGTTCAACAGAAAAGCAGCAAGAAGATGTTTTATCATCCTTCTCCATTTTACTTACATAAACAGAGAACTGCCATGAAATTTTGCACATTGCTCTGTAACTTTGGCTCTAGTGAAGTCCATGGCAAAACCCCTCATCTTCCTCTTTCCCTGCTTGATTTCCCCCCTGACAGAAAAGGGGAGAATACTGAGAAATCATTCCTACTGGAGGAGATCCTTCAGCCCGGCTGCAAGAGCACAGCACAAAAATCATCTCCTGTCGTTGCTGCTACGAGATCGGGCGTAAATATTAATCTTAAGAGACTGCAAACATGTTTGAGATTAGCAAGTTCTTGAATGGCAACGCTCTGACATAACAACGTGGTAGGTGTTGAAGATCTCTGCTTCCAGTTCAAGCAGAGCTTGACAGCAAGATCCTCTTTTGTAATGCCATATATTGTGCTAAGCCTCTTTAAAACAAATTAATGCATAATCACAAGCTCTTATCTGCCGGGTGGGTCCTTGCTCCAGCAGGGTTTTAGGAAACTTGGCAGTAATGCAAGGTGGGCTTCAGGATGAAGCTTATATTTGCTGAGACCTTGAGCTTTCTGGTGGCGTCTAGGTAGTCCGATGAGTTTCTAGCTGGGTTTCAGAGCTGCAAAAGAATGCAGTGCCCTCAGTCAGATTGCTGCGGGGCAAAGGAGAAAGCTTTGCCCTTGGCTATCAGTCCTGCAAAGGCTTGGACGTGCACATGTTACGCTACGGTGCAGCTGCCCATGTGATTTATGTCCCAAAACAGAACGTTTCACCTACAGAAGGACAAAACACGATAGCAGCTGAATGTTTTTCCTGTCCTTTTTGCTTTCTCCCGTGCAGGAAAAAAAAAAAAAAAAAAAAAAAAAGCTACTAGTTTGCAAACGTTTAGCCCTCCAACCCAGCGGAGTTTAGCATAAGTGCTAGAACTAATGTAAACAGAGAATTACACTATTACAGCTGCATGTGGTGTTATAATTACACAAGAATGCAGCTCAGCCACTGGTGCATCATATGCGCCACACTGTCGCCAAATTTGCAGATGTTCAGTCTTACTTCTATTAAGCATGACAATGCCCAGCAGGATCTATTTTCTCTGATTATACTCAAATGGAGAGGAATATTAAAAGGCAGGATAATTAAAAATATATGCCCAAACAAAGGATGTGTCTACAATTCTTTTCCTAGCGCTTTGAAATAGTTCAAATTTCTCGGCTGGCTCGTGTATATAGAGAACCAAAAGGATGTCTTAAATTCAGACATATGTCTTCATTCTGTTTAATGTGCCAGAACAAAAACATAGCTCGAGACCACCATGAACTGATTTTCTAACAATGGCTTGGTGGAGAATGCTCCTAATTCCACTGTGTGGATTCCAGGACAGATTTTGCAGATAGGCTTGATCTTTTTTCTGTAGAAAACCACTATATTCCACATATCTGCTAAATATTGCAGTGAGGGTGTTTCATAGCAGAGGTATTTTGTGCCTGAGTGTCTTAAAAACTAAGGCATTAACTCTGCATTATTAAGAATTATTATTTTTTTCAGTCTCAGAGGAATACACATGAAGGGATACTGAGCAGCAAAAAGTCTTTGTGAGTAGCAAATATTTCATTAAATTGTCTCAAACACTTATGACAGGCCCTGAAATAATCATCAGGCTTCAAGGTTTCAAAGGATAAGGACGTGAGGAAAGCAAACAGCTTTATTAGGACGACGGACAACCAGTGAAGGGCAGAAGGCAGGAAAACGCAGCCACTCGTTTAGCGTGGGACAACTGGAAACGATAATAATGACGGAAGAAGTCAAGGAGATGGCACCAAGGTGAGGGGAAAGCAGGCGTTACAAATTCAGGAACGGCGTGAGATGGGTTGGAAAGGGAAATTCAGCCCAGGATGGTGCAAGGGCTAGGGCAACTATAGCCTTGTTAAAAAAAAAAAAAAAAAAAAAAGGAAAAAAAAAAAAAAAAAAGGGGCACAAGTTTACTTTCCAAAACTGTATATTGCAGGAAGCAGTAATGAGAGAAGCAGGATTGAGAGGTAACGAGAGAGACAAGGCAGCTAGCAAGACTGTTGCTGCTGCCTCCAAACCAGAAGATAGTGGCACGCGTGGCTTGAAGGATCAGGAAAGACATGCAGAAGCCCCCAAATACACTATTTATGAAGAAGGGGATTTAAAATAGCTGTTGCGTAGTGGGTGGTGCCATTTGCTGCTTGCAGGGGAAGACGCAAGACTCTGGCTTGCAATTATTCCTCCCTGACTCCCACCCAAACAACACGCGAGCCAGCAACAAGTTCATCCTTTGCTCAACCTAGATGCATTTGCAAACATCTTAGCACCACGCGGGAAGGAAAGGGAAAGGTGAGCGGTCTGCGAGGTGGGAACTGGGCTACAGGGCCGAATTCCCATATATTTTGGATAATATAGCAGCTTGCACATCATGCAATATACGGGCTGTGCCTCAGCAGAGCGTCAGAGTTGCAAAAGGAGCGGCAGCGGGAGCAGTGTGAATTTTTTTTCTTCCAACCTGCCCTATAACAGTGTGCAAAACTGGCCCGATGTTTCCACATCCTTGCTCTTCTCCTTCAAGTTTTGGGCTCTCTTTTGACAAATCTCAGCAGCCTGCAAGCGAAGTCGGCTGCGGTCTCCCACCGCGAGAGAAGCTGGTGGGGCGCAGCATCCGCTGCGAGGCGAGAAAAAACATTGCAACCAGATCTAAAAAGCGCAGAATTTAAAATAAAAATTTGAAATAAAAAGTGGAACTTGGACAGAATTTATGCTCTTCAACCCAAACGGGTGATCTGGAAAATGCCCAGCCTCCTGTCTTATCTCAGGGGGCCTAAAATCTGTGAACACCTCGGTCTTGATCTTAAAGCTCCCCAGACACCTAATACTTGGTCAGAAGTGCTTTGAGAGCGACAGAGCTAAGTGGCAAGGTGTCTGCATTTTATCCAAAAAGTCTTTAGTGTCAAACATCTAAGGAGGCCTTGGAGCAGGACCTGGGACTTCCTTCTCCTCCATCCCCCTGCTCCCTGAGCACTGTACTGCCCAAGTTGCTGCTTCTCTGTGTTTTCTGTAGGGCCGAAATCAGAAAATGACTCCTCCCACCAAGTGGTTTCTGCCGTTTGGTTAAAACAAGAGTGATTTTTTTTATGTGGATGGTAAATGCAGTAGGATAGGGATAGTTTTTTTCTCTTGCTAATGCTTCTCCCAGCGCAGTGCTGATCATGCCCGAAGCTCCCAAATGCTCCTGCAGTGCATGCGGACGAGGGCATTTGTAAACCCTGTGCCTGTACTTTTCCATTCTTCCATCAAAAATGAAGGCAATGCAACCGAGTCGCAGCAAAAGCCTGGAAGAAATAGGTCTTCTTCACTCAAATTGCGCTGCTGTTTTGAATGTCCCGTCGTGCACACCTCCCGTCGTGAGCTCCAAATTCATGCTTTCTGCTTGAGGGAGAAAAACTGCAAGTGGACAGACACCAAGAGAGCAAGCCATGCTGGTGCACGCATCCCATCCTGGGGTGCCCTACCTACCCCACAAGCAAATTGCTTTAGAGATTTGAACAGAGCTATTCCACAGGGCTAAAGCTTTGCAAAGCAGTCGCCGTGCATTCAGCCCTTGCGTGCAAAATAAATTCCACGCAGTGCTGGCACAGAGCGGCCCAAGCCCCGGTGCACTGAGCAGGATGCAAACAGAGTGGAGCTGTCTGCTGCGCTACAGAGCTCACACCACCTGGGCGAAATTTTGGCGTAGGGCCCTCCAATTCAGGCTTCAAGGGGAGTCTCATGCTCTAAACAACTACTTTTGCCTTTTGGAAGTACTTAGAGCTATTGACACTGCAGATGGCCAGTTTGGGGGACCATATTTCCTGGTAGTTATTTAACACAGAATATTAGAGCATCTTCCATTGCTCCCTCCCGGAATTAGACCCCTCTGGGCTGAGAGCTGCAAAAACAATGTGGCATTCACAGACAACTTCCCCTGGCCTCCATATTAATCTAAGTTTGTGATTTTCAACATTTTCAATATTTAAACTCCTACAAGTATTCCAGGCCTCTCATTAATGACTCTACTAACGAGGCTGTGGCCTCACTTAATTACTTTTTGCAGAGTCTTTGGGCCATGGATCAGCAGAATTGAACTTCTGAATGGCATCTAGTATTTGCTCTGTCCCTTCTACCCATATAAAAATAATCATTGCTCAGCATTGCCTCCACTTTCAAGGAAGACTGTGTATTATGCAACTGAAGGATTAAATAATAACAGTAGCAGAGGTTTGGGGAAACTGTGAAACGTCCGGAAAGGTAAGTTGTTTTTTTTTTGGTTTTTTTTTTTTTGGTTTTTTTTGCCTTTTTTCAGATCTAGATCCAGAGAGGCTGGAAGCTGGTCTGATACACAGCAGCAACAGCTGGAACTACTCTTGCATCTCTGCTGGCGAAAGCTGTGTAGGAGACGGAGTGCTCCCCCCGTCCGAGCAACAAAGGAAGTGAGGAGAACAACGGCAAGCGAAAAATGGGTTATGCCAGGAGGAAGTCCGGATTAAGCAGCCTGATTTCCTCTACATAAATCTCGCTGTGAACTGACTCATTAAAACATAAGTTCTTCCCCCTCGCTTCTGAACATGTCTCTAAACTCACAGAGATTCCCCAAGATGATGCGCTCGGCCTGAATTTTCATGAGTTCTCCTGGATCTCGCTCTTGCAGTTTGCAAAATGACTCCGGCGAGTCGGTCCTTGCTGTTGCCCTCACCCTAGCATCTCTGGCACGCGGCGGGACAGGCTCAGCCTGGTGGCCAGACCAACAGTTGAAGCTGCAGACCAGAAAGTTGTTGTGGATCTTCTGGGACCTCTTTGGGGGACACCTTGATTTGAAAGGTAACAGCCCATTGGCTCCAGGAAAGGGCTGCCATGGAGAGCCAGTTGCAAGTCAAAGACATTTTCACCCTAATCTCTCTAAAGTTGTAAGATCTTTACTTCCCAGTCCTGAATTTTCAGATTTATTTTTAGGAGCTTTGACATCTCATTATAAAAGCTGGGTATATATATATATATATATATATATATTTAAACTTCTGCTTCTTGGAAGCAATTTGGAAATAATTTGGGCAAAACAAGCTCATTTCAGTCTTCCTGACATGAAGCAAAGTCATGTCTCCCATAGCACACAGCACACTTCTCACCAGGGTTAACAGTGGGGCTACCCCCATCCTTGAAGGATCAAGCTAACCTGAATACGTGCCAATAATTGTCTTGGCAAACACACGTAAATTCATATATGGATTTTCTATACTGTATTTAGGACATATTTGTTTGTACACACTAGATAGAAGAGATCAAGAGGAAAAAAAAAAAACCCCACAGCCCTTCATGCTTTGTTTTCTCCCACAATCGTTAAGTGTTAAATTAACATCTGGAGGCTCTATAAAAGTGTTATTTAAGGAGAGAGAGTTCCCCAGAAGTGTTTATTTGCAATGTCTTCGTCCCTGTGGCAGAGCGGCTTTTGGACGTGAAGCTCATTGGCAGCGCGTTGCATTGAAGTGCTTCTTTTGTAGTCTCGCTGTCTGTACAATTGCCAGAGCCAGAAGATTACCACATTAAAAATACACGTCAGTCTCATTAAGGAGCAGTGTCTAGCAACATCCGGTTGGGAGCTCTCGGGTGGAAAGCTGGATTTAACGGCAGAATTGAGTCAGTCAGACGGGAGGGAGCTGGTGGGATCCCGCTCCTTTTTTTTTTTTTTTTTTTAAGTGGTTCAGATATGGGTTTATTTGGGAAGGCGAGAGAAGGAGAGAGGGATGCTTAAGGCATCTTTAGCTTCACCATTAGCTTGTGTCTCTGTCCCCTGGCAAGACTTGCAAAGTTTATGCCGGTGCAGGGCCTGATTCAAGGAGTCCCTCCTGCCTCGCGCTGCCATCTTGTCCCATGAGATGATGGGTATGGTGGGTGGAATGCCAGGTGAGAAGGCCATGTCTGCCTCCAAAGCTTCTCGCATACCTCACATCGCAGTTTCAAGCTTTCTGTCACCTCTAGCGAGTGACCATGACAGCAGCTCAATACCCTTGGTGTGTTGGGGAGCTGGATGAATATCCCAGTGTGGGAGTGTGGCCCAGCAGGATGGCCATCACCTAATGGGGGGTGGCTGTGGGGTATGGAGGGAGGTGAGGCTCCCCACGGGCATGATATCGCACCTCAAGCAGAGACCAATGGGTGCTGCAACCTGCAGGGGTGCAGGAAACCTCTAGCACCATGGAAGGTGGAGGCCATCATCTGGAAAGCCAGATCCACAGAATCCCACAGAATGATTGAGATAGTAGGGACCTCAGGAGATCATCTAGTCCAACTCCCCTTATAAAGCAGGGTTACCTAGACCATGTTGCCCAGGATCCTGTGTAGAGCCTGCATCACTCAGGGAAGGTCCTGATGGCCCTAGATTGGGATGCAGGTAAATTTTAGCCACTTCTCTCCAGTAAAATGATCCAGAAAAATCTGTTCTCCAGCTCTGATTGGTGCCTAACATCTGTCAGACTTCTCAGCCCAATCTCAACATGACCAGGCACCCTTGGACGATCTCCAAAGCCAAAACTCAGTGACAGGCTCCAGTTGTGCATTGCAATAGTGTTACATGACACAAGGAGGAACCAGCCCTTCCATGTCCTCCTCCAGTTGTTTCACCATCTTATGGTAGAGGAGAGGAGAGGAGCAACACCTAGCCGGGAAATGTCAATGGTGCCTGCAATGAGCATGGAGGGAGATGAAGCACCGGGGACTTGCAAGACAATAATTGTTCTAGATATAGCATAAAACAGATCGACAAGCTAAAGAAAATACTGTAAATACGTTGCGTTCATCCTTGCCTGTTGAAGCAACACTGGAGTTCATGTAGTGGCAGGACAAATTGCTTGGAAAAAGTAAATGAATCACATGGAAAAAAAAATAAGCAAATCACATTGCTGTGAGCATGATTCCGGCTTGAATTTTACACTTAACTTGAAATATATGGCCATACTTTGCAATGCAGAGATTAACTGAAAACACGTCAGCTTCATTAAAGCTGAACAGCAAGGGAAAATATGACATGTTCAGTGGAAATACTGCTGCTTCTTTCTAGAGCATGAAACGTCATCGCTTTCATCTGTGGACAATATTTTTTCGCAAACAGCAGAAGCAAAGCATGGAACAAACTGCAAACCTTGACAAAGGAGTTTTAAAACAAGCTCAAGCACCCGATTTCCTGAGTGCTGAGATGTTAATGTTTTTTTTTTTTTTAGCATGTCCTTGCTGTGCACCATCATGGGGTGAGAGCTGCTCTGGGTTTGCCATGTTCCAGGCAAGATCTGCAACCTGCTGCTCGCTGGCTTGCTCGACGTTGTCGATAGAAGAGGAGGAAACAGCTCTTCCATCCGCTGTAGTTTTTCAGGAAAAGGTGCAGTTTGAACAACAGGCATGGCTTGTTTTGTAAATAATAATAATAAAAAATAACCCCTCTACAATCAGCCAAGCCGAGGGCAGAAGCTGAACAGCTTTGGAGCTCGTGCAGAATGTGCTTTTAATTATTGACCTTGCAGACCATCTCCAAGCTCCACTGAGAAACTAAAGGAGGGAGGAATTTTGTACGGTAGGATTTTTCTGTTTGTTTGCTTGCTTTTTATTTCAAAGCATATGGGAAAGCGCAACATTTTGCAATACCGCTATCGTATTTTATTAAGCAGTCTAGCTGCAACCAGATGTGCTGCGGGGAAAGGCTCCTGTCATCGTTTCTTCTTGGCATTGACTGTAGAGGGAATGGAGGAAGATTGGCCTTACTGAGCTAATGCCGACCTTTGTGAATACCCACCGCTATTTTTTGCTGAAGTCCTTCACCAAATTACTTTCCTATTAACTTTCCAGGACATGCTGACTTTGGATTACATTTGCATGCAGCACCCAACTGGAGGAGCTTTATAAAGTGGCCCTTCATATTTGGTTAACATATTTCTTCTGTTTCGAGATTTGGGCAAAGCCAGAAGACGATTAATACGCACTTTCACTTGTCTGGTTTTGTTCGGTTTTTAGTGGGATGCCGCTTAAGATCTGTCTGTGTTGTTCTGAAGGGAAAACCCTCAGCAAAATTTAGTAACTTTTTTTTCCATAGGGAACGGGCATTATTTCCCTTCTAGATTATAATGATGATCTAACAACCCTACTTCATGCATGTAAGTAGGTGTAGCAAGGAGAAATTCATTCCACCTTCCTAATGACTTATCCCTAAAACATCTCTAGTATAGTTATCAACCCAGAAACCATTAATTCACTGGATATCCTGGTATTTATTAAATCTGCATCAAGCCATTTATGGGAAATCAGTCCACTGTCTACCTTTCCTTCAAAGGCATCAGAAATATGTGTGTTCACTGTTTTGCCCTCATCTTCTGGAATTGACTCATTTCAATAGGATGATATGTGTATATCAAAATTGCAGTAAAAGATTCGGAAAAAAATAATACAGTCCCATACTTTGGCTGTGATATCACTACCTAATTTATATAAACGGCATGTTTTATTTTTCTCCTGGAAACAGTGATGCAAAAAGATTCAACTCAGGCCGTTGACTTGTCTTTACTAGTGGTGATAAAACAAGTCGGTGAGCCTGTAGCTATGGAGTAACCTATTTCACGGCTGCAAGAAGCAACTTACGTGAAAGTGGAGCCACGTTTATTAAATTCCTCCTATGCTCATTCACATTAACTGTTATATCACAGCTGGCGACTCTCCACTGCGGAGCCATTATTAATGTGAGCCATTATTTTGGCAACATACTCACTAAGATCTGGCAAGTTACACTAATTCATGGCGCTCTCCTTTTCTCCCCGCCTCCACCTTTCTCCTCCTGAGTGCAAAGTCCTCCAGGTGGTCCCTGATCCTCTGTGGCATCTCAAACTGCAGCATTTAAATAGTCTCACATCTTTGAAGACTGCATCTCCTAAGTGGATCCTACATATATATATATTTTTTTGCCTTATTGGCATAAAGATAAAACTTGCCAGGGTTTCGAGCGCTGTGATTTTGCAGCTCTGTAATCAAATGGCTTTGATGGGGACAACAGAAGCTGAACTACAGGTAAATTTGAATGCAACATGATTTGTGAGATGGGACAAAACATACAATGCTCAGAACAATATCAGCTTTTTTCATGGGTTTAATTTCCATTGCCTATCATGATTACACCCATTTTTAAGTGAACATAAAAAAATGTTAACTTTGGAGCAAATTTTTAACCATTCAGAGCCTACTATGGTTTGGAAAGAATTTGAAAGCAAACAGCAACTTCTTCTTGGCAGAATCACATTTAAATGCACAGGGAGTTGTTCAAGAAACTCTTGAAGGATTGGCTCAGCCCTTGCATGTCTTCAGGGAACCATGCCTCCAATTTCAAAGCTTGGCTGCGGCAATTTATTTATTACAAGTGCTATCTTTGATTGACTTTTAAATTGAAAAAAAAAAAAAAAAAACAACAACATAGATTAGCTTCTGCCAAACTGCCATAACTCTTTTACTAGCGATTCTCAGTTGACAAAAGCATAGTTTCTGCTTTGATTAACCTCAAATATAGCTTCAGTGGAGCCAAAGACATGAGATAGTGTCTTTATAAGATTTCTGAGCACTCCAAATGAAACTGTTAACCAGTAGTTTCTGTAATTGTCTCGATTAGCTTAGTGCACGGTTCGACTGATTTTGCAGGTGTACAGCTGCGATTTCCTTAAACAGGAGCTTTCTCATGTGCAGGGTCAGACTTAAACTCTGCCATATGCTCATACCTAAGGAGCTGCTAAGATTTCCGTGCTTCCAGAGCCCGCAAACTCTGCTGAAGCTCTCTTCTGTCACTGGGGCAGCGCTCAAGTAACATTTTGGGGGGATTTTTTTTTGGAAAAGTTCAAAGCTAAGTCACATCTAAGGGAGGACGCCAAATGCAAAGGTTTCACCGATTATTTCTCTTTTACCTACTCTGTAAACATTCCTGCTCCTAATACCCTGCCCAGATCCCTGGCTTGCCCTGCAGCATTCAAAGAGCCCCGTCACACGGTGCTAGAGTTCAAATTCGAGGCGGGCAAACTCTGCGGCGCTTGAGGTTTTGTGAATTTGGCCAACTGCGTTTTAGGTTCACAGGGTTTGCTTGCTAATTTAGGGTAGAAAAGTTTATTTCACCGCCGTTTCAAATCATATTGTTTGTGTCCAAGGTACTCGGTTTACAAAACAACAAGCGTATTTTTCTGCCTCGGGGAGAGCAGAACACCTCTCAAAGTGCACGGCAGCACAAATAGGTGCTCTATTTATTGACTTATGTATATATAGTTTCCCTCCACACTTTCTAAAGTATCTCTCTGCATGTTTTTCACTTCACCCATTCTCTAGGGGTTTTTTTTCCTCCTTTTTTTTTTTTACCCCTTGTTTTTCATCTTTTTTTTAAGCAAAACACAAAGCTGACACTATTTTTGTTTCGGTGAATAGAAATGACTGAGTGGATGGTAGCGATGGGGTACATCCACTATCCTGTCAATGCTTCATCCCCAAAATATTCCAAAAGAATTAAATGAAAATAAGCTAACGAACCTGAGAGTTACATCTCACAAAGACAAAAAAGTTGAAAACAAACATGTTTACTAAGCCTTTAGGGGAATATATTTTACTCAACCCATCTATTGGAAAAGGAAAAAACATCAAGCCTGGTTCAGTCAGGTCTGGCTCAATTAATAAGGATATGTGGTTTTTCCTTCAAGTATTTCTTCTGGTTTGAGAGTCACAAGCCCTGAAGGCAACTAGAGTGACCACAAAACCTATTACTAATCAGATCAACAAAAGAAGTCACTTTCGGCATCAACCATCAACCAAGGCGAATGTCACATGCAATTTCTTTTTTATTTCCCCCCTCAGAAAATTATCAGCCATTTCCAGATCTGGAAGGCATCAGAATTGGACCGAGGACCAAAACATACTTTCAGTATAACTAGGTTGTGGAGGTGGTCCCATCCGGCACCCCGTCCACCCCGATGGATTGGACTCACCTACACGCTGTCAAAAGAGTTGCCAGACTTGACATATTCCTTTGCGACGTTTGCAGTCAAAGGGATCGGCACATTTTTTTCATGAAGGAAAGCTACTCCAGTGGAAATACTTCAAGACAGTGGGATGATTCACAGCTTTATTTAGGCGCCGTAGTTTTTACAGTTCGTTCTGCATGCAATATATCATGTTCTGGCTGAGATGGGGCTACGTCTTCCAGCATGAAGCTTCTCACTTTGCCTCGCTTCGTGTTTTGCATGCCAAATGCAGGCCTGTTTGATGGGAGCAGAAAGTAATTAAAGCAGAGGATGGGAGCTTTTTGCTCCTTTTCCTCTTCAAGTCAATTTGTCTTTCCATACTGACCAGTTGCATCACGCACTGTGATCTCAGGGCTGATAGGAGTTGCTTGCCGAAACCTGTGCCCTTTCTTCAGACGATAATAAGTAACAGACCCCTAAGTGTTGGCTGAAAAGAGGTGAAAAGCGGCTGTCTGCCTCCCCGTGTGCACTGGGCATCCACCAGCGACCGGAGCCCCGACAGCCACGAGTGACTGCTGAGCACCTTGGGACCCACCACCCAGCGGAGGTGGAGCAGTGCCTACCCTTGCTGTTAGTGCTGCGGGAAATGAGTAAATGCCTCAGATTTGCCATCCAAGCATAACTGGCTAAACCGAGCACAGCTACGCTCTCTTTTATCATCTTAGTTGTTGTTCCATGGACGCAACTGGTATGTGCTGGCTCACATTCCCAGTGATTTCAGCATTGCTGCTGCAAATCAGCAAACAGCTCCTGTTTACTGTTAGGAGAAAAGAGAGAGAAAAAAAATCCGTGATTACCACTTGCCCTTGGAGCTGACAGCAGGGTTTTCCATTTCGTTGTGCAGGGGACACTGTGGAGAGACGCCGGACAACTGCTCTCTCCTGGTCCTTGCTATGGGCCTTCACCGTGGGCGACCACCAATACAGGCGCCGTGGGTTTCTTCGAGACACGGTGTCCACTTCTGCACGCATTCAAAACACACCCTGTGCAACCGCTCTCAACAGTTGTTAGCGTGCTAACGGCTTCCAAAAATGCTTAGCTTTAATTAAATGCTAATTTCATGCCAGGAGGAAAGGTTCCTTTGGAACAAGAAATGAAACATTTTTTTAAAAAGGTGAAAATTCTTACTATTCTGGCTTTTCATTTGCCATAAATTGTTTGGATGGACTGAAGAAAACATTCTGGGTGGAAAAACAGGTTCTGACTACAATAATTTTTTTAACTTTCTCATGATGCTTTCACAAATATCACACTACCCCAGCTTCTTAGGGGATGTTTCTGGCTGAGCCCTCAGCTCTGAAAACACCCGAAATGTTCTTCTTTCTTCCAGGGTTCAGAACAAGTGGGCTGAGCTAGAGCTGACGAATGGAAAAAGCACCTATTGCTTGATGTCTCCCCACTTCTTCCCCCACATGTCTTTTTTTTTCTGCTCTTTCCATTGGTCTTCACTTTCGCACGTCTTACCTATGTGTGAATTGGAGTTGAGGGACCTCTTACCAGGACATTCTCTCATCATTTCCCAAGATCTATGTTTCTGAAGATAGATTCTGTTTGTCCAGAAATACCTCTTGGGACAACAGCGTTAGGTCAGAGCTATTACTAATGCTGCAGCTGATAAAATCACACACGTGGAGGCTGGAGAAGACAGGAGGGAAATGAACTGCAGTCAAAGGCATGTAAAACTCTGACTTTAACAGAAGTAAAATCAGACATTGTTTTTTCCCGCTTCAGGACAATTTAAAGTTGGTTCATTAATGTCTGCCTGGTACATGATGCAATTAACATAATTACAGCTCAAGACCTTATCCCGTATCATTAGCAGGAACTTTTGCATTTAATGCTCAGAAAGATTCAAGTGAAGAATTGCTTTCTATGACCTGTCATGAACAAAGGACCCTTCTAATCAAAAACCTAGGCTTGATTTATACAAGCTGTTTTTTCAGACTGCCAGGATTGAGGCTTTTAATACCAATTGTTGCCGAGGGATTTTTTGTGGAAGTTGATGTAGTTTAATCACACATTTACTGCTTCTAGTAAGTATTAGAAAAGTAGCAGAAAACAAAAACTCCCATCTGAATAGATTTCTCCTACTCTTCATGTTTTCTCCAGTCTTGGATTATTAATTGCGATGACTATGATATGCTTTGATTTATTTAAATCAAAGCATGCCTCTTTGGCTTCAGTTGCTCTCAGTTGAACTTTAAATAGACATTGATCCAAGACATAGTGATATAAAGAACATCTGTTTTTGATAAACGACATCCGGAGATGCATGGGACTACTGAATGCAGAAAATCCCAAAATATCTGCAGGTTACTTTGCATTACAATACACACATTTGTTTTGCTTTGAACACTAATGACAAAACAAAATATTTTTTGAGGAGGTGCACATGAGCACCTGGACATCCTAAAAAATGGAAGAAAATCTGCTATAAAGGTTATTAAAGCAAAGGCCTGAGAGGCTGAGTTACACACAGATGAAAGGCCCCAGATACTGCTCTGAGCCTGTGAAGGTCCTTCAAGTATCTATAATTATGGCTATATTGACAACAGAATTGTTGATATGCAGCTACTTCCTCCTCACGGGGCTACTGCAAAATGCAAATTCCCAACCCCACAAAATAACCCGCAATACTTTGAAAAATGATTCGGATTAAGCAGGCACCCTGGGCAGGCAGCAATATTTTCCTTTGCTGGGTCTGCAGCAGGCAGCCAAGCCCTGGTGAAGTCAGGACACATTCCCCACCGTGTCTGCTGGTAATAGCAAACTGGGCTGCTTTGAGCAGTCGAGGGGGCACATTTTCCCTCTTCTAAATGTCCCTGAATGACATCCTATTTATTAAAATGTGAGAGTGGCTATGGACGGAGACAGAGGGCTCATGCCAAGGTGTCTCCTGGCCTTGAGTGATCCCCTACTTGTTCTTGGCTTCCTCAACACATGCTGACGGACTTCACTGCCCAGCTACACCTGAAAAGGCTCAGGATCTTATGTCAGCTCCAGAGCTTCAGCTAAAACTTCCAGGACTTTGAACCGTGATGGACAGTGGTAGCAGTGGTAGCAGGAGGCTGAAGTAAGCGTTTTGAAGCCAGAACTAGAGATAAGGTTTCACTTCTGCTGATGCCACTTAACCTGCAGTGTTGTAACAAGCTTCTTTCTTGATAATGATACAGGAGGGAAGGCTGGTATCATGGCAATGCAACTCTATTTTTGGTTCTGCTTTTAATATTTTTCTTATCCTTGCATGTTGCAAGCTGTTAACTGGACACACAAGCCTTTGGTGAAATAAAGAAGAAAAAGTGATGCTTAACACACGTGAAGTTCCTCTCAGTCCCATCAGTTCTTTGCTTTGCTTTATAACAGGCAACTGGCTCAGAAGAAAATCTATCCAAAGAGCCTAAATGGCCAGTGTTTCCTTGATTTTAAGAGAAGTCTGAGCACAAAGGGTCGGCTCACAAAAGGTTATCAGAGTGGAATTTCTAACCCATAGCGTTATTTCCTCGTTCTGGGATCTCATGGGTGCAGGCTAGTCACTGTGCATGACGTAATCCAAATGCCTTCCTGCTACCGAAGGCAGAGGAGAGGTGCAGAAAGTGGGACACTCTGCAGAAATGCTCCCATATGTCACTGACCAAGAATGACTTTTGTTTGCTAAACAGCAAAAAAAAAAAAAAAAAAAAAAAAAAAAAAAAAAAAAAAAACCCAACTCCTTTAATCTACAGGACACAATCAATAAATGATAAGGATTCCAGCAGCAGGACAGGAAAGTCCCGCAAGATAACGCCGGCACTTCACAAAGGCAAATACCTCAAGGAGAATTAAAACATGATGCAGGGTTTGCCACCAATCACCCAATCCTCTCCCAAGTCATGAAGCCTCCGTGTAATCAGAGAGGTTAAATTAGGAGCTGGAAAAGGTAGAATTAATTTTGCTGAAATGCATGGCAATACATCCTTCTTCATCCACATCTGGATAGGGTATCCTATTTGCAGACAATGTAAAATGCAACAGTGTGTTACACTTTCCAACAGCAGGTGGAAACTATGATGGTCCTTGTGGTGCTTTATTGGCCATGCTCTATAGCTTGCTCCAGCGCACTTTCTAATCCAGCAAATACTAATTCTTTTCAACAGGAAGGGGGAAAGGAGGATGAGACAGTGAAACCGTCTCGGAGAACACGTCTATTATGTAAAACTACTCTTCCTAAGAAATGGGGCCACATGTGATCTTCTGCTTACCAAAAGCAACTCTAATTTATTGGGAGTCTAGATTGCTTCAGATAGATGCAGTATAAACTCCAGGCAACATGGGACTGATCTAAACATAAGTCCTTACAGACACCTGATGTTGGTCCTGATCACATTTAGGTCTAAGACTGTCTTCTTTGGGCAGGTGGAGGAACAGGACATGAGGAACTTCCATATCCTAGGACACTGGCAGGAATTAGGCTCCTGCAGGCTCAAGCTGCGTCAGGGTTTTGGGGATAGCAGCTGGGAGGCTCTACACTCCAGCCACACTTCAGGGGTCTACATTCTAGGCACCAGATCCTTTAGCTATGGTCCAGCTGGTTTGCACAGTCTTATAGGATATTAATATTCATTTTTTCCCCAGGAAAATACAGTTAAAATACTGGAAGCAATCTATAGCCTTTTTGATACATCTCTAGTCTAAAGATAATTAAAAAAAAGGGTAGCTATATTGATATAATCAAAATGAACATGTAAATCCACTGTCTGACTGTTATTGCTACATATATATGACCAGAGGTCTTCAAAATCATTTCTTGAGAGAGGCAAGCCAAACCGACTCATGCATACTTTAATTCAGTTTATGTTCTCACATTTTAATTCTGAATAAACTCTCGGAGATGACAAGAAAGGCAACTTTGAATATTTGAGTCAAGTGTTCAGAATTAGAATCTATTTCTTATAAATGTGGATACTCTGTGTGTGTGTCTGTGTGTATATATGTCTAAATATTGTGTATACATAAAAATGTTAACACCAAGCTTTAGTTCTCTGGACCATCCTGTAAAGGACAGATCTGACACACTGCTGCCAGGCTCTTCCCGTAGCACAGTTGTTCTGTTCTTTTGGAACAGAAATTTCTATATTTATGCAAAAAACTTTTGCAACAATGAATTTATGCAGTTTTAGGAGCAAACATAAATCACAGCTTTTTACAGCCCGAGAGCAGGAAACAAGGGCTTAGAATGGATTTCTTCCTGAAGATGTTAATCTAAAGAAACAGAGGAAAAATAGGATTTTCTTAAGGTAGAACCTGCTAAAACATGTTGTTCCAGAACATGTGAGCATCATCTGGTGTCAGAGCAGGGGGAGAGGCAGCAGAGCGAGTTCGGTGGCTAGAGTGTCCCCATCTCCAGTGTCAACTGCAGCACAGTAATGACCTCGAACGAGAAGAACAGACCCGTGAAAAATATTTCCAGTACTATTGAAAATAAACAAACAAACAAAGGATCAGTCCTGGATTTGTGTGAGACAGAGGGGACTGATCCCTGAGAGCGTGGACCTAACTGAGAATCCTTGCAGCTCTCTGCATGGAGTGAGTGCCAGAGCCCCAAGAACATCCTCCTTCTTGGAGGTCGGGCTGCCCAGGCTCAGGGCCACCCTGGGACTAACGCTGTGGAGGGCTACCCCCTTCATTGGGTGACCTTGCAAGCGGCTCCCAGACCTGTGAGAAGGTCTCCACCAGGACCGAGCCCCCTTCCCTTGGGAGCTACTTTGAAGTTGTGGCTGCAGAGCTTGGCTTGTGCTTGGGCTCTAGCTCTATCACAGCTTATCCCACCATGGACACTTTGATCCCAACCCATTTAGTTTGTTCTACAAGTAAAGTTTAGCTGAGATGGGTGGACATCGACAGAGCATTTTGATGCTGCATTTTATTTGATCTTTTTCTTGATTTCCTTTTTGCATGACATTTTTCTTAAAAAAAAACCTAGGAGTTATTCCCCCTCCCTCACACACTGAACTTTAAGGATCTGGTCTATCACTCTGACCAGGTGTCAGGCAGGTGCTGTTCAAATTCATAACAGGTTTGCAGTCCTGGCACACCACAGCTCAATCTTAGTGTAGCGTATATATCCTATACAGATGCATACAGTTCACAGAGAAAGAAATTCAGGAAAAAGGTGGGGACTAGCACCTGTGTTTGTATTGATTAGCCTGAGGCATTGCTTGTTATTAGCCAGGCAAGTGTCTGAAAGATGCTAAGCGAGCTGAGATAGCTTGGCAGTGTCTGTAGCCTCATCTGCTCTTTTCAAGGCAATATGAAAGCCATGTGGTGGAAGACAAGTTGATGGGAGAGAAGATAGTTATGTATTTAAGTCAACTCCATCTCGCCCTTTGCTCTCAGTAATGCTGGCCTCAAGAGCTCAGATGCATGAAGCGTGCACAAGCACCATAAAATTGACGGTCACCCCTTCAGCCTGCAACCTAAGGCCACTGAGGCATGCATGCGTGCCTTGTCTTCTCCCATGCACATGTTTATAGGTTTGTCTCAGCTAAGCCAGATTTTATTTTGTTGCCTGGGACTGCCCGGGAGGGACCTTGTAACAGGAGAGATCATACCAAACAAATTCGGAACTCACATGTTCTGAAGAACATGAAAGGAACATGATCAAGAAAGGAAACAGTACCACAAGAAATATCCTGAAAAGGCTGTTCCAAAATCAGGAAGCCCAAAAGCAACATGGAAGCTGCTCAAAAATTACTGTTATAAGCCCAGCTAAAGCATGTGCTACACCACAAGAAAAGAAAGTGATCTAAGATGGCCCTGTATTGCGCAGCAGGGAAGGGAAGGAAATGTCATGGGGCAGATCAGCATCTAACCATGGGAAGCTCCCTGTGGAGGAGAATAGGAAAGCACTAACTGAATCAGGTCAGGGTGTAGAAAGAAATTGTGAAAAAAAATTGCAGAACACCTTGAAAAGGATGCTCAAGCTGATAGTAAGTATTCTTATATGCTTGAAAAGTAGAAAGGCACCTGGGGAATTGGTAGGACCACTCAATGCCAAAGATGTAAAAGGGCATTCAGGGACAATAAGGCCATAGTAGAGAAGATAACAACCTGTGTCAGCCGTTCCTGCTGAGAGTCCTGGAGAGATGACATGTGTTGCATATAGCAGACTGGTCAGAGGCCAGTCTGAAGTAAATATATGGGACCAAGTCCCCAGGACTCAATGGCATCACCCAGAAGTCCTGAAGGAATTTAACTGTGAACCTGCAAGCTGCCAGGCAAGATGGGCAACCTGTCATTGCGAGCTGCCGCTCTGCTGGAGAACTGGCAGATTAGCAATGCAATGCTCATCTCTCTAAAAAAGGGGGATCCTGGGAAACGCAAACTGGTGAACTCATCATAAAGACTACAGAGCCCTGAGGATGTGTGTATAAACCAGGTCTGCTGGGAAAGAGGACGTCCGCGCTCCAGGGGGCTGAGTTCCTGGTGTCACAGGGAATGTGAATAAGGTCATGGGAATATGATATTTTTGAAGAGCCTTTAAAAAGGCTTCACTCCAGAGGGAGAAGAAGCTAAGGTGCTGTAGGACTGGAGGAAAAAATGTCTTACGAACTGAAAGTTCATTGAAAATCAGGAAGAGAATGGTCACTTTGCAGACCCGAGAAGGCCTCCTGGAAGCTGCTGAGTAAGTGAAACCTCCAGGTTAGCAGATTACCCAGCTCTTCTGGGTAATCACGTGCCTTGCTGATGATGAGTAACTCCAGCAGGACCTCCCAAATCTGAGTGAGGAGAGAAAAGGTGGCAGATGTGAGTGAGTGTAGCTAAATATGAGCAATATATCGAAGGCAAAACAGTCCAGAGCCTATCATATGGTGCTGAGCTCTGAACTGGCAATTACAGCTCGGGAAAGATCCTGGGGTCATTGCTGACAGTTTCTGAAACTGCAGCTCTGTTTATAGTGCCAGCCGGGTACCAGATTTCCAGGTCTAGCTGCTTCAGGAGCTGGAGACAGTATCAGTAGGTTCAAAAAGGGATTAGACAGATCTCCGGACAATGAATGCATATTCCCTGTTTTTGTGGATGGTCCTCACATGTTTGCCATAAATAGGATCTCCAGTATCCATGGCATGGCCAATGACAGCAGATGTTCATAGACATCAGTTAAAATACAGAAATCTAATTGTGCTGTTACAAGAGCTGGGTGACTGGACCAAGATCTAATTTCAAACGGGGCAGCAGACTTAGAGAAGGGCTCCGGTGCCAGCATATACAGACCCAAAAGCATCACTGACTTGAATTGACGCTAAAAACGAGGAGCTTTCATTAAAGAGTTGTCACTGCTTGTCTGTTCTCTGGGATATGACCTCTACAGTGACTACAGTGACTATTATTTTTTCTTTTAGATAGCACTTCTAAACAAAAAGGATGGGGCTTGCTTATGTGCTGTGAAGTTCATGAGTTCTGGGGAATGATTTCCTTCCCCAGTCCTCCAGTTCCTTTTTGTTTATTTATAATATATGCATAATAACATGAGACCCATAATGTGCCATGGCATTTTAACGTAAAGTAACTCTCACATCACTTCTCAGCTATTTGCTTATATTAATAATAATAATGATAGTAATAGTGGCAGCTATAATTCATATAATTGCTTTAGCTGCTGTGGAATCAGCCCATGAATTATAACTATCGGTTCTCAGGACGGGACAGCCTTGAGGAACAAGGAGATAAAATACACAGCATATGAAATACTTGGACATGTCTTAACATTTCCTTGCAGATGTTATGGAACCTTTATGTTTCTTTAATGTTAATTTGCATACACATAACAATCATAACTTTTTTTTATTTAATATGAAAAGACTCCCTGGGCTTCAGCTGAGACAGATTTTCATTTCATTTCTTTTTGTATAAGTTTAACCTATTTTCAGTGAGATCATAGATCGTTATATGACCTTCCCGTGCTATTTTTGGCAACTGTACTGACACGTCACCGTAGAACTGTTATGCAATGTAATAGCCATGTCTTTGCCCTTTCCACTGATGCTCCTCAATTGGGTGTGATAGTGTGGAGCACAGTATGGGCTGACATGCTGCCAAAGGTCCCATGGGCAGATGGGACAGTCCTCTGTAGGTCTGCAAAGCCAGCTGCTGCTCATTCTGCACTTTTCATGGCCTTGGGTCCACTTCTAAGGCAGGCTCTTGGTGCTAGAGAAAGGACATCCTTAACCTAGACAATATCTAGGGACGCAGGTGTGCTCTGTAGTGACAGTTTCATTGATAATATCATGCTGCTTTTATCAATTAAAATAGTTTCATATCCACAATAAATGCAAGTGTACATATTACAGCAAGAAAAGGAGATGATCTCTGACAAACACAAGTAACATTAAAAAGTAAGTATAAAAAGTCTTCCCACTCTCTCTTTTCCTGTATTGCTAATCTTTATACTTCTGATATGTATTTTTTGCAACAGGCCCCCAAACTAAATTGAAGGACAGTCTTTTTGCAATAGGCGTAGACTGCTGGGTGAAACATCCATCATTCATTTGCAGGGTCCAAACTCTTTTTTAAATCAAAGTTGCATACGACAGCAATATCAGTTTCTTATTGTACATGGCCCTTAAACACATCCAACTCAAGATACTGCCTAGGGCTTGGAGTATGTTTTAACTTGCAGAGAACAAGTGAGGGATAATACTGAAAACATGCTAATATCAGAGTCAAACGATCATGCAACGCTCTGTATGTGTGTATATATATAAATAGCTGTGCAAGTCATTCACTTTGAGTGTAAGGTTTCTCAAATTTTATGGCTTGAGATTTATATGTTCACAAACAAATACTAAGGAGCAAATCAAACGCTTGGCACAAGAAGAACCTGTTCTTTTGTTTAGTAGCCGATCAGCAGCGGGTCATATGTTGTCTACTCAACAGAATCAACTCAGGCTCCAAAGACAAGTAAGGACGGATTTCTACTTCCATTTCGCATCAGGAGCAAAGAGTTCCCCAGTTTCAGAGGGAGCAAAGGTGGGCTTTGGAAATGGGTGCCTGCGATGGACATCAGGCCCCTGAAGCAGCATGTTCCTCCGAGGGCTTTACTGCTCAGGGCTGAGGGGGGAAGGATGCGAGGAGCACTGAATTTCCCCACTCTCCTCCCCATCTCCAAGTTAATTCAGAGCGGGCTTTTGCTGATCAAAGTTCCTACTCCACAGTATATTGTAATTTATGTGTGTTGGAAGCGTACGATAATGCTGAGCTAATGTGGTTTTGTACTTAAGTAAACATGTTTTCAGAGTTGCTAATGCATGACAGAGTGCTGAGTAGAAGTCTCCCCTGAATTGGGAGAAGAAAAGAAAACAGCTATATACAAGGAGCAATATGCTGGGCTACCACTGCAGCAGAAACCCTACAAATCCATATTTTAGTCTTTGATAAAGAATGATTTTTTCTAATTACAGGGCTGAGGATCAAGCATCCCATTGTATCTGGCCTATTCGGCAGAGCAGACACCTACTGCTTTGGAAATTTTTATCAAGTTTCTTGGGGCAGTAAAAAGGTATACTTTATTTTGAGTCTTAGGACTGTAAGACACAAATATTCCAAACAGGGTTTAAACGAAGAAAAATAACCTCAAAAAGATTACCTTAGTTGCCCATGAAAGAAAAGAGTGTTGCTGCCATTAGTGGGATGTAAATTAAATAATATTTTTTTTGATATAGTCTCTTTTTTTTTTTTAATCTGACTGCCACACATCTGAGATGAGTAAAACATCATTTAAACTAAAAAGCCATGCTCTTTCTTGTTATAAAAGACTCCTTTGGAAAGCTATTTGGGTTTGAGGGAGATTATTTGCATACATGGCAGCACAAACTCAAGGTTCATGTGCTTACCACTGGTGGTGAGCCCCTACTCTTCAAATGAGATAGTGAAATAAAATGCTGATCTTGTTTGATGTATTTTTAATGTATGTTCTAAAGGATCTCGTCTGATAAATTATCATGAGAAATGGACCTTCCATTGCATTTCCTAATGCAGCATATGGATTTGATTTATAAAGTAAACCACAATAAGAAAACCACGTGTTAACAGCGTGGGAACACTAAGAAGAGAGACCTTTCTTACAGTGTTTTGAACATGGTGAGATTTCTAGATAGCTTTGCACCACTGATGTCTCTTTCATTAGCGAGATAGATCCCAGAGCTTGGTCAGGATAACAAAAGCAATTTAAAATGGCAAAATTGGAAAACAGAGTGAAAGGAAGGGGGGAAATATGGAAACTCATCTGAGATAAGCCGGTAAGCTCTCTAGATATTTTGTGGTTTTATGTCAGAGGGCACTATAATGATGGAGCAGTCTGAGATTGAAATGCTTATCCCACAAGTCCCAGAGCAGAAACCCAAATGGCAGGACCTTTACCCTCTAGAGTTACAAAAACCACGAGGTTACATGCTAAGCATCCAAATAGCCAGAACCAGGCAGCAATGCTCGCTAGACACCGTATCAAAAGAAAGTATCACTCTTTGGTCATGAGTAAAGCTGTGGCCCTGCTGGGACTTACTCATCTTCCCTGGTGCCAGCAGAAACACCCAGGTGAGAAAGTTTCCCTTAGGAAGAAGGACTCTTGCTAACAAAAAGAAATAAGTGGGAGGGACAGGAGATATGACTCCTCTGTGACAGCCTGGGAAGCATGAAGAAGAGGAAAAGGGAACAGTAAGCTGCCGCCTCATGCCTCAAGAGCTGGGCAGTGTTGCACAGAACCAGCAGTCAGGAGGTCCAAAACAAGCCCAGGAGATGCTTCATCACACAGCATACAGCTGCACTGTGAAACTCCCCACTGCGGGACAACATGGGTGCTTGGACTTGGCATGCAAAAACATTTGACCATTTCAGTTACGAAAAGCTTATCCACTGCAAAAATAGCACCACTGGCTTAGGAAGTCCTCCAACTTCCATATTATGGGAGAGAGGGGTAGTATTGGGGAAAAATATCACTGTACACTTGGCCTGATTTTAAATGCTTCCCTAGGCATCCACTGTTGGCTGCAGGAGAAAAGGACTTGATAGACCTCCTGGATGATTTGGAAAGTCTGTTTTTATATTATATTCTCCCATAAATGTCATTGTGAAAACAAACAGAGCTCACAATTTGCAGATAGTAGAGAAAGAGGGATGTAAAGGAAATAAAGCAGAAGAACTGCCTTCTTAACTGCACTCCTGATGCCAGTTGACAGGTAAACAATCTTGCGTTAATCTAAAACCTCATCACCACAGGAAGGGTAAAAGCACTTCTTAAATACACATCCACTAAACATGATCACATTCTGCAAGTAGCTGAAAGGGCGACAGCATTTTTTGTTGCTGTTGAAGTGAATGAGTTCAGTAGGTAGTTTCACTACAAGAAATAAGAGCATCTCAGTTTAAACGTGTGCTTATGTTTATTAATGCACTTAAAGCTACGTGAGTGCTTAAGAGCTGTTGTCTTGAATGAGAAGCTAGTTTAAGCATTTTAGTGAGCTGGGATTTTGCTGCATTGATAGTCAGCTATGCAACTGGAGAAAAGAGGGATAAAACCTAAAATAGATACACGCACACACAAAAATGCAAAAAGAGTGTTTCTTTTTATGTCTGTCTGCTATGCTTAGTGGGCTTTCTTGGCTAAGTCTGAGCTAAATATTACTGAAAATAGCATAGTACTGTAGTTATTTCAAAGCACTGTCTGTATTTGTTCTGTGCACTGGGTGGGCAGGAAGCTTCATTTCATAAATCACTTTCCACGAGACAGTAGGCTATAAAAAGGGAGGGTTTTTTTCTTCCTTTTAGTGTTTTTAGTTCTGAAAGTTCTGAAGTGGCACAGCCTACATACTGGGAAAAGTTCAAAAAACACGCTCTTCGCTGCTCTGCAGCCCTTCGCTCGCACACAGGAACCCCGGGGAGGCATCGGCAGGCGCCCCGTGCTCGTAGGTCCCAGGTCCCGCTGCTCGGAGGCAGGACATTCGTCAGCAAAACCACCCAAGCATCTGCTCATTCCCTGCAAAGTTTGCTGCAAGCAGCACAGCAGCACGCTGGAGCAGTGAGCCCATCCGGTCAATTAGTTGCCCAGGAGAAGAAGACCAGCTGGTTTTCGGTAGAGTCTCCTCGCACAGTTTTGGGTACGATCGCGCAGGGATGTGGGGCAGGAATGAGGGAAAGGGGAGGAGTAAGCAGGCAGATGAGGCTACTTGATCCTGTGATTCTGTTTCAAAGCCATTTATTAAAACTTTATTGTCAGGTGGAGGTTTATACTCAAAAAGGAGCAGTTGCAGGTAAGGTTGCTGTCTGTGGCATGTACTGGGAATAGAGGGTCCTCTGCCCACAGCAAGGAGAAAGGTGCTGTCTTCAGCTAATTGAATCCTGACTTTCCCAGAAAGACTGGTAGTGCTCTGCCCACCAGCACCTAAAACGTGCTCTGGAATTTTGGCACTGGCTAGATATGGGCTTCTAAAATATTACAGAGAAGTAAATATTGTTGGGTGAGGGGATTTTATCCAGGTTTGCTATTTCTTCCAAGAACTTCCAAGAATGAGGTTTAGAAAGCTGAGGAAGCTCACTTCTGTTAAATGTCACACACTGAACGTAATATAGGGACATCTACTTTGAGTCAGCAGCCCAAATCATCCCCTCCTAGCTCTGTTTGACACTCCCCAGTACTGACAGCCTCAACAAAATAAAACCAGAATTTTAAAATCCCCTGTTTCCCTACCCTCCCAAGGTACTCCACAGTTTTGTAGTGTCCTGAGCTTAAATAACACATAACTCACATGTAGGCTCCAAACAAAATTCACACTCCCCTGTAGAAGAGCTCACATCTCATCCACTTGCAACGAATCTCTGTGATGGTCAGTCTGGTCCACAGTCTGGCATTGGATGCATGAGAACCACTGCAGATCTGCAGTGCACTGTCCACTGGACTCCAGGCTCCAAATAATAGTTTGGAAACATGTTCCTCAGCTACCTTATGCCACAACAGCTTCTTTCTCTGCTCTTGCAGTTCAGGGTGGGGAGATGGTTGCAAAGGCTGTCCTCTGATCAGTGTTAACCTCTTGTTCCATGTTCTCCAGCCTCAAGGTATCTTTATCTAACTTCCTTGAAAAATAATAGCTCTTTCTAGTTTTGGCAGAAAAAGGTGTGCTAAGAGATTCAGGAAAATAGCAGCAAATATTAAATGATTTGTATTAAAAGGAGATATTATTCTTTTTATGCTACAAAGACAACCTATGAAAGGGTAGAGTATGGTCACTTAAAATAGCTATAAACATGCAGCTGAGACCAACCAAATGGACTGCATATCTATGAAAAGTGCTAATTATGCTACCTGCATCTGAGAAGAAAAGCTAATTAAAATTCATATCTGAGGTTATTTCCAATTTACTCTGTGGATTACATTTAGGACTGCATTTTAAAAACCCTGTCAGGTTGAGAGATTTGTTTTAATCCAAATACCGCTTTTTAGAATAGTTTTGGAGCTTTTGAACTGACAAAGAAATAGAGACAATCTTATTGTTGTCCATGGAAAAATGTTTTCCTCTCTTGCATATGGGAACCGTCTGAATTTGAAGGTAGGTATTTGTATCTACCATTTTGTGGACATCGAAACAGGAGCAGTAGCCAAACTTTCGAACTAAACTATTTTCGGTGGGGCTGACGTAAGTATGCATTTTGCCAGCTGATGCTATTTGAACGAGCAAGATAACTTGCAGAGGGTTTATGATGAGGGCGTTCATGGCAGATCCACGTTTGGATGCACCAAGGGAATAATTAAAAACAACTCCCATCGATATCAGCAGCTCTCAAAGTCATAAGTCTTCCTCAGTATGACTGCAACGCGACTATAAAGTTTTTCCTGGTCCACAGCTGTATTCTGACCTGAGCCGGAGTTTCAGCAGTCCTCCACTGTGGCTGAGGTTTCACTCCGCTGTCCTAACGGATATTGCTTCAAAGGAGGGCATCAAATGCCGAGAAGGCGCCTTCTATAGCCAGACTAAATCTTTTAATTTTCCATGGGAATTATTAAGATGAATCATTAAACGGAGGCTGCCAGCTGCGTTCCGTTACCCTGCAGCCTCCCATGTTTGACGTTCTTGAGCGGGTTTGTCATTAGATTTCCATGAATCTACTGAGTGTTGAAGTTTGTTTTTAAATTCTCCTGCAATCATGCAAACCATACAATAAGGCTAACCATTGTAATGAGATTTACAGAAAATGAAAATGAGCTATCGGGAAACTAGTTTTAGTGCTGATATGTTGACTGAGTTCAGTGAGCCTCATTTTGTATCACTTTGATGAGAAAAATTAAAGCCAGAAAAAGCTTGCTTTAAACCGAGACTCTTAAATGTAGAAGTATTGGTTCAAACTGAGTGATAAATAGCAGAAGTTCTCTATTTTCCACAACGGTGCAAACAGTTAGGTCAAGAGCCGTGTTGCTATTGATACATATTTAAAGTTGAAATCCACTATATATCGCATTTCAAAAAAAAGAGCTCTGTATGCCAGACAGCAACACTTCAGCTCTTATATCTGTTGGATGTGGATCTCAGGCCCCAAAAGGATATACACAAGACTGTAGATGCTTCAGGTAATAAATAAATGGCATAATCTTGATGAGCTGGGTGTGAGCTATTTTTTTTCCACTAATCTCCCCAGCAGTCTAGAATAATGAATTTACGTCTTGAATTTTCATGCTTTCATAAAGTCAGAGATGCATGATACCGCACAAAACTGCCATAATTCAAGATATGGATATGCCACACAGTACATTCTCTTCTGAATTTAGCTTGGTGTTAACCCTTTTGCTAAAACAGAACTACCTGAGAAGTGTTGCAGTCTGGATCATGCATGTATTTTATTTTTGACACGTTTTATAGGACTTCATCAGAATTAGTTTGAATTGCACAAACCCCACTCAAAGGCTTTTAAAATAAGACTAGTGAAAGTCATCTGCGGAGCCAGTCACACGAGACAGGTTGACTGGTGGTGTTGTTTCACGGATGTCCTAGAGCAGTGACTTTTGCTGGCCAAATTATTTCCATTTCAAAAATAGAGCTGACCAAAGAGCTGAGGGAGCTGTAAATCCCCTCCTGTTCCTGGTTCACCAGCCACAGTAGTACCTATAACATGTATATTTTTAGTAGGAGAGCCTCTAGGCAAGGATGTTGTCTTGATCCACTGGGACACATTGATTAAGACTAAAGACAAACAAGCAAAGCAGCAGATCAAGCAAAGAACCTAGGCCAAAGTCTTGCAAAGACCTAGTGTGCCAGGCAAAGCTAGGGAAGTGACTGAGGGATGCGGTGGGATTGAGGAGTGGCAGGTGCCAGGAGAAACCAGTTGTGGATGCTGAGGTGGGTGGTGTAGGTGAATCCCTCTTTGGAAACACAACAGGAAAAAACATCTTCTGGCAGCCAAAGATCAAGAGGATTACAGCTTTTCTCACATGTTCTCCATCCAGGAAGGCCATAAGGAAGCACTGTTCCTTTTCCATGAAACACTGCTACAGAAGCAATTTAAGCAGAGAAGTTCCTGGGAAGTGACTTTAAGAAAAAAAAAGAGAGAAGAAATGTGTTAGTCTCCATAGTGCATTAAGGTTGGGCGGATTAGATGAGGTCAACCGTTTGTAGCTGACTAGGGTGTCTTGGTCACCTTTATATCAGTGTTTTACAACCAGTATTTCCAGTGCCGTAGGACTTTTTTTGAACTCTTTGTATGCTTGACACAATTTTCCCACAGAAAGTGCACATGTTGAAAAAAATGCAACAGAAAGAGTTATAACGTCTTATATCATCTAAATAATTCATCGTGCAAATGCAGGCCTCATCTATAAACTTTGTGTGTTGAAAGTCCATTACTCTTATTCCTTGATTTAGAGCCTCTGGAGCCAGCGTCTTGCTCCTGAGCCTTGGCCAAGCGTTTCATACATCTCAGGAAGATTTTGGCACTGTGCAATCTAAAATCACCCTGTTTTAATTTCAACTCAGTTTAAGCAACCAAATAGTTAGATAATATTAACTAAATCATGCCTTTCTCCTTAAAACGATGACATCCTTCAGCAGCTCCAATCAGACAGGTCTTCCTAACAAATGGGTCCTAGTCCCCAGTACGTATTTGCAAGTCAACACACATCTCTAGTCGGCTTCGCAAAACCTCTTCTGGGGCTTGGAGCTCAGTTCTAATTTCTGATATGACCCCGGAACCAAATCATTCAGATGATAATTAAAAAAAAAATTATCTTCACCTGAATGAAGGTGTTCGTTCCTCTTTCTTTTCTTTTTTCTTTTTTTATATATCCCGCTGAACTGAATAACCAGCAAGCTTAATGCATGCTTCATGACTTAGTGTGATGGTGGTGCTCATCTTCTGATGGGCTAGAGAAACACCACTTCTGCTCCTTCTTAGGTTCTTGGTAGGGCGAAGTGCTCACCAGGCTGAGCATATGATAACCTAGAGATCTGCTTACATTTTCTTGCAATGCCAAACAACCCGGTAGCAACCTATGTGCTGCATCTCCTGCTTAAACACGGGGACCCTTTTGGGGAAAGAGTTAACGTGAATTTTAAAGTCGCCAGTGCTCTGGGCCCTGACAGCTTATGAAAAGAGGACGATGGGGACGAGAACGGAAAAGAAAGGGAAAGGACGGGGAGGCAAGGGAGAGACGGAGGAGCTGTGAGGCAATTCGTTCTGCAAACTGCTTCCTTCGGCTCCTTGCGGGAAGGTATAATCAGTCATCTGCTGCTCGTTTTTGCCTGCATGGTGTGTGCATGTGTATGTGTGTGTGCGTGTTTTTAACTTCCATTGCAATCCCCAAAGCCCAGCCTCCTGGCTTGGCTTTTTTTGGTGGTGATAGTGTATGTTTGTGTAAGGGGTGTCAGGGGACTGAAATTGTGATACCAACTAGCAATTTGGGTGTGTGGGTGAAAATTAACTGTTGTAGTTGGTTATTTTATGGGCCCAAAATATGGCTGTTAAAAACCCCAACATTCACCATATGAGCTTTCTGTATCCAGACCGTAAAATGTCTGGGATACATAGACAGGATCCAAGCCGACTTCCTGCCATGAAATTGTGCTTCGCTAATGAACACTCCAGCCTGTTTTCTAAACTTGGAGACCTCTTGTTTTCCCCAGAGGATATTACATTGTTTGTCTTCGGGAAAATTGTTTGTGCGCTACAATTATGAAGTTTATAGAACCTAAAAATCCACCTGAAAAGGGACTACTGCTTTACACACAGTTCAGTTTAGGCACCAAAAGAAAAAAAAAAAAAAAAAAAAACAACAACCCCAAACCCCTACACTCAAAATCTGCAAAAAAATACAATTATTACAATTACAGTTATAATTGGTCATTCTAAAAGCTAGCAAACTTTCAGTAACTATACTTAAATTAAATGTTAGCAGTCTTTTTCTAGGTGGGGTTTTCTTTCACCCCCCCCACTCTATTCCTTTCTCGAGCACACTATTTCCATAGCATCACTCAATACCTTTTTCCTGACCACATTTTTAGATAGAAATATGTGCCGTATTTTCATATTAGGACAGGTCTGGATACTCCCCCTCCTGCGCTGGACAACATCTCTATTGCGAAGCTTCTCAAAGTGTCTCTCTCCCGTCTGACGACTTGCGACACCAACGTCCCCATGCAGAGTACTCCTGCAAGGTGTAAAAATACTGCACATAAAATAACACATTTGATTAGACTGGAAATGCACATTCTTCCCCTGGCATCTCAAAATGCAATAAGAACAGGGTCTTTAGGTCTGGCACTGGTTAAGATAAGTTTCTCTGAGCCACCTTTGAAGGAGCAGAGAGTCATTTTTTTTAAGCCTGGGTGACTCTGGAAGGCTAATAAAAATAGATACGAGCAAAGATAGATTAGCCTCATCACCAGAGACATAAACAGGTACATCAAAGTGTCATTATCAATGTTTTAGCAATATTACCTAAAACTTGCCAATGTTTTCATCAGATGCATTAGTCAGATCTAATTTCCTGACATAGAAGGAGAAGTAAACATGCCTCGCATTTGAATTTCAGCTGAGTTAAGGTTTCGAAGCTGAAAGCTGCGATTTTGCATTGCTTTTAAATGGAAAGGCAGCGCGATTAGTGCGACGCACGCTTGTACGCCGCGTACTGAATATTGCAACACAGTGCGAAGAGCGGGGGCGAAGGAGCAGCGGTGCATGGACCGCGGGAAGCAAAGCCAGCCCTTAATCCTGGCGCAGTGACACTGTCCGAATTGCGTTGCCTGCCACGTGGGACGGTGCCTGCCCATTTCACACACAAAAAATTACGTTATCCTATGTTAAACACAGTCCGGTTTAAGTTCCCAGGCTGCATATACTCAGGGAAGTAAAAATGCTTAGCAGCAGCAATACAATTCAAAGGTAGCGTAGATGGGATTTTTAATTTTTTCACTCCCTCTACTGGAGACTTTCTGCCTAGGCTTTATTTAGGTGGTAATAATATTGCCAATAAATCAGTCCTCGAAGAGGTTTTTTTAATATTTCCTTTTAAAAAGGGCTGAAACAAATGTGCATTAAACTTTTTTTTAGCTTATAGAGTGCGAGCTGTGCAGAGCTGGCAGAGCTGTGAGTACGTTCAGTGAAACACAGTGTAATTCTGTGCAGCCTGTCCGGACATTGTCCTAATATATAGTCACCCAGGGAGGCAGCGACCAATGGGAAGAGCAGTTTGATGGCATCTTTTTTTCTTATACAGGAGCCTTTAAAGCTGTGTCTTATTTTCACCTTCTTAGCTCCCTTTTCTGGGTCACGCACTGCCAGGATGCTAATCTAGTTTATTAACAGGCTATTTTAAAACTCCCATAGCTTTACACATACATTTTCTTAAGGATCACAAAACCAAGGAAAGGGTATTAGAGGATAGATTCCCAACAGAGTCCAGCTTAAGAAGTGGAGGTGATGGGATTGCAATGAGTTTCTGCAGCCTATTTAACTTTCATTGCATATACAAAGTGCCCATGTAATATTAAGCCTGGACACAGCTCTGTGTAAATGCTAAAAACCTAGACAAAGGGTAAGCAAATGTAATTCCAGCATATTTTTCCAAGGAAGATTAATAAAATGCTGCAATAACAGAAAAGCCTGATTAACGGCCAGTGTGTACCCTAGTAAATATGAAGAATTAATTCTTAAAATCACTAATGGTAATCTCAGAAGCAATGCTAGATCAGTGCAGGAACATTTGCTGCCTTAATCTACCATCAAAATGGAAAGGCAGAGTGTAAATCCTGAGAAGTCTTGATGGGAAATGTTTTATTTCTCTAAATTCAAATCCTTTTCAACAACAAAACTCCCCAGTCAAAACACGGCGTTACCGCTGTTGCGATGTATTTAAATGTTTGTTTGTTTGGTAGTTCTGACTACAACACTGGCCGTGCTTAGAAATTGCCTCTCTCGAGCACCACAAGCTTTTCTTAGCTAGATTTGCTGAAGCAAGGACTGTGTTTAAGGCAGAGGCCAGGCGCTGTTTAACACGGGCGTGCATTCCAGGCTCCCGCGTTTTAAAATTGCTGGTGGAAATTTTCATCTGGTCTATGTGAGGTTCTGCAGGTTTTCTTATTTACTTATTTTTTCTCCTGAGCTGCCTATCGCTGATGTTAGGGTCATGACATTATCCTAAGACAGACCAATTTTTGAGAGGCCTATGAAATTCTCTTTGGTTTTGCTCTACCTCTCTCTATTTTTTTTTTATTGTTACGCTGCCGTTCACTCTTTGATCTGGTGATGTCCTTACCTGGGAGAGGTTTGAACACCACCAACAAAAAAAACCCAGCTCATCTAACCAGATTGCAACACACACTGGCTCTGTTTAATCTCCTCTGGGCTCTGTGTGAAGGGACCGTTTCTCGGTGAAGATGCCCTGGGACCCACTGCTCTTTTGAGATGCTTGAGTTTAGCATCATTTTGGAATGCCACCTTCTCAGAGGGGCTGAAAGTCAGGGCATTAAGTGTCTCACATAAGAATCAGGATGTTAAATTTAATGCAGATAGTCTGAAAGTAACATTTCTAAGGTTGGAAACCAACAAGAATTAAAGAGCTAGCCTTAATTGTTCACTAACATCAGGGCAGGCTCCAGAAACCCACAGTCTGTGGAGCTTACATTGAGTCATAGGCTGAGAGGAGGCAGCAATAATCAAAGTTTCAGAAGAAATAGGGGTTTCTCACAAGCTCTTCACTTATTTAATGCAGTTCTTATCTTGGTAAGGAAAAACTGGGAGTAAAATGTAAATCTGAGCCCAGCTCCCATTATCTCCGAGAACAGAAAACTTCATAAAATAACATGGGATGAACACCTCTAAATCAACTAAGCAAGTACAGGAAATCTGATGTTCAAATGCAAACTTCCCAAGCTGAACATGGAGATGTTTGGAATACTCACAAAGAGAAGGCTGGGACAAAGAAAGACTGAAAGTGTTGAAAAATAAGCAACTAAACACGAAGGCAGCATTGCTGTTTTAAATAATGTCTAGTCAAAAGGTGATAGCTTTTAAAAAGTCGTAGTATCGAACAACCCAGAAGTTCTGAAAGTTTCTGAGCAAGAATTAGAGCCTGCTAAAGTCTTCTTGATAGCAAGGGGAAGCTTTGGCCCTGGCATGCTGTCCTTAGAGACAGTTGAAGATACAGGACTAGGTGGTTAAAGCTGATCAAACAGCAGAAGGTTTTCTACATACCTACCCTCTGATTTTAGGAACATTGCAGCCCAGTAGCCCCATGAAGAGTCAATATGAAAACCTCCAACATCGAGCCAGGTGAAGCCCGGCTGCCTGCTTACATCAAGCAGGAGCGTGGCTGCTTAACGGGCTGGTTTGCTGCACGTTGAATAGCTGCAAAATACATATGACTTTAATGCTGTGACACTTGAAAACTCCACCTGTATTATTTCACACTAACTACTGGAACTTTTTTTTTTTTTTTTTTTTTTTTAAAAAAAAGGCTTTGGATGAACAGAAGTCCCAGATAGCAATGTGAAAAAGCGCACAAGGCATAGTAGCATAGGAGTACCTCCAAACGAGGTTGATAACTAGCAGTCTGTGAGAACCTCAGGTGACCATCGGTCAAATCAAGGCGATCTACAGAAGTGGCATAAGGAGCCTGCAAACATCTCTTTGGAGCCAAACACTGACTCCTGCACCAGTATGGGTGTGAAATGCTATGAGGTTTCACTGCCAGGGTCAAAGAATATTTGTAGAGAGCCCGTGATGTGTTCAAACATACTTCTCCCCTTGCTCATCACTGAAATCATATCCTGTTTTAATATATAAATAAGCAACCCAAGGGCTCTGCCATGTTAATAAAAGGTCAAGAGCAAATTTTCTAGGATCTCCCAGCTTTTATGACCTAGCCCTACATGCTGTTAGCAAAAATTAAAGTAGAAGACAGCCCTTCTTAACGTGTTTCTGCCTCCAGGTCATCCACCCTCTCAGCTTACAGCCTCCAGATCAGACAGAGATATAAAGCACATCTCCTGACAATATTGCCAGTAACCTGCAATCTTTCAGAAGTCCAAACAGCAAAAGAATAAAGACATTTCAGGTCTTTATTCTCCAAATTGCTGAGAGCCTCCGAATGAAAATGTAGCCAAGAAGAGTCATCAAGCCTGAACTCATCTGTAAATCCTGGTGAAACGAATCACACAGACAGCTATTTCTCAGCGCATGGATCTCTGCAGCCTGCTACAGGTTTTCATATGTGCTTCCTCAATTATGAGAAATTTCAGGCTGCCTCATCTGTTCCCAGCGACATCCTGTAGCTGCCAGTCCTGCCTGCAGTACTCCCAATCTGGTCAGCACAACTTGCAAGCACTTATCAGTGACTCATCCCCGTATGCGGAGATCTTAAGAAGGAGTCACAGCTCCATGTTTGCCCAATTCCTTTCGCTGCCTGCAAAGGAAGGCTCACACCGCCGGCGGGCTGCGGAGCAGAGCTCAAGACGGGAGAAGCTTTGATGTTACAGGACCGTGTGGGCTCTCTCAAGGTGGATTTCAGTCGGTGCTTGCTTCGTCACCAAGCTCAGGTGGTCGCACCTTAACAAAGCTTTTTTTAATTTTTTTCTTCAGGCAATAACTGAATGCAAGATGCAATTTGAAAGTTCGTTTTTTAAAATCCAGCATTTAAACTGTGCTGCTGTTGGCATAGCTTGCTGCCGAACGAGTTCGGAGGAGGAAGCGTCAGTCTACGCATAGAAATTGTCTTAAAACTTCTCTTTTGAATGTCAGCGGACAAAGCAAGATGAGAATAGGTTATGCAGCCAAAATATCAGTTGTACATTAAAGACTTAACGTAGGGCTCCTGTCTGCTAAAGTCTGCGAGCTCCAAATGCAGAGAAGCCACACAGAGTTAATGATAATTGATATCATATGTCCTTTATCAAAGCTTCCTCAAGAAAAGCAGCTTAAGGGAAAATCCATAAATATGCGTGTTGACCACAGTCTGCCAATCTTCTTCCGCATTTGAGCCTTTAACTAATTTGTTGGTTTAATTAATGAGGCACAGGAAAGTTTGCAAGAGTGATAATTGCATATTCTTTGATTACTGATCATTACATCAAGCGGTCTTTATGGATTAAAAATAAACCCCGAGTGCAATATATGAACCTGGGAGATCAGCCTGTGCCTAAATCTGGAAGTATAAGTCTCCTGCTATTGGCTGACAAACCAAAGCAAAAACAAAAACAAAAACAACCCAGTAAAGCTGCAAAATCTATGACTGCTGTGGCAGATAGTTAACTACAGCTTAGGAAAATTTGAGATTAAAGGTGGCTGCAGCAAGATCAATGACATTGCAGGCTCTTAGTCGAGGGCAGTTTAGAGGCTTGTTAGGTAGCTCCTAAAGTGCCACTTACTTGCATCTCTAATTGGATAGGATAGGATAGACTACTGGGACGCTCCGCTCTGCTCCGAGCCAGCGCCGGAGGAATTGCCAGAAGGCCAAACGGAAGAGCAAAGCAGGGGGAGGAGGAAGTGGTAATTGCAGAGACGAGAGATGATTGCGAATGGCCTTGGAGGAGTCTGTGTGTCTGGCAAGACGCAACGGGCCAAGCAACAAACAGGAGGCGAGCGGCTCGCGCGACAACCTCCTTCCCGGCCTCGCTCCCGGCGTGGGGTGACGCCGTCCCGTCGGTAGCTGTCCCCGGCAGCTGCTGAAGGAACCAAGCACGGTAACAGCTCATTAATTGCAGCACCAACCCCAGCGTCACGGCCAGAAGTGATAGCTGTATGTATGCTCGAGCAGCAATCAAGCGGGTAACTACCGATGCCTCTGCTGAAACACCTCCTTTTTTGAGAGCTATTAGCTGAAATGGAAGGATGAAGGCAAAAAGACAGAGCTGATAACTGAACAGCCTTCTTTCTGTTGCACCTCTGCTTCAAGCAGATCTTCTCTCTCCTGCCCAGCGTTTATAAAAATGGAGCATCTTACAAATATATGCATGATTTTGCAGTCAAATTCAGTGTTCACATAGAGACCAGCCATTACACATCAGCCAAGCTTTCCAAGTCTGAGGAAAACCAAACGTGGCTTAAAAGGAGAAATTTGGAGGAAATACTCCAAGCAAATTTATCTACATTGTTTTTATCCTATGAAGAGGTTCAGAAGGTGACGGATGGCCCTGAAGGACCCTATGATATATTGGAGGTGTTTGAAGGAGCACCTGAAAAGTGTACGGGAAAGAGGGACTTGGAGCACATGAGCCAGGGCCTTATGCCACAGGCGACTGAAAGTGCAAAATCCTCAAAGGTTAGAAAAGATTTCCCTGGAAATCGGGGGCGGCAGCGGAAGAATTTGAGCAGTAATGCTACAGACACCAGCCACTGTTTACTAGCATTATGTTACAGCTGATTCTTTTCAAACACCCGCACCCCAAAGTCATATTTTTTAAATTATCGCCACCTCCAAGTCATGTTGTTAAAACCCTTGATTTACTCTTCACAATCTCTTCTCTAGCTTTTTCCTCAGACTGCCCACACACCACCTTGTCCTTACATATACACACACCTGAAGAGGCTGTTCTGATATTCAGCAGTAAATCTGAGGTGCAAAAGCTACAGAGGAAGAGGAATAATGCAGAGGGCCCCACAGGGCACACCAAAATTTGATCGGAATTCAGTTATTTGAAAGCACCAAGCATTTAACCGTATTACAGCTAGAGCCCCTATTCTCTTTTACTATTTGGATTTTTTTTCTATAGATATGGAAGATTAAATATGCAATCACAAAAGGGTTTATTACTCAGACTTTTTTGATAGGTGCTTTAAGAATAATTATTTCAGTTTTCAAGAAGAACATGCATTTAGAGTTACTACAACATCTGTTTTTTGATGAGCTTTTTTTCTTTATTCTTTTTTTTGTCTAACAGGTACCTTCAGCACAGCTATGGTGTACCTTTATAATGTGCACTATTTGCCAAGACAGACATTATAATAATAAAGAAAGTATCCTGAAGCACTTGTCTAGCATTTTTGGAGTGCTATTGGAAAATGCAAAGCCACAACAATATGATCATTCTAGTTGAAGTTTAAAGGCAAGAAAATTAAATATTAAGAATGTTCTTCTGTAACTACTCTGAGACTGCTACATTGACATTCTGCTACAGAGAAGTACAGACCGTTTCAGCTAATGAGTTTTTAAAGTATGCACTGAACAAGCTTACAAATATAACAGCTTTTTACCTGCGATCCATTCCGCTCTTTGCGGTGGTATCACTCACAGGCAAAAGATACTGGTGGAGTGAGGCCAAACTCAGTAGAGACCTTGGTCAGAACTTGGAAATCTCCTAATTACAAAGAAAAAAGATTACTTTAGGATAGAAGTGGCATTGAGCAGTTGGTCTGAGGTCAGCCTCTTCATGACGCTCCTTAATTCATAAAATTCCATCACATCCTCCCCTCAGTGTTATTTCCAGGATGGTGAGTCCTCGTCTCTTTAGTCGTTCCTCACATGGAAGTCATTCCAGATCTTTGATTAGCCCATCATCCTTCTCTGGACTTTTTCCAGTTGCCTACATCCTCTTGGGGATGAGGGATCAGAAGCGCCCAGGCTCTTCTACATGTTGGTCTGCAATGGATTTATAGGGCTGAAGTGACGTTCTCTGATTGATTTGTTCTCCCACCGACATTGGCTTTGCTCCTTCGACAGCTATTGTGCTCTGCCAATATTTTCATGGTTCTATTAGTTGAAACTAAAGTGGAAAAAGTGAGCTTAGCATCCAGCTTCATGTGGGTAAGGCAAAGCCCTCCCGGGTATCGTTGCTTGACCTGCTTTGTACATTTTGTCGCCCAAGTGTCAGTGTCCTTTCTCAGCCTTTCATAGTTCCTCAACCCTATTCCTTTTGTTCCTCAACCCTATTCCCCCAAACAGCTTATTATCATCACCTGATGGTCACCCCTTCATCCCACTCGTTTCTAAATATGCTGAAAATCACAAATCCCTGTGTAATGTGCTGGTGACCTCCCTTTTCTGAAAGCAGACCACTTACCAGCTTTTTTTCCTCTCTTTTCCTATGCAGCTGGAGGAAGATAAAGCTAAATACCTTTTCTTTTTTTTTTTTTTTTTTTTAATTCAGCTCTCTTTTTGAAATGGAGTGCAATACTGGCAGCTATGAGGGGACATTTGTTGCTCATGCTGGAAAACAGAATTAATTTACATTCTATTTGCTGCTCAGCAGTCTGGTACTTCCCTAATATCATTCAAAGCATCTAATTTTGGAAAGTTTCTCAAATTTCATAAAGCAGTACCCTTCCACTTTTCGAAAACTCTCCCGCTCTGCTGCCATCTGTGGGTATCCAGCTAGATGAGCTTTCCCGGTCGTCTTCTCACTGGTTCCAGGAGTCATGCAATTATAAAACGGCAAATACTATCTTCTCCCTTTTTTTTCTGTTCGCTTTAAAAGCACCATCTTTCTCTTTTCCCTCCCCTCCCACCCTCCCTTCCCCAGCAATTTGCTAAAGATCCTGGTTAGACCTTTGTTGTTTCACTGTGAAGCAGCCTATCAATACCATCTGTTGATAACAGGACATGGGCTGGAAGCACTTTGTTTTGTCATTTTTGATGTTCAAGTTGAGTCTCGCGGGCTCCTGGCAAAGAAAGATCTGGATGTCGGCTTCCCGTCTTGTCAATGCACAGCCCAGGAACATCTCAGAGAGACTGGTTCCCCCCAAAACCACCCGAGCCCATCGCTCTCAACACGATCGCAGCTCATGGAGACGGTTCATAAGGCCTTGCAGTTTCATGCTGCATCCATAACTCTTTCAAATATAATGTTGGGTAATAATCTCAGTAGTATTAAGGGAGCCAAACAGTACTTACATCAAGTAAGTACCAAACGGTACTTACGTAAACTTGCCCTGGTGATATTTGAATAGTTAAACATATTCAATACATTCATAAAATGGTCTGAGCAGAGAAATGAGAAAGTCTGCTAATAACGCTCAGTCGTTGAAGGTAATAAGGGCTGATGGAAGAGCTGTACAAGGACCTCATGAGACTGAAAGGTTGGGTAATAAAGCGGAAGATGAAGTTCAAGTTTGGTAAGGGTAAAACAACGCACAAGGTGGGGGGGGGAAGTACAGAAATTCTGCATATACAGAAATGCAATTTAAGCTGACCATTACCAAAATGTCATAGTCAAGAGGTCCATAAAAACAGCATCTCAGTATTCAGTGTTCATCTGAGGTAAAAAAGCAAATCAAATGTTAGGAATTATTAGGAAAGGAATATGGGGGAAAAAAAAAAAACAAAAACAGAACAACATTACACTGCTGTCTAAATCTATGGTTTACCTCCAGCCTGACTGCTCTGTGCAGTTCTGGTCTCTTCATCTCAAGAAAGGCTACAACAGAAGCGTGAGAGGAGAATTAGAGCAGCCTCATCAAATGGTACAAAACGGCCACCGGATGAGGAACTACAGCACTGGCTTCAGTTTGGAAAAGCAACTCTGAGAGGTAGGACAGAGGTCTATGGAATCATACACTGCAGGAAAATGTAAGTATGAGCTGAAAGTTCACTGTCTTTTCCAAGAGAAGGGCCAGGGGTCATGAAATAAAGCTGGGAGAATGGAGTTTAAAGCAAAAAAAAAAAAAAAAAAAAAAAAAAAGTTGTTCTTTACATGACTTGTGGAACTCCCAGCCAAAGGATGGAGCAGATGCTATGTTTACCCAAGATAAGATTTATCATACTAGATGAGTTTGTGGAAGAGAAATTAAACAAGGGCAACCACCTACGCGCAAGAGTACAGCCTGATTTAAGAAGTTTCCTGGCTGAAAATTAGGTGGTGTCTCATTGGCTACTCAGGAGAAGTATCATATATGTTTGATTTGTCCTTATCTTTCCTGAAATACTGAGCTAGCCCAAAGATGTGACTCAGTAAAGCAAATCTCATGTAACCTGGGCCAACTAAAAAAAAAAAAGTGTCTTGTGGTAGCTCAGTAAAGATTAGCCCTTCTTCTGGTATTGACAGAGCAAGAAGGAAAAAAGCCATGTCTTAGGGTTTAGGGAAAGTTTGCTTTGCAGGTAGTCAAGGCGAGGTAGCAGGGAGAAGCTGTGCAGTGACACGTTGTGGAGGATCCACTTAAGCTCAGCAAATACGCTGCTTCCGGACACAACTTTGCAGCCATGCAGGGGTAGGCGCCAGCGGTCCTGGAGGGACTCTGCTGTTCAGCCTGAAAGAGCCCATCAAAAGCACTATGGCAAGAGGAAGATGGGTTTGCAACAGTTAGATAGGATGCACTTAAGCCTTAATCCGTGCTGCAGCAAAGTATGCACAGTTATACATTGGTTTAAGCCAGCTGACATTTCCAGATTTTAATTTTTTTTAATATGCTGCTCAATTTCTTAGTGATTGACCCAGAGCAGATTAGACTTCACCCCTGCCATATTCACGCCTGTTAAGAGACAGACCAAAATCATGATAATCCACTAATTTAACCATCCAAAGAGCAAATGTTCTCCTAATACCGCCACCGTTTTCTGCAAGAGGCATGCGCTCTCCGTCACGGGTAGGAGGAATGCGATAGACTGGATTACAAGTACGTTCGGCTAGATAAAGGCTAAATAAATAAAAAATAATAAATTAAAAAATAGATAAAAGTTAGGTACCTTGCGGACAGTTAGAACTTGAACCCACAGAGGTGACCAAACTGAAACAATATATAGCAAGAAATTTTTTTTTCCTGAAGTGTTTAAAAAAAAAAGCCACAACAAATACGTGCATGTTTGAGTTTTATCTTGCTGCCCCTCAAAAAATCAAAAAATAGTCACCAAAATTCAGGGTCTCTCCCCACCACCACCTCCCAAACGTTTCATACTGAATCAAATATACGCTATAAACGCTATAAATGAACCCAAAAAGCTATATGACTTTATATCTGGAGAGAAACAGTCCCGTCTGTCTTCTCCATTAAGCTGATTAACTGTTTCTCCATTTGTATGCTTTATGATGTTCCTCCAAAACACTCCACAAATTATCTGCCCCTTAGAAAGCCAGAAGTCATTTGCCTTTTTTTTTTTTTTTTTTGGTTTGCTTTTTTTTTTTTCCACCTTCCTTTCTTCCTCCTCTCCGTCCTCTTTAAACTTAAATGCAGCTTGAGAGACTTAAGAGCTCGCGTTAGGTTTAAGGGCAGCGCTGTAGACCTGCTGGCACCACGGACAGAAGGGGAGGGCTGCGCCGCGGCGAAGATGCGCACCGTTTCCCCGGGCCTGCAGCGAGCCCAAGGCGACCCCCTATCATTAGCGCCGGCGCGACGAGATTTACCGTATGATTAATCGATCGCTCAAGGCGGCCTCAGCGCGCAGCCCGGCTTGCGCTCGCTCCACGGCACCAGGAGCTCGAGCACAGAGCTCATTAGCTGCATCGGGCTTCTCATTTCATCCCTTCTCAAAGAACCTTATTCTTCCCTAATTTTTTCTTTTCTTTTTTTTTTTTTTTTTTTGGGGGGGGGGGGAAATGAAATACAGGCAGTTTTTCCTCTCGCTTGCCAATGGAAACGGCAGGAGTGTTTTTGCTCCTCAGGGGGACAGCGAGGACCGCGGCAAGGAAGGACAGCGGGAACGTCTCCGCGCCGGCGTCACGCAGTCCCCCGGCAGCGCACGGGCAATTTAAATTATTACAAGGCAACTTTAGCGATACGAAGGCCGGCACAAAATAAAGTAATTACGTTTCATTAGGCAGCCAAAAGTTAATAAATAAATAAATAAATAAATAAATAAATAAAGCGATGGCCTGAGACTCACTGCCTTAGATGTAGCCTTTTGTTGTCTTAACACAGGACAGGTAATGAGTGCAACTTCAAAGCGCAAGCGGCTAAATTGCTGCTTAATTAGTGGAGCCCTAGCTGAAAACGCAGCGAAACAAAGCAAAACAACAACAACAAAAAATCCCCTCAATTTTCTTTCGCCCAAAGGAATGCAAAGATTTCACGACTCATGGGAGCCCTGAAATTAAGGAGCCTTCTTTTAAGCACCCGTTCGTGTTCAAAAGAGAGCTCCGGGTTTTGCTAACGTAGAGCCTGTGAGAGGTGGTAGATGGGCAGTGCTGGAGCCTGACGCTGCCCGAAAGGGGATTCAGGGCGAGCAAGTTACTGCCCTGCAAATCCCACTCGCCTGCTCAGCATCAACTATGGATATTTAATCTTTTGAGTGCTCTGATCTGATGGTGCTTTTGCACCAGGCAGCCGGCCACAGAGCCACAGATTTCAGGAGCTCAAAAATGATATATAGGAAAAAAAAAAGAGAGAGAGAGAGAAGCAGATATTATCATGCTGGGTTTTTCTGCACAATCTTGCTCAGTTTTACTATTTTATATCCATGATTGTATACTTTGTGAGAGCTCATCTCTGGAATCCTCTTAGGGGGGAGCACACATCTTGCTGTTTTATCATTCAATAGAAAAGTTAAAAAAAAAAGAGGGGAAAAAAAAGTGAGTCTGAATAATGAATTACGCTAGGCTTTCATCTTGGGGCCAGCATTTTAGCCAAACGTCAGTCAGAGATGGAAAAAAAATGCTATTTATTGTCCTCATCCCCTTCCTTACATGCTTATATCAAACAATTTGAAATCCGACTGCAAATTTCCGCTGCAGAGAGGTGCTCAGGATGGATCGACGGGAGCCTTAGCAGCTGAGGGAGCCTTTATTACCTCTGTCAGCCTGCAACCACTTTGGCTACTGAGAGCAGCTGAGGGGTAGAAGAAGCACCGCAGAAGTGCTGGAGTTTGCTCAGGAAGCTCGCTTTTATTTTGCAGGGACCAGCAGACAACCCCAATGCAGTAAAACTATTCCATGCATCATCACAAGTTGGGGGCTTTCCTGTTTTGCAAAGGGACTTGGGGGCTCAGGGCAAGCACTCGCTCTCTTTAGACAAAACTCAAGTCCCTCTGTTAGCTGGACACGCAAGAGAGCAGTGTTGCGCTGTGCAGAGGTGCCTGCGGTCAAGCGGGTCACTGCAATCCGAAAAAGCAGTGGTGTTTGGCTACCAATATCATCTCCAAGCACACGGCAGGACAGTCCCATCCACCCATAGATTAGCAATATGAGAAGCAATGGCAGACCAGCCAGGCAACCAGCATCCAGAAGGCAGGACCCAACCTTCAATTGATGGGATGCCAAGCAGTATTTTCTACTTGCAAGTGAGGCAGGCCTTTAGACTAGGAAGGCGAAAAATCTTGGACCCAGAGGACCAGAGCTGCTAAAGACTCAAGATTTCATGTCCCACCACCAGCAGGAGCAACCCAGGGTGCCTCTAGCCAATATTCAGTGGTCCCTGCTGTGGAAAGGGATGATGAAGTCCAGGAGGGATCCAAACCCCCAAGCAAGTTGAACCCCCATACCTCTATTCCCACGGCCACACTTGACTGATTAAGACTCTAGTATTAAGAATAGAGCTGCTGCTCTCAAATTCATGAGTTTTGGTGATTTTAATAGTTTTTTTAGAGAATTGTGGGCTCTGAATCCTGAGATGTCCAATGTGCAATCTCAGAAAAAATACCCAAAAGCACATGGGATGAGCCAGAGCTTATACACACTCTGCGTGGCCCATGGCGAACAACTGCCCGTACAGCACGCTGCAGTGGCCCACTCCCCACTGGCTGTACTGGGAGCTGAGACTTCATGTTTTTAACACCCCAAATCGCTATGTTGAGGCCCAGGGCCTAATTCTGAACAGGTAGAGGCCTCAGCGTTGTATGGGGGGAGGACAATCCATCACTGGGTTTGGGGTCCTGCAAATATGGTCCAGTCAAAGAGATCTGGACACCTGAACACATCTTTTATTCAGTTGCTTCATCAGCTGTTTATTGCCACGACCACAAGCCATTTGGATTTCCTCTCTGCAAACCAACTTTGCTTGCTTGGCAAACAGCTCCAGAGAGCTTTATTCCAATCACCCTTCAAGCAGGGACTACCAAAGAACACACAAGTTGTGGGACATCATCGTGATATAGCACAAAGCATGTGCACCACCCCTTGCATCAAATTTGCCTAGTGCTCTTTATCTCATGACTTAAGTTTAAACATAAGAAATACAGCCAGTGGCTGCACTGGATCTGTTTTACAAAGATATAAAGTGAATATCTACAGCAAACAGCAGTTATCTTCACCATTTTTCTTTTTTTTCAACCCCCTGTCACCAAGAACAGCAGTTCAGAGTATGTTGGATTAACAGCTTTATCTATTAGTATATCTTTTTGCCAATACAAGCTGGACTTCTAACATATGTAACTCAAGTGTTTTTTCATTCAAGTCTATAACTTGTAATAATATGTTGTTCCTTTTTATGATAGAGGCAGATTAAGACTCAAATGTAAAATAAAGAGAGAGGAAGAAAAGATGCAATTCATCGGAGTGTAACAGATAAGGCAAGCATGAGAGCTACATCAAAAGCAAGCATGGGCCAGCTGAAATCAGATTTAAATTAGATTCCATGTGTCTTTCACCAACATGTAGAAATGACTTTTTTTTTTTTTTTTTGAACATAAAGATAGATTCTGAAGTGCTGTTTGAATTCTTGTTTTCCAGATAGGAAGGAAATGCAAACGAGGTGGTGGTGGGGGAGAACACACATATGCTTCTGCTGCTACAAATCTGTGCTCACTGAGGAGCATTTTCCTTGCAAAAGAGATAGGAGATTGGAAAGACTGAGCCTTTTTCCCCCTGAGAAACCTAGACGACTGAGAACACTAGGGAAGCAATAAAAACTTGTCCGTTTGGAGAGCACACGTTAATGCACAGGCAGAGTTGCTCTGTGTTAAAGATTAAGAAAAATCCGAAGAATACAACAAAGAACGCCATAGATGACTTGTGCTTTTTAGCAGTCAGCTAGTGGGAAAACAAGTAAGGCTTTGGGAAATCTGTGTTTCACCACCTCACTGTCTTTCCAAGGGCACGCAGCCATATGCACTTCTTCAAGCTGTTGATTGACTGCATTTACAATTGCGTTCACAAATAATTGCAGATTGGCTGCCTAATTATAGCTTTAATTTGCAAAAAAAAAAAGAAAAAGAAAAAAAAGAAAAAAGAAAAAAAATGAAAAAAGAAAAAAACGAAAAAGAAATATTAATGGCAACGTATCAGGAATCTGTAGTAAAAGAAAGGAGACATGCATAAGTTAACAATTCTCTTCCAAATCCTCTGTCAAATCCATGTGTAGAGCTATGGAAGCATTTCCTATGTCTAATCAGTGATAAGTCACAGACACAGACTGTTGACTGGAAGACAGGCAGGCTCATTGAAATTGCTATCAGGACATGTATTTGATTAAACACAAAGTAGCAGCTAGAAATTGCTGAAAAGAAGTTCTTACTTCACTTTGCCTTCTAATCCAAGTTGCTATCTACCGTTGCTGGAACAGACTTCAAGAGGAAAATTCAGCAGAAAGGAAGGTCATACGGAGATGGAAAGAACAAGCATTATAAAATTGCTTATGGCACAGCTCATATTGAGTGACAGCCTGACATCTCATGGGCACTTTCACACAAAGGACTGCTTTATCATGGCCTCAGCCACACATTTGAGGCTTAGCTCATTCCTCCAGGACACTCCTTTTCCACAGGTAGGGTAATTTGCCAAAAGCCTTTCTTCGTGGCAGAACATAACAGTCAAAGCAATAGGTCCTGTTCACACAAATGCAAGTGATTCAGAGCTTTAACCATCGCTGCACCCTCTGGGGCTTGCTAAGTGAGTAGACACCTTGTAATCCAGCCTTATCGTTCTTCCAGAGAGTATCTCTCCTTAAGCTACTGTGAAGTCAAAGTATTTCTAATGGTGCACCCATTATAACTCTTGATAAAAATCCTGTTCTGCAGGACAACACTTTCTGGAGCTAGATCATACAAACATTATCCTCCTGGTTCTCCCCCAAGAGTCCTCCAGCTCCCATGCCATTCACCTGAAGATCTTCAGAGCTAGAAGAGCTCATTTGTCCCTCAGAACAGTAAATTTATCTAATAAAAAAGCAGGTATTTCTGGAGCCCTTTCAATAGAGCTGGTCCAGAGTTTTCTGATAATACGTGGGAAAACCTGACTTTTGCTGCCTCAGGAAGGAGCACCCAGGGACATGTTCCGCCTGCCCTGGGAAGGGCATCATGGAACAAAAAGTTGAGAGAGGACTGGAAAAATATGTGGGACTTTGCTTTGGCCTACTGTGAAGTCTTCAGATTCCTTTCATATTAATAAGTTTTCATCATGAGTCAGCCACTGAGGTTGAGAGTATAGTTTTACCTGCTTGGAGGCATCTATTACATTAGAGGAAATAGATGTCTAATTGCTCCTTGCTAAATAACATAAAGAAAACTAAGCTCAGGACAAGACCAAACTAATTCCCCTGTTCAGATATCCCAGTTTACACTTCCTCTTCACCCCATTGCATTCACGGGGCAGAGGATCCTTGTTTCTGTACAAGTCCAGCGTTCCTCTGCGTAGCTCATGGCTCGTCTTCTGAACAACTGTGATTTTACAGCTCAGCTTCCTCTTCCCATGGAGAAAAGGCTGCTCTCTCTTGCCCAAGCCTTTTTGACATTCATCTCAAACTTTTCACGCGGTTCCACATTTGATACTCATCATATCAGCCTCTTGACCTCTTTTTTTTTCCCCTCCCCTCCCAGAGGTATACATTACTGTACATTACTTCTTCTCTGCCAACAAGCCTGGTCCGACTGGTTTTCAGATTTGAGCTGGCTTGTCAAGGGGCTTACGCTTTGACAGCCTGCCACCACCAGCCTCTCTTCCTGGTGTACACAGGGCAGAAAACTTAACACAGTGGATACAAGTGCACAAAAGCCATTAAACACGCACAGCAATTTCATGCCTAGAACGTAGCATGCAGAAGTCATTTGCAATCTGATCCCCACTCAGTTGCAATCGAGAGCTATGTATTTTTAAACCGCAAGCTACCTTCCTTCCATAATACCAGGTCTTTGGCTTAAAGGAAGCTATGACTTACCAGAAAAATATTATAACATAAGTGAAATCATAGCTCCTGAAGGACATCATAAACAGTTATTCTAGAGCACAGCAAGTTATTCCATTCATTGTCCTGTAAAAACCATGATTAAGTGGTTAAGTTGAGCAATTATATGAGCATTTTTACAAGCAAGCAGCTGAGCATGCACACTTCCAGCAGCCAGGCAGTACATTTCTACCTTGCTGCTTACAAATATTTTGATAAAATAAGTTTGAAATCTTCATTTTTTAAGAGAGCGAATATTCTTGTTGGTTGCTATAGAAGAACATTAACAACAACATGCTTGCTCTTTGTTGTTTTATAAGAAAGAGTGTTATAGGTTGGGAATAACTCTAATATTAGTCTTTAATTGCCACTGTTATAAAAAGGCCTGCAGCTATAGTGTCTTGTGTAAAAAACACATGGTGCAGTTAGAAAAACTATTTTTGGAGTTTCCCTTTCAGCAAGAAGAGTTTACGTGCTACCAAGTGCCTTCACTTCATATCAGTAGGGTCTCTGCCAGAGCATTGTATCCTATATTGCACAACCTGCTTCCCAGAGGATAAGAATAAGCTGGAGAGTCCAGAGAGTTGCTCCTGCTGCATCTCTTAGGAATAACTAGACTAGTCCACTCAAGTGTACTCCGAGAAGGGCTAGGCAGAGAACACGCATATGATGATAACCATTTTGAAACAGGTCAAAATCTGCTGCAGGCCACAAAGGAACGGACTGCTCGTGCTTTGGGGCTGCTGGGGATAGGATAAGAAGGAAGGTTACAAAATTTCTCCAACGGAGATTTGTAACATGAACAACAGAAGAACCTCACAGGAATGGCTTAAATGCAGTCATTCTTGATCTTAGGCAAGAGGCTAGTCTTGCCCACCTCTGGAGCTCCCTTCCATCTCTGCTTCTTACATTTTCTATACTCCTAGTGCTTTAGATTTCTCAGGATGTAGGCACATGCTTACACATATGCAGAGTCCCACCTCAGCCAGAGACTCTCAGTGGGCACAGTATTAGCACAAAATGGAGTCACAGCCAACTTGTGAGGGTGCAGCATGGGGCAGTCAAGTGCTCAGAGCTGTACCATAGCAGCAGAGCCTGCTGAAGGCATCTCCGCCCCAGAGACATAGTTGGGTTTTGCCTTGGCAGCAGTAGAACATGTCCTCAAGGATGCAGAGCAGGTAAGGAGGAGGGCACTGGGGTTTAAGAAGAGAAGGAGGAAAACTGCCTTTTCCACCACTCATTCCCATCTGCATCCCCACGTGCTCGTATTCCCCCATACTCCCTCTGCAAAAACACATCTCTCCCTCCTGAGCACCCTTACGATCAAGGAGTGGGCAGAAAGAGGAGATGAAAGCCCTCCTCCTCCTCCTTGTGTAAAAAATCAAGCATAGAGGCTGGGAGGAGAAGACAGAAGAGGTCTCAGAGAGAAGCAACTCCTCCTTGTCTTCTCCTACCACTGCCGCTAAGGTAGGAAACAGAAACTGATGCTGTAGGGAGGGGCCTCCTTTGGCCGTGGGCTCTATCTCCCTTCTCACCTGAGCTCTAGCCAGACAAGCAGGATGGTCTTCTGCAGGGGCAGCCCAGGCAATACAAGCCACTGGCTCAGGAGAGAGCAGGCGTCCCCTTGGGCTTGGATTGCAAGCTCGAGGTATTTACACCTGGCTTTCTTCTTGTAGGCTGCGAATAGGAGAGTTGAAATGAGTGTTGTCAGGAGGTGCAACGGATGTGCTGCACTCCAGGCTTGCTGACAGTTTAGCAGTTTCATGCTATTACCATGTTTTCAAAGCAATTTAAAACCTTGGCTTGTAAAGCCTTGAGAATAAAAAGGGCGAATGTCCAAATTTAAAGGTACTTTCCTTCCTGAAACTGAGTCACCCAGTCTTATGCATGCAGCGTATGAGCAGTAAAAGGCATGCGTATGGGGACCTGGCCTCCAGTTATTTGACAGTCTGGTTTTGCTCTCCCTCTTCTGAATATTTCTACACATATAAAAGGAAATACAAGATCTAGTTGAAATAGTGAATGCCTTTGTAGGTTAAGAAAGCCAGCGCTACACCAGAGATGAGCAGATGTTTCCAAAATAATGTGGTCGCTTGCCAAGAGAGGTGCAGATATTGCACAGGAAAAGAAGCAGGGAGGTGCAGTGAACAACTTGCACGGCAGAAGTATTGACCGAAGAGTGCTGTGAAGCTATGCTAAAGCACATCTTCACAGAAGAATATGTCCCTGCTCTGGGAAAGGTTTGCTTCTCCAGTCCACCTAACACTGCCTTTACCTACCTCCTCAGTACATCCTAATCCAAACTGCTAAATGTGAGACACCCCCGAGGCAGGGCTGTTTGCAAAGCAAGAACATGAGATCAGTGGTTTCCAATGAATCAGTCCACCCCAGAGCCAGCCCAAGGCATCTTAGCATAGGCCTATGCAAGTAAGAGGCGGGGATTAGCAGCTCAGCCTACCCCCAGAGGAATGAGCTCATCCCTTCACCCGTAGGCAAAAGCAGCATCTTCCTACCTCTCTTTGCTGATGCCAGCCCTGAGCCTGCTCTCAAAAAATCAGATTTTGCCTTTGCAAGGAATATAAAAGGATATTTAACTCTGAAGCATAGCAAAAATTTGGTTTGCTGGGAAGGAGCCCTGTGCAGGGATAGAGGAAAGGGTGCTTGGGCAGGCAGCGTGACATTCCCATATAATTACTCATTATTTCCTTATTCTGAGGCAGGCACACAGACCACGCAGCAAGGCACCTTCTAGGTATGATTTCAGAAGGTGTTTCCCCAAGCTGCTTGTTCTAATCACATAAGCATCCTTCCAGTAATACCTGCTACAGTAAAGAAATGGTTTTGAATCCCTGACAGCTTAACCATTTTGCCACATTTCTCTCTCTCTTAGGGAGGAATATACCTCTGCCTAAAAGAATCAAGGTACTAATAACCCCCTCAGTGAAACTTAGAGATACTAATGCAGACTATCTCTTTGGTCACTACAACATGGAAAGCCTTGAAGACTAATTTAAAGAGGTGAATCTATAAATACTTCCTCATTCAGGAAAAAGCAAGAGGTATAAAACGGGTCTCAGGAAATATAAAGTATGTAGGAGACAATTATTTTCAAACTAGTGCGAGGGGAAGCAGTCCAAATTGTGCCCTTTCGAAGTGGCTTATTGCACTTATTGTGTGCCAAATTAGAACATTGCTTTAAAAGCAAAAAAAAAAAAAAAAAAAAAAAAAAAAAAAAAAAAAGCATAAGGTGTCAAAGAGGTATAGGAGAAAAGTGAGTAGTTAAGTAAGTGGAGGGCCAGACACCACAAACCCTTTTACATCGCAGACAGGCTATGAAAATCACTTAAATGCAATCCAGCATGGCAGAAGGTGGTACTGGTAAGAGAGAGAGAGAAAAGGAAGAGAGCTTTTTCCAAGCTACAAAATCCAGAATAGCTCCTGTTCTCTCCACCACAAAATTTAAAGCCATGCATGAAGATTCTTCATAGATGGAGGGCAATGAGGTCTTTACTTCAAATCAGGTGGCTCCTTTTTCGTGCGTTTTAATTTGACATTAGATTACATTAAGTGATAACTGCCTATCAAGCATTTCTGCAGATTATGTGGTTTTAGATGGCTTAAAAGAATGATTTGTTGAATTCTGAGTATTCCATAGCTTTCAGTGCACAGCTGGCCTACAGCTGCCAGCAAAAGTATTTTGAAATAACTAGCCTGAAACACACCTGGGACTTGCCAACTGAAATGCAAAATAGTTGTTACTGAGTTGAGCTGTACCTAGCTCTACTTCCCCATTCTTAATATCAACTTAAGAACTTGAGAGCTAACCTTTGTTCTTCAAAATATGCATAGTTTTATAGCTACTCAATATTCCTGTTAAGAAATAGCTCATATTGTAGTATTGCTACAATAGCCATGAAGACACAAGAAATGCTCGTGCTGTATCAGCACAAAGGGAGCTTGTCTGATCCTGACCAGAATTAGCCAAGTGAACAGTCTCCACTGAGAGAAGACTTTAATCAAGTTTCCACTTTATTATCCTAAAGACCTTCCGCAAGCGTCCATCAAGCAGCAAAGGTGCTCAGTTGTGTCAAAGATTGTTCTGAAGTCTACCAAAACAGGCAGCCTGCCTCAGCTACTTAGGAACAAAATCTCACCCACTGCATAGTATTCCTGGATGCTTGTAATGGTCGAAGGTGACAATAACAAAGAAACAAAACACCTGAAACATCAATACTTTTTTTTTTTCTATATAGACACTGCTACAGAAACTTCTGAAGCACGGATTTGGCTTTTACTAGCCAGCATTGTGCCATACACATTAAATATTCATTTTAATTTGTTTTACTTCTGTGTAAACAACTGCATGCAGGAAACATTAAGAACGAAAACCCTAAGGTCAAAATTCAGCTTCTCCAGCTGATATTTTTGCACTGTAAGGCAGCACTCACTTAAGCACAGAAAAGTGTCTGTCATACACTTCTCAATCAATCCTGCTCTCCAGCTTTCCTCAGACACAGCCTCGTTCTTCCAGATTAAATGAAGATGTTCTTGCCTGACCCACAAGTCATTTGGGCAGCTCAGGTGACTCTCACTACCACCCACACAAGTCCAAAGAGCCCAAGACAACCTGCAGGTTGACACGAGACAGGAGAGCAATGCAGGATAGCTGAACACCAGTAACTAATGTCCACAGGCCACTGACCTGAGATGTGCTGCTCTTGATAGAGAAATGCATGCTAGGCTCTTGGCAGCAACGTCACTGCAGGCCAAACACCCCAAACCAGAAAAGTCTCCTACTGCCCAGACCACTAAGAATTGAGGAGTCTAGAGGAAGCTGCTGAGGACTGACACAATCCGTTCTGTATAGGGCCATTTTGTTCCTTCAGCAACACCTTCCTCAGGACCTGGGAACCTTATTTTTCTAGTCAGCTGTGCTAGCTGTGGCTACCTGTGTTGCAGGTCTGATCTGAAATCCAACCTTTACTTGCAAAAAAAAAAAAAAAAAAAAAAAGAGTAGGCATTTAAGGACAAACAGTGACCCAACCATGGTGCTGGTTAGCACCACTGAAGATTGAGCACAGAGCATTCGAGTCAAGTTTGCATGAGGCTGGCACATCTAAGGAAGATACTGCTTCAAAGCAAAGACCTGCAGTTTAGGCAAGGTCTGGTGCAAGGATGTGTTACAGACTGCTAAAGTTGGCCTAATGTAATATTAGATCAATCTGCCTTAATAAAGGATCTCATTCACAGCCCCAAGCATTTTTGGCCTCATGACTGCCCCATAAGAGCTACAAAGACATTTCTGAAAGGCCGATGTTTCACTCTGATATGTTATAGCGCATTAAATCGGTGATTTATATTAAATTAGATCATCAAACCATGGCGCTTTTACTATGGCAGCTGGAAAGCATAAACATGCACACCTCTGGATCCTATTCCAACCACAGGACCTCAAGTAGCTGTTGAAACTCACAGTTCATCTGAAAAATAGCGGGGGAAAAATCAGACTGGAGATTTATATATTATAATAGATTATCAGAAACAGGGCTGGCATTTCTGTGTCAGCAGGAAACCCATTGCCATTGGTACCTGCTACTTGCATTTCTTCTGCCGAAGCTGCTGCCTCTTTGCACTCACTAGTGCTCTCCATGGAAAGCAAAGCATCACTGTGCATAGCAAAGCCACAGGGATTATTTTCCTCTCCACCAGTATGAGGGTCAAGCGCACAGTGAATACGGCACTCTTTTTTCTGAGTTCCCCTCCCTGTAGGTAACGTGAAGCAGGAGGCACAAGTGAGGGTGGCCTTCCTGGGCCTGGTGAGGTCGATGTAGCTCCATACCCTGGCTCTGCCCACAAGGCAGGGAAAGGTGACCATGTAATGAGAAGGAAACAGGTAGCCTTCTTCCAGGAGCACATTATGCTAGTGAAGATATGCTCTACCTCGTGACAAGCAAAAGCTGAACGAAACAAGTATGTATTTTAGCCTCACTTTTGTCAGCTCTGTAAGTTCCTCCGGAGAGGATATGACTTCTGCAAGTTACCTGAAATGCCTGCATGCACACACAGAGTGCTGAGCTCCATCTCATGTGTTTACAGCAACCAAAACACTTGTTTCTTTTCAACAGAGTTCCAGAGTCCATTATACCTAAGTCTCTTCTTTTAAAAGATTGTCTGAAGAAATAAAACTCAACTGAACTGAAGCAGTGGGTTGTTTTATCTAAAGTTTTATTTTCTGAGAGCTCTCTGTCCTGTACAACTCCCAGCGTAAGCAATGAAAGCTTTGCAGTTGCTCTCTGCACTCCCCCCTGAGCTCCACTTCAGGGAAACACAACTGCATCCTCAAGCTACCTAAAATGTCACATACTACAAGCTTACACATCATAGATCTTCCACCTTCAACATCATGCCTCAAAAGTTCTGTTTCACCTTTTGCTTTGGTAACACTAGTTGAAATCTTCTGAACAATATTTCTGTCCAGAAGGCTTCAAAGAGTTCACAGAGCTGGCGTGTGAATCTCAGTTCCTGGGACCTGGTTTTGGATTCTTCACAGACTCAGACATCTCTGTGCTGATTGGATTTGCCTTATGTTTTTCAAGGTTGCCTTAGACCAAAGCTTGTTTTCAAAAGAATGATAAAGAAAGAAAACCAGCTCTCTAGAGAGCACCATGCATTTATGAGGCTTGTGAACAAACCCTGGAGTCCTACTTATCCTTCCTGCAGCAGATCGCCTGTATCTTGAGGGACCATTGACCTACGTTCCACAGAAAACTAACTGAGAAGAATCACAGAATCACATTTAATTTAATGATAGGCTTATTGGATTTTTTTTTCTAAAAGAGGAAAACACCTTCTTTCTCATCTTGTGGTAAGGAACAAGGGATTTGCTCAAGACCCTTAAGCATAGCTGCGAAGACCACTTCATACAGCTTCATTGCTCCTGTCTTGTAGTTGAGTAAAGCAACTACAGGTATCCAGTCCGATGAGATGTCACCATTTTCACTGGGACATGGTTGCAAGTATTACATCAGATAAGTCTCTAGCATTGCTTCCTGGAAGAACCTTGCTGTTAAGAGCTGTAATATCATATATGATACTCTAACCACATCCTGCTATTGTGATTTCACGGAAAATACTGCAGTTGGAGGCAAATGGAACAAAATAACTTCCTTTTGGGAATACAGGGTAAAAGACTCTTACTATCTTGGCACTAGACAGAATTGGTAGGTGCTAACAGCTATGCTTTTTTAGAATTTAGATCAAATATTTTTAACAGCAGTTAAATTCATATCAAGCATTTATATGCAAGCTGACCAAAGTTATCCAAATGTGTCTTCACAGCCCAACTGCTCATCTCTTACCATAAAGCTATTTTTAGTAAGTCTATTAAACCTTCTATTTCTTTCTTGCCAGCTAAGACAGACAGACTCTACAAATCACTTTTAACTAAAATTGCAGTTTTAGCTTCCTATTATATTAGAGTGGGAGCAGGCCAGTCAAAAAGTCTCATTCCCTTCTTTGAAAGGTAGTACAGCAGAATGCTACAGCAAGTGACTTCTTTGCAGAACTGACTGCCAGCTCAAATTCAACCTCAGGATAAGTAAAGTATACAAAATTCAAGTCAGGCAATACAATGCAGTTACAGGCCTGCTTCTTGTGGTTTTTTTTTTTTCCTGTGCTGCTTTGATGCCATAGTTTTCTCTAAGAATATATATGTATATATATATTCTCAAAATATATATATATATTGAGAAATTTGTACTTCACAGATATAGTATTTTAAAGTGTTGCTACAGGATAATTGCAAGCAGCACAAATATTCTTTGTCAAGATGCCAAGACAAATCCAACTATCTCAATTCTAGTCCATCGTTCGGTCTTTTATATGTTCTTAATTTTTAGTTCTATGCTTGTTAAAATGGGCTTCCTAAATTGCTGTTCTCCCTGTGCTTCACATATCAAGGGCCAGCACAATGCAGGAACATTTTAGAACTCCTCTAAAACAAGAAATACATGGCTTAGTAACCAATGAAGTATGAGCTTCTGCATGTAGTGAAAGCAAGCAAGTGGTTGTTCAAGGAACATTTTAACCAGAACTGAACACAATTTTCAGCCTAAAATAATCAAACATGTAAACCTACTCATCTGCTAGAAGAAAAGAAAAAAAGAAGGAAAAAAAATCTAATTTAAACATTAATGTTGCCACTTGAGTGATAATCAAAGAGTTGGATCTTTGTCCAGTCCCTGCAGCGGGGGGCGTAGTGAGGGAAACCGCTGCAGAAGCAATTCCGATGCACAGGCACAAAAGCAACCAAAATGGGAGGAGGTGCTAAGTTTTACTCCTTATTTCATTGCAAATTAAATTCTTTTCAGTAATTCTGCATAAAGTAGCCTGATGGCTGAGAAACTCTACACTGGCGCTGGGAATCGTGGAAACTAATTAGGCAGCAATCCTTTAAAGCACCCTGGTATTATGCGCTGATCTGAGTAAAATCAAGAAAAACTATTCCCTTAAAATCTTAAATGAAGAGCTGAAGTTGCAAATACTGACTTCAAACTAGTTTGCAGGGATGCTCTCCAGTGACCAAGGTTTTTAAATTTCTATGCAGAAAAATAAAAAGACATAGCTGGCACTTTGAATTGTCCATCAGTGGATGGAGGTCTCATGAGTGACCAGTGTGGTGTCTCCTACTGCCCCCTCCAGCTGATAACTATGTGCTAACGAGAGCTAGGAGCATGACTTCCAGTGCTGCTTTCAGCTACAGTTTTGCCCTGCTTAAGATTTTACCTCTTTTTATTCTTCTGCTACTTCTCCAACACTCTCTGGAGCACGTTACCAGTTCCAATTTGTTATGCAACACTTACTTTGGCAAGCTAGATCTGAATTAGTCAGCTTAACCACATTGCCACGGTCACAGCTTTGATCTCTGGAAGTCTACTCTGTTTCAAAATATTCTTGAATTTTCTGCCCTGCCACAAGCCCACATTCCTAGTTGCACAGAAGTTTGGTATTGCTCCGAACACCTCTAGTTTAACCTGAAGTTCAACGCATGATTACTCCCAAATGCCTTGTGATATTGCCCAAATGAGGCATTGACTTTGTTCCTGTGATAAACAAGTTGGCTGCTCAAGACACTATCCTTAGATTTGCAGTATGTAACTGCACACATTTGTAAGTCCGGTCTGTTTTTGCACGAATCCACAAGACACCAAGTTCAGAGCAGCTGCAGGACCAGAGAAGGAACAGACTTTGTAGCAAGGGTAGATGGACTTTGGCCTTGCACTGCCCACACCATGCTCTGCCGCCAAAGCTACAATTACCCCTCTTAACAGCAGGTTCTCGAGTGTTCATAGCTGTTGGCTTTGCTGCCTAAGCTAGCTGGGGTACTGCTATGTAACACCACATTATGTGGTCCAGCCATATCCAGTGTATGCACTGGATCCTGGTGAAGAAAGGGGAAATTTGTTGTGGGGACTGAGACAGAGCCACTGCCAATGTTTCTCAACCTAAAGCAGCTGCATCAAGAACGTCCATGCACACAAAGGTTGCTGTTAACCTCACTGAGACTGTATAGGTGAAAATGCTTTAACATAAGGGTAGGTCCCAGCATTAGGCCCCAAGAAAATCAGTCATTTGCCTACCAAGTTATCTAGCAGAAGATAGACTTCCAATGCTCATTCAAAATTGCTTTACAAAATAAATAGGCTACAGGTTCATTCAAAGACAAACCTATTCTATGTTCACCAGGTTTGCTATCGGTTACCAGGAATAGAGGAAATGGAGGTTTGGCTTTCTAACAAAGAAATCTCCTTTGGGACCTGAAGAGAAAAAAAAAAAAGTTTCCTGTCTACCAGTTAAACTGATAATACAGAGTTGGTCTTGAAAAACAAACCATATCCTTTCCCTCAAAAAAAAGAAAATTACTCTGCTATACTTATTCAGTCTTCCTTGAAAAATTACGTCTTTCTTTATTCAATTTTCATAGTTTCTGACTGTAGACAGCTCTGCTGAAATTACTGTAATTGAAAACAATACAAAAGGAAACAGAGCAGAATTGCATGAAAATGGTGTTGTCAGTCAAAAATTCTTAAGATCTGTAAGTACCTCAGAGATGTGTATGAGCCTCATGGAAGCCATGTGAGTTAGATGCATCAGGACTCATTTTCCTTAACAATAGGGAACCCACCGAAGACAAAAAGAGCAACTGCAGCGATAAGCTGAACCTATTCCTATGCGCACTGAATTCAATAACCCTATCCCTTTTTCTTCACTGTCAGCAGAATGAAAATTCAGCACTGAACAAATTAAAATACAGTGCCAAAACACTGATTCCACTAAAGTCACTGAGAAGACTTCCGCAGTTTAAATGAGCAAGGATTTCATCGCATATCACCTATTCCTATTGTCCAGTTCTTATTATATTTGCCAATAGGGAGATTTTTGGTAAAAGCTGAAAGAGATCCTAAGGCCTGCTTTGGTAGGAGCAAAGAGGATTTTTGGCCCTGGCTTTTGTGGAAGAAAGATTATGCTCTTACAAAGAAAGAGCAGGGAGGTTGGACTAGATGATCTCCAGAGGTCCCTTCCAACCTTATAGATTCTATGCCCAAGCTTTGAGATCCACCAGAAATGTAGCAATAGTGGCTATTAAAAGAAAAAAATCTTTATTGCCAAGCATATCCTGCAACATTCAACATCCTGTGATTCTTCGGGAGGCATCATCTTTTCCAGTGGATGTCTGAGGACTTGAGATGTTCTGATAACCTTGAAGAAGAGCCACTAGAGCTAACCAGTGTCAGATGAGTCATCTGCACAGTTGTGTATGTCCCCACAGCACGTGTACTCACCTGCCATACAACATCCGCTGCCCACATGGTACACAGGCAGTCTGTGCCTCTAAACCCAGGACAGCCAGGATGAATCAGTTTTGCACATAAGGATTTTTGCCCAGCTGTGCAGCATACGGGCAATACGTCCAGCATGGCCCACAGGATCCAGGAGCCAGCACCAACTGACTGCTATACAGAGTTAACGTACGCGTGTGCACCTTTCTGCCTCGGAAATCTCAAGCAAACCTTTCAAAACTACCTCCACATGTAGACCCAGGCCTGCCTGGCAAACATTGAGCAGAAGCTTATCCAGGAGGGTCTGCTGGAATTTCTTTGGGACTGATTAAAAGCCAAGGAGGGTGAATAAGAGAATTAGCAAAATTAGTTAATTAATTAATTAAAAAGGAAAAAATCAAAGAAAGCAGGGCCAGTTGTCAGCAGCTCTCTGCCGAGAAACAGTGACAGGGTCTTCGTGTATGTATTCCCTGGAAAGGTGGGCCTGGAGGTTACAGGAAAGGGAACGAACAGCACACTGGATCCTGTAAGAGCAGCCCCTATCTCACTGCTCTTGATGAGATAGCAGACCTGAGGTAATGGCCAGAAGGTCCAAAGCCAACAATAATAGCCCAGTGAACGCACTCTCAACACAGTCACACATTTAAATCAGAATCAGTTGCATCACGCTTAGGCAATTACAGCTTTTCTAGGTCAAACCAACCAGTGGTGGTTGGTGGAAATCACTAGTCACATTGCAGTATATGTGGTATATGTTTGTGGAAAACAAATGGAAAAGGGGATAAAGAGTAGTCCAGAAAGTCCAATAATAGTAAGTTATTCAAGACAGTAAAGAGAAGGACAGATTGTGGAGAACTACAGAAGGACCTACAGAACTGGGTAATGGGATCTCAAAACGCCAGATTGATGAAGTGACACGTGAAAAAAACAACTATAACTTCACAGATAAAATGAGGGGCTCTATGCAGCCCATTTCAATCCAGGAATGAGATCTTAGGGTCAGGCTATATAGCTAATGACCACATCAGCTCAGTGCACGGTCACGATAAAATAGGAAATATTAAGTGTTCTTAAAAAGAAATAGAGATCATCATCATGCTGCTGCATAAATCTATGTTTTATCCAGTGCTTGGATACCACATGTGGTTCTGGTCCTTCTCACCCCCTCCACAAACAGGTAGGGTGATACTGGCACAAGTTCAAGGAAGGACAGCAAGGATGACTGGTGGTCTCAAAAGGTACATTCCTTCATGCACAGAATGGTTGCATATGTTAGGACTTTCTCATGCAGAAGAGATGATGCGGGAGAGCAGTAAATATCTCTAAAATCGTAAGTGGCAGGGAGAGGCTGAATAGGAGCTAAGTGCTCCCTGACTTTTCCTGCACAAGTGCTGGGGACTGTCAAATGAAACTGCCAAGTGACAGGTTCAAGAATAAATATGGAGATGTATTTTTTTTTTCCATATAGAGCTTATTTAAGCTTTGGAACTCCTTGCCAAAGGACATTGCAGCTACTAATAGCTCACATATATTCAAGGGGGACCCATGGAAGAGTTCACTAAGCTTCCAATCACTTAAACTGTACGAGACTTGAGATGTTCTTCAAGTTGAAAGGAACAACACTCTCCCAGCATCCAGTTATTGCTCTCTATTACCCCTCTTATATACCACTCTCAGGAAAGAAGCACCATGAGATCACAAAACTTCCTGTGAGAATCAGCATCCATGATGCATAAGTGAAGTCACTTCTTTATAGAGCACGTCCGTAGGTACTTCAGCTTCCAAGCTCTTCAGCAGATACCAAGCCAAAGCATGATTAATTAATGCAATAAATTCTTGAAGATTTGTATTGGAAATAATATTTTATTTTTGTCCTCTTCTGGGACCTCTGAGAATAAGCTATTATTTTTGTCCTTTCACCTAGAAAATTATTTCATGTGAAATCATAGCATATATCCAGCCACTAGATAATTAGTTCAGGATGGAAGATGTTATAGCAAGAAAAAAAAATTCTCATTGCAATACATTTCAGTCCTCTAATTTGCATTTTAAAGGTGTCATATGAGCACAAGACATCCTAGTATAGATCAGGAATTAAGCTGATATGCTGGAAAATCGTACCAAAGAAGAAACGTGAACCTATTTCAAAGCTCTGTTGCTTGGCTAGAGAGCAATATTGTAATATAGTTTTTATATTGTATGAAGTTAATAAACTGCTCCAGCAAGCAAAATTTATGACATTCACCAAAATAATAATTGAATCTCCTTTGAGGCAGGGCTTTTTCACCTTACTTATAAGGTTTTAAGCTGCTCATTTACAATTTTCAGGAATGGTAAACTTATTAAAGCTTAGCACATTAACCCTAGCCATCTATTGTGTTATTAGTCAACAAATAACTGCTATATACTTTAAAACTCTATATATCTTGCTAGCAGAATGTTTCCGTAGACAACAGGGGATGTCCAAATGTAACCCAGTGAGGAAGGGACACTCTTGCACCAGGTTCCTTTCAGGTGCATGCATTCACCTGGCATATTTTGCTGGATCAGCGCTCTGTACTATGGAGATTTTCAGCTCAGAAGCAGTTGCTTAAAACCAATCCACACCTGAATTTAAACTTCTCCCAAGGACCTTTATATATCCCTCACAAAATAACAACACTGGTGAAGAGAGACCAGCTTTTCACACAAGCACGTGGATTTTCTGTGCTCGCCTGAACGTATCTGATGATCTGAACATCCCTGTGCTCACACATCTGATGGGGATCCAGGTTTTTAATAAACTTAGTTCACATTGTGTTAACACAGCTAACTCTTTCCTGCATAGAGGGTAACAGGGAGGCACTGCTCAGGAAATTCAGTATCTCTTTCTTTGCAGAGTTTGAAGCAGTTGAGGGATTATCCACAGGAGCCTGGATAGCTCAGTTGGGAGAGCATCAGACTTTTAATCTGAGGGTCCAGGGTTCAAGCCCCTGTTCAGGCAACAGTCTTGTTCTTTAATTGATGTCTTTGCCTTTGTTTAGCAGGTGGCACCCCCAAACCTGGGCAATGGCAGGTGGATCCTTAGAGCCATAAAGAGACTCTTGTGTCAAGGAGATGTGGCTAAACTCTTTTCAGTTGTCCCATGCGAAAGGACTAGAGGCAATGGGCAAAAACTGAACCACAAGCAGTTCCACCTGAATATGAGGAGGAATTTCTTCACTGTGAGAGTGACAGAGCCCTGGACCAGGTTGCCCAGAGAGGTTGTGGAGTCTTCTTCTCTGGAGATATTCAAAACCTACCTGGATGCAACCCTGTCTAATGTGCTCTAGGTGACCCTGCTGAGCAGGGGTTTGGACTAGATGGTCTCCAGAGGTCCCTTCCAACCTTACCCATTCTGTGATTCTGTATTTTCAGTCTCACCCGCAAAGTAGGTTTTTGTGGAGCTGTTCTACTGCTCACTTGTAGATCATGCCCCGACCCATTTTCTCTTGTGCTCTCCACAGAGAACGCAATCAACTGTATTAAGGTGGACTCCTATTTTTAACTAAATAACTATTTACCACTAGAAATGCACATGTCCTCATATGGGAGCTGATGGCATAGCCCACTGGGACATCAGGCTTCTGGGGGAACCTCTTTACAGATTTGACTGGACGTTTCCCTTAAGTGAGCTTAAGTTCAGGGGCGCATGGGGAAAAAAAACTGTGTGTGTTTGGGCTGCTTATTTGCATTGCCTTCGTGGTTCTGCTTTCTTTTTAGCATAAAGGAGTCACGGTTTCTAGGACCAAACCCACACATGTCACACCCTGTATCATGAGAACATGGATCAGTGGTCAACAGAGAAGAGTGCTGGTGGTACAGGGTTTCATGAGATGCTTATCAGACACCTGCTGCCCATTTGGCTCTGGGAGATGCACGTATAGAAGCGTGTTCAGCAGCTGATGAGCAATTCTGATTAATGTTAGCTAAGGCCGTTTACCTACTGGAAAACAAGCAGCATTTGTTTTCCTAATAGGGGAAAAAACATAAAAACCCCTCAATATTTGCATTCCAGCATCTGACTGTAGGCCAGCCAGCTAAAATATTTGCGTATTATTATTTACACATTGAAGTTTGTGTCTGTTCCTTGCAGAGTTGTTTGTTTGATCAGTTTGGATGCTTTATTAATAACGATGTAAGCAGCCCCAGTGTTAACCTCGGAAAATGAGCTGTTCAGATACATGAAGATTAATTTCTACATAATTACGTACAGGGGACAGTTGCCAAGGACTTAGAAGGCTATTGCTGTACATAAGCCAGCAAAGATGAGGGGCAATTTGAGACAACTCCTGAAGGAATTTGTTGCAAAAGATGTACCACTAATGAGATATTCTTATTTGTAAGCACTGTAGTTCAGTACCCTTCTAGTGCATCTCCCTATTAATCATACCAAGCCGAGGTACAAAATTCAGATATTAGGTGACACATCTGGTATCTCTTGGCCCAACTGAAACTGGGAGTTGCCTGCTAGGACCTAAAATAGTGCACCCCAAAGTGTAAGACTGCTGTGATGATTGTAAAAATCTGGGTTGACCGCTAGAGGCCATGAGCTGGAGATGCTTTGGAGTAGTGTTCTGTACATATCAGATAAAAAAAATGACCGATAACAGTATTCATTTAAAAGTCAGGTAGACAAAAGCACAGTTCAAAACCTATGGCAAGATGGAGCAACAGCTCATTTTTTTTCCAGCTATAATCCCCATGCAGTTTTTGATTTTTTTTTAACTGTCTCTCCCCCTCATTAGATTTAATAGACTTTATAGACTTTAGACCTTTATAGACTGACCTCTACTCCGGCAGCCAGCATCTGTGGCTTGCAGCAGCTCAGTGACTGAAAAAGATTTGTGCTGGCTCCAACCCTCACATAAAACACCTGGCATAAGACAAAAGCTCAGGTTTTTGTGTAGAAAATACAGTGATTTGTAAAGTCGTTGCAACAAACATTGAAGAAATTCAGTGCTTTCCTCAAAGTTCTCTTCCAGTGGGAAAGCTTACGGTTTGCCATTAACACATTTGACTTTCATATCCCGTTTATTCAAGAAATACCGTAATACACTTCTTTTACTTTACTTCTTATTCCTCCATGCCCCAAAGCAAGAGAATTTGCAGCTTGCTTACACTTGACACAGATAGCTATATTGACAGGGTTAAATATCTGAGTTTGGGTTGAGTCCTTTTCTTTCACAGAAAGTGCTTAAATGCTGGCTTACTCCTTAAAAGGAGTAAAAGAGAAAAGAAAGAAAGAAGAGATGACATGATTTTGCCTTTGTTTGATATTTAAGATCTTGGAAGTCCTGGGAACTTAAAGAAAGTCTTTAAAATTTAGACTCACGTGTCGGATTCTGGCAGCTCTGTACTAGTCCAGATTTGGCTTTGCAAGTTCCTTGGGGAATTTTGCTGCCTGTAAAACACCTCAGCTGCTTCCCTCTTTAACATAGGCCACAAGATCAAAGCGAAGGGAACAAATGGAACAATCTCATGGCAACTTCAGGGTAAACCTAATTTGCAGAAAAGTTGGAAAAAAAAAAAAGCCAACAAGAACCTGTCCACTTGGTTTCTGCAGCAGGTAAAGCTCAGGAGATGCAAGGAATGCAAGGATATACTCTCAGGTCTGAGTGACTGCCCAGAGCAACAGAGGGCTGAGAGGAGGTGTACAGGAGCTCAGCAGCTTTCTACCAAACCTTGTGTCAGATCCAGCCTGCAAGCTAAGTCTCGATGCTTGGGTGTTTGCGCTTCTGGGCTTCCGCTAATCTCCAGCTGTTAGTGACAGGATGAAACTCAGTATGAAGTAACAAAACATCCCTAGTCCATCTAATTCCAGGTTTTCACTCGGAGCCAGCCACAGGAGCGGACAGATCTGAAGTCAGCCCCAATAATTGCAGTTCCTGTAGTCTGTTCCTGTACTGACACATTAAGGAAAGGTGCAAGCAGATTTCTTACATCTTTGGGACTTGGTGTTCCAGAAGGAAAGCAAAAGCCACAGGTGAGGCCCTGACTGGCAAGTATAAAAGATACACATGAGCTGAGCTGTGAAGAGACCGGATAAAGTGGAAAGAAAATGGAAAAACAGGTAATTAGGTAAGTTAATGAGTATGAAAGCCATTGGATGAGGAGGAGGCTGAAGTAAATGACAAGTGCCAGTGTTTGCTTTTCTTCAGCTGCCAATGCATGGTCAGGACCCCCCCCGGACTCTGCCCCTGCCCTCACATCCGTTGTTCATGTCACGTCCTTCTGCCAATAAAATACAACCCCCAAATCTCAACAGATCAATAAGGAACCAAAACACGCAGAACACCATGGCAGAAGATATTGCTGGACCATGAAAGAGAACGAGAAGGGGAACAGCCAGCAGTAAATAATATGCCTCAAAGCTCAATTAGTATTTGGGAATCTGTAGACTTCTCTTCATATATTTTAGGGGCATATACGGCCTGAAAGAGATGGTGTAGCTTTCTGGTGCGGTTGAGCCCTCCTATATACACATATTCCTACTCATTCTGCTATAAAAAGCTCTCTTACAATAGCGTAATCTTCCTGTCAAAGGTTTAGTGAAGTATATTTAATCTTACAGCACATGGCCAAGCAAAGAACTAAAGCTTTTTGTTTTGATTTATTTTTTACTGCTGTTTTAGCTACAGGTACTTTGGCTGACAGCGTATTCATTAGTTAACTGAATAAAATGCGTATTCTCAATCAGGTGCTTTTATTAACAGGCTAATTATGTCTTTTTAACACATTTTCACAGTGCCCACTCTGCTTCAGACGCACATACGCGGGGTGGGATCGTAGCCCTTTGCATGGAGAAAGTCACGCTCTTCAGTTGTTTTACTGGGAGAGTTTTGTACTCAGATATCAACTAAATATAGTTATCAGTCAGTGTTTGTAGGAGCCTTTTCAAGACAGAACATTTCAGCAAAGGCTCTATTCTGCAAAAGTCCATTTTCAATCCTTAAATTTATGGGGAGGTGGGGAGGTGTTCAGCACCTTGTATTTGAGGTTTACTAGAGGACATGAGGCCAAAACCCATATGAATTCAATTACCTGGGGAAAAGGGGAAAGAAGAAACCAAAATAAAGAAAACAAAAGACTCTCCAGCAGCGCTTTGGTTATTATGTCACTGCTATTATGAAACAGAAAAGAGGAACGAAATACATACGGCTTAGGACCACGTCTCTACGCGTGAGTACTGACCAAGGTTCAATATGATGCCAGTAATAGAAATCAAAGTTTGTTCTTGGCAGCAGTTAAGTCATTTAGAAGCTGGCATGCAGAATACCAAATAAGTCTCAATAAGAAAAAACTGAAAAAAAGAAAAAAAAACACACCCTGTTCACCTTTCTAATCAGTTCAACAGCACAGTAAACACAGCGATTAAGTACATATTTAGTCATTCTTGTATTACCTCCTACCGTTTGCAATACTTTGCAACGTCAGTAGTATTTTCCCTCTGTTCACATGCAACATGACAATCCTGTGATACCGCAGTGTCGTGGGCACACTAGGAGGCCATGCACTGGAATAGGGCAACTTGTAGCTTGTAAAGCATTTATTCTGGGTGTTGAAAGTGTAGATGGACAACGCTGCTTTACACATAACGCCCCCTCGGCTTACTATAGCAGGCTTACTCTTTTGACTCTAGTATTTGCAGTACGCTTTTATTACCAACAACAAAGACGTCGTGAAACATTTTCTGACACGTTAAGCACAGAAACGTGGAAGAAACAACCTGGAAACATTGCAAAATAATGAGTTGATTCCCTAAGATATATTAATACATATAATAATAATAATATATATATTATATAATATATATAATAATAGTTTCTCATTCAAAAAAGCTACATGCAAGCTCCACAGCAAATGACTGTATGAGTGTGTGTGTGTCACACTATACTATTCAACCTAAACACTAAACATAGCCCCAGAGTAGCTTGCTTGGGTGCCGTAGGTGACCCTCAGCTCGCGAGTCCGCGGACAGCGGTGCAGCATCTGCCTGGAGTGCAATTGCAGCATCTGCCTCTAACCCCAGCAGCTAAATCGTGGAGAAATCGAGTATTTTTCCTGGGAATACCAGCAAAACAACACGCATTTCACGAGCCCCCTCTACTGTCTTTTGGAGGGAAATACAACTGTGGTCAAAACAGCTTTCGAGGAAATATTACTGGGCAACTCTGGCTCCGCACACATGTTTTGACTCTTACACCTCCTGGAAATGGAAGCAGAGAGGTACCAGCAGAGCCTTTCTTACTTGTTTGGCACAGGGATTGTATCTGAGCGTTTTGCATCCGAGCCATTCGCTGATGCTTTTCCCTGCAGCCATTTCCCAGTGCACGTATCTGCTCCTTAACCCTGCCAGTTAAAAGGGAAGCTCAGCCCCCAACGAGATTTTATTCCCGCGTCCCAAGCCCTTTGCTCGCCTCCAGTGCGTTTCAGCTTAGCCTTTGCAAGTCACTTTGGGGACCAAAGCGCCGCAGCGGTATGCTGCTCCTGACCTAATTTCTCATGCAGGCTTCAAACTTGTCGTACTCCCGGGAGAAGGAGTTAGCGCTGAGCAAACCAGCACGAGAATTAAGCTTGAACCTTTAAGCTCTAGCTTTGCCCAGGACAGAGAGCTGTGTCCTCCTGTCTTCATAGGTAAGCTAGCTGTACATCCCAACTCCCAAAATAGCCTGAGCAGGTGGGAATTGAGATAGGCACCTCGCACCACAAGAGAGCCAAACTCACAATCAATACCTGACTCTGCTTGGGAGAAGGATTTTATTCTACTTTCTCTGCTTTTTCTTTTCCCCTTCTGCTCCAGACCTTCAATTTACTAGATGGCTTTAAGCTTGCCAACCACCTCCACTTTATTGAAGATACCAAAATCCTGCACAAGCACAAAAACATGTGCCAGCAATATTATTATCCTCAGCGATAGTATTTTTGTAATGAGAAACAACAGCAGGTCTCGAAAAGTATCCTTCCTTCATCTTAAAGAGTCATATAGGTACCTGTAACAGAGGTGACGCTTGAGCCCGTGAGTCTACGCGCGACCTTCCCGACCTCACACCGAGAGATTTTGCAGTTGCATTTGAATCACTGACTATCAATTCGATTCCCATGGTAGAATTTCACTTTTCTTAAAAAAAAGCTAATGTACTGTACAGATTCTCCCAGCATCCACTTCTAACTGAGGGCAATCCCCAGTGCCTCCGAAATACACTGTACAAAACACAGCCAGAAAGGGAGCGGCCGTCACTGGTACTCATTTTTGCTATAGTGTGGGTTAATCGACATTTCCAAGGCATCTCCCTCAGGGAGCCCTGCCTTTTCTGACCTTGCTAATTCCCGTTCAAACTCTTTCAATCCACTGCTGGATTGCAAGCAGCAGGGATGCTTTGAAACTCTGTAGATAAGTGCAAAGTTTTAAAATAGGGCCTTTCCTTCCCTTTTGGGGAAGGAATCAGAACCAGAAGATTTTTGTCTGTGATCCCACAGTTTGTTTTACCACACTAAGAATATATCTGAGTACAAAAAGGTGTGACATCCTGCTTTTTTGGGGGACATTTTATTGTAGATTCCAGCTGAAAATTTGAAATGGCATATGCAAACTGTAAGTTCACGTACATAAGCCACAAGCCAAAAATTATTCTCAGCTATAACACTATAGGGAAAAAGCAAGTCTCATGGAAAGCTTGGTTTTCAACAGAGATCTGCTTTTGTTACAGGATGACATTATACATATTATCAAAAGCTTAACTCAGAGCAAGGCTGCACAAACCCAGCTATAAGCCTGTGCTGTATTAGAGTACGTCGTCCGGGTGCGTAATCTTCCTACTGCATCCCGGGGTGCTGAACTGCATCACTGGAAATAGAGGCAAAATAGGGCATCTGATGTCACATCCCGAGCCTTTTCCATGCCCTCCTCCTGGGCCGCAGATCCAGCCCTGCGGTGGAGCCGGATCCAAACTCAACACTGATGCCAAGACCGTGCGAACAGCGGCCAGCCAACAATCCGGACATTTCTATCCTCGTTCACGTAACATTCGAAACGTATCACCAACCATATCAGCAACCATAACGTTCTTTATGGCAACTTCTTCCAAGCAGGAGATGAAATTTGCAGCATCAACCCGCAACAACCCCGCAGCTATCCAAGGTGCACGGAGGAGGCTTATCAAAACCAGCAGTATTTCTGGCTGCCAACTGCTCTCTCCGACGTCTTTCAAGTGCCAGCTTGCGAGTCCCTGTTAACATGCAGTTGCTGTCAGAGGGTCTCTCCAGCAGAGATGTCTTCAGCCGTTCAAGGTCAACTGCAAAAATATTTAGCCCCTGGAAGAGACTTTCTTCCTCTGGCACTGAAGTTATTATACTCCATAAATAATCATCAATCCCATTTGAGAGAGCACAAATTTACCTCATTTCAGTTTTAAATAACTTCCATGGGGAAAACGATGTCCTGATTATCTTCTGGGAAGAGAGAAGAAAAAAAAAGAAAGTAATTCTGGCTCGATTATGTTAGTTCCTTCAAAAATGCATTTTCAATATCAATTTACCAATACTGAGTACAATTTATACATGTTATTCTTCGTATGTACAAAAGAGAAGGAACAAGAGATTTAAAGCGTCCAAGAAATGCTCAGTTCTTTGCAGGATTAGCCGCTGTTTCAAAATAACCAAATCGTTTATCATATAAGTTAATATTGGACGTAACGATGGTTCGGCTAGGAGAAGAGCCAGAGAAATAACAACCTACAAAATACAGTTAGACCTTTCATTATCTTTGATGATTCCTTGTAAAAATAAATAAATAAAATTTCTTTGGCAAGACTTATTTCTCACAAAATGCCTTGACTGGTGTTAAATATGTTGTCCTCAGTCTCCTGCACTGATGGCATCGGTCTACATCTTTCCAACCAGCCTCAGACTCACTGTCTGGCCAGCTAATCAAAGTTGCTTTATATCCGCCTGCTCACCTTCTTAAATACTAGTTCTTCTTTAGTCCTCTGAAACTTCTCCAGCATGATAAAGTTTAGGAAAAAAGTAGTTTTTGTGATCTAAAGAGTTCCTTTAAGCTTGCAGGCAGCTTCATAGCCCTAACAGATACTGTTAAATCTGCCCCTTCTTTGAAATATTTCCTCCCCCTCCCAAAAAATACTAAAGTCTTCCTTCCAAAAAAATCTATTTAATCAATAAAGTGTTCTATGTAAATATGGAATGGATGAGTTTAAAATATAAGAAGAAGCTAGGTAAGCAGGGAAAAACCAAGAATATCTAGCTCACACTAGCTATTAACAGCAGCATGGCCAAGAACAGGTCAAATTATAACATCAGTGTTCACAGTGTAAACATAATTCTGTTTGCGTAGCTCTCGGTTCTATATATAATCTTCTGAATTCCCACATTAAGTAAACGAAGTACATTTCCTTAAGAAAACACAGACTTTAAGGGTAACTGAGAATGCTTTGGTAAGGTTTAAGACCGGTCCCCCAAAGCCAATAGAAAAAGTCTCAATAAAAAAAAAAATAGAAGTAAGTTAAGATCTTGACAAAAGTTAGCAAGATTTGGAGAGAAAAATCTGCTTCTTTTTTCTTCAAAACAGATGGCTAATTCTAGAATAGCTTGCAAAACACCTCTAACCTTGGGCAGATAAGCTGCCTAACCCGTGGGAATTTCATTTTTTTGCTGTAATGGGAGGACCAGGAAACCAGCAGTGTATCCACAGCATTTTCATTTCAGTGTTTGAAACTCAACTACTTTATCCACGAGGACATTCCTAAAAGGTTGATTTTGAGATTTAGAGGGGTGCAAGAGCCCCTCGCGTGTCCTTACCTTTGGAGGAGACAGCGCAGTGCAGCAGAGCCCCATGAGGGCTGGTCGCACTGGCGCGTTGCACAACCACAGACACCAGAGCCAGATACGCAGTTGCCATTAATGAGAAAAATAAACTCCTGAGCTTGGCATCCAGGTCTCGTGCTCACCAAGCTTTTTTTTGCATGGGACGTCATTGCTAACTTTAAGAACTGCTGGGGAAAAAAGCATGTGGCTTTTGGGAGACAGCCCACGCATTCAGTGAATGATGCGGGGACCAGGCCTTCAGAGAGCAGTCAAGATGATGAACCAAGAGGTGGAAGAGCATTCTGCAGTTTGTACACTACAATCTGCAGAAGTTGTTATACTATCCTGTGCATCCTTAGACTTTTTTTCTTTTACAAGGGCTGCACCTCAGTAGCCCATCAGAAGAGAAACCCACACAGTGCCGAGCGCTGGCACACACCCAAGCCCACTCGCCTTGTCCTTGGAGATACATCCAGCCATCCAAACCCCCAGGACACCAACAGCACAAACCGATGGAGGTTGATGCAGAAGAGAAGTCCAGGACTTGCATTCATTTCAAGTTCCTTTCCTTTTCACCCACACCCCAGCCGCAGCAAGCTCACTTTGGCCTTACAGAGAGGTCATTCAGCTTTTAAATAGAGGCCACCTGCAGCAAGGAAGTCTTCCCCCACTGTGCTCGAGCGGCATTTACTCTGTGCTCTCTATTTTCTCACAGCCAGCCCTCCTTAACGTGCTGCAGCAGGAGCGGCCAAGAGGAGCTTTCCCAGGCAGCGCCAGCTGGTATCTCCAGCTGCTGGTGCTCAAGGCTGATGTGCTGCAAGGGGAGCGAAAGGAGCCCGCCGTGCTCCCAAGAAGTGACACGCCGGGGCGGCAAAGCCGAGGGATGCCGGGGAGACGTCTCCAAACGTCTCTCCAGGATAAAGAACGAGAGAGGCATTTGGGCGTTGTGTGGGGGTCTGCTCTGGGGGAGAAGTGGAAGATGTTTTACAGATCTAACTAAAATCGATCTGTGGGCTAAAGTCGCCGTACTCACACACGCACATGACTATGAATATGATCACAAAGTCTGATCCATTTTCCACTGAGATCAACACATCGTGAAGTGCACAACATTTCCAAGCTTCACTTTTATGGTATTCCTTCCATTAAGGGCTGAACTAAGCAAGCGATTCGTAGACCTCTAACAGATAAAGACTTTTTTCTTTCTCCTTTTTCCTAAAATACTTATTTTTGGATTTGTATCTACATGGTTCAATTAGAAAACAAAATAAAGAATGAAGCCAGCACACATTCAAGGCAAGGCTCAAAGGGGAACTATGAAAACGATGCACCCAAAAGAAATAATATTGCAACTGCACTCTACCGCTGCAGTATTGGACACCACTATTCAATTTTTAAGGTAGCGTGTTCCATTGCTTCGCTAACAAAAATAAACTATTTAAAACCTTGGGCGAGCTCTTTTACATGAAACACTGTGACCTTATTTTTTTCAGCTCTGATTCCTGTAGCCAATATAATACGTATATATTTTTTAAAATAAAGGGGAGGGAGTCATACATCTCTGATAACATTCAGTTCTGTAGTCCTTGATGCTTTAGCCTGTCTTGCTTCTTCACAGACGTTGTTGCCATCTAGTGTGATGATGATGTGACTGCACTGATTTTCGATATGGGGGGGGGGAAATAGGAAGCAAATGCGGTATCAAAACCTATGAGGCAAGACTGCGGTAAAGCCGGACTGAACTTGGTAGCGAGCACAATTATCGGAGAAGCATTTCAAAAGTTAGGTGGGTCTAAGGACTGATTTGGTGGGCCTACATACAAGACGGGTTTTAATCACGTGGTTGTGTTACCATACTTTTACTCATTGCTTTAATACTCTCTGTGCTCTTCCTTTTTCCTTATTTCAGTTTGTGCTAGCAAAAGTCTAAAAAAAAACCCAAAAATGAAAAAAGACAAGCATTTGCAAAGATACGCTTGCTGCATTGATTCTGGTTTCAATGTAAATGTAAAAGGAAAATGTACATTCTTTAAAGCAATTAATCATATGGGAAAAATTTGAAGTACAATGCAACACATAACCTTTAAAAAATATGAACATTACTACATAATAACAAACATTTTTGCATCAAGAGCTGGATTATGGGGCATCAGTTCTCACGACTGTGTATTGAAGTGCCCAGATCAGTCATCTGAACCAAAGGTCAGTTAATTTGAGATATGGAAGGAAAAAAATGTCTGCAAATCCAGGTGTATTTATCCCATTCCTTAAGACCAGTTTGCAATTTAAAGGACCTACATCTCAATGACATCTCATTTCAGGGATTAAGGCTTGATTGGCATATTTTTGACTGTTTTTTTTTTCCACCAAGTAGTATGTTGGCCAGTCGTACTGGAAGAGGCCACAGGAGGCAGACACCATCCCAAGTACAGATGTGGTGGGACAGCCACGCATTTCTGGAGAGACGATGGGCCAATTCGGGCAGGGTAAATGTCTCAAGACGATAGATACCGATGTGCCCTTCATGGGAACATGGTGAGATCGGATAGCTGAGCCTGAAATTTCCCCTATTGCGGCAGAGTGAAGACTTCAGTCATCAGGGTATAAAGTGGGATAGAAATTGCCTTCTTCTAATCAACAACATACAGAAAAGTGGAGATGATAATCTCCAAAAGTTGGTTTATTTATATTCTTGCTGGCAACCAGATGGAGAGGAAAAAAATATATATATTTCTTCGAATCTTTGAGATACAGCATGCATTTTTTGGTATTTTCAGTGCATGAAAAGAAATTGGGTTGATTTCCTACGCATCGGTACACAGTTAACAGGAGAAAATAGTAACATAATATATTGGACTTCTGTGCAATGCATGTGAACAAGAATTATGGCTGAAGAGCTAAATTAAGCTCTGCAGCAATTTATCTCCTGAATCCTTGGCTTAACAGCATTCCTATTCTTTGAGCAGATTTTCTTCGCCCACCAGAATTATTTGGGTTGTCCTCTGAACTGGTTTCCATTTTGAGGTTTATATTTTAAGGAAACTTCCCTTTGCAGCCCAAGCTTTTCTTTGCTGGTGACTCTTAAAACTATTAGCTATAGGGAAAATTGCCAGCGATGAGCTATGGCTATCCATGGGAGAAGATTTTATTTGTAGAAGTTGGCCATTTTTAGCCTTTATTGACCTCTTTCACAGCCTTTTTTATCTGCTGAAAGTTTGTGTGCTGGCATACAACCCCGATGAATTAAAAATCAAGGAAATTATTATTTCTAGTGTTTGTGGGGGTAGGAATGCGCACGCGCATGCATGCACAGCTAGGACTGTGGCACACACACTTACCTCTCAGACTGTCACGATCCACTTTTCTAAACCCACGTGCACCACCAGACCGATACTGCGCCTCTCTGCTCCTTATTTGCCCTGTACGCATGGCGTTATTAGCCCCGGCGGGATGCTCCTGACGTTCCCACAGAGGCTGTGCACAGCCTGGGGCCACCAAGGTGGCTAATGAGGATGCCTGGTCCAAGTGTGGCCTCAGGCTTAAATTAGAGCGGCCACAGTCAGTCGTTACTTTGGCAGGCTCCCCAAACCCTGCTGACAATGCAAGCCACAAAACAGGAATAGCAGTTTTTCAGAGGCATGAGTCTCAAGCCTAAACACAGGAAGGGAAAAAGCTCTTCTTTCCCCTTGGGACTCTCTCCCTGCTGCATTTCTAAGGCTTGCTAGAAGAATAAATAAATAAATAAATAAATAAATAAAAGTGACTCTGATACTGCCTAAAAGTAAATAAACAAAGGACTTCTTTAAAATTTGAACTTAAAGCAAAAACTCTCAACTGTGCCCCTCTATAAATCTTATGTTCTTAAATAACTGCCCCTGCTGCTCATCAGTATGAACTGAAGCCTAGGGGACAATTTGTTTGACATACACAGATTTAGAAATTACCAAAAAAAGTATTTTTTTTTGGAGCTGTCCTATATTGAGCTACTTCTCTTGAGACATGTTCAAATAGCACAAGCAAAGGGAATACATTTCAGGATTCAGGCCGTGTTACAGTGTGACCTACAGGATTGGGGGGTGGCCCAGAGGAGTGAGCTGGAGAAGCAGGCAGCAGCCAGGAGAGCCCAACTCATCCAGGACACAAATGCATTGCTTCTCTGATGGCCTGCAAAGTGGGGATGTGTTATGCTGAAGGCAGCCTTTGAAGGCTAGCTTGCCTAGATCTAAATCTTTTCTGCTGTAACTGTAGTGTTGCTGTCCTGGTAACAAAATAGTGTTGTGATCTGCAAACTCAAAAAACCCCAAGAAGTTATATATGTAGCATTAAAAACAGTGGTGTGCAACGTACCCCTCTCTTTTAGCACCTGGCATAGCATATAGATCTCTTCCCTTCCTGTATTCAAAGCCATATTTCTCCTGGGACATAAGAATGCAACTGGCTTGGAAAATGTCATTGAGATGGAGCTTTTCTACAGAAACAAGCAGCCAATGCTGATCGAAACTACCACATATATACACGGCTTTGCAATTTTTTTGCAAAGCTCTGAGTTTTACACTCTGCTCTCCCAGCAGAACAGAACAGGGACTCAAGAGTTAAGTAAGTGCAAACAACTGAAATACATCTGATCTAAAAATTCATCATGCAGCTGCAGATCTTATAAAGCCTTTGTGGATTCCTCGGTCAGATCCAAGCTGGATGCTTTAATGCACCAGGGGACATAGTCATTTGCTGCATTTTTTTTTATATGCTGACTTTGCAAATGAAAAATGTTGCTTTATTTATTTGTACGGCATTATTAGGGTAACAAAAATTGACCCTTTAACTTCCTGGCAAAAACGAAAAACTTTTATACTTAAGGCCGGAAGGAGGAAATGCAGGGGAATAGCTCCAGAACAACGCAAAAACAAGAGTAGAATGCTGTTTGTTTTTAATAAGCCCACTCATTTGACCATCTGACCACTCCTTTTATGGACAAAAATGAGGTTTTTTCCCATGACTGCTTTTCTGACTGTGCAAAAATAATCTTCAGTTTTGCCTTGTAAGTCACTTAGAAATATCCACTCCAGAGTGCAAATAATCCCTGAAAAGCACTCCCAGAGGGCAAGTGTTCTGACTACTTCCACATTTTTTAGTTCTTCTCTTACCATAATTGCTTTGATGTTCATCTATCTACTATAAAATATGTTCTTCTAAATATAAATCTGACAAAGGAAGGCCTAGAGGTCACCTGGGCTGGTTTTTCCATGGATCCAGCGCTCTCCTCCTTATTTTAGCAGTCCTTGAGGCATTCGTCCGTGTTCCTGCTGTCCTGTGGTGACATCTTCTGGGCTCTACTCAAACTGCACAAAATCAGCTCCTGTAATATTGGTGGAAGGCAGCCCAAAACCCTCCAGATTCTGGGCATTAAGGGACTTGAGAGCTGAACCAAAACCTGTCTTTGTGGAGAAAGCTACTTTGCACAAAGGCTTCTTTAACTTCCAAAATGACCATGTCCCCAAATAATAAAGCTTTTGTTCAGGCAGAAGTGTAACGTCCTGGCTACGCATTTTCATCACGGAACTGTCCATAGGGGAACCTAAGGCAAAGACCACAAGCTTTCCTCTGTGCGGGGTTTTAACGCTGTCCATGTGGCATGGAGGTCTTCTGCTCCCAGTGCAGTCACTGCATATCTAGGAGGAAGAGGCTGACGCACCCGTATCACCTGATGTTTTGATGTGATCCAAAGATGTCCTTGGTCCTCACATGGACAAGTTGTTTTACAGCTAAGTACTGAACAATGACCTGGCAGCAGGAATGGACTTGGTGGTAGGGCGCGATTCACCACGGCACAAACCGGTGCCCCACAAGGAAAGTCTCTAGACATGCCAGGCCCCATTACTACTCCCTGAATGCCTAAGCCACGCTAGAAAAATAGCACTTCTCCACCTTCATCTTCAAAGACTCTAACACCCCAGAGGAAGGAGCTCAGACCTTTAAAGCAATCATCAAATAGGGTTTGCCTTTGGGCTCAGCCTCAAGGCACTCACTCCAGGGTAATCCTTGTGCTCATGCAAGGCTGTAGCCAAGGACCCTTGCTGAAGTACAAGGAAACTGTTTACTAATGCTAACCACCTCTGGGATCAAGCAGTCACAGAGTAGGAGGTTTTGCAATGTAATTTTAGAGTTAAGCCTCTCATTTTCACCGTTTTAGTTGAAAGAAACTCATAAAGAAAGAGCCTCAGCTTTAGGAGAGCTAATCAGTAACTATTCACCCAGCTCTAATCCATTGCAGCCTCATGGATAATAAACTGGAACAATGCAAACATTGAGGTGAAGAGGCCAGTGTATTTAACAAGCAAATACACACAACTCTTTCAGCACCTTCTCATTCAATTAAATAAACCTACAACACGGGAAATAATAGTCTTGGTACATAGAAAAGTCAATGATGATTTAAAAAGTGGTGCTAAGTAGTGCCAGTTTGAGTAAAAGTCTCACTGCGCATGAAAATGATGTTATGCAGCTGCATGGCAAATTAGATGTTTCCCAGAGAAGGGAGCATTAGCACAGATTGATCTGGTATTCTGTCTACTGTAGGTCACTAATTTAATCCCAATTTCTCCATATAAATCAAGCTGAAAAACTTGGGCTGAAAGAAGTTCTTGGTCATTTTGAGACTGAATTATGTCTCAAAGAAAGGAATAGAGTAATGGTCAAACAGGATTTGCCCAGGAATGCCTGCTGAAGCAAAATCACAGGGTATCAAGCTTGTAAGCTAATGAATTCCCCCTTTGCTGAGCTGAGATAACTCACGGAGAAAGGAGCAGCAGCAGCTGCTGCCATTGAAAATGGAAAGAAAAACAAAACAAAATGAAAAGTAAGGAGTGATCCCGCCAACGGGCAGGAAGTACTTCTCATCAGCAGGTAAGACAGCCTGAATTCTAACTCAGCGATCTGCCTTGTATGTACGTCAGTGAAAAACAAAAATTTTTTTTGAATATAGTAGAAACAAGAAGGAAAGTGGCAGAGGCCAAAAGAAGAGAAGATGCCACAACTTCTCCCAGATGCTGTCAGAAGACCAAAGCGTGCGTTAAATGCTATTATATTTGGCCCCAAGTGCTGCCGCGCTGATGAACTCCTGGCAAGGGGAATGTGGAAGCCTCTCCACCGTAGAAAGCCTGGTTTTGGTACTGTACAGTATGAGTCTAGAGGAGAGGAGGTGCAAGAGCCTCAGTGAACGGCTCTCGTCTTTTCCAGCATGCCCAGGACTTTTGGAAGTGCAGATTTGTATTCGCCCCTCTTCATAGCTTTCTCACCATCGCCACGTGCCCCTCCAGTATATTTTGCAGAAGCTGTGATGAAGCTCCTAGTTCACAAGCTATGAATTAAGAGCTGTGATGAGGGAACTTGACCGTAGTGCTTTTACTTGCTGGTGTTCTAATGCCAATTGCAAAATGCCCCGGGAGGAAGTTAGGGCACACTGTGATTTATTAAAGCTTCTGATTGAACAGAGAACTGTTCATTTAACTTACAGGCCAAGGGCGAAAAATTAGACCAGACGAAACCATGGTCAGTCCTGCCTGTAGCTTTACGGAATATATCACAAGAGGACCTCCTCTTCAGTTATATAGGGCAAAAAGAAGAGGGTGAAGGAAGGGATGAATCAATTGGTTCTGCAGCTGGGTATGCAGAGACCATTTTAGACCATGAGTTTTAAAACCTGCAGACACTGTTAATCTGAAAAATTTGTTAAACAAACAAATCTAGGCATTTATATTCATGTCCAACTGCTGTTCTGTTTTTATACTGTGATTAATTTTTACTAATGGACATTGATTTGAGAGACTTTGCTGAATCACAGATGGAAAACTGGACCATCTAGAGAAACCTCCAATTATGATCCAGTGCTGGGAGAGCCTGCTGCGGTGCCAAGGCTGAAAAATGCGGGGAGGTGTGCGCTGGGGAGTGAGGTTTGGGCCGTAGAGCAGGAGACCGGAGCTATGCACTGGAAGAGTGCCAGAAGGAGGACGTGCACGGCCTGGTGCTGATGCACTTGGGCCATTCCCGGAGTCTCCCCTGCCTTGGAGCAATGCATTATAACGTGGCAGAAGAAAATGAAAGTACAGTTTAAGGGGACTGCTACCATGAGCATGTATCACTGTGCTTTGCTGTACTGCTTGCTAACGTGCTGCTACAAGGAAAGCTCGATACTGCCCAGCTACGTACATCCCTTTCCACCCTTAGGTACAGCACACCCTGCAAGGCTTAGCAGCATCTAGAGTTCGCTCCGGATGATATCTCCTGAAAAAAAAAAAAAATCAACATTCAAGTGCACAAGCTGTGCTTCCTTTCACTTTTAGAAAGCGAACATAACCGAGATATTATCACACTAATTTGTCTGCACTGTGCCTTTCTAGCTACCATGCAGAAAAAAAAAAAAAAAAAACAACTCTTCAGTATCTTGTTAACTGAAATAATGTTATTGTGAAGCTACATTTAGCAGGAGGATGTGGGTTTATAGGCAAAAAGTCACAAAAGATAGTTGCTAAAATAAAATTGGGAATTAACTAGGTATTCAAACAAAGTTGTAGGTGACCTTGCAGTTGCTTTAAAAGCCTTCCCAAAGAAGAGACATTATCATTGTAATTAGAACTTCATTTTTGTGGAAAAATTTGTATTACATAGCTGCCACAATTCTCATTATAAGTGAGCAAATAACTGTCCTTACTCATCGCATTAAATTTCTATTATATCTTCAAAGCATCAATGAAAAGCGAGGGTCCTCACTTTCCAAGGCTGTGCTAGAGGACAACACTTGAAATAATAGTCTGTTAATCAAAATACAACTATGACCGCTCTGAGTGCATTCATATCTCATGGTAGACGTACCCATCTCCAGCCAATGACTGGCTCCTTAAAGGTTTCTAAGATCTCAGCCACGTACCTAAGTAGGGAAGAAAGTAATTAAAACCATGAGTGACAGAGCTGGAGACACCTCCTTCTATTTGGATTTCTCTTCTCCATCCCTCTGCTATCTATCTGCAGTGCTAGAGTCACATCAAGTCGCGAGTCCACCAGGACACCCTCAGCGGTTGTGAAACGGCCGTGTATATCCTGGCCGGCCATCTGGCTGCTGCCAAATGAATGGCTGGTGGCTGGATTTGTGTCTTCTTCTGGACTGGATGGAAGCCTTCACTTCATTCTCGCTTTCCTCTACCCACCTGTCAATTTTCATGACGCTTCCAGGAACTTAATTACCTTTGAGCCTGCCAACCCTCCATCAGATTTGGAGGAAATTAGTCAACAGGTTCAGAAATTCTCCAGAGCAGGAGTGACGAGTGTGTGAACAGTGCAGGAAATCCAACCCAAAACAAGCTGTTAACAACAACATGAGAAAAAAGCAGAGGCTCTCGAATCTTCAGAGAGCTAATTAGTACCTTGCACCTGCCGATGGACTAATTTTGACCAGGCATCTGTGAAGCACTGGGTTGCTATATGTGCCTTTGCATAGCGAAATGGAAGTGCTCGGATTTAGCACTTCCCACAAAATATGTGCGTGACTCTGGCCAACGGGGCTCTTTTTGCCAGGTATAAAGGCCACTGTCAAATCTGCAGATAAGACAGTAGCTTGGAAATGCACTTGAATTCCTGGAAATCGGGGCAATACACCAGCAATAAGCTAAAACACTGACCGACCTTAAGGTGCTTGTGCCATGTCAGAAATCCAGATTATTATTATTAATTTTTTTTCAATGCAGACAAACAAGTCTATGGACAAGGAAAACTTGATGTGCAATATAGTATAGGGTGATGGCACCTCAAAGGCCTGAGGTCCTTTGGGTCGACCTCTGGCATCCCTAGCAAAGAGCTTAGAAACAATGAAGCAGGAAGTCAGTAAATACAATCATCTTCCTTAAAATGAAAGTCTGAACTTATTTATCAGCAAAAATGATGATACAAAGAACAGCTTGGGTGCTGAAGGAGAAGTAGCCGTAGCGATGATGAGGATATAAGAAGTTTTTATTTATTTATTTGTTTTTGATCAGCCTTGGGAACTTAAGATGAATGAGAGATTCTTCCGTGAGGGATCATCTCTTTTTTCTTTGATTCTGGAGTTTTTTGGTGGTCTTTTCTTTTCTCTGGATTCAGCTAGAAGAACTCTGGAAACATATTACTAGGCAGATGTCTGTAAAACATGACAGACATCCCTCTTTTGTCCTTTTTTTAAAATGGTAAGTCAAGTCTGAAACATTTATTATAATGTAGAAAAGGCATCCACTCCCTCTGGGTTTCAAAGGCTAATTTAAAGGCTAAAAATTTAAAGGCTAAAACCTAATAACATTAAGACAACAGCCTATGCAAAAGCAGAAGAGTCATCAGTATTTCCCAGCCAGATTGCAGACTTTTAACGTAAACAAAACCTTCCTTAGAAGCTGGAGAGGGCTTAAAGACCAGCTAAGCTCTCAAATAATTGCTAGGCTGCTAGGAACATCCCATTCCTATTGCACTGTTCAAACATACAAATAAGCTCTACTGCCAGCAGCAGCAGCAACACAGAGTACATAACCACCAAATGCTATTTCACTCCATGTTATTGAACGTATTAAAAAAAAAAAAAAAAAGGCAAAGCAAATAAAACCATTGACCTGAAATCAGTGTGATGCTCAACATGCAGCTGTAGCCAAAAATAGCCAACACAACGTTGCGCACCACCCGGCAGAGGACTGAGCTCGTGACAGAGAGGTTTTTTTGGTTTTTGTTTTTTTTTTTTTTTTGCCTTCATGTTTGTATGAAATGAGAAAGTGACCAATAAAAAGCCAACCAATATTTGTGCATCCACATGTGCATGGGGGGAACTCGCAGCACCCACTGCCCCACCGGCAGTGTGCGCAGAGTGGGAGCTGCCGGTGGCACCAGAACACCCCAGGCAGTGGCCACCCACTTTGTGTGCAATGGCTGCACCCCCAAGCCTGCTGCCCCAGGCAGCCGTGCCCGGGAGCGTGGGGTTGGATCTGCAACTGCCACGCGAAGAAATAACCCAGGAACCAGAGAGCCATCATCTTGTGAGCATGGAGTTGACCATCAATGAACCTCAGTGGCATTACGATCACGTGACAAGGATGTTGAGCTCTCCAGGGAGGTAGACAGCATTGCAGGTGTCACTGACTCAGACTAGCTTGAGGAGGTGAAGGTGATGCTCCATCACACCTGATCCCAATCCTGGAGGTGTACACAGGGAGACCAAATAGCCCAACCAACTTGTGAGCAGACAGGAGTTCCCACTGTCCAGGAAGGAGATTCCTTATGGTCCACCCAGCAGCTAGGCAGTTCTAGGTCTACAGGGCATGCTCTGTGGGTGTATGGTCCAGCTAAACCCAAGCAGTCAGAAGGAGAAATCATTGCTGATGGGCCAGGAGACACCCAGCTGGTACTAATCAAAGGGTTTGCTTGGATGTCCCAATCTATGTCCCCGTTAGGCGACTTTTGCCCAGAGAACCGTGACCTGGCGGCTATGCCGAGTGAAGCGCATAGCTGCGGAGCGGAGCGGCTCTCCATCCTAACCCTGCACACTGATGGCGGCCGGGACACTGACGTAGCTACGGTGAGTACATCGGACTCGAAATCCACAAGATGACAGATAAAAAGTGTCTACGTCAAGGACTACCTGATGTAAAGTCCCAAGAGTCAGTGTGGGACAACCCCTGACACTGACTGTACTGTCATCATGGCTGTCAAATTCAGGACTTTGGGGAAAAATGCTTTATGCTCTTGCTCTTCTGTGCTGATGATCTGTGCATAAATGTTATAATTTACTACGTATTTATGTCTCTCTTTCTTTGCTGGCATCATCTGACCCTCTCTTGCCTGCCTTGCAGTCACATTTTGTGTAGTCGGCAGGATCCCGGTGAGGAGAAGCTTCTCTGGGGGCGAGAGGCCAAGGGGGAGGCAGGGAGCCACGTTCCTGGGTGGCTGCTGCAGGTTGGTGGGCACCCGTGGCTTGCACTCTGGTGGGGTGCCTCCCCACCCACCCCCCCACAGCACGGCCAGAGCTGGAGAGCAAGCCAGGGGGATGCCCAGAGGAACGGCTTGTGGAGCTGCTCTCCAAGCTCCAGCTGGAAAAGCCGGGCTGGCGGCACAAACACCAGCGGGGGATCTGGGGCGGTTCCTCCTTACCGCGCTCTGCATCTTGGATAAGAACCAGTCAGCAAACCGGGCAGTGGGAAAGCAACCCCAACAGCCACTACGGAGGCTCACCAGTTGACCCAGGAGGTTGCAACTGCAACCGCAGGTTGAGCTGCGAAGCTGCAGCACCAGCGTGAGGTTGTGGCCGCCCACCTTGCAAACTGCCCGCGGTCTCGCCCGCCTTGCGGTGGCCCTACAGATCTTCTCGAAGTCACTTTGGTGCATTCACGCAGATAGGCTCCTTTTATAACTCCATGCAGTGCTTCCTTGCTTGAATAAAGGGCAAGGAAAACATTCCTATCATCAGTAATAACTGCTGAGGTGACAATCATCTCATGCAATGGCCTCACACAGGCCATTTTGCTCTTACTACAACAACAAAGATTTGCTAAGGTTGCGCAAGCAAATGGTTTGTCACTGGCTGAGCTATTCTTCTGCTTTTCCAATTTCTCCTTTCTAATGCGATTATAAACCTGCCATTTCAGTAGCTGCACCAACAAAAAGACTCAGCAGAACACCCCTCTTCTTGGACGACGCCTTCCTGTAATGAGCTTGCCTTCGACCAAACGCCACGGTCCAGAAGTGCAGCAAGCTCTCCGATACGGAGGCACGGTCGGTGTAGTTGGCCATTGAGCGGCATTTGCTTTTAACGTAGTTGTGCTGAGAAACCGCAGTGTTAGGACCGCTACGCTCAAAGCGAACAGGGTGTTTGCAAGAGATGCCTCTGCTAGCAAGGTACTGCATCCCGCAGATGGGATCACTGAGAACATGCTGTGGGATGCAGGGCAAGAGCCTTTCGTGCTTGTGCAAAGCTTCTTATGGGCTGTTTTGGGGAGCAACGAAAGGTGGAGAAAGGGAGGGATATAGTTGACATATAGAGGAATAAATATAGCAAAACAGAGGCATATGGGGATCAAAAGGGCCTGGTCGGGTATAAACGGGGCTGGCCAGTATGCTTGTTGGGCCATATCCCACGCCTCACCAGCGCAGTCTGTTCCATCTTCTTACTAACTCCCTTCCAAAGTGGGTTCCTGGGTGAGGTGAGAAACGGAGGTGACACGTCCAGCAGCAGCGCCAGGTGCTGGCTGCCCTTGTAGCCTCTTACCTTGCTTCTAAGCCCCAGAAGCTTTGTCGCCTGCTCTTTCCACACTTCATTTTTGCTTTGGCAGTTGCATCTGGAGTAGCATGAGGACGTGCAGGTTACGAGGAAGGAGGGAAAGCAGCGTCGGGACCACGGCGCAGCAGCTGCTGCCGGCGGTGTGCCTTTGCTGGCTGCTGTTTCGGAGACTACAACTTAAGCCTTATGCACAGGGCAGGGCTGTGATGGGAAACCCAAGCTCACTCAGAAGGAGGGATTTAGGAGCTATTTAGCAATTTTTCTTAAGCTACGTTCAACCGAATTAACAGATGCTTTTCACTGGCAGTGGTCTTTCCTTAGCCGCTGATGTGTTTCAATAGGAAAACCTATTTTAGCTAATAGGCCACGTCTTAAGCTATGCATTTATGGATGTCAGTGGCCGGATGGCCGCGTGGGAGAAGACGTGTGTCCAGACGCCTACGCAAAGAGAACATGCACACGAAGGGAGAGCAAACGCCCTCGGAGCAAGCAAGGGCACGGCAACGCCGCGAGTCCAGCGAGAAGGGACGCCAAGTCGTCATCTCGGCAGGATGATTGGCAACGCGGCCGCAGGCTGGTCCTCGTATCCACACGCTGGGCAAAGTCCTGCCCATCCCATCCTTGCTCAACCTCCCCCCCCCTTTTTTTTAAGGGGATGAAAAAGCAGCCTGCTGCCGTGAGCCCCAGCTCCATTCGCTTCCCGTGCTTCTGATTCGCTTAAAAGCCTATCCAAAAAAGCAGTTACTGCCCCAAACTGTTTAACCCTGCTCTGCTGGGCTTAGCATGCCGTGGGAGCTTTTGGCAATCACGGCACACCCCGCTTTTAACATTTTATAAATTTAGAAAGCGCCTCTCTCATTAAAGCAGCCTCTTCCACGAGCATTTCTGGGATAACAAGTCAGAATGAAATAGCTCCCTGTGAATGCTGCTGGAGAGGTGCCATCTAGATCCAATTTCTAAGATGTAATGCATTAAAACCCGCTAATCTTCCTACCTGTGAAAAATTAATCAGATTCAATACCGAAGCTAATACAATTTCCCTCGGTGACCTTCAGCAAGAAAGGAAGAACTTCGTTGCACGCCAGAAGTGACAGGGCCAAAGCGCAGGTTTTCTGGACTCTCGTGTCGGCTTTGCAGCATTCAGGAGAATCAAAAGGGTTAAAGAGCAGCGGCTGAAGCGCAGTGGTGCTGAATGCCACCGTTTTGCTGTGTTCTTCCCCCCCCACCCCCCAAAAAAAAAAGCAATCACCACTGGGCAACCACAAAGCAATCGCGGAGGAGCGTGCGGATCGACCCGACGGCAGCAGCAACGGGCACGACCTCGGCTGCTCAGCTGCGAAGTAGCTTGCACGAGCGGTCAATGCCTTGCATGAGTTTTGCAAATTTTGCAAATTTTAGCGGTTAATTTGTATCCCAAGATCCAGCTACATTTTTTTTCCATTTACGGTCTCCACTAAAGCAAGGCTAACGCAGAGCTTTTCAAAGGCAAGGAGAAGCTGCAGTATCAGTCCCTACCACTATTGCACTCGTTTCTGATGCCCACTGCCTACTTACAAGCTCAATTCCATATTTATTTACAGCATTACATTCACAGAGAAAAAAAAAAAAAAAGAAAGAAAAAAAAAAATCATTCCCCACTCCCCACCCCACCCCTGGGTGCCAAACCTTCTGCACCAGTGAAACCAATTTCCCAAAGCCCTCCCTCCTGCAATGTTGCTCAGGTAAGTTTGGTTACCAGCTAGTTGACCTTATCAATGTATCTAGTAAGAACCCAACTGATAGATTTTGCAATAAAAATGGTGCAGCGAAATAATAACAGTACCTTGCACAGGATTAAAATATAACATTTTACTAGTTATTTCAAAGAATATTTTTTTCCTTCTTCCACCATTCTGATCTGCGTGTTCAGGCTCTATCTAATAGCTCCAAACAGCTATTTTTAGTTAGGTACCAAGTGCAAATATGCCAAGAGAGTTAGCGAAATAAATACCAAGTCTTTTTTTTTTTTTTTTTCCCCATAGTAGGCTACATTGCATTTCTCATATGCCTGAAGACGAGCACTGTCACTCAATGTATTTGCTCGGAAACCTCAGGTTGAAAGGCGGGGTGGGGGGGGGTGTCTGACCCAAACGTTGCAATTACATCAGCTTGTCTAACCGACAGCTCTTGGCATCCACACCTCGCCGTTAATCTTAGTTAAGGCATCAGGAAAAGAACGGTGATGCCTGTCGTTTACTGATAATCGCACGCGTTTCTCCGCTGCCTCTTCCTCCCTTAGCCTGATTTAATCTCATCCTGAGAAAAAGAACAACCTGCGTAACGCAACGGGACGCTCTTCTCACGTGAATATTTATGCAATCCTGGACTGGAATAAAAACTGGAGCTAAGGACCATGCAAGCAAGAAAACAGGACTGACGTGGGGAGAGACGAAAAATCGACTGGAGAAGAAAACGGGAACAAGACAACTTGCAAAGGAAAAAGCACGGCCAGGTAACTCTGAATAAGATTGATTGCTCCACATTTTCCTCCTCTTTGCAATTTCTCATCATCTGTAATGTTCTGCTCCACGTTACGTTCTCACGCACGCTCAGGTCACTCTTAGACATGTTTGCTCTCTTTGCATAAACTGGTACCTCGCTGTCGCCTGCGGCACTGTCGCTCAAATTTAAACCAGCCGAGGACTTGCTCCATTGACTTCCATGGATTTATTTTTAATTTATTACTCTTGAGTTCAGAATCAAGTGCTCTGGATATAAATCTAGAACATAAATAGACAATTTCCAAATCTGAACAGTAGAGCCACAAGTACCACACAGAAAACCGAGCTAGGCATGTAGAGAGCTGTCTGAAAAGTTAACCAAATGTTGCTGTGCGTTTATTAGTAGTTTGCTGTTTATTAAACGATAACCAAGATCCAAAAGAACTAATAAACTCAAAACGAAGGCTTATTTAGTGAAATGGGAGCCTGTCAAAATAGTTTTGGGGGAGGACAATTAATTGGTACAAATATGAGTGCAAATTTTTTTTCTTTTTCACCTTTAAAGCATGTTGTCTGTAGTATACAACGTAAGTGCACAATACAAATTTCATACATTTTCCTCGGTGACAATAAAAAGCGCAGTTTATTATAAACTGAAGTAAAAATTAAAATCGAAATTAAAAAAAAAAATCACAGTTTCGTCATTGGTATGTGAAGGTTATTCCAGGGGCCCATCCAGAGCTCCTCTTCGTCGGACTGCGTGTGTTCACTGTGCGACTCCAAGGGCTCTTTGACATCCTCGTTGTCAACGACCGACTCCTGCTCTTCTGTGCTTTTCATTTTGGTGCCCCCCGGCTTCGTTACCGCGTTTTCGGCCCCTATAGTAGAGGACGCAAACGAGACGCTACAAGGTCTTGTGTTCATTTTGTCGCTCGCAGCCGGTCCCATCGACAAGGTGTTCAGCGGGACGTTCTCCTCGTGTGTCACCGCGAGCTTGTCCAGTTTCTTGAAGTGTTTCCCCAGCCTCACTGGAGACGTGACTTTTAAATTATTAGCAAGGCAAACGCGGCGCGTTCTGACAACGGAGCCGTTCTGTGCAATGTAGATGTTACCGTTGATGTTGGTTTGGATATTGGGGTTATTCAGACGATTCCTTTGACTGGAGTCCGGAGCGCTGTCTTCTCCGGTGGAGCTGGTCTCGTATTCGGGGTCGACTATCAACTTGATCCTTTTCTTCCTGGCCCACTGTTTGACAATAAATAGAAAAGTCATTAAATGTATTTCTTACATTTTCTTGTCCTTCCTCCACCGTGTCCGTATCTACCATTTATCTAGGTGCTTCACCTGATTTTTCATAACTTTGTCTTTTTTCATCCTTTTAGATCATACACTATGTCCTAACCGTTCTAATTACGACTCGGAGACAACAGCATATATACTTAATGCCAGAACACACAAACTGAAAAGTTGTAAAATGGAAATGGCATCGTGTCATTTAGATGGAGTGTGTATGTATATATAAAAAAAAGATGTTTTTCCTTCATGCTTGGAACACAGTGACAAGTTTGAGGGTCCCCCCCCTTTTTTTTGTTTTTGTTGTTGTTGTTGTTGTTGCTAAAGATGCATTCAGTTGTGCTCCCGGTAAACCAAAGTGCATCTTACTGGAACAATTTCTGGAAACAGGGGCCTTACGTTTGGAAAGTAAACTTAATAAAAGTGGTCATCTGCAAATAGCATTAGTGGTGAAGTAGTCACGTTTTCACAATACAATGTCCCAGCCTGTCTTACAAAAAGACCTGCGCAAACCAGCTGGACTAATATCCCTTCTAACAGCAATTAGAACGCATTGATGGCAAGGAAATGGATATTTCGAAGATATTACTCTACTTTTGGGTAAATGCTTAGGCAAGCATTGGAAGATTTCTTCCGGAGTGCTACTAAACCGTAACGTCAGTGCAGAAACGGCATCGAGCAGATCTGTTTTACGTGCAGAACGCATCAAGGAGAAACTATCCCAGGATCCGCACAAGGGAAATTCTCAGGCACTGTGTCGGCAAAACCGAGCGGTGAAAAAATAAAGAAATGAATTCTTGCTAAAAAGCTTTGTGCCAGTTGAAATCTAGCGGAATTGCTGGAGATGCTTTGTTACTAAATGCAATTAAGACAATGGAGAAAGAATGACTTAGAGTTTTATAGAATTTGAATACATTTTCCAAAGAGTTAATGCGAACTTAATTTCTGCGTTGCTGTGACTTTGTACTACTAGTGATTACACAAAACTCATTTCTTTTTTTTAAGTTATAATTGATCTTTTTTAAAAAACCTGCTGTCTTGCAACACACTGCTACCAGCTCCCATCATTCTTCGATTAATAATGGAAACACCGTTATTTCACTAAGGCACTCAAGCATGCACATAAGAAAAGCTGATCATCAGAGAAAGAAAATCATGCAAGGTACAAACGAGTGATAGTAATTCTTACACTTTTGAAAAGTTACACTCTGTACAGCTTACTTACAGGCCTTATTCGACCTTTCGCTCTTGATAAAGGCATGAATTTTCTTCACGCTGATATATTTAGGTGGATGAATGAATAGTCTGACAATTTAAGATAGGCTCTACATTAAATGGCTGTGTGCAGCTGCACCGTAAGTGCTGCATGGGAATGCAAAAAAGTGGTTAACTAACCATAAACCTAGCTTACACTTCAGCCGGAATTAAAGTCAACGGTTGAAAATTTGTGATTGCCTGGGCACTTTGCAGCAAATTGGTGACAGAAACACAACCTCTGCAGGAACGCAAGCTGGGGGCAGCTTGCAAAATGCCGCGGTACTGTGTGTGTGCTGCTGTGCTTTCTGCATCTCCAGGATACACCAGAATTTGTACTACCTCTGGAGTCCTCAGCCACAAGAATAATCCATTACGGGCTCACCAAAATTTGTATTTTATTTAGGCTTTTTTTAATGTATCTGGAAAAAACCAATAGTGTTTGCCAAACAGCTCCGCGGCTTTTGAGACAAGGTAAATAAAGTGCAGCTTGTGCGCTCACAAAGCTTTAATGCCGCGAGTGCTGGCAGCACGGACAAAAGCTCTGTGAGGCCGTACATCATGCAGAGGTTGTTTCCCATATAGAAACACAAAGGCCACTTGAGTTATAAATAACAGAAACGCTCCCTACGCTGCCACGCTCATTTTGAGCAGAACCGTGCTAATGAAAATGCTGTACTATTCCCCTGCTGCCTGACACCAGCTATTCCAGGTCGCCGAATTTTGAAAGGCCAATAACCAAAATACAGACCACGGGGTGATGGTTCCCTTCAGCAACTCTTTTGCAGTTACGCCTCTCGAACTCTAAAATACCACTAATGTACGTGCGGGTGCGAAGGGGAGAGGTCGGAAGACGTAACCCATTTCTCTTCCGTGGGCTAGCTCACTTCGTACGCCCACCTCTGCATCTCTGCCTTGCTCTTCACCGCTATCGGAAACCGGAATCCCACGAGCAGGGAACGGTTTAATCCCAGCTCTGCTAGTAACACCCTGCAGTTTGAGGCGTGTTGCTTTAATGCTATTTCCATTTCCCTCCCTGTGAACAGGGCTAATATTTACTTCGGAGAACTCTTTGGAAGATTAGCAAATTATATGTGGTAGGGGAGCGTGCAGTGGAACAGCACATGACTGCTAAGGCTTTTCATCCTCCTCCTCCTCCTGAACTCTTCAGTGAACTCCGTACATTTTGCTCCTTTTCCTTCCTACAGCGTGCCACTTTGTGACAAGACACATGAACGTGAATGAGCCCGTGATGGATTTGTGCCCTCAAGTTCCTTAAGCCATCCACCACGGCTAATGCGAAACGCCACCTTACTGCGCACCGCGACTTCCAGAGTGCAAAAAGGCTTAAATCTAAGCATTAACACACTGCCTTTTCTTGTTAAAATTAGCAGAGGAAAAAATATGTGCTCCTTCCTGCCCCTGTGGGATGAAAATTAATCTTTCTACAGCCACCATTAAGTACACCTGAGCAGGACTTAACATTTGTTTGGTTTTCTCTAATACCTCCTTTCTTAAGACAGCTTTTGAGATTTAAAGGCTGACGCAACACACTTTGACCTTTTCTTTTTGGCCATCTCCAGGCAAGCGTGTACTGCTTAGGAAAGACCACACAGAAGGCACAGCAAACAAGACCACTCCTTACTGCGAAACCTCCACCTGCCGTTCTGCCTTTTCTAAAAGGCTGTGGAATCACCAGTGGTCTCGGACTCGGTAGCGGCAGTGTCCAGGGTCTCGTCTGACCGCGACTCACTGTTTTCCAGGGATGCTTTCTTTCTCGTTTTCCTTTTTTTCATGTTGGTGTCAGAACTCTGATTCTCAGTATCACGGGAGGCATCGGTTTTGCTAGAGGTGCCACTGGTTGTGCTTTTTGTCCCTTTGGTGCTTTTGGAAGTGGTGCTGATTTCGCTTTCCAGGCAACTAGATTCATTCTTACTGATGGTCTCCTCTCTGTCACTAGCATCCGTGCTTTCGTCCACACGATCGCCATCATTAACACCCAATTTTCCTGTCTTGTTTTCTTTAGCAGTATCAGTTCTTGCATTGGCAGAAGATGTTTCTGGAGCGGCCTTATCATCTACGTTGTCTGCTGTCTCATCGGGGCTTGCATCGACTTGCTCCCCGTCTGTTTGCTCATCTTCTTCTGACACCTCTTCTATCGTGTCTTCTATTTCAAGGCTGGCTGAGGACGTTTTGCTCTTATAGCTGGATCCTGAAGTCTTCCTGTGGCTGGTGTCCCTCTTACTCTCAGTAGCATCAGAACTAGCTGCTGACTTCTGGCTGGAGCGCCTCGCTCCTCCCCGAGAACTACCTCTCCTACTTTTTACACTTGACCTTTCAGAACTTCTTCTGCTGCTGGACTCGCTAGGCCCTGATCTGCTGAATGAACTTTGCGTTGAAGAGCTCCTTGATTGGCTATCTTCATCGCTTTCAGATTCCTCCTCATCATCTTCATCTTCAGATGAGTCCTCCTCAGAGTCACTGCTAGAGCTGGATCCAGAGTCGTCATCTTCAGAATCCCCAAAATCGTGCTCATCTTCTTCATCAGAGTCCACAGTGCTTTCAGTTGCTTCATCTTGGTCCAGTGTTACTTTCAAATAGTCTTTATCTTCTGACCCCGAGGCAGAGCTGCTACTCTTCATTGATGATTCATCGTCTGAAGCGTATTTTCTCTTCTTTTTCTTCTTCTCATGATCACTCTCCTCATGTTCGCTTTCTGCTGTGATATTTATTGAAACTCCTGGTTTTGTTTCATCTCCCTCATATTCTTCCTCCCCTTTTTGTCTTGCACGGACTGATTCTTTGCTAGTAGGCTCTTGGATTTTTTTAGTAACGCTAATACCTTTCAACACGTGATTTAGTTTTCTCATGGAAGGTCTGTCGTCTGTTGATTTCTGGAAGTAATTTCCCTTGATAATCATGCTGTCCTCACCATCCACTTGGCGAGCTGACATGAGTTTGGCGTAACTGGAATCCATCCTACTGCCTTTTACTTTCTGCAGAATCATTGGGAATATCTTTGCTTTCTTCCACGGAGAACGAGCAGACTCAGCTCTTCGTACTGGCTTGTGAGCGCTTACTGCTATGCGACTTAAATGCATTACTGCTTTTAGTTTCCTTTTTCCCTGGCTGGTCCTATATGCTCTTGCAGGACCAGGTCTTAGATCCATCCCACCACCTACAGGTCTACCTTCCATTTGAGCCCCTGCTCTCTGGCTTATACCTCTGCTTGGAAGACCTCTGCCTTGAATCATTCCCTGCAAATTATGAAAATGGAACTTCATTACGATTTGAAAGAGCACTATTAGGAAAGCTTGTACCTTAAAATAAGACAGAAGGAACAAATGCAACATTTTTTCCAGCACCAAAACTAACTTACCTGTTTCAGGGTAGCTTTATACCAAAGTTATGGGGAATATTTTACTTTTAGAATAGGCAGCTAGCGCACAACTCCCTTACTCTCCAACAGTGAAAAACACTGGCTCATAATAAACGTTATCTCTTCTCAATTAACATCTATGTGACGGATTAACAGTCTAGTATTTCTGAACATTAAATAAAAAATGAACTTTTACATCAACTGCTGTCACTGACATTTTAAAATTGCTTTACGTTCAGTTATGAGCTCTACGATAAATTAATTTAGGTGACTGCTTTTCTCACTGCAAGATCACCAGTTATAGGCTGAATATTAGTAATACTCCACTTGGTTGAGAATATAAAATGAAATTACCTAAGGCTATGTGCACTTTCCATTTAACTAGAAATCCCCGTTGAGAGAAAACCGGAGGTGCATATTAAAAGCAGCTTGGCAATTCCTTCTTATTTCTAGAAAAGGGAACAGAGGGGCTGACATATAGACTTTACCAGTCAGCAGAACAGCAGACTACGATTAGCATGGGAAGAGCTCCTGCTTTGATCTCTGCACAACCGAATATTCTCCTCAATTACAAACAAAAAAAAAAAAGGGAAAAAAATTTGGCAAGGTTTAACGATGCTTCACCTTGTTACAAAGACCGAATCAGGACGCCGAGGTGCACTTACGTCTTCCGCTGTCGACCCGTGAGGACTGTAGTAATAGCCGCCATCGTTCTCCACCACCACTTCCCCGTACTCGTCGTACATTCCCGAAGGAGACAGCAACCGGCGGCGACTCCCGTACTGAGGCAGCTCGTACCTGGCCGAAACAGGCACCGACGTACGCGTGGGTGTCTCCACGCATGGCAATAAATGCACATTCACGTCCCTAAAGGACAGCGATGGCTTTGCTCTTTCTCTCTACCTTTGAGAAGGTCTTCAGTGTTTTACATCAGCAATGTGTGTGTGTATATATACACACACACACACACGTATATACGTATGTACATATATATACATACACATGTGCATGTGTATGCATATACGTATACACACACGCACACAGAGGCATGCTTATTGCACTTAGTCCTCTGACAACTGGAAGGATGTAAGTGGGCCAGAGTTTCTTCTGAGATACCTGAAATCCTTCTCTGTTTTTCTTTTATACCATTATATATTTTTTTTTTATTATTATTATTATTATTAGGGAAGCCAGGAAGCCAAAGAACAGATTCCCTGGGATCAGTGCTGGAGGACCCCTGCAAACTTGTAAGAAAACCAATGATCCCTAAGCACTGGTACGCATAACAGACCTCATCAGATTTCCCAGTCAGCCAATAAAGGCAAATAAAAAGTGACTATAAAAGCAGCACGATAAAGGGGGCAACCTCTCCGCAATGTAATAATTAGATTCCTAAAGAAGCAAGGAGTTACGCATTAGCCCTTTCACTTTTAAAAAGAGTTTTGTTGTCAGCACATGCATTCATGGACCAAAAAATTAAAGTAACCAAAAAGCGAGGAAAAAGGGAAGTCTCCAGATCGGACGCTGTAATAACAAACATCACCAGTTTTGAAAAGCAGCATTTTCAGAAATACGTAGGAATAAATTAATATATACCCGTGCTCGTAACTGTAGTAGTCTTGCCCATAGTATTCCTGACCCGGGTCAATTCCAGACTCCATGCTTAATTCCTGCCAAAAGAGAAACGCTGATTGAACACGTGCCCACAGCAAGACTCATGTAAAAATGCAAAGAACAGTATCCTGAAGTGCAAACTAAGCAGAGAAAAATAAAAGGATCATCATTCAAGCAACGCTGATAACTGACAAGAACCATAATGGGACGTCGAGAGGAGCATTAAATGCCTGGAAACTTTTCAACCAATGTGACCAACTGAAAGATGCTCGAGGGGAAAACATCAAAATGCAGTAAGTTTCAGGTATTTAATGAGAATCAATTAAATGGGGGCAACAACACCATGAATTTCTTTTTTTTTTTAATAAAAGGGGAAAAAATCCCACTCGGGAAAAGTGAGTTTTCATTAGAAAATACTGTAAAGGTCATTTAAAAGTTACAGAATAATTAAGAAATAAAAAATAACAATACCTCTGGTCTGAGAAGAGAAGGTCTCAGCAACTGCTGTTGCTACCAAAAAAAAAATAGAGAAGGATTAATTAGGCAGGAACAATTAAAGCGCAGGTCGTTTTTGTCTGAGTTAAGATCAGAAGAAAATCCTTAAAGCACAGGTGGGTCCAAGCTCTTCACATGGCGACGACCCAGCACGCCACGATCCTTGGGGAAGCCCTAGATCTGACTACGCGAGACACGTAACCTCTGCAAAGGGAGAGAAGACCTCTCTCAACTCAAACTTTCCAATTATTAAATGAGCCTACGCAGGCTTCGGATGAAAACCCCGCGTTACGCGTGCCCGGAGAAAAAAGCGCTGGGAGAACAACGAGCTGCGCTGGGTTGGAGAAAAGGTCTCCGTAGCCCAGCAACAGGCCACCTTGACAGTGGTTAGATCTGCCATCGGAAAAGATACCAAGTGTGGAGGAAAGTCTTTGGGAAGCTACTTTTTGGCGGTCTATAACGCAGCCCTCTCCTAATCCAGAGGCTGCGTCTGCACCACTAGGCTTACTAGCCGCCCGTGAATCTGCACCTCGGGAACGCGCCTAACCTTTTGGAAACATTTTACATTTCTGGCCTCTAAAACATCCTGCAGCAATGAGTTTCATAATTTATCTACGGGTTGTCTGGAAAAAGTACGTCAGCGTAGTCGATATATTTTTACAGTGTAGTTGGAGAGCAGCCTTACCTCTTGCTGTGCATATCCTCGCCTAGAAGTCGGAAAAAGAAAAAGATAGCGTTAGTATACTCCTGTTAAGACTGTACAGAGATGCATACCTCCTCTAAGTCTGGAGAGAGGTGGAAAGATAACGCGATGAGAAATAATTCTAGCAAGAAAAGAAATACGTATCTACCACACAAAGCACGTGTTTCTCGGACAGCCACCGAGAGCGCCTACAACGAGCCTCGGGAGGCTCCCGAAGCAGGGAAATGCCTTCTCTTCTACTCCTGGGCTTCCTGAATCCGTGCAAGGTCTTGCTAGAAACTGGCCCGGGGCATCTATTAGTAATTTCTTCTAACAATATTATTATTATTCAAATCACCCGTTTCCTACTAATCGCTCAATGGGGCGGGGTGGGAAGGGAGTCGCATTATTTTTGCTTATTTGCGGTTATTTTGCCACAGGCTTTTGCGCTCCGGATCTCCCTGGAAATTTTTCTGCTGCCGTTTTAATTCATTTTGCTCGGCGTTGATCATACACACGACAAACGCACTTACGCCTATCGAGTTCTGCATTTTTCCCGTTTTGTGCCGAGAAATTAAAATGTGCCGCCAAACTAGCGAGCAGCAACTTAGGTCTTAGCGTTGCTATTAAGGATGAGCTTGGGAATTTATTTATTTAATTCTTTTTTCAAGAAGGAGAGGGCAAGTGCTCAAAATTGTGCTGTGCTTAGCCTAGCATATAAGAGAGTAGGCTAGGGAAATTCTTTAATTACACTTGAGAAAAATAATAAAGAACAGCGTAGAAGTTTTTTAATTCTTTAATATCACCACCATCTGCAAAGTTCTCATTTGCGATGCAGCACATGGAATTGATTACCAGCATTAAATTAATGCGGTTGCCCACATAATATGAAAGTAATGAATAACTGAAATGAAGCTGGATCCTCAAAAGATGATCCGTGACTTTGCAGAGCCCGCTGTATTGAGTTTCCCTGTCGCCTACAGCTTCGGAAACAGGAGGTCTTGTGTTGCACAGAGGGTAAGCGAGCCCACTAATCTTCATTGCTTTTGAGTAGACGCTACGCTGTGCATTAAGCTTTGTAACACAAGTAACTCTGAATTTAAATTTGGAATTGAACTTTATTAAAAAATAGCACCGCGCTGTGATTTAAGAGAGAGGCTCCTTTGGTTAGAAGGAAAAAAAATTAAACAAATAAAAGCAAAAAAGCCCCCCCCCCCCAAAAAAAAAAATTAATTCACTCAACACAGCACAAGGATCCCTTCTTATAAAAATAAAAATCAAGGCTCAAAAATAACAGGATTTGTTTCCAGGAGGGGATTTGAAAACTCTCCACCAAAGGGGGAATTGCTCCTGGATAAAAACGATCAGCCAAGGCTTCACGGCTGTCGATCAGAGGGAAACCTTCCCCTCCAAATTGGAAAGCAAGGACTCGGCGCCCGCGAGGACGGGGGTTAGGACGGCAGCTAGTATTCACCGTCGGTACGCAGCAACAAAAAAAAGGGCAGCAAGCGCGCATTTACACGCGCATCCTGCGCCGACCGTCCACAGGGCTGCACCGCTAACGCCAACGAAAGGAACTGCGACTTGCCCAGCGTGGCAGCTCTCCCAGCTAATGGCATATGATATATCCGGCTTTATATGTGGTTTCACATGAGAAGCCAAAGACTCAGAAACCCCAAGTTTAACCTCACCTGGGGAGCAAATACCTGCTTATCGGCATAGCTTCTTTCCCAGTCTAATGAAATGATTTTTTTTTTTAAATAAAGGCTATTAAAAAAAAAAAAAATCCAGCAGGAGAATAAAAGGTTGTATAAATTGCAGACAAAATTAAACTAGATTGCATAAACTTTCCCGCTTAATAAGGGTTTGGAGAAGGAGGTAGGTGTTCTCCATTAGAAAGAAAAAAAACGCCAAGCGCTGTGGAAATAATGATTATCTCTCGACAGACCGATAAATAATCCATTACCTTTTTGCTCAGAATCGTAACGTTCGATACTGAACTGTTTTTTTTTTTTTAGTTTTTTTTTTTTTTTTACTTATGGTTGCCCATAAGTAAATCCATATTACATGGATTCTTTTTTTTTTTCACAAGCTCTTGAGAAACCTCCACTTCTCGGCGACGCGAGTCAGAGGGACTTTATTACGTTTCAAGAGAAGCAAAAGGGTTGAGCCGTAAAGCTCGTGGCAAAGGAGCTGAAGAGGAACGTCAACAACGTGAACATGCAAAATAATGATGATAATAAAAAAAAAGACAAACGTATGGGTTTTGTGGGTTTTTTTTACATTAAATCATTTACAAAATAAAAACTCTTAACATGCAGTTACAATATATATAAATATATATATACAAAAAAAAATGCAATGGAAGGCATAACACAGGTAGGAGGAAGGAAGACAGCCGGGTTTGATAGCAAGATTCCTCCCGGGCAAAGCAAGGGGGTCCCAAAATCGCTCCCGAATGAGCACCGATGGCAAGGGCTGCTCAACGGGAAGCACTAGCGACCGCTCTGGTCCCCTCCGACGGAGCCTTGCCTCAAAACGGACGCTTTTCCCCTCAAAAAAAGGTGGGGCGGGCAGACTAAGAAGCCGCGGCGCGGCAGGAGGCGGCGCCCACAGCGCAGCTCGTAAAATGGCGCCGAGTTACGGACCTCTCGGGCGACAGCTAAAGGGGTTTTGGTACCGGGGGCGCCGCACGGCAGAGGGGGGTGGGGGGGAAGGGGAGAAGAAGTCCCGGTTTCTGGCTTGCCACCCGGCTCGACAGGTCGCGCGCCGCCAGCGCCCGGCGGCCCGCGTCACAGGGCCGTCGACTGGGACGGGAAGCGCTTCTCGAGCTCCTCGGCGGCGCGGCTCGGGCCGCCGTTCTGCCGGCCGCGCTCGGCCGCCGGCGGCTCCGGCGCGGCGCCCGCCCGGAGCTTCGCGATGGGCTCGGGCAGAACGTGGTTTTTGTCTATTTGACTGTACATGTTGGCCACGGACTTCTCGATGGCTGCTAAGTTCTGAATGTTTTTAAGGATCCCTTTGAGCTCCCTACGAGGCGCTGGCTCGGGCGCCGCGGCCGCTGGCGGCGCGGCCGGCTGTTTGGCAGGGGAGTTTGAGCGCTTTGCAGGGGAGAGGTGCTGGGCGCTAAGAGGACGCGGAGAAGAAGAAGAAGAAAGAGAAACCTTGGGAGGAGACGGAGGAGGTGGTGGCGGTGGTGGTGGCAGCAGAGGAGGGGATGGAGGTGGCGGTGGCAGGAGTGGCGGTGGGGGTGGGGGGATTTTAGGTGGGTCTGGAATGCTTTCTGTAGCTTCTCCTTGGGTCTGAGGAGCTAGGAAGCTTTGGCAAACTGATTTCTTTATCCTAAAAGACGGAGGAGTCGGTTTGCGAGTTGGCGGAGGAGAAAGTTCGTCAGGACAGCCGTGGAGAGTGACGATCACGGAGGGGACCGCGGATGGCTCCGGCTCAACTGCTCGAGGGCAAGGCGCTGGCGAGGCCAGAGGAGAGCGAAGGCAAGGAGAAGCCACCATGCTTTTAGGAGCCTGCTCTAGCACGTTCTCTCCTTCTTGGTAACAGCTACCGTGGCTTGGCGACCGGAAAGATTTTGCATCGGGAGATTTCACTTGCTTCATCTCCTGCAAAGCCTCAAACTGCCTTGCCTTCTCCTTTACCGTTAAGCTGGGGCTAATTATATCTTGGAAAACCGGGCTGCTAATGTCAGCCCTGCTAGGCTGATTCGCAGTCCCTGCGTTCTCCGCCTGGAGTCTTTCCTGTTGCCACTGAACGGGATCCATAATAACCGGCCTGCTTAGAGAACCGGGCACGTGTCTCTGGTTAACGTGAGTCGGTAAGGTCCACGCGCGGTGACCGCCTCCCAAAGAGGCATCTTTCAAGACTAATCTTCTAGGAGAAAGAGTATCTAGCATATCGCTTCTTCTCCGCAGCACCCCAGCAGCAGCGGGACTCGGCGCGACACCTTCGACGTACAACGGGTTCTGAGTAGTTAACGGGTTCTCATCGGATAAAAAAGTAATGTTACTTGAAGATTTGGGGAGATTATTGTTCAGTGATCCATTGATATTAGATTGCTTGTGAGCCTCAATAGCACGGGAAGCAAAGCTGCTTATAACTCTCTGACGGTCTCCTTCTTCTAAGACTGATTTTTTTCCCCTGCTTTGTTGGAAATGGTAGAGAAGAAAAAGACTTGAAAGAAAAGAAGATAATCACGTGTAAGGAAACATGCATGGACACAGATTTTTATGAGAGAGAGAGAGAAAAAAAAAGAAGAACTTATGGTATGAATCAGCGCCATAACATCACTTCTAGCAAGCTACTACTAGCCAACAGAAGACCACGTTTACTAGACTACTGGGCAAGACATTTACTTTCGTATCTTCTTTAGGGCAGAAGGACAGGAGGAGGATGAGAAGCTGAAGCGGGTTTTCGGCTACTCGGAAAGTTCAAAAATTTTTCCTCTCTCCTTAAAAACTAACCTTAAATTTCAGAAGCAGCAGTGAATCCTGTCTCTTGTCCCTCCGGCGGCACAGTTACGCTACGGAGTTTTTCGGTGAGCTAATGAGGACGTGTATAATCGCTTTTCCGCCATTCAAATGGCAGCGGCGCTATGCAATACTGCGCACAGCATATTCGCAAGGATTTTTAACTTAAGGAGTCTCTTGCATCTTAGAATAATTACGCATCGTTACGCAACCTTTAATTGCGCCTTGCCTTGCGTTTTAAGGACCAGCTCTAGGTCGCTCCCCAAATCAGAACTGCGATCCGAGCAGGCGAGGAGCCCGGTATCACGGCCCCGGGAGAAGCCCAAGGTGCTGCCAGGCACGATTTTTAAAGCGTTGCCAAGCAAGGCATTCCCCCCCCCCCTTTTTTTTTACATATACGATACTTATATTCATGCAAAATACGCAAGTATCAGTACATGTACGAATTCCGTCTGTGCACCGCATTACTCCAAACGGTAATTGGGTAATTGGGTAATTACCCAAGCCGAAGCAGCTGGGTTATGCTGAAATGCAACTCAAAAAGCAGGATGTCCCACTGTGAGCTGGAATTTCCCTCGCACCTTTGCGTGCCTTCCTAGCCTATCTTCCTCAAACCCTTTTAAATACCACAAACCTCTGAGCAGATTTTAAAATAAGCGCTATTTTAAAATCAACACCCCCACACTGCCTGCTAGAAAAGCGTGCCCTCGACCCTTATTCTAAGTAATGCTCCCCTGCAGCTGAAAATAAAATCATTACCTCCATCTGTGACAAGTTTAAGATGCTGGCCAAGTCTGGCCACACCTGATTGCATTGCCACTTTTGTGCAATTCACTTAAAATTATTCACTATCTGCACCTAATGCTGGCACACCGCATTTTGAATACCACACTTCAAACCTTCCTATCTATTTTCTACAGTTAAGCAACGGCAGCTAAAGCACCGGATGGGTAGTAACGACACCTATGCAAAAAACCAACAAAATGCCACTAAACCTACTTTGAGCAGCTTATAGCGGTCGAGGGGTTTCACGTATTTAAGTAGCTAGATACTAAAGAGGACTTCTCGATTTTAGAGCAGCATCCTTTGAGCTTGGTCAGGCTTCCTCAGGCTGTGGAAGGGTCGTATTTAGAGGCGAGAGAAATGAATGATACTGAACTTGAAGGAAACCCTCCAGTAGAAAGCTCATGCAAGACGACATAACCTTTGCGCTACTGGAACGGATTATTTCGAAAGCTTGGGCGGCAGGAAGCTAATTATTTCCTCGCTCTTCATGCGAGGGATGAAGTTATCCTGGCACATTTTTCCTCTGTTTACATACAGGCGTTTTAACCAAGGAAAAATAATCACTCATCAATCTGAAGCCGCGCATCTGCAAATCGAAAGACGACCACCTGCCTTATGAAGAGCAGACAAGGAGGTTTTGCTCGCACTAACTTTAGTTCAACGAACGGAAAGCAAACCTCAGCGTACGCAGGCACCGCTGAGCTGCTTTCTAGGCACTGGAGTTACGGGGCCTTAGAAATAATACCGTTCAAGTTCAGCAATCATACCGCATCTCTCCTTTCTGCCAAAGGGATAAAGAGGCGTACGAATATTGAAAACTTCACAGTAAATGTCTTTCCTGTACTGGATCAATGGAGAAATAAAAGATGAGTTTCAGATGGCAAGGTGTTGAACGGGACGTAAAGGAAGGAAAATTAGCTAGCGTTTCTATTAGCTACAGGTATTAAGACAATGAAATGAGCTTACTTACTGATGCCTATGTATCCAAAGACAGAGAGAAACGAAAATTATGAGACAAGGTAGATTTAAAACAAAGGAGCTTCGTTCCATTTCATTTGCTATAAACACCAAATTAAGAAAACAAGACACAAGGCAGCACTGCAAATGAAAGATGACCCTCTTTAGGACAACTCAAGACAGGTAACAGTCTACTAAAATTCACAACGTTAAAAAAAAGGCATTTCCCAAAGAATTATTTTGTCAGGTATACTAATGCCTTATAATCAAATAATTGTCAGAAAAACTTCGACAATTTGTAACTATTTTTAACGCAGCTATTGTTCTTCATTGTTCTCCTAAAGTATATTCATTTATTTTTAAAGGATTTTTACTGATAGGTGTTTGATCAGTGATGGGTAACAGCCATAAGCAACAACATCTGGGAGAACACATTCCAAGTATGGCATCTTTTTTGGTGGGTAAAAACTGTATCTCCAATCAAAATAGTCGCAGACCTAAGCGCTCATTCTTCAAAGTCAATGCTGAAAATATGTGAATTTGCACCTACAGCTTGCAGTACTAAAACAAAAGTATCTTTGCAGCTACAAACCCAGCAAAATGAAGCTTGTTCTGGGTTTAGTAGAAGGCATTCATCAGTGTAGAGAATGCAGATTCGTCCAACAGGATATCTGCTTCCCACTGATAATCAGCTTTATATAACTTCTAACAAAATTAGAAGTCATTCATTAACTTCAGTAGTAATTTAGTTCAATGCAAAAAAAATCAGAACTTTACCCAGCCAGATATTTCACTGTATTTGCAAGCGCACCCATGTGATCCCCTGCGGTTCACAACTAGAAGCGCTCGCATCCAAAACGCTACCATACATTCCTGGGAAACACGCCGTTTTCCTCCCTTGCCGCCCAACCAGTATCATTTCCAAAGGCACGGGAGGAAAACGAGGAGCTGGAAGGTATTCGTGCTCCAGCGATGAACGCAGAGCTTCCCCCGTGTAGGAAAACTCGAAGCAAATGATTGCAATGCAGAGACTGCGTTCAGAAGGCTCAGAGTTAGAGCGGCGGGCGCGGGCTTTGCCGTGCCTCCTGAACATCTTGGAAACTCAGTCTGCAAAACTTCAGCTCCCTGAGCAAAATAAATAATAACTGAGCAGAAGTCGGGCAATCCCCAGTAACACCAGGACATCTCTCTCTCTCCCTCACCTCCAAACCTATTACGAATGTTATGCTCCTCAGCGTTGCTTGGTTTTTAACATAAACATACACAAGTGTTGCGTGCTTATAAGCAAAAAAAAACTCAGCATGGTATAAATTAATTGGCTATTCTCCACTGCAATAGGCTCATACTGAGAGCTAGATTGCTGTCGGAGTCCGTAAACTTCAGATTCACAGAAGCATGAACAGGTAGGCAGCTTGGCAATATTCGTATTTTATGAGCGTGTAATAGGTAAAATATGTATTCATTGAACTACCAGTGCTTTTCCGGGTTTTTGAGTTCATGTTTAATTGCAATATTCAAACAATTTCAAATTTAGAATAAAACACCTCAACCCGGAGAGCGTTTCATACTATAGCAAATGGGGCTTTGAGAACAGCTCGTCCTGGCAGCAGCAGCCTGCTACAGGCTGCTGCTCTAGAGAAGGTATCAAAGCAGAGCATAACCCACCACATCCTGGTCATGCCAGGATTTTTCGGCCACCTGAAAACCCGCTAAAGATTTGCCTGTGCGCTAAGAGAAAACCCTGGTAGCAAGTTATTTCTTTTTCCACCCCGTTTGCTTTTGCTGCAACGGGGCTCAAGCCGGAGCGAGAAGCTCGAACGGCTGCCGAAACATCCCGCCACGAAGAAAAGCCTTTCCGAGTCGCACCGGACGGAGCGTCGCCGCCCCGGAAAGCGGACCGCGGCGCGGGCCGCGGACGTTTCGGCTCCGCTGGCGCGAAGCGTACTTACATGGTGCTGTCGCCGAGCTCTTCGTAGAGGTTGTTCGGGGCAGCGCTCGCCGGTTTGCCCGCTGGCAAGGCCATCTGGATCCGCGCCGTCTTCGCGCACTCGGCCTGGCGCCTTCGGGGAGGAGGAGGAGAAAGATGCGTTAGAAATGGTCTGTGGCCAGCAAACGCTTTATTTTTATTTATTCTTCTTTTATTCTTTCATGCAGTTTTCAAAACATTCCTGTCTTTTGCCTTCTTCAAGAGAAAAGTTAAGAACATGAGGATTTTTTTCTGGCTTTTCCTTCTTTGCTGACTCCCAGCACTCTACACCGGGCAGAAACCCCCTGGACCAGCCGTACACCGCTGCCACGGGCTGCATTTCCCAGGAAAAAACGCATGTGCTAGCAGCTAGGCTGCACTGATCAGCAGTTTGAGTTTCAGGGAAAATTTCCGCCTCAAAGAACAATTTTCCAACGGAAAGGAGTTTTCTTTCTTTCTTTTTTTTTTTTTTTTTTAACGGAAATCTTTTTTCTGCATGTGCAAATTCAGCATCACGAAAAAATTTCTCTTTTCTAGCTAGAAAACAAAACCGAGGCGACATGACAGCTCAGTCCACCTGCGTTCATTTGTGTTCGCGGTCAATACCATCCGCCCTAAACCATTCCTTTCCTTCCTCTGCGGGGAACGGGCTACATCCTGCGTCCCGAGACCCTTCTCGCGTGTTAGCGTACACTAATAAACCGCACAAAGCGGTCCTAAGAGTGACTTGGAAAAACCAAGCTGTACAAGGCTACAGGAAAAAGCTGGAGTGTTGGAAGTAACTTCTTATTGCATTTCAAGCACCCTTAAAAAGAAAAGACTGGTCAGCTGCCAGTATTGCCGTGCAAGAAATAAAGCTGGAAGTTCATACTTACTCTTTGAATCTGTTTTGTTATGCAAAAGAAAAAAAAAGAGAGATAAAAAGGAAGGTTAAACGCATTCCAGTTACAACAACGATCCTCAGCGCTGAACCTAATCGCAGTCATAAAGTAATAAACCAGAGGCTGCTTAATTATTGCGTACATAAAATTACAGAATTAATGGCATGCTTAAAGAGCCGTAATTTCCAGGACTGAACAGTATTTAGCTGCTGCTTGTGATACTCTCGCATCGATTTTGTAGCCGATATCAGCACGAATGACAGCGGGGAAAACTGCTCCGGCCTTGCAGAAAACCCCACCACCCCCTGCCACCCACATGCAATAGAATAAGGCATGAAAATGCAAATATGCCTAGAAATATTTAACAGGTAGAGTAGCAGGGGCGTACTTCTCTGTTTTCTCATTTTAACACACTCGGAGAACGCTATAGAAAATGTCTTTCGCAGCGAAGGTGAATTACGTTTGGTTCCTATTTAGAAGACGCCAGTTTTCTGTGCTTAACAAATCACATATTATTCACACTTAGCTTCTAGGGTTGCGGTGGACAGTGTATTTCAAAGGTGCTGTTTAGGGGAAAAGAATAACAAATGTTTCTGAGTTGTTTACGTGCCGTAAGTGTAGGCTCTGAGCTGCACTTGACAGTGATAATTTTATACTGAAAAGAAAGCTCATTTAATTTAACTACCATTTTTACAAAGAGTAATAAGTTAAATTAACTCACTGGATCTTAACCTGATCAGCGGTCTGGAAAGCCTTCAAAAAAAGGACCTTAGTCCACATAAAAAGTTTTAAGAGCGCGAAAATCGCAGCAGTTCCACTGCGAGTGCAGCGCGTGCGACAATTACATTTATTCGCCTATAATCTCTGCCACACAGGGCAAACTCGAGCACCTAGCTTGTCAAGCTTGGTGTGGGGGAAAAATACTGAAGCTCCTTGTGAAAAGGAGCACAAGACCGTAAGCAAAAGCAGACCAATTTCCCATCCGGCTCACGACAGCTTTTGGTGTTTATTAATGCTGAAATTCCTTTTGCTTTCTTTGGTCCATTTTGCCGAGATTTTTTTTTTTCCCCACGAAAGTGTGGTTTATACACAGTGGTCTGCTATAAACCCCACTCCAAGCGATACTTCTCGACAACGAAAACGTGACTTTTGCTGGAACGAAGCTGGGCAGATCCCTGAAAACTCTTAAAAGAGATGGGTGATACTTCTTGACCTAAGGGTGCGCCAACAGAGGTGAGGAGGTGTTTGGAGAAGTTGGAATTTGGAGTTTGAGTGAACCTCAAATGGCCTCCTTCAGAGGAGCTTGTTAGTGGTGTTGGTCCTTTAATTAGCCCATGAGCACCATTGCTTAAGCCTCTTGAGTCTATGTAAAGTGACCGGAAATATCAAGCAGGTTCGTTCTGCTTCATCTGCGTAGCCTGTTTTGGATAGACCTAAGCTGGCTAAATGGCCAAAATCTTTGTGAAATCCTTATGAAATGCTTAGAATCAAGAAGCGTACAGACGGGGAAGAAATGTAACTGAATATTTCAGGACTTCAACAACAACAACAAAAAAGTTGAGTCCTCTTACTCTGTCAGAGCTACGCAATGTGACTTCTGATTTTTCTACTGAACCAGCAAATCTTTTTTTTCTGCAGTGAACTTCATACCCAAATCTATACTTGCATTTCAAACATCTTGCTTTGGACCTTGCATTCTAGCATGTAACCCAGACCAGTCAATGCCTCGTAAATTTGGAAAATGCCAAAAGACGCCCCTCCTGTGCATTTTCATGTGCACAGCCCCAATAACTACTGACTATATATAGCAATGAGATGGACGTTAAAGGCATTTCCCTGCACGTAAACCGGCAATACAAGAACACTTTCCAATTATAGCATCTCTACAGCAATGTTGGTATCACGAAAATGAGCAGGGGTACTTACTGTCTGTAGCTGACCATAACTATTAAAATAGCTGGCATACAGCAAAGGATGATTATGACAGCCAGAGCAAGTAATGCACCTTCCGTGTAGCCTACGGCTTGCGCCTGCTTCTTGACATTTGCTACCACGTCTGGGGTGCGGATCTCCAGGATGCGGCCCCCTTGGCCCAGGTATGGCTGAAACTCTTTGTTGATATCGAGCAGTTTGCCGTCCAGGAACCTTCAATGTTGCAAAAAGAGAACGATTACAGCCAAGTTCATTAGCTCTGCTTGAATTACTGTACGGACGGTTAATAGCTATACTCTGATACCTCTTCTTCAAGTGCTTGAGAACATTAGAAATTCCTCATGCTCTCTATGTCAAGGATCACTCTCATTTATTTAATACTAGCACGTGGTTGAAACTCTAAAAAGGAGCGGTGAACTCAGGTTTATTCTCACTTCTGCAAAAAGCACTCCATACCATGGAAAATGCTGCGCTACGGGTAGGCCAGCCCACTTCCACGAGGAACACCAAAGGAAGAGCAGTGTGGCAAGCTGGCTTTTGCCGTGCGTTTGCCTTTGGTGCTCTGCTGCGGAGGATTGACCAACCCTCCCGCACACATTGCTAAATGCTGCTGTAACCTAAACACCAGCTGGATGCTAATCTAAAAAGGAGTAATTCTTAGAGGGCTTTTCTCAACTTCTTCTCAGCTGCAGAGGTGATCTACAGTTTGTCCCCTGATGACATTCCTTTCAACATTAGAAAGAAAGGGACTTGGGAAAATTATGCTTTTAATCCCCCACCCTCCAACTGCATCAATTCCAAACCTTGCTCTTGCTCCTGCTCCGTTTAGTTAGCCTCCCTGTCTCTACTGATTTAACAGATCGCAACGCTGGTACTACCTATTGAATTATTTAAATAAGACTTCTTTCTGCTGGGTAAGAGGAAAACACAGCGGGCCAGTGATCAGATGGAAAAAAAACTCCAAACTACCCTAACCAAATGATCTCATCTCCTATACAATCCAAGTGACTGAAAACTTTCTGTTGGACTACTTTTTGGTAAAAAGCAGTGTTTTTGAGAATATTTAATTTTCCTGACAAAATATTTTGGCCCAAGTTTTTATTTCCAAAGGAGGAAAAACGTTCCTGGATCAGTTTTAATGTGAGGGCTGTCCATGTTGTAGTGCCAAGTAACAGACTCTAGCTGCAAAGAGCAAAGGCAGAGGCACCGGTTGGGATGCAAAAGGGTCCTGCTGGTTCTTTGCTATAGCAGAAGATCCCCTCCCAGGTATTTTCTCTCCTGCATTACTATGCTCTACGAATACTCACAAGTTAGATTTTGGTTTCTTCCGCAGAACATTTTCCGGGTAATTGAGCAAAAATCTCTTTTTGCAACTTAAAGATCTGCAATGACGGCTTGCAGAACAGAAGTAGCGTACAAACAAAGCTCCGTTGCTTTTGTCGCACGCTAGATGTCACTGGTGCATGTTGGATGTCCTTTGAGTTGGCGTTAGAGCTTTCAGCTAGGACAGCATTCAATCTCTGCAAGACTTTAACACTCTCTCAGTTAAAATTCTGCTAGCATTTTCTTGACAAACCCTATTTTAACAGGTTCACAACTCAACTATGCACATTTCCTCCATGACGCAACATGACACATTGTGCAAAAGACTCAGACTGCATACGCATTTTTTTTTTTAATGGAAGAAGCTTTCCACTTAATATCTGCAAGAGAAATTTTCTGGATGCAACTGCTTTTTATGCTCCAATAAACCAAACCTTCTTTCACATAAAAGATAAAAAAAGGAAGGCTGATCTTTTTCGCCTATAATATTATCTAAGTAGCTTCAATATTTTTTATTTTATTTTTTAAATGTTTCTTAGAGATTGGAGTAGCAGGAGGAACTAACACAGTTACTATTTGGACACATTTGTTGTGTAATCAGATAGATCCTGTTTAATAAAGATGTCACATGAACAGTCATAAACGTGCTAAAGAAAAGTATGAGCCTCTGACCGCATATCAGTCTTAAAAAGAACAAGATCTCTTTCCAGTATGAGGACAATTGTTACTGGTGTCTCTTGTGACCGGGGCAGCAAGAGGATCGAGCCAGTCCTCTAAAGATCAAAACTCCAGGAAAGAAGGCTGCAGGAGGAATTTCTTTTTCTTTTCTTTTCTTTTTTCTTCTTGTTTTTTTTCTTTTTGATTTGGGTAAGCACCTGAGCAGAGCTGAGTCTCTTGAGGTTCACCCGCTCGCGAGCTTGAACTTGACAACTTCAGATTTCAAGTTACGAAAATCTGGCTGCGTTTCTCCCCTTTTAAGCTGACGCTTACCCACCTCTACCCCAAAGCCAGGAGAGCATTCCCCAGGATTCTGCTGATTTAAATATTTAAAAGCTCTTGAAGAAGGTGGTGGGGGGGGGGAAGCTGAGCATGCAGGCACATGGAGCATCCTAATGAGGTTGCTTCTATGCTAATATTACCTTGTACTTTTTCAGACCTGGAAAATGAATAACCTTCCCTTCACATTTGAAAAACAAACTGCTTTTTAACCAACTCTCTTCTTTCCTGTGTATTTTACAAACCCCCCTGAAAAGACATTCTTGCATTTGCAAAGGGTCGTGATATGAAGTGGGCCTCATCTTCTGCCCACAAAGAGAGTTTACATCAGAAAAAGATCCTTGTTGGGGGTCTAAAAGAGCTGATTGCCCCCCATGCACAGATACTAGCTCATTTTCATATCCTAAGGGTAATAGATTTGCAAAGTGCTTTCCAAAGCAAGGAGCAAAAGGGCATCGGGCTTTTCGACTGTAATCGTGGTCACTTGAGTTTCCTGAAGCTGGACGCCCCTCCTGATAACATCCTTTTGATCTTGCCAGCGCTAACAACTTCAAGACCAATCATAGTAGATGAAAAAAGCCACAGAAAGCAGAGGTGAATAATTCAGTGATATTTAAGGCTTCCCTGTCTTGGCCTGCATTTTCTCCGGGTAGATTACACAAGCATTTTCCGCACGCTGCTCGTGCAGTGAGCGTGGCAGATCCAGGATGCCTTAGATCCCACCGGTGCGCTCCACGCACTCATGCTACGAGGCTCCTCTCTCCCGGGCAGATCAGCTGTGTTGCACATACCGTAGAGTTGTACTTACAAAGACTATTTATCTTTCATTTCTGCTCCTCCAGCAACACCACTGGAATAGCAAAGCAGTCAAAACCTGTATTTTTTTTCCAGGTAGAAAGCTCACGTAGATGCCCACAAGCCAACAAGGATGTGCAGCTGTCCCTTCCTCGATAGCTGCAGTCTACCCTGAGTACAAACCCCTCGTGCTCTCTGATCCACAGGACAGTGCAGGAAGGGCAATTTTGCAGGACTATTTCTGTGGCTGTAACTGGACGTGGGGTTCTTCTAAAGAAAACTGAAATGCTGTAACTCAAACTTTCTGCGCTTCCCCAGCAGGCCTACATCAACTGCAGAAGAAGTACAGAGGGATGCAAAAACTTCCTATGTTGTCTTTTTAGATTGTTTGCCTCTGCCAGTATGCAGTGTTTGCACACACAATATATAATTTTTGAAATGAATTTTTCAGTCTTACCCAGTCACTATATGTAAACCAGCTGCTTCAAAGCTGTTCACTGCCTTCTACTTTCCTCTGACTACTTCGGCATCTATTAACTGGACCACAGAGCTAGCTCACTGCTAGGAGCTGCAAGTGGTGAACAAGATCTGAGCAGACTGTTTCTAATGGGATCCCACCTTGGCCGTACTCTCCGCTCCTACGCACGATGAAGAAAATGCAGACTTCAATGAATTTACAAGCTGCAGAAGTGGAAAAGTAACAGATAGGACAAATTGCTACCAAAAATCAAGAGGCGGTTCAGACTGAGAAAAACATAGGTGATTAAGAGACTTAAAATAACGTATCTCAGAAGTGAAAACCTGGGGCAGTTCTCAAGAAAAAATTTAAGAGGATGGTTTAAGCGCAAGTTTAGGCCTTGTTGGGAACCAGAAATTCAATGCATTAATTGAGTGCCCTTGAATCTTGCCCCCAAAATTACAGTAAGACTCAGTGATGGAATCTGGACAAATTGAAGAAAGTAAGGCTAATTTTCAACAGAAATAATAAATTACCACTGGAATAACTATGCAAAGATTGTAGTTTGTCTGTCGTTGGATTTTCTTGAACACTTATTTTGTTGAAAGACATGCTCGAAGCAGAATTAATTCGGGGAATCCCTGTGGTCTTTATTAGGCCAAGGCAGACTGACCACAGCGATCTCGTCCAACCCATAAACTCTCGATATATGCAGAGCCGTACTCTGCTATAATTCATCCGTACTGAATTAAGAGCTCTGGAGAACAAGCCCTTTTTCAATCACAGTCCAATGCGATGGCTCACAGCCATTTGCTTTTCAGGCTGTGGACCGACATGCTGCTTTCTGCCTTCGTTGAACAGCCTGGTCTAGCTTTCATAGAGACAAAAAGCAACCACGAAGGTGAGATACATGCAGAAAACCAACAGATAGCGACTGCCTTAGAAGAGTCTGATTAGCATTCTCCCTGTTTTGATACACACGCAGGACGTCAAAAGCCAGAAGTACAGTTTCTGACAAAATGATTCTACGATCGTGTTGACGCACTAACAGCCAAATGCGTTGAAATCCTAATTTTGTCTCACAACCTGCTCTCCACTAGTGATGACTAATTGCTAATTTGGAAGTAGACTGACAGGACTAAACAGTGTCATATTGTGAATGTAAGTGGTCCACCTACTACTGCTCCTCATCTCTAACAGCTGGTGGGATGTCCTTACACATAGTTGTCTCCTCAGCCCACTGAGGTTATGCCTAGACTATGGGACCTGTGAGCACGACTGATTTCCTGCGTGTGGTTGTACACCCTGGTCATGCCCAATGCCTGTGCTTCAGACCAAGAGCTAAGCTCCTCTTTGCTCTGATTTTCATCGGAAAAGGACAAAGACTTATGCCCCAAGCAGAAAGTGCAGAAAGTCTGAAGGTCCATGACTGGAGCACCAGAGCCAGCGCCCAGCACACTCCAACAGCTAAATACAGTCACAGAATTAGAGGTCTGTCTTTGCACTGCAAGACTCGCCTGCAAGGCCTCACATTTTCCACTTTAATAATGGTGTACTGAGGTGGGACAGTGGGTTATGAAGATAATCGAAGCAAAGCGAACAGTCCACGGTTACGTCTACAAAAGCATTCTGCTTGGAAGCAGAAATGTGGTTTTGAAACTAAGCCTGCTGTCAGCTCCCCTAACTGTGAGTTGATCACAAAGCCATCTTAGCATGCCGAAAATAAATTATTTCAGAGCAATCTCCAGCACGTGGAAAATGTATTGCAACCCTCTCAAAAGGGGACAAGGTCTGAACCACGTATGTACTGGGGCCATTCAGTTCAAGGGATGGGACCGAAACTAGGAAGGAGTAATGACCGCAACTGCACGTAACTAGACCTAGCGGTCACATGCCAACTGCTTCAATAGATCTATCTTTTCCTGTTGTCTCAAATCACTTGCTAACAGGAACAAACAAGCTTTCAAACATTCATTAGAAGCACAGAAAGAGTGGTAAATAAGATACTTACTTAAAAAGTTCATTCCTCATTATAGCTCTGTTTGTTTGAGGGTCAATGGCGTAGACCATCAAGTCAGACTTGGTATAATCCTCCTCAGAGTAGCCATCCCCGAACCTCCGCGCGCCAATCGATTCTACCACTACCGTTGCACCAGGAATCTGGTCTTGGACGTAGCGTTCCAAAATCCTAAAAATGAGACAGAGTTAGAGAGCTACAGTGATTTATTTCTACTAATCGAGACTGACAATGGTCTGAACTAGATGCTATTAGATAGAAACTCAGGTTTAGAAGGTAACCTTCAGAGCACTTTTTATGAAATTTCCAGCCTAATGTAATGTTTTAAACGCTCAGCTCTTGGGAAAAGCTTGGCAATGTTAGAGGAGGTCATCAGAAATGGTGTCCTTAAGTCTAACTCTTTGTATTTATGACATGAGTTGAGTTTTAAGTGGCTCTTGGGAAATACCAACTATATTTTACGAATAAAAACTGTCACCCTCTTATATAAGTTATACGACTTCAGAAAGCTTCAGTTCCAGCTTTACACAGGATGCATATAATAAATTCTCACATACAGAAACAACAACTTCAACCCTTTTCCACGGGCTATTTCATCTGGGCCTCTAATAAAGCTCAACATATCAGGTGCAGAACACCCGCTACTCCGAAAGGCACGAGCAAGTTTTACAGCCCTAAGAAAGCTGGAATATCGAACCGACAGGTTTACTCCAGAAAAAAAATATAATAAATTGCACAAGTTATACAAGCAGAAGAAAGATAGGTTAATAGAATTTACGGGAAGCTACGCTTGAGATAACAAGGGTGTAATAACAGTAGACCAAAACAAGTCTGTTCTTTTTCCAAAGAGAAGTGGGAACGCGCATGTGCAGAACAGCCCTCCAAACACAGAAGCGAAATACTTGCACCTATGCCAGGTTGAAATGTCTACAGCACGACTGCTTAAGCAACACATCAACAGGGGGAAGGTCTTCACTGGGCACCTGAGAAGTTCCTGCAGACTGCAAGCAGGCCTGACACTGAGGTATAGCGGATTTATGGAGAATTATAAGCATGACTCACTTTGCCAGTTGAGCAGCTTTAGAAAGGACAATAACTTGAGAGAGTTAAAAAATGTAGTATTATTATTCTTCCCTGCCTGATTTGCAACTGTAATGGTGCCCATTAAACTTGCTGATCTTCTGTAGCATGCTACAAACTCAAACCACTCGTAAGTCCTGACTACTTCTACGCATCTGCAGCACTGTGTAACCAAGGAGAAAGAGATTTAGAAGTACTATCGCTCAACTCTATGAACTTGAAGTCCTGTATGCAACAGGGAGAACTGCTGTTCCCATCAAGACCGCACCTGGGAGAGACAGCACAGATGGTTGGGGAGCAAATGCAGGTAAGAACAGTTGGAGTCAGAAGGAAAATGGAAAGATGTGTAGACATCAGAAGAGTGTCAACCACTGCTTTTGGGCAGGGGCAATAATACACCTCATAGGATACAAAAGGAAGAGAGTGAGAGGGAACGTGCTAATTGATGTATTAAGGATTTAAGCACGAGGTGCTGAGAAAGACAAAATCTCCTAAAAAAGAAGAGGAGCACAGATGACTTCAAGAACTCACTTGGTGTCTTTAACAAAATATTTTGCAGCTGCTGAGGTTACATTTTGCTGTTGCTTTCCCCTCCCCTCAATGTGTGATTTCCAAAGCAAAGCACTGCTGACAAAGCAGTATTGCCAACTTGTAATTTTTCAAGGCCACCGATGCCCATTTATCTACTCAGCTCCTCTTCTCTCTGCGTGAAAATCTAGTATGCCCTTAAAACAGAAGCATTCCCAAGAGTTTGAAAAATCCAGGTCTGTCAGAAATAGGTCCTAATCTAGCAGCAGATAGATACGCTCAGCACAGAGCGCTGTTTGTAATCAAAATAAAAAAAGTAGCGAGTAGCCTGGGCGATATGTCGCTGCCTCACCGGCCTTGTCTAAACAAGCGCTCCCGTTATTTGCCAAAACGGTAAACTCTGCTCATCTCTGCCTCGGATGCACAGGCATTCAGCGGGTGGATGCTACCCTGCCACCGATATCTGAAGAGCAATAAATCTGCCAAGCAGCGTCTGATAGAGCAACTCCAAGATATGCTGACTACTATAAAAAAAAAAATCCAAAACATCAAGAGCACTGCAGTTATTTTTCTCTTTTTTTTAACCTTTCCACTCCCTGGTGATTAGCGATGTTGGGTTTGGTTGGGAGTTTTGTTATTTTTCCAAATCCTGCAAGGCTGGAAGATTAAAACGTCACAGAACTTGGTAACAACAGGCTCTTTTCTCCAAAATTCAGGGCATGACTTCTGCTGGAAGCCACTGCTGTTGACCATATCTCTGTCTAAAACATCATTAAAACAGAAGAATAAATAACAGACTGGTTTCCGACCACAAGAAGTTGTGACCTTGCAAGCCATTGCCTTTGGCATTGCAACACATGCAACAAAGTAGGGTTGAATGACCACAGCGTTTCATCTGACCTATACAGATTGTATGTCTAGACTGAAGTAATATATAGCATGTGGGAAATGAAATACATATATATAATATTTAAAAAATTGCCCTGAAGACTGAAAAGTAGCAGTTAAAGAATTCACTTAATAACGGAGCAGTTCCCCACAGAGTTATTTTAAAAGCTACTCAATTGAACGTGCTAGTCACAAGAACCAAGTTTTAAACACTCTGAGTAACAACTCTGCAGGCAGTCCTGACATACTTATCAGCAGAAGTTAGCTTAAAATTCACCTGTCCCTTGTTAATGCAATCAGTGCAATTAGCACATTCCCAACACCGGTGTAACAGGAGGTGGACCTGGCCATTTATTGGGTAACGAGATGTACCTGCTGCTCTAACTCTCTTTTAGCTCTGCAGATGCCACATAACCAACACAAGTTCCTCCTGGGGGTATCTTCATCACTACTACTTTCCAAATCCCAAGCAGTAATACCAACTGAAACAGAGGACAAGAGCATTTTCATCATTGCTGAGGGCAGAATGTGGCCTTAAAAATGCCCTGGCAGCCCAGAGGCGATTTCTTTTCATCCTCAGATACTCTTGGAAGAGAACCAACGCAAGCGTCCGCACGAGCGACTTAATCCACCTCAAAATACGAGTTGCGGAGTCGGCGGCACGAGAGCCCGGCAGCAAAGGCACCCATCCAAGCATATACGGCTGATAACCGTTGTGCGAGACTTGGTAAGTCAGCAGCAAGGTCTAATGACCCTCTATCGTCCCTGGTGGAGATGATGCGTGGTGTGGCTCTAGAAAGCGCTGCCACCTACCCATAGTTTTAGGCCCTTGGGCAGAATTCCTATATTTTATGCATTCCTATATTTTACGCAAACAAAAGAAACTAGTCAAACCACTCGGTGTTTTGAGTCTTTCACCCAAACCCGAATGTAATTATTCCACAATTTTCACAGCGGGGAAATTCTACGGTGGGGAAAAAACGGTTCGGTTTTCTTGTGTTTTTTGACAGCCTGATGCGTTTCTGGAGTTTCCAGAGCACACACAAATTATTTAAGAGCAAATGAGCTGTTCTTTCTTGCAAGATGCTGAAATGATTGTTTATGCCTTGAGCTACAGGCATTGCAGACTTGGTATCCTGTGCAACTTTGGGCTCCTCTGCTGAAAACTCTAGCTCCCTAGAGTAACTCAGCAATAATAATTAGATGCTCAGATTCGAGTTATTTGAAAACGTAAGCTTATTTAGCAGCAATGCAGAGTAAAGAGCATGGAGCTTTGCTGGTATACCTCAATACAGATTTCTCAATTTTTTTTTTTTTTTGAGTATATGCTCCCAATTTCGCTCGACTTCAGCCAAGTTGTGCTGGGACATAATGGTTTTAATGGCTGACAACTGAACTGCCAGATTTTCAGTGGTACTTCCTTATGTAGGTAAGGATAAGTATATAAAAAAGGATAAATATAGCCATCTGTCTTTACAAAAAGAAACTAAAAATGAATAGGATGTTATTGGCATTAATTGGACCGGCACAAGTTTCCTAAATGCTGCTCTCGCTCGCGGCCACGACACCCAAAGAGGCCCATAATGAAGTGACACGCTGAACTGGGATGCACTGCCCCAACCTTCTAGACACTTTTTTTATCTCCTTTTTTTTTCTGTCTTTTTTGCATTCACATACATTCTTCTTACAATTTGATGGCTGCACGTTTGGTGCCTGGTTTTCCTCTGCTTCAAAATGCTTGCTTGCAAAAAAAAAAAAAGCAAACCAAAAAAAAAAAAACCCTACATAGTAGCATAAAGGATTCAGCACTCCTTGCTGAATCCAAACACAAGAGCAGCGAGTGTCTGACAGTCGTAGAGTAAATAAATTTATTACCCTATGAGCTGATCCTTGTTTTGCTCCACAAGGGTGGGAGGAACATTAGAGACGATGACTTGCATGTCCAACTGATTGACCACAGAGACCTGGAAACAAAAAGAGCAAAATTCAATCGGCGCGTCCGTGCGTGACGTCCTCCAGCCCCGTATCGAGCGCGCGGAGTAATTCCTTCCCCGCCTTTGCAGGCGGGCCCTCATGCACTGATTTCCCTTCTTAATTCAAAAATAAGAGCGCTGGGAAATCGCACTTTGCTTGGCAGCCAAAAGCAATAACCAGCAGGCAAAGATTTAACTAGAATTATAATTGTTGGATGGCATCAGAATACCTCTTTATTATTATTATTTTTCTTTGGGGGGGAGGGGAGGGTGGCTGTTTTCTGCTTTCCTTAGGTACTTCTGTAAGCAAAGGCTCAAACCATCTCCCTCATGCCTCACTCAAAACCATTTATTGGCAGTTCAGTCTTTTTGAGGACTCGACAGGAAAATCCAGCCCTGGCAATACGCCATTTGTGCTAATGCAAATGCTAGATTAATTCAACTAAGTTAACAATACCTTGTTAGAAAATTACAAAAACCCATATTATTTAACAATTTTCAATGAGATCATCAGTCCAAGTTCTTATTTTAGCCTGTAATTCTGTTTGGTACCTCCTTCTCCCTCTATAGGGCACAGAACTGTATGCAGCAGCACAATTTTTGACATCATTTTTTTTTTGCAAAACTTTTCTTTAAGCTCGGTTCGCTCCCATACGGGCATTGCAGGCTTATGTTACGCCCCACCCCATACCACCTCCCTACAGAGCAGCAGCTAAATTTAGAAAAGTAGCACAACTTTAAGCATGATAAAGCTTAAAAAAAATCAGACTTAGTAGTCAATTTAATTCTAAAAAGGGGGGAAAATAAAACCCAATCCTTGATATTCAAGAGAGAGGTCTGAGCCCTGTTCTTCAGCAGATGGGCCGTAATATTCTTTCACATCTGATTCACTGGCTCTGCAGCCTAATTCAACTTAAAATATTTAAATGTTCCTGAAATGTCATCAGATGCACCGATCAGCATCTGCGGACGCCTGCGCAAGAAAAACAGAATTACAGTGAGCTCAAAGTAAGTTTTAGATGATGCTCATCAAAGGGGACTCGAAAGCCAGGGACAGCTTATTAGAATTAACTACATTTAGTCAACTCAAGCACTTCACTGCTCACCTATTTACCAAGCACCGTGTAAGTGTGGTGCTTAAATTAAAAAAATACTTTTTTTAAAAAAAAAAAAAAAAGGGGGGGGGCAATCGTTCTCTCGATACTCAACGGATCACAAAATTAGGAGTGCTTGTTCATATACAGAAATATGAGCGAACAGCTCTGGTGAAATAAGGGTGTGAAGCCAAAGTAAAGCAAGCATGAAGGTTTCCATAGGAACATTAACATGCTTGCCATATGTGTTTGTAAAGGTTATTTTTTTTTTCCCTCCTTTTCAGTTATTAAAATTAGCGTTAAGCGGAAGTCCTAACTACAGTCTGACTACAGAGCTGTCAAAAAAGCCGGGGCCCTTCCCGCACCAGGGTCTTTTCTGGGGCACAGCCCAGGGCCCGTCCTACCACCACCTCCTTGGAAAGCTTTTGCTGTTGCCAGTCTACAGCATTAGCGTTATCCGTGTGGCACACGACTGGCTCAAGAACAGGGACCAGGGACGGAGCTATCGGCAATACTCACGTGAGTGAGGGAAAGGGTTTTTACTCCATGTCAAACGTGGGAAAAGAAGTACCGAATAAATAATCCTATCAACAGTCATCAGCTCCCAAGATGAAGACCTTACAGCTTGATTTTTCTTTTCCCCCAAAATACTTGGTGTTTTTGAAGTTTTCCCTTTCGGTAATGGCTTTTGGTTCTGTTTATGCACTCAACAATTCTGCAATCCAGCCTGCAGGCAGCTGAAGAATACGCTGCTGAAAATTAGCAAAACGTGGGGCTGAATTACTTAACGAGCACTACAAGTGAGAAGTTTGCAGCAGAAGCAGCCAGAGCGTACGGTCGCTCGTAACCGCGCGGTGACGAGTGACCAGCCTTTGATTGCCTGCTTCGTTCACTAAGAAGTGCTCCCCTTTCTGATTTTATTTTTTAAAAAAATCAGCAAGGCACAGCCCCCAACAGCAGCTTTGGCTCTTGGGGAAGGGAGAGAAAAAAAATAAACAAGAGTCCTACCCTTCGGAATCACTTGCTTAGAGATTATATCATAACACGTATTTACCATCAACCTTCGCTGCCAGGTGCCTGACACTGCAATGACTCGGCACCAGGATAATCTCTGTTCAGGCCACAAAGCCCGGGAGCAGCCTAGCCTGGTTAGGAAGGAGCGATGCGTGGATCGTGCTGGCTGCTAACCCAAGCTTTCACGTTCAGAGGGTGTCACTAGAGCTACAGCTACTCTGAGCTTTCACACCTTCTCGACAACTTGCTGCGTGAGAGCGTCTATGACTCATTAGAACAACCTACATATGCCTCTATAAATTAATCAGACATACCAACGCACTCTAATTTTAATGCTGATAACTTCTGGCTACATTTTAATATAGTACTACATCGTAAATGGCATGAGAACGCCCTATCGTTTTGGGAGGTCAAGCATGCAGACATCATATATTATGTTTACTTGCTGAATTCCTGCGTAACTCAATATACCAAGTACTATGGTTATCATCTGTATCATTGAGTGTTGGCATGAACAAGATAATGCACCCTATAACATTATGCTAATATTAATTCAATCCCTCAGGTTATATAGGCTTGAAAGCAATTAAGCACTGAGGCTGTCTGTGACCGCACTCAGTCAATGTCCTGCACCCAGCGCAAAAAAGGAGCTCGAGGCTGGAAGCTGGCGCCAAGACGACCGACTTCTCCGGAAACCTAAAGTATACTCTCAGCCCCCCAAATTCCTCCTGGGCTCTTCCCTTCCAGAGGCAAACAACCGCGACGTGGCGACCTTGGCCTTCCCCAAGCCCGATTTCTAATTTTCAGAGCCTGTTTGCTCAGCTATTCATACGCCCTGAAAAACTGCAGAACAAACTGGAGTATGTCTGCAGGGAAGAGCGCGGACAACCATGCCGCTGCTACGCCTGCCCTGCAAGCCAGGTGGACCAGATCCAGAAGCTTCATAGCCACATCAACACAGAGTAGAGCTCAAGTTGTCAAGCTTTCAACCTGAGTTATTAGCTTGGGGCTTCCTGCCACGCTAACCCTGCTTCACAGCTTCAAAATGGGAGCTGGCTGCACCTTGCTGGCTTAAAAAAATAGATGGAGTAGAACTGTAAATGGTTGCGTCCCACCACGGAGACGTGACCTGCTTTCTACTCGTAATGCACAAAAACAGCACATTTTTTTGCTACCAGTTGGGTTAAGAACACCCAGAATGTAATTTATGCAATGTTTAATGCAAACAATTAGACTCTAAATTGAACCATTAGCAATGGTTCATGGCGTAAATAAAATACTGAATGTCATGCCCAGAGTGGTAACTGAGATCAGATCAGATCTGCCATGAAACATGAATGCATTTTTCAGATATTCAGAGCGCCTTTGGGCTTGAAAAAGGCAACATTTCAGCGACTCAAAAAAGACCAAGTACACACAGTTTATGATCATGCTATACGTCTCCTCGGAATGAAACTTTATTTTGTGTATAAATTTCCTCAGAAATTATTCCAAAAAGGTAATGTCTGGCTCATACTCACAAGTATATCTGATTTGCTGCTCAGTCCTTTCCCATAATTGTCAGTTGCAATGACCTGAAACTTGAAATAGGATCTTCTCATATTTTTGAACAGCATAGCAGTTTTTATTAGCCCTGTATAAGCTTCAATCACAAAACCTTCTTTACCATCCTTGATTGGAGGAATGATGAGTCTGTATTGCATGGCACTGTAATTCCCAGTGTCTTTATCATCAGCCTAATAGGAAAAAAGAAAACAAGCAGAGGCAAATTGAGTAAATAGGCATGCAAAGAAGCATTAACCTTGTCCTTTAAATAAAGTTGCGCACTGGTCCACTGAAGTTCTTCCACGCCAAAGTTTAAAACATTAGATCCTGGAGAGAGATATCGCTATTACTTTAGACGGTTCATTTAACTTTGCTGCATGCAGGTTTTGCTTTTCCAACAGTTCCTTTCTCCTTTCTTTGCGTTAAACTGCTCCAAAAGGCGGGGAGCAGAAACTTTTACCTACTCCTTTTCTCTCTATTCTCAGTTAATTCCTGGGGAACGGTGGCGAGGAGCGAGAAGCAGCAGATCCCCGCAGCGCAGCGCCATCAGCAGACATCCGTGCCAGATGAAGGATCCAGGTACTCAAAGCTGTATGCACGCTCCAAACTACTCCAGCTACTATCAGACCAGATGGAATAGATATAACCATAGGCCGCTTAAATTGCAATGTCTGGGCCGGCCTAGCTGGAGGTAGCAGGGGTGTTTTCACACGGCGTGAACGTGGGCTGTAGAGCTGCCCAGCAGAGGAAGAGCTCCCACCACGGCGCCGGCTGCTGGGCCGCGGTTAAAGAGAGAAAAGCGTTTACAAAGGACGCGAGGACCATTTTAAATATTTTGTTTTCCTCTAAATTGACAAAGCTTTATCTAGTCTGGCTGGGAGAAGCACAAATGTAAAATGTGTTAAAGTGCTTTTGCTACTTAGTTCCCTTTCCTATTTCATGCTTTCTAAGAGCAAGATTACTACCTCAAGGGTGATCTCAACGCCCTTTATTAACGCTTTTCGAAAAAAGATGGGGAAGGGTCAAGGCTTTCTGGAATTCACCCCCTTTCTGGAATTACCCGCGTCAGCCAACAGGTAAAGATAACGGTGAGCTCCTTCCCTCTGGCTACCCAACCGGCACGGGTAAATATGACCCCAAAACACCAACGCTTGACCGCAGATCTTCAGAAGTAGGCTGATTTTTAGTTTCCTCTTGAGAACCTACTTGCTGACAAAACACCTACACGTGAAGTCGTGCCACAAGGCGCAAATAAGCTGGGAAGTGGCTGTATCAAAAAATCAGGTTCATACTCAAGTGCTAACAGTCCTCAGTATCCGCGAGCTGGATGTCCGAGCTCAGCACCGCGTTCGCTTTGGTGCTTTTAACGAGAAGTGCACAAGTGCCTGCACGACAAGTTAAATTAACTCCTCCAGAACCGTGATCTTACCAAACCTTTATTCCCACTAAACTGTGGGCGGTAGCAGGGCAAACTTAAATATTCGCAAAGTAACAGTCACTCCTAGAGAAGAGCATGTACGAGCGGTCCAAGAAGTAAAAAATACCTCTTTTGAAAAGATTCTGTGGCCATGCCGAGCAGCTAACTTTGTTAAAATAATCATCTAATTGCCTCACATTAAAAAAAAAAAAAAAAAATCACTTTGTGGATGTATCTAACACCAGCCAAGTACAGCTCGTACAACACAGCTCATTTTAAAGCAATGAGCACTATGCACAAGACCCGTTTGGCATAAAACGCTATCTGCACGTAACTTTGCATGATAGTTATAGAGCTTAAAAAAATAAAATAAAATAAAACACAACCACCTTAATTCTTCTCAACCCCTACAGCATGTATTTTGGCACCCGAGGCATGGTCATAGCTCTGCGCGCAGCAACGGGGAGCACGCTGCCATCTAATCCGAGCTCTCATTTGGCTCCTACGGGGTCTTCAACCCGGCGAGACCGGATTTACAGCGGCTCTCTTGCTAATGATGCCCTGGAGGTGCCCTGCGAGATGCGCATTACGCCCTTCCAATAAAAAGCCAATTTCTTTGTTCAAAGGGATTTATTGGCTTGGTTTAGTCGGGCCGAAAGCCTGCCATTTCTCCGTGCCAGCAAATTCCACCTTGCCCGACAGATAGGATTTTTAATAGCAGTTGGTTTTAATGACAACAGAAATCAATTCCATCTCAATTTTACGCTCAAAAGTATGCTAATTAGGGTCAAAAAGAAAAAGTCTGGATCCAAATTAGGGTGGCACACAAGACCTAAATTACCCAAACCAGGCAATTCTGAAAAAGCAAGGAAGAACACATGTACAGCACCAGCGTTACAGCCACAGACGTTAAATAACTTCAGTCTTTCCGAGCCAAATGTCACAGCACCAGTCTAATTGCTTAGCGGGAACTGTCTGATATGTCCTGCGGCTGAGTTTAATGAACGAAACTTCAGTGAAACAGGCGCTTTCAGATCTTGGGCGTACAACCTCTACAATCCTGCAGTTCAGATGTCCAAAGCTGGCCAATAGGTCACGAGTCGATTTTCAGAGGTTCAGAGACTTGCTGGTACCCCACAGAGACAGACGGTCCCAGCAGCGTTAAAATTCAGGCTAGTCTCATCTCAACCACCACCTGGACCCACATGAGCAAAGCCAAGTGCAAAAGCAAGACTTGGGCAATTCAGAGACCAATTTCAAATATTTTAGGTTTGCTGGTTCCGTTCTCCCCTTTTTTACCGCTACTTGTACTTTGATCAAACTCAACGATGCTCGATGCAACATTCGCCTTGACGGGGCCACCAGAGAGAGCTTGTGAGCTGTTGACACAAGGTGCCAACTTCCTTCAGCCCAGACTAAGGCTGTTTGCTATTCTTGCAATTTGTCCTGAAGGTAAATATTTTTGATGCTTCATTAGGAAGAGACAGACAGCGTCTCAAGAGTTGTGTTATGACTGTCAAAGAAGAGAAAGAGCTATACTTAATCTTGCGGCAGTATATCTTTCTTTTGTTGCGTGCAAAAAATACACAGGTGGATGTCTCCTAAATCCTTTTACGATTGAGTACTGATAAATATGTATGATTTTAAGAGTTGCCGGGCCAAATCCAGCCGACGTGCAGCTAAGCGGCTCTGCCGCCACGCGGATGGGGTTTCGCTGGAGCCACCCCTCACCCATTCGCTCTTCTTCCTCCCGCGGAGGAAGAGGAGGTGGTGGTGGGCTATCCCTTGCCTCTTCTCCAAAGGACACCAGCCAGACGTCAGCTGAAATATGCTGCTCCAGGCCCTCACATTAAGAGCTTTTAACAAAAAGTCATTACTGGAGATATATACATTACATATATATCCTTCAGCACAACAGCATATATATCTAATTAATGGCACATATATATATACACACACATACATACATATATATATATATATATATATACACACACACATACATACATATACATATATATATATATATATAAAACCACCAGCACAACTCACGATGACTCACTGGAAAAGTCCAGATATATGGCAGCCGAGGAGTTTTGAGGGGAGATGGCCGTAAAGCAGGGTAAGTTTGGGCAAGAAATGCCCGGAGACGCAGAGCTACAGATTTCCGCGGCAGCCCGCTGCAAAAATCAAGCCAATGAGCACAAGTTCAGAGGTGCTAGAGATGGGCAGCAAACGAGAAGAGTATTGCAGCAAAGAAATGAGGGGCGGGGGAATAAGAAAAGAGAAGAAAGCGGAAAGAGCTGCAACAAACCTGCTGCCCCGGCATGCGGTAAATCACAAAGTAGTTACGGTCTGGGCGACGTTTCTCGTGCTCATCGCATACAAGCCACCACCGGACCTCTCGTCCGACCGGTAATTTTACAAAGAATATTAAAAGAGCTATTGCCAGGTGGCCTTGCTTTTACAGATCGCTCCAGGTCAGGGGGGGTAAGTGCTGGGCGGCCACATCGTCGTGCCTCACGCTGCATTTCTCCTGGTGGAAATCTGGCTACTACGCTGAATTATTCCGCGGAATCCTCTAAAGAGCTAACGCATCTTCTCTTGCGGGCACAACCAACAACCATCTATGCACAAAGAACTGCACTGCAAGGAACAAGCACTGCTTCTCCTAGTAAAAAAGTTTAGCAAGCCAGGGTATTACCTAGAGATGTGTTCTTAAAAAGAAGTTACCCGCATGCTTGAAATTATTATAATATTACAGAGGCCAGATGTTATAGGAGATGTGCACGTTTGAGGGCATGTTGCTGTCACCGTGAGTATGCTTCAGAGTTGATTTTTACCTCTATTAGGCGTGCTTTCCCTCTACAGATTACCCTCTATGATTCATAAATCACATTTTGACGAATAAAAGATAGCGACTGGCAAAGCGGTTCCTCTGTGAGCGGAGTAAAGTTCTCCTGTGCACGGGCAAAAGGAACACTGGAAAAGAGAAATCTCTGTGTTTCACAGCAGAAAGCTCTTCTCTGGGTTCCTGCGGTTCAGTCGTACGATACTTCTACCGAGTTGGGCACTGCGAAGACTTAACGTGTCGTCCCGAGGAAAACGGGAACGCCAAAAAGCAATCCAGAGGCTACAGACACGAGTTGAAAATAACTGGAGGCTTCATATGGATAAACGTGTCTGGGCAAAAAAATAATCCCAGTATACTCTCTGTACGTAACGTTTGCGTATCTACACCCAGGAATTTTACGCATTTGTTTTCCAAATTGCTTTAGATACAGCATATTGTGCAACAGCTTGGATAAAGTCCTTCCAAGGGTTATGGTTAAGCAAACAGTAATTTGTGTTCTCTTACGTGTCATTAGGGAAAAGAAGCTATAGGATCAAATGACTGCGTTTTTTTGCTGGTGAATATTAAGAAATTCAAAGAATAAGCAAGGAACAGGTTGGATATCAGGACGCATATCAGGATGGGACACAAAATACAAAAAAAATAAAGGTCAGAAATGAAAAAAATGAGATGCCACCGCTTCTGTCACCTTCAACCTTAACTGGCTTCATACTAGAGTCACTTATATCAAATTCAGGTGAGTGACTGAGGGGCTTCAATTCACAGGCATTTATTCTGGGACCGGCTTCCTTTTCTGCAAACATGTTCAGTACAAAAACATCTCATAAACTCAGGAGCAATCCAGAGGGGGGAAAAAAAAGCCTCAACTGCTTTATGAGAATTAGGACCGCTGATATTTGGTTACTTAAATGCACTTCAGCAAACAAAAGCAGACAGATTAATACTGTAAAAGAATATGTTTAAAAAGAAAGGGCTAATAACACCATTAGAGTGAAAAGTGAATTCCCTCCAGTAATTTCCCTAAAGATAACGGGGACACTCACTTTAAAAGCCATCAGATTCATTTAGAGTAACTCGCATCGCTAACCAAAATTAATTGTAATCAAACGTGACTTTATTTAATACTGAGCTTCAGTAGTCTGCGTTCAAAAAAAACTTTATGACAGTTGTATTTATAGCAATTGTTCTGACAACCTACAGAGAACATCATTTTACCCTATTCTCCAAAAAAAGGTGTTATCTTCCAATGAATACATGTAAGAGAATGCTGTCTGCTCCCAACAGAATCACTGCAACCCGTAGAGCGGGGAGATCTACGGCATTTGCCTTGGTCTACATAAACACATCTCTCATCAGCCAGTTATCTGACGTTTGATTGGCCTTTTTATCTCCAAATTCAATTTTTTGTCAGATTACGTACTCAGTACTGGTTTTCTGCTTTCCTTGCAATTTTTTTGGTTGTGTTTGACCTAGGGCAGTTGGTTTATTTTTTATCCCTAGCGTTTCCCCCTAGGTTCTCTCTGTCAGAATTCCTGCCGAGACCATGGAGGGGAGTCATAAAATATTTCTGAGACAAAAAAAAAAAAAAAAAAAAAAAAAAAAAAAAAAAGTGCTTTGATGGAAAAGAAAGCAGAATTTTGTTCAAATGACTTACGCTACTGAACTTCAACACACAAACGTTCAATAATTGCACACTGGTGATAGATTTAATCTGAAAATGATTTGCATCAATTGCTACATTAAAAGTTAATGACTATGGCAAATCATTGAGCACTGTTAAAAAGGAACGAATTGTGTTGTTTTTTTCACTTGAGAGGTGGCACTGTTTGTGCGGGGCAATAAGGCTTGTCTTCTTAATTTTATATAAATTGCACACATGGAGAATGAGACATTCCTATGGGTTGGTAACATTGCGAATAATTAATTAAATGCCAAAACTAGACAGAAACCGGACCGCAATTATTTTTCTTCTTCAATTTTTGCAAAACTACAGACATTTTTAGAAAACACACAGCACTATTCCCCTCTTGCTTGGTGTAACCTGCGACACGTCTAAAATAAAGACCTCAAATTTCTATCATGACGGTAAAATACTTTTCGAAACTCCTCACTGACTGCACTGAAAACCACCTGCAAGTCCGTGTTTGCCAGCCATCCGTCAACATCTTCTTGCAGTCGTCTTCAGATGCAAAAGGCCAGAATATTTACAGGTATCCAGACTATAAGTTGGATACTACCTAAACTATGATGCAATTCAATCCTCCTCGCTTTCAGGATAAATAAACCAACAATTAGCATCATCTTGCGGTAAATCTGACCCTTATTTTCAAGGCAATGACGTGAACAGCAGCATTAAACACCTCTCTACAGCTGCCTACTCCAGCTATCACCCATTACTTTACAGCCCACTGCGGCTGTCAAAACTGTAGGGACTTCCAAAGAAACCTGGAAGATGCATAAAAATCAAAGTATTCTGAATTACTGAGGGGACGTTGGTGATGGCAATCACTGAACGCTCTCGAGTTCTCCAAAGTAACATACTTCCACGCAGATTTCTGGCACATGCTGGGCTGTAACAGAACTCCAGGAAGGTCCCCAAAATCGCAGATGACCTATGCAAAACCCGGCTGTGAGTGAGGACTACACTGAGGCATCATTTGCTGAATTCAGGCTTCATAAATTATACCATCCAGTTGATCCTCGGTACCTACCACATCATTACATATGCAGCAGGAGAAATTTAAGGGTCTGGAAACAACCATGTAGTAACAAATGTTCACAGAAGGACGAGTCATTCCATTTTCAATTGCTATTCTCCATCTTCCTGCTAACAAATTCACTGCGGATGACCCAACTCGCCTTTCCTCTTTCCCCTAGCCGAAGACAGGCTTGCTAGCCTGTTCCCATCCCTGCTCCACGTCCCGCTGTCGGGTCACAGGTGGCTGAGGTGTCTTAATACATCACTGACCAGCCAAAAAAGGAAGCAGAGGGAGCGGGAGCCCTGCTCGGAAACTGAGAACTTTTTTGGAGGAGGTCCAAGGGACATCTTCTGCCAGGCCAGAGAAAAGCCCTTCTCACTAAAGGAGCCAGGACTAGTGTTTTCAATATCAGGGCTTCTAAATCCTACACCAGCCTGCCAGAAGACCCTTCATCGTGACAAACATGGGACTTGTGCTGAAAATGGTATATTGCCCACCTGCATCACCGCTAATTTTCGACCTTTGGTTTCATTCAGTTAATGACTCCACTTTGGAAGAGCTCCTGAATTTCCAGTCATCCTTTCTCCACATTGATCCTTGCTTCTCAATGTCCTCCTCCGCTTTCTATGTCCGCAGCCATTGCATGTATGAAAATTGCATTTCATCCTCTCTTCCCCCCCCCCCCCATTCTACTTCTTCATTTCACATCAAAGACAAGCAGGCAAGCAAAAGCACTTCTCTGTGGCCTCAGTCTGTCGAAGAGTCAACTGCCCACAGAAAACCTCTGTCAGTTTTTCCAGGGCTCCCAGCAGAGGTTTTGGTTGCAACACCGCACTCGTTTCTTCTTGTCCCTTCCTATGGATGTAGTCACCAACAGTTTTACTATCGCTTTTAAAATCTCATCATCGCTGGATCAGATACGATGGGTACAGAATACTCTCAGATGCTTCCCCCGGGCTTTCACAAAGTGTTTTTCCTAGAAATCCAGAAATCCCTGGAACTTGGTTCCTTCACAAAAGGCCTCCTCCACTTTACCAGCTTTACTTTGTTGCCCTCTTCATCAGTCTCTTCCCACTTTTCACTCAGTGCTGCCGCCGTGATTCGGCATGCTTGGCAGTCCAAGAGCAGCCCAAGAGCTGGCTTGGCAGTACAAGAGTTTCCGGGACTCAGCTGGCTCCCCAAATCCCTTCCAGTGATAGTACAATGGATTTCACTCGTTCTGATTGATTTTTCAGGCCCCAAGGTCATCAGTTACGTTCATGTTTTCCCTCGTCTCTCCAGTAATTTCTAGCTTCCCCTGCTTTATGCGCTGTAAAAATCTGATCATTTAATTATTAATAGTGCTAGGTTTTACAGCTTCCTAATTTAGAGCATTTTGGAGCTACCTCCAGCTCCACGTGAGAAAAAACGCAAGTCTCCTTCCTCATCTTCATTTCTCCACCTAGGTGCCTCTGGCAGCATAACCGATTGTCCATTCCTTCTCGCGAGACGAAATCCGCACTTGGCAAAGCGTCCAGCGCCCACGTTGCGGATGAATTCCCGGAATCATGTGCCTTCGCTGTTTTATGAGGCGCATTATGTCAAACTTGCCACCTTTTTCCACTTGAGAAAATTACTGCTTCTTGCAAAACAAAATTTGCTTTTGGGCAAATAAGCTGAGAGCCGGTCTGAAGATAAGCAATGCTTTTACTGAGATTAAAGGAGAGCTTTCAGAGTTTGGCAGCAGCTCTGCTAAAACTAACTGCAGCTTTCACTAATGATTCGACAGAAACTTTTTCAAAGGCAGATCAAATGCTGTCAGATGATCCCAGAAAAAAATTCTATGATAAAAGCAACATTACTATTAGCTTCCTCTTAGACAGTTTCTTACCCACACTTAGCTGTACATTTATCTAAAGAGATATCGATGATTCAAATATAAAATTCAGAAGTCGCAGCTGTTATCAGGACACTGTTGTGTTTTACAACTCTTTTGGCTACTGCACGAACGCAACCAAATGCTAGAGTGCCAAGTGGCTGCCACCCTTGTTACAGTTTCCAACATTTGGACAAGTTGGTCACTTCAAAAAAAAAGAGAACTTTGTCCAAAGTTGTTATTTTTCACTCAATAAAGTAAATCTAGGTGTTCACTGAACGTGAAATATCTTCACTCGTCACTACAACGTTTCCTTCTGGGATCTACTGCATCTTCATGGTTGCCCAACTGAGGACACAACAGTCTTGACAAATATATCGCAGTTAACATGAATTGCCTTCTTATGGTATCAAAGCAGAAGATGGATCCACATCTCATCTGTGAAAAAGTGCAACTTTTCCCTTATTTTCTTTTCACTGAATTGAGTTGTCCTACTTCCTCTCTTAATACATCCTGCTCTTTTACAGACTTTGGTTTATCCCCTCTGCCTTGCCATTTCTGAAGCATCCCATCTCGCCTGGAGAACCAAGCCTCAAGAGTCACCTCTACAATACGGACAGCACAATAAATGCCTTTACTATGACCTACTACATAAATCCTCCTCCACTATGGAACTACTAGAAATAGCAGTCTTCACCTTTCAGGTTTTTGAACAGAATCTACCATTTAGTGATAAAAAGAAAAAAAAAAAAAGTAGTCAAGAGTTAATTAACAGAGTCATCGCCGTATCTCATGCATGCTTGGTTTTAACACAAAGAAAACACTGGCTCAAATCAGAGTCCTTTATTTTTTTTTTTCGATAAACACAATTTTAAACTTTAAAAGAAACACTCTCCCCTTCCTCACGGTACGCTGAGAACATGCAAAGAATCAGTGTTTTCTCAAACTTACTGAGATTTCATTTAAGAAATTTAGCAACTATTGATGAGTGCAGAAGGTGAAAGCAAGTGTTTACAACTCTTACTAAGACCCTAGTCTCCCCACTAGAATGGAAATTTAAATATTGCCTATAATGCAAGTTATGGGCAGACTCCATTAATGCTCTTAAAAATTTTAACTTGGAAAAAACTACTCATTAAATTCTTTTCACCTGAACTCTTCAAAAGACATTAATTTTATTAATTGAACACTAATTGAAATGGATATTGCATTTAACGGAAGAATTCCTTTTTATTCTGAAGGACAGTAAAAAACAACAAAGTTAGTAGCACTGCCGGTTGAAAAAGCTGGAACAATAAACTACAGTCTGATTTTCTGCAACAAGCACTTAAATGTTTCCTATTTTATTTATTTAAATGCACAGTATGCTTGATGAGCTGCATAAGAAACAACTTCTGTCTTGCACCTTGCTCTATTTTGGCTGCCAGCGAAGTCGGGGAGAAGGCTGGCCCAGGTTTTAACACGGGCAAGTTGGAGTCGTAACACTGTAATTTCTTTCGTGGCTTCCTCGGATACTCCTCATCTCTCCTCGGATCACCTTTTCTGAATCAAATGTTTCTGAAGGGTAACTGTGCATTCCCCCTAACTTCACCCCAAATATCCCTTACTTGTACGCTTGCTCTTCTCTTTAGACTTTTTTAGCAACTTGACTAAACACTCGTGAGCATCTGTGCTGAAAAAAAATCAGGTGTCCACAAAATACAGGAATGATTTCACAGCCGGTCCAATTTTTTTGTGACCAATTCATACCGTAATTTTGTATTTTCTTTTTTTGAACAGAAATATTATCTGTGCCTTCCAAACTCAGCTCATCTGATCTCAGATCATCTCAACATAAACAGTGCCACCATCTCACTAATTTGTGCATCTGCAATTTCCTTTTCATTCGATCAGGCGGATACGTGATCGTGCACGCTGATTGTAGGGGGAAGGACAACTTTGTGTTGCTGGTATAAAAATCCAGTGTCCCTTAAAAAAGAAAAGGATTAAAAACAGAAATTTGGCCAATGTTTTTCTGAAGGTATTACTTCCAACATACAACGCTACTTAAGAATTCACTTTGCAATTTCTTCATTTGCGCAGAAATAAATCTTTAGTATAAGCGCACAAGCACTGCACATTCTACGTGTGACCCTTTTGGGGGGCTTGGCTTACATTGAACTGAGTCTGCATAGTTCATACAGTGTTAGTAAGCAAACATGCCTTTTCAGTGAGCCTTCTGGGCTACTGTTACAACACCTCTTTCCAGCTACCAGTGCGTATCTTTTGTCCCTGAGCGTCTCTGGGCTTATTTTAGGAACGACTACCTAGCACAACAGACCACCTCATCGAGTACTTCATATAAAACAAAGAGCTTTTATTCTAATCCATAAAAAAAAAAAAAAAGGTATTTCCACAGCTTGCAAATGGTATTTCAAAAATGTCAGTCTCACCTTAACCTTAAGCACAGAAGAAAACATTTTCGCATCTTCAGACACTCCTCCAATGTACAGGTTTTTCGTAAAGACAGGGGCATGGTCATTCTCGTCCTGTACTTCAATGAACACCTTGGCTGTATTACCTGAAACGGAGAAATGAAAGTATGGGTGCATCACGGGGCCGGGAGTCTTCAGTGCCTACTGCGTATAGTTTGCCATGTTTTACACATAAACCATCACCTGAAACAAGTGCATTAGTAACGTCACAAAAAATACCTTCAAAATAATGGTACACCTGGCAAGAAAAGCAGGAACTTGATATAAATCAGTGGATTTTGTGTATATTTACTACGCCTCTGGGTTTTGCATTTCCCTTTTTTTGTTTTTTGTTTTTTTTTGACTGAACTCTGATTTAATTTTGAGCGCAAATTTGCTTTCCATAGGATATCCCCATCATCCGTACACAAGGAATTAGGGCCATCTCAACGGGCACGCAAGCAAACGGGCTGCCATTGCTTGCTTTAGGAAAAAAGCTCTTTGGGGGGAAATACAACGAAGACATGCAAGTTATTTTTCAAGCAAATAAAAAGGCACAGATAGGAACGGTGTGCTTCCGTAACACAGATTTTTGGCTGTACCAAGTTCTCACCGGTATTACAAAGAGATAACAAACAGGCGGGTGAATCCTAGTAGTTAAGCTGTGTACAGTAGCTTGCTTTTCCCACTGCACGTGCTTATTTTACATATTTTGATTACTCCCAGTCCCACACAAATGCTTCCCAGGCTCTGCCACAGAGCCTGTAAACTCATCTGAGCAGATACAACAGGGCAGCACAAAAATACCTTCTAGACAACGCAAAACTTTACATCGCAGACCCATGCAACCTTTGCTGTACCTGCTTGCTGCCCCAAGGCACAAGTATCGGATGAGTTGGCCGCGCACGCGCTAGGTGGTCTCAATGCTTCGGGATTAACTGCGTTAACCTAGCGCGAGGCTTGCCAAAGTCGCCAAAGATATTATGTCTACCTGGTGATCCAGCTCAAGGGAAACCAGTGAGGACCTCAGAAGTAAAGCAAATCTGGGGAAAACTATCATAGTTTACAGAGAAAAAAAAACATTCCAAATACCGTGCTTTTAAAATGTATGAGTACAAGAAAAGAAGGGAGGGGGGTGGAAAAAAAAAAGAAAAAGAGAAATGACATTTCCTCAAAGGAATAATCCATTATTTGCTTTTCACACTGATCTGTGCAGATAAACTGAACAACATGAAAAATTACCGAAAATTACTTTTACGCATGTGAGAAGCAGCTATAATCTGACAGAGCGACTTAAGCATCTGAATAACGTGAAACGTGGACATCTGCAGTTTCTGCAGTAGACTGTGCAGTCTTCTCCAGCTGCCTTACATATATTTTAAATGACCACCTCTTGTCTTGACTATGTAATTTAATACAGCAAAAGAAAATTTCAATCAAAGAGGAGGCTCTGCGAATAGTCACTTCTCTCTCTTGTTACACGAGATTCCTAATAGTTTTGGCTGCAATACTAAATACAGCGAGAAACCGCAGTCCCATTGAGAGAAAAAAAAAAACGTCTCCCAAGACCAGAAGACGAAGCTTTGGGATCTTTCAACCTCTGTTGAGAGCAGAAGCATCCAGCAAGCTGCTCCGTAGGAAACCTGAGGATCCTCCGAAACAGGTAAAACTACCGACTGCGAACGCAAGCATATTCCCACCTCAGATGTGTTAGATTACCCAAGAGATACATTTGCTTGCCGAATTGTATTTCTAAGTTGATTTAAATAAAAAAAAAAATCATGCTTGTTTCTTTTTTTAGCTCTGCAGTTCCCATAGCAAAGCCACCAAAACCGCTCCCCCTCTGGAGTACTGACTGGGAGAAGAAAAGCGAGACAGATCTATCATCGCAGGGCAGCTCCTTCTTTTTGGAGAACACACCCCATCTCCTACGGGTTTGTGAAGTTCCCTTTTTCCAGCGGTTTTTCATCTTAGCCAGTGAAAGAGAACTGAAAGAACTGGAAGCTGATCGTTACGATCCTGATTTGTCCTACAGCAGCCCAAAACACAGATTAGGGCTCCACTGTGCAAGACAACCCAAGACGCAAATAGAAGACACAAAAAAGGTCTGACTTGAACTGAATTAGAAAAAGCTGTTAAAACTTAAGGTCTTTCAGGGTTCAGCATTGCAAGGTGCTGATTCCTCTAGCCAGTATTCCAGCCCTTTAGACTCGGCATCATCAGAAAACCGAATGCACCTATCGCCAGTGCCGCAGAAAATAGAATTTCAGTGTCACCAAAGCCTACGGCAGGGCCTTAGTTCTGCCTCATTTGCTTCCACCACGGTTCATCCATTCAACGCTGCCAGGCTCTGAAGTAGTGGAGAAACTTAATTAAAACTCATCAAGGAAGGAAAAGGTGACGAGAAAATAAAAAAGCATACATCAAATGCAGGAATCATACCTAGACGTTTTCTTCCAGTTAAAGAGCTCTGCTTTGTAAATGGGAATCTCAAACCCAGAAGAAATTTAGGAGGAGCAGTCTGTAACTCTTGAAAAATCCCCATGTCTTACGTCACGCACACACAAACACACTTTTTTTCCCTTAAAGAATAGGAAATATCCATGATGATACACACTCAATTTCCTAAAATCTTCCCTGGATTACACAGGCAGCAGAGGAAAGCCTGAGGAATTCAGGTGGGCTGCAATCCATCGTACAGTCTCTCTAGTTATAGCCTATTCCCCAATTTCATGGTATGCTCCCCCATATATATATAGCTAGATAGACAGGTACAAAAATAAATAAATAAAAAGAGGAGATAAATACAGAGCAAAAACACAGGAGAAAATTCAAGACGGCAACACTGTGCAAAAAGCCTGTAATACGAAACTACCTTTCTTTCTGCACACAGTCTGTTTTTTTTTGCCCCCGCCCCAGTTAGGCTTGGATGGGGATTAAGTCAGAGGTCCTGCAAGATGGGTTGGGGCTTTAACTAAGCCAGAGAAGACCAGACTGCCCAGACCATCGTGATAAAATCAGCAAAAAAGCCTCCCAAAGCGAAGGCTAGATCTTACTAGGACGAAGACACCACTAAGACGGAGGAAAAATCCCTTACAATGAGACAGAACCAAAATAAAAGAATCTGTACACACAACTTTTCTGCCTGGAAGTCTTGCAAAAAAGGAAAAAAAAAAAAAAAAAAAAAAAAAAAAGAAAGGAAAAAGAAAGAAAGAAAAGAAAAAGAAAAAAGAAAGCTATTAAACTTACTTTTGGAAGGGACCCGCAGATTGGAGGACCGGACCACTTGTAACGAGTCTGCTTGAACTCGAAGCTCGTAACTGTTCACGCTTTCATAGTCCAGAGGCTTTTTAACAGAGATCACGCCCGTTCTGTTGTTAATAGCAAAGACATCTGAAATTCAGCAAAAACAGAAGTAACTTTCTAAAACCTGTAAATGTTCCCCCTCCCTTTCCCCCCCTTTTTTTTCATGCATCAAGTTCTTATTTTGGTGAGGGCACTAAGGATGCCTTCAGGAACTCGTGCCATTGCTCCCTGAGGACTCTAAAACCCATCTAACGCCTCTTTGATGTTGCCTTCAAGTGATCCCAGCAGCTGAGTCCGAGCCTGGCAGTGGAAAAAACAGCCTGGAGAGATCCCAGCGAGACGCGCAGCCCGCTGCCCCAGGGACACGCGTGGGCTGCCGCGTCCCACCTCCCTCCGAACCACCCAGCGCAGCTTCGTTGAGATGTTTCAAGGTGCGTCACGGCAAACGCCCGAGAAAGACGCCAACAGCAGGAGAGACGCTTCCTTTTTGAAGACATCCACACCTGAACCACCAGCCACTGCGATACAACACTCGTGGCCACCGTGCGGCAGGAGCCTCGAATGACTTGGACCAGGTTTCTCGGCGACTAGTCCGACGTCAAAGCCGTCTATAGACTCGTTTCAACACTTTAGCTTTTAACAGCCCTCAACCTTTCAACTTTAAGGACAGGAAGAGCAGGAGCTGGAGACCAACCAACACATCCGTGACCCCGCGCCAACAGAAAATCTCACAGGTTTTACCCCCCGCTGGAAGCGTAGCTATGGGAATCGCCGCCCCTTTCCAAGCAGCAAAGTCTTCCCGCGTCGCTCAGCTGTACGGGCTGCCTCCGCGGTTTTGCAGGGAGCTGATCTCTAAAGGCTTGGTAACGGCACGAAGAAAGTCCTCCCTGCCCCGGGCGCGGGACGGATCAGGCGGGATTTCATCTCGGAAGCTTTATTTCGCGTTGGCGCTTCTTGAAAAACTCCCGAACGCGCGCGTCGCGAAGGCCGAAACGCCGCTACTCACCCTCTTCGTTTCCCGAAACGATCGAGTAGACGATGGTCTGGTTCAGGGCCGCCGCAACGACCGCCGCGACCGCGGTCCCCCTGGGAGCGCTCTCGCTCACCGGCGGCGGTCTGCAGAAGCGAACAGAAGGGTCGGCGTTACCGCCCGCTCGCCCCCGCCGATCCGGAGAAGGACGGACGGACGGAAGGACGGAAGGATGAGGAAAAGCACGGCAGCACCGACGGATCTGTACCTCACGCTCTTTGTACCCTCCAAACCCCTAAAACGGAGCATCTCGTATTCAGGCATGATTTCCATCATGGTAAATAAATGATTTTTCTCCCGAAACACAGCAATGGGGTCGTTCAGCAGCCGAAGAAAGGGGATAAGCGGCACATGCCGTATTTTTAGTCAAGGAATCTGTCCTAATGTACTTAAAAGCGCAATCTTATTAAAACCAGCGTGATGGGGGGGGGGGGGAACCCACTTTTGCAAGCTAAGCCATGCAGGAAAGTTGCTTTTATTTGAACGGGATCCGGCTCGTAACGCGCTCTTCCGCTCACGTACCGCCAACCTCGCGGCCCCGAGCCCTTCGACCGCTTCGCGTCCCTAGTTCTTGTTTTTTAAATCGTAGCCAGGTAGATATGCTTCTACCCAAGCACTCATTTGCACCGGATTTTTCTACAGCAGTTGCGGCAACGAGGGATTTAAGCTAGGCGCCCTTTTCTTTAAGGCTTTCACCGAAATAGCACAGCTATTTTCACCTCACCAGCATCCAGGACTCAGGCCCTGGAAAGAAGCAGCTCTAAAAATCAGATTAGCTGCTCAACGTGTCTTCTCTCCTACTCTTCTGCCTTAGTTACCCATGAACAAGCTTAAGATGTGCCTGTATTTCTCCCTGTGATGCATCTATTTCACAGCGTAGCGCTGAAGAATTAAAAGATGCTGCTGTAAAACTAGAAGAAAAACAGCAGTAAAACAAAGTCAGCGACTCCATAAAGATAAGAGGCTGAAAAAGGAGCACAAATTGCAAAAGGTTATTATCTTTTAATTTGCCCTATCTGGATTATTCTTATCTCGATCAGAGGGGCCCACAGAGGCAGAACACGCATCAAATGCTCCGTAAGGCGTAACTATTTTTAATCGCCAAAGTCAAATTTTAACTTTTCCTTTTTTCTTTCCTGCCTTTTCCCCCCCGTGCTACAGTCTAAGGCTCTCATCCATTTTTCAAGTTGTCTTTTATCCAATTTGCTCTAAATTCACCATGAAATTTTTCTAATCGCCAAAAGTACGAACATGAGATTTAATCAAAAATTAAATTTGAAACCAGCAAAAGCAGTAATAAATTGGAAAACTGGTTTCATGATGTGATGTGTATGTATTACACATTCTAGTCTACTATAGAGTAATGAAAAATTTTTTTTTTGATTTGGGTGTTTTTTAATTACATTACTGAGATTCTTTAGCTAGACTTGGGTAAAATGTTATTTAAGCCCTCTCCTCGTAAAATCATCTCTTCTCTCACATTGCAGTTTCCTGAATTTTTTTGGCCTTAGCTACTTTTAACCCTTAACGGCACGCGACCTTAGGCTACTCCATCTTGACATGAAATAGGATTACGAGCACCATTTCTATTTCTGTACGTACTCTTTTCACCCTGCTCCTCACGGGAAGCAGTTTCTCCTGGCTAAAAAAAAAATTATGTAAATCACACACAAAAAAAAAAGGGGGGGGGGGGGAAATTTACGTATTTTCCTGGAAAAAGGTCAGGTCATAAACTGCACACTGGAGCTTCTCCGAGGAGTCAAGTAGAGCAAAGTGACACAGGAACCAAAGTTGCTAGAAGCTCTACAAACACAAACACTTAACCTGGCTTGACTCTCCAGCTGAGTTTTTGCGATCAGGAAAAGATGTCCAAGTTTCTAAAAGTTGTGGCAACACAAAAACTACAGAAACCAGAGAGTAAATATCATGACAACAGCTGTTGAACTTTTTTTCCTCTACATTTAGACTACCTTGGCTTCCTGTGCTTGCTCTCAACACTTTGTTCTAAATTAAACAGGTATTTTTCAAGCAGTTGGTCCACAAAGACAGATGAGAAGCATCATGTCTTCCTTCCTACACTTACACCTCTCTGGGCCTCTCTGGGCAACCTGTTCCAGTGCTCTGTTAACTCTCCCAAGAAAGATATTTTTCCTCACGTTCAGGTGGAACTGCCTGTGTTTCAGTTTGTGCCTGTTGCCTCTTGTCGTATCGCAGGGGACCACTGAAAAGAGTCCGGCCCCGTCCTCTTGACACCCTCCCTTCAGGTATTTGGAGGCATTGATAAGATCCCCTCTTGGTCCTCTCCTCTCCAGGCTAAACAGGCCCAAACAAATTATGAATTACATCTTTTCAAAGCATCATTTCAAATAAGTAAATCAGCAAGAGGATGGCTTTTGAAAATGTCACTGTCGCTCCAAATCCCCGAAAACGTTCCCTCTCCTCCAAATCCCCGGTGTGCATACCCTACTTGTGGCTTTTTCCCCTCTCTATCCTGTTTTTGATTTTAACAAGGAACGTTGGCTGCTGCTGTCCTCATTTCTGATGAAACCATCAATCCTGGTCTGTTAAAAGTGTGGAGAGACTAACTGGTTCCCCTACCAGGAATAACTCATCTTTCCTTAACAATTCTATTTTCCTCTCGCTCGTTTTAAAGGAGGGTAAATTATAGCAGGACACTCGCGACGAGAGTAAAACCATTCCCTTCTGCTGGGCCTCCTCCGGCCTGCGCAACGCTGCGGACGCCGTTCTCTGCCGAACGGCACTTTCTGACCGAAACACCGAATAAGGGCGATTTCCTAGGTGGAAAGCTTCCCCTGCCCCGAACGCCTCGGCGTCGGATATCCCGGTACCTCTGCCACATTTTGAATAACTGTTTGACTAAACAACAGATTGAAAAAAAAGCTGCTCGGAGTAACGCTTCCGATTGACTCCCGATACACCTCTGTAATTTTGCTTTGTGAAGCCTTACGATACACAGCAATTTGCTCGGGTGACAGCCGCCTACGGTGTTGAGAGATTTAATTAAGTGGAAAACATTCCAATGTTATCGCAATGGAGAGAGAGAGACTCACATGTCCCAAAATCTTTTACGTGGAACACAGCCACGTTGCAGAGCGTTGTCCCTACTATAGACATAAGCTGCCATACTACATTTATATCACGTATTATGTGAACTAAGAAAATTTGAGGCTATTTCCTCCTGAATTGGAACCAAACTTTAGATTACTGTACAAGTGGGCGCAGAATTTCTAACTGGACTAGGGACCTATAATGAAATGCTAACAGGAGCTATAAGTTTCCAGTATTCCTCCCCCCTTTTTTTTTCCACCATGAAATATCTGAACACCTGTTTAATGTGCCCACGGGCAATAATTAGGAAGCAACGATGCCGCTTTCAGTTAACATTTAATTTCCTGCTGCTGCAGCACATCGCTATTAGCAATGACCTTCTGGTTGCAAAGAGAATGTGATATTTATTAATTAACAAAACACAAAAAAAGTCCCAAGCCCCTTTGAACTTCTACTTTCTTTAAAAAAAGAGAGAAAGCACTCATACGAGGATAGGCTTGCTTAAAAAAAAAAAAAAAAAAAGTAGTAAGAAGAAAAATCTTCTTTTTATTCACCGGAGGTTCACTTCACGGTCTTCACTGTCCCATTGTGCTACTAATTGCGCTCTGTTAATTAAGAAATGACAGTGCTGCTGTTCCCTGCGTAGAAGGAGCAGAAACTTTTAGATCAATGACTTGATCTGGAGGTCGACGGAGAGGCGTTTTGAGGAGAACCGGCGGACAAGAAAAACAACAAGTTGGGAACAGAGCGCTCAAACCACGTAGCCGATTTGATTTTCCCCAGGAAGCGATTTATTGATTGTATTTATTTGATCCTTTGGGGTTTTTTTTTTTGTTTGTTTTTTGGGGGTGGTTTTTTTGCCTCGCTGTGCTTTGTGCTTTTGCAGGACAAGCGAACGACGCTCGGTTTAGAAAACGCTTAATTTTGCAAGCTCAGACTCCTCTGTAATATTCGAGACCCAGAGCCCCACAGAGGGCACCCACATCCTTAATGAAGTTAAACCCCATCTAGGAGCACAGGACCAACCTGCAGCACCCACTGATGGCCGCACCTAAAGACGCGTGCACTAGAGAGAGATTTGCGTGATAAGATGGGAATAAAAGAAACAAAGGAATTTGCCCCAAATTACGCAGCACTGCAGTGGGAGAGCCAAGGGATACCACGCAAATCTCCAATTTCTCCTTTGCTCGACTCTGTTGCCACCTGCAAGACTGCTCCACTACGACTTTTTTTTTTTTTTTTTTTTTTTTTTTTTAACATACAGGAATAAAGTTTGCAAAAGAGCATAAAAACACAACACTGGCACTATTCAAACCAGAAAAATTACGCAAGCCAAGATCACTACCAACCCACCACCGAGTCACTCATTCTGGATACTCCAGAAGGTCTGCGGCCCACATTCAAAGATTTACCATTTCGCAGGCAGCACCGCTGAGCTGAGCTTTACCCTCAAGACACACTGTGCCAACTAAAACAAAAAAGTAAAAGTCTGTATGAAACCTGGCAGTTTCAATTTGCAGCACTGCCTCCCAGCAGAGGCATCCTGTTTAACGTATTCTTTCCAAACATTAACACTCTGATCACGAGGAAGATCACATTTTCCTCTTACCACGAGCAGAAAGGGTCTACTTCACTGTGTCACGTCCAATTCCCATCTTTAATTTTCGCATTAAGATTTTTAAAACGTGACATTATAACGCGCACCTAATCCTTCTTGTAACCAAATGGCAACTGAGTAATCAAATTTAAAGGAAATAAGATACTGTTAGGTTCCCGTATCAGGAAAAATTACTGCAACGTAACAAATGCCTAAACATAACAATAATTCAGGACTCACTGACAGTATGGTAGCTTAATAACCAAAATACACCAGACTGGCATTCAAATGTATTTCGACTGATAAAAATAACAGTTGTAACCTGAAAGCAAAACCACTTTACCTGTATTCATCCTGGGTAAACCGGGGAATTACCGACGGTTGTAGCACAACGATTTCCACAGTAGTGGTGTCAAACTTCATGGGATCCCCATCATCATAGGCAATGACGACTAACTACAAACGACACAGAAAATCACTCTCTCAGTATAGGCAAGAGCATCTGTATGTTGACTTGCAACATACTTCTTCTACATTTGTCCTGATTTCGGGAGGTGACCAGACGGAGAAGGTCTGCGCCTCGTTCTAGCAAGGGGAATTCATCTCGTTGCTGCAAGAGTCCAAGCTGTTCTCAAACAGCCTAAAACAAGAGCAGGGGGGCAGTTTTCTCCACCAGTGCATGGTTTTTATTATGTATTAATTAAAACCTGAAAAAGGCTTAGACGAGCAATGTCTCAAGCTCCTAAAGCAACGACAGCATGCAATACTAGTCATGCTCAGAGTACGGCTTGATAGGACTCTCCGAAGTGGAAAATAGTGACGTGGACACTTCTCTATCTTTATAGATGCACAAGTAAGCCTCTCCTTAATTCTAATTTCAAAAATAAACCACTAAGAGGCAAGAAGAAACAAAACAGCTTAACAGCTATATAGAAGGTTGGTAGTTTCCAGATAAGAAAATCATACGTATACATACATATATATATATATACATATATATATATATACACAAATAAGATATTTTGCTTGCTAGCACTTCCCTTTTCAATTAACCTTCTTTGCACAGACTGAAAAAGGAAGAACTGTCCCAACAATTTTGATGAAAATCATAACAATCGTATCCATCAAAAGTCATTGTCTTGACTTCCCCCCCTTCAAGACCTTTCTAAATTTAAAGAGGCTGTGAAGACGTGTATTAGGAAGATAGAGTCTTGCTTTGCTGTCAAAACCAGCATCTCCCAGCTTTGCAATCTGTCCCGTCTCATCGCTGCTGCCACAGACACCAATAAAAAATAAGGGTGAAAAGAACAACGCGCAGCCGTGATAACGCTTATACATACCTTAAACACTGTACTTGGCTCTTCGTTGAGGTTCACCCGGGTCACTACGCGGCCCGAGTTTTCCTCCACATCAAAAATGCTGGCGCTGTAAGGGAATTGCACGACGTCCACTTTGTACCGGACTCGGCTCGCCGGTGTGCCCTGCAAGGCAAAAAAAAAACCCGTCGGCGCATGTCGTCTTTGCCTATCTCGCCAAGTCAACCACGGCTTAAAATGAAATGCTGATAACACCGGCCATCACGAAGAAAACTCGCCGCCTGCCCCCAAAAAGAAGGGTGCTTTTCGGGGAGCCTTCTCAAAAAGAAGTATCTCGTGGCGACCTCCGAGAGGTCCAGCAAGGAAAAGGATCAGAGATTTGGAAAGATTTCACTATGGAGATGACTGGGAAAAAGAAACGTTTAGGTTGTAGAAAACACATAAAAATTAAATAGACTGCTGCTTGCATTTTTAACTCCTGAACTTCTTAAACAGCAGAACAAGGACAGTGCTTAAGGTTGGCTAACCGAGCTTTGAACAGGATTTAACATGTAAGCCCAGTTACCTGCTTTACCTATTTCAACATTAACCTGCTAAACAAATAATGTTTCTTTTGAAGAAGTTAGTTTCTGCACGTATCCACCATATTCCTATCATCTCACGGCAGCAGTTACCAGCTAAGGTCCTTCAAAGGCTGTGAAGCAACTGTGCCTCCAACACAGTCCAAGAGGTAGCTGCTCCCGAATCAGAGTAACAGGCTAGTGAGCCAGCAAAGCTGGTATGAATTTAAATTACATGCTAAAGGACTATAAGAAAAAAAGGCAGCAAAAAAGAAGAGGGAGCACAGCATTAAAGCAAAGGGGTTTTACACACCCATACCTCACCGACTATTTTTCTGGGCACCGAAGCGTGCATCACCCACGTTTCACAAACTCAAAAGGTTATTTGCTAGATTCAAAGAAGCATGTAGTGAAATCAGTACATTTCTAGTTTCTAAACATCTCTGTGAGCCTGGACCCCAGATTCAGTTGTGATCTCTACCTTGTGTTTAAACAGGCAAAGCATCCAAAAAACCAAGTTTCATTAATAGGGAATTGGCAGCGTCCTCTTGTGTTCAATAACGTGGTACAAAACAGCTTTGCTGTTTCTGAGCATCTATCCAATGCGCGGCATCAACTCATCTAACTATAACGAAACGGGGAATTTGCAGCTTCCCACAGTACCTGAAACACTGCAAAAGTGGTTTAAACTCACTAAATCTCACGTGGTATTTGAGAACGCTCTCTCGATGCAATAAAACCGCACCAAAGTGCTTGTACAAAATATATAGACTGAATTAAGAGCTTTAATGAAATAGACTCAGGGTAGATATTTTATATCGTGGTAATGAATACGACCAAGACTGTAGGAACTCCATAAGAATTTCATCGGTGGTATCAGTTTTAGAGAGGTTAAAAAAGCAAAAATACTCAAGTCTCATTCCTGCATAGTCCTTATTAAGGGCACAGTAAGAGAAGGGGTAACTGGGCTGCAAACTCATCTGCTCAGCGTGCAAAAAGACCTCTCCCTTTAACCGTCCTTACTCTTCTTAAGCCGTACTAACAGAATAAGACAGGAAGAGGAAGAGGCAGCCCGGCCATGTCGGCCTTCCTCCCTCTCCAAAAAACCTATGCTAATACGTCGCGCGTAACGAAAAGCGAGACTGGGCTGGATGCAACCAAGGTATTCCTCGCCTTTCAGGGGAAGCCTTGCGCAGCTGCTCCTCCGTCGCATCCGCCGGGGCATCTGCAACGGGCAAGGCAGCACCTCTGATAATGCAGAACCGCGTCTGCCACGTACGCTTCCGTGTTTGGTGAAGCAATATATGAAAAACCACCGTAGGAGTTAAACTTACTTTGCTAGGATGTGCACATTAAAAATGTGCAAACGGTGATTATACAACTTTCCCCCATCGTTCTGTGATTTAGCTCTTCAACGTTGCAATTAAGAGGAAATTACCTGCTGAAATCCACTCTGTTTTGTTATCGAGACACGGCCCTAACATTTGCTGGGGAGACTAAAAGCTATCATCATTAAACATCCACACTCAAGGTAATTTGTTTTTAAAATAAACAAAAATCTCATCATGTTATTCTTCCTGATAGGGCCACCAAGTTTGCTTTCCTCCTGTCATTTCTGAAAATAACAAAACCGAGACTTATTTTTATTTACTGCATTTTGGCACCAGTGTAACCCTAACAGCTCCAGAGAGATTTACTAGGGAAATCTACTTACAAGTAAGTTTTAATTATCTCAAATATTAATAATCTTTTGCTTCTGTTTTGATTTAATTTAGATTCTATGTCTATGGCATTCGTATGTCAATAGCAAAACGCCAAAACACTAGGTAAAATTCTCAAATAAACCAACACAGCAAGAAGTTTTACGTGGCAGGACCCATGTCAAAAGCATCCTCCCCTGCCCCAGTTTTTCTCTCATTATTTGGACATTATGCTAGAATTCCCTAGTCACAATTTCTAAACATTTTGTTTGTTTAAAATGTGCACCACCATTTCTAACACGCATCTTGACTTGGAGGCAAAAGTCTTGCTATTTTAACAGGAATTTTATCCCAACGACGAGTTCAGGGATGAAATCAGCTGCACTGCATGCAAAATGCCCAAAGTGCAAATTTCAAAAATATCCAAACATATAATCATTAGCGATTTGAACCCAGAAACTCTCCTGCGAGTTCCAGACTAATAGGAGAACTTGTTCTAAAGCTCGTCCTCCTTCAGCCGTTTCTTCTACGGCTGCGTAATTCCTTAAGTTTCCATTTGGTCTGGGGAAAATGCTATTGGCTTGCATTGTATCCGATGGGTAGGAAAATGCCCCCAACCCTTAGGTTAGAAGATGCACATGGAGGCCAGGAGACTCCAAGCCACAAAAAACGGTGAGAACCGTAACACGACGACGCTTACATCATGCACGATAAAGCAGGTTTTCGCATACATTTCTGAAAGCACTTTTAAAAGCGAAGCTGAGAATCATTATTCCCGCTATCCAGACGCGCAGAGGTGCAACGACTTGGAATGATTTTGTCCGGGCATCACAGAGACAAAGTGCATCTCAACTTCATTTGGCTTCTACTCCTAGTCACAATCCCAGATGCACACCTATACAAATAGACTGGATTTTACACCTATGTGGTAGTATGAATAGTGAATGAATAGTGTATGTATATCATAATGAATAAAGATTTCTTTATTCTCCTTATAAAGATTTATAAATATATTCATTATAAACGTGCCTTTTGGGTGAATACCACTTTGTGGCTCAAGTCAGAAACCTCCTTAGGTGTACTACAGTAAAAATGTGAAACCTGTGAGAAGTTTATTAAATTATCGCCATCTATAGATTCCCACTGACATCAGTAGTGCTTTACGTCGGAAAACGTTCACCGAGGCCAACTTTGTCGAGTTATTTCAATGAAAAATACTGAGGAGGTGCTAAAAGCAAAAATTTACAGATGGCTGCATGTGCTCTTTATAACATGCTCAAAGTAAAGCAACCATTAGAAATGGTCAAAATTAACTAATGAATAGGTTATTGATTTTTTGTAAAACAGAACTCATCACTCCTTAAATGACAGCAAATATCCGTATTAAAAATGTGTTCCACAAGATTAGGGGAAAAAAACACCATACAAGTGCTGCGGCATCTAGCCGCCAGTTTGGGCAGAGGACAGAAGACCTTGCGGGGACTATGGGGAGGTACAACATTTCCCAAAGCTGCTGCTGCAGCACCAAGATTTCCACCCCTCTAGAGCAGCAGGACCCTCTCCTTGGTTTAGGCTACTTGGCTCTGCAGCAACAGAGGCAAGGAGGAGAAGAGGCATGAACTCCTCTTGGATCTGCTGCTTCTGGGTACTAGAGGTTCCCCAGTGTCCCCCAAGGCTTGGGCACACACATTTGGCTGGTTCAGCTGTGAAATGCCCACAGGAAAGATGCTGCGAGCAGGCTAGTTTTTGGATGAGGTCCTGCTGTCTCTTCTCAGAGGACGTCTGCCCTTTACAGGGCAGGAAAAGTCAGGTGCTCCCCAGGAAAGACTGAAGTTGGGACCTGGCTGCTAGTGCAATAGTTCGTCTAGCCTGTAGCTCAGTCCCACGTATGAGGAAGAAACTCCCAGCAAAGACAGCAGCGGACCACGGACTAGGTGAACGATTTTGGTGGGCTTCACACCAGCTGTGGGCTGGGAACTGAGCACTCTCTCTCTATATAAACCCTAAACTCATTTTTATGTAAACTCTAAAATTTGTATTAGTTTATTGTGCGCTATGCAACTCCATGAGTCTGATCCAGCAAACGCTGAATTAGTAATTATAACATGCCACACACAAAAATAACATAAACTTTTAAAACCGTAAGATGAAACGGCTTTAAGAGCTCGTTACGTTGACAGGATGCTTCCCTTAAACAAATCTGCAACGGGCACTAAGAAATCCATCAGGAACAGGTTTTAAAAGACGGAGCCCTGGCTGTCTGAAAACGCTTTTATCTCTACTCAAATATCTGCCAAATCCCTAATTAAATATCTTTGCGCATCCTAACTTTACGGGGCGTCTGCGAAACAGTAAGGACGACTGCTCTCAATTTCACAAAAGGGCTTCGCTGAACAACAACGTTACAAGATGTTACCAGACGAGAGAAACTATTAAATGAGATGTTCTGGAGCTCCGGAGGCAGGCTGCTCGTAAAAATCGGTGTTCTGCATCTGTTTCTATCGGCGTTTCAAATCAACAAAACAAGACTATGCAGGGGAACAGCCCATGGAAGAAACAGCCCAGCTTTTACAGGGACAACCCGTACCAAAAAAAAAAAAAAAAAAAAAAAAAAAAAAAGGCACGCATCAGTCCCAGGAATGTTGTCACAAGCAAACTAAGCATCTATCAAACAGCTTGAGTCCCTCTCCTTTCTTCCTTTCCGAGTGCTTGGAGGGTGAAGCACTCAGAGAAGATGGTCATAATTAGCTGGCACCTTTCATCACCCTGCCGCTTCAATAAGGCATAGGCTGATCGCAGCGAAGAAAACACTTCTTTTCCTCCAGGGATGATCACTGGCGTCCTTGAGTAGCTTGTCACATATGCACAGGCAGCAAATTTAAAAAAAAAGGGGGGGGGGGAGGAGGAAATGAGCTTAAGTCCGCAACTGTTCAAGTCCCTCCACACTTGACTCTCTCGTTTAAAACGCACACTTGGAAACTTTGGTATGTATTTTACATATTTAGTTTTGGTTTAAGTCAAATCAGCCTCCCCCTTGCCCAAAATTCAGAGGATTCATCCTGTTACGTCAAACCAAAACAACAGGGATAGAAGGGACAGAGGGCAGTCGTGAAGAGCCTCTCCGCGTCTGATGGACGTAGGATTGCGGGATCTGCGCACCTCTATCGACCCCTCTCATCAAGCACCGGCTAAAAAGGGTCAGTTGTTTGCCCAAGGAAGAGAGGTCTGCTACCTGCGGATGCGAAACACTGGGCTGACAGGACTCAGAACTGCTTGAGAGCTTCAGACAGTGACTTGTCCAAACACAGAGTCAAGGTGTCTCATGCTATGGGGACTAGAAGATAACCCTGGAAGAAGCCACAGCAGAGACTGTTTGCGTCAGCCAAAGCGAAGCAGCACACACTAACTAATCAACGCTCTACGTTTTAGTAAACGTAATTGCAGCTATGTGTGGGAAGCTAAGAAACACCAGTAGTCCAGCATCCTACACTCTCACCATCCCTCAACCCCAATGCGCTAACACGCCCAAAAGTAAACGCCTCATTTTCCTCTGAACGGGTATTCGCTTCCTCCCTTCTCTGCCTCTCTTGGCAGCGCTTTCCTTACTGGCCTGCAATCCTGTAATCTTTGACATTTCTTTCTCTGTTATCCCAGGCTTACGCCTACAACTCCAAGCTTCTTGTCTCGCTGTTCTCAGATCTTGCTTTTATTCTCATCCCTCATCTTAAAAGTAGGCATTTCTGTAGAGCATTTTCTCACACACCTACCTTGCCGGCTACAAACACTTCTTCAGCGTCCTCAGTAGAGATGCAACGTATCTGGGTTTTCCTAACGACGCCAAACTCGGGTACAGTCACGCACTTCACAGAACACCCTGCTTGCAACCCTTCCTCACTTTCGACTATGCCTTTTGGTTGGGTCACGCTCTGGAGCAAAAGGGAGTCCACGGGAACTCCAGGCAAACTCAACTAGAAGAGAGTCAACAGAGTTCTTCCAGCAAAATAAAGCAATTTAACAACGCAAAAATCAGGTCGCTCAGTTCCGGCCTATTTCCACCTGGGCTTGCTCAGGCACCTGGTACACCGTGTATACACCAAGCCCATCCTCCCCGGAGCCACTCACACGGGGGCTGCACAGATACAGCAAGTCCCGTTGCGTCAGCCTAAGCTTGGAGGCCACCAAGTGCTGGGCGCGCCCCCCACCCGCCCCGAGGCGCTGCTTCCCCGCCGCGAAGCAAGCGTCGGGCTTTTCTCGGTCGCTCTGAAAAAGGCTACTCGTCCTCCAGATCTCTATGCAACAAAATATTTCAAACGCTCGAGCGCGTACGCCTCCGAGGGATTATGCAAATACTTCACGCAGAACGTGCTTACCTCTCTCCTGGGATGGGATCAGGATGACTTATCTCTTCCTAAGATTAACCTCTCTTGCAATGCTTTTACAAGAAGTTGATGATTTCTACTTTAGTAAGATGTATCAGTTATTTAGCAAGAATTGAGGAGCTACTCAAGCTTTTCCTCAATAGCCATATAAATATGGTCAGAGTCTATTACCCTAATCCCCTTTGCTCTCCCCTCTTCCCTTTTCTGCTCCTTCTTTCTCAGTATTTTGTTATCCCTTACAGCAGTGTCTGGAATTAGATGTAAGCTCTTCTACAAAAGACAGGGTGAGCAACCATCACGTGAATGAAGTAATTAAAAAAAAAAAAAAGAGAGAGAGATAATAAACTTCTAAACTGTCGAAAAATAGAATATGGACAGTACCGATAAACCAAATACGTTAGTTCATATGACATATATTAGAATATGCAAATCTAATTTATTGCATTTCAATGACCAGAATGGTATTTCAGATTACAGTTTTTCTTAAAAAAAAAATTAAAAGTAACTTTGTAAAAATAGCTTGTTAACAGTAATTCCCAGTTACTGCAAAAGAAGTGAAATGAAACTGGAAAATAAAAGAAATAAAAAACTGGTAAGAATTAAAAGTGACATTTGCTCAAGACAAGCCTTCAAATCCTACTCTAGCCCTTAGCAAAAAGCACTGCTTTCTAACTTTTAATTGACATTTCACTAAGGAGTTGAAGGAGTAACTATCAGAGATCTCTCATGCCTTCAGGCCAAGATTTTATGACTGCTTTGAAATCCACAGGTTAAAATAAAAACATAATAAAATCCCCACTTGGGAGCATCTGAATTCAGCACAGATAATTTTTAACAATTACAAATCCACGGTTATTGCAACGGAAACAATCCTGTCTTCTACATTTGCATTCTGATGATGGTTTAACTTTTTAAGCATCAGGTTCATACGCTTCAATTAACAAAACCCACACATTCAGATCCCAGCTCGGATGTTCCTTCATTCACGCACGCACACATACACCCACATTCATAGCTGTACGATATACTGAGTAACAAATAATTTACTGCATGGAGGTTGTGGGGGAGAAGTTCTTAAAAAAATAAAATAAATAAATGAAGGTCATCCTCTAACCTATGTCTCCAATAAATTAATCAATGGTACTTCATATAAAAGTTCATCCTTACCTTCTGTGACCCACATACAGGAGCTCCTCTTCATACTCCCACCCCTATGAGCTGTAACTTTCTGGATCACTTAGGAAATGCTACGCTACCATAATCCACACAACTCTCTGCCCCAAGTCAGTCTCTTCCCACCTCTCATCTTTCACCTATGTTGTTGTTTGTAGGACATTGTCTGTGCTCTCCCCAGCGAACGCTTAATGCTCGCGCCGACGTACGCGACTTGTCCTTCAGAAGCCGTCGGCCACAGGTAAAACGGGATCGTTTCTCAGGAACGTCACCGAACGAGCGCTTCCGTAGTCAAGAGAGGAACAGAGCAGGTTACACAATCTGCGTGCTTTGCTCGAGGTGATGATTCATGAAGGTTGACTTTGGTGGCACGAACCTTTCTTCTACCACCTACGTGCCCGTCGCTGCTGCCGTCAAGGGACTAGGAGGAACTGTTGGGCTTAGGTAGGGGCTTCTGAAGAGCTGAAAGAGCTGCAGCCCTTCCATCCCCACGGCCGGAGGAGACCGAGGCCCTACTTTTGGGTCATCTTCTCCAGGTCTTCCTTTTGAACTCATCTTTCCCCACTGCAAGACACCAAACTCAACTGCAGCCCCACTCCGGCAGCCCCAGGGAGGAATGGGCTGAAGACGGTGTCCTCGGGAGGAAAGGGAGAGCCAAATCCAGCGACGCCAGCCAACCCCTCACGCCTGTCTCCAGACCTGCTCTTCTGCTGTTGGAAAATTCAACTTTGCCTTCTTTGCACCAAAATCTCCTGCAGGCTCTGAGCATTTCAGTTTGGATTTTCATACCGCGCACATTAATGCGACACCGCAGCGCAAAGCAAGGATTTGCTGAAGACAGCGGGCTGATTAGGTCTGCAAAGCTTTTACCATGGTGATGAAAAAAGATCTTCCTTACATTTACTCTGGGCTTAGTTTAAAGTTGACAGGGGCATACTCTACATTACTTGTAAAATGGCAACAGAAAATTTCAAGCTTAGATACTTCAGATTAGTTAGGCTTCTTTTAGAACTGTCCCAATAATCAAGCATATTTTAAAGCCAAACTGTTTTCAGAACAGAAGTATATTTTTTTCTCCTGAACTGATGAAACTGATGTATTAGCATGGTCTAAATAATATCCCACCAGGTTAAAAAAGCGCTCCAGTGCTGATGACGATAACTAATAACATTCCTTCCCTCAAGGCAAGTTTAAAGGAACGGATTCTTGCTGAACAGACAAAAGGTTATTTTTTTTCTAGGAATTTGTGGTGAATTCGTACCAAATCCCTTGTGACACCACTGAAATGTCAAAGCCGGCTTGAAATAAATACAGATTTGCCAGTAGCGCAAAACATCTAAACAGGCTTAATTCAGTCAAAAAAAGACATAAAACCACTTGATGTTTTTTTCTGTCCATCTCTCTCTCTCTATTTTTAAGCAACTTTTTAAAAACTATTCTATGTTTAAAACTACATAAAAAAAATCTTTTCCATAGCTAGCCTTTATGGCTACAGGATTTTATCCCTTTTATGCCTAACAATCTCATTCACGTCCAATCTCTACATTTATCCACCTACGTGATAGTGATAGCTGTTAGAAATGGAAAGAGTCCAGAAGGCAAAAGGGCATTACGCGCATCTAAATAAAAACTCTGCTGACAGCTTGATAGGCTATCATAATTGTTTTTTTTTAATGAAAAAGCAAAATAACTTTGCATTAAACACTGCTAATTGCAGAGGATTAAAACATTTTTACAAGCACATGCCAATTCAATTAATCGTCTAAGTACTTTGTTTCGTGCAGCGTTTCATTGATATCTTACTCTGCAAAGGGTTAGACCTAGTATTTTTAAAGTATTAACCCAAGGGTGACAAAAAGAGGGTTGATATCAGAATGGACAAATATTTTATCAAGGCCAAAATACTGCGTTACAACACAACCAAGAATATAAAATGAATATTGGTGTAAAAATCAAGCTAAAATGATTCTCTGGCATTGAAATTAAATATTCTGCTATACTTCATTAAAAAAAAAATCTCAATAACCTCCTTGTGCAGAAATTTCAATTATTTCTAGGGAATAGAAATTCAGCTTCTTGTCCAGTTTTATTGATCCTAAACATCCTTTTCTCCAGGTTTACTACCTACTATTGCAAGGAAGAAATGCAGGGCGAAACGAGTTAGCATCTCTGTGGAATAGACAGCGGGAACGTAACCCTGGCAGGCTTCTAACGCCCCCGAGAGACGCTGCCCTCTCTGCTCACGATACCCATTTTGTAGTCCCCAGGTTATTGCACCTGATATTTTAGAAGAATAAGATATTCAAGAAACACAGGGCAGTACAAAGCATTCAGACTGGAATCAAAAGTTTGATCTGACCGTATAGCTACCGGTTGTCGTGTTAAACTAATTTAAAATTTGTTTGTCAGCAAAACACTCCAAGATTGCAGCAAGCAAGGCTATTTTCCTCTGCAAATCACTGTGGGTTTTAAGCAGCGACGGTGGTGGGAACCCGGGCCAGGCATGCCCCAAGGAAGGGAGAGGGAATTCAGACAGTTATTAGATGTTCACAGAGCAAAAAGGCAGCGAGAGCACAAGCGTACGTGGGCTGCCAAAACGTGAACGCGTCCCGAGCCCTGTGAAAGGGGACTTCTCCACCGTAGCTCTCCACCATGCTACTAGAGATATTTCCTTTTGCTTAAGTGTAAATGTTAAACTCCAAAACAAAAAGACTAAGTGAAGGGGGTACAGCTGGTGCCTAAAAGCAAGACGAAGATCTTCAAAACCCCGGGTTAATCCTGCGTGTCCCTCATCTTCACAGGTGCTGCAGTTTGTTCCCTCAATAGCAGCATCGAAGCCTGGCAGCTCTCTCCTGCTGCATGCCAAAAGACACAAGCACACCCAGATTTCTCTTTGGAAGAGATCCAGGATGCAGGTCTGCCACAAAGAAAGCGTTCGAGGTTATGAAACTATTTCTGAAGTGGCCCCTTCTACCCTGAAAAAAGGTGCCGGAAACTCCCGCTCGCAGACTAGCCTGATCCATACGCGCCTGATGACTACTCTGCTTTAACTTAAGTAGCTTTGGGGTGAACACGTTGGCTGGTTGGGAGCCTCTTCCAGCACGCCCATGCTCTACGGAGCAGACCTCGGGATCCGTTCTGTGAGCACAGCACCGGAAAACCAGGCACCTAGGTCTAGTCCTTGCCTGAAACTGTCCCAGACCAGTTGCGCAGACACAGCGCTCGGTGTCCGTGTCCTCTGTCACATTCCTCAAATACTTGTAACACTGTTAAACTACCGCTACCCATTACCTATATGTTGAGGTCGCTCTTTTTTTTTTTTTAATATGCATTTTCAGCTGATGATTGTTACCCTAATGCCTCCAAGTCCAGCAATGCCGCGCTGATGCCCACCGTGCGCAGGGAGCTTGCTTACCTTTGTGCAGTTGGGACTTTGCACAAGAGGGTAGAAGGACTGCATTTACACAAGCCCTTCTTTATCATTTCAGTCCTTCGGGGGTAAATAAACCAGCAGGTAGCACGTTCAGCTAAGCTGCTGCCTGTTTGTGTCCTTCAGCGTGCACGGCACACGCCCTCTGAACACTCTCCATGAGATTATTTTCCTTAATACACCAAATGTTAACAACTAAAAATTAAGCCTGCCTGGCAGAACACCTTTGGCTTTTACCGTCCTCCGCGTAGCATCGGGCCACCAGCGTTCATCAACCTCTGATCACAAAAAATTGATGTTACCCTTCAGAACAGCTACCAAGGCAAAACCACATGCTCAGCTCTGCCAGTCAGGTGCCCCACTAGGAACTGGCGATCAAAGCCAGTGGCAAAAATTAACTTTATCCCTAAGTCAACCACGCTCGGCTCATATGCCGCGCGCCCACGAAGGCCCACCGATGACCTGCTCGGTTCCAGACGCCCCTGCGACGTCTCCGACTACAAACCATGACTGCAAATGACCAAAAACAACAACAACAACAAAACGCAAATCAAGAAAACGATCTTGTAAAGTTGCCTTTTGCTTCCTTTCTTAAGCTGAGGGAAGGCACGGCTTCTCGGCCAGCTCTCCGCCTGCGCTGCCGAGTCCAGGAAGGAGCTTTCCAAAAAGTTTCCTGGCAAAAAAAGGAGCCGTGTCATTGATTTGCCAGCTGCAGGAGCCATCATTTTAAATGCAGCCTACGTCCGCAACGGCAGAGGACGGGTTGGCATAAGAAATTCATGAGACGCCACTCTGTGAGACTCATGATAATCACCTTTGGTGTTGAGAGAGTTAGGTCACATATGAGGGTTAAAGATTTTTTTTTTTCCCCTCTGGGGTGCAGAGTATTAATACAGCTTTTTTGCTTACCGGAGGATCTTGATCCTCAGCTGAAACGGTGGCGATAACAGTGCCCTTGACTGCATCAGGAGCAACCATTCCCCTGTAGAGCTTTTTGCTGAACACTGGAGAGTAATCATTCATATCCTGCAAAACACAATTAAGAGTTTAGTTCTCAAGGTCCAACAAAATAATACATGTATTTGCAATTGCAGGGGATTTTTTTTTAATTACCTTTTTTTCCAAACTCTACCCAATCACTCCTTCCTATTTGCCAGCTGCAATCTCTCCCTGCTCTCTCGCTGCCACACTAAGCCAGCGCACGCAAGGGTAAGGGACGAGAAGAAAATGCGATGGCAGATGGCTGCCAACACTATATGAGAGTCCAAGATTGCGTTCTTTGGTCAAAGGGGGTTTTTTAAAGGCTCGGGTTAAGCCCAGTCTCATTGAGGAACTCACGTGTGCACACATACACATACACGCATATACTTCTATATGCAAAAAAGTCACTCTCACAAATCTACGTATTGTAGGCCTGAATAATTAATACATTAATTAATTATTAATTAATTATTAATTAATACATTATCCTGCACAAAAAAGGTCTGCAATTCAAATCTTCAGGGCACCGGAATTGCTTTCTCTCCGCTTTTCAGGTTTTAAAAAGAGACAATCAGATCATCAAATTAAAATAAACCAAGCTCAGCAATTCAAATCAGAATAGCATTCAAACAAATATCGTTCAGAAAAAAAAATCAAATAGATTAGCATTTCTGCACAGAATTACAGGCGTTGAATGCTCTCTATTCCCTATTTCTTGACCTGTTAGCGAGAAGTTAATTTACTTCATCTGACAATTTAAAATCAAGGACTGTTTTACATAAACCAGCTTGTTTCTTGCAACGCTTCAAAGCGACGTGGTGCGTTTGAAATAAGTCACCCTCCATCCCTCTTTGCCCCCCCAGAAACTCCACTCGGGAGCAACGCAGCCCCGTGCGTCAGAGCACCTGACTTAATCAATTATTTTTTTGAGGAGGGATTCGTGAATCCCTGGAAGATATTCAGAGATGCAGAACCTTTTTAGGAACAACGCGCGTGCGCAGACAAGACACCTTCGGCTCCCTCCACGGGCAGCCTCCGCGTAGGGTAGGGACCCGACAGCGCAGTTGCAACACTTAAGCATGAAGGAAAAACAATATTGGAGGGATGCTCAAATATTATCATTCCTCAGAATCCATATTAGCATCCTTAAAAGCAAATAAAGACACGGTTAAGAGATTTCTTGATGCCAACTTGTTTGCTAACTCAGACATCACCCTTAGCCCGTGAACGATCCGATGGCTGCCACCTCCCCTACGCTCCGGACAATACACATCCCATTTACTGGATTTAAAGGGGTGTTGTTTAGCAAAAGATTTGTAGGAAACTGATATTGATTTGCCTGCACAGACTATGAAGATGCCGAACAAAAATGCTGGTGAACCAACACACTCATCTAGGAATGCCAATGAGGAGAAACAAAGCACGGGGGAGGAAAGGCATTAAGAAGCAAATCAATATGTAATTTAAAAATCATTAAGATAGTCGCTAGTGGTAATGCACTAATGCTGAACTAGGTGCTTCCAGACAGGTGGTGACCACGGAGTGGGAGGCAAATACATGACAAGCGCAGAAGAAAAATAGCTGCGGTGCTGCATTCCCAGCAGAAAATGAACCTGTAAACTTCAACGGACTATGGAGACGAATATCTTTTTGATTTATGGGGACACCAAGAGACCTTTAACGTTTTTGCTTCACGCAGAGTTAGAAACATCAGCATTTAACGCTTGGGTGAAACGATCTGTTCTTCCTCCTCATTCTCTAATAACAGGAAATTCTCTAATTGGGAAATACGCAATTTGAGTCCAAATGATGACCTCGTTCCCTGCACTGTCACCACCTCTTAACTTCATGTTAAGTGTGTTCAGCCCGGGGTGTCCTTTCTGCCCGGCACAGCACAGATCCACACCTCCGCTCCAGCTCGCAGTGGGGGATGCAGAGGAGGACGGTTGGCGTCCATCAGCTACTCGGGCAGCTCCTGCCGAAAGTTAACGTTTCCCTCGGCTATCTCCATGCGAACGGAATCAACTCCAGATGATGCTAATATTTATCTCTCTATAGATACTGCGCACGCAATCATGTGGGCAAACCCCAAATTTATCCTGCAAAGCATTTGCTGCACCAAGACAAATCGCTGCCCTTCCACTACAGGGTCGGAGAGGGCAGCTCTGCCAAACGGGAGCGAGCCACCTCCTCCTCCAACAAGCCACAAGGCCCCAACATCTCCTACCCTCTCCCAATTTCCTTCTCAATAAAATAAAATAAATTTATATATTTTTTCTTGAAAATTTCCATATATATATATATATATACATATATATATATATATATATTTTTTTTTTTTTCCATCTAGCAGTCATCTAGTTCTGTGTACCTTACAAGCGCCTCCTGATCTTCTAATTCCTGGGTTTTGTAGTATGCAACCTGAACAACCAAGTACTTGTTAAAATAGCTGTGATTCTGTGACAGTAACAGCTCATCGTTAACCTGGTGAACAGCTCCAAGGGGACAAATTCCTGGAAAATGCACACAAGCATCGCTTATTCTCTTGATCTATCTAAAAGAGCCACGACATTTAGAAGATTTTTTTTTACCATTTACTAGAAGAGCATCTCTCTTTCTTTCTTTTTCCTTTTTCACTTAAACATCTCCTGGGCCATGTACGCAGCTATAGCAAAATGCAACTTCAGAGCTTTACTTTGAGCCAAACCCTTGACCCACACGCATCATACCACCTTAACTTAATTAGCAGAAGTCTCATGTATGATGGAAAACCCACTGCGATTATTTCCACTTCAAATTCCATCTCTAAAAGAGTTCCTTCAAAGTTTGCAGACTCATGACAAAACGCACCTTTCAGGAAAAAAGTGAAATCGTTACATGGCATAATCTAAAAAAAAAAACGACTTAAAATCATCACATCCTGAAATATTAAAAGCTCTTACATCCCTTCCCATTCTTTAGGGGCACATTTCTGTCCTTTGATGAAACGCATGCCTTCAAGGTTACACATACCCCTTAAAGGTTCACGTCTCACCTGTCCCTTCGTCCCCCAAGAGGCATACCAACGTACGTGAGCAAACCGCTCTCCGCGCTCCTACGTTTCGGTTGGCCAACGTGTTATTTCCATTTTATACCTCTATTCAGTCCATTAAAGTAAGCCAGGAGTAGAACATTACTGCTAGCTCCGACACAAGTATTTGCGATCTCTTCTTAACGCATGTATCGAGCACACCAACTCATTTACACGGACCGAGATTGGAAAATCAAACTACAGCGAGTCACTTGGGGCGGTAAGTTCAGGATCTTTGGGACGATGCTAACGGACAACCCAACAGCAGAACCGACACATTGAAATTTGTCTACAGTTGGATCCAGTGCTGCCTTGCACACGGTTTTTCCTTGAAGTTTTACAAAACCCAGAGGCTTGTTCATGTGGTGTCACTGCCACTTTTTCATATTTAATGCTCCGCGAGCCCTCAGATAGTTCATGATTTGAATCAAGCGATGCAGTTCATGGTGGAAGATACAGGGCAATAAATGACTCCAGCACACGGTTGAACAGAGAGGCTGAGTTTTATAAAAGATAAATCTGTTCATTGGCACCACAGTCTAACACCATACCCACTATCCCAGCAATGTCACTAGAGAAGAGAAGAAGAAGCAGTTGCATTTTGGAGGCAATGCAGAAGATGACTGAGCTCTTCCAACAAAGGGAAGATGTAGCATGCTGATGGGGACAGATTCAAACTTGCTCTCACAAAAAGATCAATCAGTGCATATAATCCATATTCTAGTGCATTTAATGACTTGTAATTTTTCATTTGACCTACTATTCAGCACAATTCAGGCAAGATCTGATGAACCAGCAGGTAACTTCAACAGGACTTCCTGATTCAAGTCCTACTCAATACTTAGTCCTATTAAATGAGGGGCAGGGCCAGTTTCTTTTTCTTTTTTCTTTTCTTAAATTGGGCAATTTTAAGCCACCTACCTGCTTCCAGAACCAGGCCTGGCAAATATTTCCTTAAGAGTACTAGCATGAGTCATTTTTGTTTCCAGTTTATGCCCACTGCAGAAGTCACTGAGAAATCACTGCAATTTGTAAGACTTTGTTGTTTCATGAGGCTATGTTTTTATCTGAACATAAAAACACTGTGCCCTTGCTAACAGGAAGACCTTGGTCAGTTAAAAAAAAAAAAAAAGAACAAAAAGAAAGGAAAAAAGATTATATATAATCCCAGATAACACACTTGGTGTAGTCATGTTGTTAGGACAGCACTGAGAGCAACAAAAATGTCCCCATCAAGCATCAATACAAAAGTTGCTGTATCATCTGACAGCAGTCTAAAAAAATTCGCCCATCAGTAAAGCAGCAGAAGTATTTCAGCTGGTGTATCTTTCCGGTGTCACACTTGTCATGGAAAATTAATTTAACCACCACGGTTTGGGTACTCTCCATACCTTTGGACAGATTGGTGATAGCAATATGTTTACTGACGTTCATTGGACCAGTCAGTTTTTACTAAACCTGGAAATTCGTTCGAATTCAAGTTTACAACAGTCCCACTACTGCAATTAAGGCATGGTAAAGAGTTTCAGTAAACATTTGGTTGTCAGACTTGCAACATGGCATTGCTAGAAATGTATAGATTTGTCAGGCATCTTTTTTTAATATTATTTTTGTTGCTCTATCACTTCAAATCATCAGCTACAGATAACAGTCCCATTACGCTCTACACTCTAGTTTAAAAACTAAACAGTAATCCAATCCCAGGCTATAAAAAAAAAGGGAAAAAAGCAATTATAACAAAAAAAGGAAGAGACAAAGGAATACAAAATAACGCCGGTAATAATAATAATAGAAGGTCACAGCATAAAATATGGTGCAGGTCTCACAGCACAGAGATTTTATAATATGTATTTAGGAATATATTCTGCATTTAACAGTATTAGAAACTGGAAAAAGGTTTAAGTCTTGTTTCTCTTAGGAAGCTCTATTACCACGGTAATTGCTTCCAAATGCTAAATCCTAAAACGGAGGCGTACCAGTCGAAGGGCAACGACTTCACTCCTTCCAGTGCAAGGAAACCTTTATACTGCGAGAGGATACTTAAATTTGCGACGCGCACTACAGATGCTTGTACGAAACAACTCACCCCTCCCAAGCATTTATAAATTTGTATTTATAAATAAATAAAAGTCCGAACTGTTTCCTGGAGTTGGTAAGATTTTCATCCCTTAAACTGCCTGTTGAAGATGGATAAAGCCTGCTGTGCATAATTAGATGTACGACGGATAAAATAAAAAAGTCCGTGTTCTTGATTACCAAGATCGCGGTGGCCGGTTCACCTGGAAGGCAACCTGTGCAATCTCCCCTGCCGTCCCAAGGAAAGAGGGCTCGTTAGGGCTCTTTAATTCAGGTGAAAAGCCATGAAAGCAGTGAGGGGAATCTGAAAAACTGAAGGAGCAGAAGAAGAAAACTCAGTCTGTTTGAGGCTACGGACAAAATTTTCTTCGCATCTCAAGGAGAACTTGCTGCTGCTGCTTCTATTTCCTCCATGGTAATGCCAGCAAGGAGGCAACAGCATCTCATTTACGAAACAGGAAAGCAGAGAAAGAAAGTAAGATGAAATTTTGTTTTAAGGAAGCTAAAAACCAATATTACCTCCTGGTTAAATAAAACTTCTTTTTTTTTTTAAGGCACATGTAGATGCAAGATGCATTTCCTTATTAAATATAGCATTAATTCATTAATTTATCTTTCAGTTTCCTCCCAAGAAGGGCTCTTAAGTCATCTACACAATAGAAAAAAGAAAAACGTGAGCTGTTTGCTTGCGGCAGCAGCCAAGGACGTATTTCAACACCGACACAACGGTAAGAGCTGAAGTTGTTTTTTCTGCCATAGCGAGTATTCTGCTATATTCTACATTTTCATCAAATTAATACAAACTCTTTGCAGCCCGTCATGCCAAAGGCTGAAAGCAACTGCCCAAAGAAAGCCGCCGCGTGCACCCACCCTCCGCCCGGCCGCAAAGAGCGATCCGACTACGCGCAGACTGCGCTACTGCTCTTTCAATTCGATATCCCATAAATGATACATGGCACCATCAGACCTTGCCCGCATTTGGTTCACGGGCTCGCATTATCAAGTAAAACTTGCAACGCTTTCAGTTAAGAGTGAAAAAAACACCAAACGTTAACGAAGAAGCGCAAGACCAGGAGCGGAGACCTCTATAATATAAATAACACTCTGAGGTTATAGGACCTGAATCCCTAATGGTTACATAAATTCCCTGCTGGGTCCTAGGAACATTATTGCCTTGATGCTTGCTTTTGTTTTTGCTAGCTCGGCTTTGAGTTATTCCAGCCTGCCGGCTTTACGCTGGTTACATTAGGCACGTCAGTGCGCTCGGGCTTGCTGTATTTCCTTTTTGCAACCTTGTATTAAAATAATTGCTCTAAAACCATCTCCTAAGCAAAGGGAAAATACAGTTACTAAGAGGAAAAAGTCACATCTGCTTCCAGCCTACGGCGGTGCTTCTCCAGAGTCGCGGTAGAGCACGGGCACTGCGGGACGATGCACGAACGGGCGCGCGGGGACGTATGGATGCTGCAAGGACGCGTCTACACGCAGAACCGCTTTCTGAATCGGTAGAAAGTCTGGCAGAAATTGCCCCCCCTCCTTTTTTAAAAACAACAGATTTGTTTCCTTGGGATGCTGCAGATGTGAAGCTGCTCCGCAGCAGCTGCGAGTGGTGCCCTTACGCAGGATATCCTTGGCTGCGGGCAGCTTTGGTCGCGCTTCAAAGCTTACACACCAACGCAGGGTGACAGAAGCCTGGAAAATTCCCCGCGAGAAGGTTACAAATTCTGTATTCAAACGTACTTCCACTTTTCTGTGGCACTGGAAGGAGCTCCCAAGGTGGTTACGTACACCGACGGGGAAGGGGCTGTGCAAGCCATCCTCTACTTTATCTGTAGAGCTTCACCTCCAGAACAACAGATATTAGTCTTGTCCACTAAGAATAAACACAAACTGCCTTGCCACGTGCTTTGCCACCTCTCTATCCCTTTCCACCCCAGAGGTCTGCACCTCTCCTGGCTCTTCCCTCCTCTTGCTGCTCTCTTCCTTTCTCCATCTCTCGCATCCCCCTTTCGGGACGTCTGCTGGTGGATCCCTTCTCACCTCACATAGAGGAAGCGCAAGGCTCGGATTTTGGTCTTCGCCCTTTCTTCCCCCTCTAAGTTTTATCTCTAGAAAGCTCAGCTGTAAGCTCAAATTTAACCGTTACTTCTACTCTAGACCTGATGACCAAAACGCTAAATCAGTACCATCTCCTTCGTGCATACCCACGATGGACATCCACCTAAGAAAACAAAATTTGTACCTTCACGCATGTTCTCCCTTGGCCGTCGCTGATAATGCCATCTCATTTGTGGATGGAAACCGTCATCTTAACCTCAGCCTTTATTTAATTATATCCACTGATGCTGCAAAAAGATCAGCCTGCCACTGAGTCTGACCACACTCACTTTCAATCCTTTCTTTGGTTTTCTTTTCTTCCTCGCACAAAGTATAGCCCGCTTATCTTCAGTTTCTGGCCCTGTTCTGCACCTCACTTACCCATTTTTTACTGTTGAAACTGTGATTCCTGGCTTCAGCCCCATGTCCCAGCCTCTCACTTGCTGCCTTTTCAAACAGGCATCATCATGATCCCCTTCTGTTGCTCATGTGTGGGAAGAGTTTCGGGGGGGGGGGGGGAACAAAACAAAAAACAATCAAAAACCCCCAAACCGACCCAAAACCTCCTCTTTTTTCATCCCATTAATTCCTTCTTGAACTCCCTTCTCCCACAGTGCTTCCTTGACAGTGAAAACTCTACAAATTCACAGTCACACAACTGGGTCATCTGTACAATACCACTAGGCCTTTTCTACGAATACATTCCTATTTGAAGACAAATGCCTTTAAAAAAATTATTTCAGAAATCCACTGCATTAGGAGTAAGTTGCTTTTCCAGAAAAAGCAAGCTTGAGCAACTACTTCCTTAAGAGTATAAACAGAAGAGGCTCAAGGAATGATGTCAAAAGTTATTTTTCTCTTGCATTGGCTTCAAAACTGCTGGGGAAGACAACAGGCTAGTAGGAAATCTTGGTGTCGTATCTCAATCCGAGAAATTTTGCTGAGACAGAAAAGCATCGCAGAAACCTTCTTGCACCTTTGTGGTCAGAGCTAATAAGCCGAGATGCTTCCTCTCCCTGGGATAATTCGGGGCTGAGCAGAAGCTGAGGAACAGGATTACTCAAAATCCGGTCGCAATCCACAGCGCCTGCAGATGCACGCTAAGCCGAACCCAAACGACCGATTCATTTATGCAAAATGATTGCAGCGGACTCGCGTTTAAGCTGAAGCTGCCGGATCCCAGGCTCACATTTGGGAGCTGCGCCTTTGCTCACGTTACAGCTTTTGCTTCTCAGCTCAAATGCTGATAACTAAAGTCTCTTCTCTCCCGCTGCTCTGTTCTTCACTGACAAAGACAACAAAAATGAAGCAACCAGGCAAAAGTATTTCACTGACTGGCTCAAGAACTGCACCTTTGGAAACGCACCGAAGCATGCCTTGAAACAGCTAAAATACCTTCCCCTCTTGAGCAAGAACTACATCAGCCCAACTAAGACAGGTAGTACAAGGGCTAACGTTACAGCTACAAATGCTTGCATTCGTGGATGCCTACAAAAACAGAATACCATCTTCCCAACGTTATCGGCACGATAACTGAAAGACGGAAGCGGCGCTGTAACTCAGTGTATGGAAATACTTCGCTGTGCAAAAAGCACTAAATAAGCACTTCTCTTTTGCCGCTCTGCATTTTCATGCAGCGGAACCCGAAATCTAAGATGCAGGATGCCACATCAGCACTCAATACACCCGAACGGTTCATAAAATTACAATTTATGAGAGCTTTAACTGAAACATGATGGCATCACTTTGGCAAACAATCCCATCAGGCACTTACTCCAGTCTTCCAGAGATGCTAAAGGGCTAAATGTTTATGTCTGTCAGGTATTCACAAATCTATCCCTGCGCTTCATAAATCCACGAACCAGGATTTAACTACGTAATTCCATATAGCAGAATAATTACAGCTGCTATAAACTGTACAATTAACTGCGCAAGTCACTGTCAGGGAGCGGCGGTAGCTTCTTCTTCTTCGTACAAATGCAAAAGGAAGAAAGCAGACGCAGCGCTGTCACTGTCACGTTGCCGGGTTTCATCAGGACACCTGTAAGGGCTGCCGAGATATTTTGTGTTGGACAGGAGAGTTTCTGACAAGTTTCTGAAAAACTGACAAGTTTTTCCGCTTACCTTTACTCTCACGGTGACAGTAGCAAGACCCGGAGGCATGGTGCCCCTGCTGTCGAAGGCTTCCACCAGAAAGGTGAAGGTTGCTTCCGTATCAGAGAATGATTCATAATCCAAGGACTTCAAAAGCGATAGCTCTCCTGTATACTTGTTCAGTGCAAAATACTGTAGCGCTTCCTGCGTTCGTATCCGATAGGTAATGTTAGAACCAAGATCCACATCTTTAGCCTGGAGAAGGCAATATAGAGGAAAAAAATATTTGCTTAAAAGCTAACAAAATCCATTTTCACGCAGACACAAAAACATCCCCCGTAATTTCTTTAAAGAACACAAAAAAGCATATAACCGGAAATACATGCAATTTCATCGTATTATTCTAATAGTACTGGATATACTTACTACTCTGCATAAACAGAAGGAAGAAAAACTTGCCTGAGGTTATTAAATCCAGAGTTACTGATTCCAGAAGCCACCTAGCATGTGATGCCAGCACTATATGCTGAGCAAGAGTCAGCAGAAACTCATTCTCGTTTCGTATTCTTCCCCAGAGGGGAGGACGCTGGGCTAAACACAGCCTGGGTCTCATCCAGGATGGCAGCACGGACATTTTTACTTGATATCTATATAAACCAACCTATTTTCATCAGCATGATGAGCATTCTACTGATGATTACTTTAACTGTTAATTTGTCCTAAGATTTATCTGCCGCCAGCTTCAGAGAAAACCGTTCTTCTCGAAACTATCTCAGGATGGATTCTGCTTATCAGAGGACGCTGACCGAAACATCAGCACAATACACAGACTCCTTGCAGGAAGAGAATCTCAGCTGTCTACCTTAGTCTTGAGCAATTAGCTCTCTAATGTCTGAATATCTTTAATAGTCGACGAAGAGAAGATGACATTCCCAGGAACCTACTTCATTTCAACTACCTTAAACGATGATCTAAGCATGGGATGAATTGCTTCCAGAGGCAACTTATCTCCATTGACTATAACGTGAGTGAAGACATTTCAGTTGTCTAAATTAGTTGAGTAAAGTCATATCATGAGTAAAGTCACATCAGAGAATGGTTGAGTTTGGAAGGGACCTCTGGAGATCATCTAGTCCAACCTCCCTGCTCAAGCAGGGTCACCTAGAGCATGTTAGACAGGATTGCTACAAATGTAAATCGGTAAGAGTAACACGATGAGCTCCTATGAATGGAAAAAAAAAAGCATTCTGGAAAATAAAACACTTTTCCAAGAAACTGCAACAGTAGCGTGGTTCAATTTTTCAAAAGAAAAGAAATTGCATAAGTAGCTCCCTCCGAATAGTAGCTCACTTCACCATCTCACTATTTTTATGTAGCTGTCTAAAGACCAAGCATTTCCCAGGCTGTTAGGTATGATAACCACCCCCCCTCCCCCCCAGCTCCAATTTACAATCTTTTACTTTGGTCTCACTGAAAAGTTAAATAAGAATGTGCTTAGTGCCCCAAGATACTTCCTTTGCTCCGTGACATTTTCTTACCTCTATTTGTAGGAAGACGGTACCAGGCGGTAGGTTTTCCGGCACGCAGACCGTGTAGGAAGAATTAGTGAAAACAGGGCTGTTGTCATCAATATCCAGCACCTTGATTGCTACTGTTAAGGTTGAACGGCGGGGGTCCACAGCTCCATCTGTTGCTTCCACAATAAGTTCATAATAGTCCCTTACTTCCCTGTTCAGTTTAACCGCTGTATAAATGCTGCCGTTTGACGTGATACGGAAAAGATTGTTGAAGTTTACCAGGCTGTAATGAACTTGACCGTTTACTCCGGCGTCTGGGTCCGTTGCCTGAAAAAACAGAAGAAAACACCTTAGTTTAAGGCTTATTTTAAATGCAAGGGTCGTACCTACATGGAAGTAACAAGATAAGCGGAGGAAATACCCTACAGTGCAGGCTTGGCCCAAGCCAAGAGGGCCTTGGTGGCTACTCAGCAGTCCTGGGTTAGAGCAGCTTGCTTCTCACTGATACACAGCAAAGATAAAATAGCCCAGAAGGAAGAAAAAAAATATATTGGCAGTGACAGAAATATCTGTTTTCTGGATCCCAAGCAGACTTCAGGGGAAAACGCACATTTAGTTGCTCAGCCTTGGACATCTGAGCACAAAAGCAGAAGCCAGACTAGATGCTTGTAAAGTCAAAACACTTAGATGCACATGATGCTGAGGTATCACCAGGGCTAGGTGGCATCCGAGGTGATTTTTTTTTTATGCTGTTTGATTTAGGTGTTTCATCGCTCTCCAAGTCATTACTGAATCTATGCTTAGATGGATGTGGTCAGCAAACAGTAAGGAAGGAGATACTAGTTGGAAATTTTCATTTCTTTTCACTTGTGCTGGGGTTTTAATCATCGCTCTCTGAAGAGCTACTGAACTTCTTATATTTCTTGTTTATCATGTTCTTCAAAACCAAACGCTGTCATGTTTGGTTTCGTGACTGTTCCTCAAGTCTCAGAAAAGGAAAAACGCATTCAAACCGGAAAAGATAAATGCTACTCAATTTTTGAAGCTTTTGGGGAGAGACGGTCGCGATTTTGTTTGGTTGGTATCTTTGTACTCACATACTGAACTAAGACTCGCGTTCAAGCAGCAGTAAATAGATCTTAATATTGCATACCTGCCTTTCTAGGGATGGACAAAATTCAGATTATTTTTCTTCCTAGAGCTAGTAGGACCTCAACATAATTTGCATGCCCATCCATTATTTTTTCCTCCTCCTTAATTAAATCAGGGCATGATTAATTAGGTCGCGTGAATTAAACAAAGGGCACTGCGTGAGCAAGGCATTTGCTTCACTTTATAAGTGAGGCTACAAACCTCTGGGAAGATCGTAAGAGATCTTTACATTTTGTTATCAGAGCGGCTGTCAGGAAATTTCCCTGAATGTTTAATACCAGCAAAGGTGTTCATTATGAGACTTTATAATGAAACCATTTATCTTCCTAGAAATCAATTAAAAGTTAATTAAGATTGTTAATAGGAAAATTTTCACTCTTCTTTCCTCCTGCCCTGCATCAATACAATAAGCAGTAATAGCTACAACTTCATAATGACCAGTCTATAGATAACACATCTTTTTAATCAACGTATGGCTGATTTACTTAGTTTCCAACTGATCCTACTTGTCCCATGGAAACAACCAATTTTGTACACAGAGACCTTGTAGATGACATGCTGGAAAACCATGAGAAAGCTAGTCACCAAAATTTTAGAATTATTTTAGAATAGAGACATTTACATTTTAGGGAATTAAATTAAAACAACTTCCAAATAAACGGAAGGCTTTGCAATCTGCTCCCTAAAAAGGGGCCGATGTATATTTTAAACTCACGCATGTACCATCCCTGGGCATAAAACCATTTTCCATGTTATGCTGGACTAATTTCGATCCCACTTACAGTAGCAGGCAGTAAAATTTCTACCGCATGGAGTCTTTAATTATCTGTCGGATATAAAAATCAGTGTCACCGCTTGACTGACACTGGAAAAAGGGACCGGCACTGCCCCACCGTATACTAATAACTAGCAGAAGCGCAATTTCCAAATAAACATCTACTTCTAGTTGAAGCGTTTATTTTCAAAAAATCAAAACCTATTCTAATACGATAAAGCTTTATGAAAACACTATTATTTTACCAAACCAGATAGTTTCTTCCAGTTTAAGACCTTCATTAGTGAACACTTTATCTCTACAAACTTTAAAAGAGATAATGTGCCCTTTCTAGAGACGAAAGAAAAAAAAAGTTTAATCCACTTTCCAAGGGAATCATCTATCTGCCGGGTATATAAAACGAAATGAACTCTTCTTATGTGGAAATTATTCCACGGGGTCTAAGAACAGTTTGGGGAATCGGAACTTCTCGTGCAGCAGCTCTCCAGAGATGCCTACGAAGGACTTGCAGACAACACGGGGCTAGTAGGCTGCTCCTGCTTGCAGTTACTACGCTACATTCAAATGGGTGACTTAATCAAATCACCCTGATTTCATACCCACGACTGACCCCAGGGAAAAGTTCTCTGACACGTAAAAACCGATGTATGTATCAAATCTAGATCAAAAGAGAAGAGAGGAGGAGGTCTGCATGCCAAGGAGCTGGGCTTTCAGAAAGTCTGAGAAGTTTGGTTTTATGAACCAGCCCTGCTTGAACTTGCCGTTACCCTTAAAAGCAAAAGCTAGCAACACCCCAATAGCTCGAATTTCTTCCCTGAGCTGAATTACCGCAATGAATACCCCAAAGACTGAAATCAAGGAGACTATCTGAGGACTGAGGAGGAGATGAGAGGACATTCCTACATCCAGTGCATCAAGCAAGGCTTTTATAGTAGCTTTCACCGACAAGCGATCCTCGGCACATAAAAAGAATGGCAAAAGTCTTAAAGTTTTAGCTCGGTAAGACCCACAGTAATATGATGGCCAGCTAAGAGGAGCTACAGCTGTATTCCACCAACAGAAATCTGCCCAAAGCCCTCCCCATGTTGCTCATAGCAGAAACACAAGCTTCTCAGAGGCAGCAGATGCTGGGCTACCGCTAAACTCTCGATGGCTGCAACGCCCCAGGTACGTCCTTTCTATCGGACACCGTAAGGGAAGTTGGAGCCGAGCTCCCCGTGCCGCACTGGCCTAAGAAGGTCTCGAAGACCCATTTAAACTCATCAATCTTTACAAGCTTGGGGCCAGCTACGTGTAGGAAACATTTTCTCCCCGTGCTAAACTAAAGCAGTCAGCGTTGCAGGCAGCTAAAATAGACACAGTGGTGATTCATTAATACAAATGAGAGTAAGCAGCTAGACAGGACTAGGTGCCATCTCTCACAGGGTTAGCTTATAAAGTGCCAGAGGACAAAGCAAACCTGCAGACTTAGGAATACAACTGAATCATTACTTCATTCCCCAGAAAATACATCCTGCATTTACTGGAGACAGCATGGTCTACAAGATTATAGCCTTTATCTATTGCAGGAAGTCTCAATTTGCATCATCAACTATACTTCAGTATTAAGGAAATCTCATGAATACAAACAAACAGTGTTCCCAAGTAATATGTTATGTTCTCAAACAGCTTAAAAATACAATTCTGGCAGACAAAAATTACCAAAGTCTCTCTTAAAGGATCATTAATTCTGAAATTTAATGACAAGTTCTAAAATGTCAACAATATTAATTATATCATTATCATTTGTTTTAGAAAAAACCTCCCACTAATATCCACAACTCTTGCTCACAGTGGCTAACAACAGGATGTAAGCAGGTTAATTGAGTTTGTTTTCAGCCTGCTGGAGCTGGAAAACTGCAGTATAATGCAATACCTTGTTCTCCATACTTGCCTGTACAGGAGAAGTAAGCACAACAGGTAGCCCTTCATCAAGGCCAAAAGCTGAAATGCTCTGCCTCCAGCTGCACCTCCCTATAATTAAATTTTCCCTCCGGCCTTCTTTGGGGACTAAAGTTTTCCGTGTCCATTACTTACCCAACCAACACCTTCTGCTCTCCAAGAGCTTCCATGGTACGCCACCAGCAAATGCTGCAGCTCAGGGCAAGGACAGAAATCATGCTGAAGGCTGCGAAGCATCCTCCTGGATGGGACTGCATTATTGTTTCCATGGATGACAAGAGGATTTATTATTATTATTATGGCATGAGAAGATTTGCAAGCCCCTCACCCATGTCAAGGCCAAAGCATTTGGGTGGTGTGGCTCTGACAGCAGACACAGGAGCAGTCATCCAGAAAAACAGGCATTTTCCTTCTCCTTTTCTTTCAGAATAAGGCTTTTCCTCATCTCTGTTTCTTTTTGCCTGAGGTTACACTTTCATTTCCCCAATCCCTTCATTCAGTGTTCTGAGCCAAGGAAAATTTGGGAAGGTACCAGCAAGTTTGAAAGACTACCCTTCGCTGAACTCAAAATAACATCAGAAATGGTACAGAAACAAGGAAACACTTTTGCCCTTCCAGTGTCATCAGTAATTCTCATACTTTTTTTTTTCTTGCATCAGGCAATTAGGCTAATAAAACATGTTCCTAAACCGACATGGCTCCACTGTATGCCCATTAAAAGGCAACTGTGATACTCCTTTGCAGTCCAAAAACCTACCAAAGTTCCCATCTGTAGAACTTTCTATAAAACCAACAATTACATTATTTTTATATAAATCAGAAAAAAAAATCATCTTACTTTTTACAGAATTGTAGGATTAGAGGACTGCAGCTTTTGTACAAGTCTGGGATAAGAAATAAAACGTCTTTATTGTCTGTTCACACTCAACCAAAAACACACACAAGGGTTTTTAATGGATTTGATTCTGCTCTATAATTCCTGACATGTCTCAAAACTTAGCGCTGTATTGCAAGGACGGGCAGTGGCTTTGTTACAGCATGCAATAAGTTTTAACTGCACTGAATTATTGCACAAAATAATTCTGCAGAATAGACAATAAAAGCGGATGTTGTAATAACAGGGATGCAGGCAGTGATATATCGCTGGCTGCGGCAGTCCGGTTCACGTAGCCGGTCTAAATAATCCAGGGAGGCAAGTTGGAAATTAAAGGCAATATCCTCAATATTTTGGCTACTTGGAAATTTCAAAGCGACTCCTACTTCTTGAATGGTATAATGCCTTACACTAAAAAGTCATATATAATCTCCACGAACATTTTAACAGATGATAAAATTGCCTTATCGAACAACAATTATTATTATTATTATTATTTTTAAGTAATTTGTTGGGGAAATGTGGCACATGGTACATGTTCAAATACTGCAATATTTTGGCAGTTACACGAGCTGGGACTTCACTGAATGCTTTACTATTCAATGCTAATTCTCGTGCATCTTGAGGGTTAGTTCTGAAACCAATTAAACGCGACTCTAAATAAATCTGACTAAATGAAACCGCACCGAAACGACAGTTGAACGCTACAGGCAAATATAAATTAAAGCAAATGAAAATCCGGAAGCCCGTGGCTGTGAAAACATGATTTAACGGACTCGTGAGCCTCCTGCCAAAGTTAATCACATTGCAACACTTAAAAATAGTCAAGCTTTCTTTAGTTGGGTATGCAACCAACTCCTAAAGTCAGACTCGTGCTGGCTGTTTTCATGTGAAAAACAATTAGAAATTTTGCCTGCATGATGTTTTGGGGCAATCTAGAGGTTAAACCAATGAATAAACACACACACACAAAAATAAAACACACAAACACAAAAATAAAAACAAACAGCTTTCTAGCGAGCAGACAAAACACATTATTTTAAAATTCCCACATTTAGCCAGGGCCTAAAAAGAGTTCTTCAATACGTTGATTCGTTTTTAAAATTATTTTTTTCATTCTCAACACTGCTGAGTCTTTTTTTTTTTTTTTGAGATCGCCTTAACTAAAGAGCACTGGACCTGAGCTGGAAAGGTGGTAGCCAACATCTCCCTGGGAAGCTACTTATCTCAGTAGGCAAACTCTGAAGATGCTTCCAGTTGTGTTTTGTTGTCTTCTGTAGTTCAGAACTTTAAAGAGAGCAATTTTCCTACGCAGCAATAGCAACACCACAAAGTTTGATTATTTAAAAATGAAAATAAACCTCCCCTCTGAAAGCGAGACACCTAAAATATTCTGCAAGAAAACTCCCTAATGTTATCTTTTCACCAGCAAGTCTTCAAGAGTGGAAACGCTGATCTAGACAACCGTCCAAGCCACAAAAAACCCCCCATAATTAGACATTATGGTCAAAAGTCAGCAGGTATAATTTAAACCCTTCTAACCTGTGAGCTCAGGAAAACCTTCATTTCTTATTTCAGTGGCAGAAATCTCACCAGCCAAATTCAAAATAGACAGAATTGTCCATCAAAATCTGAACGTTACCTATAATAAGGAGAAAGGTGGGGGAGAAGGAGGGTATGGATTTGATCGGTTGCTTGTTTAGAAGCCCAGGTGAACAGACAAGAAACATGAAATTTTGTAGCCTCAGGAAAGTAAAGAAATAGAAAGTCTCATGCAGAAAACCAAGGATGGAAGAAAACAAAATTCCAACAGCCTCATGCACACTGTCAAGCCGTCAAGACTGTTATTAATGTTTTAATCTAGATGCTGGTAAATTTTCTACAGCTTTACCCTTCTGCTGATTGACATCATAGAGTATGTTCCTAAATGTATCAGAATTACTATGATAATGTCACTTTTGAAGCCCAGTGACAGTGTCCTGAGGGCACCAATAGGTTTCAGTGGTCCTGCCCAGACCCCCTGCACCCCCCAATCCTGCCCTAGGGCCCAGGACCCCAGTGCAGCTCAGCCCAGGGCCAACAGGTCCTGCCCTGCAATGCCTTAGCGGTGCCCAGTCTCCAGCCTTGTCTCTGGCATCATCCCTTTTTGCTCCTGGTTGGACCGCTAGGATGGATCCCAAATCTGGTTCATCCCCTCATCGGGCCTGGGAGAGTTGATGGAGCCCGTTATCTGCACCCACCTCTGCCCGATCGGCTCAGACGCTGCGGGGCTGCGCGTCGTCAGTGAGGGCACTGCCCGCGCTGTGGTCACTCGTGGCTCCCAGCTCGTCCTCCCTCGTGGAGCAGTCCTGCTCATGTTGCTCCTGACCCCAGCACGGCCACTCAACTTTCCATCCCCGCTGCACTCCACCTGGCCAGTCCTTATCTCGCCAAGGCGGCAGTAAGGATGCTATGTGAGATAAACAACATCTACTGCTCTCCCATCATCCCCAGAGCCAGTCATCTCACCCCAGAAAGCTATCAGGCATGATTTGCCCATGGTAAATCCACCTTGACTCATCCCAATCACTTTCTTACCCTTTATGTGCTTGGAAATGGCTTCTGGGAACATTTGATCTCTCCCTGGAGACCAAGGTCTAGCTGACCAGCTTGTAGTCACCTGAATCCTCCTTCCTGCCATTGTTGGGGACGAGTGCAACAGTTGCCTTTTTCCAGTCAGGAGGAACCACTCCTGATCACCAGGAACTTTCAAAGACAACGGAGAGCATCCTCGCAGCGGTATCAGCCCCGTGATGCACCTCATTGCCTCCCATGGCCATCTGCAGGTTCAACTTCTTTAAGAGGTCCCTAACTCGATCTTTCCCTACCGCGAGTAATGCTTCCCTCCAGACTCTGACGCTAGGCTCAGGCCACTGAGAGTCCAGACAGCAGATCTTGCCAGTTAAAATTAAATTAAATCAAATTTAGAAAGGACTATCTTCTTTACCAGGTCGTTTTTATTTAAAAGAGACCTTTAACTGTATTACAGCGTCTCTCCGCAACGTACTACTCCAGAAAAATCTCCCACACCTACTGTGGTTTACATGTGCTGAGGAGCAAATGAAAGTAACACAAGTTTATTCTGGTTTTCAAGAGGAACAGTCTCCCCAAACAACGTAAGTACACCTAAATGCTAATGAGCCTTATTGCAATACCCTCTCTGAAGCCAGAAAATAATTTCAAATGCCCAAGTCACTCTTTTCTACGCTATCTATTTGCATTTGTGAATATGAAATGTTGGAAAGTATAACCAAACATTTGCACTATAAAGAGAAAGCTTTTTTCCATCCAGAGACTGAGAATTAGGACTGGTGATAAACATGACGATCAACGATATAACCAGTTTCTATCATTCCACACCTGGGCACGAACTATCAAAAGGCTTTATTAAATGCTTTCAACACAACACAACTTAGAAAATATGCTAATTTTTAAGATACAGAGGATCTGTTGCAATGATGTATTTCATTTTATAGTTTTATCTAAGCTAAAAATAGACGCGATCTAGTGTTTTGAGAACATTATTGTATCTTGAGGGCACCCAGCAGAACACAAAACGGATTCTGAAAATACTTAGTACTGATTTGAAATACCGCGTCCATATATTTTAAGATGTATAACGAAAAACGGCCACATAAAATCAACAGCGTGACAGGAATTTATAAATTTATGATAGTAGAGCTAATTGCAGGAATCCTAATTTCTGCATGCGCAGGGGTCCAAACAAACAAACAAACAAAAAAAAAAGGGCACCCACCTTTACTGATACCAGGTTATACAACAAGCACAGTATAGACATAGACAGCACCACTTGAGTGAGTGGAGGCTTTAAGTGACTCAGATCGTGACCTTTAAGTGACTCAGACCCAAGTATGTTGTGAAAATTCACACAGCTTCAAATCACTCACATTAACAGCGCCCAATCCAATTTTATGGCACCAAATCCATTATCTCTGTGTTTAACCAGTTTTGCCCCTTGGTAATTTTAAAATTTAAATTTGTGACTGTTCTAACGTACGTAAACGTGCATCGCTTGCTTGGTGTGTTAGGAAAATATGTAAAAAGGAAGCAGTAAGAGCATAAAGATCTGGTGGCAACATCGTAACAACGTCAATCTGTCACGAACAGCTCTTATGGGGTTGTGTGCATTAAAAAAAAAAAAAAAAAAAAGCTTTTTTACTACGCTATTTCTAAATGAAAACCTCTTTTCAGCTACTAGGCATCAAGAAGAAAATCTCAAGTATTTCAGAGCCCAAAGACAGAGTTGAAAGACTGCTTCAATAATTGCTAACGTAAACACAACTGAAAAAAAGACGGCTTAAATGCCAAACGACTCAAAGTCCGTTTGTCCAAGGTACAATTATTTTGTGCTCTCCCCCAACAGCCTGGGCTGCCCGCGTAATAAAATTAACAGTTTAATCCTGCAGAGCGAATAACTTACCCTCACTTGACCGACAAAGGCGTTGGCTTCCTCCTCCTGCACAGACAGGTTTTTAGGTAGAAACATGTCAAAAACTGGTCCGTTATCATTTACGTCAGTCACCACGATATTGACGGTGGCTGTTGAGGTCTGCCGAGAAAGACAAAATTATGAATAAACACCCCTTGTTTTACAGTTTTCCAGGTGGCAACTCAGCAGCAGCTTTACTACTCCCTATGATTAGATCCATCCGGTATAAAAATCACAGCTAAACATTTCACAAATGTTTTTGTGAAAAAAAGCAAGTGTTATTAGCATTATTAAAAATGCTGGGTTTTTTGGTTTTTTTTTTTTGCCCCACTTTCTTTTCTCGTAAGGGAAAGAGGGTTTCAGCCTGAAAATCTGTTAGAGTTGCAAATAAAGCAAAACTTTCTTGAACACGGCCTTGCTTCAAACAGCTCTTTTCCTAGACGGAGAGCGAAGCCGGTCGGCAGCCGAAGTCCCTAGGAGAGACACAACCGTTTCCACGGTCTTTGCAGGAACCCTGACGGCCGTAAAGCTTAACGGCCGCCTCGGGAACCTGCTTTTTCCGCAGCCTCTTCTGGTTCGCAGCGCCTCCCACGCGCCCAACCTCGAGGACATTTGCAGGGAGGTCCTCTGCACTAACAGCCCGGGCCAAACGCAGTTGCGTTGAGGGGCAAGCTCCTCGCGCTTGCCGTGCAGGGAAAGCGTGGACGTCGGAGCTCGGAAAAAGTCATGTACTCTAGACCCGCTCCCTACCTTACTTAACGGTATTTCGTCGTGCCGCCGCTGCCGCGTCAGCCAGTTCGATCTGATAATTTACTCGCCGCAGGACAGACCCTGCGGCAGGTCAAGCTCCCTCGCCTTCTAGTCCTCCGGTTTGGCAAGCAGCCCAGGCGCTCGCACCGGAGTCGGCTACCGCTTTTCACGGCTATAAATCCGGCGAGCGCGCTTGCGCGGCGCCCTGCGTGCTTCGCTAAGCTGCTACCTGCGCCGGCAGGCTCCCTTAGCAATGCCTCTCCGTTACAGGGCAAAGAGCGTGGCACGGCAAATACGTCCGTGCATCCCACCACTCCTCGAGAGCGAGAGTTTTCCCACGAGTTCTCGTAGAGAGGCAAATGCAGAAAGCTTTGAGAGACCTGTTCCCCGATAAGCACCATCCAACAGCCACTTAATCCTTAAAAAGTAACTAATGGAGGAAAAATTTTAAACAACAACAACAACAAGATGCTTTTAGGCTAGCTTGTTACATCCGATTACGCTCCGTTGCTGGCTAATCGTTTCTGAAGCCATCATCCCCATGTCCAATTTATATAAAGAAAACCTACTTTACAATTCATACATCATTGTCAACACAAAACACACTCCAAAACGTTCATTTCTGACGATGTGCAACACATGCGGAATTTAAATCAATCTCCCTAAGCTAACTTGATTCCGCAGAATATGGAGTAATAAAAACTCACTTAGTAAAACTGAGAGGAAACATGGCATGGCAAATAGCGGCTAAAAAAGCGAGCACTTGCCGTTTCGAAAAAGGTTTCTGTGCCATTCAAGGGAACCTTAATGGAACGTTTCCATCGACGCTGCATCAACCTACAGCAGCTCCTAAAACAGCAACCAAAACATGCGTTTGTCTACGGACTTCCAAATCAAGGCTGAAAGTAAAGCGCTGTGATTCTGCTTATAGCTCTACTTCTGTACATAAGCGCGTTGCAATAGGCCTGTGTGGGCTCACATGCCTATTTTGGATATAAAGTTCAAAATAAGTCAGGAGGAACTCAAGCGTCATAAGCGCTTCTTCTAAAGGACGACGTTTGTCTAAATCCACTCTGGAAGCATGCTAGTAGCAACATGACCCTAGCAGGATTATTTTGTGCTTTGAATGAAAAAGAAGAGATGACCCCAAATTAGTGGGAGCAGTCCGTACGCTGGAGGTCAAAGCTGCTGTTCAGAAGGACCTCAACGGGCTGGAGGAATGGGCCGGCAGGAACCCCGCGCCACTCTGCAAGGAGCAATAGCAATTCCCACCGAGGGGAAGGAAAAGCCCCTTGCAGTGATACGGGATGGGGTCTGACCGCGTGGGGACAGCTCTGCAGAAGAGGCCCTGGGGGGCCTTAGTAGGCAGAGGGACACCACCAGCCAGTGGTGTGCCCTGACGACAGCCAGGGCCAGCAGCGTTGTAGGCTGTACGAACTGGCACAGGCAGGAGATGGAGGGAAGGGATTATTCCCCTCTACTCAGCACTCATCAGACCGCATTGAGATACTGGGTCCAGTTTTGTTCCCCCAGCACATATAGGAAAGATATGGACAAACTGGAACCAGTTCAGCAGAGGCCACCAAGATGGCCAGGGCTGGAGCACTTGCCCTTTGAGGAGAGGCCGAGGGAGCTGGGCTTGTTCAGTCTGAAGAGGACATCTTTGTCCTTTGCAGGGTGGAGGAGGGGGGCAAAACAGCTGTTCCCCAGTATTATGAGAAGGTTGTTGAGAAGACGGAGCCAGGAGTTTCACAGTGGTGCGTGGTGGGAGGAGGAGAGACAGCGGGCATAAGCTGCAACAAGACAGGTTCAGACTGGGTATAAGGAATAACGTTTTCCCTGTGAGGACAGGCAGGGAGCGGGGCAGGATGCCCAGAGAGGTTGTGGCGCAAGCATTTCTGAGACAACACGTAACAACCTCTTGGTAAGAAGTGCAAAGAAGAGGTACGAAGGATTCTGAATGAAAAGAAGTTAAAGGAGAAATTGTTGAGAAAGCAGTGAAATGCTCTCCAAAATACACCAGGATGGAGAAAAAACATTTTCTATATGGCAGTGTGAGAGCGGAAGCAAACGCTTTGCTCTTTCAAAACACAGACAGATACTGAGAACTCGGCCTCGACATTCCCCAGTCCAAAAAAAAAAATTAAAAATGAAGATTCTGAAGCCTTCATAGTCTAAATAGGGTTTACCCAAGAAACGAAAGGAATCAATTTCCAGCCTGACTTTTGCGTACGAAGGATGAAAGCTTTCCTGAGGTATTCTGCAAGTTACTCTATACCGCAGGGTATGACATCTCTTTGGAACGGAGGGATACCAGGTCACAGAAGAGCCCCCGACTAACGAAGAGTGGGAAGACTAAAGGCTTTTGCTTAGCCTAGTTGCACAAAAAAGAAAATCTGCAGTCGCGGGTTCGTCGCAGTAACAGTGGCGTAGCGCCTCCTTCCTTTGCATCCGGAACAAAGCGCTCCGGCGTATTTATACTTCTCAACTTCAGAAACCTTCTTGCTATTAAATCCGAATCCAGGCACCATTTCTCATCCTACTGAAGAAAAAATGCCGTTTCCACGAAGTGCTGGCCAGTTAGCTCCCCATTTCTCCAAGATGCATGGACCGGCAGTTCTGCCGTTAACATAGGAAGCTCCTATAATCAAAGATCAACCTTAAAAAAAAAAAAAATTCTTTTTTTTAAATGTCCAACAGAGGGCTCCAAACATTTCCTTAAGCTCTCTGCAAGTCGCGGCGTAGGACTGACACGCTCTCCTAAAATAGCCTTTATTAACCGACCAGAATAAATGACGGAGGCTCACTCAGAACTGCAGCACAGAGCACTATTGGTAACGTGACCATCGTCCGTCCTGCAGGTAACGTAAAAAGTCAGCAGCGCCGCTAAAATCACATTGACGAAATAATCGCTGCTTGCGAGCGATGAGCCGGGCTAGCTGTAACCTCTTTCCAGGCTCGTGCTGGGATGCAACATAAGCAAGCAAGCCGACCGTGGGTCCTACCTCTCTTGCACGCCGAAAAACCGTGCAAGGAGCTGAGCTCGGCTCCTTGCGAAGTTAGAGGAGCTTAGTGTTTCTTCTTATTCCCTGCTTCTCATATGTCAGGTTCCAGATACGGGGCCAGAACCTTTTTTCCGCCTCCCTATAACGTTACTATCCGTCCTCATCTTTTGCCTCTAGTCTCCTACCATCACAAGGTGACCTGCATAGGGCAGACTAAAACCAAGGTAAAGCTTAGAAGAGCACCAGCAGCACGAAGCAGATTTTTCCTTGAGACATTTGGGGTGTGTGGGTTTTTTTTGGGCGGGGGGGTGGAAGGGAGGGAGGGGGAAACCTAGCAGAAAATCTGAAGGACAACGTGAACAATTTTTACAGATGAGCCGAACGGCTCGTCGTCGTGCTCTTCGTCGTGCGTACGCCAAGATAGAGCAGGAAGAATCCCCAACCAGCTGCCTCGACTGCTTTCCAAGCTCGGCGCTCCTGCCGAAGACCGGTCAAGCGCGGCTCCGAAGGCAGCGTTGAAACCGTTACCGGAGGCTCGCGTGGGAAAACGTAGTACAGCCACGGAGCACGCACCTCCCTGTTTATTGCTGGAGCAAGCCATGGTTACTTCTCTTTTATAATACACAGAAGTCAAACAAGAGACCAGCAACTACAATTTATAGCTTTCTCAGGGCCACTGAAGTAGTTCTTATATATATAATTCTTCCCTAAGCAATAAACGTAACATTAACATAGACTCTACAAATATCTTTTGCCCCAAGCGCGCCAGGCCCTGATAAATGTTACAGAAGGTAAATTGGAAGGAAATTTTGCTTGTGACTTATTTTATTTGAAGCCTGCCATTTACATCGAAGCAGGAAATTGATGGAAGCATTCCTCGCTGTGGAGAGGAAACTTCCTTAGCTCGGACGTCAAACAAGTTTATTAGTTTAGACAAACTATATAGAAAACGCTATCAGCTCCAGATATAACTAGTTTGCAAATAATGAGATCTGAGGCAAAGCTCAGGGTCCTACTGCATCAAAAAAGAAACCGTAAATAACGCTTCTGTTCTACATATCAGAACTTATCTATATTAAATCCAAAAAAAACAAGGCTTAAGTTGTGATAGCCAAAAGAATAGCTATTCTTTACCAAACAGAGAAACAGCTGCTCAAACACCAAGATAATGGCAGTGCTAAGGACCGGAATAAAATATGTATGAATCGTATAATAGGAAAAATAAATTGCCGTGCTGAGTTAGGAGCTCCAGGGGAGCGAGAGCCTGAAGAGCGGCACTGCTAATGAGAACCTAATAACGATCGGCAACGGAGGGTGAAACCGGAGCGTCCAAGTCGGAAAAAGCAACGGGAAAATACGCACAACCGGGGACGGACTTGTTCGCTGCCCTCCTCCTGTGCCCAGGAGCTGCATAACCACAACAAGCAACGTCCACCGGACCACAGGGAAGGGGGAGCACGTTACTCTTTTGCCCGCGTGATGCTACCAGCAAGGCTGCGAGCCTCGGGGATTTTGCGACCTGGCTTCCTTCCAGTGTAGGGTATGGGAACTTTAAGAGCAGCATCTACCAACCCTCTACACCTCTCCAAGAAGTAAAGCAGAAATGGCCAGCTGGACTGCAAAGAAATTCAGGAGAGAGAAGAGATTGAGCCTGAAGGGAAAGACAAGGCTGGAGCTTGTCAATAATTACGCTAATGAAAACAGACCAGGAGAAGTCTGGGGAGCAGACGCAGAGAAATGCTGTCAAACGCACAGAAATGAATCGCTAGCGCGACCCTTCCCCCTGCACCCCCAAAAAGAAAACACGGAAGATGAGAATTTCGGAGGGCGAGGAAGAGAAAACGGCACGTGTTCCAGAGCCCTTGACAAGCGCGTGGGATTGATGGGACAGGTCTCTCCCGTTACGCCAGTCCCCGGCCGTGTAACAGCCACCGCCCGTCTACTTGGGAAACAGGGAGAGTGTTGACCTGCTGTCCAAGAAGCTAAAAAGCATCTCAATATCACAGGAATGAAACATTGCCACCGGATGAGCCAGCTGCAGCCGGGCGCTTCCACCCCAAACTATACGTATTCAGGCTAAACAACCCAAATCTAGAGGACACCGTGCGCTACACGTCACCTAACCTAGCAGGAGGCTAACATGCAAAGCTGGCTACGTTTGCAATAGAGCCTGGAAGCGACAAAGCCTTGGACAACCGGGGCCGCACCAGAACTAAAAGCTCGGGATGTTGCATCTCGATCGCAAACGGATAAAACCGCGGCGGCTTTACCGAGAGCTTTACGTGCCGAGGCACAACCCAAGAGCTTCCAAGCAGGCTAGGAAAGCGGGCTGCCCTAGCTTGCAGCTGCAATGCTCCCAAAACCCTCGCACGGGGCTCATTTTTAACTTGGAACTGGAGACTTCACCGCTGTTATAAAAAGAATGGAAGAGGTTTGCGTGCCGCCGGCAGAAAAATAGAGCGCCCAACTTATTCTTTCCCATCTTAAGCAGTACTCCTGACCGGGGTAGAATACATTACTGCCTCTGTGAACTCTGCTGCAGGTTCTACTTTACTGTAGTCCTACTCAGACATATTCTATTTTGAGTCACACAACACATCGATAACCCTCGGTGCAAAACTGTTTCTCACCGCAAAACAATTAAAAGCATCTTTCAGAACGGAGTTACAAGCTGTATAAAATCTTTGGTGGAAACCACTGCTCCATCTCTTTAAGAGGAGTGCTTAAACCGTCTTTTCCCTGCTAACGTTCAGAACGAAAGCTTTTATGAAGGGTGTTACATGCATAACGCCAGCAGACAAGTTGCACAGACACGGGAGACTGCTACGGGCTTCCGCGAAGCCTCCTGAAGACATAGCTGTTGCTCTATCAAACCAAGCAGCTGCTCAGAGAAGACCTGCCCTCATAGGATGAAATCTGAGCCCACAAAAGCTTCACTTACTGATCTGCAGGAATTTGTGTGGCTTCCTCATATCCAGCCCGTAACTTGATGGGAAAATAATAAGAGAGCTTGCTTTTCTTTAGTTACGGTTTGTATTGCTAAGAATAAAATCGTTTGAGGAGGAGTTCTTTATAGGAGGAAATACAGAATCATTTTTTTCTGTTTACACTGTTCCTTTTCACGCATTTAATGACTACTCAGTTCCACAGCACCAACAGATCAAAATAAATGTGCTGTATTAACGTAGTATTAAATGCTGTATTAATGCATAACTTCCACAGTATGAACCGAGTCCATCGACTTTTCTTTTTAAAACCTCGTTTAACCGATTGCACAAAGGTAAGCTGACGCCTTTTTAAGCAGAAGCCCTTGCGTACGCAAAATCTTTATTTGTCGAGTGTTTACCGAAAGCCCCGCTTGTTCTTTCATCTTAACAGAACTTTACTTTTAATGGAACTTAATGGAACCGCTACAAAGCAGATGTAGATAATACCTACAGCAGCAACAGAAAATTTACTGTAAGTAATTAACTCTCTGCACACTATTCGAGAAGTAAATCTTTGACTGAATTGATGTAGCTCTACCTGCTTGTTCTAAGGAGCGCAGTTAATCCCAGTGCCACGAGAGAAGGATGCTCTCAATTATTAACGCTCTTCTAAGATGACCGAAGCACCCGGGTAGCACCTTGTATCGCGAGGTGAGCAAACGCTAGCTCTCGCTGCTGGGGCAAAAAGACTGTCGTGACCTTCTACGCACACTGCAGCCTCCCATGCTCCAGCCAGGAATATGTTTCTCAGGGTTTCTAAATTTTAAACCTCTCTCTTTTACGCTCCTGCACCGAGCGCAAACCCATGAATGTTTTTGCCCCACTTAGAAGTTGAATATTGCAGCAGCAAATTCTGATGCATCAGACATCCAAGTGGAATCTGGAAACCGGTTCAAGATTCCTAGGAACATACAGAAAGCACAAAAAGGCTTAAAAGCGTCTTCTAAAGTGCCAGCCGGGTGGTATTTTCTGGGCATCACAAAGCGATAGTGTGACAAGAGGCACCAATGCTATCACCTTCCTTCACCTGCATTGAAGAGGCAGGCAGGGATGCGTGGGATGTTGGCAACACCGTTAGGATGACTGCCAATTTTTAAGGAAACCCAATTACTAGCTGCTGACCAGCTTTGCAAATTAGCTACTAGGATGCTTGACTTCTCCAAAACGTGGGCAGTTCCTCGTGCGAACGAAACAGCAACTACGGGCACATTTAAAATTGAGCAGAAAGGTTTTTCCAAAGCGTAGGGGGCTGTTAAGTGACTATTTTCAGAACCGGACAATCATATTCGGTGGTCTTAAATCTTAAATTCTGCTCCGAACACTGCAGGAACCTAGGTCGACCTCTAAATTATCTAAAGGGGCCACTTGAAATTCCTCTTCCTCCCTGCATTCTTCAGGTATGAAGTTAATACCATGGAGCTTCTTGGTTTTTTTTATATAAATGAGCAGACATATACACACTTGTGAAATTAAAGAATAAATAGCAGAGAATGCTTTTCTTCCTTGTAACAAAAGACTCGAGTATTTTTTTTATTCCCAATCTCTACCTCCGAAATGAGAAATCTGGCACTGAAATCCCATCTGAAAGCACCAGAATCTGTGAAAATGATTTGAGCTTGCCATATCTTTTCATTTGCCTGTCATCCTTCCTGTTCATCTACAGCGAAGCCTTGTTACTAGGGAAATAATGATATTTTCCTGAATGCTTAATGAGCGTGTGCTTAATTGTTTATTGTATTGCCTTGTTGACAGGCAGAGGTGGTAGGTCCACCACTATTTCAAGGTCAGATTAAAAAAAAAAAAAAAAAAAGAAAAGAAAAGAAAAGAAATGTGGGCCATTAATGCCCTAGGTCATAAATCAGAACAACTGTATCTTAGGAAGCACAGTCAAGCATTTTAAACAGTCACAAGCTTTTTAAGGCACGTGAAAGGGATAAAACAGTGTCAGCCAGGCCACGCGGCTAAATGGGGGAGTTGTGTTGCTTGGTGGAAGCCTAGAGTAGCTCTGCATTAATTTTGATGGAATAAGCAGTCCCCAAAGGTCAGAAGACATTAACATGACTGTCACCACACAGCATCAAGTAGCTAAATAAGCTTTGGGGCTTAGAATACAGAAACCTCAGCTCCTCAGTGCCACTGCAACACGGTTCAAAAAAAAATCTTTTAGACTTCTTTTATTAAAAAGGAGGAAAAATATCATTAAAACCCTGCAAATCTAAGGTGTAGAGAGCAGGGACATTTCAAATGCAAAACACACTGTTCAGCAGACGTTACAGATGATGGGAACGGCTAGTTTGGCCTAAAGAACATGGTGGGGGAAAAGAAAAGGAGGTCCAATGCTACGCTACAGACTGGTCAGCTATCCCACGGAGTTTAGTCCGGTGTATCTACACCATCTCCTTCTAGAGCCGCAAGGGCAGGGCACACAGTGCTAGCCTGGGTTGCTTGTAGCTGCAGAGAAAGAGTTTGGGGCCTGAGAAGATTAAGGAACCAGTAACTTCTGGCTTTGAAAAGCTCATGTTTCCTACCACCATGACCACAGGAATAACCACATCTTCTGAGAGAAAGGCACCTGGAGCTGCTCTCACAGCTCTGCGGCATTAAGGGTAGCGTTGAGTGACCGGCGCTGGGGCTGCTGAGTCCAAGGAGAAGCGTGATCCTGTATGTGAAGTGTCCTAGTGCCTGACCGGACCGACCTCAAAGCCTCTGGAGATACCAGGAGCGGCAACAAAGATCCACCTTGGCAGATCTCTCAGTGCCAAAGACTACCCTGGAGAGGGCTGGAGAGGAAAACAAACATCAGACTGGTGTTCAAGTTAGGAAAGATGAATCACTCTGGTGCTCCTTCCCCCTTGCTTCATTGGGTGAGCTCATCCCAGAGATGGCTGGTCGAAGAGTGAAATATGAGCTTCGTAACAAAAAAACAAAGTAGAAAAGGTTGTATAAAACACAAAAGCTTGCTTTCTGGGCATGTCTGAAAGCATTTAATTTATAGTTTCAAGCAGCCTACTTGGTGGATGAGGAAAAAAACAACTTTGGATCTCAGTTTTTGGAACAGTTTAACTTAGCTAAAATACGTAAATGTCATTTAAAGGAAGCTGAATCTGCCTTCTGAATTACCTTTGTGATTTTAGAGAAATGGAAACACGTTCTTCAATCAGATAACCATTTCTCCCCAGGCCTTAAAAGGCATTTTTCAGTAAAGAACATCTTGAAACCATGCAGTAGGCGAATTATTTGGGGAAGAGTAGCTTTGTAATTGCAGTACCAGTTCTCCATCCTAAAGAGACCACTGCCTTCCAATTTAAGCTATTTACAATGAACAGGTCTCCCACAAAATTTTACTGACTTGTTGAAACGAGGCATCCATGTCCTCGATGAGAAGATTTCGCCATATTATCAGCTGGAGACTAAATGAGCCCATGCCTAGAGAAGAAGCCTGCTAAATAGCAGGAAACATATCAGAAGGAGCTGGAAACTGAAAGGTCATCCGAAGGAACCTTTGCAAATTAGTTGAAAACGCTATTGCCTGACACGGAGAGGACAGGAAGATTTAACGAGGACTTAATGACCATCGAAATGATTCTTATTTATACAATAAAAGCCAAAAGATTTTCACAACGTCATCTGCGATACTCATCATCCTGCCCTCGCAGGATGGCAAGGCCAGCCAACTCCCCACCCACTTGGGAGAGATTCTTTCCTTTAAAGTATACGCTGATATTAAAACAACTGACTCCATCCACCAAAACATTTCAGTTATCTTTCAGTATCTATTTACCTGTCCACTGACTGTTCTACCAGTAAAAATTTTTAAGCCTATTGATAAATGATAGTTTTTATCCCAGCGTTGAGAAACCACAAATACCTGTTACAACAGTTCCTTCAGCTCTAGTTATTTGATTCCCTTGTAGGACTCTCTTGATATTTTCTCTTAAAAACACTAAACCCCCAAACTCTTAAAATGTGCATATCATATCGTTACAGTTACTTTGGGGAACTCTACCATTATGCATTATTTGTATTGCCACATTCCTAGGTGCTCTAGTCCTTCATTGTGCTAGGAGATTTCTAATTCATTTATAACATCCTTCAGAGTGTTATAATGGGACAGACATACAGTTAAGTCCTAAGACAAAGGGAATGAATCTCTAGGTGAAAGAGAGCACAGTATCTTTTCAGTAACCTACGTGCCAGATAGTATTTCAGCAGTGCAATATACTGGAAGACACGTTTTACTTTAATATCCAAATTTCACAGCTGAAAGTTAGAGAGGAAAGCAACCACATGGCTGCAAGAATGCACAGTAGTTCACGAGTGACCAAAATAAAACATTAGAAATGAGGAGCCCCAATAATGCAAAAATAGTATGCGAGGACAGATGCAGAACGTTATTTTAAGCTCATATACCTACGAGACTTCTCCACCCAGACTATTATTCCATGACAGAGCACTGCTGCGTTCCCAGGTGTCTTGCACAACCCAACTACAGCATGCTCCTCTCTCTTGGCATTGCTGCAGGCTTTTGGAAAATCCCATTTCCGCTGCCTCTGCTTGATAACTAAATATGTATCTTTATATTAGCTGTCCACTGTTTAATCTGAACCTTGGAAATGATGGTTTTGCCATATTAAACACAAACGGGAGCATTAGTTTCGTGATTCAGCTCTGGGGTCACTACATGCCTGATCAACGCCAGCAGAACACAGAGGGGGGAAAAGAGCGGGGGGTAGAGGGGAAGAATCGTACAGCATATCTTCAAAAAATTTAACTAAATTTCTTAAAAGAAAAAAAAAAGCAAGCTTTTACTTTTAACAAAAGCCTTTTCTTGAGCGCTTAAGAAAACTGAATCTGGACAAAGCTTTCATGGGCAAATTCTGAAAGAGGTTTAACGCGCTTGACTAGATAAAGCGCAAATCCAGGACATGGCTGCCCATCTAACCGATCTTCAGGAGCAGGTAAGTGGGAAGACTGGCTATCAGCAGCAGAGAAACGAAAGGCTAAGAAGATGCACGTATTTGCGTATCACAAACCCTTGGCTGCACTGGTTCTTGCTGAAAAGCAACAAAAGGGCAGGCGTAGCGGCAAGGTCGTTCAGCTTCAGGATCAACGGACTTCATCCAGTGGTGCATAGGAAGCACTTAGAAAAAGCTTTCTGAGATAAAGCAAAACTGTTGCAGATTATAAATGTACCAAGACTTCTAGACTATCTCGGGTCTGCATACCGTAAAAGCACATTTTCTTAAAACTTTTGCAGGAAACTCACCCCATCCGGTCTGCCATCCGAAGCTGTAACGATGAGAATATAGCGGTCAGTGCTCTCTCTGTCCAAAGGCTTTCCTAGGGCTAGCAGTCCAGAACTAATAATAAAACAAAAACAGAATGTGTTATCGCAACAGTAGTTTTAAAATATCCAAAAGCACTTTTGTCCCACTGCTTTGCCTTACGTGGACATTTCCCTTTTCTACAAGTTAATAAGCTCTGAGGCTTTATTACAACTCAAAGAATGCTTTGCACAGGTATAAGCTATTAAAAACGACGAGCCAATTTCTAATGCTTTCTGGCTCAATACACATGTAATTTAGGAACAAAATAAAGACCTGGCGATATATACAGAATTACTGAACGCAAGGCAATAGTAAGTGACAAGAGTCACAAGCAGGCCACGAGCCACGGAGTAGTCCCGATAGCCCTGAAAAGCTAGATTTTGTCTCGAAGATGATCTACTTTCCTCATGTAGAGGTCTGAAAGCCATGTGGAGGTGGTGGTTTCGGAGCAACACCAAAATAAGATCCCACAGCACGCTGTTACGTGAGGAATCATCAGGAAGGGATCATCGGCTAACGCTAGTGTCTAAGCAAGCTAACCCCTGCTTAACCGGCCCAACAGGTCCTTCTGCAAACAGCTCTAAAGCTCTACATTTCCGGATGGTTTCACCACGTTTCTGGTGTCTCCTAGACGTCATAGTCAAGCTTGCAATAAAATGACACGTCTCTTAAATGCCACCCAGGCCACAGCCTATTCAACAGAGATGTGCCAGCTTCTAAATACGGATCCAGGATTAGACGCCTCCTCTTGTCATCTGGCTACACAGCTTCTGCCATGAAACACCACCAGATGTGGTGGTCTAACAACAGGCAGCTTGCAACATGTTAAGAAAACTGCAACACGTGATTCTGCAGTGAAAAATCCACACTGGCTGGGACCTTGGCATGCCGCAATTCCCCCTTTTTAGTGAGTTTATCAACCAGACACAAGCATTTGCCAGGCATGGGGATCTTTTAGTGGTTGAACTCGTATGTATAAGCTAAAACAACCTAAATGGCTAATTGCTCAGATAGAGGTTTTATTCAAACAAAAATAGTGAAACCCAAACCAAGCAAAAAAATGAAAAAAAACCCAAAAGCGTGTTGTCATTAGCTATCCTGCTTCAGAAGCCTTGGGTGTATGTGCTCCGTACTTGCTGGTGTTTTTCCCTTGAGATCATCAATTCCTCCAGAATTTCAGATGCAACTTCTTACTCTCAGAGAAGACCTCGAATTTTTCTACTTCCAAAATACCGATGCCCAGCCAAGACTTTTACAGACATTGCTCTCAGCAAAAACAGATAACCAACACTTGCCGGGCAAGCTGCTCCAGCAAGCAGTCTCTTTAAATAAATACTACAAAAGCAAGGGGAACCAGGATGGGGGAATGCGACCCTTCCCTAGGATTAAAAGCTTGGAAGTATTTTTAAACATTTGTTCAAGAACCACTGTGCTAAAATAAAAACAGAAAAAATGATAGGGAGAGGAACAGAGCTGCTTTAACAATTGCAATAAACTGTCTCCACTTAAATAGATGGATATCAAGCAAGAAACAGGCTAATTTAAGTGCTGTGTTTTACTCAAGGATTTAGACGTGCTTTCATTCATTTAGCCCCCTGGTTTTTAATCTTTGCTCTCCCTGGGGAACATAATGAGGCACCTAACTACTGCAGACTGAGCTCAGGCTGTGTCTACCAAAGGAGAACCATCAAAACCATCTCACCACTCTCGGCTGGCGAGCGCTAGCCAAAATAGACCTAGGAGATGGATCTGAAGCAGGCAGTATGTCCCACCCTGTCTGGGAATTATGCAGGGATTAACTGGCATGCTCCAAGATGCAAGCAAATAGCTCAGGTGGGAAAGATGGTCCATCTGAGATATTTAAAACCTACCCAAGAGCAGCAGCACACAAGTCTCGGGGTACTTGTGTCCCATCCTCCACCCTCACTTTTCCTACCTACTAAAATACTTAAAATAAACAAAGAGGCCCCCGCAAAAAACACGGTGGCCTCCACAGGCTTGTTAATGCCTAAAAGGCAATCTGAGGAAGCGCTGAATCTGCCCGCCTCGGAGCCTTTTGCTTTGCTCACGAGCCACAAATCCACTCGGCTGAAAAGTTTCCAGGCTTTTTCTAGGTGTTTTCCACTTACCTTTGAGAGAGGTTAAAAACTTGCTGAGGATCTCCATTCTGAATGAGGTATCTTATAGGGTCTCCCTCCCTATCAATAGCCTTTAAAGGGGGAAACAAAAAAAAAAAAAAAAAAAAAGGGATAAGATGATGTCGGTCACAAAGCTTTTTGGTTTCTTTTTTGTTTCTTTCTTTCTTACAATTTACATATTGGAAAATTACCCACAGAAGTACCATTAAAGTTAAAATCCAAAGCGATTAAGTGTTTTGCCCCAGGATAAAAGCAATAAAACACGCGAACACATAGAGCGCCAGGTAGGATCCGGTGGGAGATGAGTCTCAATGAAGAAAAGAGCTACGGAGATAGACGGCCATACATGTGCCACCCAAATTCCAGCAACCATCCCGTTTCTTATCCCCTTGCCTTAGGCATTTCTTGGAGATGGGTAACAGCAAGGCTAAGCTGCTCGAAATGCCAAGCCAATCTGATTTCCTTTCATAGGAGGACAACGGGTCCCGTTAAGGAGGGGAAAACCGGGGAGGTTGAGGACATCCTGCAGAGGTGTCTACCCCGGTCCTTGTGCGGGAAGCATCAGCGCCGCAATAAATACTCTATTTTTGCTTCTCAGGCTCCCGGAAAAAAATCAGACTCTTTGCATGCTTTAATTAACGATGGCTGGCGGAAGGCAAAGCAAGGAACGCCTCCCAGGCATGCAATAAACTTGGAGGCTTATTTACAAATGAATACAGTGGAGATCATTAAATATTGCATTACTTAAGCTCAGATGCAGCTGGGCATGTTTTAAAATGCGTAATATTATAAAAATAATAACCATCTTTTTTAAAAAGACCTAACAGAAAAGGAGACGGTCAATTTATTTGACTGGAGTCAGTTATTTTGGGGGCAACGTGTTTTGAAGTGCCCTAGCCAGATTTTAAACGCCTGCATCTGCATCGCTATTTACACCGACGAAAAGTGTCCCAGCGCTTTGCAGATCTTTCGACTTGCTAACTCAGGACTATTGAGGTAACTTGCTTCATCTCTCACAGGTTTTGTAACCCTTATACTGCATGCAGCACTTAAAAAAAATAATTTTTTTAAAGGGAGGAATAAAATTGTAACCTCTTAACCCTACTGCACAAAGCAAAATTTAATTCATAATTCTTATTATATTGATAAGACTATTCCAGAAAGCAAAGGTCAGCATGAAAATATACATGTGAAACTAGCTGTAAAATATTTGAGGGCTGCTATTTTCCAGATTACCTACTTGCAGGCATTATCTTAAACTACTACTGAAATTACAGACGCTCCCCTGAAAAAAAAAGAAAAAATCCAAGATGACTAACAGATAACTTTGTTTTTGCACAGAAAAGACAGCGCAAAATTTAACAAGCTCCAACACCCATCAGGTTATGAATGTTTAAAACGTCCTGGCCAATTTTATGTGGGGAATTAAAAAAAAAAAAAAAGGAAGACAGAAATATAGTGAAATATAGTGCGCACAGTAAAAGCCCTTTAATACAGATGGGCTATTAATGCAGAATGAGGCAGCTGAACCAGGGCTGTGAAGGCGATGCCTCTGCACCTTACGTTGAGAACCGCCAGCCTTTCGCGAGAAGCAGCCTTCGACTAAGCCGTGGCAGACGAAGCCGCGCGTATTTGCGATTCGAGAACTACACATTTCTCACGGGCAGCGCTTAGGTATCTGAATTCAGCTCGTACATAACGTATCGGTAATGCAAGGCAGATCTCCGCTGCGGTAGTAATAACTAGAAGGCAGTGTTTTCTAAGCGTTTCCAAGGCCCTCAGAAGTAACGGACGCTCGGTGTCCTGCGGCAGGGCCGTCTGAACAGGGAAGCAGAACCCAGGCTGCCGAGAGAGGCGGCGCGGCGCCGAAAACGCGCCGGCGCAGCGCTGTTTACGGGCTGCGCCGTCCTAACGCGCTCTCGCCGCTTCCCCTCGCGGGGCTGCCTCGGGTGGCCGCTTAGTTCGGACACTACAGAACGGGCTGTTTGACTTACAAACCGCTTTTAAACCCTAGAAGCGGCCGCACGCCCCTTCCTGGGGCTCTGCGAAGGCTTACAGGGAAGCTCGCCGTACCTGCAGGTTTAACAGAACGGCTCCGACCCTCATGGCCTCACTGACTTCCAGGCTGTACATCAGCTGGGGGAAGCGCGGAGGGCTCTGGTTGTTCGGCGGAAGGACCTCGATGTAAACGGTGGTAATGGAGCTCCTGCAAGGAGAGGGAAAAAAATATGAATTAAAAAAAAAAAAAAAAATCAAAGCCCATCGAAATCAATAGAGCGTATGGCAAAGCAACCAGCAATATCTGTTTTATATGTTCTCCAGGTCTACTAATCTCTCTTTGCTCTCTTAAAAGCTTCAGGACATATTTTTTTGCCCTGCACCAAAAATGCACCATGTTCACAGAGCAGGAAGCTCTTCTATTTATTTATTTATTAATAAAAAGTAGCCCAAGCATCCTTTGAAAACAAAACATATATACACACACACACTAATATATAATGCGTAACAAACGTATTTACGCGTGCAGGGCCTGACATGTATCAGACCAAACACTATCGCTGCGCCTGCAAGCCACAGAGCAAGGATGTCTATTTGCACTCTGCGTTTCAAGAATATAATTTTTTTTTTTTTAATTGGACTCGAGCTGGCTCATCACCGTCCTCCCCAACTGCAGCGATTCCCCCACATAGGCAGCGTCCAAGGAAGCTGCTGAAAAGACCGACGTCTGAATTAAAGCAGCCTACACAAATGCTTTTATTTCCCCCTTTTCTCAATAATAGGAATTGCTCATCGTTACATGCTTAACCGTAACTTCTGAAAAAAAAAAAATGAACTTCAAATTTAAACTTTTATACTCCGTGTAAACTTAAATGTACCTAAGTGCTTAAACGTGCCTAAACATAGCTCAATAACTTACGACATATTAATGACATTTGTTACAGAAACTTTAATAACACTCAGCAAAATACCTTGGCTCACGCACACTTAGTCACCTGCCCAGAACTGAATGTGCCGTGCTATGTGGAACGCATTTCCATTTAAATTTGCCGTCGCAAATGCTACAAATCTACCGCTCCTGAGCTGTAGGAAGAAGCGCGCCCGGGCGACGCGCCCGTTACGGAGACGACGGTCGCTTGAAGACAAATTACCTTCTCTGCGCAGGAGGAGCGTTATCGGCCGCCTTGACGGTGAGAGCGTAGGAGCGTCCCACCGACAAGGCGACTCCCGGAGCAACGGCGATAAGGCCTGTTCGGTCGTCGATGACGAAGTCTCCCTGAGCCCCGGCCAAAATTTCATACGCTATCTGTCCGTTGGGTCCCTCGTCGGCGTCTACGGCGGTGAGCTGCAACGCAAAACCGGAGCGTCAGCGGGCACGGTTCAACGTCGCGGTTTAATCGCTTTTAACAGGGCAGCTTGGGAAGGGGGAGGGAAAGCGGAGACGGGGGGGGGGGGGACCGGAGCACGCTTGTCACGTGGCGATTTCTGGACGCTGCACGACGAGGGCGCGCGGGAGGCGTGATAGGTGGGGCAAAACCACGGAGCAGAGCGGAAAACCGACTACTGAAGCTCGCAAGCAAACTATTTTAAGGTACGAGTTGCAAAAGCGAAGACCAACTTTGCTCTCCTTTGATTGCAATTTACAACACTTCAGAAACAAAAATGCAAATAAATTACTTTGTTGCAAGTTGAACCACCGGGATCGCATTTAGTCACTGAAACTTCCCATCCCTCTCTACCTTCTTTGCAGGGACCACGCTGCTGCTGCCGTAAATTCCAACGTCTCGCGTTACAAGCTCTCCTGGCGCGCTGGGCACGCGTAGGCAACGTAGGAAACGCAACCCTGCACGTCACCAACGCGCGCGACCCGGGCCAAGGGGACCCCCCCTTACACCCCATCCCGCTACGTCACTCTACTAACTTTAACCCTCAAGCGTCCCGATCGATCGAGAGCTTCTACGCGCAACGGCGCTGAACAACATTTTGAGGGCAAAAACGGGAATAAAAAGATAACAGAATTAAAGTTTAAGAGCTGCCGTAATTGCTGATCCTAAAAACTTAGTCTCCGGATGTCCCAGAGCTTCACAGTTAATGAGATTTTAGAAATACAGCATGTGTAAAATACACAAAGTACCAAACAGGATTTATTTTACTTTCTTAAGATACTTTTTTATATCCAGCAGCCTCTAGTCCATTACCTTAAAATTTGACATATCGAATAGGCACGTATCTTACGGCAGCAAGAAGCTGTTTTCTCGGATGGCAGTGAGAACGCACAAAAAATGCCTATTTTTGCCCTTCTAGCTTTTCGCGTTATATTCTTGGCGATGGCAGCGGCTCTGCTCAAACTCACTCGCTTTATAGTTGGAGGAAAATGGACTTCAGCGCTTGACCTGCAACCTTTTTGCAGCAAAAGCGAAGTTTTAGTGAACTCGTTCTGAACTGATGTAGCAATTTGCAACCTTTCCAGGCACCCTACGTTTTTCTCCCATTTGCTTTGTCCCTAATCATGTCCCCCAACAGTCGTCCTCGAAATGAGCCTCTCAGTCAAGCAAGTGCCCAATTTGGGCTAGAAACATATGATACGAGCGCCGAGTTCTTGCTTCGGCCACTTTATTAAATCTCTGCCCATTATATTTTTACTTGGGTATATCGCTGCATTTACTGAGAAATGCAAAGATAACCTGATTTTATTTTACATTGCTTTTAATAACATTTACTTTGCAGGTGGAATTTAATGTGGCGATGGACTGAAGACAAAAGGTTCCAAATAACCGTGCAAATAAATCCTTCGAGGTGGTTTGGAGATGACCTTTACAAAACATTTCCTCCAAACTGTTTGCTGGGCTTCTACCAAGCTGCACGCAAAGAGCTGGAAACTAGGAACGTATCCCAAGCCGCAAGCGCACCAACACATCCCTAACACGTAAGGCGGTACACGGCGGCACGCGAGGATGGATCGATTGGTGTCGGCGTACGTGGGGGGAATGAAACTGTTTAAATGAGATGGATCTAATAGCAAGGTCACATTTGAGGTAGACCCAGTGTGGGCATTTATTTCAAGGCTGTAAATAAAATTAGTCCCAACGTACCAGTGAAATTGGTATTACCGCTCAGGACTAATCCTGCCATGAGCAAGAGGTAAGTGATAGAAAAGGCCAGCAAAGACACGTTTTTTTTCTTTTCTTTATTTTTCTTTTCCCCTTCTTTTTCTTTCTTTCTTTTTTGGCCTATGGCACAACGGCGGTGGGTGCCAAGACACGTGAAGTTAAGTGCTCTGCACAACAGACCTCGGGGCAGCGCCTCCAAATCAAACTGCCGGCATCACCCCGGGCCCAATTATTTCAACGCTCGCAAGCTGAACAGCTTATGCTCTAATTCACCCCGTAACTTGCTGTTCCCCTGGCAGCCAAAGAGTCACTGGTTTTCCTAAGATCTAGGTGGATTATGGTTCTTGCTACCCTCTGCCCCTTCTCAGCTTTTTCACGCTCTTGCTTAATATTCTCTGGGCCCTGCCTCCTTTAGGTTGCCTACAGAAACGAGAGGTGTCTAAAGAAAATTTTAAAAAAAGATGGTAATAGAGTGAATTTAAAAGACCTGTGTGAAAGGTATTATCGCATTATAGCTACATCCTCCACTTAAATTTTGATACTGATTTAAATAGCTGAAACACCAGGAGCACAAACTGCTAATAGCAAACCGAAAAACAGGACAGCTAAGAATGTAAAAAAGCTGGAATTAAGCATTTTAACGGGTTTAGCGTTACGCCGTCTTTCTAGTGGTAACGGTCAAAACGCTTTCCACATGCTTAACTGCTCCGAACGCCAGATTTCTCCAGCAGCTATTGTCCATTCTGTGAAATGCAATAAAATACCTATAAAAGCAGAAGGGAAAAATTGCCTACGAAATTCTCCAGCTGAAGAGGACGGTACGCACAGGCATTTAAACCATCACCGATAAAATATTTGCCTTGGCTAAGGCCTCAAACCCTCTCACGAGGGCTCCAAGAAGGCAATTTAAATACAAACTATCCAAACCAACACCATCTGCAACAGCCCAACCGCACAGCCAGTGCTCGTGTGAAAATTATTATCTGATTATACAGATTCACTGAGGTCACTGTTCATTTTCTAACCTACTTTCTGTGATTACAAGAAGCGGTTTTATGGACTAATCGTATCCGCCCCGGGCCATTTTCCCTTTAGAATGACCCTAGCTGTCATCTCACAGGACATAAACTGAAATATTTCTTAAACCTATGATGAGGTAGGGTTCTGGACTGAAAGAGTTTGTGCCATGTATAGAGAACAAGCCAATTTAATTTTAGTTCAGGCAAGGCTGAGGCCTTAATGCCCCCCCAAAATTTCCAACTGCAAACCCTCGCTTTAGAAGGCAGCTCTCGCAGGTGTCATCCAGTGTCCCACCACGTGGGAACAGACCCCACACTCTCTCCTAACGTTGTTAAATCACTGCTGCCCTCAAACACTTGGCTGCTGATTAGAGAGGAAGAAAGTTTTTAATTACTGAGGGCAGCTGATGAATTCTTCCTGACTATTCCTACAGACCCCACTTCTCCTCAAAAGCTGCCCTCCACTAACATCTTCGTGTCTTCTCATCCATCTACCTGCAAATGGTCAGGAGATCTTACACCCTGGGATCTTAGGACAATTACTCCCATATAGAAGCATTTTTGTATTAACTTCAGTGCAACCACGGTTCACCTTCCACATGCAACTCACTGCATGCAAACATTTCTCCCCCACCACCACATTTTTTTTTTTTTTTTGGAGGGGGGCTAGTGTTGATCTTTTTTGGCTGCTCAGTGGCTCTACAAACAAACGGCTTGGGCTTCTATAAAAACCTGAAAGGTTTGATCACACGATGAAACATTTCTGCGTATGTTCTACTGAACTGTTTACACAATCTCACGCTCTACTTTAAATTAATATTACCTTTATAACGCCTTCTCCGGGCCCCATGTCTGTATAGATCTTGACACTGTATGATATATTGGAGAAAGTTGGGGTATTATCATTTGCATCAATCACCACGATGTTGACTGTCACTGGGGCGCTCTCCTGTACGCCATCAGAAGCGGTCATCTTCCGGAAAAGAAAGCAGAACAGGAACACATTTCAACAACGTGTCCTTAAGGCAATTACAACCATGAGAAAATACAGTTTAACAAAAAAAAAAAATATATTTATTTGTTCTCTTTTTGTTTACATTTGCTAGTAAATTCCATCCCCAGAAAGGTGCAGTGAGGTCTGAATTAAAAAATTAGCTGCTAAACGATGAGCATAAAATTAGATACCGTAAGCGACTACTATTACATGAACAAAATACGCTCAATAAAACGTAACTGTAAATCATTGCAAAAATAATAATCATATGCAACTGCTTTGCCTGTGAGGTTTGTATTTCAGAGGGACTATTCCCCTTATAAAAAGGTCTGCAACCGGCAGCTTGGAAGAAACCCTCGGTTATCATTGCAGAAGAAATACATCTCGGACAGCAAAACCGCAAAGCCGGTCGTACTGCACCGGTGTCGGATTCCTTCGCCAAACGTGGCCACAACTTCTTGTGCTAAAAAAGAGCTGAGACAGCGTTCAATAAGCCAGGAAAAAAAAGAAAAGAAAAGAAAAGGTGGTTAGCAGAGAGCAGGGTCAGCCCGTGTCGCTGCAGAACGGCTCAGGGCAGGGGGCCAAGACTGGGACCCCGGAGACTACGCCGAAAACGCCGCTGTCAAACCGGGCCGTTTCAGCGAGCTGCAGCGCTGCCCTGTTCGGGATTTTGTCCGCGCTGGCGGCGAGCAAAGCCGCCCACGGCTCCGAGCGCCGCTCGCTTACCGAGAACGTGTACAGCTGCTGGGCTTCCCTGTCCACGGGCTGCAGCAGGGTGAGGTAGCGGGTTACGCCGGCCTGAGTCACAGTGAAAAACGCGGTGTAATCGTTGAGGAAGAGATGGAGCTGAGGATCCTTCGTCTTCGAAGGACGGAAAGAAAAAATAAAAGGAGCGTATTTTATTATAAATTCGTTTTTTTAAAAAATTAGTTACACATGCCTTTAAATATATATACACAGTTCATGCAAGTATTTGTTTTAGCTGCAAACTAAATTAGCAGAAAGTTCAATGACGTGACTGATGGCCAGGAAAGGAGGGAAAATCCAAAAAAAAAACCCACCACCTGATTTTCTAACGGAGAGAGAAAAAGGCACCAAAAATATTCTTTCCAGGTTAAAGAAACTCAAACAGTAAGTAAATACTTATATCTGCCAGGGTAACAAGGTGGTTTTGTTTAGTTCTGTTTTTTGTGTTAAAAAGATACCTTAAAGCCAAGGGTCAGTTATCCCTAAGTAGGAAGTAGATACAACCATTTATCATAAAGCATATTAAAAACAATTTAAAAAAGTAACCTATCTGGGCGAATGCAGCAATAAAGCAGTTGAGCCGACGCAACGAAGCTAACTGCACACGTTGCAGCACGTGGCTAAACAGACACTTCTCAGAGATTTCGTTTATGTCTACGCGGAAAGCAACTTTGCAGAAAGACTTTCAAAGTAACTAGACCAATGAAGCGTTCACAAATCCTGGTGACACGGCAGGCATAAACACTCGAACTACCTGAACGCGCTAAGTGCAAAAAACAAACAGCTCTGAGGCTAGATAAGGCCAATAAAAGGAGAGACAGAAATTCATTTTAGCAATCCAAAATACTCTCAAAAGCAGGTTTGGGAAGCCCAAGATTACACTATTTAAATGAGAAAGCATTTTAGTTGCTCAAAGCTACGTGAAAAAAATATCGAAGTATTCCAAAGGCAAGGTTTCCCGCTGCCTAAAGCTGCGCTGCATCTAGGCCAACTCCCAGCAAAATTAAAATGCAGTTTACAACTAGCAATGCAAAAGGTAATCTTTTCTTCCCATAAAAAATTATGGCTGGGAACTGCCAGTAACTGTTCGCTTTGCAGATGTTACAAAGCTGGTCTAAAATTCTAGTTTACAAAAGCCCAGTTCTGCTTGTTATGCCAGTCTGAACACAAAGAAACACTACTTTTTTCCTAGTAATTTGACCAACGATGGAAACGCCAGGCCCTGCTCCAGGCAATTTGCCCTATTGCCTCGCGATCCCTCTATTCGACACTTTATCCCAATGTTTTAGCTAAGTGGCCTTTGCTGCAATCGATGCCCGTTTCCACTTCTTCTGTGCATCCTGGCTCCGCAAAACAATTTTTTCCCCTTAACCTTTGCGTTGCCATGTTTTTACGTTGCAATTACAGTTGCTGCTGAAAACGCTGCGATTCCTGACTGCTCTGCCGGGCAGTCGAGCTCATCGCTGGTAAATTGCTAAGCAGATTTGAAGCACAGAAGTATCCAAATCCACACGACAGAGGAGCACACATGCAACCTGCAAGGACTGTTTCAAGCACAAAAAAGCCTCACCACCTAATTTCGGGGAAAAAAAAAAAAAAAAAGAAAGAAAGAAAGAAAGAAAGAAACCACACACACACACACAGAGAGAGAGAGAAACCCACACTTCTAAAGAAAAATAAAACATTCTGCAAGCGTAATACCCAATACCTACAGGAACAGCACCTGGTGCAAGCTACAAAGCAAAAATACATGACACAAAACGATTACAAGTAAAGAAACGTAAAGCTATCGTAAATGGATATTATAAAGCAGTACATTTGAAGAAAACGTTAAAAACAAAAATACAATAACCTGAGATGCAGAAAGTGTTCCAAAACCCTGGTAAAAATAATAACAATAATAAAATAATAAAAAAAAACACACACAAAGCCTGGGACTGAGTTTGTTCTGCTTGAAACAATCTCTAGAAAAGTTCCTGAAAGTTTGCAAACCTATTGCCGTCTTGGCTTAGGCATCTAAGCCACTTGGCTTAGTCATCTCCCAACCTGGAGAGGGATGAAGCACAGGCCAACATTAGCCGGACTGACCAAAACGTCCCGACATCCAACCTGATAAACCCACAGACCCCGAGGAAATCAGAGACTCCCGGCGGGTGGCCAGACAGATACGGAAAAAGAGAGAAGCCACAAACGAGAAGCTCATGGTTTAGTTCAGATGTAACAAAGAACAAATATTTTTTTTTCTGGGATTTTGAGCTTTCTCATCTTGGAATAGAGCGTGAAGTTAGCAAGCCAACCAGCAGGCAGCGGTCGTGTTCCCGTAAGGATGTCAGACTTCCTGGGCTAAACGATGTCAGCACCAAGCCCAGGTCTTTTCTCTTAACTCGCGCAAGGTTAGTTTTGCAGAGCCTGATGGAGAAGCCGCAGAGGGTCCTCCAGGTTCACAATACCTCGGACGGATGAGTCAAGGCACACATAGCAATCTCCCACCTGGGGTCATTTTTCTACAACTGTGCTATTACCATTAATATTGCAAAAATAATCCGAAGCACAGCCTCCCGATCTTCGCTGGGCCTTAGCCGTAAAACTCCTTAAATCAACAGAGCCCAAGAAGAAGAAGTAGAAATCAGAATGAAAAGCTGGGGGAGGCAAGCCAGTCTGAGATGATGTCGTCCATGGTACACTATGAATAAGCCTTCCTCCTTAAACATTTTTATTTAGTCATTTAAATAATATTTAGTTATTTAGTTAATAATAAAGATAAAAGGAAGAGCGGAGATACAAGTGTTGCTATAAAGAAAAGTTGCATCGCTTTTCAGACTTTTTCAAGTTCGGGGGCAAAGGGACGTGACCCTCCCTGAGAGAAGAGCCAAAGGAAAAGTTTTGAAAGATCATCTTCTGTTCCTCATCCAAGTGAGCTGCTCCTGGGAGAGGGCAAGGGAAAAAAATGCCAGTATCTTCTGTGTTCCCTCTAATTAGCACAGCATTTCTGTAAAACAGGGCAGATGCACAAAGGACAAATTCCTTGAGGCCTCCAAGGATCTCTGAAAGACTGGAAGAATAGCTTCAGAAGTGAAAAATATTAGATGTTCACCCTATGTGAATCAGGGAAGGAATAAAATGTTACAATGGTAAGAAAAAAAAAGATGACCTGTCTTTATAAATCCTAGAGAAAGCATTTATCTACTATAAATCCTAGAGAAAGCTGACCGTTTGCCTTTCCTCTTCTGTTTGTTTTAGTATGATATTAATGGATTGTTACATTTAGAAAGAATGATTCTTCAATTAAAATTTTGTAACGTGACTATTAGAGTGCCAACAAAGTGCTATACTGGGATATTCTTATTTTAAGAGCTCTCCTCTTAAGAGGATACCTGCCTCGAAACAAGTTCGAACAGTAACAGCGAAAGATACGAGCAAGTAGGTAAACAGCGAACGATAAAATATACTAGTTTTTCTGAATACACAATTCATTGTTATTCCTTATCTGGATATTTCATTGAAAATCCACGGATCGAATTCGTAGTTACAGCCTAAACTTACTTTATCCGTTCATCCATTCTTTGCTCTGTCCTCTCGGTTTGCAGTCAAGATACCTTTACGGAAAGCAATTGCTCCTTTAAAGTTCTCCTAAGCTCTTCAGACATCTGGATATTGAGCAGCCATCCAGTTTGACTTATCTTTTCCAGACAACTGAAGTACAGAACAAGAAAAGAGCCTAGCGGGAAAGTACGTACAGGGGAAACCCGAAGCAGTAACCGAACCGGGGCATATTCTGCCGCGCTGGGATCGTTGCGTTGGTCTGCAGGCATCTGCAGAAGCATCGGGGTTAGCGCACGGATGCTTTTACGAGCACTTCAATGCTTTATGAGCCTGTGTGTGTGCATATATACACATACATATATATATATTTAATATATATTTTAAAGAGCCCCAGCAAACCAGAGCATCAGACATCAGCATTCTCCCGCGGAAACACAAGACGAAGCAAGCGAGTAGTTTGGGGAGCTCTCCGTGAGCGGCTATCAGATCGTACCCTTTAAATTCCTCATCTCAGCTTCAGTTTACTCAGGTCTTAAGGCACTCCTGTGGCTTAATTTAATTTATGCCATTTAAGCAGACTACTTAATTATATCAGCACTTGGCAGCGCGGCTCTAGTTAAAGGTCTGTTTGCAATGTCACTTCTGTAAATTAATTTTTGGAAGGCTGATAATAGGACCGTATTAAAATTCTCACAGGGCTTAAACTGAGAATGTGAGGGCTTTTTTAAGCGTACAGTTAAGATGACCACTTTCTCCATCCACTTATCAGACAACAGGGAGTTATTTTCACAGGAAATATAAATCTAAATCGATTTGTCGATCAGAAGGCTGGATACAATTGCATTATTTGGCCACTGTCGTGGCATCGCTATTGGAAAACCACGTTCAGAAGCATCGACAAGCTAGAGTTTTTTTTTTTTTTTTTTTTTTTTTAATCAGTGATCTGTATTTAGTGAATGCCTTAGTTCACCAAGCTACAAAGGAACAACGGAGCCACCAGAACTTCCAGAGCCACGGTTATCGGCGCTCACCAACCCGCCGCGAGCTGCTCTTTGGCTTGCTCGGGCCATTGGTGCTCTCGCAGCCTCCTGTGCCACGCCAGTGCCCAGCTCATGCCGCCGGGCTCCCGGGGGCGGTAGGAGTAGGTCAGCTTGCCATTGAGCATCAACGAAAAGTGCAGTTATGAAGGACAGAAGATCAATAAACTTGCTGAACGAGGCACCAAACTCCTCGAGGGGTCCGGGCTGCTGAGAGAGAGCAAACCCTTTCCTATATCTTCCAAGCTTAGTGATGTGCAGTTGTGGCCCTGCCTTTATCCCCGACTCACGGGAAGAGGTCTTGCAGGTATAGAGCCCCTCCTAGCAGCAAGGAGAAGGACAAAACTCCACTTCATGCCATCTCCCCTGGTGCATTTCATCCTCATTTTGGGGTGTCACAATTCAATTTTGCACACGGTGCTGAGAGGTCTTGACTTGAACACGGGACCGAGCCTGAGCAATGCGCGCTCCCGTGCTTCTGACCGTGTTTCTACGTAGGAAGATGTTTCTACAACCAGGCTGAGCAGGCACCAGAACAAGAACAGTCCCATAGGACTGCCTGAAGCTCCAGCAGAGGAGCTAAAGGTAGGAAAAAAACCACCCTGTCATACAGATAAATCTCAGCTTCGCCGGCTTGGTCAGACCTCCTTTTAAAAGGTACATGTATCCTAAACGCTGCCAAGTCATGAGGATAACACACGGGATATTGAGCGAGGATGTCTTCCAGCTTCAAACGATTCTGTGACGGGGCTGGGGAACTGCACGACTATTAATCGCCAGCTGAAGACCATCCTCTAAGTTCTTCTGTGAGATATAAATCAACTTGCCACATCTCTGCAAGCCGTTGCAAGGATAATTGGCAGAGAGTCCACTTTCTTATCTCCCACTCTGAAATGAATGAAGGTATCTTGTCACGGTTTCGAGAAATGTATTTTTTATGACTGCAGATTTCCTCTTTTGAGGCTTTCACTGTACTTCAGAACTTATATCAAGTTGGCCTTTCATTTATCGTAATTTATTTTATTTTATTCTATTTAAAGCGATGTATATTTTTTTTTCTTTTAAAATAAGTAAGAGGTTGGGGAAAATCAACCAGAATGTAGTACTGGTTAACTAACTAATATTTTGCTTTGTGATATTGAAACCTTCCCAAATAATTCCAGTGGCAAATCAGACTACGAGTCCACCACAGCCAACAAAGCGGTTTCTTCTCCCGGTCAGCATCCCTCAAATCTTCCCCAACAAAAATCTGCTTTCCTTAGGGCGTTTTTTGTGTTTTGTTTTTAGTTCTCTGCTACTCAAAAACCATAAACTGAGAAAAATTTCATTTTTGAGGAAAACAGAAAATCTTTCAGTTTGAAAGGGGACGGAACAGGGAACTAAACCAGGCGAATAAACAGAAGCAAGAGATCTGGCGAACTTTGGGTCTTGCCACTTACATCTCCCAGTGTTACTTTTGCCATGCTACGGGAAAGCGCACAGGCTGAACGGAAGCCCTTGCTCCACTTCAAATTGGGTCTGTAATCCAAATTTCACTTGAAATACTCCAGTAGATTATTCCAGTTGTAGTGAACCCGGAAGAACCAGCAATTTATTATGCAATACACCTTGAAAATTGTTCCCAACGTCCACTGCGCTGAAGGAAACCGGAATAAGCACTTCACGCCAGTTCATTTCCCAGGCCAAAAACCCTTGTTAGTTATGCATGCTACAAACATTAAGCATCTGATTTAATACATGAAATATGGAACCTTTTCAATAATAAACAAAAATGTTCAGCGAAATACTTCTGGCTGTATCCCAATCTTGTGCAGTGCAAATGAACCAGATTTTCAGTGATTCAGTTCAAACTACAGTTATTTATTACCTAATCAAAATATTCAAAAAAAGCGAAACAAGTTAAGTTCATTGAGAGCAATTTTTTTAGGCCCCCAAATGGTTGCTTCCTATAGATTACAAATTTAAGGCCTATTTGTATTGACCTGTGGAAATATTTGGGGTGCTTATGTTGAAATTTAAAATGCTTGCAAAAATAAGCTTATTAACGAACTGCCTTACCCAATATCCAAATACTGACATAACTGTGTGGGAACACACTGATGTGCTCTGGAGAGGGCATGCCCTCTCCAAAAAACCAGTGAGCTTTAAAGTAATCTTAGCTTTCAGTCTTGCGCCCGGTGTAATATGTAGTTACACCACCAAAGGGCCTTATAAGACTTCAAAGTATCAAATCTGCCTTTGACATCTGGTGTTAGAGCTGTGCAGCTGCCAGAGAAAGGTTAATCAGAGTGCTGTTAACTATTAGCCTGAAAAAGCACAGAAGGTTAATGCAGTCTCAAGCATTTCTCCCATTCCTTCGAAATTATTAGGCTATTAGGAAACTAGGAAAGAGGGGAAGAGTCCAAAAAAAAAAAAAGGGGGGGGGGGGGAATGGTTAAAACAGTTGTTCTGAATCACTTAAGCACGACTGACCCAGCTCCTCCACCCCAGCCACGCTGCACAACTTCACTTACACCGCTGCAGACATCCCACAAGCAACAGGACTTTCTTTCCTAGGCCTCTGCTGCCGGAGAGCCTTGGGCGTACGCAGCTCACAGCACCTCAAGCAGCAGTGGCCTTGCAGCTACAGAAACGCCATTTTTTTTGCATTTTCTTTGTTGATCTGACATGGGATCACGGCTCTAAGAAAAGCCTTCAGAGAATAGTTATTGACCTAGTGGCTCAGAGGGACTCAAGAGTTGCGATCAAGGACGCTACCTCCTGAGTTGCGATTTCTGTTGGGTTCAGGGAAACTGGACTTCGCACACGACACAAATAATGTGCCTTACGCAAATCTAAATCACACAGCACACGCTGCAAAAATAAACACGCACCTGATGCCAGCACCTTTCTTCTTCTCAGTTCAGCAGCCTACAGGGTCCCCTTACAACTAATTAGGTCAAGCAAGACAACTGCTTTAACACAGGCAATGCTGAGGAAGAGCATTCGGCTTGTGAATGAGAAGTACGGTTGCTGATGCCTGTCACCTGCATTTGTTCCATATCTGTTACCTAGGCCCTAAGCAAGCTGTCTCCAACTATTTCCAAGCATCTATCCAACTCTTTATTTTGAATGCCAGCAAGTTGCCTGAGATTTTTTAATGACTAGGTGAGAGAAATACTAGATGAGCTCGGGCTTTAGAAGAGCTCCTTGGGACATTAAATCACTCTACCGCAGGCAAGGCTGTAGGAAGCGTCGTTCAGTGCCAACGGTCCCTCACGTTTCTCTAAAGCAAGAAAATTGCAATGGCGGAAACGAAGCTCGTACAAACAGAAGATGGTTTTCAGAGTATCAGGACACCAGCTTTATCAGAAAATATCGTTGTACGCTATAGATGTTGGTGCAAAACATATGCCTACAGCTTCCTCAGGTACCCAAAGACAACAAGAGAAAAGAAAAAGAACCAGTGAGAACAGACACAAGAAAGAAGAGCAAAGGGACAACCTGGAGAGATGATGGTAATTAGAGGAGAGAAACCTCAACAGAAACACAGCGAAACCAGCCTCAGGGAAAACAGAAGACTTAATCTGAGAGGCTTGCTGTGGTTTAGGCTACTGCTCTTTTAAAGATGTTCAGTAAGAGATGTTAATACCAAAATCTGGGCAGAGCAAAGAATGGACTAAGCTTTTTTGCCTCTAGCTCTCCTGTTCCTCTTCCTCCAGGTGTGTCCAGATTTCCTTCCTCTTTGACCTCTTCCTTCCCATCTTCCCCACCCCCCATCAGAGACTCATCCTTCCCACAAAATCCCATTTTCTTCCCCATCATGCTAAGCATTCACCAACGACGCGAAGAGAGAGAAACGTACCTCCTCTACATCATTGTCCAACACTACAATTTGCAATGGCGAGGTCAAGTTGCGGTTCTCGGAGACGGTGGTACCCACCGGGGAGGATTCGAGGATAAAGCCCTCGTACGTCGGTCTCGTGAAGTAAGGCTTCTGATTATTCTCATCGAGGACTTCAATGTGTAAATTGGCAAAGGCAGGAAGAGGATGGCCGTTGTCCTGTTCAGCCTGAAAAAGAAAATGAAGGAAAAAAAAATAATTTACCTAAGGCTTTCAGACACTGCAATAGCTATGCAGCAGAAATCCTGCCTTAACGTATCAAGATCATGAGTTTGGAAAAATCTCTTGTACCTGAAAAGATAAAAGAAAACTGGAAACCCCTGTATGTACAACGTAACCACCACCTACGCTGATACCACCACCCACAGAGAGTTGGTCAAAAGATGATTACAGTGGCTATGGACAGAGGGCACTTGCTACAGATTACTGGGATACTTTGGTTCTACTGAAAATGATACTTTTTCTTTTTTTTTTTTTTTAATCCCACGTGTTCATCCTTCTAATGTTGGAGGAATAGAATTTGAATTTTATTTTGCCTACTTTGGAATTTTAAGCAAAATTCTTTATTTCAATGAACAACCCTCACTCTGCCATGGCAGTGCCTCATCCTACCGAGTTCTGCTTGCTCATACAGCTTCACCCGATCGCTTCTTTGCAAAACTGCAAAACATAAAAACACTAATTGCTCATTAGATGACAGGCTGATTCGCTCCAAATCTACGATTTTGCCTTTTTTTTTTTTTAATGATTGCTTAAATGCTAATTAAAATGAATTTTAAAAAAGGAAAATAAGGTACAACAAGCAGTTTGCTTTTTAATTTATAAAGGGTAACCAGCTTTAATTGTAATACAGCTCGGGTTCTGGCAGCAAGGCAATAGTATGGAGCCGTCAGATGGTCTCTGATACTTTGGCTCCGTTGCCAAAACCTGGAAGCACAGCGATCCCGAGGCTGCCTGCGGGTCCCGCACTACTACCTCTCTGCGGAGACGGGGGCAGTGCTGTGTGCAACACAATTCCCAGGAGTAAAAATATTTCAGCGGAAAGAGGGAACGGTACGAAAACTACTGCTAACGGTACTTTTTTAACTCCCGAGGATAAAGTCAGCTCTTCCTGCAGATGTTAATGGCAAAGCACTTCAAAACCAACAGAGAAGTAGCTGGTGATGTTATGAGAGATTAGATAGGGGACTCCTAAGCCTGAACATATCCCATAATTAACAGACGTGAGATTTGTTTTGAAATTTTTACATTTGAAATTTATTTTCATTCAGCAGAGCACCAACAGTTTAACAGGGAAACCGCACCAAAATTAATCGAAGATGCTCTAGTTACCAACCTGCTAGAGCATAAACCTTGAAGTATGTCCTGATATACCCAGTTTTTGGCCCAAAATAATACACTTAATGTATACATGGAAATAAACCCAGCAAACGTTTCCTTTAGTAGATGAGCCAAAGATGAATACTGATCCGATTCTATTCCATAAGCAGCTATATTGCTGAGCATCAAATACTCTCTACCACTTCAAGAAAAGTCTCTTCACAATAAAAAGTCTTAACTGCCACATGTTCCCTTAAAACAGATCTGCATGTCCCTTGCAACTGCTGCTTTCCTTTTTTTAGTTGTCTTTTTGCAAAGAACAGATGATCCAAAAATTACAATAAAAATATTTTTTTCGTTCCTCTGTTGGCACCGCAACTCCAAAGCCCTTGATTTTTTTTTTCTTTTTTCTAATTAATTTATTTTTAAATCGCTCGAAATGCAGGAGGACAGTGCAAACCGCCCGAGGGTCACGGTGCTTCTCACAGGCTCAGCACCTCTTGCAGCACCGGGACGTGGCGTCAACGCAAAGTCCCGCCTGCCCCGGTCCTGGATAAAAGCCTGGAAATATCGTTTTAATAGAAATTAGTAAAATGCAAGTACAGATATTTACTTTTTAGTACAGACTTAAAGAAATCTTTGCCTCAAAGTCTCTTCATTTTCTTTTCTTCAATACAAAGGACTTTTTAATAAAAAAACATGAAAAACTGCCCTGCCCTCGTATGTTATGTAAACATATTCAAAGGAGCAATACTGGGAACAGTTTGTGCATCTTTGATGCATGCTGTTTATAATTTTCCAAAAAATATGACAGTCATAAATTGTACTTCTCTTTTTTTTTCCTGATTTGTTTTTATGAGATGCATACCTATGTAGGGCAATTTGTTTCAGATATTCGGTGCTGGAAGTGAAAGCAGTTATTTCTCGCTCCCCGTTAATGCTCTTGCTTGGCTTCCTGGCCTCACGTTGAGCACCTCTGCTTCTTAAAATCCGTTTTCCTGGACAATTTACATTTCTTTCAAAAAGAAAGCCACTGATACTTAAGACAGCCTAATTTATTTACTTTTTTAAAAATTAACAACAATAGAAAATCTTCACTGTTAGCTCTATTCAACCTTGCCACATGTAACGTCAATGAAAATGGTTAAGATATAAGTGACCACTGGACTTGGGCAGAAGACCTGGGTGGTTCTTAAGATGAACGAATGCACCTCACTGGCAACCTGCAAACCTACCAGAGGTTGCTGATATTATATGGACTTGGACAACCTCCACAGTTCCTCCGTGGAGGGAGCAGGCTGCCACGAACCTGGCTAGGCTGCTTAGTACAGAGAAAAATAAAGATATACAGCCAAGAGGAAGCTTTAATAAAAAACCAAGCAAAAAAAAATGCTACTAATAATAAGCGTACATTGAAGACTTCTTTAATGGTGAGACACATACCAAGATGGAAACATTAGATTTCTCACACGGTTATGAAAGCTATTATACAAAACCAGCAGGTCCCTTCACGCTACCCACACGACGCACAAAGAGCGGAGCAGAACATTGTGGACATCTGCTACTTTAGATGAGTGAACCTGAGAAAGGAAGGAAGGGCAAAACAATGTGAAAATCGCTAAATAATTCTCAAATCAAGTACATTCAGCTACATTTAAGAATATGCCGCGAAGCAGTGTATGCAATCTGCCGGTTGAGCGCTTTGAATGCAGGGTTGAACTTGGGAGAAGAATTCTGCAAACTGCAGGTATCTGTGGCAGCCAACACGTAATTTTATCCTTAAGGAAGGCAACTAGAGATGAGATGAAATGAAAGCAGTCTCGCCAAAGAGACTCTACAAGGAGTAAAAGAGCAACTCAGTGGGTTAACAGCTTCAAAAAATGTTCAATATGAAAAACATCATTAAACTCACATAATCAAAGCATAAGATGGAACAGTTTCCAAGAAGAAAGGCGCAATGAAAGTGAGGTGAAAAACTCCCCGTATCCACAGGAAAAAGAAAAAAAAAAAAGAAAAAACCCACCAAGCGTTCTCTTCTCATAAGCTGGCAGGGGTCTGTTGGGTGAAGAAAACCAGCTCCAGATGGACACCTTGAGATCGGCAAGCTTCCCCAGTGCTCCAGGTGCACCCTCTCCATTCCCCATACCCGTTCCCATGGGAGGAGGGAGAAGCGCTGGAAGCCCAGCGAGCTTCTGGGGACGCGAGCAATCCTCATTTTGCAGAGCTCCAGCTACCTGTCCTACCTAAAAAAGTGGCAGCAGCAGAGAGGAAATCCTATCCCATCTCTCCATCCCAGGCTTTGTTCTTCTAACTCTTCTGACTTTGAAGAGTTATATTCACTGTAGGATTCTCTAAATCGGGACTCCATCAAACTAAGATTACTTTAACACTGGGGTCAACACATACTCGATATTCAGTCGCTGCTGAACATATAGAACATGTTTGCTATATTGCTGCAGTGCAATAAAAGGGCTGGTTGCATGCACAGACTCAAAAAGCCTGGTAAGTCCATGCATGGCAACCAAATATTACTTTCACAAACTTAGATTATAGGAAGATGTAATTAGATTTGCTATCTGGCAGTCAAATAATGAAATAGCTTTGCTTCCTTTCCTGATTTTTATGATCCTGGTATTTGTACAGGCATCTCGCTCCACAGAGCCGGTAAAGGGGAACGGATGTCAGGTAGACCTCCAGAAATAACTCTGGGGTAAAGAGTTGTCTGCAGCTGAAATACTCTAACTTGAAGAAAAAATACACCGGCAAAAGAGAAGACACCCATATTATAAGCATCAACACCAAACCTTCTCATATCCCTTTGCTGTTCTGTGTTTTTCCTCTCCTCGGTTTGCTAAGGGAATCTAGCACCACACAACAGCACGTTTCTGGCAGTTCTTCAAAGTCACAAAGCGCTTTCCTGATATCCCGTTGAAAAGGACCCGCTCCGTTCGCTGCCACGATGAAGGGTTAAATGAAGGAAGGCACGTTATCATCATCCAATACAAAACTGAACACAAAGCTAATACTGTCTGAAATAAGAAAGTGCAAAAATAAACGAATGAATATGAATAGAAATCAAAAGTGTAAACCAGACTCTTTTTATGTGGCTGTTTTTTTCTTTAACACAGCATCATCGAAACATCAACCCTGAGAGCTTTTCTCAGAAAAACCAACCTGCTCCATCAAAATAAGCTTCTTCCACGCACTCTAAGACCAAAAGGTTTGCTGAAATTAGTGCAGCCGCAGTCATCTTTTCCGCCTCAAAACCAAAGCTTTGTTGATGGCAGTCAGGTCTCAAAGTCATTTGTTCTGTGCTATCAAAATCCTCTTAATTCCCTGCACAACTTCACTCTTTTATTCAACTAAATAGCTTTTAGACATTGCTCTCCTTGGGCTTCTGAACAGTCATTAGCCTAAACCTATTACATCTACGCCTACCAGGTTAGCTTCTGGACAGCGTTTCTTTTAAAATGTGACCAGATCACTGCTGCTGTTCCCTGCAGGGCCCGGCATGGGAAACAACTAAATAATTCACAGCCAGCAACATCCTTGCCCTTTGTTTTGTTCCCGCTCACGAAATACCCACAAGTAGATTGAAAATTATTATTATACATCAAAGAACATTTTAATTATTTTTTATTCTTAAGGCTAGACCAGTTCATCGACGTTCAAAAGACCGATTCATCGACAGGCAAAAAATATAGCTTTCCTAGAAAGAGATGCACGCAATAACGCTGTGTTTTTTATTTCTTCAAATACAGCGATAATAACTGTACCCCAGCAAAGAACTGTTTTAAGACAGGCTGCACTATCGAGTCTACAATTCCATGTAAAAAATCGGGCAAAGACTCCTAGGTACTTCGGTGTCCATGTAAAGCAGTCACAGAAGACAGAAGGGTATCTGAAGAAGATTCACAATATATCTGTAATTTAATGTAATTTGATCACCGGCTTTTTGGAAAAGTAACTTTTTTTTTTTTTTTTTTTGCCATTGGAAGTTTTGCTATTGGAGTTGATGCACCTGTTTCAGTACCGCTGAAAAAGAAACACAGTAAAACTATACCACTAGACAAGCTAGACGATAAAGGGAGCCTCTAATAGACTATAACAACGGTCCGGTCAGGTTAGGTCGTTTTTGTGCTCCCGTTACGTGCCTTTTTTTCCGCAAGCATCCCAGAGAGAACCATTAACGCCGTCAATTCAGCTGCTGCTATCGCTTCCAGTCTGCGCGCTCCTCTCCTTTCGCTACGACCACCGATATCCCCTGTGCTCCCTGCCACCGATTACAGCCTAGCGTTTCAAGATCCACAGCAAAAGAAGGCAGGAAAAGCCTCTGGCAACTACGTTTGAGAGCTCACTAAAAAAGCGCAGGACTAGAGACTCGCAGCCAGGCTGGTCCAGGTCTTCTACCTAACACAAGAACAAAGTGCAGGAGCTTCAGACGCTCCAGCTTGACTTCAGCCGTGAAGGACATGGGAACATCATATAGCATTTATACCCACGCAATTCAAAAAGAGGGAGCAGCCAGCACAGATCGAGAAAGGGAAGGTCAGGCCTGGCGACGCCGCTCCTGTTTGCCGAGCTCGTGGCTGAATTGGGAGACGAAGGTGAAAGTAGGGACGTAACTCATCTAGACTTAGGGAAAGCGCCTAGGGTCGGGTATCACACACTGGATTAATTTACAAGGTCAGAAAGTACAGTATAAGGCAAGAACTATGGAAACGGATTAAAAATTGGCTTAAGGACAAGCAGGAGAGAGTATCTTTAGACGGAGAAGAAATCTGACTCTACGCTCAGCGGAGCCTGTGATGTGGCACTGAAATGATATTGGCACATAATTCATCTAGACAGCAGGCTGAAAAGAAAAAACCCCAAAACATGTACTTTTCCTTCACGTGTCAAGGATAAGTGACTTCGGTCTCGCTAAGGCGTGATGCTGTAGTGCAACGAACAGTAATCCTTATGAGCGACCACCTTTTTAAATAATAAAACTCCCCTTCCTTCTTCCCTTCGGTTAAAGAAGATGCCAACTCTGAAGTCATTATATGCCATCTTAAGTGAGGAACAGAACAAAAAAAAAACCGTCTGTTTTACTGCGGAAAGAAAATGCAGATATTTCTGCAAATATAAATTGTTATGGAGCTTACCATCTATGGATTTTAATCTTTCTGTGGCTCTGTGACTAATAACACAATTTAGGGCCAGTCTTAACTCATATTTGCTAGTCTTATTTAATGCATAGCTGTGATTTAACGTTCTAAATGCAAGGAAAACATTTGCCATTCCGAGATGCTGTCAAACACGGGGGAAAAAAATTGGTATTTTCAATATGTACTGGGAAAAGAGCGACTTTTTAGTGATAAGAGTAGCATTTGATGTATGCATCAGAAAGGTTTTTAAATAGCGTCTTCCTGCACCGTTTTTTCCCCTGTTCTCGTACACTAAACCTCACTCTGCACTCAGATTTTCATTTCTGCCTCGGAGCTCACCACCACATTATGCTTAACAAAGATAAAAAGGCTACCTCGAAGGGAACAGAAATTTCTGGACTACTTGGATTGGCTATGCTTTTTTTTTTTTTTTTTTTTGATAGCGATAAGTCAAAGGAAGTAACTGAATATAACTGAGTTCACGTACAGGGAGACCGTGTGAAAAGCCAAGTTAAAATGCAGTTATCGTACTTACACCTACTGCAGTTCCGCCAAGCTAACGATTCTGAAGATTTCTTCATCGGCAGAAAGCGGACCGAGCGACTGCTCGATGAAAATAAGTTTCATCTTCTCTCGGTTCTACTCTTCTGCCGCGAGCACAACAGCGCTCTCGTCGGCTCAGCTCGCGATCTGTTCGAAGGCGCAGCGACCGCCCGATGCTTCCCGTTCGCATCCGTACCCTTGCACCAGAACCTCAAAGGAGACCACCTCCATGGATATCTCTAGGAAGCCTTGACACTGCAGTCCGCACACGTAGCTCAGGTAAATGTTTTGATATTTGCATTATATACTCCAACGACAACAGATTTGTCACGTTGATTACACCAAAGCAAAAGAGGCATTACTCTTCTTGCTGAAATCCTTACTTGTAACCACTGAAAAACTTAGAAGACCAAAGAATAGGCATAAATCCTCTTAAATGGAGGAAAATATATTTTTTTGAGAAACATTGGAAGATGGAGGAAAATCACAGCTAACCTGAACAAAAGTGACAAATAAGGGTCAATGGTACATGGAGGCCAAGAGACAGAAATGGCATGAAAGGAGCTGGAGGGTGACACATAAAACTTTTTAAAAACCCTGCATATATGAAGTTTCTGATGTGATGAAAAAAGGCAGATAATTAAGGACTTTTTCAGTTACAAAATCATGGACTTGGCACAATTTCTGTAGCAGCAGTGCATGGCTCTCTAGTCTAGTGAGCCTCAACTCCTGCATGTCTTCTCCCAGGCTGCTACCATACCAAACCCGTAAGAAAAGAGGATCACACGAACAACTAAACAAGGTCAAACCAATAATCCGGCTAGTGCAAAATCCTGTTTACAACTGCAGCCCAAGATAGCAGCCAGAGAAGAAGGTAAGTACAGAGGCAGCTTACAGCAATGCTTCTTGGGACAACCTCCTGGCTGCTGACAACTTGCAGCTCCGAGATTTCCTGAGCCACAGGTACTCTGGATTTCTCCTTATACCAAGGACTTTTCTATGATGAACTTGCCCAGCCTCCCCTTTGTCACATGAGAGCTTTCAGCACCTCCACCAGTGCCTGTCAAAGCACCCCACAGATAAACTACACTAGAAGAACAACCCTCTGCTGTTTGCTTTGAACTTGCCACCTGCCTGCTGCATTTGGTAACTCCTATTTCAAGCATCGTAAGAGACAGTGAACTACCGACTCCTCTTCACTCTCATAATCATGTCATTCTATCATATATTCATCCTTCCTTCCCTGATCTGAACCTACTTTCATCCTCTACCTTTTTTGAGATAGAGCTAGCAATGCACCCCTGGGGCAAAGGCAGCCAACAGCATCCAAGAGACACATGGACAGACTGGAGTGAGACTGCAGTAGGGCCATAAAAATGATCAAGGGATTGGAGCAGCTCACATGAAAAGCTGACAGAGCTGAGACTGCTCACCATGGAGAAGAGAAGGCTTGGGAGATCTTATTGAGGTGTATAAACACCTGACGGGAAGGTGTAAAGAAGAGAGAACCAGACTCTTCTCAGGAGTGCCCAGTCACAGGGCAAGAGGCAATGGGCACAAAATGAAATACATGAAATCCTATTTAAACATAAGAAAAAGCTTTCTCACAATGCTGGTGGTCAAACAGTGGAGCAGGGCTGCCCAGAGAAGTTCTGCAATTTCCAACTCTGGAGTTGCTCAAAACCCAACCAGGCATAGCCCTGAGCAACCTGCTCCAGCTGACCTTGCTTTGAGCAGGGTGGTGGAACTAGGATCTCCAGAGGTGCCTTCCAATCTCAGGCATTCTGTGATTCTGTAAGAAGTCAGGATCAAACTTTGCTATTTCAGCATTTCAACTCCCTTTGAAATCACTCCCAAGTTCAGAAAAGCACAGGGTCCCCACAGAGCGCTGTGCTTGATGATCTACCTCCGTTGTAGAAAAATAAAAAATAAAAAAGTGCCCTCTGCACTTGCCATTGACTGCTAAAACATGCTCAATGCTCTGTCTCCCTGTATCTCCACTCAGAACAGGAAAAAAAAAGCTTTGTTCAATGAACGTAGCATAAAAAAAACCTATGGCATACATCCAATTTACTTTTTGCCTCTCAAGGGGACATTTATCCACATTTTCATCTTACGACAGTTGCTGAAACTATGCCCAGTTCTTTCCATGTCATTCAGGAAAGTTCTCAATAGCCCAGAGAGCAAGGGCCAGAACAGATCAATGAAATTCCCAACAAGAACAGAGAAACCAATTAACCTCCAGGGAGTGCGATAGCAGAGTATCGCTTTCTGTCTTCTCCGCTGAGATCCATCACCAGTGAAAATCATGCACGTTGCAAACTCTGACGGCTCAACTACAGCCGGGGACATCTCCCTCTGATCCATCAGAGCGTTCTCCATCAGAACGGAGTAGTGGCCAGCTCTCGGGGTGGGCAAGTAACAGGCGTACAAGATCAGGCTCACCCAAAATTGTTCAGGTATACTTTCGCCAGGCGCATCCTATAGCAATGCCACAACTAACTGGGGGGAAAAAAAGATAAAAAAAAAAAAAGATAAAAAAAAAAAAAAAGGCCGTCTAAAAATTGAAAGTCCCACTCCATTCAAAGCTGCAAGGCAGGAGAGTAAACAAAGTAGATGGTGCTGCTGGGAAGTTCAACATCACTTCTTGCAGAATTGGACCCCAAACCAATTTTCTTGCAGTGCTGGGATTTCTAAGAGTTTTTTGAACTCCTGACACCATGCGTTGACCTTCTGCTACCACCTACACAACATGGAAGTGGAACACCGCTATAGGACTGTTTCTGCGCTGTCGCCTGCCAGGAGGTTAATGCCAGTCTGACTATCACCTGGGGGTAACAGACTCTTGAGAAAAACAATTTGTAACCACATTTTTGAAAATATTCAGCAATACTACTGCCCAGCGTTGAAGCATGCTTCTGCTACCAACAGTGTTAAGAAGACACCAAAAAACCTAAGTGACCGTGACACAAAGCAATTCTATTCTGTAAGAAGCTATTCCACGAGAGTTGCAAAACGCTCAGATGCAAGGAAAATTCTTATTACAACTCAGGCTACAAATGTCATTTGAGGCTAGGAAGCCTATTTCCCCCTCTTTTTTTTCTTTAATATAATTGGAGATTTTAATGAGTTTATATGAATCCGGCACAACTGCAAATGTAACAGTGCTTTAAGAATTAACTGAAGAGACCGTACAAAAACATACTTTAAAACTAAGTTATTAATTGATTTTTCCCAGTATGTATGTGTCTACCTGAGACTAAAAACTTCCCTCTGTTTTTCCAATCTCAGGTTACACTACTCAACAAGTTTTTTTAACCATTAATGCAAGTAACCCCATGCCGTTAAATCTGGAAGATGAATTCTTGCAAGAGAAATAAAATTCCTACTCTGATTTTCAACCTGATATGCATACATTTTCCTCATGCTGCAGAAATTTGGGAGCACTGTTTTTTCCAGGTAGCGCAGAGAGATATCACTGAAAAGTGAAAAGCTATACTTGTATTTCTGTCGCCTCAAAATATTTCCAGTCTTTTTTTTTTCTCCGTTAAAACTTCTATAGCTTCTGTAACAACATTGAATGCACATAAACCTGGATTCTTTCTTAATTTTTGGATGCCAACCCACCGCAACATTTGCGTGCTGGAGAACCAGAGGTGACATGCGGCGTGTATTACGAGGTTGCTATGTAACAGCTGCTAAGAAAACAGCTGCTGTAGGATCTCCAGCCTACCACGACACAGAGTTCCTCGACCACGCAATTACAGATTATTCCGGTTTAAGCTTCTTTCGTTCTTACCGTGGCGCGATCGAGGGACAAACCCGTATCGCTTTTCCATCACGGTCCCTGGCTCAAAGACTAATCAATTTGCTCTCAGCACGTAAAATCAGAAGGGGAGAGATTTTAGTCCAGAGAATTCGATGGAATTAAAATGCCACTTAAAACACGGACAAGCTCCAAAAGTTGTATGTTTTTTAATAGACCTTGCTTGCAACATACCTGTTACAAACCTGTTCGTAACAGATCCAATGCCATTTTCTCACAGCATCTTAGTTAATCCCTCTTCTCCATGTCTTAATTTGTTTTGTTGTTAGAGAGAAAACATCTACCTGACATACAGAATTACAACGATTCATAAAATCTTTAAGTACTTGCATAAACACGCACACAGAAGTACGTGCTCGGTCTTTATGGGAAGACCTGTGTTTAATGTACTCTTTTTTGCAGCAGTTTGACAGAAATAGTCTAAGCACTTCTCTAGTTAGTCCTTTAAAAAAAATGATTTGACTCAGCCTTAGTCTTTGCTTATCCCCTGAGCCCCTGTATATCCATTTCCAGAGGCAGTAATGTTTACAGCACCAAAAGCTTGTGTGATTAATTCTCTACCAAGAAATAAAATATCCCAACACTACGCTACGAATTTTACTCTGCATTACTGTCAGTGTCTTTAGTAGGACCTTTTGGGGTCTTAACAGTGATGCAGAAATTCCTATGCTTGCAGTAGACAACATTATTTACATACACACATACTCGCTTTTTGGTCTACAAGACACTGAAATAATCTAAGAAACCAGGATGGTTTTAAATTAAGTGGTGTTTTTTTTTTTTTTTTTGGTAATTGAGCAAAAATTATGCACGATTTCCTAGCGATAATTTCCCCCCCAACTCTCTGCATGCAACAGAGCAACATGCAGTCTTTGGGCTGGACTAGCAGTCCTCGTGGCGAGGTCTAATCCCTTTGCCACAGACCCTTCGGAAAGCACGTGAGCACCTAGGGAATGAATTAACGCTCAGTACGAGTAATTTTCTCGCAATCTGGCCTTTTACAGATGTGTCGAATCCTCTGTAGCGCAGTGTTTCCAGTCATTAATACTTTGTTGGCTCTCTAAGCACATTTAGTCTTCGGCATAATGCAACTGGTATTAGACAGAATATGATTACCTACAGAAAGCACTTCTTACCCGCAGGAATATTAACGCAAATTATAACTAACACTCAGCATGCAAATACCAATGAAAAGTTTGACGTTGTCCCTCTTTGCTTCCTGCTCGTTGACTTTGCCCCTTTTTTTGCTGTTCAACCCCATTAAAATGCAAAAGCTCCTTTTTTCTTCTTCCACTGCCAACTATTGCATGTGGCTTTGCTTTGCTCTGCTCTGCTCTCCCCTCGGCACGCTTTTGCCCGCAGAAGCGGCATTTCGCAGGCCAAAGCGGCAGTTGTGGAAGCAGCCCGCACCCAAGTCTTGTTTGCATTCCCCTTCTTATCCCTCCTCATCCCAAGACCCAAAAGGCAGGTCATCACTCCCCCCACCCCCTCCAGATGATTGAAAGAAATACTTTTGGCTTCCACATTGAAGGAGGAAGGATAAACCCCTAATCAGATTATTTCTGAGAGATGATGGCAAGCCTCTTGCTGCCCAAGCATATCGCTTCAGGCAAGCCTTAACCTTTTCCCAGCTGTATGCACAGTTATTGCATGTACTGCAGGAGACTAGAAAAAAAAGCTCGTGCCCAGGTTTATGATAGCGTGTGATGATATAAATACAAATATATAAATAGATACAGATACATACACACACAGAGAGAGCCATTCCTTTGTTAAAGTACACTGCAGCTAGGAATATCCACTTTTCAGTCTGGTTAAAACGTGCTGGAAAACGCACAAGTGATTCACTACTTTGGACTATTGCATTCCTTACTCTCCTCCTTGCTCCTCTGCCTACCAATAAATATGTCAAACCCTATACAATCTTCTGTGGCATTAGAAAACAGCTGTAGGGACAACTCCAGACAGCCTCCAAAAGGTGCAAATGTAATTCTACCCTAGTGTCATTAGAAATCCATCTTTGCTGAACTGATTTTTGCAGTCCCTTCACGCAAATTCCACCTGCAGCAAACCTAACCTCTTCAAAGGATTTTACTCCAAGTAAAATTAATAGCTTACTAGACTGAACATGCTCAACATGTTTAGTAATTACGCATGGATATTATCACCCATTCTTAATCCTCAAATTGGCAAAGAACACAGCGAACACTGAAATTATTTCAAGCTTGCAAAACTGCGACTCAGTAACGAGATGAAGATATGTTTTGAGATTTTGCTATAAAGACACTCTTCAAAACTGACTGATACATGCTTTGATTGCATGGCTCAGTTAAGAGCTGCAGATTGGTATCAAGTTACAACTGCGGAATTAAGGGGAGAATAGTATTTATGAAACAGAAAGGAAATTAGACTCTTTATCGATAGGAGATTTAGGGAAGGCCAACTCCACAGCGCTGGTTTACGCCTCTTCCCATCAATAGGAGCTGAAGGCGCCAAGCGCTCTGCATTTTTCAGGAGGGTTTTTTTTTTATTATTTATTTGGAAGCAGAGTTCTGGAGCCAGCTGCTCCGTTTTGAATCAACCTTCAATCAAAGAATTACTACGAGGTGTGGGATGAGCTTTTATTTCCCGTCTCCTCCTTGCTCCCATACTCAGGGCTCCGGTAATTATCCGCATCCCTGTGATTCTTCAGCATGGGAAGCGAACTGGAGGAAACACATGAAATATAAAACAAGTGCTTTCTCAAGTCAACAGAATTAATAAAAAGCAAACGCACAAGCGGCACCATACAGTTTGTTTGTATGATATTAATACAATCTGAAATGTAACAAATCATGCTTCATTCCCTTTTCAGAAACACTTCAACATCCTTCTCCCACAGGACTACATTTTTCTGTTAATTGATGCCTGACAGTTAAAAAAACAAACAAACAAAAAACCCCCAAATGGGCCCATCCCCCCTTTTCTGTAGAGTTTTTTGTTGTTGTTGTTGTTACTAAACGGTTTGCACAAGTATGTGGAAAGGAAAACTCCGTCAAAATTACCTTAATCACCAGGTCAAACTTCTGGTGCAGATCCCTGTTGATTGGCTTCAGGAGCGTTAGCACAGCCGTGGTAAGATTCATGTGGAAGTACCGGGGATAGTCTTCAGGAGTACCTGCAAAAAGGCATCGAGGTTTCAACCGAAAGAAAGGTAACATTTCCAAAAGATTCAGGTAAACAGTCTACCAATTTCATTCAGTAGTCATCGCAAACCTAATCCTATTATCTTGGAGATACTACGCAATGCATACACGTAACGTAGTATTATTACAAATATTATGTGCTTACTATCATCGTTATTACCTTACTCCCTCCAAACCTGAAGATTCTTCTCAGCTGGGAACACCCAGCTAACAACAGAAGCCCAAACACACTGACAAACGGTTGCAGTTCTGCCTCCCAGGTTCCAGGAGGTGATGCGGTAAGTGATGAGGACACGTGGAGAAAAGATCTTCCGCTTCTGGCCTCCCTATTCGTGAAACCCAACTTCCTAAATGTATACCACTGAGATTTTTTTCTCTTTAGCTTCTCAAAATATTTCACCTGAAGAATCACTGGACGTACGTGGAAGCATCAGTCAAAGCAAAGAACACTAAGAACAATTTTTTTCTTTTTTGCATCCATATACTTAAACAAAGAAAATAAAGTGAGGTGACGTGATATAAATTTTTACCATCGGGTTCAACAGAGCCATACCATTGCTCATAGGTGGCGAGACACATAGTTTACAAACATTGCTTTAAAGTGCTGGAAAAAAACAGCCAGTTGAGCTTTTTAGATTGTACATTCCTCCTCTGAAAAATATTTTAAATTGCAAATGTCTGGGCAGTTAGAAATACGCAGATAAAATACGTTCTATCTTGCTACCACTATGGGCAAGCTCTTGAATACATTTTTAATAATGTATCTGGTAAAAGCATACATTGTCTTAGAAAAGTCTCCAAGAAGTTCCTCATCGAGGAGGAGGCACCAGATGAAACGAGTATTTGTCTAACGGCTTCCATGTACTGTCAGCAGTCAACAGTGCCTTCATGGCACTGTGTTTCCAGGATACTCTCCAAACCGGTTAAAACAGAAGCGACCAGAGGCAAAGGCCATGTGTAAACTCAACGAGATCCAGGTGGACCACAGGAGGATGGGGGTGGCAGTGTCCTTGCTCAAGCTGACAGGCTCTAGCATCACAAATACAGGAGGAGAGAGCTAAGCTACAGTGATTTAAAGCCAGCTGATGCTCAAAGAAAGCATACAAAAGCATAGCAACGGTGGAGCATGAATTGCCAAGGCTGGATGAAGCCATAAGCATGGGGGATACCACTCAGCAACACGATCTCTCGCCTACCAGGGACAGAGACCACATCATAGTTCTCTAAAAATCATAGTACGTCCTCTCTTCATTTGTGCATCAGGTTGCTCTAGCAGAAAACTGCCTCAGCCTTGTTTAGGCTAATCGCCACGTCTCACCCCAAGTCATTTCAGTCTACCTGCCTGACTTTTCCTGAGCTAGGCTGCTCCTCAGCTAGGGAGGTGTGAGAGCACAAATCTGAGCAGAGCTCAGAAAGCAGAAGTGTTTAGAAACAGCGTGAACTCTGACATCTCGCAGCTTATCAGTATTATTAAAAGCATCAGAAAACCCAAAATACGGATTCAAGGTCTAAGATCTCGGAGTCATTTTGGGTCTAGGCGTCATCCCATGCAGCAGCTGAGAGGCAGAAAACACTCTTTCTGGATGGTATAAAAGCCCCAGCAAGTCCTCTGAGCCCACGAGTTTCTAGATCTTAAAGCTGCCGTGAGAGCAAGACAAATATTGCTGTGCCAAATCCTCAATCCAATATAAACAGGGCAGAAAGCCCCACGCTTTTCTGGTAAACAGTGCTGTGGTTGTTCGTCTTTGAAGAGGAATGATTAGAAACTACTTTTAGAAACTCATGAGCTCTCTCAGAGTTACTGCCCAAACTTACGTGCAGTAATTAAAACCGAAACATACTTATGTTCCTCAAAAGTCAATGAGTGGAAAACAAAGAGCATGAGGGAGGAAGAAAAATTCCAAACATCAAGCTTGTGAACATGAAAATGCCCCAACTCCAGTTGCTCCTGAACTCTTCCCTGGTGACATACTTGACTGTACTTTGCAAGGTACTTCTTTTGGAGGGTGACTGAGCAGGTTGTCTGAGCAGGTTGCCCAGGGTGGTTGTGGAGTCTCCATCCCTGAAGATGTTTAAAACCCACCCGGATACGATCCTGTGCAATGTGCTCTAAGTGACCCTGCTTGAGCAGGGGGGTTGAACTAGATGATCTCCAGAGGTCCCTTCCAACCTCAACCACTCTGTGAAAAGAACTTTCATCCGGTCCATTAACTAATACTTCAAGCAGAAGACAACAATCTTAGGAGTACTCTAGTCTCTAATCTTTAGGATGACCCTCAAGAATGTGCAGGCCTAATCTTCCATCATTTTATCCATGCCAGTGCATTAATACCTGAACAGGCACGTTTAGGCACCTTGATACACCGCCTCTCAGATTTGAGAAGACCGCACTCAGAAGCAGCGAGCAAGCAGAAAACAACGCACCGGTAACGTGCTTCAGCAACTTCTTCTTTTCTGGAGCGCCCTACCCTCAAGTCGCTTCTGCCTTCAGCAGTGCCACGCTCACGCCAATGCGCAACGAGACTTCCACGGGTGTCCTGCTTCGTCACGCGGAGCCAGTCCAATTCCTTGTCAACAAATTGCTGGAGAACCAGGGTCGTTCTTGCAACTCAAGAGGGTCCCTGTAGCCTCCTCCCTGGAAAGGCCACTAGCTCGGGTGAAAGCCGCGCCGAAGCACGTGCCTGAACGCTTCAAGGGCTAGTTAGCTCGAAAGCTTGCCAAGCAGAGACCTTACTCTGCAGTTAAGGGTTAGGTTAGCAAGCCACATCAAGAAGTGCGGGTTATCACCGCAGCGATGCCGGGCTTTGTTAAAAGGAAGGCTTCTCTACTGCAGATTTTGAAGACGCTGAGAAAGACATGCCAACTTATCATCACAGGAGGCATTCACAGGGCCCTAGACATACGCCAGCTCTTGCCTTGGTGCAGAGATGTGAAGGTGAAAGAAAGGTGAGCAGAGAGGAAGAACCACCAAATTAACACTCAGTCAAGGCAAATAAAATTCAAAATCAATCTCTCATTCAGTTAAGCAGCTTATTCTCTCTTAGTTCAGACCTTCCAGCATTTTTTTTTTTTTTTAAAAAAGGACATATATGAAGGTATAAGGAAGAACTACGTTCAGATCTAAAGTAAAGGAAAATCCCTATAGCAAGAAATATCTGCAAAGGCTATTTCCTGTGAAACTATTTAACATATTCCGTGATAAAGACTCTAATATAAATAGTATCGTGTGCTGGCAAAAATGAAGATGGATTTTAAATCTAAAAAGGAATCCTTTGGAAGACCATGGCAAAAATGGCCTTTCTAATGAACAATTCAAGAAATAAAAAATAAAACTGCTCCTATAATAAAACTTTCTGAATTATTTCCCTCAAGACAATGATGTAAACATTAAAAATAACAAAGATTTACGAAACACTTTTTTTTTTTTTATACAAAGTTAACTCATAATGAACATTGCAAGTCACACAAAGAACTTAAAAAAAAAAAGGGGGGGGGGCGACTACATGCTGTACTTGGGGCGCATAGCTGAAGAGCTGCACTTATAAATAACCATCAAACCTAATAAAAACATTGCTTAAGGCCTTTCCACTATTGAATCACACAAGTTCGTCAACCGGAAATAAATGCAAAAGGGGGGGAAATAAATAGCTGAATGTCAGACATCCCACTGCAAGGCGGATACCTTCAAACTTTTTCCAGAACTGCATTCCTCAGTGGCCAGAAAATGCTGCAGACAGCGACACAAATGCTAAAATACAAGGGGAAAGCATGCAAGATCACAGGCAGCAAAGTGAAAGGCAGATGCGGTGAGACGCTTGAAATTGCTCTGTGCCAAAAGGAGGAAATTTGCTCTAATTGCCTTTCTATGGCATCTCTCAGGGCGCCTTTGCACCTGCGAGTGAAAAAGGCATCACAGTAAAGCCAGGAGCACAGAGAGGCATCTCGTTTTACTTGCTGTGCCGCTCCCTTGGCCATAGCAGGTAATTCTGAATCTAACCTGAATAAATAATAATAAATAATGCAGCCATCTGAAAATTGCAATTAAGCGTAAACAGGTAGAACAATGATTTCAAACATCCCACTAACCCCAGTGTGAATTTTTATTAGGTTTCCACTCTCCCAGTTAATCTTTCTCGGGCCGGTCATAATAAAGTGAGTGATAGCAAGAGGAGCAGACACCAACCAACTAGGATGGAATAGAGGATGCCCGGTCGGTCCGAAGGAGGCTGGATGTTTCGGTCCTGATCTATGGCTTGTATCGGTGGAGTGACATTGATAGGATTCACACGTGCCTGAAATGGGAGGGGAAAAAAATAATAATAAATTAAAAAAAAAAGAATTAGACTCGAAACACAGATTTACAAAGCCGCTACATGCAGGTCTTCAGATTTAATAAAAAAACATCCTGCCGAAAAGGGTATTCACTGAAATTGCTGGAGAAAAAGCACTCGTAAGTGTGTAATTACCATACACGTCCCTTTTGAAATCAAGTAGGCAACACGCTTGCTTCTGCTGCGATCTTTTTCTTTTAGATACATTTTATATTAAAATGGCAGCTCCACGGGAAGGTCCTAAGCTTGAAAACGTTTAAGCAAGTGCTCAACCATGCTACTGTGAAAAAAAACACGAATGTAAATTCCACGTGAAAAATCATCAGAACCTAAAATGGCAGAAATACCAGAAATACCTACCGCAAGAGAAAGCAAGCCCAAGCACAGGTACCGCAAAGGCCACTACCTTTGAAAACCCCCCAGGGCCGTCGCAAACGTTCGGGTTATCAGCTGGAAGCGGAGCGATCTCGCCCACTGACCAGGCAACCGGAAAGCGAGACCAGAATTTCCGTGCCAACCCACAGATTTCCACGTCGTACCGTTTGTACGCCGGCTCCTTCACCTCGCACGTCAACGGCGTTTAGCCCTCGCCGTTGCTTTGAGCGCTTTCGGAAAGTCTCCTAGTTCAGTAACCTTGGCCGCGTCATCAGCCAGAGACACTGCGTGGATGCTCTTCCTCCTCCTCCTCCTCCTCCTCCCACGGCTTCAACCCGCACGGCCGAAGCGTTCAGCCCTCTCGCCGAAGCACGACTGCCTTTCCGCCGGTTCACCCGCTCCCTCGCACTGGGTTCGGGACCCGCGCGCAGCTCCTCCCTGCTCCGGGTCTTTTCTCACGGCTCCCGATAACCCACCCAGGTCCTTTATCACCCGCCCGTCGCTGCTTCTGAGTCTTTAAAAAAAAAATTAAGCTCTTAAAATCGTAATGAGGAAGAAGAGCTCAAAATAGGCATACAGAGAGAGAAAAAGATATATTTGACATAGAGTTGAATTTTTAAAATGCTGTAGGAGTGCATACAAGTTCCATGCTGAGAGCTAAGATTATGCATAAAAGTGTCCAAGGGGTGAGATGGGAGGGGGGGGAAAAAAGGCAATTTTAAATTGACTGTAACAGTTGAAGCAGTCGCAGACAAACCCAGACGACAGTTCAAAACATACCCCCGAACAAACGCTGTCATTGGAAAAGGCAGCCTAAATCCTCAACTTCGACAGAAGCAAGGAAAAAGAGAGAATGAAGAGCGAAATCCGTTAGATTTTTATCCCATAACTTTTCCCACGTGCTGTACGCGCCCAGAAACGGGACGATCGGAAACCGGAAGGTACCAGGCAACAAGATTAACTGCAATTGCGCAAGTAACTTTTGCATTTAAAGCTTAAATTGGAACTACAAAAGCATCACCACACCCACGAGGTGGCCGTTATATTCATTAATATGGAAGAGCCTAAGCTCTTTCCAGCCAGGGAATAGATGATTTTTAATAATCATTTTAAAACTCTGCCGTCAAAACACGCTTTGAGACTAACAGAAATCACTGTGAAGATGACTGCATAGGGAAGTAGCGATATCCTTTTCTCAGGGGTTACGTGGCTTTGCAGTAGAAATATTTCATGTCCGACCAAACGACCGTTTTCACACGAGCGTGCAAACAATCTGGCGCTACAAGTGCAAAATGAGGTTCCGTATTACTTTATTTTTGCGGGCTTCACCGAAGCGTTCTGCTCTACCGCGTCGCCAGCGTTCGCTCGTTGTTTCAAGCCATCCCTTGCAGACCAAGGCGGGTGCGTCCTTGCAGAAAGGCAAAGGAATCGATCGACAAAAAATAAAATACTTTTGTTTTGTTTGTTCCCCCCCCCCCCCCCCCCCATTTTGCGAGAGGTCTCTCAATTGCTGGTTTTGGTCTTAATAGGCTTTGAGGTGTTTAAACACAGCAGAACACACAGGACACCCAAAAGAACTGAAAACCCAAGTTGCAAACGATATCCCAAGTAATAAAGAAAAGAAATCCTTCTGCGAACAGAGCTGTCACGGGGAACCTGCTAGAGAGTCCGCAGGGCCAAGGGATTAAAAAAAAAAATAAAAAAAAAAAAATAAAAGAGAGAGAGAGAGCTCAGTAGTAGCTGTAGTATTTTGAAAGAATAGCAAGGACATTATAAGGAGTCTCCGAGCAAAGGGGAAAACAGCAGCTCTGTTTTTATCAACGACGCCCAGCATTTTACCAACGATTCCAGCAACAGCGGGGCCAAAACGGAACCGAATTTCGTTGGTATCTGATCGCAGCGCTTGCTAAATTGCTTTTCCCGTATCATCTGACAAGCTCTACGAGAGACGTCTCCAGACCAAGCCAAACGCACCGCGCTGGGGGGCCCTGGGCTCAGCGGGCAGCTATCACCTCGGGCGCACCCCAGGCGGAAGCGGCAGTGCAATCGGAGGCCTCTGTTTGCTGCGATTTGGTGATTAAGGAACAATAAACGCTTCCTTTTTGACATTTTGCTTCCACCCTCGCGCACAGCTACGAAGTCTGCTTCCCTGATTATCTTGCAAATTCTGCACAGGAGTTTTTATTTTTTTTTTAATTATTATTTATTAGGATCGTTACTGTTGTTCAACAAGCAGGAGGCAGCAACGGGCTGTTTGCAGGGAAAAAAAGTTATAAAATCCATCTACTTCCGCTTGGAAGGCACGGATTCACATAATAATGGAAGGCATTTTTTTAAAAAAAAACAAAAACAATCCAATACAATTAATTTTTTTTTTTTTTTTAGTCATTATGGTCAAGTAAGAGTAACTTGGTGCCAATAAAAATAACGATGAAACATTTGCCCCATTCATTTTTCCTTTGCAATGCGTGTTTATCTCAAATGGGAAAAGGGAAAACAGTTTCCAGTGGCACCAACAGCTGCTAATTTCAGAGTTTGCAAACGCTTAATCTTGCTTGCTAGTATCAAGCAGAAGCAGCTGATGGCTTCCCTTTTTCTTCGGGGAAATTAGCCGTAATACAATAAATGAGAAAAGCCATAAAGAGGGAGGTTTGGAGGCATGATCCGCTTTCCTTATTGACTTTTTTTTCCGCCGCGCTCGCGGCTAACAGGCGTTGCTGTAGTTCAGGCACGGGAAGGCCAGGCGAAACCCCCGGGCTTCGTTCAAACTGCGCCCGCCGCGCTCCTCCTCTCATTAGCGCTTCTCATCCGAGACGCGGCGCCCAGATCCGGTTACAAATTCTCTATCGCTCTTGTTACAACCGCTTTTCTCCACCGCGCGTCTCTGCGTCGCCCTCCTGGGCTTCCAGCGGAGACGACGACGTTCACCCTCGCTTCAAGGTTCAGCGAAGCTTCGCTCTTACGTCCAAATGCTGCTTTCCTCAAACCCAGGTAACTCTTGCTGAAGGAAAACCAGGGATTTGTTTCAAAAGCCCTTAGCCGCGTAGCTCGAGCCGCCGTCGAACCGGCCGGCACGCAGGCCGCCGCCTTCCTGGTGGCGCCGAGGCGGAGGCAGCCTCGCCGCGAGGTTTCCTCCCTCGGGGCGCCAGGGTCCCGGCGACTCCCTCACGCTCTTGAGGATAGCGCACCTCCGCGGCAAGCAAGAGCCGTACGGTAACGTGTTCACTGAAAAATTAATACCGCCGACCGCTCTCCTCCACTCCAGAGGAGTCTTCTTCACCGCCCTTAACGAACAGCTAGTTTGCAGTTTAATAGGGCAACCCAGCACTACTGAACTTGTAATTACCTCCACGAGGAGCCGCGTTACGGCACGGGCGAGAGCTTTTCTGAAGCGATAAGGCGCCGCTGCAGGGGCGGTTTGTCTAAACGTCAGCCTTCGAACCCTTTAAACGCTCCCGAACGACATCTGAGGATCAAAGGAAGCAATACGTGTGCGTCGCCTCGGACGAGAGCTCCGCTTCGCGCCCTAACAAGCCCGCTTTCTCAGAAACAACAACAAAAAAACCCCCCCGAAGCGCACGGTACAAAAGCGGCCTTGACACCCAAGACGGCAATTAAACCCCGCAAGCGGCTGACCGCGTCTGCCGGGCACGGGGCCGCGCTCCGACCGAGGCCGAGAGGAGACTTCTCGGGCACCCCTTCCCTTCCCCGAGCTCCGGTTCTCGAGGTGAGAAAACGCTCGGTTACGTCGTGTCTGAAATCTCCTGGTGGCTTCACAGGAATCGGGACGGCTTCAAACCCTCTGTAAGCTTTCCTGTTCTGTCGTACAGTGAAAATAGTTCCTGGCAGTCTCACCAACAATTCTTTTTGGTTAGCCGTGCCATCTTAGCATAGTCCCAAATACATAAAAATTAATTACCTGTAACAGCACATCTTTATAATTTTAACCTTTCCTCGCTTCACTGCTTTTCAGTGACGTTTCCTTGAAAGAAAAAAAAAAACACTATTTATCAAACGATTGCACGTGCGAGACGGACGATCCATCGCAAAAAAGGAAAGAATCGGGGATGAGGAGAAAAATAATCACAGCAGAAGACTTAAAATTCCTTTTATGAACCCTTATCACGCACTAGCAGATAATCAATAGCTTATCAAAGCCTTTCGTTTTGACATTGCTGGCAAGAGGCATTTCCACAGAGTTAATTTAAAACCACTGGTATCAAGTTATAAAAAACCCACCCTAGAAAGTCTACTGTGAACGCCACTGCCTATTAACCCTGTCCATTACCTTGAACTTAATATCAGTCGGGTAACCCATTTATGGCTGAAATTAGAGTGAAAAGAGCCAAAGAGGTAAATGAAAAGTTTATCTATAACCCTTTAAAGGGAAACTGCAGCCAAGCTAGGATTTTATCATTGCTTTTCAATTGCTTTCCAACTTCCAAAGCAATTCAAGATCGCCTATCAGTTCATCGTGCATCTATGCTTAAATTTAATTAGAAAATTTGCTGTCTGCTGCCCAACTAGACTGCAAGTAACAATTTACCATTTTCTATCAAAAAGATAATTGACAAATGCACACCTATCACTGAAATCAATCTTCACGTTCCCTTTTCTGATCTTATAGTCTCAGGTTTTACCTAAATTGCTGATGCAAAATTAATACCTGAAAAAATGGGTCAATTTGCTCATCTTTCAGCCAGCGGCAATGGGACTGCTCACAAAGCCTGAAGATGTAAGACAGATTCTTCCCTAATTTACCGCACAAGAAACAACCCAAGAACGCAGAGCTGCATGTCCGTTCTTAATACACTTTCTCTCGTCGGTTCACGCAGCGTGGCCCAAGCGACACCACGGACCTCGCCTACAAAACAGTTTTTGGCTTGTAAATACATGGGAACTGCATCATCTTACGGTTCAACATTTCCCGCGCTACCTCTCATGAGGCATTCCAGTCGATACCAAGAATTGCTATTAAAATATATATATATATATATATATATATATATATATATATTTTCCTAAGAATATGCAATAAGTATGCATACAAGCATACGATTTTTGGGGGGTAGAAAATAATTTTTCTGATGCTTAAAAAAAAAACAAAAAAAACAAATTTTTGCTCAGAAACAGAAGTATTTACAAAACAAAGGCAAAATGATCACTGTATTGAATATGAGCTTGGGTTCATACGGCAGCCTGGACAGCACGCAAATGTGATAAAACCAGAAAGTTAAAAGTCTATCCAGTAATTTTCCATGTTCTGGAGCTATAAAACGTATTAAGAGAATGGCTGCAGAACTGTTAATCGAAACATAAGCTTTTGTCTTTAATCATTTGCCGTCAAACCGATCGCAAAAAAGAACTCTGAAGTAACAGGTTGCAGAAGTTGCTCTTCTCAACTAAATATTTATTAAAAACCTAAGCACGCTTGTGCTTATTTCTCATTCCCAAAAGCCGGAGACGCACGGACTCCTTAATGGTAAACGTGAAGTAGATCTTCAGGCAACCTCAAGGCAGCAAAAGTTAAGGACGAACGTGGTACGTTTATTACAGACTTTGCTGCGTGCAAGTGAGCTCACTGCTGGGAAACGCACATCAGAAATCAGAGCTGAGATTATAATGTAGAAAAAGATAAATAAATGGACAGGGAAAGGCAAGCACCCAACAATTTCTAAGCAAGGGCGCATATTTACCGCGTTAGGCGGCAAGGCCCGAACAGGTAAAACTGCTTTTCTAGGGCGCCCCAGCATCCCCGCGACTCCAGCCCGCATCTCCGATGCCATGTAGGGCTGCAGAGCTGCGTGCTGCCGGTTCAAACTGCAAAGTCATTTCTTCCCCTGGCAAAAACATCACGAGACACCTGCAGTTCTCCACTGGTGGTGGAAGCGCCGTTATCTCTGGAAGCCACCAGCCCCAGCCGTCCTTTGCGCATCTCTTTATATCAGCGGGCATAATTGCGCTCCACCATAGTTTATTTTCAAGATGAAATGCAAATATTGCGCCCTATGACAGCACGCGTACTACCAAACACCGCGAGCGCGTGTTTCGACACAGCCCTCTGCTTAGGCACCTAAATGCACCAAGACAGATAGTCTCAAAAACATCTCCCCATCTCAGTTAAAGCAGCAACCACCAGTCAAAGAACAAAGTTCATCAAAAAAACCACAGGTTTATATTACAAGCTACATTTTATGCTTGCAAAACTATGATGGAGAAATAGCGGGTTGCATGGAGCTGTAGCCTTAGTCCGATGGTCTCCACAAATCCCACGAGAGGTGCGTACTCAGGACTACGACTCCATTTGAAGAGGTAACACAACAGATTTGCATGAGAACAATCACAGGCTCAAAATGAAATAAAAAATGGAAGAGCAAACGTGAAGGGTTTCCTTCGCAGAAAAACAATTTTCTAATGTCTCAAGTGAAAAACCCCTACCAACTTCAGACACCCAAACTGCTCCTAACCCTTCAGGGAATGAACTCGTCGTGTGATTCTGAATGCCAAAACCTTCCACCCAGATACCTTGAGGATTTACTTAATTTACTGTATAGCTGTAAATCTTTATGTTAGAAATCAAGAGAGCATGCTTTGTCATGCTTTGCACACGTGAGAGTCAAGAAACTTGTCTGTCCCTTGCATAAAGGATTCATTATGCTTCTCTTCTTGGAGGGGGGAGGGAAAAAGAAAGAAAAAAGAAAATGCTTGTTGATGTGATCACAAAAGACTCTGCTCAGTTTTAAATACAGAACATATAATGACCTCTTTCTGCAGCGCAATAGATAACGTGTGACTCTTGATTTCTGCGACAGCAGAGCTAAACTGTTCATTTTGCCTTGGCATCAGAAGTCTGCAGTTTCCATAGTTTCAAAACCAAGGCTTCCCGGGCACGCGCCACGCTCTCCGGAGGGGACTCGCGAGCCAGCTGATCGAGCAAGGCTTTCACCCTGCGCGGGTTACAATCCTGCGCCTGAAAACCTTCCGTTTTCCTCCTCTGAATCCAAACAGTTCAAGCACCTTTGGACCAGCTATAGGACACAGCGGGTTCATACATGCCTCCTTTCATCCACACGCAGAGAATTACATGTATCTGCATGCAAATATCTACATCATTTTCACTGGGTAGATGAAAGGATGCATTTAGATATATACAATAAATACGTGTGTGTATATATATGTATGTGTGTGTATATATATATACACATACACACACACACACATTTTTTTTTTAAGACAATATATTCAGCTTGTGGAACTTAAAACACTGAAAAGATGCCTGCTAGCTCGTTGAAGCTGTATTTTCCATTCCCTGAAGAGAAAGTCAAAGGATCTGCCTGCATGTTTTGAGGCAAAACTTTAAACACTGATGTGGAGCAGCCTTTGCTGTCCATTTTTGTACCGATTACTAGAGGACTCAAAGCTCAGTGGATGTTTTTTTCCCCCCTCCTGCTGCTCACTCACCGCAGGGCGAAGCGCTCCAAGCGGCTAACATGCTATAAGCACACCTCCAGTTTTGACCATGCTTTTCTTACGCTTAAGTTGCATTAAGTTATGCTAGTTGCATTAAATTCTGCATTTATAAACGCTTGACTTTACAGGTCAGCTTAGCTGGCGTCTTTCCTTTTAATGCAGGACTTCTTTTCCAGCTTACTGCTTCTGAATAATTTGTGCTTCAAAAACTCTTTGTTCTAGATTCGTTAATAATCCTTCTAACGTTCACTGCAAAATAAATAAATAAATGACGATACTAGACTAAAAATAGTCCTTTAGTCTATGTAATGGCTACTATTAAACCCCACCATCAATTATCATTCCGTCCTGTTTGTTACACTAGCTGGAAGACTCGAACATTACAGTGTGTTAAATTACGATTTTCTAAAAAAACCAAAATAATAATAAAAAAAGTATTAGCGTTTAAGAGTCAAGTAAATATCTGAGGTACTGTGTTCAAATTTAGAGTTCAAATAATCTTATGTTCATCAAAACTGTTGCGACACTACACAAACGGATAACATCAAGTCGCAGGTAGTTTATCAACAGAGCTGTTTTCTTGTCTCATCTATCAGGCTAGCTAAAGTGCTGTCTGACACAAAAAAAACCCTGCCAAAAAGCAACTAAAACATGCTGGCAGCTTATCAGATGGCAGCTTGCAAAGTTCAGCGACGCCGTTTTGCAGCTCGGCACCCGGTCACGGGTCAGGCTGCTCCGTATCAGCACCGACGGATCGATAAAAGCCGCATCGAACGAGCTGCTCGAGGGCACGCCGTTTCACCGAGCGGCACCTGCGGGGAGGCAGCGGAGCGAGCGAGCACCTTCTCGCATCCAGGAGGGATGAAGCTCGCTCTCCCCGCCTCCTTTTGCGATTCGCGTGGAACGTCGCTGACCGTCAACCCCTGTGCTAAGGGGCATCTTAACCAGCATACTCAGCACAAGCATCTCCGTGCGATAAACGCGTGTTGCCCTCTTGCCTCTTGACCGAAACCAGGCAAAACGGCATCTCATCTTTTCCGAGACGAGCCGCTAGCTCCTCAACCCCCAGAAATCCTTCTCTGAGGTCTGTGGCAATCCTGACGGAAGCAACATGGGAAGTCTCTTCTCAACATCTCTTAAGGATATCTCAAGAGCAGAAGGCGGAGAAGATCAGGAAAAGCAATTCTGCTTTTCCTCGATGTCGTAAGCGGGTAGTTTGCCATCGCAGCAACAAAGCTGCAATTTCACCGCCTATTCCTACATATATCTTACTGTGGTTTTGTTTTATTTAGAGCAAATCCTTGCAGAAAGCCCATGAGACCGTGCTAGCTATAGCTCTCAATCACGTCCGCACAAAAAGACGAGACACCAGCTTGGAAACAAGTGAGAGAGGGAAAAAAAAACAAATAAACAAAACAAAAAACACACCACTGGGACAACTTACAGGCTCAGTCAGTTCTGGCAAGCTCGCTTGATAGGTGAGTGGTCTGCAGTCCCGGGTATTATTCACCAAGACGCAAGGCAGAAACATCGGGCCCAAGTCGTCCCCGTCGAGCACGTCCACCGTGAGCGTGGTGGTACTTGTTCTTCGCTCGTGAAGGTTCTGGGCTCGGTCCTGTGGGGAGAATGAGATGCTTGGACGTAGCCGCAGGAATTCAGGACATACAAACAAATCTGAAGTTAAAGCTACGGGCAAAATGTATAGCCAACAATCATGAAAATTATGGGGGAAAAAAACTAATACACTTGGGAAATTAGCTTTCAGGAAATATGCCAAATGAAGATAAAATTTATAAAAATTTTAAAGATGCAGCAGATTCACACAAAAGAAAAAGCCTCTTGTACCTTGTTTACGATCCGGAATACACTTCTACGCTATCTCCTAAAGGTCTAGCGACTCCTGCTCCAGGGCAGCAGGATGCCAGGGGTCCAGAGCACCATTCAGTAAGATTTAAAGGGAGAGATATTACAGGACTTCCACTTCCTTAAAAAACTACGTAGTAATCTTTTATAATATCAATCCAGCTCTTTGCACCACAATTTAAGAAGGATTTAGCCCAAACTGAAAAATTCAAGAGGACAGCAGCGAGAGATCCAAAATCTCCAATTATGATTTGTCTAGAGGAGGAGTTATATTGTTTGTGTATTAAAAAGTGAAAAATGCTTCGATCCCCAGGAAAGCAGCTAAGATGCTCCAACCCAGAAAAATCTTCATGCTGCATCACAGGCTTCCCCCTCCCCTGCTTCCTTTTCAGTGTATTATGCTTTGGTTTTTTTTTTCTGTTTTCTTTCTTTTTTCTTTTTGGGGGAGGCAGGGAGGTCTTTTTTTTCTTTTTCTTTTTTTTTTTTTTTAAAAAAAAAAAAAAAAACTTTGGCTAAAAGACATACTACTGAATACTGCAACTTCTGTTTCCCCTTCTTCTTTCCAGACATTAGAGAATAAAGCTCCTCTATGCAAATCCTGTGGATACGGATCATCCTTACGCACTGACCAGCGAACACACCAGCAACAAGTTTATCTTCTCTTTCTTCTTTTGTTATTCGAGTGAAATAACAGCGGGAGTCTCCAACATTTATTTCAAAACAGTCAAAAATATTTCAACAGCAGAACCGACTGCTATACATTACAAAAACAAAACCCTCTGGAAGGAATATGGGAAATCAGCAGAAGTCTTGTTCCTACAGGATAACATTTTAAAAAAATCATTTTTTCTTTTCTATCAATTTTCTAAATCAGATTTTTTTTTCTTTCTTTCTTTTCTTTTTTCTTTTTCTTTCTTTCTTTTTTTTTAAGGAACTGTATTTTTTCCCCCTATTTTGCATTCCACTTGGAATGTATTTACAGTCAGTAAACAGGGCACTTTCTGAATTTGGCTTTCTTCACGGTCACTGATAAGGAGGAAACGACGGCAGCTCCTACGAGAAGCGAAGCAGCTTGCATCACCAGCGACTCTGGTCCGATCGGTGTTCACCCACGAGGGGCCTCTGAGTAACACTGGGTCAAAGCCCCGATGCGGGATAATTAATCTCAGGTAATATCTTCAGGATGCAAGAACAGTAAACGATCCCCACAACCGAAGCAGTGCCACAACAGCCGTAAACAACAGAAAAATTATTTTCATCTCACCTATCGTTAGCAACACCAAGAAAGAAAAAAGCTTTCACGGCTTTTCAAGGGAGCCAAAAAAACTTCCCTGGTGACAGATATATTAGATAGAGTTTAAACATCGCTTTTATCCTTGGCATGCATTACGCACTGCTACCCGCTCTGTAAAAGCCTTTAAACGCACGTACAGCGGGACTTGAAAGAAAAATCACCTTGTTACAGAAAACCGCGTTTCCGACCTGAAGGATACGAACAAATTGTATCCATTAAACTCATCTGAGGACAAATTAGCATCACTAGATGCGTTTGAAAATGAACACTTGGTGACACCAAAATGCACTTTTCCGCATGGGTTATACTTAAAACATACAACTCATTTCTTGCGCTGAAAAGATTGTCCTGTTACACACCCCGGGCAAGCGTTTTTAGCCAGCAATAGTATGTCTAAGCTTTCAAAGAGAGTAAGTACGTGGAGAGATCTTAATAAGACTTTGACGGCGGCAACTTCAGGAGAGGAGCGTATCAGACCTGGTGCTTGAGCGAGGCTTTTCTTTTCCCTGGGTAAAAGCTCAGGGACCAAAGCTGCGAGGGACGAACGGCGTAAACGGCCCCTTATTCCACCTATACTTACGTTTGCTTGAACGATCACAAAGTAACGAGTCTTTTCTTCGTAATTGAGCCTTTCCCGTAAAACCACCGCTCCGGACAAAGTCAGAGGAATGTCAAAGGTCCTGTTGGAGGTCTGCAAAAGTTAACATGGTAAGAAGAGACTGAACACAGTCAAAACCACGGGGCTCACAACCCAACACCTAACTACCCCGGACATCTTCCGTACTGCCACCCTGACTCAGCAGCGGCCCGTACGGAAAAGCTGCTCCTGTTCGCCAACGGGCAGTTCAGGTCTTCGGTTCCTACGGCTCCCCTTGCCTTCCCTCTTCTTTTCCAAACTACAGTAGAAAATATCAAGTATTAGAGGCCATGACATCCACGTCGTTGCACTTATTACCGCCTCTCTGAAATGATTTGCTTCGATTAATAACCTGTTAATAACCTCTACCAAGGAGGGTGAGATCTGGTTCCAGTTCTAGCAAACAGTTAATCACATTGGACATCTTTCCCTGCTTCAGTTTATCACCATAAAGCAAAGCTAACTTAAAAGTATATTGTAAGGGTGGCAGCTATCAAATATTCTAAATTTCTCAACATAAACCACAGTAAAGATGCAAGGTACTATTCTTTCCTTAAAAACATATCAAAAGATTTTTTTTTCCTCCAACGATTTGAAGTTGAAATAATCTGCTTCAGTTGCAATTTGCTTTTCAGGATATGAGTGATAAGAGGCGTTAAATTAGCCGTGTTGCACTACGCAGGAAAATAGCGTTGGAAAAGACATCGCAAACTCCCGTGCCAATTAGCCGGAGGTGCTGTTTGCTGGTGTCTGAATTTGGTGCTCACATCTTTTAAGATAAAAGTTAATATATAAATAATGTGGTAAAAGCTGAAAAAAAAATAATCTATGCAAACTATTTCTACTGAGACAAAACGGGAAATTAAGGTAGAGCTTGCTGTTGAAGGAAGATAGTAGAAGCCAAGCAGGGGAACTTAAAGTACCCCTGAGGCAAGAAACATTTTAGTGTTGTCCCAAAAAAGTTACATTTTGCTTGCGTAACCTCGGTGTGCCCTACTAGACAGAAGGCAACAACAGGCATCAAATAAGAGGAGCGGAGGAGTTTCTGTGCGGTGAGAATGAGTGCATTACATGTTTCAGCCCTCTTCTATCCTACGAAAAGGGGGTTTCATACCCCCATTTTGCTTCGCCGGGGCAAAGCGAGCCCTGAAAACCCGGACTCTCGAGGGCTCCTTCACGCTCACCGGCAGGAAGGCGATGCTGCGTAGGCCAGGAGAAGGAAAGCGTGTATATACATACACACACACACACACACAAATGCCCTAAGCGTATATTAGGTTTACCACTGTTTTTTTTTTTTTTTTTTTAACGTCCAACTTGTTCTCCAGTGAAACTTATGAGCAATAACTCATCCACCTTTTCTAGGGCAGCAAATTAAGCCATTGCTGCAAAACATCATTTCGAAGTCAGGTTTAATTGTTTACCAGATCAAGGAAGAAATATTCCCCAACAGCAGATACTACACAGTATCCTTCTGGCAAGGTGCCTACTATGGCGAAGCAGCTTGCAACGGTGAGAAGTCTCTGTCACATGCACACGCGATATGCGTTGCAAGGTAAAGCAGTATCATATGCATAAAGGTTATCTGGACTCAAAGCTATGGGGCTTGTGGGAGATGCTTACACCGAGTTCCTGAGATACCTTGCAGCGTTACAATGTTCTGACTCAGTAGGAAACTACGTACAAATCAGGTCTTCTCTGTCCCTGTGGTGCAGTGTATTGTAACAGCAGTGTTTAATAAATTGGTTTTGCTTGTATCACTTGTTGGGATGCGTGCATCTTCATGCATCCACACCCATCTTCAATATAACAGTTTTTTTTTTTAAAAAAAAACATTTTAAGAGTGATTTTCTGGAGTTATCTTTAAGACATACCCTCTTAAACTTCAGCATCAAACACTTTTCAGTTTTTATTGCCAAAAAAATGACGACCAGAAAACCACAACTATTTGAGCTGCTGCTCTTAAGTACTGTAAGCAAAGATAAGACTGGAAAAAGAAAAACCTGAAGGTTTTTGTCCTTTTTTTTTTCCTTTTCTCCAAACTTGTGTCACTTACTCTAATCCTTACCACTTTCCTAGAAAGCACTTGCCTGTGTTTAGGAGGTTTAGAAGACGATCTTCAGCAATACTGAAGAGGATCTGCAAACATGACATGATGAATTCTCAGATCCCGCGCTAGTAATTTATCCTTTTAAGTCGTCCCACCGAAGGCAACGGCAGAACTCAAGCTACTGTTGAAGTCTGCACGTCAGCTTCATTGCTAAGGAACGACATCCTATGTTGGGTATATTTGGCATCACGTCCTTTTTAAATTATTACTTTAAATTGTTACCGATACCAGTATCCCAATTCCACCTTTGGCAAAAAGGAGTTACCTGTTTGCTAAACAGCGCTTTCCAGAAAAGATGTTGGCTTAGCGCTTTGCAAAACCTCTCAAGCAACCATCTTTGGCCTCCAGACATGCAGAAATATGTATTTGGGTAAATATTATTCCTCCGTGTGTAATCGTACAAGATTAAAAATTACCCTGTTGAACAGTAAACAAGGTGAGCTTTTCAACCATTAATGCACATCAACGTATTCCCTAACACTGTCACTGTTATATACAGTTCTACTTGCTAACAAATATAAGCATTAAGTCTAATTCAGAAGCTGCTTAAACTCTTGTTGACCTCAGCAGAGATAGGACTAAACCATTTATGTGGTGTACAGCTCAAACAACGTAAATTAAATAAGTGGTACCTCTATACTTCAAACAGAAAACGGATTCCCTGCCCCACAAAACTATTTCTTCTCAAGTAAGGAATTTTAGTGAAAGACTGCTAATCATACGCTGCTTTTTTTTTCTCCATTTGAGCTCACACATCTTTTTTTAGGATGACTACATAATACATAACTCTTTTAACATATTATTACACCTGCTGATCCACACTAAGTATCTGTGCGCTTTTAGCCCATGGCAAAAGATAGCTCAGTTTAAAAAAAACAGGATGGCTAAAATTGAATTTGCTAAGAAAATGCACATGGCCACTTAACACACATCCTCTACGTGCAATAACTTGTTATAACAGAAAAAAATCATGCATTTGAACCTAATGAGCATTTAGTTCACTACTTCAAGCTATCTTTCTCTAAAGGTATGTGTCGGCTTGCACAGATAGTACCTACGCATCACTGCTGTTTCACTAAAATACTACATATCCCTCTACAAAGGGCTGGTTTTTAAGACGGAAGCGGTACTACCCAAAAGGAAAAGTCATGTCCTTTTAGAGAGTACTTTGCTATGACTATGAATAATAAACGCGTAAGAGTAAACACAGCTTCTTATCACGGATGGCAAACGCGTGCCCAAACCAAAGCAGCGCGTGAATAACGCTGGAGAAGGCGGTGGGTTATTAACGACCGAACATCCTACGCTGGGCGGGCAGGGAGCCGTCACGGTCCGAAATCCTCGATGAGGCCCGCGCGAGCCCGCACTTGCCTTGTCGCCGGGGTTGTACTGGATGACGTACTCGATCTGCCCGTTGGGACCGTCGTCGATGTCCGTGGCGCCGCTGGGTCCGGAGAACCCCGTGAAGATGGTCGTTCCCACCGGAGTTAGCTGCGAGAACGGGGAAAGGTTAAATAGCCTTGAAAACGCGACGGGTCCGCAGGAATCGAGAAAAGCAGCATCCGCAAATCTCTAAAGCAAGGCTGGTAGCCTCGGCTCCCCTTTACCTGGCCTGCAAACTCCGGAAAAAACAAGTATTTAGACACAAAATGCTCATCGCCTCCATCAGCTGACACTATGGGTCATATTATAACGCACGAGGGAAATTCCCAGTTCAACTTCAAGGCTTCTCTGTACCGGGACGGCATCTCATTTGATTGTTTTAAAAAAAGGGGTGACGACGAGAAAAGCCTTTGAACTCAAAGTATTTAAGCAACAAATAACACAAAAGGTAAACTACAAATAAATGAAAGCTATTTTTTCAGACTAAGGCAGGAGGAATAAAGATGATCTGCAAAAGTAAACTGAACTTATTCAACAACGTCTTCGTGAGGATGTCAATGCGGCCAGATAAATATTATTACGTGCAAATGCAGGCGCGCAGAGAGTTTTTCTTTTTTTAACTTTAAATACAGACAAGAAAGAGGTGGTTTTCCCAGTATCTTCTTGTCAGCAATTGGACACTTAGGAAATTACACTTGGAAACGGTGTTAATTCACAGTTTAGGTGAACAGCATGAAATCCAGGGCTGCTGAGACCAAGCACAGAAGTCCAGCAGACTTCTCGGCAGACCTGATTACAAAATTTTGATATTTAAGCCTGAAAAACAAGCGGAGAGAGCGCGCCGTGTACTCAGGGCGGGCGTTGGCAGCACACGCGGGCAATGCCGCCCCGCTGCCCTTCCCTCCTGTTAATACCCTTCCGTCCTCTCCTCCCAATTTCACAACAACCTACTGCGCCTAGACGGTCCAACAAGACCTGGAGTTGGTTAACAGCCTCGCTGGATTAAGCTAGCTGCAACGTAATACTCATTTCTTACTGCTTACGCTACAGGAGTGCCCTTTGCTGCGCACCTGGAGCTGGCGGCAAGAGCAGCGCGCTCGTCGGAAAGGAGTAAGGAGGTCATCAGATGAGAATAAATGACACATCTCCGCTTAAACTAACAAACAAAAAAAAAAAAAAGAAGAAGAAAATCCTCGTGGTGTTTGGCCAGCTGCCGTTGTAGGAGGAGAGTACAACGCAGAGGAGCGGGACGCTGGGGGAAGAGCGTGGGCAGCCCAGCACCCAGAGCGCCGTCCGGGCGCCTTCTCCGAAGCGCGCGCGCGCTCGCTTTCCACCGGGTTCAGCCGATACAGCTGACCGCGGATGCACCCACCTGCCTGAATCTAACGTACAGGCTTCTAGCCACGGCCAAGATTTTCTTTGATGCAACACAAATGATATCAAGAACAAGACCGAATCAATCCCCTACGACTAACTGCTCCTGAAAGGCAGGAGAAACGAACGCTCAATTTTCCAGGCTGCCCGAGATCTCTCTTTAGAGATTGCTGCAGCTTTCGGAAAAATCCCGTTGAGATCTTAACTAAATGCCTCAGACTCCATTTATAATCGTTAGCGAGAGGCACTTGGCATACCAAGCTAAGCAATATTTTCACACGGAGATCTCGCATCGGGATAATTTACCCTTAGCCAGCAACATCACTCTTACCCATATTTGCGAGGGGTTTCTGGCAGAGTGCTGCCAGCGCCCGCTTTATTTTTGGAACAATAAGGAGGAACGGTGCAGAGTAAAGCAATTTCCAGCCGGCTACGAGGACCGGGGGCAGTTTCCCCCGCTGTTAATGAAAGCGAGGTCTGAGCCGGAGTGAGGCAGCTTTGCCAGGCAGCCCCGCCGGGAGGCCTGGAAGTATGGAGACGTTTTCTGCAGTCAGTGAAACGCTCTTTTTCTTCTTTAATCCCCCCAAAAAGAAAAGCCCGCATCGCAGCCACCCAGATGATGCAGGAGCCAGCCTCGTTATCTGCACCTAACCTGCAAGCCACGCATTTGAGAAATATGCTTTCTTGAACCTCTCATCATCTGAGTATCTAGCTGTCAGCCTGCCAAGTAAGACCACAAAAATAAACATATTTAAAATTTAATGCCCAAACTGTGCTAGAGCAAAAAGCAGAAAACAAGTTGCAAGTATCGTTTCACCAAGAAGCTGTTTCACGCCACACACCATGACATTCAAAATCCAAAACCAAATGCAAACAAATTCTGTAAGGTGGCTGACCAGCAATTTGATGCAGCTTTGAGAAAGTATGCTCTGCGCTGGATATGTACTACGTTGGGAAAGCTAGAGGGGAAATCTTCCCAGAATCACACAGATTACTACTATTTATCCAAAAAAAAAAAAAAAAAAAAAAAAAAAAAAGGGTATTTTAGACATAAAAGTACCAGTACATCAATTATTTCACACTTCACTGTGGGTTACAAGGAACAATTAATATGCAGGTTATATATAGGAAGTTCTTAGATTTCTATCAGATAAATTCCCCTCCTGCCACTAGTTTTCTTTGGATGCAACACAGCTTATGAACTACCAATTTTGCCCCGATTGCAAGTATTAAGCAAGCTGCAAACTTTCTCTACTTTTCCACTTTTGCTCTGGAGGGGAGAAGGGGGAACTCAGTTCAGCTTATAAAATGTGATTTAATATTTACACGCCAAACATTTATTCATTCTTTAGAAGACGGATGCACGCTCTCTAGATAGTGAAGACTTCTGTAGGGCTCAGACCAGTCCGTGCCATCGCTACATCAACTTGCAGCAGAGAACCTTTATCGCTCCCCTTTTACTCCGCTTCAGCTTCCACCTCAGTTCATTCTCCAAACTTCAACCTTCACATAGACTTTTCTCTAAATAGGGATTCTTACCCCAACCCTTCTCTTCTATTTGGGTGAGAAATTCCCTCCTTGACCCAAGAAACCTTCCTAACTATACCACTTGGTTTGTATGAACAAACACAGTCTACGTTAGCTTCCATGAACCACTAACCTCTAGTGAAGACTGCTTCAGCCAAATGGCTCCATTGACATTATCTTAATATAAAAATCCTGGTAGATATAAGGTCTCACGTAGTTATTCAAAGATCCTACTTGAACCAAGGCTCATTTGATGTACCTCAACTAACTACCCTGAGGTGAAGAAGGTGAAGTTCTCCACAAGTTAAAGACACCAAGATTGGGTGGAAAAGTCTTCCAACATCAAATCTTCTGGAGACTGGGAACGTGGAAATATTTCTACAGAGGAGTTTCCAGCTTTTCTGCCTTGCTGCCTTTGAGAAAGCTCCAAAACTGGCTCCAGAAAGCGTCGCTTAGCCATCCCCGGAGCCCCAGCGGTCTCCTTCCTCTTAGACGCGTCTACCTTCAAGACTACCTTGGAGAGAAGCTTTGTTTCTCGCAATTCAACTTTTGTATCTCCTACCAGGAGAGGCTGAAGTTACACCACAAACTAACCTTGGACCAGCCTGAGCACCTGACCTCACGGAGGACACGCTCCAAGGGTTTGTGACAGTCTGCGGACAACGCCTGCGTGAACTCAGGGCAGTGAAAAAGCACTGCAGCGCCAAGGAGCAAGGAAGACTTCAAAGGAAGGTAACGAAACAATTAGAGAGGAAATGCATGCAATAAATCTTACTCTTCCACAGTGAACTGCTTTAAGGCTTAAAAATTTTCTCCAATGTGATTTATGTCTGTTAGAAATCGAGATACAGACAGGCATGCTCAACACGCTCATAAAAACATTTTGGAGAATAAATTTTCCCATTATTGCCTATTTACAAAGTTAAAAAAGAGTGATTTTTCACAGTGGCCCTAAACAGCAAAGTAAGATTTACAGTTAATCACTCTGAACTAATATACTTTTGATGATGTCTACCTGCAGAGATTAATTATTTCAATACCATAAGGAAAAAGACATGAATAATTACACTAGAAGCAATAAAAATTCAGCACAGGTTACAATTTTCAGCAGTGTAAAGCCGAAGTTTTAGGACAGCTGAACTTCAATAGAAAATTAACCCTACAATTTTGGTTTATAAGCGAAAATTCTTGCCATGTATAAAGGCGTGCCTGTTCAATAATGCAGCACCGACTTCAAATGGTCTTCTAGTACCTTCTCAAATTATTTCCAAACAAAAGCTTCCATAAAACGCTACCAAGTTTATCAAAAAAATTTGTAATATTCAGGTAAGGTCCACGTGAGAAGCGACTACGAAAAGGCTTATAACACCCACCCAGGGCAAAGTTCAGATTGCATTTACAAGAGACCAGATTCGTTAACATAAGTTACGCTTAATTAAAACACCCAAGCCACCACAACTGGGTCTAACAGCCATTACCTGCTGTATACCAGTACAAGATTGCTGTTTCTCAGCCTCTAGTAGGTTTAACGTTTCCAAAACGCGCTTCCCTTTGGTCAACACCGCATCGCGCGTCTCTCTCGAGCTGAAGCTTCACTGTACGTTTTGCAGACTTTCAGGACTTTAACAAAGTTCAGGACAAAACGCGTGCCAACAGGCAGCCGGGGCGCTTGCGAAGCCTTCGCCCGGGTGGCTCTGCGGCAGCCTGCGGGCGCAGATGAGCTTCGGTCTTGAGGTGTCAAGAGAGCGCTCCTGAAGAGCTATCTCCCACGCCTGCCTTACAACCCGGGCAATTATAAATAGTCAAAAGTTTAATTGAAAGCTCATTTTCTCGACCACAGCTTATGCACAAAATGTCAATTAATTTTAAGCACATGAGTATTTTGAGTCTGCAGTAGCCACCTGCTGAGACTACTTGCGACCAGAGAGGACTGGTATGTGTAATACATATGAATATATACATATACGGAGCGTGTATATAAAATACAGTGTGCGTGTGTATGTATATGTATATATATGCATAAACACACGTTTCTTTCTCCTATTAACGCATACTAACCGATCGGTAAATTGTACTAGCCAAATTTGTAAATGCTCATATAATCACGCTTTGCTCAAAAAGAAGGTAAAATTATTTTGAGGAGGAGACATTTGACTCGAAACAAATCAGTTGAACGGGAAAAATGATTTTAATTGTAATTTAATTACAAATACCAGCACTGCCACTCAAAGCTCCTCCAAGTCAAGCAAAGTCCATCAGCCTTGACCAGTACATTAGAAGAGCAATTGTGCTGAAACTACATATGGAGAGTCTGCACTTTTAATAGAATATTTAAGAGCCTCTTGAAAAAGAAATATCCTCAATAAACACGTAACGATCATTTTTAAATTAGATGCAAAAGCCATTTTCGAACCAAGCATGCACTGGAAGGGAACATTAACTTCTCTACACATATTAATTCTTTGTTTTCTTTCGCAAAGGTCCTGTATACATGCAAGCATCTAAATGAGGGAAGAAAGTTTCCTAAGGGTGATTTGACAACTTGTAGAATAGACCCAAATCCCACCACAGACCGTTATTTTAGATTCCCCTAAAAGCACAGTCTTTTTCCTCGTCTATCACACAGAAAAATCTTTTCTTTACATCTAAACAAGACAGTGGAAGCAACTCCTATTCTACATAGCAGAACATAGTATAGCAAGCTATGAAGAATCTTGTGTAAGGAAGGAAGGGATCGTGAGTTTTTCATAGAAGATATTACACAATTAAAGCATTAGTAAATGCATTTTCCCAAGGATTTGGGATATTTGCCCTACAGTTTTACCAGGAAAGCACCGCTTCACGTCTCCTCATCTTCAGGCTCCTCCTTGAGCATCTGCAGCAGGCCACTAAGAAACCCAGAGGGACACCATCTACCAAGCCAACATCATCAAGGCTTTCTAGAAAAGTATGAGCTTAATTTTAAAGCTGTGTTATAATGTGAAAATGGAGAAGAGATTAGTGAAACTGAAATTTATATTGATATCACAATTATCCTCTGCTTCGCCTACAAATTAGTTTTAATACGTTGTGAACAATTCAACTACAGAAAGATTTTACATAAAAAGCGTTCTACTTCTTTAAACTATAATTTCCCCCTTAACATATGTGATATTGAAGAACTGTCTAATCAAATCAAGTCCCACTGCAATTATTTTGCTTGTAGCACAGGCTGCCGATAATTATAGAATAGATTTGGCTATTGGAAACATCTTTGTCCTAGACTTTATTCCCTGCAAAATCAACTGCAAAGCTGACGTGGTTTTTGTCCGGGATTTCCCGAGACGAGCCGGGCCGTACGGGCATACGGCACACGTCCGGGAAGGCCGATGCTTTCGGCAAAGCCCGCGCTGGCAGGAGACGCTGCCGAGCAGAACACGGCAAAACATCTCGGCACGAAGCAGCCCTCACAAATGCGCGCGGGCAAAAGACCCCAGCTAGAAAAAAACAGAGGTTTTTGTGATGCTCAGTTGCACGGCAGCTGTAAATAATAAAATTTTTTTTTTTATATTATGTACATACAAGTTTGTGTACTTTTTTGTTTACAAGGAGACTAAAAGCAGAAGACTAGAGGCAATCAAAAAACTGAGAACTCGTTTCAGTACATTCCTCCCGTTAAATTCACTGGAGGCACTGCCAATTAGGAGCAAAATAAGCTATCGTTAACCCACCGGGTCCTGCTGAAGGGCACAGTGGCGCCCTGTCAGAAGTTGTAAGTGTAACAACGATAAAACGAAACAAAGGAGCTAATTAAATCAGGATTGCAGCTGGTGGGAAGAACAACATCGCATCTTTGCCCAGCAGTAATGCAAATAAATGACCGCAAACACAGGACTCATTTTGCTAAAATTCTCGATGCAAATTTTTTTAAATGGTGCATTTTTCCCTCTGCCTTTTTTGGACTCCTTGCTAAGTAGGGCAGCTTCTCGTGGAGCAGCCTCATCGAGACAGCATTTTGTGACCTCCAAGTTCAAACACCGGTGGAGACGGTTGAAAACGCTGGCCTGTAGAAGCGATTAAAAAGCTCTGGGCAGATGAAACCAGCTGTGAGCCCAGGTATCGGTGGTACACTCTGCTCCCGTTTGTCCCCTGGCACCTGGTTAGAAGCAGTACTTCAAAAAAAGCTCCAGCGCTGCGGTCGCCGCCAACTGCGAGAGCTGTCTGAAACGCGAGAGAGGTTCAACCAGCTCCTACCTTCTGCCACCCTTCAGACATGGCACAAACCCAAGACTTTTGTCTTCCCTCCCCACGCACAAAGCTTCAGTGTCAGAAAATAAGTATGCTTAATTACTCTTGCTTTCTGACATAAGCTAGTAGAGTTTACATTTATTTTAACAATGAAAGTGTTTTTTTTTTTTCAGGTGCCAAACACCTTAGGTAAAACCACATGTCTTGACTGATAAGTCAAATTTACAGGCAAGGGGAACCTGAAAGTTTTTTTTTTTTTCTTCTTTGAAAGTTCAGTGTTCATGTCCCTTAAAACAGTGAAAGTCATCACTGGATAATGACGACCCTCAAACAATAACATTTTTTTGTAAAAATGAAATTGTTTTTAAATTTACTCTGAAATGGGAGTTGCAGAAAAAGCTTAGCATCTGGGTTACTTAAAGCATTGCAGTAACAGATCGCAGACAGGTTAAAAAGTTACCCCTCCTGAAGGCATACAGCTGTGATACATTTTCCAAAACAACAACTCAATTCTACTAAAACTAAATGCCAAACTGACCATGATCTTTGACTACCCAAAGAAAGAAAAAAGGGGACTCAACACATACAGCAGATACAGCAGCTTTGATTTCTTAAATTCACTGATCATTCTCCCCATCTTTATCTGAGGGCAAAAAAAAAAAAAAGGATCCATCTGCGCATCCTCCTCTCAGTTGCGGTCTTGACGCTTCCACTTCTGCACCTAAGTTCTCATTTTCACTTCTTATTACTAAAACTCAAACAACTTAAACATACTAGCTAGAAACACAGATCATTTCTACTGGTTATTAGTAGATTATTAAATTCTCAGCAGAATCAAAAAAAATAACTATCAAGAAAAGGGATGCTATACCACCTCAAGAGAGAAAGAAATTTTTTCCATCAGATACTATCAAGTCCAATCCACAGCTTCTCCAGCCTCAGGACTTGCTCCTGCCGAGCTGAGTTCGCCCCTCCAACCATTCTATCCCACAAAGAGAGAGAACAAAAGACGTTGCCACAGTTTAACATTGTTAACAAAAAACCTCTTAGCTATTTGCTCTGAATTTCTTTTCATAAATGCATTTGTTTTACTTTCAGTTTTGTTGCTACAACTGCCTAATGCAGGAAAACATCCTGTAAACTAACACAAATCAATGCTTTACTTGCTGGGACACAGCTTCAGGGTCTAGTTTCTTCCGTGATAATGACAATTACATGCTGGGACACAGCTTCAGGGTCTAGTTTCTTCCGTGATAATGACAAGCATCCTGAAGAAAAGTGTGTTTGTCTTCATATTTGTTAAGAAAAAGAATGATTTACGTGCTAAAACTGTAAGGTGTGTTGACTGCTCTGTGCATCTCCAGGGCAGCACCAATGGAAGGGTGCTTGAAAGGAATGAATTTGCTTGGATTTAAAATAAAAAGCGAACCAAAAATAAAAAGCATTTGGCAATGAATCTATGCTACAGAAACAGAGAAAAAGGAACTAAAACTCAGGCGCTTCTCACCTCATTTACTGCCGCATAGTATTGCTGCTGCTGGAACCGAGGCGAGTTATCGTTCCTGTCTCTCACCACGATCCGCACTTCGTGGTTGATGATGGTGCCAACTTTTTTGTTCACGCACTGCACTTGTACCACAATGGACTGGATGGACATGGGCGGCTGCAAGCGAAAACACATTTATTCGTATTATTCGTAGCCAAAATTTTAGTCACGTGCTTCAACCTTTGTTTTGTGAATTTTTGGATTGAAAGGTCAAGGCGGAGACGAACTCAATAAGCTACCGTTTACGTTCACCAAGTCATTCAGAAACAGCTTGGTCACCTTCCAGGGTAGGTCAAGTCTAGTCCTGTAGACCATGACAGCATCATTCAGGTACAAATATATCCCACATATGATAAACAAGTACGGAAGATACAAATTTTTACCATATCCAATACGCACAACGTAATCTCTCACTAGCACAGACTCATTTCTTCTGTATAAAAAACCCTAGAGAATAAGGACATTTGTATAAGGTCCTAGAGAACCTAAAAGACCTAAATATTAGCAGAAAGACAGCCAGACAGATTGGTGAGGGTTTAGTGGCTCCAAAACACTCGCAAATGGACTTCACTAAAGGGCAAGACTGAAGCTGCAGGTCTGTAAATTAACTGCCTTATGTCCTTGATGACATTTAATTTTGCTAATAAGCTGGAAGAAATAATTACTGTGGTTGCGTTACAAGGCTAAATTTACATCTCTGACAAGAATCAGTACCGGACCTCACGCAGAGAGGCCAACAGGTTTGTTTTTGGTTTTTATTTATTTATTTATTTTTTATTTTCTCTGCAATTAAGTACAGCACAAGCTTTTAACTAAAAGCCCCCCCCCCCTTCCGCTGTACGAGCCACAGCTGACTGATGCTGGTCTACTTCTATCAGTAGAACTTCTAACATATGTAGCAATATATCAAATAATTTCTTTAAGTTAAGGTTACAATGTTATAATCTTTGTTTATGTTTCAAGCCGGCATTCTTTGCAAGCAACTTTCAGCAGTTTGGTACCTACAGTTCTGATTTATTTCTACTCATCCTTCCCACCTTCCGCAGTTTTGGAGGAGAACATTGGAATTTTGTCTCATCTGGTTTTACTTGGAAAAACATACTGCCATTCTTGGGGGGGGGGGGGGGGAGGAGGGAGGAATATCAATGGAATCAAAAGAGATTTTCATCCAGAAATCTAACAAAAAAGAGCAAGATTAGGGTAGCTGGATCAGGGGAGTTGATAGGAAAGCACATCAGAGAGAAGACTCACGCAGTATTCTGAGAAGGACTATACAGACATTTTATGTGATCATATTTATACCATTTGCAAATCAGAGTCTCCAATTTCAGCTTCATAATCAAAAATTGGATTTTAAATTTCAAGTTGAAAGAAACCCCCAAGCCCGAATTCTATTGGTGCTAGTAAGCTTCACATAGCTTTAGCTTGAAGCATGAGAAAAATGATTTATTTTCTTGCTTAAAAAAAAAAACAAGCAAACAAAAAAAAATCCTCAATGATTTTGAGCATGAAGGGTTTGCACAGGTCTGGCTCTGAAGGCTAGAAGCAGCCTTTAGGTAAGACTGTATTAATACAGGCCGTGACACAAGCTTCACATTTTCACTTGGTCTGCGGGTCAAGTTTCGCCAGGATGTTTTCATCTTCTTTGGATGCCAACTAATTGCAACCACGCGCAGCATTTGCCCATATATAAAATCAGCAGAATATAGGTGCAGCTGGGCTCACACTCAACTTTCTCAACTACTTTGAATCTCTATTTTGCTCTTCATATTCCAGTAAATATAAAAAAAAAAAAAAAAAGGAAGAAAAATAGGCAATTCTACCCAGCTCTGTAGTCACAGAGATAAAAAATGTATTTAATACATCTGCGGCAAACATTAATCTTTTTTCCAGTCCTACAATTCATAGTAAAAACAAGATGATAATCCCTTCATCACCAGTGTAAACACATCGATAATATTACCTATAAGTAATAAAGAAAATGCATACCATCCGCTCATTTCCTTGTGACTTGAGTCTACTTCTTGCAAAGAACACTTACACAGCAATACACACTCATAATTAAGTGATGTATTTGGGAGTTTAATTAGTTACTAATTTGGGAAATCAAATCACCTGACAAGGTTGCTTCAGTAAAGCACCTAGGTCACTTCAAGCAAAAATGGACGATCCTGAACAGAGAGCGGTGTCGCTGAAAGAGGCTTTGAAAAAGAATTAACTCCGATCTAAGAGGGATTTCTTGTTTTCTAAAGACAAGTGGATGCACAGACGCGGGGAGCGAGGGTGATGGAAATTTTGCTGTGCACTGCTTAGGGTGGTCCTGAAACCTCACCTCCTCTTGTAGCCTCTTCCTTTTCGCTCCAAGTTAAAATAAATAAATAAAATAAATCAAACCAAAAAGCCACCACGGGGCTGCTCCAGCACCTGCCTGTCTTCTCCATGGTGGTTGGGCACCTAGCCCTTGGGGCAAGGCCCTCTCTTTGCTGCGGCACCAAGGTCTCCCTTGCAACCACGTCCATCCTGCTCTGGTTTGTGCTGCATAGCTTTGCTCTACAGATGAAAACACTTTGCAAATACAAACTAAATTAAGAACAGCTGAATTCAATTAGCTGATTTTCTGTACTGAAAAATGGAAATGGGGATACATTTGCATGTTGCTGCTGCTATTAATGAATACATCTCAAAACACAGAGAAGACAAACTCATCCATAAAGAGCAGCTAGGAAGCTTCCCCCCACCCCAAGGAGGACTCCTGGCCCTAATGTCACTCTTCTCCATGTTGCTTATGGGTGATTTTGAGTCAACTTTCTTTTCAGAATCAGTTGTACCAGAGCAACTGTGCAATGTTGTGAGAAATTCCCTCCTGAAGGAAATTAGCACAGATGAGAAGACTCATATTTGTTTTCTATTTCTTAACCTTTTAACAAAAAAACTTGACAATACTTCTCATGAGCCTACCACACAAATGTTAAGTTGCTTTATAAAAGTAATTAAAAAAACCTGGAATACCACATTATCCTTCGACCAGTTTTATAGGCTAATTTAAAGTGTAGATTTTTTTTTTGTTTTAATCTCTTATGTCTCATAAACCAATACATAAAGCCAGAGCAAGCTCTCCGGTAGCAAGTGTCACAGGACACGAGCTAAGCAGCACTTCTCCTTTGAGATAAAGGCAGAAAAACATAATACAGAAGCACTGAATTCAATAAACAAGTCAAGTTTGGTTCAATATATTTTTCTGCCAGTCCACGCATCTATTTGTTTGGTCTTTATCGTTGTGTTTATCCACATAGAATTGTTGTGTGCAACTGCACATTAACAAGTTACTGCATGCTCCCAGTAAGCCCAAACACAGGATTAAATTAACTCTGCCAGCATTCATCTAGGGATAGAAGATAGATGCAGCTATTACATTCCAGCAGTCCCCGTGCTCACAATCGCTCTGCGAGTGCCCATAAGTTCAGAAAAGAAGCCTATGGATGGGGAAACCCCAAACTCACATCTCTGTCCAGAATTCGGCCAGTGCTATTTAGGTATAGCCTCTGGCTGATGGGATCCAGGATCACCCAGTAGTCTACGTTGTCTTTCAAAGAGAGTTCGATGGTGGGGTCAGGGCCTCCTGCCGTCCCTTTAATCAGCATACTGTCAACCAGGATCGTGCCTGCAAAACAATAAATGTAAAACAGAGACGTTCATATGGCTGTGTGCGTTTTTATGCAATTTGACAAGAAGCTTAACACTTGAACACCATTTTCAAACTAGGGTTTCCAGTGTTTTGTTGGAGTTATTTTTAAGAAGGCTGAACGAGGCTGAACCTTTGACGCCGAAGCTATTTCCAACAGTATGAGAGGAAGTGCTTACAATACACAATGCTTTCAACACTGAAGATCATACGTATAAAAATATCTATTTATATTGTGAGTAACCCTATCATACCTCCAAGAAAGGCAAGTGCTGAAAGAACAACCAAAACTGAAATAAATATTCCAGATAAAGAGCGACTCATCAAGGTGAGGAGAAAAAAAGAACAGTCAGAGAGGTTTCTCCAAAAAGAAATGGGGCATGTACGGTATTAATAAACACTATATATATGTATTTATATATGTGTGTGTATATATATATATATATATATATATATATATATATATATATATATATATCAATCAAATAATCATGACAGAGTGCATTAACTTAAAAACTTGAGGGGATGAGGCATTTTGTGCATTTCTAGCAAACCACTGCTACTTAACTAACCTCACTGGTTTGAATTCTGCACCAGATCGGACTTCCCTCCACTGCAGCCTAGAACAGCACTCTGCTTGTTTTAAAAAAGCACTTCTGTTTGGTTTATTTTGATACAGCAGCTCCTTTGTGCTTAAAAGCAGCCCTGGTTTTCTTCAGATATTCATGAGGCACTGCTCTCCCAGCAAGAGACAGCAGTTTGCAGAGAAGCCTTTTAATAGCTGTTCATACAGTGTTATTTCTGTATTTCATACTGTACTTCATATACAGTCTAACAGTGGGGCTTTTGGTTTTTTTTTTCTCCTTTCCACATTAGATATCAGATCATTCGGATGCCTCCATCCTACCTCTGCCCTTAGCCTCAAACGCCAGGAAGGTCACCTAGTAAATGCACCTGAACACGCACAAGAGTTGGAAGCCACCGCACGGACCTTTTGTGCACTAACTCGCCATACCTTCGAGTGCAAAGGTAAACGTATTCCTCAATGTTTGCAGCGCGCTAATACAACACCCCAGATGATTTGCTTTTAGAATTGATGCTGTACAAAGTAGAAAAACGCCCTAGCTGAAATGAAGTCTTTACCCTTGTTACGGGAAGTTACATACCATCTCGTACAAGCGTACTGGAAGGTCAAGTGTTAGTACCTGAATTTTAGCAACACATTGCTAATTTGATTAAGTATCTCATTATGACTAAAGAAAAAAAAATGTAAAATTCAAAACCTGTTTCACACTCTCAGGGGGAAACTTGCTTGTTTCTAATCGAAGTCCACAGCTGAAGTGCACTTGCTTGGAAACATCTGACTTGCACCACTGAGGCTCATCTTCCCACTCCCAACTCCAGCAGTTGATCCAACAACTCCTAGCTACTCCCCAGCACCTATGCAACCTCTGGAGAAGTTCCCCCTTCTCCACCAATTTTATTGGTTATCTAGACCTACAAGGCAAATGCCTCAAGCAAGGCAAACGTAAACCCTTCCACAGCTCTCAAGAACTGCAAAAACATCTTGTGCAAGGCAGCATAGTTCCCGTATGCTTGCACCGAGGGCCAAGGGTTTCCGCACAGAATGCTGAAAGCCACAGGGAGGAGGGTGGGGAACGTCCTTCCCTGCAGACACGTGCTTCACGTGTCTGATTGCAGCTTCCCAGAAACCAAATACGCACAGGACATGCCGTGCTTTCAACAGACCTTCAGACAGACACCTGGGATATAATTAGTGATATTTTTCCCAGCTATTTTTGCTGGTAGAGAAAGGGAGAGAAAGAAGCCTTACCCTCACTGAGGTCTTCATATCAATTCAAGCAGAATATAAGTAGAGCTATTTTTAGAAGAGTCTTTCATCTCGTATGAAGCCAAAATCTGGCCACTCCTGCACCTCCGCTAAAGCCTAATGATGACTGAGATGCCAGATAAAAAGATCTTAAATTCTCAAAGGATTAGCATAGACTAGACAGGCTGGAAGGGCAGCCTTAAGGAAAGAAAGTCAAGATGGGTGTTAAATAAAAACCAATTAAAAAAATAGGGACTAAGGGAACATATATATTTATGAAAGAGAAAGAGCAGTATTTCTAGGTGAAATACTTTTCTGAATGTAATAGTGTACATCTACTCATTTATTTTATCTGAGCTTGTTAGGAATTATTCAACAGGTAGCTACAAAACAAGAAAACAAAAACAGCAGTGCTGTTGTAAATATTATAGTGCTGGTTTCACATTACACTATTCCTTTGAGAGGAAACCAAAAGCTGAAAATCTTCATTAGACTGAAATATGGAAATGTTTTTATGTATGAGTCGGAGTAAGCGTTCTCTCTATGTGAAGGGCATTACAAGGGGCTCAATCAGCTGTAAAAGCCAAGAAAGATGGAATTTGCAGTCCATGCTCTGCTTAAGACAGCAGACCACTAGTGCTCAACAAGGAGTCACTTATTAAATGATTTAGACGTATTTTTGGATTATTTTAGTTCAATGTTTCAGCACAACCCTTTCTAAGGAGTCAGTGAGTTATGATTGCTCTGGGAATTATCTTGGTGTCGGTATATGAATCAGAAAATGGGACGTAATAAAACGAAAGCTGCAGCCCGTCTATTTTTAGCAGTGAAAAGGCCTTGGCATCAATTTCCCAAATTCAGAAATTGTGAAAAAAAAAAAAAGGCTTGTATACACTCGACAGGACTAAAAATAGAGACATTTGCAGCTCTGGCAGAGCATCATATTCCTTCTACTTGAGGTAAGCAGAAGGAGGAAGCATGAAGCCGGGAGCAGGTCGCTCTTCTCGCTCTTCCCAGGCTCAGGGCTGCAGAGTCCAAGCTTCACGTCTCTGCCCTCCAAGGGCACGTGCACGCCCAAAAAGGGGCTGTAACTTCTGAGACATCTGAAAAGGTACCTGAGAATTCACAAACTGCAGAAATATCAAGAGAAGGGTATCCAAAGCCAAGGCCGAGATGCAACCAAGCCCCATCCTGAGCGGGGTTTCACAGCCTTTGCTCCGGATGCACTCTCAAAAGCCGCAGTAGTGTATAGCAAAGGGGTGGGTGGGGTTGTCTTTCCCGCATTTATATTTTTCCCCCAAATTTCTACCATCTAAACATACTTATCCTCGCACCTAGGACAATCTAAAACTTGTCAGTCTCTGCCAACAGGTGAACTACGCTCCTGTATACCTTTCCTACTTGCACCTTCTGATGGCCACGTTAGAGTGCGCAAAACAGGCAAGAGGAGATCGGAGACGTGCAGGAAGGTCTCCAGGTGCCACCTCCTCCTCTTCATGCCCTTAAAACCCCTGCTGCCAAAGCCACCCGTGGCGGCTTTGTCACATCTGGCACGCGACGAGCGGCTTCTTCTCCTGTCAGTCCTGAGCAATGGTTTTCTCTTAGACAGAGCAAGTATGTGTTGAAGAGGAAACAAAAAAAAAGAAGGAAAAAAGAAAAAAAACCCAACCCACAAACCTGTACTGCTTTTTCACAAGTCCTGCTGCTTATAAATCTATTTGAAAATGAGGATTACTTTCTTACAGAAAGGAGTTAGATGGATCAGTTGAAACGTTAGTTCCTTGCTTTGCTATTCTGTAGAGTTTTCATGGCTAAACCTGGACCACATACTGATTCGTCCAAATTTGAAGGTATATATGTCTGCACTATAGGATGGATTAAATAGCAATAAATCGGAAGGCAACGGAGAATGAAAATCTTACTGCTGCAGTAAATTCTGACCGTGATCCTGATTCACGCCCAAAGAGGGTAATTTGATAAAGCCAGCCCCGAGATTACGCCCTGCGGCCTCACGCCACCCGTGCGGATCCCGGAGAGGGCTCCAAGTTTGCTTCCAGGTGGTCTCCCTGCCGACCTCCCTTCTCGTTCTCAGTGCGACCACAGCCTCCGAGCTATTGCCCAGCGTAGCTAAAAAGCAGCCCGCTCCTTTGGCCACGCTAAATCAAGGAGTCGCACAAATTCAGATTTAAGGCTTCTATTTTTATTCCTCCCCCAGGGCCCTTAATGCCTTCCCAGACTATTAAATTCACTAACCATCCAGCACTCGTCATTCTAGGTGTGCCATTTTACTTCAGCAAATTTTTGCTGTGTTTTTCCCATCTCCTTTTTGGTAAGAGGCCAACGGGTATAAAGTGACAGTGCTGAAAGACATCAGAGCCCAGGAGAGAGCAGAGAGGAAAAAGTTCAGCAGAGAGTTAGGGTCATATAGCAGCCCTGGGGGGAGCAGAGATTAAGGAAATTGGAGAGTAGAGTGGGCTAGAGAGAAAAAGAAGAAGCTGTAGAAGCCATCCTGCACCGGCATAAATCGGCTAAGGGCCGTGGAGCCCGGGCATCTGGCCGGGGACAAAGTCACCAAGCTGCAAGCTCACCCAAAGCCCCAAGATATAGGTACTCTGCACAAAACTGCAGCCTGCAAAATTATGTCAGCAAAGGAGGATCTTATTTATCTGGTAGAAAAAACAAGCATCTACTCTATCCAGCACAGTTACATCTGACAGCCCTCTCTCTCCAGGCTGAGGAACTGAAGTTAGGTAGGTAAAGCATGCCAAAATCCAAGGGAACGCCTATTTTTTTTTATTTTTTGTTTAGCAAACGAGACCAAAACCAGATTACTACAGGTTGACAGGAGATTCTCCGTTATCTACGGAAAGGCTGGCAACTCTTGAAAAAATATATACATATTCCCACGGCAAGGCTCTCATCCGAGATGGCAAGCACGAGCACAAAGAAAATTACCATTAACAAAAATGTTACCTTATAAAATTCTCGCAGATACAACAGAAAAGCTATCATAAAAAAAAAAAAAAAAATCGAAAAACAACAAAAAACCACCCCCACAGGCTGAAATGTCTGGGAACATTACGAAAAAAAAAAAAAAACATCCTTCTTCTTACCAGATAGCCAAGAAATAACGCAAATGCACACACTACAGTCAGCAGCAAGATAAAAAGTCTTCGGGCTATTCCCGCAAACACTTTGTTGCTTGTCTCACTTCCCCGAAGGCCCCGGCAGCAGCAGATCTTGAAGGTGATTTAGATCGTAAGACAGAGCACAGGACGACGACAGGGAGACGTCCGCGCGGGCACGAGGCAGTCGCGTCGGGTCAGGCCGTGCAGGGCTTCGACGGGGAGACGCCGGAGGAGTCTGCCAGCGACCGCTTCTCGCGATAGCGGAAGCTGCGTTAGCCCCACGCGTTTCCCCAAAGTTTCTACCGTATGCAAAAAAAAAAAAAAAAAACAGAAAAACAACAAAAAAAACCCCATGCATTTTGTCGCAGTCCGGAGATGAGGGAAAGCTCTTTATGAAATGACTAAAGGCAACGTAAATAGGGAAAATAATACAACGTAGATGTTCGTGCCCTCCTGGTTGAAAGGAAACTTCTCTTTCTTCAACATCACGCCCCCAGGGGTGGTGGCTAAGCCTCCTGCACCATCGTTCGGCTGCTGAGTCCCTCGAAGGCTTTCATTTCTCCTGCTGGAGAGGGAAAGTCTCCCCGCACCGGAGACTCTGTGCTGGGAAGGCTGTTTTGCACAGAGGAGTTGGATCTCCGGGGTCACCACCCCACTCCAGTGGACGTAATCGCGGAGAGAGGTCACCAGACATCAGAGGGGTTCACCTCTCTGGGTCAAAAACCTCCATTTTAATTTTTGCTCTTTTGAGGGAAAAAAAAACACGCACGCTAACAAAGTTTAAGTGTATCCTAGCCAGACCTGAGCCTGCGGGAACATATATTGTCTGATTACATGCATAGATTATGATGTTAGATACCTGCAAACAAAATGATTTGCATTTAAAACGGGAGCAATGTTCCCAGGGATATCCACGACTTCACATTTAAATATATTATCACAAAACCAATCTCATTCCTATTTCAGACCTGCCTCATTTTGTTTAGTCTCTATTAATGAACATTAATCCAGGACGCACATGCGAGCTCTTCTGCAGCACGACACGTCTCGGATTGAGAACTGTGTCTGTGCAACGCGGGCACTTCCCTGTGATTAAAGACGACCCGTGCATCTCAGACACGGCAAAGTCACCGATGCACACGACAGTCCTTACTCCGTGCCACTTGTCTGGGAAGTCCCAGCATCTAGCAGTCCAGTCACAGGTCCTACCAGGACAATCTTTCTGGTTGGAAATAGAAGTTTTGGGCATGCCTCTTGGCCTCTTTTGCTGTACAAACACCAGAAAGACGCTGTTTTCTGATAACCATTGATTAGGGCTGCAAAGACGACCTGCTAACCACTCCTCTTGGGCACCTTCCTTCTCAAAAGCTACGAAGAACAGACACCACCACCTCAAAAGGACACTTTGCAGTTTCCAGGACCCAGTTTCTATCTTATCTACCCCAAATCTGAGATGTACGCATGTACAGACTAAGGAAAAAAAAATATATATATATATATATAAAAACTTCCAAAAAATATTCCTGCTGAAAACTAAGAGCGGTCCTGAATTAACTTAGCGCAATCTGCAATTACAACATTTTTAGGCAACTGTAGAACATGCCTCATGCCGTTTACATTCGTGGCTCTTTCAGTTCTCTCTCAAGAAATGTGATTGATAATTTGCTGATATTCTTAAGTTTCTGGAAATATTCTGTAACTGTCAGTTTTGACAAATGCTGCTGAACTACAAACAGGTTTTCATCAGCGACGTGTCTCATTTTTCCTTGCCTTTCCCGGGGGCCTGCTGGGAGCAGAGGGCAAAGCCCCTGGGGCCCACATGCACCAGGTACGCTTGGAACGCAGAGGAGCGTGAGCTCCCAAAGGCTGCGAGCTCCCCTGCTATCCGCACTGCTTCGGAGCTGGCACGTACGGCCACAGCCTCCGAGGACCAGCCCCAACGCAGCACTTGGGCCAGAAACTGCTCCGGGAGCGGGGAGACCTCCGGAGAGAGCTGTGCTCCCTTAGATGCTCCAGCTTCACGGTAGGACGGACTATGGCCAGGGCTCTCTCCATAGAGGTAAGTGTTGCTCAAGGCTTGTGAAGCAAGGGTCCACCAGGTCTTCCTACTCGGCCAATACCCGCCTGCTGGCCATCAGCTCCCTCGCATGGTGCACAGGAACCAGAGGGACTGCCTGTTCTGTTTCACTTACCTTGTCCTGCAATGATGCCATGTTTCTGTTTCCAGTCTATGGAAAACAAACGTCTCATTTTCATTCTGATTCTAGGAAAAAAACAATACCTATCTGGAAACAGAGACCTTGCATCCAAGCTTCGACTAGGTGTGCCTCTCAAAACACAAGCCCGTATTTCAAAACTACAAAATATATTTCCGGGATTGTGCAACTAGGGGGAAACTTGAGCTTTCAAAACAGATAAGCAAGACTGCTAAAAACAGAGGCAGTGGAGAGGTGTGGGGAGGTGTCTTTGACCAGTGAAATTCTATTGCAAACTATTTTATCAAAACGAACGTTTCAGCACGCAGCCAACAGAGATGGAGCGCAGGGCAACTACCCGTTCATCACGTTTCCTCGGGAAAACTGCATATTCAGGCAATCTTTTTCAGAGTTCTCAGGCACATTTCAGAGTATGTCAGACTGCGACCATATATTAAAAACAGATTTCGTAAATCTTGTTTGCTTTCCAATTCCTTCAGCCATTACTCAAGCAAATTAACATCAGGGCTTATTGGTTCTCTGTTTAGAGCAAGTCTAATTTACACTTTAAACACTCAAGAACTTCTAAATAATGAAGGAGACCAAGCATTCATTTGGGAACACTGTGATCAAGCAGTGGCCACTGAAGGTGTGAATTAAATGACTAGAATGTTTTTTGCTTAATTGGGAACCATCTTACTGCCTGTTTGCATACCATTTGGAGAGGAGCAGCATGAGGCTGTATCGCCGGGTCCTGAAGTTGAATTATTAACATTGTAAAAAAGCCTACCTAAACATTGCTCGTGGCTATTTGCAGAATTTGTTATTCAATATTTTATAGGCATCTACTGTGCACTGTAATAACCCCGCATATTGGTTTACACCTTACAAGGAAGGGAAAAAAGGGCAATTCGCTGAGGCTTACAGAACTTCTCCATCTGCCCATGCTATTTTGTGCGAAGAAACAACCTGGAAGAGAAATGAACATTGCGGGAAAGCTTAGATCTTCTTGGTGCACCATTTCAGTAATGGAGGCAGAGCAATTAATGCCGTGTTCTCAAAAATCCTGCCCCAACTTAACTGTTTTGCCTGGGTTTTTATTCCAGCCAAGCTCTTCCCTGCTGCAAAGTTTGGAAATCCAACGACACAACACCCTCATCCTGGAGAAAAAGGAAGATGGGGGATGCAGGAAAGATCCACAGTTGAATGTCATGTGGATAGCAGACCTACACGTGTGTATCCACAGCTAGCTTTGGATACAATTCTTGTTAAACAGTAATTCAGTCTCTTCGCACGCTCTTGCTACGACGTCTCTCCTACTTCCAGGGGTAAAAAGAACCCTCAAGTGTGAGTGGAGCACTGAAAATCAAGGGCACGCTGGACTTGAGTAAGGAGGAAAACCCAAAACCTGCTGAAAAATCCTACTTATTTAGATTTACAAACCTAGGAGATGCAATTTTCCAACAAACTGACTTTATTTGAGGAAGAGACTTCTTGCAATGCCTCCATTGAGGTTGCTCCAGATGAGGAGCAACCACCAACTGACAGGAGAACTCGACACCAGAAAAGGGACTTCTGCCTCTGAAATGCATTCGTTGCTGGTCTGTAAGAGCCTGCTTTTGGAAGAGGGGTGCACAGTTCTGTTGCTTACATCACTGCCTAACATTCCCTTTCTGGGGAGCAGGGAATGCTTTGCTCTCTTTCATGGGAGAAGAGAAATCCCCCTCTTTCTCTACTGATTTCTTTGTGACAAAAACCAAAAGCATAGGAAAAATGCTTTATTATTCATTTGTGACTTAAAATTTTGCATAAACTGAACCGAGCTTATGTCGAGTAATAAGGATTCCAAAGAACCAACAACAGTGTGTAGGGGGGAGAAACATTAAAGTAAGTAAAAATAATCGTAACGTCTGTTCTTTAGATTGTGCTGTTCATTGCATCAATCGCATTTCAATCTTTAATCCGTAATGCTGCCCACTACAGCACTGACAGAGTTAAAATTCAAGTCTTGATCATTGAACGACTTACTGGCGTAGCCTGGTAAGCAGTCAAATTTTAAGAAAAAAACAGTTTAAAAGGGTCTCTTACTACTTATTTAAGATTTTTAGCAAGTCCTATTTTTGTGGAAGAACACAGAGCCAGGCAAATTGGCTAGTAAGCATAGAAGATGATCAGTTATAACAAGGTAGAAGATGTAAACATTGCTCTAACCTCCTTTGGTACTCTTCTGCTCTTGTTGCATTAAAACACACAAACTAGCTGACTTGGGTCATTGCTACCAAAATGCAAGCGTGTTTGCAAGCACACCAGCAGAACAACTGAGAAGAAAGCCAAAAAAAAATATATATTAAAAAAAGTATAATATCCATCTCAGATTTTTTTCCCTGAGGACACTGAGGAAATAAGCTGTTTGTCACCTCTACAACCTCAAGACTCGAGTCCTTCAAGTCACTAAAGTGTTCTATCCCATAAACATTTTTAAGCACCCCTAGTGCAGTCTTAAAAAAAAAAAATGGTAAAGCCACATTAATCTTCAAAAACCATTAACTACTTCAGACTTCCCGGAAGAATGAGATGGGATTTCCCTAGGAATAAAAACCAGACAGAAGTGGGATGCAGTTTAGTAGACCAAGTCCAGCAGGAGAAATCTAGACTTATTCGCATGCAATAGCCTCGTCCCAGCACAATAACCCGTGTCTCGCTGTTTCTCTGCTGCCAGGATGTTCCTGTGAAACCCACCTAAGAAAACCTTCACCTCAAGCCTTCCACTGAAGGGCTGTCAACTACTTCCACACTACAGCTGGTGGTTGCCCGTTCAGTAGATCTATGTCCTACCTGGATAAAGAGCCATCGCAGCTATGGTGACAATGCCGCAAGATGCAGATGCAAGTATTTTTCCAGCACAAAAGAGAAATTATGAAATACTCTCACACAATAGAAACCTTTTTCCACAGAATTTTTTTTTTTGGTAATTAACATCTGAGGCACTTGCATGCTCTCCTGAGGGATTCGGTTAACACAACTGCTGAAGCTGAGCCTGACACTCGGACAAACAACTGCGCAAGGTCGCGGCGTTATTAAAGCTTTTGTCGCAACTTAAACTTTGTGCAATGGAAGTCAAAAATCGAGTTTTGGGAAGAAGATGCTTTAATTTTTTTTTGAAAGAAAGCAAGCACAACGTGATCCAGACTTTTTCCCACCGGAACGCCGTTTTAGCGCCAGCCTGGACGCTCGCTCAGCCAGAAAGTACTGTTTGGTAGACGAGGGGGAGAAGGATTTAACTGCTTTCTTTATGTGAGTTCAAAACACAGAAAGCTACGCAAGTACAAAATGTTTAAGTTGACTTCAGATTCTTTCCATTTTACTATGGAAAAGCCACGGCCTCACTGCAGCTACCTCGCAGGAGCAGCTTGCGGTCTCTTTTATAAAAACTCCCGGCCACGCCACCGCGAGAGCGCAAACCGCTCCTTTGACGGGTAAGGGTGAACGCTATCGGTACTAACCCCGCAACGCTCATCGTGCACAGCTACTTGATAATTGCTATAGTTTCATTCCACTTCTCTTTGCGTGTCTTTCTCTAGGGTCCAAAGTCATGGTGGACAAGTGGTTCTGGACTATCTCATTTGGCAACTATTAAAATTTCCCCAAAGTATGCCTTTTACAAAATCTGGGCATTTAATACCAGAAAATAGCTTTTTTTGTTTTTTTGGTTTTTGTTTTTTTGGCATGCAATTATTAGCCAGAGGAGCATTTTATGCCTCTGGATGAGAAGGAAAAGGTGCTATGTGATGGTCTTTCTAAAAGATGAACTTTTTAGAAGGAAGCTGCACATCTCCTTAAGAGTCATGGTACCACGAAAAGAGCCCGTTCCAAAATAAGGCATTTTAGCCTTTAAGAAATAAGCAACAGCAGAGCAAAAGCACTGAAACACCGCCAACTGCACAAAGCAAAGGAAAGGTTTCAATTCCCAGAAAATATTTCCCATTGCTCCCGGCCATTCCCCAACCCTGCACGGGACCCTCTGGGAAAGAACCAGCACAAGGGACCTCAGCTGGCAGACTGGCTCAAGAAGCACCTAAAGCAAGTGCAGCATTATGAATAAGCAACTTGATATATTCTTTTATAGAAGTGCATGTATATATGTGTATATATAAATATAATAATAAAGCAAAAGAAAAAAAACACACTAGTCTGCATTAGCTGAGCACATACATGCTGCAAAGCCCTTGCAAAGCACTCAGCTCAGGGACAGTAATTGCCAGATGGGAGGGCTAACTGCTTAAAATAAACTAACAGCATTCCCTTATCCTGCGTAGGGCCAGCACGACTTGGGGGCTTGGAGACCCTGCAGCAATTTTTTAAATTACATCACGGGGCGGGTGGCAAGAAGAAAGGGCCTTTTGTGCATCCCAAGCCCTCCGAGCATCTCTTTTCTCCAGTAAATCCACAAGGGCTGCATAATCCAGGATTACACGCGTGTTGTAATTAAACGTACGTTAACCGCAACGACGTTCGCCCACGCGGATGCCGGCTTTACGAAACCCTCGCAGTGAGCAAAGCGGTCCTCCGATGCTGCTACTTCTCCCGCCCCTCCGAGACTGCCTTTGATACGCTCTTACGGTTACTTCTAACCTCTCTTCTCCGGAGGAAGATGATTGCAGCTCTCAAGGCTCCTCGCTTTACCCAGACAACGCGGCACACCGCAGCGCCGGTGGGCGAAGCTTGGCCACGGGGTCAACCATGCCGCTTGGCTCACATTCAGGAGAAACCCCTCATCGAGAACATCACCCGCACGTTAACAACCAGGACCGGCTTTGTAGACTGTTTGACCAGAGTGACACTCACCTTACAGCTCACACAACCTCACAGCAGTACGAGAAAATATTTAGAGTGACATCCCACATGCAGTGAAGGATTCTCACCCAAAATAGGAGCATTTTTCCCTCTTCTTGCAAAACTTCCTAAAATTTAATAGTCCAGAATAAGTGCTTCTATGACTATCTGTATAGTTGCGATACCATTTTGAAGGAAAACACGTGCTTCAGAGCAAGCCAAACATCGCTCGTGCTTTGAGTGCAAATACTGCTAGGGCTGCCAAAAATACAGGTTTCTGAGACGCTAGCAAATCGTATGCGGAAGGTTTAGCTTGACTTCCGAGATTGATATTCTCAGATTGTAGCCTTATTTATGAACAGAACAGAACCAAAGCAGTATTTTGCCCAAAGAACAATTCACCTTAGGTTCCCGTGCTCAGGTTTTTCCCAGCCCTTACCGTTACGTGTCCTTCCCCAGGGTCCCCCTCGGGCATACGCACTTCCGACAGAATAAATAGAGCAAAAGGCGAAGATCTGGAAAGCATCCCACTTTTCCATATGCTAACCTGCAGTTGGGTTCTTGGCCAGCTCTTCAGTGGAAATCAGACACACGAAAACTGCTCATTCTGCGATCAGATCCCCCATAATAATTTTGGAATTTATGGGTCTTTTCCAACCGGATGGAAAACACAACTGAAAAAAAAATGCTATAAAAAGGTGGGGTTTGGGTCAAGAAAGCTTGGAGCTCGCCCACTGCGCCCCTCTGTCGCAAGCAGCGCAGAAAAAAGACAGATTAATGACAAAAAGCAAGGGTGCGCAGTCCTGTCTCATGCGGGTAATAATCTGTCAAAAAAGGAGGAATATGGCTTAAGTGGCTAACACAAACTTAATAACTGTTTTTGTTGTTTTAGAAAGCCTACATAAAAAAAAAGACAGTGGTTTTTAACGTTTCCTTAAAGTAAAAACAAACTTAAGTGTGAAAAGCCAATACCCACAGAGGCCATCAAAATTACAGTGTTTTAATAGCAATTGGCCCCTGTTAAGGATTTTATGCAATTGTCATTTTTTAATCCAATCTAATTACAATCACAGTTTCCTGGCTACACTTGCTAAGAGTGTTACCCCCCATCTCTGTGATAACTGGGGGGTTGGCGTCCTTCAAGATCTCCAACCGCCCCCGCCTCCCCAACAAGTTTAGCAGCGGATTGTTTGCATCTCTTTTTGATGCTCAAGTTCTCTGTTTGCGCGGGAAAAGCTGAATGGATGCTAACATAGTAAACGGCTGGGACCCAATACGGATGAAAAGAAACATCTCAAACGCTAATTAAGAGGCATCGATACTTATTGTTAAGCAAATAATTTATGTAAGTTAGACCGCTCCTGAAAAGCAACCCAGTCTAACAGCAGCAAGAGGGAGCGACACCAGCTGACCCACCATCCCACCTTCTCCTACAAGCTTTTTTTGCTATGCATCTATCTATCTATACCTACATACCTATACAGGAGTGCCATAGCACAGACCGGAGCACGGGAGACCAAGAGTCAGCACGAGCACAAGGTTACTGCGGCCCGTGGCCGGACACAGCCTGGGAGGTAGCGCTACCCACATGCGGACGTGGGCACCTCCTGGGGCCAAGAGCGGATAGATACGGTCAGACCCTGTCAGCTGCCTTTGGGGCCACAAAAAAAGGCCCCGGCGTTGTCTCGTTCTGTAGCGTGGATGTACCCACAGGGGCTCGAAACGACTCTCGCTCCAAGTGCGAGCAGCTAATTCAAACCTTGGCATCTTTACTCCCATTGCTTCCAGACCACATCACTCCCCATCGCTGGTGACCAAAGCAAACACCCAGCACTGGGCAGTAGAATCGGTGTCAATGTGATTCTCCTTTCCCTTTTCTCCAGCTTTGAAAGGTAAGATTTGGAGCAACACATGAGAGAGGAATTCAAGGTTACGTTAAGCTCCGGTGTGGCTTTACTCCCACTCTGACCCAACCATACCCACATCGGCATATAGAGTTCCAGCCCAAGGGAGCCCCAGAGATGGCGTCAAGTAGGCACGGAATGGACTTTTCCGTCCCACCCATCTGGAACAGCATTTTTGCTGTTCCAACAAACCCAGCAAACTCCTAACTAGGGCAGGAACTGCTCCAAAATCAGATTTTCCTGCAAGCGAGAGCCCAGGAGCCCGAATCCCGTGCTTGCCTAGGAACTTCACTGCAATTGCAGCGCACTTCAACATGAAGTTTCCTACTCAACTCCCTTTATAATTGCTGCTATTTTATGCATGACATTAATATTTCTTAAATTGCTTTCTTTACCTCCTTGAGTCAGAAAAATCGCGCACCAGGCAACTTGGCCACACTGCTAACCTCTGAGTTTTAGTTTGGACAGCTCTGCCCATTTCACCACCGTTTTACCCTTTCATTACAGTAGCAGAGTCACTGCCCTACCAGTGTTTGGTTTCCCCTTTTGTCCTCAAGATTTAAGTAAGACGGACGTGGCTGCGCCTGCTTAAAGAAGCCAAACAAAACAAATTCCTTCGCCCCCTTGTTCAGCTCCAGCTCAAGCCACGGTTATAAATACGGAGGGATACTCATCAGTCTGGTCACCGGGACCACCGGAATTATTTGCAATTCACTGCCGCGCTGTAAAAGCAAACTTTGATGCAAATTGTAATTAATAAGCCCTTTGAAACAAGGTCAGTTCGGGTGACAATAAACCCACTGTTCCTGCAAGAAAGCTTCTGCTCATCCATAAAGGAGAACACCAGAACCTATTAAACATCTAGCCTGCTGGGCCACACACAGATTCAGTCCGACACTTTTATATTATCTTCACATACACGATGAAGATAACTTGATAAACTCAACCAGCACTTCTAAAGCGTGAGCCATCTAAGCATCCAAGAAACAACGTGTGGTTACTCCCACGTATTAGACTTCCAGTTTTTTTTCCACTAGCAGCACAGCAGAAGCACTCAGAGACTGTTTTTAACACAGCCAAAAAGTCACGCCGCTGACCACAAGCGATTTGGTCCACAGGTGCAAAATGAGATGCTCTTTCGGAAGCAGAAGTAGTACTGCACAAAAACGTATTGCAAGTGTGCGCAGGACGACCACGTGGACGTGCGCTGGGCACGCGGGCGGCGTACCTGAAGCCAATCTACACGTTTACTCCCCCTGAGCCGTAAACATCGCATTTTGAGTTCCTCCTTTTGGGGCGCACGGGGAGTTTTCGCCAGGCGCAGGCGGCCTCCGCGGCAGTCACGCCGCGACGGTAAAGTCGCCCCAAATTCAACTGCAGGAAGCGCAGAGAACTTGGGAGATTTGCCCCCCCCCCAAAACAAACAAACAAACAAAAAAACGGTGCAGCGAAGAGGTAGTAGCAACCTGGACTGGTTTCCAATTAAAAATGATATGCTGGCCGAGCATGGCACTGAGGACATTTACTACAGTAACAGTATCATAAATCTCCAGTCCTTTCTCTCAACCAGCTCCACGGGGTACACCACACGCTCCATAAATTACACTCCTCCCCCTCTTGCTCACCTCCCAAGTGCATAAAATAACGCAAACATCTACCAACAGAAATAACTTAGGAAACAAAGCACTCCACCTGTTCTGACCGAGAGGAAAAAGACAGTAATATATTTGAGCATAAAGTTATTTTATCTTATTTATTTCACAAGACTGCCCCCGCCAGCCCCGTTTTCCTTTCCTGCGGGATCATCAGCACGTACGTGGGGGCAAACTCGCCTCTCCCCGAGCGGCCAGCCTCGAACGGGCACCCGCGGGTTTTTACCGCAACGCGGCGTTACCAAAGCAGCAACGCTATCGCTTCCCCCGCTCCCTCTTCCCTCCCTCGCTTTGCAGGTGGCTCTCCTTGAAGAGGTCAGAGCATCCCGAGGGAAAGCCAGGGCCGTTCGGCAAGCACGGCAGCAGAGGAACGCCGAGGCAAATAAACCACGTCAGTGGTGATTCTTCACGGACAGTCAAGCTTCCTCCCACCTTTAATTTTACAGGCTATTGTCTTTTTTAGCACATCATTGTACAATCTAACTGGCATTGCGTTCAGATGAATAGCAGCTGGGTTTTCTACACTCAAATATAGGAAATTAAGAACTGTGCAAACCTTTCAAGCCATTCGGTTGCGTGCATTCAATTAAGACTTTTTAATAGCGTTTCCAGTTCAGATCATAAGGGACCAACAGGATAGCAGCAGCTGCAAGTAAAGACAGCGTTCCCGTTTAATTCCTCGTGACGGGCACTTGCCGCATCCAAACCGGGCTACGAATTTCTTCCCAAACTGGGGACAAATTTCATTCCACAGAAGTTGCCTCAACACATGGACTTCAATGCATTTTAGCACTGGTGGAAGGCAATCGTGCCTCCAGCTTGGGAGGACGTGAAATCGTTCCAAACAATACGCTCGGCTTTATCTTCGGGAAAGAAAGAGAGCAACGGGAGGTGATAAAAACTTGTCAAAAACACCCCAGCAGATTTCTCAGCGCAGAATACACTAGATGAAACACGTCAAGAAAAAAAAATCAAGTAAATAATGAAAATATCCTAGCAGTTGGGTAGAACTTGCACTGCGTGCGAAAAGCTATTCACCCAATGGGCAAAGGCTGCCATCGGTGGGGACGAGCGGGCACGAGGCCAGATGATTCCTCCAAGGGGAAGTTCAGCTTTTGCAAGCACTACGAGATCTTGCAAAGATGATAAAGAAAAAAAGATTAATGAAATTTCAAGCTGTGTACATAGACTGTCATTCTTCAAGCCCCGACAGGGCTCAGTTCAAAATACGAGTCACTGGTGCTTAGCAGCTACGTAAGGGTCATTTGCAGCATCAATATACTGAAAACAAATGAAGGTATCTTTAGATACCGAGACACTGAAAAAAATGCATAGCACGACGACACGATGTATGACAGCACCACCGTCGCTTGGGCTGTGGCTGCCGTACCAGTGCCAAAAACCCAAGCGGCCACGAAATGGCAACTCTGAACTTTAAGATTAGTTTTTAACCAAACAACCCCAAACCCTACCCTACAGGGAATCCAGTGAGAAGCACCTCTGCTGCTGTTACGATTATTCGCTGTTGACAGCTATTTTCACCTGAAGCTCAGGGGGAGAGTTTATAGATCTTTTAGCAGGCTCTTACAAGACCGTAAAAGAAGGTCTTCCCACGGGAACTGTCCCGGGCACTTAGCCGAAGCCCGCGAGGAGCTCAGAGATGCCTCACGACACCACAACCCATCTCTTCCAACCCACTGCGCCTGTGTCTTGTTTTCAAGTAACACATCTAAAAATTAATCCCAAAGAATTACCCGAAGGGACAGACACAAGAATTTTAGTTAACTATTCACCAACAAGTCAAGCCAGCAACTGGTACTGCAACCCCACTTCTAAGGGCGCTGCTATAAGCACCTTATTATAAATAAATTGTCTCTAGGACTGTTTCTTTCACTGAAATAGAGTGGAACCGTTTTGCATTTAAGCATTACCTTGCTCAATTTTATATAATTAAAGAAATCATAAGAATACATTAAACCAATGTAATTCTTGTCCCCTGAGGACATGAGTTGAAGCTGCAGCTCTATGAGCTCTAGCCTTAAGAACACATACCCACCCCAAGGATACATACTTGAAATGGTTAACAGTAAAGCTCAGAGTTAAAAATAAAATAAAATAAAAATCCACACTTAAAACTATGAAGTTATTTTCCAAACCTTATTTTTGTTCATGTGTAAAAGTACTCATCTTGCAAGAGGCAAAATATCTATTGGTAGGAATTCTCTTAGGGCTTGCGTAGTCCTAGCACAACATTGTTGAACAAAATCAACCACACCAAGAGTTCATTCTCCTCATATTTAGCAGGGATGTCAGCTAGTCCACTCGGTTCCCTGTCCAGCTGCTTGTTATTATTTCTCTTCAACTTCAAATCTTTTCCCTTTTACTACTGTTCCCCTTTAAAAATATCAAAAAAAAAAAAAAAAAAAAAAAAAAAAACTCAGAAGTGTCCAACTTCCACATCTCCTCCTTCCTCCCATCAGGGCAGAGTCCCTTCTGTTTCTTCCCAGCTTCCTGCTTCTCCACCTCTTTCTAAAGCGGAGTATTTTGGGCCTTTTCAATGGAAATAACTGAGCAGTCAGCTTCTACGCAGACTCCAGGACTGCTTGGATTCTCCTCGACGGTTCTTGCTGGTGGCAACAAGGACCGCACGCTACTCTGCTGCCTAAAACATGCGCCTTCAAGTTTTCTGCCTCGATGGGACGGTCTCTAAGTTGGCACAGGTCAAGGGTGGACATCCAGGCCACCAGTCCCTGAATCAGATTAAGGCCAGGTCAAAAGCTAAAACCTTTGCTGCCACTCGTTACCTAACAAACCTAAACGACTATTTGCTTTTATGAGGATGCCACGCTTGGTTTCACTGAAGTCACCATTCTCATGGGCTTTACTGACGGTCACCTCCCAAGCCAGGTCCATGCCCCGCTCGGGTGGCGCACAAGGACCGCTTCTGCGGGATGCCGGCCCGCACGGTGCCCACGACTTAACTCCCCGTATCGTGCCACACCTGGACACTTACCCACTCAACACGGTGGCATTTCTTTCTCCGTAACCTTCCTACAATCGCAACATTTTTTGCCTCCTCAGCCTCCCCTGTCACACAGCTGGCAGTTATGGCATAAATATTAAACTTGTCTTACTCAGGCACAACACTGTAGTCTATGGAGATGCTATTGTATTTGTTGCCTTATAAATTACCTTTAATAAATCTACGCTTTCTTTAGAGCTCCAGTGGAAACAACCCACCTTGTTACTCCTGTGTCATTTGTTCTCGCTGTAAGAATCCCATCAATTCTCTGCCTTCCAGCAAGCTTCTGACATGCCTATTACAACAGTAATTTTAGATGGCCATAGCACATAGATTTTTGGTACACTGCTGTAGTTTTTAAGACTTCAAGCAACAGCATAAAAGATTTCATGCATTCAGTCTGGTCTGGTCGCTGGGCTTCTCTAATTAGAATAAAACCTGAACTTCTTAAGGCACGTCTTTCATTGTTTTCCACCTAAAGTTAATCAAATCTATCGTCTCTTTTTTATAAGGATGGAGAGTTTGCATAATTTCCTCCACAAAAAAAAAAAAAAAAAAAAAAAAAAATCCCTTAAACTGCTTGTTTCTCAAAACTATTCATTTCCCTTGAACTGTCTCACAACTTCTAACTCCAAGTGGCATTTTGGCACTATGCAGAGGTGCCATGAAATGCCACGAAAAGCTGAAGGTATTACTAAGCGTATTGTTTGCCTATGGTCACTTACCTTATTCTATTTATGAAAATGGACTTAAAACAGAAGCGTAGCACATAGTCTTTACCCTGTATCAACCCAGCAAGCAGTACACCACAGTAAACGCATAAAATTGCAGTGGACATTCATCTGAAAAGGAAAGGTGGGGTTTCACCCAGCCGCCCACCCTCCAGCAGCTTGCAACTTCTGAAAGGAACCACCACGCGTCTGCTCAGTTTGGTCACCTCCTTTTCAGGCATTTTCCACTAGAGCAGAGGAATGCAGAGCCTGGAGCCCTTCGTATTGCCTCAGGCCCTTCATCCTCCCCTACGAGGATAATACTTGGATAGGGTTGCTCCAGGACAGCGCACAAAGGAGTACTGGAGCTGGCTTCTCCTTTCACTGCTGTCCTCTGCTAGAAGAGTATTTAGCTGATGGATCTTGGACGATGCGCTACGGCTTCAAAGAAAGTAAGTCATAGTTCTCCTCCCGCCTACAACGATGTGTAGGTCACACAGGAGACTAATGCTTCTCAGGCTTGAACCTAAATCCTCCGCGCGGCAACTAGCCCCCTCCATTTTCTTTAACAACAGGAGGTGAGCAAAGCAGCTTATAAATCAAAAACTAATCATGAAACGGGGCCAGCTTTTGGAGCAACATTAAAGGGCGAGCATTCTCCCACACGGCGCGAAACCCGAGCTCCGGGTGCCCTTTCGCCTTGCAACTCTATAATGCCTCTAAGCTAAATACAGCCACTTAAGGGAGAAGTTTGGCTGCCGCCCTAAGCGGTGCAGACAGGAACTCGGAAGATATCCTTCTCGACCACAACTTTAAATGATACGCCACAGATGGAGAACATTCTCAATCTTTCCTTTTAACACTCCCATGCTCCAGCTGAGGAAAAAAAAAAAAAAATATTTCGTAATGGATGCAATTGAGATGCAATCAATTTTAACTAGATATGTTCTGAGGAGGCATAAATATTTCTCATAAAGGAAATTAGCAAATTTGATAGCTATAGATTAATACAGAGAAGCTGAATTATATTATGAACAGCTGGAAAATTAACTTGATCCTTGCAAGCATGAGATATTAGAAAAGGTCTCCTTGCTTTCAAACGCATATAAATCAAAGAGGAGAAGGACATTCTAAAAGTGGGGAGAAGTTCCACTTAGCATAGTAGGAATTTAAATGCTGGGATGCTAACAGTTTGCTATATTTCCATACTAATGACCTGTCAACTTTAAGTTTCAAAATACAGCACTTGATTTAAGCTGAAAAATGTCCTGCTCACTATTTAAATTCTTCTTTCACTCTTCAGTCCGAGTCTACTAATCATTTTAGTCCCCCATTACTTTTTAAAAAAGTTAAAAAAAAAAAATTTTTTTGTGATGCATTTTTTTCTTTCTTCAGCAGTATTTTTTCCTCTGCTTTGAAGTTCTCTCTCTGTTTGTTCTGGCTACTGGCAACAGCCGTGCGCCTGGCCAGTGAGCGAGACCTCAATGAAGCCATTGCTAACCCAGATCAGGGGTTCTTACTCCGCTCAAGCTGGAAATTACTGAATGAACAGGAGAAAGCAGAGTTTCATCCCGCTAAGGGATGACTCAATATCTAGGCCGCAGACTTTTGGAAAGGAGCAGCGCCCTGAGCTGTTTCTAGAGTCCGGCGGGCTCCAGTAGAAACGTGCTCTAGCCATCACCGGGGTTTGCCTTCGTCATTCCCCGACAAGTTTTGGCAGAGCTGGAAGAAAGAAACTCGTCTCTTCTGACGCTTCAGTTGACACCGCGCCGAAGAGGAACTTCGCTTCCATCAGCAACGGAACGAGGCAGCAAAAGAAAAGGCAGGAGAGTCCCCTGCAGAATACAGCAGAGTCAGCTGTCTAGTCAGCAAAGGCAAATACAGAGTGATATATATATTAGAAAAAGAAATATATATTATATATATTACATAGATCCTAACTTAATAGAAAAATGCTGGCTCCAAGCAAGTCAGTTCCACTCAGGCATCAAACCTGGGACCTGCAATCAAATTCCCTGAAAGCATCGCTTCAGCATTCAACCGGGGTCCAACAAAAAGCAGAAATCATACGGAAATAAAAAAGCCCAAGCATTTTGTCATTATTCTACCTGCAACGGGCGTTCAACACTAACATAACTGCAGAGGCAAACCTTTCCGCGTTCATCCTCTGGACGGAACAGTTTTCGTCCGCTCCTGGAGACGGGATGTCCTGCCGGATGGACCTGTGGCACGATCCACCGCGGCCGTCACGGTCTCTCCTTGCCCTTAACGATAAAGGCGCTACAGATTCTTGGTTTCAATTAGTTCTTTATGTAGATATCGATAAGCAAGATGGAGCAAGGCTTCACAACAGCTGGACGAGGAAAGCCCAGCTGTACCTTGCTCCTGCCAACAGGGCAGCCCGAGCCACCCCCCTCTCGACCCTGCACTCATGCCTTTACCTCAGGGAAGAAGCATCTTGCCTGATTTTTTACGGGCAGCAACGATGTAGATATCTACACTCGAGCAGGATGCCCCGAGCTGCTTTCACAGTCATTGGACATCTAACCACGGTCAGCGGTGTCCATGGCCCCATGCAGCTATTTACCTTTCCCGTTAGCTTTTCACATTACTATTGATCTTATCTCCTGTTTCCAACAATTTCCATCAGTCTTTTCTATTTCTGCTGTGTCTTCCACTGACACCGGGTGACCAGGAAGACTAGAGGCTTGCTGCTATTACTCAGTGATGGTTTTTTCTTCTCTGGCTGCCTCCCTTTTGGTGTCTCATGGGATGCTTTCAGCTCCCTGGAAGAACAGCCCAATTCTCCAAACTGTCAAACTCCCGCTAGCTTTCTGCTGTATCAGTCGTGATACAGCTCACAAAAAAGTGCAAGGAGGGCAAATTTAAGTTACTTAAAAAGATAAGACTGGTCTAATAGGCAGCGTACATTCACTGACACAAAATTCTGAGGCTGAACTTCTCTAAGGGACCATAATTTTTAAGTACATGCCACCTTAATCCAAGCGTAAATGTCGTAGCGATGGGAAAGTATCTGCCCTGACCATGCACCTCAGCAGCTGCCTCCAACAAAGGAGCAGTTGGATATTTGGAGAATATTCGGGGAAGAACCCCTTGCCCCTTTTGGGCAGCACGCGAGCCCTAACGCGCTGCCACGCTCTTGCTAGCGAGATAAGACACGTTTGATCACAGTGAGCTTTGACTTGCAAACTTGTGCCAACGCACGTGGACCAGCCTTTAATAACTTCCACTACGAAAGCGGCAGCAGCCTTCCCCCAGATATCTGCAAGCAGCAGAGAACAAGAACCAGACGCTTCTCATCAAAACAATACGTTGGATTTTCAACCTAAAATTAAGGGGTTGCCTAGGCACCTAACCCTTTAGCTCAATACGCTCACCTAACAACCACCCTAAACTTGATCTGAACAGAAAAAGCAAAGGAAAGACACTACAGCAACAGGAAGTCACTGAAAGCTAATGGAAATCAAGAAACTGATGCAAAACTAAGTGACCACTTCAGAAAGCACAAGACCCTGGAGCACAGTATGACTAACCAAGCCTAGAGAGGGTGCAAAATCCCAACATCAAGGTTGCTTATTCTTCATCTACTAGACCAAAAAAAGATGTCAGAAGCACTCGCTAAATATACATCCTCTTTTCAGGGAGAAAAGAAAAACAAACAAACAAAAAAAAAAAGATGACACAGTCAGGTACAGAATGCTGGAAAAACACGTACTATTCACACTGTAAGAAAGGATGAAGTTAAACGGAAGCCTTAAGTAGTAGGTATTTTTCCATCTCCGGTCCCGGAGCTAGCCTGGAGTCCACCTCCGCTGGCAAACAGGCACAGGGACAGCAAACGCCACAGCACTCTCCAAAACCAGTAAAATCTTGGTCCCATTGAATCTGAATCCCAGGAAAAATAGAGGCGGCAGAGACACACCACTCACTACGTGCTACAGGCGTATAACACGATCCCACCTATTATTAGAGCTTCGGCGCCCTTCAGAGGAGCGTTCATTTTGATGAAACCAGTCGGAAACGAGGAGCGTGCTCAGGGTAAGCATCACGCAGGCTGGTCCCGTGCTCCCTTCTCCTGGGACACCCATGCCCACAGCCGCTGCCGGAGACGGGGCGCTGTCTCTCGGGGCTAGTGCCACGCACCGTTCGGCAGCCAAGGCGACACCGAGGAAGAGGAGCCGAGGTCCCGCTACTTATTTTGTATGCCCCCCAGCAGCAATATGGGGCCCGTAGTCCCCACGGTGCCCAGCTCGCAGAACGAGGGCCCACAGAGAAGACGAGACCAAAGACAACACTGGAAAACATTTCTTATTGCAAGAGATGCTTTCAATTCCTTCTATTTATTGCATCCAACAGATTGAAGGACAACTTGATCAGTCTCTGCACTGCCTTTAAGCACCAGGAGAGAATTTTATTGACGAGCTTTATGCCGCACAGAAAGGCAGTTTGGCAAGACTGCGCTTCGACAACAGGAAGAAGGAAGGAATATATTTTTAGAAGCAGCACAATTAACCTTTCAGCTATTTATCAGGAATAGCAAAAGGACTGTTCCTCAAGGAGTGTTCATCACCAGGAATTGGCTTAAAGGCTGTTTGGAAAAATAAAAGCAAACAAGCTCTCTGTTAGGGTATTCATATACTCTGACAGACTAGAAGGCTACAACAGCTTTATAATCTGTTTGGTCAGCCAGATTTAGAAATTTCTGATTTTTTCTGTTCTCAGTCTCATCTTCACACTCATCTAAAAGCAAGGTTTCTATTTTGCCATGAGCTGGGCGAACGTTCACCCTGCCTAATACCCCCAGGTCTTTGACGGGATGAAGCGGGAGAGGCAGAGAGGCTTATCTCGACTCATAGCTTTTCCTTCCTTCCTTTGCGCTCCTGTGGATTTGACCTAACCAAAGTCATTTACAAAAAAACAAAACAAAAGAACAAACCACCAAACCTGGACTGACACGCAGAATTCATAAAACTCCAAGCGATGCCACAGTTGTCACGGTGCTCACCTTGCTTAAACGCTCGCGAGGATGAGCTCAAACGGTGCACAAGTGAGAAGCGCCAGGGTTACGTCCGGCAGCCGAATGGAGAGGACAGTCAAAGCCGACCCTGAAGTGAAAGTTAAGCCTGTGCTTTCAGTCCAATGTAGCGTTTACCAATCCAGCCTGTTCTGGATAGGAGAAATAACTAGAGCTTCACAAGGGAGAGGACAACCACAGCCTTTTTTTTATTATTATTATTTTTATTTATTTTTTTTAATAAAGGAAAGCACCAAACCACATTAGGAAGTCAAATGCGCAAGGGAAGCATCATTGCAGTTACGTCAACCCAGGTAGCCGGCGTCTTTCCTTCGTACCACTGGGCACCAGCAAGGATACCAGCTCTGCTCACTGCCATGCACAACGTGCAACCCTCTTCTCCTTATGCAATACCAGCACACGAGCCTGAATCTTACTTGGAAAATTCCTGACTGTTACAGTCCCTCTATCAAATAAAAACCGTGGTATTTTGAGCGAGTCTTCGTGCACTCTAAGGACACCGAGACAAACTATACCCACATGTCGGCATACCCTGCTTAAGCAGCTCAAACAGAGCTTACTTACTTTTTGGTTCACTTGCTTGTTATACAGATACTTGTTGAAGGACTGACAACGATTTCAGCATTTCCCTCCGCCCCCGACGGCTCAAAACCACAACAGGACATATCACGATTTTTTCTTAACTGCAGCTGTTTGAGTTGAATGCCATTTAATTTTCAGGCTGTAATCTCAAGTAGCTATTTCCCCGCAATAAAATCCGACAGGAACAAGCTCTTTGAAGAAGCTGCCTCAGGAGACGGGCTCGCAAGCGTGAGATAGCGGAAGCGATCGCCACGCTGCTGAGCGGGGCGCTGACGCCCAGGTTTCGGCAGGCGACGAAGCTCGGCCCGGTCGCAGCTATTTCACAGCTCGCCTCGATTGCTTCTGCAGCCCTGCCTTTATTTAAATGATTCTCAGCTCTTCAACTGCAATATACATTTATTAACTGCTATTAAAAAAATACATATTGAAGCGTTATATCCAATTCCACACGGTCACACGTGATGCCCGTTCCCTTTAACGGGACTGCCCACCTTCCAGAGGGCAACTACGGCCAGTCGTAAGTGTATCAGAACCGAGAAACTTGCCTCAAGTTTTGCTTTAAAATCTCCAACTGGCTGGATTTTCAGAAGGAAATAAACCTCAGACATAACTGTGTGGGCTTCTCCCCCCCTTAATTATACAGTATTTTCCAAGAAAATACATCAGTGAACAATACACCAATGATTTCCTCTGTGCAGCTGAGTTGAATACTATTTAATTTCCAAGCTGACAAAGCATGATCTTAAACAACAGTTCTCATTAAAAAAAAGAAAATCTGACTGAATCAGATGGAACTATCCTGTATTTTGAACACAAATGCAGAGTATTTCCTGAGTAAGATATCAAGAAAAATTTAAGCAAGTATTGCAGAGAGTAAACCTAATACAGCTTTACAAACTTGGTATTTTGACCGCGAACCTAATCATCTTCAATTCCTGCATTTGGAAAGGCACCTGCCAAGTTTTTAAACCTATACTACACAATATTTCAGTGTTAAAAAAAAAAAATCACTGTACTACCAAGTTGGATAAAATTTCCTTTGAGCAAAACACTAAGCCTGTGTCAGGTCCGTGGGTGGCCAAGGAAGGCCTCTGCACGAAGATGCCGGCTACCAAGCCCACCAGCCGCACCAAAAAGGTTGCAAAGCCCGCAGAAGGCATCCTCAACCCTGCTAGCTCATACCCAAAGCCTTACATTCAGTGTGGTTCAAACAAGGATGGTTAAAAAAAATCTAAGCAGGCAAAACCTTGGGCGATGCCATTCATGCGCAATTGTGTTATCTCCGTTTCCTCTCTATCACTCAGCGTGGACTGACTGCAGCTCGATAAAGCATATGTATTTTGAATTAACTGCGAAAGCCACGGGAACGTGCCACCTCCCATGCTGGCATTTACTGATGCTCGGGAATCATTTGCAATCTTGTATCCTCACTGTTACCAATTACCATACAAAGAGCCAAAATCTTCACCTACTGTTTTATAAATAATGCATGAAAGCCTTCAACACAAGGATTTATCCTTTGAAGATCCTCGACACTAAACGTATCACCAGCAGCAGCCTGCAGGGAGCGGAACAAGACACCCTCCACGGTCTGCAGAGGCCAGTCCAAGGAAAGTGTTCTTTAAAGGCCTTCTGCAGACTTCACTGCTAGCCTAGTTGATAAAAAAAAAGTTTTAAAAACATTAAAGGAACTACTGGAATGACTTTAGACTTAGTATTGCGATATTCTAAAGAAAAAAAAAACAACGCATCAACATGCTGAAAGCAGAGTACGGCTAGCTACTCAGTACTGCTTAAATGAAAACCTGGAGAGTCTTCTCCAAGCTCATCTGATAAACTCAAAAATAAGATCTTAAACATGCTATGTAGGGAATTCTCCATAACTCTCTTGCGGAAGGGACTGCAAAGGGCACTCTCCACGGACAGACAGAGGCAAGGAAGCGATGGCTACAGAGTCTCTTCCCACGACATGCACGACCAGTGTCATCCTACTCAGCTGTAAGGTCTTAGTGAGCAACACAGCCTTGCAATTTCGCAAACAGTCTTAAGAAACCTAAATAGGCCAAGGAAAAAAAAAACAAAAACAGAACTCCTGCCAAATGGATTTCCGCTCCCCCCTACACGTTTTTTCCATTCTTGCAGGAAAGAGGCTTAAGTGGGAGCCCATACTGCGTGCAACGCTACACCCTAAACATCAGCTATTTTGCCATATGTTTTTTTTATTCTCTCAGTGGACAATTTCTTACTATTTGACAAGATATAATTAACAGAAGGCTCAGTCAAGCCTAACTCTGAAAAACAGCCAGTACCGAGGCTGAGAAAGGGAGGGAGCCTTATATACACATTTCTGATTTTGCCTCAAGTGCATTGATAAAAAGGTCTGGAAACAGGGTCTGGATTCTTGGTGTCCGCATAGAGTTGTGGAAGGTCTGATACCGCTCAACTACGGCTCTTGTAGCAACGACAAATGCCATTTTACTTAGAGGATTCCTGGAGCCAAAACTGAAGACGGATACATCAGTTTTCCCGATCACAGGATCCAAATCGCCCAACACCGGTGCTGGAGAACGACAAGCTCTGGAGGAGGAGATCTATGCTTCTTGGAGCCCATTCAATCAAACCCTGGTTATTCCCAGGCTGGAAATACGTTCCTAACACAATCATACTCTACTCAATCTAGAAAGCGAAGTTACTTGAACCATCCAACAAAGCGGTCAAAAAACCTGCAGAGCGCGCTGCCAGAGGACGAACCTGCTCTCAATGATCGCTCTTCTGCGTAGACAGGACTTTACACCTATTTGCTCACAGCTGTAAAATACGTTTGCTGTTGCCCAAATTCTTTGCCCTCCAGTACAGAGAAGAAACACATACCAAGCATAATTCACTGTCTTTGGTAGAAATACATTGATACAATGGCTACACGCTTCTAGAGATAACGGAGCTTTGGCTTCCAAATCTCAAAATAGGGAAAACTACCTGGAATGAGGTAAAACAACAGTGTGAACACCTGAAACGGAATCCCTAACAACATTGTCCAGATCCCAGGCATAGACAAAGAGGTGAAGAGAGGCCAAAGTGCAGACAATATAATTCACAGAGGTAAGGAAAATAAATCCAGCAGAGGTAAGTCTTCCTCTTGTTCTTGTGTAAGATCTTACGACACCACATGGCCAAACAAGCCCAACGTCTTACCGCCACAGTACACTGAACTGTTAGCTCCACTGAGAGGTCCACCCTGACACATTTGCCTGTCGCACAGAAATGCTTTGACCACGACAGCACAAAAGCCCTCCTATGAACTTCAGTTCTTACGTAGACTCTGGAGAAGGCTTCTGCCAGTTCATTTTAAGGGCTAAAAAATTTAAAGCATTTAGAGCAAGACTGATCAAGTCCCCAAGGGACAAAATCTTTCAGAAATAATTGTTTTGACATTATATGGCCCTTTCTTCCAATATAAGTAATGATCTGGGATGATGTTTATATTTATATACATCTCAGATACAGTGAAACCCCAAAAGGGCAAGAATCTAAGTACACGTAGTTTTGATCTGCCACATAGCAAGGACACTTCAGACACTTCCACGTCTTGATGAGATCTGAGCATGTCTTGCAAATCACAAGATACGATCCTTCCCACATCACTGAAGCTCCAGGCAAGAAGGTCCAAACCGTAGACACGGATTACTGGATAAAGGCATGCGGATCCTTACGATCAAATACCAGTTTCTGACTTTCTCCTTTTCATAACTGACAAACAAGGCTGTGAAAATCTCTTCCAGGGGTAAACTTGAACCAACCCATTGCTCTTGGACACTGCAACACCGCTTTTCTGTTCAAACAGTCTCTGGGCACAGTCAAACTCATTTATCAGCTATCACAGACTGGCTCGAAATACGTTAAAACATTATTTTCCCAAAGGCATGTAGAGCTGGGTAACTGTGGACAAAAGCAAGACAGACAGGGCCGCTTCCTCCCTTCTCGGGTGCCCTGCAAACCTGAGGGCTGCCAGGCCAATCCAGACTGGCACCTTCTAACAAGAAAATTGCATGCTGAAGTATCAGCAAAAGGAGGGAGATGATACTGCTCGAAGGAACCTCTCTAACGCCCAAGGATGCAAAAGTCTCTACTAGAAAGAAATATGCTCTCCAGAGAAGTCCTCTCCCAGATTATTATCCTTCCTGCCAAAACTAGCTGTTCTCTTCCAAAAACTAACCAAAAAGGCCTCGAAATCAGCAACAGTGCAGTAAGCGATGTAGCCACCGCATTGGATGGATGAAGCGAGGCTTGTCCAGAGACAGATGATTTCTGGCCGCCAGGACATCAGAATCTCTTAAAATGCCGTGGTTAAAAAAAGCTGAAGAATGATTCAGTTCTGCAGTTTATAAATATGTCCTATAAATAAAGCCACGCTGTCTGATACTCTAATTGCAAAGTAGCAGAAGAGTGAACTGGCACACCCAGGGATTTCCCGCAGGTGCATGGCTGGTGTAAAGGGAATGCTCTATTTCAACCAGTAACCTGGTTTTGGTTTGTTTTCTTTTTCCTCCAGAAACAAATCAGACGAAATTTCGTCTTTGCACTAAAGCAGGAAAAGAGCAGACTAGACGAACACAATTCTCACTGCAAGACTCTCTGACACCAATAGCGATCCACTATGGATAAATTACATCGTATTAGAAAAAAAAAATAAAAAACCCAGCAACAATGCACTGAAAAACATGCTAATCTTCCTAGCACAGACAGAAACTCTCAGGATCACACTTAAGCATCTGTCTCCTCATCCCCATTTCATCTGTGAGGCGGCTTTCCCACAGTGGGGCCAAAATACATTAGTAAATAGATTCATACTTATGTGCTCTTCCATCACTACATATTTAAAAAGGAGCAGGAGGCAGTTTATTTCCTATGAAGGTAATGGACAGTGTTACTAAATAAGACTAGCCCCGAAACAGATCGCTAAAAAAAAAAAAAAAAAAATTCTTTGGTCTGATACTTTCCTCTTAAACGTTAACTGCAGGTGCCAATTCTTAACACGTTTCTGACTCACTTGCAATTGTGCACAATTTCTTTTTTCTCCAGATTAAGTAATTTCCAATCAATTTCCCCATAGTAACTTGCCTTTTTTTTTCTTTTTTTTAATGTCAGTTTTAGTATACCATGATATGTTCATTTTTACCTGTTTTGTGTTGCACACCTTTACTTTTTCCTCCCAGGCTCCCAGATAAGTAGCATATTGTCAGTCTTCAGACAATACGTGTGTTAATACATTTTTTTCAACCACATATTACGGCCTTTCCAAGCTCGAAAGACTTGCAGAAATCCTCACCGCGTCATCCGTGATGTCCTGCGCCCTGCTCCTTCAATACGGAGGGATGAGAGTTACCTGCTTCCCCTCCCGCTTCTCCGCGTTCGGGCAGAGCGCGCTCACGGCTTTTCACGTGCATTCGTTCCCGCATCAGCTTCCGCAGCACCACTCCTGCCTTTGCCCTCAATTTCAACGTGATCCTCTCCCGAAGGAGTGCCCAGAAACAGTGTTTATTCAGGTCCGAGGCAATACACAGACCATCTTTAGCCTTCGCTCCTTCCCCAACGCACAGCTGCCCCACCTCGGCGCTCCCTTTTCTTCTCTAGGCTGAAAATTACTTTTATTTTCAATATAATTTTTCTACATCTAGATCTTGGATTTCGATGGTTTTGACTTCCTGACATCTTCGACAAAGCCTTCTTTCTTGACTTTTTCTGTTTCCTGCCTATATCCCACATCTCATTCAAGAATCCCATTTACTTCGCTGACCCACTATTAGCATCTTGACTCCTTCTAAGAGAGCATCTACTGAAAAACATCCAAGATACCTTAACAATTAAATTTCAATCTCTGAATTCAAATGCGGGTGAAGATACATACTGACACTGCTAACTCAGACCCTCGCGAATACCAGATCTCCACTGCGACGAAGGCCGTTCCGCCCGCTAAACTCTGCTTGTCCCATCTCCTCCGACACTGCAGTTTACTCTCCGTTGTAAATAAGAGTCCTGAATTTATGAGGATATTTGCCTTCAGTCTACTGGTCCCAGTTACATATAGAACATATTGTTCCATATCTGGTATAAATGCACTGCATTAGCATCGCAACACCTGGAAAAGCATTTGGAAAGATATGCGTATACTGCTCAAGTTCTTGACTGATTCCCCGTAGCTGTTCGGAGCAGCATCGAATGCATAAATAAGAACACGTAGAAGGTGTTGCAATGCTACAGAAAATGGTTTCTCAGGGGAGTTAAGATTAAAGAGACTGACATCTTTATTAGCCAACCTGGGGAACGGCGAGGCTTCCCACCTTCTGCAGCACTCGCCTGGAGAGCGGCCATCAGTCCTAGCTCTGCAACTGTCTTTAACACAAATTCTTTCAGCGCCAACGATCTTCCTCCTCCTCTTTTCCATTCGCTGCTGCTTCGATTCTCTCCCACCCCAGGAGTGAAAAACGATGCACTCTGATTCCTAACGCTGAGCAAAGGACCACCATTTCTTCCATGTGTCCTCTGCAATCAAGAGCGCAAAAATCTGTGGGGGATCCAGAAAAGCGTAACGGCCACAAAGCGATTAATACTCACAAAAATACCACGGAAAAGCTTCCCTGCGCATTGAACCCACCAGAGCTTGTCTCGCCAAATATGATCTCGATCCACAGATTGCAAAACCAGCTCAACTAAAACAAGAGCTACCCTGTTCAGAGGTATTTCCAGAAATTAAATTTTAATATTTCACAGCATTACATCATTTTCAACCTTAACAAATCAGGGAAGATGATGCAGAAGATGAGGGGGGAAAAAAAGGTATCTGACTGCTTTACAGCCACCTCTACCGCTCACAGAAAGTAAACAGCGAGCAGACAACAAGCACACTCTTATTTCATTCATTTTTCTTTTCCTTAATGGTCAAAACAGCAGGCTGCAGAATATTATACCTCTGAAACATATAAACACCACAAATAATCTCGCATTACAAACAAACCATCTCGTGTGCTAAAGGAGGTTTTTAATGTACACAGAGAGTAAGCGGAAGGGACTGCTGGAAATCACCTAGTCCAATCCCCCGGTCAAAACAGGGCCAGCTTCAGCAAGTAAGGACAACTTCAACACTTTCAGCTTCCGAATTTCATAGCTTTCTCCAGGTTTTCCTTCAGCTTCTCTCTCAGTCTAACACAACTATGGTTAAGGGCTTTTATTTTTTTGTTTTGTTTTAATCCTGGTCTGGAGAGCTAATCCCTAGAAGCACATCCATAAGGTTCATATTCTACCAAGAGCCACTACTACTAAACAAAGTTTCCAAGCCTCACACTCCAAAAGAGGTCCCGTGAGAACAGGGTAACAAGTATTCTTAATAATGCCGGGCATAAGAACACTGCTCATCTCCTAAAATGCTGCAGCCACAGAAGTCCCTAAGGAAAGGGATGAAACGTTCTTGGGTGCTTCCTCTCACAGGGATGAGCCATTCTGGGAAAGGGCAGAAAAGCAGCGTTCTAGAAAGTAGGATTTAATGACCCACTCAATCTTTAAATAATAAATGCTGCTCTTGTATCAATTACATAGCCACATCATTATATGTTCACCAACATCTTGGCTCCATAAAGACATTTCTCAGAAAGCCTACGCAGTTGGGGCACAGCTTTGGTTCATGTTGGCTAGGAATGTGTTATCAATATCCCAGAATCACAGAGTGGCTGAGGTCAGAAGGGACCTCTGGAGATCAGCTAGTCCAACCCCCCTGCTCAAGCATGGTCACCTAGAGCATGTTAGACAGGGTTGCATCCAGGCGGGCCTTGAAGATCTCCAGAGAAGGAGACTCCGCAACCTCTCTGGGCAGCCTCTTCCAGTGTTCAGTCACCCTCACAGGGAACAGGTTTTTCATAAAGTTTTTATCAGAAGTATTTTTCATAGCCTGAAGGTAACTCTATAAAATGACAACCCTCTCTCTGGCTTATGTGCCTAGGACTCTTGAAAAGAAGACGGCACCCAAGCGGCCAGATCCTCGCAGCACACCCAGCTGCGTTCAACCGCTGATCTCCCACGACTTTCCATGCTTTCCCACTCTTAAGGGGAATGCAGAGTTGTGGCATGAACAGGGTGTTGTACAAGGCTGCACTCACAACTCACTACGGAAAGGTATCTAAGTAATTATGAAAAATAACAGAATACTTAGAGAAACCAAAATACTATGCAGTCTAATTTTTCTTTTAATCTATACATTTAAACATATATTTAAACTTTTTTGCAGAAATTGTGTACTTATTGAGTAAGAATCAGAAATTTCCAATTCCGTAACATCAATATTACACACAACTGTATCTAAATTACCAGAACGACGTGCTTCACAAACCCAAGATTTCAGCTTTTCTGCTCTACAATCCTCCTGTTTTAACACACAGGAAAGCAACAAAGAATCACTGAAGTCGCATAGCACCCACTAAAAGGTTCATAAAAAACATAGCATGCTTCATCTATGAAGCGATATAATTAGAACAACCAAAAAACAAAAAACTGGGAGCTACTTTTCCAGGAATCAACAAATGGAAGAAGAGAATCAAAGCAGTAGATTGCCATCTCTGGTAAATCAAATGAGGACGAGAATGATTAAATAAAGCTAGAACCAAGTCCTCCGGAGTGGTCGGGTTTGTGTGCTTAAGCAGTTCTGGCGCAGAAGTTGACCTTTGATGATGAATGATTAAAAAAAATAATGCTACAAAGACAGATACAGAGAGCAACCTCCAAGTTGCAAGGTTCAGAAACTAGGAAACCCCACAGCTGGTTGCACAGAGCACACAGTCTGCTGAGGGATCTTAGGGAGAGGGAGCTAATAAGATTTGTTTTTAATTGGAAATAGATACAAGAGTCATCAGTAGAAAGGAAAAAAAAAAAAAAAAAAAAAAGGTAAACAGCAATCAGTCAGCCTAGGATTAGGATATGGGAAACAAATGGAAATCTGTGTCCAGAAAGCGAGAAGTCTCAACAAAATTCAAGGCAGCGAATAAAAAGAGATATCTGAAGCTATGGCACACAGAGCCGTGGAAAAATAAACGGGGAAAGATACTCGCCTCGGGACATCACGAGGCACGCGCTAACCATCTCGAGCGTTTCCGACGCGTTTTCTCCTGCAACGCGCCAGCTTTGAGCCACGACGGCGATGCAGTAGCGAGCAACCTACCTCGCAGCCCGCTGCGTCTGCCGGCGCTGCGGAGACGAGCCCGGCTTGGGAGCTCGACACGGGACCCGGCCTCTGCGCCGAGGCGCGAGAGGGGACCCGCGTCCCCGGGGGGAAGGCACGGAAAGACTCGACCGCGTGAATTTGAGGGCGGGGAGCCGAACGCAAAGGGTGACAGCGCGAGTAATCAAAGAAGAAAAAGCAGCACAGCAACGCAGAAGAGCTGTCGAAACACCCAGGCGCACGCTCGATGAGCTGGGCGTCCCTCCCGGGATGCCCCTTTGGGCAGGGTGCCCTTTTCAAAGCTCTGAATTCACGGCACGGAAGATCGTTTATCATGGATTTACTCTTCCACGCATCCCCTCGTTATGACGGGGACAAAATAACGGGCCCGACAAACGCTCTGCAGTGCCTTTCGGAAGCGGTATTTGCCAGATTCTTCGCTGATCTCAAACCACCCTGAAAAACAAAACTTAACGCTAATTATTCTCTTCAAAAGAACTAATACGCATTTGGGCTGATTTAGAACTTGGCATAAAATAATTAAGCCAAGAGAAGAATTGATGTTTAACCGCCCTTGTACCGTGTACCAGCTTGGAGCTGTTTGCATTGCAAACGTATCCAGCGGCACGCTTCGTCCTGCACCACGCTTCCTGCGCCACCGCTACCTTAGGATAAAGGGAAATAAAACACCTGGTTTTATACCCAAGCGAGCTCTGTCCCAAGGGACAGCAAAGCAAGCCAGGTCTTCCAAGCTTGCGCTGAAAACCAGCATAAAACCATCAGCGTTAACTACCGAGGGCAGCCTCCCTCTCCCAGCAAGGACTTCATAAAAACCTTGCCCGTGCAGACCGCACTGTCGACCAACGCTCCTCAAAACAGCTGCAGAAGGAGGGATGGACATCACAAGATCATCAGTAGGACAGTACTAATGGCATAGATTAGAGGCAGGCAGCAGAAAGTTGGGACCTGATTATTCATCTTTATTGGGCTAACATGGAACACCGCACTAACGATGCAAAAAGGCAAGGGGTGGGGAGGCAAGAGCTGCGGAAGATAACATTTGGCTTGATTAACGTGACTTTGAAAAACTAAAAGAGTGCAGCGAGTTTGCACATGGGAGTCTATAACAAAATAAGCCAACAAATGCAATTTACGTCTGAGCCACGCAACACTTTGAAATCCATCATTTATTCAATCATTTTACTGTTACAAGCATTCTGCTGTTCAAAACAAGCAATAACTCCAGCGTTATCCTTATGAGTGTTTCAAAGTGGAAATAAAGCTAAAACCTCCTGATGCTTTCAGAGCAGCCTGCTTAAAAACACAGGGAACCTGGGGGGGCAAAAATTAACCCCGAGTTCTTATACAGTGACCTGCTTTTTCAACATCAAAGCAAAACAAATGTAATTAAAGGAACCTGGGACCTGACTGTAGCATTGCACTTTTTTTTTTTAAGCTACTAATGCTTATGAAGGCACTGAGGACAGTTCATTACTCACATGGTCCACAGCTTCATGCTAGCAGTAGCTCTTTCAGGCATGTGTTGAAGAATGAGCGATGCAAAGCATATCTTCTTGCTCAAGCGTGAAACCCCCCCTCCTTTTTTTTTTTTTTTTTTTAATTAAAATCTACTTGAGGTTTCCTAGGAGCAGGAAAATTTTCAAAAGCCTGTCTGGTTCACAGATCTCTCAGAAAATTGACGGGATTCTGGTTCTAGGGCAATGGGCATTCAAAGGTCATTACGCACCTTGTGATGGTGACAGAGCAGCTCAGTTTCTCACTTACTGTTTTTTTTTTTTTTTTCCTATAGATTCAGTATATTCTGCTCTGCTGAAGAGCAAGCAAGCCAAGAAGGGTACAGCTACCCTGCCCCGGACCCCGTCCTCTGGATCACACTGTATCTTTCAGAGAGGATGCAGAAAGCGGACTATGACCACAACCGAACCGGCACAGCTTTACAGAGCTTTCCACAGAGCAGGCAGCAAGACAAAATCATGCAGACTGGGGGCCCCTGCAAGAAGCAAGAGCACCATGCCGGCAAGCTCTCCAGCAGGAAGCCCTACGGGCAATTATGAGATCTCTGGATGACTCAGAAGGGCCTGGGGGCAACCTGCTTTTATCCGGGATGCCAGCTGAAGATGAACACCGCTGGAAAGGCCAAACCACACTCACTGGAAGGCGATTTGCTTGTAAACCTTTCTTCTTCTCTTTCAGTACCTCCACTGTCCCGCTTAATAAGCCACCATTTTTATTTTTGTGCATTTTAATATATTAAAAAGCTTTGTTTTCCAATAGAGGTCAAGCAAGGAATTTGTTTGACACAAAAGAGAAAGAGGGGAGACCTCAGCTGATCTGGGATCCCATCGCTCTATTAAGTAGATCAACAGGTGTCTAATAGCACTTTGAAAAGTAGTAGAGTGGCTCATCAGAACACCAGCTGCCACTGAGCCCAAGCGGACTTAACCTAAGGCGCTTAATCTGTCAGAAAAGCTCCTCAGATACCTACCCACAAATGTCGTTTCCACTAGACAGCCTTGGCTATCTGCATCTAGGTATTCTGGGATACGTCCAAGTTACACGTGGTAACGAGATATCCTCGAGCTAAGATTAAACTGCAAATCCACCTGCGCAGATGCACCGCTTCAGCCCAGGAGCGTTGCCAGCTTGGCTTTGCAGGCCTTATTAGAGCCTTTCAGCTGCAGCTTTTGAGTCTGAACACGACACTCGCACATGGCAACACTACCTCCAAACCTGTGCTGTAGACAGTATTTCCTGGTATCTGGCTCCACAGCGGTTCCTGGACCAGACCAGAGCCAGCCTCTAGGAAGACGTATAGCAGAAGCTCCTAAAAAATAAGAGTTAGCCAAAGAGCGTAAAAAACAAGCTGCTGAACATCTCAGTGTTATCTTTACAATCATGGAAACAGGATTTAAGAGCAACTATTAGGATTTTTTTAAGCATACTTTCTCTTACACACTACCAAAATACATATTTTCACAGATTACAGAGGGACCTTGGATCTGCTTCATCACCTCACCGGGCCTGGGGCCAACGACTGACCCCTGGTACCGTCATCCCTGCTCAGGTCAACGGGGACACTGCCCTCAGCTCCCAGCTCACCCCCCGACACACACACACAGAGCAGCCCCGCGTCACGAACATTAACAGCCAACACTTATTAACGAGCTTTTGAAGAGGACGCTCCTTCAGACCCAACAGAGCCAAAATTACAGTTTTAGAGAGTTAATCAGCTTAGACTGAAATGCCTGTAACCTAGTAACAGCAGCAAAGACGCACTTGAAGGATGGGGGGCACTCAGAGCTACGAGGAGCAGAGCACTTGTACAACTGCCGGCAGCGCACAGTGCCGGTTAGCGAGGCACAAACCAAGGACAACAGGATGCAGTAAAATCCTGCCACCGCCGAGACACACGATTCTTTCTCGAGGTTTTCCTCTGGCCACTACCGCTCTCCGGTATTCGCGATCAAACGCCATGTCACGAACCACAAAAATTCGAGCATGTCAATCATTCCATATCCCGCAAACCCATAAACACTTTGAATGGAGTGGAAAATATCCTGACATTATTAGTGAAAAGATAACACGGCAGCTGCAGCGCCTTTGGTGAGTCCAAATTCATCTTAGTTTACACTGATAGAAAAATAAACAAACAAAATTATGCTTTACCCTAGACTAGCTTTAAATATCACAAACTGAAAGCACACAGAAATTCTTAACATGTCACTACCCTACAGAGAACTGTGTTGACCAAAGAACCTTGAGATATGAATCCAGTGTGAGCTGCTGAGTTGGTCCAATTCAACAGCCAAGAACAGGTAATTCTGGGACCGGACCGCTCAAGAACATGGGGATCTGTAAACCTAAGGCTTTTAAAGGTCTGCTAAGAGCTAAATGAAGAAGAACAGATCCTGCTTTGATCCTTCCTAGAAGGTGGCCGAGACGGGCTCACCCGCACCCTACGAACCCTGCATTCCCGCACTGGACTCCGTTTCACACTTCTTTGGTAGAACTGAGCCAAAAAAAATATTCCCTCCCTCCCTTTGCTACCAGATGCTTAGATCTGTTCTTGGCTCTGTCACTCACTTGTCCTGGCAGTCACCTAAGGGCCACCAATTCCCCCATCGGTGCCAGAGAGATGCTTATAGGAACAGGCAGCAGAGCACAGAAAACAAGGACGGCTGACTTGTTGGCGGGCAGCGTAACAGCAATAGATACCCGTTACAGCGGCATGCTCCGGGGAGGAGATTTTATTCCAGATGAACACTGCAAATGTTAATCACAGTTCCACAAGAGGAAAGTTTTCACAAAAGGAGAACTCGTCAAGAATTAATTTTTAAGTCGTGCCAGTAAAGCCAGTATCGCTCAGTGATAAATATTTAAATATTTATCTGCCTTATTATCACCTGATTTCTTGGGTTGACTTATACATGCTTCTCTTGCTTCTAAGAAATGTTTACAGTGCTCACTTTTCGCAATGACAAATCCTATGAGTAGTTTGGGGGAAACTCTACTCTTTAGTCAAAAACTTGCTTTGGAAAGCAATTTTCCCTGTTTTTTTCTTTTCTTTTTTGAATGCACTGTAAACAGATTTTGAAACAGATTTCTCATGAAGATCACCAAGATGCATGGCCCCTTATTAGGGATAGAAAAATAAAGCACTGTATGTTAACCCCCCCCCAAGTGGATATACGTTAATATATAGTTAATAAACAACTACTCTAAAAATAAAAAGATACCAAAAAACTTATAAACCATGACAGTAAATGGTTCTGGCAGTTACTACTGGAGGATTGATCACAACTTCTTTCTCCTCCCCAGAGTAAAGTTGATTTTAAGCAGGCATAAAAGGTATTAAACACTCCTATCTTTGCACAGCTTTGCTGGAACGGTAAAGTAAATAATCAAAGAATATTGCTGCTAACTTTACATTCAGTGTTTCAAAACGGTATGAAAGAAAAACAAAACTTTTGAACCGTACATTTCCTTTGCAGAAGAACCACCCGAGAATATGAGTGTATCGAGTATCAGCGTTTAATACAAATCATGTATTCTGAACGTTCAGATTGTCAAAGATGAGCTGCTCAGAAACGCTCAGCCATTCTAAGGAGAATTTCCACCTTAAAAAAAACAAAATAAAACAAAACAAATCTCTAACGCATTTTGAAAAGGATTTTGCATTAGAAAGCATAAACATCATTCACAAAAATATATAAAAAAATATACACACACACACACACACACTCCAAAATGACAAATTCCTGACTTTTGTTATTTTATATTTCAAGGCTAGAAAAGATATGTGGTCTTGCCCGATCTCCTAATTATTTTTTATTCAGTATTTAGTGAGCATAGCTCAATAGCTTGCCACTGAATTAGGGCCTGCAGGGATGCCGAGACAGCTGCAGGTAGTCAGCACGAGAAAAGTGCACCCGGCTGCGACCGGGGCCAAGATATAACAGCTGACTGCGTGCAGAGGCAATTGCAAAAAGACCTAGTTCATGATGAAGACGAGAGGGCAAAAATAAAAGAACACTGCTCTGAAGGTAGCTTAAGGTAATCTCCTTCGCTTCATCTAAGAGCGCCCGGGCCAAGTTCGGGTATTTTCTAGAGAGCACAAAAACCATTCTAACTATTTCCAACTCTATCACTTATTAACTAACTGCATTTCCTATCCTTAAGGATGACTTAAAAGTCAAAGAGCTTATAAAAGACTTTTCCCTAAAAATACCCTCTGCTTTTCCATATTTTCATTTGACTTAGAAGACATCAAAAAATCCAAACCTCTAGCGGGGAAAAAGAAAAAAGAGTTATTATCTAAATGGACAATCCTAGAGACCTTTAATAAAAGTTGTGCTCCAAGCCTGGCAATTACTGATGTCCGTGCTCGTGAATAAGAGTGGAGTAATAAGCTCATTCATTTCACAGCTCCTTCGGTCTTCGCCCATTTGTCCTCTACGAAGAAACCATACTGCAAACTGCAATCTGTGGTGCAAGAACGGCATTAAACACTGAAGCGCTTCAGGACTTTTCAATCAAATTGTTACAACCAAAAACCCTAAGAAGGTGTTGTTTTGGAATGAAAATGGAGAAACGGGCCTGAAGGAAACAAAAAAAAAAAAAAAATAAAATAAACCTCTGAGGTTCAGGCCTCCAACTGAAGCATCTGACTGCTCCGAGTATTTTGCCATCTGCAGTGGGCTCAGAAACACTTGCCCTCCTTGGTCGGATTTACTGAACCCTGAGCTCCTGCTTAGATGAGAGTAACAGCAGACCTCAGGCACATGCCGAGCTGAAGAAGAACGTGGTTTTTTCAAAGGACTCACGTAGAAGGACGAGAAGAACGAAGACTGCAAGGTGGAGTTAGTCACACGTTCTCCAAAAACGTCAAAAAGCCAGTTCAAATCGCTACCTAAAGAGCCCGCCGCTGATTTTCACTTGCCTCTTGCCCACCTTGCCGTCGCTCAAGACCTCGCGGAGGCCCGACTGCAAATGCTGACAGGAGCCCAAAGCCAAGAGCGCCACCTTCCCCCACGGATGAAGGCACGTCGGAGCGATTCCAACAGCTTTCCCCGTCGCCCTACTGAAGTCGCGCAGAGGAGCGCCGCTGCCAAGCATCTCCGCCGCTTTCCGCCTGCGATCCCGCGGTCCCGGGCCGGACCGTGCTCGCTTACCGCTTCCCCCCACCCCACAACTCGGCGATGGTTTCTCGGTGTGAATTCTTAGCTCAGTTTTAGCTTTAGAGACGTTCAAAGGGTTGCGCGTTTCATTTGCGCTACGATAGCGAAATCACAGGCATGGATGTTCAACTTTTTATAAACAAACTCCTAAAAGGAAAAAAAAAAAAAAAAAAGTATCTTAAACAACTCAGTGCAGCTTTTCTCTGCAACACTAGGGAGACTTCATGGCTACTTTAAGCTTGGTGCATAATACACCTTAAAAATAAAAAAATAAAATAAAACGAAAGGCCATGCAGTAGTTGGCAGTTTCTAAAACAAAAGTTAAGTTCAAATTTCAGAAATTCAGAGCAGGGGAGAAAAAAGATGGAAGCGATTTAAGAAATCTCTGTGCATAAGAAATCCACAGGGCATCACAGAAGAAATTAAGTTGTGCTGTTAATGCTATCATCACAGATTCATTTTTTTAAAAGAGAGAGGGAAGAAAAGCAAGAAAGAACTCGTTCACCACTTAGGAAACTCATCACTCGTAGGACTCTTACGCCACTATAATCTAATTCAGGAATAAATGAAACTTCAAGGTCTTCTTTTTTGAGTGGTTCTTTAAAAAAAGCCGCTTCAGATTGTTCACAGAGCGTCTGAAGTTGGACAAGCAACTTCAAAGTAGAATTTAATGCATTTATTCATATCAGAGATAACAGCAGACAACTGTCTGCAGAATTTCCAATTGCTGTAGTGACAGTGCCAGCAGCCTTGTATCTGGAAGCAGCATCCAGGTAGCCACAATCTTTCCAGAAGAGGGAAAAAGCTAACGAGCTGGTCCAAAAGAATTTGTTATCTTGTATTGCTTGCTTTTAAGCTATTCTTGCAAGAAAAAAAAAAAAAAGCTGCTGTTGCATTACTCGACGTAAATATATACTAACTCAACAGCGGGAAACTGTTAAAACAAAAACTTCCTGCTGCAGTGAATTCGCGTGAACGTTAAACGCGCTCACCACCCTGCAGCTCCTGACACTAAAATCCACGATTTTTGCTTTCTAGCCGTGTGCCTTATTATAAGGCAACAGCAAATCCTTGTACCGAAACCCCCAACGTAGCCAAAATTTCCCTTAAATCGCTTCCCTGTCGGGGCGCGCGGCTTCGATCGACGGTCCTGGAAGGAAGCACACGGAGGCAGAAAGCAAAACCGCCACGGGGTCGCGGGCGCCTCGGCTCCAGCGCCGCCTCCCCACCGGACCCGTCCGCTTAACGCGCGCTGCCGCTCCTCCCCTTCGCTGCAACGCGAGCTCCCTTTCTACTTGCGATTTGACCTGTTTAATGAGGAATAAAGGTTCACAAGAACGCATGGTTAAATAGACAAATCGCTGCAGGCACGTGCAAAGGTTTTAGGGAAAAAAAAAAAAAAAACAACAAAGAGCAAAAAAATCCCCCGCACCTTTCCCCATTATATTCAATTTAACCGTCTCTCTACTGGGACCAGTTAATACGAACGTAACTTAATTTTCTAATTAGCAGCTAACACTGAATCAAACGTTACAGAGCTGAGAAAGTTCACTACACCGCTCAGCCAGCAGGACGCAGGCTTTTTATTCCTCTTCGATTCTTTTTTGTATGTATTTCATGCAATTCTGTACACTCAGCGTCTTGGCTCTTTTGGGGCTATTCTTCCCCCCACATTCCCTGGAGAGGTAACTCAAGTGCTTCTAACGTGCGAGAAAAGGCCGATACGTCCCGCCAACACCTGCTACGTGTATCTAGGCTGCCTGGCAAGGTGATGTAGATGCGGCAGTCGCACGCATCATGCACGCTGTGGTCACACGTCACCCAATGCTGCCAAACAGGAAAAAAAACAAACAAAAAAGATTACGGGCTTTTCTCTTTTGATACAAGCATGATATGACATGATACAGCCATCTGCTCCAAAACTAATGCTGCACTGCAAAAATGCATTTATTGGCATTCAGATATCATTAAAAATATACACTCACACACATATATATAAATGCCCCCCCTTCTGTCGCAGCTGCTATAGTAAATAGATGTACTAACAAGGTTGACATCAGTTTTCTCTGCTCTCTCACCAGTAAAACCTGCAAACTTCTCCATCCGACCTCGAGCAACCGTGCTTGCCAGCGCCTCTCCCGGAGGGTTATGAAGGGAAGCAGGGAGGCGCCCCCAGACCAAGACTCTGCTCTGCGCCTCCTTGCCCCAACGGACGATGAAACACAACCCCAGGCAGCGCGCTGAGCTGCGCCGAGCTGAACGGGCGAAAAAGACTTGCAGAATGACCCCTAAATAAAAATCGGAAAAGAGCAGAAATCCGTTCGGGCCAGCGGTAACCATCCCGTGCGCAGCACGTGCAATTCAACCGGGGCAGCCAGCCCTTCACCGCGTGCCATCACGCTGCGGCAATCCAATGCCAAAGCTAAAGAGCAACAAGTTGGCAGTTGTTATGGCTCAGCAAGAGGATAAAAAAACTCAAATCAATCAAATTCCTTCTTCTTTTAAAATTCCCACAACATACACGCAAGCAAGCTCTGCCGTTTCCGAGGTACCCGCACGCTCGTGTATTTTTTTCACAAAGTAAGGCGATCTTTCCGAGCTTTGGATCGTTTTCGTCTTTCCAGCCGACACGAGCAGCGTTTGCCGAGACCGCTCCTCGGCGGCGGAGCGCGAGGGGGCACCCGCCGCTGCCGAGTGGGCCGCCCCGCTCGCGCGGGAGCTCCTGACCGCGGGGCGCCTCGCGGCCGTCGTTTCAAACAGAGGTTTTCCAACTCACCGTTCGGACTTTCTTCGTCGATAGGGACTATTGTGGCTGGAGGACCTGTCCTGGCCAACTTGCAATCTACAAAGATGAAAACAGAAGTTATTCCTCGTTCCAGGGAAGGGCTTTGCATGTTTTTCTTTTTAAACAAGGACATACTGAGGACAAGCGTCACTTAAATACGCTGCAGGTACAGGCTGCGACCCTTAGCTACTCTGCACTCGCAGAGGGTCAACGTCTGAGCTGCTCCCTTACCCTCTGCTCGGCTAAAACTTCCTAAAGCCGCCGAGAACGCGATCCGGAAGGGCTGCAGGTCTCGGGTGCCGATCCGTATTTTAAATAAACGCTCTAACAGCGTGATCTAAATACGGTGCGCTGCGTGCTCTCTTAGGCGAGCTTTGCTTCCCGTGCCGCGAACGCACGGCCCGGGAGCGCTCGGTGCCTCCGCTGTCACCCTCCTCACGCCTGGCTCTAGAGATGCCACCAGAGACCGCAGCGAAGCAGGAGTCCTTCAGGGCAGAGGTAACGTGATGGTAATTTAACCCAAAGAAATAAGGGAGGGATGACTAAAAGGTGCAACTCAATTAAAAGCGTCACAACAGAAACGAACGTGGCTCAAAGCTAATTGCAACAGAAGGGTCTAACTCAAGAGCGCGAACAGAATTTTAACAGTGATCTAGGGCAAAATAAAATAAAAAAAATTAAAACCAGACGAGCAATGTTCAGGAAGTTACGTTTTGCCATCTTACCCTCATATTGCCAGTCTGCAGCCAAATGTTTAGAGTCATCAATGGAAGCAGAGCAGAATAACGAAAGAAAATAAGAAAGTTTTTTGTTGTTTAGCTTAAAAGATAGCTTCAAAGACATAAAAAAAAAGCAGTACAGGCAGAGCTAGCACAATCCTAAGCCTAGTCTTGAGAAGCACGTATAGCAGGCGTGCTGTTTGGTGAACGATTTGGCTTTCTCCCGCTTTTAAAGCCATCCGGATGCCCCTGCTCCCCCTTAGAGGGCAGGAGTGCCTGGGGATGGGGGCACACCTCATTTATAAGGAGCAACCCTGGGTTTAATTGGTTTTGATAACACTCCAGACTGTGGCTGTGTTTCCTTAGAGGTCTAAGGCTCGCCGCAAGATCCCCGGAGCAATAACTGCATCCCCCAGCAGCTCGCCAGCTTCCATCCGCAGGACTGCTTGCGCCGCTTCACGCTCCTGCTGGGTTTGCCGCCCTCAGGACGTTCAGAATTATAATGAAAACAACATTTTTTTAAAAAAATATATGAATGTTGAGCATTGAAGTCTGGATGAGGACAGTCCTAGAGGAAAAGAAACCACGCAGCCTATTTCAGCAGTTTGCAGAGGATCGGCTGCAAGAGCGAGGGGAGAAGCAATGGAATTTATCCGGAGATAAATTCCCAACCAAAGCAAATATCAGAGCAATAACAATGATTTCTACAGTGGGGGGAGAAAGGAGGCAAATAGGACCTGCAGTAGCAGTCTAGCCTAAAGATTAGCCCCACGGCACCAAACAAATTAAGAAAAACAACCCTCCCCACCCTGCCCCTAAATCCTGCCCATAGATAAACAGATTTTCCAGCCTAAATTCCTTTACTTTTTAAAGTGGTGGAGAAGTTAAATTTTGGAACAGCCTTCCAGCGGAAACAGAGAAGCGCAACACTTCTGCTACTTACCTTTCTTTGCTTACGAAGGGGATTACGTAAAAGCCTTCTCTGCAACCCTTGGAGACAGAGCTCAGTTTTGCTTTCGGCTTGTATCCGTACCGCTCCTCAGCGGAAATCCCGGCAGCGCTTACGGATTTATTCGAGGGAAGCAAGCACAGCAAAACGCGGCACCAAAGCCGGCTCGCAAAGGAAACGCTCGTAGAAGACTTCACCGAGGGCCAACGCGCGAGGCCTCCCCCCGGCGCCCGAAGGACCCGCTGCGGAGCGTCGTCCGTTCGGGACAACAACGAAACCGAGCGGCCCCTCGAAAGCCCCGGGCGCAGCCGCCCGAGGCGAGTCATGCAGAAGTCAAACGCGGCGCTAAGGAGGGCAGAAAATGCCCTGCGTAAACGGAGGAAAAGCAAACGAAAAAAGAACAACCACACCAAAACTCTACCAAAAGTAGAATCTACTCTAGTGACAGCCTCCTCCTTTTCGCGCCGCGTAGCCATCTGTGTCCCGGAGACCCACGTTTTTCACAGCCTCCTCTTCTGCTTCAGCGTGCGCTAAAGGACCTACCCCCAACGGCTGGACCTGCAGCACCAGCACAAGAGAGCGAGGATGGAAGTAACAGCCTACGAGCTGCTCGGGTTGTCCGAGGCTTTTCAGACAGACTAAGCGTTGGCTGCATAACTCTAGGAGGTTCAATCTTGGACGCTGTGAAGGAGAACAGATTTCCACAAAGCTGAACGTCTACTTAAACACCGTGCGAGGTAGACCGAGGGAAGCAGGAGCTACCAGTTAACCCGAAGCATCATTAAAGGTCTTGTCTTCTCGGGAGCAAAGTGAAATATCTAGCAAACATGGAAGGGTTACTTGGCTCAGATCCGCTTGTTTTCTGATGGCTAGTTTCCATTATTTTCATTTCTAGTTATTTTCAATGAGATGGCTCAGAGGAAATCCTCCGCTGTGTTCCAGGTAAGATACTCATCAGCAAGGGCTCAATATAGCCTGAGTAATACTGCATTTTGCAAATAGCTAGCTGCCTAACAAGTCATTGCTTGCTTTCTCTCCTTGCCCTTTCAGACTGCCTTCCCACCCTCTGGTTGCACTAACTTAGAGGATTTCTACCTATTTCAACCATCTCAGAGCTAAAGGAAAGGTCTTTAAAAATGAAGACGTGCATTTTCCAGACTAGTAAATAAGAAACGCCAATTCTGGAAGCCAGTAGCCAAATCACTGGAGATGCACCTCTTGTCCACTAGCTATACCTGAAGCTTACCGGGCTACAAGAACCCTTGCAAATACCTCCTGAATGATGCTCCCTACAAACCCTCGCGCATCTGCAAAGGCAACTGCAGGCTCGCCCGCGCTCGGAAACCGTCCTGCAGTGAAGACGTGAAAGCCTGCAGCTGAAATAAGAATCAGTTGCAGTGGTCAGGAACTGCCTTATACATTTTAACAGCCCTCTAGTGAAACCCCAAATACCCATTCATACATCTCTAAATTCCAAAAAGTAAAATGTAAAAAGCCCCACAGAACCTTTCTGTGGCCATATCCTGCAGAAAACCTGCCATCTCCTTTTAACTGCATTTCAAATTGAAACAGAAGAGCCCCGATGTGCTGACCACCAACTTTTCCCAGCTGCTTCAGACCCCATTATTAGTCTACACTAAGTGATTTTACATTTTACCCTGTTTTTTGTTTTTGTTTTTGTTTTTGTTTTTTATCATGCAGTTACAAGTAGATTAACTGATCCTTTATAAACAAAGGCAGTTATTCAGAATACAACAATTGGTAAGCCCCAGAAATTCGGTCCATACCAGATACACAGCCCGGTCTGAAAGGGTTTTTGTTGAATAAAATTCTACTCTAACTATTCACTGGAAGTTTTTTTTTTTTTGGTGGTAAAATAAAAGGTTGTATTTTTTTTTTTTTTATTCTTCAGTCTTGTCAGAAAACGAACACATGCTGAACATCAGTAACTCTACAAGGCTATGTTACTCTTTAGCATCAATCCATTAGGTACCTAAGACTCCTGTCCCAGGCAGGAAATTGCTCTATCCAATTACTATTACTATTTCATTGACTTTTATGGTACTAATGAAGTTCAGAATGTTAAACTAATTGTTCAGCATCAGCACGCACATTTAATCCAAGTGGAAAATCCTTTGAAAGGTGACGTGCATCACGCTACTAGGAGCTCCCCCGTAAAGCTGCGACTCAGAGGACGGGATTCAGGCCTGACAGCAGCGATGCATCCAACGCGGGCGTATTCTTTCACGAGGAAAGACTCAAACCTACCTTCAAGTGCAGCCTGTAGGCAGTATTTCAAAATATGGTATTAACTCCTGATGGTTCTGAACGTGAGGGGGAATTTCTTCCCTGTGAGAGGGACGGAGCACTGGGACAGGTTGCCCAGAGAGGTTGTGGAGTCTCCTTCCATGGAGATCTTCAAGGCCCGCCTGGACGCAGCCCTGTCTAACATGCTCTAGGTGACCCTGCTGAGCAAGGGGGTTGGACTAGATGATCTCCAGAGGTCCCTTCCAGCCTTACTGATTCTGTGACCCTCCCCCCAGCTAATTTGTCCAAACTGATCCTGATTGCATGCAAATGTTTAGCATCCACATTACCCTAGAGCAAGCCTGCTTTGAACCTAGTCGCCGCTGGTTCACACGACACCACCTTGCGTAGGAAGCCCCGGCAGCCAACCATCCCCTATCAGCCCTCCTCACTCCACCCGCAACTTGGACACACCATTTCGCCCCTGAACATTACCACAGACATCGTAATTTTAATTGACTTCAACATTCTGAGCCAGTCCAGTGGCCATGTGCTATGAATCCAAAAAATAGAACATTTAAGCTATAATATTAGAGTTGGCTCCCATCTTTGAAGACAAAGTCATTGACAACCATGAATCTTGCAAATACTAGACCTATCTCACATACATTCTGTATAACGCATCGCCATCCTTCCTCCCCCAGGACTTGCCAGCAACGGCCCAGGTGGAAAAGAGAGAAAACACAAACACTGCACCTTCGCACTCTGGCCTGGCAGCGGGGAACACGCCGACGCTTCCGCTCCGCCGGCTCCTCCTGCGCTGACACCCAGGAGGCGACCGCGCGCGGTCTCCTCCTTCGGCTTTGCCGTTGAGTAACAACGGCTGAGAGAGAAACGATAACAAGCTGCTGCCAAGGGGGACGGGAGGCTTTGGTGTCTTAATCCACTGCAGCAGTTTCTGAAGTAACCGTCTGACCTTCACCTACTCCACAGAGCTCGCCGAATGCGGGAATTACAGGCCCAGCTGTCTACCTGTACTCTGCACACGAGGAGACACCAAAGCCACTTCATCTGGTGTAAATATACGTGTATATATATGGGATTATGGGAAAAATCTCAGTGCTGAACCACCCAAGGAACAGCCTCGCAGCTTTATAAAACTCCCTTTATCTCAATGAGTCTCCTACAAGTCAAGGATAGAGCTAAAGCTTTTTGGTAGCTACTACTAGCTTCAAGTTAGCAGGCATCTGCCCAGGCATCATACTAGCTACTAAGCTTCCTGTCCCAGGTCAAGGCAGGCTGCCACAGATATCAAAAACTGGCTTCTTTCTCTTTTCCCCCTCCAGTTGCCACGACCGGAGCCAGGCAGCTGCAGCCCTGATGAACCCCAGACGGCCCGGCTTCGTTCTGGGCACAGAAGGACGAGAAGACTAAGTTACAGTTGCTCAGGCCCTTCTCCCCTATGGATCGCCTTAATCCAGGATGAGCCATCTAAAAATCCACGCAATTTATTTACGCAAATACAAAGAACAAAACCAGAGAAGATGGTTAAGGCCAGAAAAGGCTGGCTTGTCTCTAAGTTTTCCATGGCCTACTACTTCTCTTCAAACACAGCTGAACTTAGTCACGGCAAGACCGGTTTAGGAGACGGTAACTCACGCGTGCTCTGTTGACATCTAGGACAAGGAGGACAAATCATCCTAGGACCGCCAAGAGTCACCAGGATCTTGCCACAAGTTTCAGACAGCTAAAGGCAAGGACAGCAGCAGCCCGGCAGGAGCTGCCTAAAAGCTCCCTCAACCGTTTTGAGGAAGTATGGAGTCCTGGATCCTGCTCCAACACCTAACCACCTGAGCAACTGTGTCACTGCAATCCCATAGCTGCCTCTTGACGTACCTACAGCCCAGAAGCCTCCCTTGAGCTGCTGATGAGCTCGAGGCTTGGCGGACCGCGGCCTTCCCCGCCCTGCTCTGGGCACCGTGGGTACGAAAGCCGCTTCTCATTTTGCCGGCGCCGTTCCCACGTGGAATCCTTCCATCCCTCCTTCGCTTCCCCTCCCACATCAAGTTTCTCACTTTCGGTTCAAACATCATTGTACTTCTACCACTTTGAAATGCGTCGGCCTTCTCTCCCTCATTTCCTTCTCGACTACAAAGCTGTGCAAAGCTGTCGCGTGCTTTCATCACGCCCCACGTTAGAGTCCTGCAGCTACCCGATGACAACGGTTCAAAAGAACTGCAGCTTAAGATTGGTATTTATCGCCCAAAAGCTTCTGAACCCGCTACTCCTCCCTACGGGTAATACCTGTCATTTTGAAATCACGATTGAAGGAGATGCTGTCTCGCTTTCACCTCCACAGACGTTGAACTTTTCAGATAGGCTGCCTTAGACAGAATCGGCCTGGTATTTCACCTGCAACAGCAAAACCTAAAAAGTGATGAAAATAGCGACGCCAATGCTTTAGGGTTCAAAAAGCATCTTTTGCACCACCTAACTCAGGATTTTTCCTTACACTTTATTGCACTGTTAGAGATGATTGCTAACATACAGAAGTTCAAAAAAGTTAAGGAAAAAAAAAAAACGCTCCTAACATTATTTTTTCTTTGAAAAAAAAAAGATTAACATCCCTTTGAAATATCGTATCTTTACCTCCCTGCGTTGTACTTCCACAATTTATGCAAAAAGTGCTCAAAGAAACCTCCTGTGAAAGAGTCTCTCTAAACGTGGTCCTTTACAGAACAGGGCTCCTAATAGAGAGCTACATAGAGAGCTACATAGAGCCATACATTTAAGCTATCTGAGTAACTAAGCAACCCAGTTTAAGGGAAAAATGTCCTATCCTGTTTCCTGTGCTAGTTAAATTCAGAGCTACAGCTGTGCAACCTAGGATAAGCTTGGCATAACCTTTACATTAGTCAACTTGTACTAAACAATTGCTCTGCACTGAAAAAAAAAAAAAAAAGCATAAAAAGGGCTTTCATAGGCTATTTTGAGCTCTTCCCGACAGACTTCTCCACTTACAGAAACCAGGCAGGAACGACAGCAAACTCGGGCGCGATTCAGACGCGTTTGCGCTGCTTTTAAAACTAAGCAGGATCGCTGTGCTCGCATTCAGCCTGCAGGTTCAGCGCACAGCTCGGCGCCGCTCTAAAATCCACAGCCTCGGGAGTCGGGCTGAAGGACTCCCTTTGACCTAACGGCAAAACAACAAAATAAAACTAAATATCCCGACTTCCACTAGTTTGAATTCGGTTTTGTTTTTAAACTGCACTAGGAAAAAAAAAAAAAAAAAGAAAAGAAAAAAGGAGGCTGATGGACAATCAGGCACAAACTAAATACTTGTATTTTTATAAACTCTTCTTCACATAGCTGCAGAAAACGTAAGCTCAGACAGAGCATGCAACCTAAACAACAGATTTACTCCAACCTTTTATTTCTCCTTTAACTTTTCTGGACAGATATAATACCTATCAAGGGCTTGGCACGGGAAAATTGCTCTGCAAGTGCTACGCAATGCTATTTTACTTTTACTGCTTTACAAAAACGCAGTCCCATCTGTCTTGCGGGCAATATTCTTTTAGATTGAAACAACCTCCCATTTTACCAGCAGTTTTGGAGTTGACAAGGTCTTTTTAAAATCATACTTGTGCCTGAAAACACTGTAAAATGTATGAAAATATGACACAATGCCAAATAGCACCTAAAAATGCTATTACCAGAAGTAATTTTTAAGACTATGAAAATGTATTGGCTGAATCAGGAAGAGCCATAATATCTTCAGAAGTGCTTATATTTTTTAAAGTTGACTATACCCAATTTTAACAATTGCTATGCATTAAGCATTGAAATTTCATAGTGCTTTTAATAGCTCTAAAATTCCACTTTCCCTGCTCTACCCGCATGACATGTTTAAGACAAAAAGATCTCAGTCAACAGGGCGAATAAGTATTTACCATTTGGAACTAAACCGAATCCAGATACAACAAGCAAATAAGAAATTCACAGCTGTTTTAACTATATAAAGGCAGATATTTATATCAAAGAATGAGCAACTCAGAAAAGGCAGCTAGAAATACCTATAACATTGCTGATCTTCTCTCTGTGCAAATGAAATAGTAGTTAACACTTACTAACCAAAACGTGGGAGAGGGGATCGCCGAGTTGCTTCGAGATGAACCACGAGTATTTAGCCTTCCCATCTTCCCAATGGGAAAATTTGTGGCTTTTAGACTCTGCACCATCTCAAGCGCTGAGCCTAAAGACTGCGAGTTGTCTTCCTCCTCTTAAGTCACTTCTGCTGCTTTAAATACTTAAATAGCCCAAGACGTTTCCACCTGTGGGCCAGCAGCGTAGAGCCTACCGCAAGCGCCCGGCGCTCATCGCCCCCAAAAGCGCGAGGCACCGACTCACCCGCCGGGCCGAGGCTCGTTTGCGTTGCAGGTAATTAACTGGCAATTTTGCAAACATTTACGTACTGCGCCTATAAATACCTTTCCTCGTGACATCTAAAATGAGGTCAATGTTGATCAACACCTTCCTGTAATTTAATCAAGACGTCAAGCAGCAGCGACAGTTGCTTGCAAAACTCTGCTGTGCCCTTCCCAGGAAGGAAGGAAAAGCAAGACCTTGCCTTACCCTGCAAGACATCCTTCTCTTTCAGTTCCTCGAGCTCTTGCTACTGCTAAGATTAGCCAGGAGCAGAGACTCCTGTAATTGCATTTAAAATAGAGATAGCGCGATACATATTTTCTGCTTTTTTTCCCCCCCTCTCTGTTAAATCACAGCAAATGCAACCCTCCTTTGGGCAGATGAGCTGCCGCTCCCCAGAGTCACAGGAGGCTGCGGGGCTGCCAAGCGTGCGGCATCACCGGGGCAGAAATGGCTTCTGAACGCCCGAGGACCGACCTGGAGGCTCCCGCGTTCAAAACACGGGCCCTGAAGATGCGTCCCAGCTCAGCTGTAGTTGAGCACTGTTTTGAGATGAGATGGCTGCTGCTGGGGTTTTGAAAACAGAGAAATTCCAGACATTTTGAGCAGAATGCACCATTTCCAGCATCACTGGCAAAAAAAAAAAAAAAAAAAAAAAAAAGCCATAAAAAGGGACAAGAATGCTTTTTAAGAGCATTTCCAAGCAGCTCTGCGACAGCAAAACCACCAGCACGAAATGAACTTAGGATGTACAACCACATTCCCACGGCTTCCCGAAGCCTGCCTGCGTTGCGCACCGAGTGCCGAGGCGACGCAGAGATTTATTAGCGCCCGAGGCGCCGGGAAAGGCTGCCCGGGCGGCTCCGGCGGCGCAGGGAGGATACATCCCTCGCGCGATACAAAAATAGGGCCCCGAAGACACCGGGCAACGCTCACGGGCCAACCGACAGCACGTCCGAGTCCATGAAAAAGGCAGAGCGATGAGACTTTGCGGAAAGCGTCGTCCTCTGACGCAGCTGTTTAATAACTTACGGTCCAATGAATCCCAGTTATTGCAGTACGAGCTGCTTCCTGCCCATCATAGACATAGCCCGGGTCCAAACAGCCTGAACCTGAGTCAATTATAAAAGGAAAAAAGGCTTAAATGTTGAATAGATAATCTTACTTGTTTTGCTTTCAGTTAGATGCAGACCTTTGATACCATTTTTGCTAAGCAAAACATGATGCAATCTTATTTTGTAATTAAAATTCTCCCTATCTGCAGCGACAGCAGTAATCATACTTGGTCTTATGGAAGTTGTGCTTCATCCTTCCGGTGCGGCAGTTTTTTCGTGCATTTCCAGGTAAATTAAAAAAAAAAAAAAAAAAAGAAAATCACATTTCAAAATTGTTTGTCTAAAGAAAAAACAGGGGTGGTGGGAAGAGATATAAAGCCTATAGGCAAAGTTAGCTGTTCCTTCAATAGTTGGTGGCATATTAGCTTTAAGCATTTGGCAGAAATTCATCATTTTTTTTAATCCATCAAATTGATCAAAACTGATCTAAAGTTTAATTTGCCATTTATTACCATGCATCTCCATTAATTTCCATTTAACTCTACCATATCGCTAAAACTGATAGATATTTTAGAAAATGATTTATAAAAAGTAACAGTTTAAGTCTCTTTCCCAAAACATCCGTTTCATAAGCAAACTACAACCCAAGAGCTAAAAACCTGCTACCAGCATCATCATCCGTCCCTTCTGCTAGATTTTTCCTTGTCTTTATGTTTAGGAAGCTTGGGCCCTGATTAACTATAGAACGGGTCCTGTAATTCAGCACAGTTCCACCAGGTGAGAGCAGACGTTGGGGCTGAGACTCTCTGACCCAAGTACCCTTAAAGAAAAAAAAAAAGAAAGAAAAAGAAAAAGAAAGAAAAAAGTTACAAAATAAACACTTTATAGGATGTACCAGTGACCACCAAAAAATGTAACTTCCATCAGTCACTGGGGAGGTGAAGGGGGGGGGGGGGCAGAAGAAAAAGAGGTCTCAAAGCAAACGTCAGTAACTTTGTGCTTTCCAAGATACCAAATACCAAAGAAATGCCATAAAACCAGATAGCAAGTGACAGCCGCCACTGCTGCTAATAACGTGTAGGTAAATTAACTAACCGTAAAACATGCAAATTAAGCTCATTTCAAAGGTGATTAAAATTAAAAAAAAAAAAAAGGAACAAAATAGGATTTTTTGATTGCCGCACGGAAACTAAGATTGATCTTACGTTCCTGTACAAATGCAGCTTGTCTCAGTGTTTCTGCTCCTGTGACGAACTCCAAGCACCAAAGGAATATCAGCCTGCTCAGTTATTCCTCTTTCCTCTGCCAAATACATAAATACCCACCTACCAACACAAGCACACGCAGGTTTTGACTAAAAGGACAAATAATATTTGAATGTGACGTACAACTGGCTTAACAAGTACTGCATATTTGGAGTAGTTCTACATCAGCAGAGAAGGGCAAGGAAGAGAAAATGGCTTTCCCTAAATTATTAATAATAATAAATGATAATAATTTGAATATATAGGCCACAGCAAAGCCACCAGCTGGAAGATAGAAGTGATATTAGTGTTATTAGCCAAGCAGAGACCCTCACTGCCCATTAATCAGTATCTCATTAGCAGAATAAACTCAAGTCTTACAAACAAACCAAATAAAAACGTGAAGCCCCTGGAGCTGTAAAAATCACTGGCGCATGCTACTAAACCCACTGGTGTTAGTAATTAAACAGATAAAATTGCAGATACAGGGAGTAACTGCCTGCAACAGGACCCCCAAGACAAGCTTCTGGGCCTTCCCGATTAGCTCCGTTCAATTACGCCTTCCTAATTGCTTGTGTGCTAAAGCTCGTTAAATGAAAAAATATTACTGCTTTCCGGCAGGACAAGCACTTGAGGTTGGAAGGACGGGCACCGCCAGCGCACCTCCGAGGCGCTGCCCGACGGACGCGGAGGAGCTGCCAGAGCGGATCCAAGCCACAGCAGCCTGCTCTGCTTGGTGGCTGCAGGATCCTCACTCTCCTCGTGAGCTCAGCGGTTCTGGTTTTCAAACCTGCGGCTAACGCAGCCCCGAAAGCCCATCAACCGCAGTAAGAGTGGGGCAAATCTTGCCCCAAATTTGAAGACAGCCGTCCTAACAACCCAGAGCGATTCTCACCACCTTCTAAGTGTCATTAGCAGCTCTTCTACATGGAGGAAAAACACTCTGCTCTTCCCTGATGCGTTTCCGAACTTCTTTTAAACCTTCAAAACAGCTGTTCCAGACGCTCTGTTTAGAAGTAAGGCGTGCAAGTAAGTCTCACGCAAGAGCCGCACAGAGGCGACAGGATTACCTCCTGCCCCCTTCGTGTTACCTAGAAATCAGGAAACCGTTTGGCATTAACCAAACAATATGTAGCTGCTAAAACCAAGGACTTGCAAAAATGATACCAATACTACCGCTAAAAAACCCTTTTTTTTTTTGTCAGTGCAACAGTAAATGCAAACGGCTTACTGACTTGCAAAAGTGATACCAACACTACCAATAAAAACCCTTTTTTGTTGGTGTAACAGTACATGCAAACAGCTTATTCCAACAGCTGAACATGATAAGCAATGATTTCAGGGATATTTTGCTTTCTCTCAGCAAATTATAGGACTCAATCTAACTTTAAAAGACCAATAAGTATCTAATATAGCACAAGTATTGCAGGCAAAATAATCAGTAGTTGAAAAAGGTCAATAACTATAAACTACGGCACTACGCTACAGGATCAAGCGAACCACAAGCTAACTGAAGTATCTACTGCTCTGCAGGAACATATTTTAAAGGGCTCGAGTCTGTAATGCTTCAGATAGAAACCATATGCAGGTGTTTCTAAAATGAAAAGTGATAACCTCCACTGCTATTTTATTTGGAAAAAGGAAACTGAAATGGCTTTGCGGTAATAACCACTCGGAGTATTTTTCCTTTCAACCGCCGTCTTCCTAAGACGACGGGTTACTGAGGATAACGGGGATTAGGCCTGTTTAGCCTCCAATTGCAGAGAAGCCCCATTCATCTACAAATTCACTTCTAGAACACAATTTCTCGCCCTTAATTCCCTTTTCAACTCTCCAGCCCATCACTCCGCAATCAGGTTTAACCAGGTGCATCACGATAATCTGCTGCTCTTCAACTATTTGATTTCTGTTCATTGCAGCCTACGTAAAGAAACTGTTCATCCCAGTACCGACGCGAGGCTCCCTGTGCCTCAATACTCTAATAAATGCTGCAGAAAAGCATGAACTTTGATTTAGGAAGAAAGAAAAAAAAAGGGGAAGGAAAAACAGTAAGACATTAAGAGTTTTTTTTTTAAATCTACCTATTGTTTTCTTCAGTCTTCCCAGTAGTTCTCCTTCTGAACAGATTAGTTGCCCTAATCTGAAAATGATCACTCTGAAACAAATGCATTAGGAGGAGCTTTAAAAAAAAAAAAAAAAAAAAAAAAAAAATTCATTCTTCGCAATTACTGCCCAGACTTATCTGCTCCACGCTCTGCACTGGCAACACTCTCAACCGGAGCCTGAAGAAGGCTGAAGGTGGCTACGGGGGATGTAGCCTTCTTCTGGTAGGGCTGAAGCATCTGAACTCCTACACAATGCATGCTTCAATGTGAATTAAAATACGTATGTTAAGTAATCAGCAAAAGAAAGTCAATGCCTCCTCTGGCAAAAAAGGTTTCACACCTAAATGCCCCGCTGCATCGCTCTGCGACTCTGCAGCCCTCGCTGCACAGGCACGCCCTGCAACGCGCACCATGCCGACCCAGCTCGAGCAAAGAAACCAAAGCTGCCTTCACCATCTCCTCCTCCCAGGTCAACCCATGTCTTCTCCTGCTCCTTTTCAGCAGCATTTGGCAACTTAAAGCCTTGGAGTTCCAGGTTTTAGTTGCTCGTTGTGTTTTTTCTCTGAGGCCGGTAGGACACCCTAGCCAAGGGCAACACAGAGCTGGCAAGATTGGTCTTCCAAAGACTAGCTCCACGCTCACGTTACAGAAACGATGTTTTGGGAGTTCCTTCTTCCCCCACTTGCAGACCCGCGCTCTGGCTCGGGACAGAGCGGATCGCGAATCGGGCAGCTCGGCACAGAGCCGGCGGGGAGTTCCACTGGCCACGCTGGCGCTTGGGGCAATTGCATTATTCGACTGCAACTTTTTAAGAACCCAAAGCTGATCCCAGGTAAAACCTAGCCAAGCTCTTAACAAAGCACTTCTCTTGTTACACTGTCGCTGTTTTAACTAATTTAGACAACAGAAGGCCATATGGTCAGATCCTAAATGAAAGACAACAGACACTTCCACAACGGCTGGAAGACCTCTTCCTTGCTCCGAAGCTCTCCTGATTAATATTAAGCATGAAAATAGCCTCCGTTTAAGAAAACTGCAGAGCAAACGTGAGTGATCTCCACTTCCAGCTTGAATGAGGAATGCATTCACCCCTTACTTGAAAGGGTAGTTTGTGTATCTTGCAGAAGTAATCTTTAAGCAACACCAGTTTCAGTGTTCCACCTCCCCCATGTATTTATTTCTAGACTGTCAACTATTAGATTCCTGAAACTAAATGGGGAGCTAAGGCTGTAGTTCAGAACATCTTTCTGCTACTTAGGAGGTGCAGAATTTGCATGGTTACACACACTTTACATTTTAATGCATGCATGTTTACATTAGGTTTGCAACATTCTTGACTGAAGAGCTTTACTAGAAAGCAAATATACTAAGAGCAGTTACAATATAAACCCCGCATCCCCACGCACCAGTCCTATCCCTACCCCCAAAATTAGGGGCAAGCCTATCGCACGCGAGAAAGCAGCGGCTTAGTCACGCTGTACCGCTGCGCTGTCTCTAATACTTACAGTGAAGTTGGTAAATTTGTTCTGGGAAGTTTGGGCACGAGACGGAAATCACAAAAGTATTCGGTAATACTCAAGAAAACTCTACTCTTCCTCGCTCCGATTTGGAGGTGCCGGAACGCAAGTTAAATAGTGTCATAAATAAAGTCACACAGCTGATTAAGAAGAGGTGAAGGCACCTCAGTAACTTTCAAACGTTAGCACTAAAGCACAAAGACCAACGCACCACCGAGAGCAGGCACAGGGCCAGCTCCGCTCAGCTTACGCTCTTCGAGGCCATAAACCAACCTCCGAGTTGCGACTCTCACGTTGTCGGGAAGGGGCCCTGGGTCCTCAGAGGATTAAAGGTGATTCACGTTTCCCCTACCACGTGATGGCTCAGCTTGGCCACGTGCCAGGAGACTTTCAGGACACCAATGCTTGCTACTGTACAATCTAGGAACTAAAAACACAGTATTGCGCATTGCAAAGAACAAGGCTGAGAAAAGGCACGAACCTGGTAGGCCGGGGGCTGGAAGAGGCTCCTTCCCAGCTAGAAACGAGGCATGACGCTACCGCTTACCAAAGGGTAGGGAATTTTCTTGTCCTGGCAAGCAGCTTCCTCCTCCTGGCATCGGCAGAGGGAGCACACAGGGGCCTCATCCCTTCTCTCAGGGGACCAAGGGCTGAACCTTGGAGGTTTTAAGAGCAAACCTGTCTCACGTGACCACGTTTCAGCAGTTTAACTCACCTCTCGCCTGCGGAAAATCCAACCGCTGCAGACCCAAAAGGTTGCCAGCGGCACCCCAAGACGCCCCATCGCTTATGTTCTGAAGAACAAAGCCCATCAGATAACTAACAGCTGGAGTCCAAATACCAGGAGAGCAGCTTCTTTCCGAAACCCTTCCCGCGAAAGGGATCATCGCTACGCTGCGGAGCAAAGCGGCAGAGCTCTCAGCCAAATACGGAGACCGCATAACCAAACCACCCACCGCTTTCCTGAGTTCTCCTCCTTTCCCAGGCAGCGCTTGGGCAAGCGCCCGTCTGCATTCCTCCTCTCCCCCCGTACGAGCGACGTACAGAGCTCGGGGAACGACAGACTGGCTGCACAGATTCAAATGTGCGTTTTCCCAAGGTAATTCCCTGCCCAACAGTAACGCATCAAGTTTTGGAACTTGATTCATTGTTGAAATCATAAAAATGATTTCATTTTTAAAGTAGCTCTTAAAGTGATTTGTGAAACCTTTAGTTATTCAGTTTTTGTACTGTAAGACTATACTACACTGAATTAAAGACAGTAGCTAATGGAAGGGGGCCCCGTACAAACAGCTGAAGGTGCTTACGTCCATATAATCCTGGTAGCACAAGCTACAGCTAAGATACAGCTGTAAATTAGGCCCAGCTTTGAAGCTGCTGCTAAGGCCTTCCAGGCTTCGGAGCACCCTCCCTTGCTTCAGATCTGGCAGCAGTGCAGCTACTGGGCCAGTACCGAACCAACGAAAAGCCACCCCCAAAAGCTCCTAGCGCCAAGCATTCCGCGTGCAGGAGGAGCCAGGGGTGCCGAGCGAGGAGCTGGAGGAGCACGGCCACCCCTTTGGGCACCCAGCCAGGACCCAGAGCAGCTAAGTGCTACGCGAAGTCACAGCCTGGAGTCGCAGCACTGGGCTGTCCCGCGCCACAGTCCCATTTATCCCTACGATATATCCTTCGACTCCTAATAAGCCATCCAGCAAAGTAAGGATTTAGAGATTCATATGGGGTGCGCTTTTTTTCCTCTCTCTTTTTTTTTTTTTTTTTTTTTTTTTTGTTTTAATAACTCTTTCTCTAAACAGAACACGAAGTATATAGCTAGGTTTGGCTCAGTCACAGCTCCTAAGCACTTGGCTCCCTTGGGAGCCTTTGGAAATTGATGCTCAAATAAATCACTTGCCTTCCTGACACAGCCCACCTATGAAAATGTTCTTTCAAGACATTCAGTTGCTATATTCTGTTTAATTTGCTCAGCCAGGCTAATACATGCGATTCCATGAATAAGTACATGAATCCCTTCAAGTTTCTGAAGGGCTGTTTTGACATCTTGCTCACCAGGAAAACCTGGATCCCTACCACTCATGCTTCAATCACAAAAAACGTATGTATTTACGGCAGTTTCCTCTCTGCGACTCCTGTTACAGTTCTGACAGCATTAAGAGTCTGATCAAAAAAGCAGCAAAGTCGCTCGTTCCACCAGCTCCACTTTTCAATGACGTTTCCAAGCACGTGGGAAAAGCCACCCCCTAGTCTGGCCAGTGCTGCAGCATCTCCGCCGGTGGTGGACCATCATTTGCTTTCAGCTGGATTGCAGGACCGACTTACCGACAGCAGGATGAGCTCAAGGAAATCTCTTAATTACAATCGAAGGATCCTGTAAGGGTTTCTGTGCTTTTGACATAAAGGCCAAAGACCTTCACGTTGAGGCAAGCGAGGTCTGCCTTTAGCTTCAGTCTGCTTTCAAGCAAGCCTCCTCCTTAGACCGAGTCTTCTCTCGGTGGCAGCAGCTTTAACAGAAAAACATTCAAAACTCAAAGCTTACCAGAAGGTACCATCACGCTGTTTTGGTGTCTAGCCCAATTTCACCCATATCTTCGAGAAACACTTAAAAATAAAATCAGGTAATTCCTACTTTAGCATATATGACAATGTAAGCCTTGGTCGTATACCAAAAGCAGCTGCAATTCAAATATTAACATTTTCTAGAGAAGAGGTAACCGAGTTGTATAATAATCGCCTGGCAAATGCACAGCCTTTACACGTCCAGCTTTCTTCTCCCTCCCTTCCAGAACCCCATGAAGTACAGTCTAAGTCTGGACCCCTATTGCAGATAGCACAGGGACCAAGACAGTCTTATCTGCAAGCGTATGCCAGTTCAAGACTTCTTCGTTTGGCCTGAAAACTTGTATACATAAAGCAAGAATAGTGACAGCTTTTATTCTTGCATAGAGCAGCCTTCTCTACTGACCAAAAACATCGCTGCTAAGACACTCCTTCTACACGCGTCCCTTGGATTTTCAACAAGGCACGGCACCCGGCCTCCCTCCTCGCTTCTTTAACTTGAAGTTTGCTTTTGAATTTACTGAAGTAGCACTCAAGAAATAACAGAAGTTGTGGCTGACCTAATTTCACACGTTGCACGGCTATAACTGACATTTCTACTTTTATGTAAGCTAAAATATTAGCGAGGAAAGCGTGTGTGACATTTATCCTACTTGGAAAAGCAAACCAGAGGCAGTCACACTGGAAGAGAAAACAGTTGTGCGGGTGTGTGTTTTTTAAACACATTACCCATCCATGCACAGCCTTATATTTGTTCTGGCATACCATATGATTGAGGGAAAGAATAATGCAGGCAAGCAAATTGAGAGAGGAAAACGCTGTATGGGTTTATCAATAGCGCATTGAGACTGCAATGCAATTTAATGCATCTCTAACAAGAAAACTATTATTTATTTATGGCAGGAGGACTGCAGCAGATGTAAAGTAGCTGCATTTCATTAATAGACTTCGTATCTGCCCCACTGGAAATTAAGTTGCAAAAGATAAATGAGCACGGTAAGCGTACGCAGTACCTGGGACAGGCATTTCGTCCCGAAACGGGGCAGCATTCCCCCCAAAAAACAATAGTAACACATCACCGAAATCGCGTCCAGGCGAAACCTCGGAGCGAGGAATGCGGCACAGGTCCTTCGCCGGCACACGTCAAACCCAAGACGCCAACAGGCCAAAGTCGAGATCCTTTTGCGGGGCACTTGGGCACCACCGGCACGTTAACTAGCTGTGAATACACTGAGACTAGATGTAGTCAAAGATGTTGGGCCAAAAGCGTAAGAGCCAGACAACCTTTCCAGTAGGAAAGGAAGAAAGTGGGAAGAGAGAAGCCTGAAAGCTTTCAGCATAGTCCCTGATAACATTTTCAAGACTGCTTTGTAGCGCCGGCAGTTGCTGGGGCTGCGGGCGGGTTCGATGACGTCGGAGGACAAGTAAAACATCCGAGACGGAGAAAGGACGAGCAAAAGGCAGTAATGCACACGTGCAACTCGTGAAAGCCCAGACACAAGCGTGAAACCAGATCCTCTACGCACCAGGCATCAAGACACAGATCCTCACCCCTGCAGGAACTGATTTCTTGTGTTTGGCTTCAGGACTGTCTCGCTGTTAAAAGAGCAACACTGGTTGTGGTTGTTACTGCTGGAAGATTATATCTTCTGCGTGTTCATTTATGATTTTTCTAACTGCAAATTAAAGCAACTCGCCTGGTCCTAGGTGTAATGAAGTCATTTTCTGCAGTGACAAGCATGGAGTGTGGCTTTACGCTTAGCTAGGAGAAATATATCTCAAATTTATACACGTTGACTCATTACGTGGGTGACGTGTGCTGAGTAACCAGATCCATGACACCGTTCAAAATAATTTCCACTTAATTTTCCTCTATTATAACATTATGACATTTATACTCATTACTTGGAAGATATTAAACATTTTGTTTTGGCTAATTTTACACATTCCTGAGCGGGCAAAACTCGATCCCTTCTCGAGTTCGTGTCAAGGGAGGCTCACTGCAGGACATTACTCGAGCGAGCACATTCCTGAACTTCTTCCCCAGCAAACAACCAACCCTCTCGGCTATCCAAGTCCAACTTGTATTAACTGAAAAGCAACACTCCCTTGATGCAACTTATTTAACAACAGGCGCAGTAAAGTAGCGCACCTTCAAGAGTAAAAACACGTTCTAGCTTGCGCCATTTCCTCTAGCCAGGTCCAGAAAAAGAGCCCGGTACGAGCATCTCAATGCAGCCACACTAGCATGGGCTACAGCAAACTTCAAGCTAAATGCTAAACCGCAGGAGTAAGTTAATGGACTAAAAGGAAGTGTGGAAAACATGGACCCGAGTCTGGAGACTGTCCTGGAATAGGTTGATATTTGGATTAGACAGACATAACTTACTGAGAGTGTCAACCACATCAATAGATTCCACGTTTTTAAGATCTCCTACGTTTCATAGTGACACGAGTGAAAGTTTTCTTGGCAAGCTCTCATACGATTGTTCTAAACTTTCAATAAAAGCAGCTGAGGAAGAAGTCAAAACAGTGCAAGGCAATCTTTTATAGGAATTAAAAGAATACTAGTCAGCTGAGCTTCGGCTGTGACTGCTACCCGTCAAGGTGACGCCACGTTCGCTCGTTCCGTTAACATCTGGAATGCAGCAAAAAGCTGCCCCGGTGCTCTCTTGCCCCATCAGGCAAATGGCTAGAGGAGCAACAGGCCACCAGCTCCTCAGGTATCTCCTTTACCGGCTTTCAAATAAGCAAGCCAGTAAACCAGTGTGGATTAACGAATAATAGCTTTACCTGTCACTAAAAGCAAGTCCTTTCCTCTTCTTCTGCAGCAAATATGATGAAAAGGTATAGCGTGCATTTGTTTTAGACAGGGTCATTAACAAACACGGAGAACTCATGTAATAAATAGGAAGGAACACCAAATTAAAAGCCAGAAGAATCTGTTTTCCTACTTTAAAATGCCAGATTTTCTGGTGCCTGCGCAAACGTTCTGCACCAAGGTCCGGCACATCCGTGCCACGCGTTTTGCGTGCGCTATCCCCCTGCACGCTGTCAACATCACGTTGATTAGCATTGGCTACACCTTGAGGGTTAAAACCCAGACTACCAGAAGACACATGGCTTTGCATTTCCAGCCACCCTCCTCCCCCGGGAGCCCGGAGCAGATACGGCGCGGCACTATCCCATCGTCCTGCCCTCCTCCCCTTCACCTTCCTCCCGTTGCTCTCCGGCACCCAGCTCCTCGCGCCACCAGGTAATAGAGCGGGGAGGAACACTGTCTACTGGACACAGGAAAAAGAACAACTCCAGTATGCCGACGTGTTTCTCATAAAAGCAAAACCATTCTAATGCATAACCGTTCTAACGCATCTGCCAACACATACCTGTGAGAAAACTACGTTGCAAGAACAAACCATAAAAGTCAATGTATTATTACAACTTACCTATGTGAAACACACCCCACAAATAACGTACAATTTCACTACAGATATTACAAACCCGTATTCAAACCTTTTTCTTCACCCTTTCATTATCCTTGAGATTATTTAAAAATCAGCATCTGTCAAACTCGAGGTCTTCAATTTAGACTTGTTCCAAAAACATCAAGTATCTGCATCCGTATTTTTTAAAAAGTTATCATAGGTAATTAGCAGAATGCATTGCTGACTTCTTAATTAAATTCAAAGACACTGTGAGGATGAACACGGGGCTATCGCCACCACATCATTTTAGGACTTCTTAACAATTATTTTCCTAAAGGACCCTCATTCGGGGTCTTAAGTTTCCGGCCAGTCAGATGTGCAGCTCGCTCAATTTTCTCTCCAGCGACCGCTCCAAGGGCTCCAACTCTATCTCCAAACAGAACAAGGTGAGGGACATTTTTTTGAAGAACAACAAAGCAAGTTGTAATGCTGGATTTCAATATTGCATAATTACAGCTTATACTTTTCTTCATCTTGTCTGCTAAGTTCACAGCTTTGTAAACAGAGTCAAAGTGGTGACAAGGTGCCCAGACCTGTCTTTGATGCTCAGTAGGAAGAGAGGCAACAATAAGTCACTTCTCCAAGCGGTAAGTCCGGGGAAAATCCAGCCCTCCCTCCCCGCCAAACTGCGCCCCCGCTCCGAAGCCCTTACCTTCGTCATTCTGGGCCAAACAAGCCGCTAAGACGGCGGCGATCCCTACAGCTAGCCGCTTCCAGAGACAAAACCGCTGTGACATCTTCTCGTCAGACTTCACTCAAGGCAGTCCTGAAATGAAAAAGCAGAATCTGATAAATGTATTGGTCAAAAATCCTGCACAGAATGGCTGGTTACAAATTATTTCATAGGTAACTATGCATCTCGCATGTCCATAGTAGCACACCACTTAAAACAAGCAATATTAAACACCATTAATACATACATACGCACATATTAACTCAATTATCGCGTACGTACGGCCTCCAAAACAACCAACCTGCGTTTGCTTCGTTAAGCCAGCCAGCACTTTCAGCAAATAAATATTTCATTATTACTGCTCAAAGCACTTTGAAGAACTGACTATATCCGAGAAGTTCTGCTTATTAAAACCGATCTCAAATGCAAGTCAGCAGGTGCCCCGGATTCAAAGATATCGCCCAACAGAGCCTCTCCCAGCAAAAGCACGAGCGAACTAAGCAGATAACCTTGTCCAGTAACACAGACTGCTGGTCCACCTCCAGCAAAGGAAAAAAAATAAATAAATAACAAATAAAAATCAGCAGAGTAAACTTGCCAAGACAGGCCTGGGTGAACTCCAAAGCACGTTTAGAGCAAGTAAAATTACAAAGTTGCACAAAGCTCTATTTTATCGCTCCAGTAAAGAGAATTAACATACTTCTGTGGCCCAGAACTGATTTAAAATATTTCTTCACATAAAAAAAAAAAAAAGAAAACCACACCCACCCACATTGTGGCAAATGCTCTGGAAGTTCATTGTAACACAAGCACGCAGCTGAGAGAGACTTAGAGCACTGCAGAAAGAAAACACAACCCAATCCCCCCTCGGTGGGGCAAAACTGAAGGCGCGCCATCCTTTTCCTTCCGTAAACTCAGTCTGCAAATCGACTGCATAGTACTGTTCAAAGGGAGTGGGGGGGAAACAGATTTTACAAAAGGATAAGAAAAGCAAGGCGTAGAGTTCAATAGACCAGACTGGAGAGCATTTCAACTCACAGGGAGGCAGGGAGAAAGGAGTTTTTACCAAGATCACATTTGACTTTTTGCATGCCGGTGGATTTTAATACCGAAGCTGTTACTATCATGGCAGGCAGCGCTGACTGTCCACAAGTTTTCACACGTCTGGAGAATGAAACAAGCCATTTAAGAGATCGTATTAGTTTCTCCGGATCAATCTCAGCAAGATCACATCTACACACAACTACACACACAAGTCTTAGAAAAACCAAACGCGCTTATTCCCTTCAGAGGCCCCAGAGACTTCATCTTGCAACTCCAAAAACTTTTATTTCAAGTGGTGCAACCTTGTTTTAGAAAGCTATTCCGAGCTCAGCTGACATCCTCGAGCTGAGCCCGCTCCAGAGAGTTTTTAGGACAAAGTCAACCACAAGGAGAGCAGTGCTGCTGCTCCAAGAAGCATCTCTATACACAACTGGATTAGAGTAGGGTAAAAACTGACCCCCTTTTCTCCCCATCCACATCATACCAGAAAAAAAATGGCATGAAATGTAGAAAGCAAGAATATCCTTACCAAAGTTAAGCGAACTCTGTTAAATAAGCATAGCACAAAACCATCCCGAAGCTGTTACAAAGTACCGGAGAGCAGAACAGTCCTAGAGGAAACACAACGCTGAGCTTCACATGCCCAATCTGACATGATGGACCGAGGGTGCTTACAGACCCCCCAAAACCTTTTAAAAATTCTATTAAAAAAGTCACTCAGACCCCTCAAATACAAGCTCTCATATCCAAATGCCACGAACACTGAAGGCCCAACGATATTACAACACCCTTGGACATGTTTACTCTACTATCCAGCATTTCAGATGCCACAGTCAGTGCAGAATTGACCTATGTGCACCTAAAATTTAATTTTAGGCGCAGCCTATAGTAGCATCATACTACATAAACCTAAATGTAAACAAGCATTTGGTACGTAATAAATATAACCATCAAAATACAATAGCTCCTGAGAAACCGCCGTGGTTGGATGAATAATACAGGGGTTTTAAAAACGGTTAAATACCTGTTTACATGGACACTGCTTACTTGCACAGCCAGCCAGAACACCTCTGAGGAGGAAGTTAAATGCTTTTTCTAGTGCTGATGTTTACATGGGCCGACTGACTCCGTACAACCAAGAATTGATAACATCGCGGCTTGCATCCGCACTAGCTCAAAATTAATGTAAATTATCAGTGAGGGCACTTCAAGCTCACCGAGAGCCAGCCTGACCGGTTACACTGCTCCTAGGCTTGAAGGGCAATTTAAAAATAAAGAATTAAAGGGCGGCGGGTTATTTCAAGGAGGAAATTCCTCCGTTCGCTTCAAGAGTCCACGTCCCAAACCAAAGCGGCTGCTCCATCTCTACTAGAAGGGCTCCGTTTCCCTCCTAGATGGTGGCAGTAGCTAACGTGCACACGGCCCGATTCGCAGGAGGTGACATCTTGAAAGCACTTTAAAAAATCCCCGTGCCAGCAGAAGGTAATAAAAATGGGACTATATTAACACATCACGTAGCAATTTCCACAGCAGAGAGAGATTGCTAAGTATATGCAGGTTTGCTCAGAAAAATACCAACCAGGCTACCAAAACCAGGAAGAAAAGAAATAATAGTAAAATAAAGCTTTTATGAATAATTGAGGTAGAGGTGGAGAAGGATTTTGTTTTCCACTTCCATCATTAGTTGCAATTGCTGGACTTGTTTTCTGCATTTTTGAAGCACAACCCAGCTGCGAGGGGGATTAGCGGTATTACATCCTCTTAATCACGGGTGGACAAGCAGCGTAGCCGATTTATCCTGCAAAAAAAATTTTTTTTAATGCAGACGTATTATATTGAGGCTCTCAACCCTCTGCATGTCCTTAACATGTAAAACTTTGTTTTCACAGGAGGCTTCAACCACTTAACTCGCAGAAGTTTAAGGTCTGCATCATGCTGTACTGCCGCTTTGGGGAGAGCGGGCTGTAGGAAGAGAACGGGGGGGGGGGGGGGGAGGAAACATCCTAAAACATGCTTGTACTACTCCTAGAAGGAAAAAGAAATAAAAATAGAAAAAGAAGAGTACAGGATGATATGCCTGAAACCTCTCCCTGCTTCCCCTCGATCAGGGCTGGTTCCCCCCAAGGCTCGCTCTCGGGGCTTGCTTCGGAGACAGGAGTACATCCGCGGTTTCCTCAAAGCGGTAACTAGGCAGGACTGTCCTATCAACCCAACGGGCAGGGCGCAGTATTTCCCAAGCCTCAGGACGTTTAACATGCAGCTTTCCCCCAGCTCCCAGCCAAGCTCTCACCAGCTAAGAGATTCTCACAGGAGTGAGACGCATTAATTGCGAGCTGGAAAAGAAAAAAGTCCCAAACTAACATGCACGCACACGCAATTTTTTTGCTTCGGAGCCCCACAAGCTAAGCGCATTTTATTCCTGCCCAAAACCGTATCCCTTACCCAGGGCTGTTGCTATTTGCGACACCAGCAATAGCAGAAGTGGCAAAGCGGGCAGCCAGCTCAGGGCTCCCGCCTCAGCCGGCAGGAATATCCGTAGTTTCTCTTCTCTCAGCAAATTTGTATAAAGATCTTGCAAAATAAATACATCCATCTCGTCTCTGCCAACTCTGCCTTTCCAGGAAAGGCCTGTTTCTACTCGCCTGTTAGCTAGCACGTGTCAAAAGCAGCGCTGAATACATCTTGGAGGAGTAAGAGCTTTTTGCTAGCTCCGGTAAAATAGTCCAAAATAAAGTAGTTTCAGAATTAAGATGCATATGTAGAGATGTATGCGTAGCAGAAATCACATTCAACTACTTGAACACAAAGTTGAAGATTACACTGTTGCATGTTACTGAGTTAGAAGCTTAAAAATATTCCTAGCTTTTGATGCTACTTAATTATATATACAAACAGTAAGGCTCATAAAAATCAAACAGTTATCAGAATTTTTGCACGTTCGCGCTCCAAGTTACAGACTAAGTAAACACAAAGAAAGTCTAAAAGCTTCAGAGCTGACTGCTTTCACATTTAGTTTCTCTAGCAACGGTTTTTCATTTACCCTGTAAAGCAGACTTTTTTTCTACGCTACCTGGAAGCGCTATTCATAATGAATCCTCACGAAGAATCCCACCAAGACGCAAAAAACGGTTATTTTAACCGCACACCCGTCCAAACCCCAAGCCCCCTCTCCAGCCCTGCGGAGCGCTGCTTTAGCCCATGGTGGCCACAGCTGCCCTTCACCTTCTTCCTGCTCCCGTTTAACTGCGGTCCAAGGCCAAGGGAGTCCCGTCTTTCTCTGCCCCGGTCCTTCCGACCGCTGGGGCCGGCGCAGCACGAACCTGGTTTTCGTCGTCAGTCCTACACGACCTTTCCCAAGCCTCCAGCGCTCCTCTATTCTTCACACTTCTCCTTATTTGAGATCACATCTACTACTCTTTGAGTCTGCCTCTCTCTTCCCCTCCCTAATCTCCCCCCAATATTTTTTTCTAGGATCTTATATCTGAAATGCCCTCTTACTACTCATTAATATGCAATGAGAATGTAATTAGACACGATTACGTGTTTTGATTACAGTTTGATCACTTTCTCAGCTTGTTGGCCATGACGGAAAGGAGAGAGTTAACGGTTTGCTCAGGTTTTCACACATTTATTGCTTTCTTTTCAACACACTTCACAGAAGGTGCCTTCACTCGCCTCTTACACGTCTCTCTCAAACTGCTTTTTAAACCACCCCATCACTCATCTTTTATCCCTTTCGAAGCATGAAGCTGCTGCGGGAAAACGGAAGAGCCCTGCGCTTCTGCGGAAGAAACCCGACCCAGTCCATCGGCGGCTCCGCTTCACCGCGGCGTTTCGAGCGACTCCAGGAGCACCCAGGTCGGGAGCACACGGCACTGCACCGAACAAGAGGCTCCAGCAGTTCATTCAGAAACTCAGCTCATAGTTGCTGCGGGAATTATTTCCAAAAGTTAATCAGATTTAGCCAGTACATGTTTCCAAGCACACTTAACCAACCACCAAAATCATTAAGCCAAAGTAAGATCTAAAAAATAAAATAAAAACCCCAAAGCACTAGGCCAGCTTTCACAGTCTCTATTTTAATGCCCAGCCAGTCATGCGCCACACAGGCCAACGCTTAAAAGTGCAAAACTTTGTTATTCTAAAGTTTCTCAGCATGTCAAAGTTCAGTAAATAAGATTGATTCAACAGCTTCTGGTAATCTCTTTCAAAGGAGAAAACAACATTGTTGCCTGACAGTCTTTAAAGTAACATTATCCTAACACCCACCCAGGGCCATGGAGCCCGGCAGCTCCTCTCTGCCCGTAGCCAGCTGGGGGAAAGCAAACAAGCACGTCCGTTCCGGGATGCGGACGCCGTTCGAGACGGGGACACCCCACGCGTTTCAACCGGGCCACGGTAACGTTCCGCCCCTCTCCTACTCGGTCCTAACATCCCACTGGGAATTCTGATTCTCGGCGAGCCGACATTTCTGCAAATCCCATTAAAAAAGGGGGGGGAGGGTTGAAGTCATTCAACTGAGCTGCTGAACGCATCTCACTCGACTCCAACACTAACTGACAACCAACAGAGGCAAATGAATGAGCCAGCAAGCACCTAGCAAGAAACAATCATGGATTCACTAACGAGATAAGACAGTAGAGTAAGCTACAGAAAGCAGGATTGAAAGCACTCGCTTTACCTGGAATGATTTACTCTGACAAGACTCTGCAGCAGCTGATCTAAGAACCGCTTGATGCAAAGACATGCGAGCAGACCGGTGCTAAATCGTTCCAGCGGAAGAAAATAAAACGTGCAGACTTGTGATGGACAGCTCTTCAACGGCTCATTCATTTAAGGAAGAGCAAGTAACATCTCTTCAACTTGGAAGCTGACCTGAGCACAACAGCTACTAAAGAAAATCTCACTATTTAGGAAGCTGGCAAAGGTGAACTAGAAGGTAGCAACCCAACCACTGAAGTTGCCAAGTAGCAGATGGCTTAGAGCTGGTAATGCAAAGCATGGAGTCCTCCTTCCTACCCAAATCAGCTGATGAGAAAGGTGTGCTTGAAGAAAAGGGAAATGGAATTAGAAGTCATGATTCTCGGTACAGTCAGGAGAGGCAGGGTTCTGGACGTGGTCCTGAGACCAGTTACTCCGGAGCAGCAGGACCAGGTACGTGCAGAGTCTGCGCTGAAAGCGTGACCTGTACCAGAAACAGAGCTGAAAAGGGACAAAGTAGAGGATATGGGTCTTGCTCCTCCATGCACAGCACCTCGAGGCAGTCAGGATAGTAAGGCACAAAAAAAGGCCAGGGCAGCGAGAACGTCAACGAAGCATTTCAGAAAATACTCAGCTTTAAGATAAGAGGACAGTCTTCACAAAGTCCTAGGAAATACATACATTCCAGTGCTGGCGTAATGCCGACATCTGAAGGGATCAGGTGCTGCTGACAGCACTCCTGAGATTGAGGGATACTTCCAGGCTATTCCCTCGCCTTCTTCGGGTGATTCTGCATCAAGCACGTAAAGAATCAAGACTCGGGGACATCACACAGGAAAGCAGCCATGGCATAACAGATCACCTGTCAAAGCTGAAAGTTAAACCGTAGGAAACAAGGTATTAATCAGATAACTTGAGTGGCAAAGACAGAAGGAAATTGAAGGACAACAGACCTGATGAACTGGCCCACCTGCTTTCCCAACACACTAACATTGGCAGGAGGAGGCAGAGATGTCAGCGCTGGGGTCGGCGTGGCGGCACGCCAGCGCCAACCGCGAAAGCGTCCTGCCACCAGAGAAGCGTGCTCTAGTCACCAAGGTCTCCAGAGGATCGCAAGAAGCTCCAGGAGGATTTAAACGCACTTTGTACCTGAGCAATAGCTTGGGAGATGAATTTTGGTCTGGATAAAAACGCACATTAGGACAAACAGCATATGGAAATAGGAATTTTGAATTTGTCAGCTTTTTAGGCATTTTCCACTCAGAGGGGGTGGTGTAGATAGCTGCCAGAGCGTAACGGGTACTGAGCTAAAGTAAACAAAATGCTCGAGACCATTAGAAGAGATAAAAAAGGACCTAAATTATAATGACATTATAAAGCACAATAAACAAACCCTAGAGCATTATATGCTGTTTCTGCTGCCGTAATTTCAGAGAAACATTAGTGATTATAAAGGTCTTCAGAAGGACAGTTGAACTGCTTTTAAGATGTGGTGGGACCAAAGCCTGTTCTCAAATTGCAGAGGAAACCCCCCCCAAAATCCTCACCTTTAAGAAAACAAGCCTAAGGATTGTTTACCATGCCAAGGCAGTTACAGAAAATGACTGAAATCCCGGTTAGAAGGAAATGCTGTAGCACCTACCATTTCCGTTGCTCATGCCAAATTTCTGTATTTAAAAAATGTGAAGCTTTTTTTCATACAAACTAAACATTTAGGTTTCTTCCCAAGGTCATCAGGACAGGGCAGGCGGCTCATTGCACGCTCAGTTCACTTCAGTCACCTCTCTGAACGGGAACGTTTTTGACTGCGCAAGTCAAACCAAGGATATCATGTGCTTCAGGGCTTTTGCAAACCGCCTGCAGGAGCCAGGAGAGAATATCTGCCTGGTATTACACAGCTCACCGCAGGCCACGGTGCAGGCTTAGTTCTGTAGCTCATTCTTACGTTTGACCGCTTTATATGTTTTAGCAAATTCGTACCAGCTCATGAATTTGCTCATGCTTTGCTGCACTTGTTGCAATGTAAAGGAAGTGCCTGGAGTAAGGAAATTTCTGTACTCTGTTCCCCCGTTTTGCTTTCCCCGCCTGCTATTTAAACGGGCATTTGACATTATTGACGCAAATTAGCAGACACGTACAAATGTAGTAAAGCAGCAATTATTTCACCAGTTGCACTGCTCGTTCGCGTTCTCCCCTCTGCCCGAGGCTAAATAAAGGAGCAACGGGCTGCTGCAACGCAGCGGGACTAAGGAGCTGAGCTTTGCAGGCTTTCTGCATGGGCGACCAGGCAAGGGAGCATCGCTTGGGCCTTCAGGAGCCACCCCGAGCATACGGGCAGCTGTTTGCAGGGCCGGGGTGGTGGGGTGGCGGTGGGGATTTGGTTTAGACCAGCTTTAGGCATCAGTACGACTAGAAGCGAGAACGCGTCCCAGAGAGCGGCTCTTGGAGGCCTCCTCCTCCCTTGCACATTCCTTCAGGGTAGCACAGTCCCAAAGCACAGCTTTTATTCACTAAAATTTAGTGAAATTCGGATCCGACTAGCCTGCTCTGTTTCCATTCAAAGAAACAACTTCCATTTTTGAGTCTGTTGCTGTAATGCAATACCGCAAAGCTGGAGGACGAATGAGCTTCCAGTCAAAGAAAGGAGGAGTTTAAAACCACTAAATAAAGGCAGAGTAAGTTAACAGAAACAATCTATGCTTTCACTTATTCAGTTCTTAACCAGTGAAGGCACTACTATAAGCAACAAGGCTATATATTTTTTTTTTGAAGTTATGATTCAATTGTAAGCCATTTCCCATTGGCAAGTAACCCATGTTTCGCAGTCCACGCTGATGACAGAAATCCAATACCTCTAGACGTTAAAATGAGAGCTTATGTCACGTTCCCGTGACAAATCTGTCTCTCCTAAAAAAGAGACCTCTAAACCTGCACAAGTCACAAGCATCAAAGGAGAATGAAAGATTATAGAGATGGAAGGTCCCAGGTAACAGAGCTGAGGGACAAAAGTCTGCGGTCCAGGCACAAACCACTCTCCCGCACGGACACGTATCAACCCTCAAGGCACTTTTTCAGTGGGAGGCTCCAACTCCACGACGAGCACAAGGTCATTTTTCTCGCCCAGACGCCTTGGATCAGGCAGGTAAAGTTTTCGTCTGCTCTTGTCCTTCGAGGTAGATTTTCTTTTCCGTTCTATCACCACCGCAAATCCTCCTCTAGCAGCCTCCGGCACCGAGTCTAACTACTTCTACCAAGGAAGACCACACTATAACAGCAACGCCTCTGCGGTTCTGAGCTGTTGCATTTAAAAAAGTTGTATGTATCTTTAAGATCAACCCAAAGTCAAGAGTAGCTACGGAGCTATTTGTAGCACAGAGGCTAGCACTTCAACACATATTCAAGGATAGCCTTGAAAAATCATCGGGAAGCCCTTTCTTGGCTAACAAATAGCTATGCAGATTAGCGACAACATTAGTTCCAAGACCCAGACTGCCTTCCACCAAATCTGACATTCCTGCTTCGGTACCGGCACTCGTTTGACTAGAAAGCCATGTGTTTTGCTCAGAAAACACACGTGCGTTACTGCAGAGACATGAACTTTTTCCCAAAGCGAGCTCCTAATTCGCACAACTGCGATGGGAGGCGTTCCTCACGTACGGGAAATAGCTCCTCCAAGACAAGATGCTGCTACGACACTAAGTTCTGTCTAAGAGGCGAGTCATCAAACGCAAGGCAAAAACCTGTATGATGTACTATCAGTACAGGCCTTTGAGAAATTAGACACACTAGGATCCATGGCAGAAGCACAGCAAAATATCCTGAGGATACAGTCAATCTTAGGTGGCACAGCTAAGTACAGGACCTCACAGTCATGACATGAATGCTGCTTTACAGCCTTATCCCATCTTTGAAGTTATCAGTACTCTCTCAAATTCCCTCTCAAAGGCATCGGATGGTTTTAAACTTGCTGAGATTTTTTTTTAAATAAAGAAATGGTTTCAATAATGTAATTGGATCGACTTTGATAAATCACTGTGCCACTACATGCCTAGACTCCCTCTTTGCAGTTCTCCTTTGAAACGCAGAGGGGGGAAGAAACAAAAAACAAACCTAAGAGCAATAATGATTTGAACTTTACTCTGAAAAAAAGAACTCGCAAAGATCCAGCTTTTGGCTAACCTGCTCACAGGCCATTTACATGGGGAACCTGCTCAGAAGAGATTGCAGCAACTACTCCAGAATACCCACTGGTTCCAGCCGGCTTATCCCAAAACAACTCACGTGCTTCCACGTACGCAGCCAGCATAGCTGGCTGTGACCCATTCCAGAAGTGGCCGTCACGAGTGCAGAAAATACTAACCTTTAATGGAAAAGTATCTCTCAGGCGCTCCTTATGGAGAGCCTTCTACAGTTCTGAAGCTTTCAGATGTTTTCACAGTTCTGTCAAATACCTCCTCAACTTTTTCTATGCTTGTGTCATTCAACCAGAACCGGTTCTATTGCCATTGACAGTTTTCTTACAGACAGACCAAACTAGATAGAGGCAGAAATTCAAAAGATATTTTCAGGTTTCATTTAGCATGTAATCACAAACACCACACGCCCCTGAAGATGTGTCTGACTGGTGCACACAGATGTTCCCATCAGGATGGCTTCCTAGGCTTGAAGACTTGCACAAGTCTAAGCCGATACTTCATTAGTTGGACACCATTTTTTCCATCCTTTGTATGTAAGCCTTCAATCACCAAGTTCAGAACTGACCTTACCTGAGGAACTACGAGCATCGTCCCACAAGCACATCGGGTGACTCGTAGCCCCCGCTCCTACGTGTCGCTCCCATCCGTTCTTCATTTTTAAGGGAGAGGGAGGCAGGTCTTTCCTAAATTGCACTAGCCGCTCCACAAGAGTGCCTTGAAGCCCTGCATCTTCAACTTCAGCATCTAAACCGGTCAATTCCAAGAGGCAAAGATATTTCCTTTAAAACACCAGGTATTTTACTTCTATACTTTACTACTATAAGTCTTCCAAAGATGTTGAAAGAACCACAGATGGACAGTTCTCAACTCCGCGACACCTCAGCTTCAGGAAAAGGTGATGGCTGCAAACATCATGTCTTTTTTTCCCCTCCTCTCTCTCAAGCATATTCAATTTTGCATGGATATTTGAGCTGACTCAACCAACCGCAGAAAACTCACGGGCGCCTAGTATTACCCGGAGAAATTTAAACCAGTTCGTTTGCACAGAGAATAAAGTCTTCAGCAACAAGCAGCACCACATGCAATTGTGAGTGATGGACAACTGTACACCACATCAGGAAAAACGCAGCATCACTAAAACAACTCATATTCAGAAGTTAGGAAAATATTGTTAAATATTGTATTTTAACGCTTTAACTACAAGCTTCATTTTACAGATAGAATCTTTTACATTAAAAAAGTTTCTAATGAAAAATTACTGGTTCTACAGCTTTTTGAATATTGTTGACCTTACAAATGTTTGAATCCTCAGTCCCCGACGCTCCAACAGCGTGATCCTATAAACCTCTCCATACATCTTCATCTTGTCCACCTGCAAGTCCACTGAGGTCCGAAGAGACCTTGGAATAAGCAGTTAGCTGAGATCAGGCTCCACCAAAAACTCCACAGAAATGGACCAATTGCCACCAGTGCACCCAAGGCAATGAACTCCAAAGATGCTCATTACTGGCTCTTCAGAGTTGCTTTTGAACTGTGGGCACCATGTAAAGCATCTGCAGGCAGAGATGCACCACGCACCCAAAGGCGCAATACACCCCGCAGAGCGCACGCTGCAAGGATCCTGTGCCACCTTCTACTCTAGTTTAAGAGCATGCTACCAGAGACCCCAGAGCAGGTCCTTTTGGGTTAGGTTCTCAATCAAGGTCTTTCACCAAGGATTTAAAGTCGCCCACTTTATAACAGTGGTCAAAAATCCAGTGAGAGTTACTCTCCCTTTCAAGCTTCTTCTCGCTTGTTTGTTGGGAAGAAAGACAGCCCCATCCAATATCTTGCTCTCACCCCAAATAAAAAAAAAATAATAAAAAAAAATAAACAAAGGCAGAGAATCCTGAGCACAAGGCAGTCAGGCCAAACACTATGAAGAATCATGCAGACAACCATCATTCATTTTGTTTTTAAAGAAAACTTTACAGTACAAATCACACACTAGGATATTTATTTTCTTCCATTCCCAACAGAATGAGCTTTGATCCTCGTGACATAAACAAACACAAGAAGAACAAAAAAAAAAAAAAAAAAAAAAAAAAAGCCTCTTCAATAAGCAGGAATTAAAAGTACCCACCAGAAGGGCTTATGCTGTTATAAAGAGAGAGCATCATTTAGCCAAAGCTCTGATCTCTGGCATTGCTGTGTTTTCTTCAAAGAAAAAGACCAGAAAAAGATGCTTCAGGAAGGCAAGAAAAAAAAAAATAAATCAGGAGAAAGGAAAACCCTTAACAACTACTTGCATTTCCCGTCTCCATCAGGAGGATGTAGGAGCAATTGGCCCTCGCTTGCACCCACGTCCCAACGTCTCTCTTCCATGCTGGAGGTTACTCCTGACAAAGAAGTCGGTCATTTATGCGGCCAAAATTACATCTTTGCTTGATTTTCCACTGAACCCTCCCTGGTCTGGATTTCATGGATCCAGGGGGAGGGGAAAAGGATGGAGGAGGCCACTAATTTCAAGGGAAAATGAGCAAAGTGTTTTTCTACCTCCTTAGTTTCAGTACAGAAAAAGCTTTTTTTCTTATAAAAAAAAAAAAAAGACCCTTTAGGTAGACATTCAAAAAGGAAAAAAAAAAAAAAAAAAACAAAAAAAAACAAGAAACACTCTGAAAACACACAGAGGAAAACTATCATCATGCCTCCGAGGAAAAAACCACCTCATTTCCAGGAGCTGCTCTAGCCGTTGAACGTTTGTATTTTAACTACGGCCACTTCTCAGTCTTGCCTACTGCACCGATGTGCCAAGCGCTAATCGGGAGACCCCTTCCAAGGGCTCTACCCAGGCGTGGAAAACACGCCAGGATTTTTTGCTCCTTGTAGGCTTCCTGCGCTTAGGCCAGCGCGGGCTCCGCTCGCGGCGGCCGCCGGATCCAACCTTTGCAAGCGGAAAGCCTCTCGCAGCTTCGCACGCCCCATCTGCTGACGGCTTCTTCCTCCAGGCCGGCGTGCAGCGGACAGCAGGCAGGGAGCCCCTCGCCAAAAATTAGAGGGGTTTTCAAGGCTTCCCTCGCCGCCGCAAAGCGGCACGAGATTATAGGTATATTGCTGGAGGTGCAAAAAAATAGGAAAAAGTTTTCCGTAGAAAAAAAATTACAACTTTTAGCGTGCCTTGTAATAGGAAGAGGCCATCGGGGCGTTACTAAGCAGCTACTAGCCACCACTCTCTCAGCAAACGCCGAACCGTAACGCTCGCACGCCCAAAGCGCCGGCAGGAAAGCACCAGGACTAGGACTGCACGCAAGCACCCCCGAGACTGGCTTTGGGAGCACTAAAAACCAGGCAAAACGCAGAGGAAAAAAAAAAGCAGAAAACCAAACCTGCGCCTCCTCAGTCGGGCTGCGGTTTAGCTTCTGTCCCTAGCGTTAGTCCTGCTTCTGGCAACAGCTCGTTCTCAGGGACCGGCGTACGCGAAAGCGGCGCCTCTCCTCTTTTACCTTGTACCGCCTCTTCAGAGGTCTTTTGCTTTTGTGAGAGACGACGGCCGCAAGCACCACGCGGAAGGTCTGGGAGAGAGCGATGCTCTCGAGACAGAAGTGTATTTATACTCACTGAACAACAACAACAAAAAAAAAAACACTTAAAGAAAAGCACAAATAAATCATCATTTATTAAATGAGAACAGCTGCATTTCATAAAACAAATTAAAGTTTGGCTCTACAGGCATACGGCACATAACAAAATGGAAAGTGGTCAGAGCTGCTGAAATATCATAGCATAAATGAAATTATTCTCCAACAGCACAGTTACCGGCTGGGAACATTTCCTGCCTTTATACACCAATTACTGGTTAATCACTGTCAGGCCGCCCCGCTTCCCACCCCTGCACCAGGAGGTGATTTACAGCACGGGCAAGCGAAGCGCCCATTACGGCAACGGGCAGCCGCGTCAGCCTTCGTTAGAAACGCGCTCTTAATTCAATAGATGCGCCCGGGAAGAGGACGCGACTGATACCGTTAGTTACTGAACTGATCGATCATCTGGCATGATCTAGTAATAGTTAACAGCAACAGGATGATTTAATTCGTATGGGTGAGTAGAGGACTAGGAGAAAAATGCCTCTCGTCGAGTACAGAGCTCCAGGAGAGCGGCGGGTTATAGCACCAGTAGCTGCTTCGCTGCGTATTTGCTGCCAGGCAGACGAACGGTCAACAGGCAGAGGCTTTAAAAGCACAGGCATCCCAAGAACTCTTTTTTTTTTTTTTTTTCCCTTCTTCCCTGGCTCATTTAACTGCAATCACAGCGATGTGCAGAAGAACAGTGTTGCTACAACCCAGCGCTTTTCAACGATTTGACTCCCCCTTCTCCCCAAACAGGCTGAAGTTCCCCCATAAATCAGGATTTGCATCAGTTTCTGTTTCAGAATAATTTTGCAACGTGGAAATATCTCATTCCCTAGGGACAACTAAAGCTAATAAACTTTAGAATTCCAGCATTTCTATAAGCACGCTTGCTTTCCAAATACATTTTGAATACTTAAGTAGCTCAAAAATTGATCCCAAAATGCTTTTCAGAACTATTTGCTCTGGTTCTGCTACTCTCTCTTCCCCCTCATAGCAGGATATGCCCCATTTCCCATCTGAACCAAAAGAAAATTAGAATTTGCTGGAAGTTATTGCAGATATCGAGATCAACTCCTCATCTATGTCTCCTCAGAGAGCAGCCCACCTACGGCAAAACCCCAGGCTTCAAGGACACTTTACCATTTAAGGAGAGAATATCTTCATTGTGGTCCTCAGAGGATTTTAAACATGTGAAAGAAATCTGGAGAGCAGTTTGGCACTTACATATACTCAGAAGGGAGAAAAAGCACGGCACAAGAGGAACAAGCTTAAATAAAAAGAGGAATTACTTTCAAATCAGAGCTTCTGTGACAAGAGCCAAAGGAGAGAGTCCTCTCCCTGCAGCCCGGTCCCAAGAGCCAAAACCCCATCCCTGTGAGAGCACCTTGATGCAAAGCTCTTCATACGTTAGTATTTCACCCAAATCCTGTAATGAGACAGAATAAACCCCAAAATAACAGTACAAAAAAGAAAAAAGAAAAACCCTAAAGCACGAGCCTGCTGCCGTCGGTGAGAACGCGGTCAGCTCTGACGCATGCACACGACCTTCTCACGCGTACAGAGCTCCCCAAAGTTTGCATCACGGGCACCTACCGTGCATCGCTACGTTCCTTCGCAGTATCCTGAGAACTGTTTCAAAGGTCTCACTCGATGGTGTGGTCTACATTTCAAAAAGATATCCAAACCTATAACATGATACCGACCTGCTCAAAAGTGTTTCGGCTCTTCGGACCTATTAAGTCGAAGTGACAATAAAGTATTACAGCACTGTGCAAACTCCAATTCTCTAAGGACAAGTATAAGCGTTTCCAAAACATCTTTTATGATATAATTTTACTGGCTTAGTTGTCAGAATTCCTTCAAATTCCCCATTCAGGAGGCTTTGCTACTTCAAAAGTTTAAAATTATTTTAATGCTAGTGGAAAACAGGGTATTTATTATAGCCTGTGCCTCCTGAAATTTTAATAGGCCAGTACCTAAACCTCACTATTTTATTTTCAACGTGCGTGTACATGTGCTTGATAAAAATCATTTCACTCAAAACAGTTTAAGCCTTGCAGTTTTGCCCGGCTATACAAGACAGCACTGAAATACCCAAAGTGGAAGGTGTTGGGCAATCGAGCTTTCAATTAATCTAAATTGGGAACTAAAATTATGACATGCAGTCTAATTTAATGTTTTAATGAGTCTATTCATACAGCACTGCCATCTCCAGCAGCGTGCCCTTGCATTTGCAGGAGTGCAACATGGGGCTCATCTAAGCCCCAAAATTATGTGAAACAAAACCAGAAATTAAACCCTTGGTCATGGTGAACACTTCTTAACCCTAAGCAATGAACAAGGGGGGACGGAGGGAGGGAAGAATGAAATAAGAGTTGCAGCCTCCTGGGATGTCTGTTTCCCATGAGAAATTCCACGTCAGCAGTAAGTCCTAATGAATTATCTTCAGTTGTCACAAGCCAGTATCTAATCTAAAAGAGAAAAATCGGATGCAAACATGCATACAGTTATAAGGAATAAAAATAGTGAGAACCGGGGAGCGCAATACTCCGGCCTTGTTATCGGGCTGCCCGTGCTCTCTACTTTCCCTGTGCAAGACTTCTGCTGCTGAGCACATCCGCTCCTCTCGCGCAGCCGACTGTCACGACTGACGTGCTGGGGGTGGGGGGTAGGTTGCTGGCCAAGACGCTAAAAATACAGTCTTTATTCAAAATCGTAGAAAAGCAAAGTTGACTTACTTGCATTCCCACCCAACAAGAACCCAACTTTTGCCACCAGCAGTACCTTCTGTCTCCCATTAAAGCACGTGCTTGGGCTGAATGCTTTGAGAGCTTTACTGCGCTGCATCAAACACGTTTCTACTTCAGGAGAGCTTTTAAACGCGGAAAACAAGTTTTTCTACTTAGGTCGTCGGCAGAAAATAAAAGTCTCTTTCAAGTTCTAGTCAAGATGATTTTTTAAAAAGTTTTATTTCAGAGTTAATTTGCCAGGATTCCCAACTGCTGGCCACAGAGCAATACAAACACTACCTCTAATACTGCACTGTGGGCCACAACGCACCAAAGCTCCTCTCTTCAAAAACCTCAAGGCAAGTTCAGATCTACACTATTTGTTAGTAATCAACTTGCAGGAGAGAAAACCCAGCAGGGCCTTTTCATTTAGCAAATCCAAATGCAAATGGTCTTCGCATGCATACGTTCGTACAGAGCGGTATCTTTGGCAAGACGCAAAAGTGGTCGACAGCGGCAGACAGTTTGGGCACAGAGTAAATAAAACATCAAAATAAGAAAAATGAATAGTGATAATGCTCCTTTTTCTTCCTCTCCTCTCCAGCTGAACTTGACTTGTGTATCAACTCAGCCTCCAGGGCAGGCTAAAATTACTCGGTTTTTATAATCCCAGAACATACAAATCGCTGCACTCTGGTCCATTTACTGCAACGATGCCGCTTCGAATCTTTGCGGACACAACGGAGGAGGACAAGAGCACCGTTCAGCCGGGGCCCCCAGCGGCCGCCCGGCTCTCTCCTCGTCTTCCAAACGAGGCGGAGATAAAGGCTCTCAACTCCATCTCAGGTCCCGCATGCCACTGAGGCGCTGACACACTGCAAACAAGGCAGAAGAGGTTTGCCTTGCCCAACAAGGGGGTAGGGGAACTGAAAAGAGGGTCTATTAGATCCAGCAATTCAAGTTTACAATCCCGGCAATAATTAAGGGAACAACTGCCCCTTTCGGGAAGACCCTCTCAAAACTGAGCTGCGGATCAGCAGAACGGAAAGGATGAAGAGAAGCATCTATTTCAGCTGAGCAGAAATCCAGGAATCTCGGAAAGAGCTTTACGTCCCACCATCCCACCAATTGCTCTTGCCCCCTGATGCCGCTTACAAGTTTTCAAACTGACACGCATCCATTTGAAAAGTAGAAGAAAACAGTAACAGTCCAGAGTAGCAACAGTAAATAATTCAGAGAAATATTACTTAGTCTAAACTAGAAACATGCATTTCTACAGTTTGAAACTGCTAGGAACTTCTCAGGTGACTTTCAGGCTCAAGCAATAACGCTGGAGCAGGCAAGATGCACGGCTGGAAGATAAAGACAGCTCAATTTTTTCACTTGCAAATCCATCTCTGAAATACTGAAATAAGTAGATGACGAATAATGGAAGTTAGAGAAAATGTGAAATCTAAATATGGACAGATATTTCCCTCTGGACATTTACCAGTAATTTCTCCAATTTAGTCATGAGCAATAAAGTATTCACAGCTTCCTTCAGTCAACAGGGATGAATTTTAATAATCCCATAGGCAGTGGTTCTTAAATTAAAGCACAATCTTGCCCTTATGCAAGTTCTATTTCTAATGCAGTGCCTCTCAAGATCAAGAGACCCTTCACCTTCCCCATACAACTCTCGTTCCATATCTGTAGTCACCATTTCACCCAGCTAAGAGAGTTTAATTTTGCCATTTTTCATCCTCCCTTCCGGTCTCTCTACCATCCACCAGAAATGTCAGCACTCAACACAACGCTAACTTTCAGTGCACTGAATTTTACTCCATCTCTAACTCATTCAACAAAACATTGAAAACTACTCAAAGAATTAAAAATCAAGCCTTTGTGCTGCAAGTCACAGATTCAGTATTACTTCAACAAACAATAAATACAGTCTTAGGGAACAGCCACCACAAAGGTATTTATAAAATCTTAACCATGGAACATCTTGGGGGGTGGGGGGGGGGGAGATTGGACAGATGGATTTTCAATGAAATATAGCTGTATTACAGCTGCAAAAAGATCTGTTAACATCATAAAAAAAGAGAAATCGTCTAAATTTAAAGCCAGTTCCACTGATGAATAGGTGGGGAAGGAGGTGTCCTCTCAGCGTGGAACAAGAACGTACGAAAGAACCGTATAGGTAAACATTCGGATGACGCCTCAAGCATCTAATGCCCGAGCAGCAACAGCCGGATCCAAATACATGGTACAGGCTGCTCATACCTCTTCCCAAGGAGTCACCAGCAGGCTCAAAACCAGGAAGCTGTCCAAAATATTACTACTCTGAAAAAGGACTTGGAAAACTAATGCCCCGCTTCTAACCCTCTCTCCTTGGGATCAGTACGTGGTCAGAGTTCAAATTCAGCATGGGGGTGGGGTGGGGAAGAGGGTTAGTAGTTCAGGCCCATCTCTATCAAACCTCAAAGATATGGCAATACAAGTGACAACTGTCACACTTACAGATGATTAACTGCAAGAGTTGGGAATTTGCACAACTCTTACTACTGCTTTTAGAAGGTGATGATTCAGAAAGAACTGGCGTGAAAAAGCGGACGCTCGGCAAATGTGGCTTTGCTTATTTTCATCACAAAGATTGCTGGCAATCATATTTATAATATACGACCAGCTCCTTTCCCAGCAATGGGCCATATTGCCCTCCTCAGCCATGCTCTGTAACATTCAATATTTACTCAACTGCTCGGCACAGAATTGTGGAACAGTACAACGGTACAGTCAGCTCCACTCACTTCCCTTGTCACCCTGGTTGAACTAGACACATAGCTTGTCGCACGTACTTATGTAAAGCTCAAGCAAATGAAGTGTGGACAATGGAGAACCACCTGAGTAACTTCACCTGAGGAATCGCCTGCCCTGTTCTCCTTCTTTCAGTTATTAAAACTCCAGCCAGAAGTTAATCCAGGCCATGAAGCTGTGGTCACAGTGACCTGCACGGCCTTCAAACTTGATTCCTACAGCAAACTGCAGTTGTGAATTAAGATGAAGACCACGAAGCCCAGCAATCTTCAGGTGAGCCACGAATAGGACAGCAACAACCTAATGCCATGCTCATTTAATGTTGATTGCCACAACCTTCAGTGACCAGAGCAGGTCGCACTCAGCCTCTCTCCACTCAGACCATCTACCAAAAAAAAAAACAGCAAAGAAGTGCCAGGACTCCAGGAGACTGCGTGGCAGCTGGAGCTACTGGATTAGGCTTTCTTGGAAGGTTTCTCCTATTTGGAGTATCCCTTCGGTGGAGAGAGAAGGGCAGAGGAAGGGCTGTAGCCCTTCCAGTGAAGCACAGGTCTCCTCTCCGCCCTCCACCAGGAGCACTAATCCTGTAACACTCCAAAGCTTTTCCTTACAGGGAACTACCGTTAGGCCAGGCGACCCCTTTGCTCTTCACCACAAATAGTTACTTCTTAGGTTCTGCAGCGATTTTAAGAGTACAGAGCTGAGGGCTGGCAACATGACATACAGCCAGCCAGTCTTTTAACAACCCGTAAGAACTTGAGAGAGGCTTCTACTTTATTTAATGCACTCATGGGGAACCTCCTTAGTATTAAGGGACTCCACATTACAGATGTCGTGGTTTGTTACGAATGTTTATCTGCAGATGTCAAAGAGTAAGATGAGCGTGTCGTGTCTCTGCGTTAAAACGTAAGCGTAACGAGCCTGGCATTGGTTTGCCTGTAGACACGTAGGGGAAGAGTCCACCTGTAGTCGGCAACTATCTGAAAAGCATGACAAGTAGCCTAAAAATAATTTAGTCCAACAAAATCCTCCCATTTAAGATATTTTGGGGAAATTATGGAAAAAATACTGAGTTAATATGTTTGCAACCTTGTCATAATTTACGTCTAAACATACATAAGATAACTGAACAAAAAAGAAAGCTTAGCTAACCAACATTTACAAGTGAAAACGCTGTTTGTGACACAGTATCATCAAAACTGGGTGTTACTTTACTCTTCTAAATCAAAAGATTCATTTTGCACTTCCATCTGGATTCAGATTTATCGCTTCCCTAGCATCCCAGGTGAAGAACAAAGCAGGAGCAGATCATCGCTGACAACATAAATATCCAAACCGCATCACCTTTTAAAACTCGCATACTCTGCGCTCTTCTACGTGCGAAAAAGAGGACCCCTCTCGAAAGGAAAGGCGGGGAGAAGTCGTTCGCAGGCACGGCTACGGGGTCAGCAACGATCCTCCTGAACGACCGTCCAGATCTTCGACGCATGGGTTGTGTGCAAGGGTACTGCTGTAGAAACTAAATCCTCCTACAAATCGCTGCGGAGAACCAAGCTAGCAGCTTTAGTTAACCGAACAGTGCCCGCAGCACGTCCAATAAGCTGCGGCTCAAGAAAGTCATGTTTTAAAAGACTCCTAATTACGAATAAAGGTTCAAAGTGACAGGAAATTTACAGCCCTTGTTAATTAATTTCAACGGTTAATTACTCTGTGAAATATTTACAGCTTGTTTACAATTTGAACTTTACCAAGTTCGACTTCCAGCCCTGGTATTTTGGTACACGTTAGACTGCTATAATAAAGCCCCTCTAGCATTAAAAAGCCTTTCCAAATTAAAAAAAATAATAATTTTTAACCACCACCTTTACTGGAAGTATTAGCATCAGAAGGGAATTTATTCCAGTGTAGGAGATAACGTTTGCATTTTTTTTTAGTGTGCCAGTTACTCTTCTGTTACAGAAGCTGCCTCTGTATTTTTCCCCTCTCACAGTTTCTGTATTTCTGCATGCAGAATCAGCAACTTGTCCCCGATGACGTAAAAGCCCCCTCAAAGCACAGCGGTGAGAGGGTGCCTTCGACACCGGGCGCTCCGCTCCGCTCGGCCCTACCGAGCGCGGCAGGGAGGGACCCTGAGCTGCCCAGGCTGGACAACACATTACTCTCCCTATTACTGATTTTCTCTTTCCACGTGCAAAGCATGCTGGTGCCCCACAACATTTATTTTACAAACTTAAGTATTATTATTTTTTAATCTCACTTTTAAACTAAAGATGCTCTGTGGATGGACAGCTCCGCTGTGCAAGTTGATTGAGCTGGAAAGATGGAATTTGCCCATTCTGCCTGCTTCCTCACCCTTTTTCATGTACGCAGGCCGTGCAATTTAAGTGGCCAAATTACCACTGTCTCCTCATCGCGGGAGATGGAGGATGATTTTGGCAAACAAGGGTTGCAGCAAAATCAATCGTTTTCAAAATTACTTGGATTTTACAATATATTGGCCTGGAGGACATTTAACACATCCTGAATTAGTTCAGCCATTGCCACTAGCACCACTTGAAGCTAGGTCCAATTAAATAATATAACCTAATCCACTGGTGGTGGATTATATACAAAGAACAGCATGAACACATTCAAAGCAATTTGAAGCGTGCATCTTGAAGCACGATACTAGAGAAAAAAAAACAAGGGGAAAGCTAAGCCTCCTCGGTCATATTTAGTGTAAATCCAAAAGCTGGATTCCTGATGGACGGAAGGACCAAAACAACTTTTGTTTCAGGAAACAAAGACAATTCTGAGCATCCAGGGGCCTGCAGTAGAAGCGGACCGCTTGCTGTGTCTCCTCGAAAAGCCACAACGCGAAGAAACCCCAAGCGAGAGGTGCAAGGAGGCAGGGGCGAGGCTCAGGCACGTCCCAAGGCCGCATTTTCTCCGTTCGCGTTTCGCAGTTCTGCAACCCAGCCCATAGCTCTCGGCGTTCGCCTCGCTACGGGCCCCGGTGAAGCTCGGCGAATCTGGACCGAATGAACCCCTGCGCCGATATCCCGCGCTCCTCGTCACAGGGCGACGTCCCCGCCGAGGGCAGGAGCCTGTTGGGAAAGGTGGGACAGAGGGGAAAAAGGGAAAGCAACTTCCCCCGGCAGGAATTAACCCAGGCAGACAGCCAAAGAGAGGGGTTATAACTCTGGAGAAACCATCACGCTATGCACAGGGCCTTGTAGATAGGCTTAGATGGCCTGTCTCATAGCTAAGCAACCTACTAACACAAAGTGTTGTCCTAAAACTCCCAAACCGAGCCCAAAGGCTGCAAGAAGAGTGACACAAACAGCTGAAATGAATATTCTTGTTTCCAGGAGTCTCTCCCTCAAAATAGTCATACATATTAAGAATCATACAGTATATTTTGCACTTCAAAGACGCAAAAATGACATGATTTTCCAGACCAGAAGTGTTCTTATGCTTTCATCAGGCAAACTACTCAGTAACTTTTTCCCCCCTTGATTTCTTGACACAAGGTGAGTGAACATCTGCACGTATCACACCCAGGCCCAGAGACACAACACCCACCGGAGGGCAATCCCTTCCGCTTCCAGAGCTCACGCTTCGTCTACGTTCAACGCCTCTCTCCCCCTCTGCTCGTCCTCTGCATTTCCCCACGCTTTGCGGTCACGAGAACAGGAGTAGCTGAGGGGGAACTCCCCGAAAACACATCACCCCAAGAGGTTACTCACGTTGCATCTCAGACCTGGGGCAAAACACACCCTTGTGAAATGGTGGCAAACACCTGTGTATTTTGGTATTTCAGGTGAAAGCCTGCATCTGAAGAGCTCTCCTAAGTAAACCAAGACTACTGAACCTCGTTGTTGGTCATGTTTTCCCCGTCTTCGACAAGAATCATTTCAGAAGCATGAATTCCTCCTCGCCTTTTTTTTGTGAGCGACACCGCACGCAACACGTAACGCATTACGAGGACATGCGGTCAGAAAATCGACTCGTGCTTTACATTTTCGAGTTAACCTCAAGGTACACACTTGTATCAGTCGCTCGCAACAAGTCACGAACGGAGAGGTAAAATGGGAAAGCAGAGACCGTACCCCTTCGCACAAGCAGCTGCCCGTTCCCTGTGCAAACTGCTGTCCTGGAGAACACCATCGCTGCTCCCGGCCTTCCTCCTGGCCGAGGTTTAGCACATTGCAACGAGCACACTGTGCACACGCTTCGCTTCAAGCATCATCGCTAACTGCTCTTCCACCTGCAGACGCAAGCAAGCAAACCCCCAGGACCACCTCTGAGCAGTGTGAGTTATGTACTTATTCTCATAAAGGAAAATGCAGCAACAGCTTGGATTTCTTCAGCTACCTGTGCTCTTTGCTTTGCTCAGTGAGCAAAACTAGATAGGCACGCTCAAGAATACACTTGGTCTTCTTGTTGTGTATACGTTGTCACCTATGATAAATGGAAGTGTTTAGGTTAATGCACACAGTGCAGCGACGGACAGATGCTTCTCCAGGGGAAGGGATGTCTCCCAAAAGCTGTCTCCCAAAATGTTTTCTTCTCTTCCTCTACTCCCCCCAAGACACCCTGGTGGGAGAGTTCAGCCAAAAACCTTCCAGGAGAGGGGTAAGCTCTCTGCACCAGGGAAGAAAGCTTCACATGACCAAGGACAAAACCAATCTTATTCCCATAGGAAAGATGATTTGACCAACAAATCCTAACTGGCAACAACCCTCCCCAGTTTCCAGTATGGCTCTCATTACTTCAGCAGAGTTGCATGAGATTTAAGTTAGCAGATCCAACGAGGGTTGTGGAAAATAAAATTCAAGGCAACTATCATACGGGTATTTCCTATTCATAATGTGTTACACTGAGTAAAACAGGAATCACGCCCAGCCTGCTCGGAGAGAGCAACGACTAGCAGAGCCTGGAAGCCGCACGCCAAAGGCTCGAGGTGCGTCTCGGCTCGAGAGAAGCAGCAGAGGATTTCTACCTTTGGGGAGGCTTTTGCACCCAGAAACGAGTCCTGGACGCTGGGTTATAAAAGCACTGGAGCAATTTTCAGGCTCTCTACACAGCTTACACAACTTACTCCATGATGTTCCACATGCAGGAAGCGAGAACAGCAGCCGGCAGAGCCGCCTGCTTTTCCTCCAGCCCTCTGGGGCAAAAAGCCACCCGAGCTGCAAAGGAAGGAGCCTCGCGATGACCAAGAGCCAACCATGCCTCCCCTCCCTTCCGCCAGTGCAGGGCTAGGGAAAGAGATAAAACTGGTCTCGGCCCCTGTTCCAACCCCCGCTTAGAGGCAATGGTGCAAACAGGAGTGGGGAAAAGCCCAGACACCTACAGAGGTATTAGGCAACGGGGGGAAAAAGAAAAAGGAAAAACAATACTGAAAAAATGCAAGAGCCAAATGTCCACATGTGTGTCCACAGAGTGATCAACACAATGATTCCTCAGCTCCAGCTGCTCTGACTTTATGCAAAGGTTGCCCTTCAGCAGTCAGAAATTGCGCTCACCTGCAGCTCCATGAGGGGATGAAAGAACACTTTCCAGAACATTTTTTAAATACATGCGTGTATTACAGAATCAGTAAGGTTGGAAGGGACCTCTGGAGATCATCTAGTCCAACCTCCCTGCTCAGCAGGGTCACTTAGAGCATGTTAGACAGGGCTGCATCCAGGCGAACCTTGAGTATCTCCAGAAGAGGAGACTCCACAACCTCTCTGGGCAACCTCTTCCAGTGCTCTGTCGCTCTCAAATCTATAAAATTAACAACACTACCCAACCTACCTACCACATCTCAGTAAGCTATTTAAAAACAATGCTCCGAAGGAAAGGACCAGAGGGTTTGAGGTTTATTCCTTAACATTCAGCATACGAGGAAGCTCAGATAGCCAAAGCCTCATCTATCTGAAGCCAAAGATTAAGTACATCAGGATACCGGTCCGCTGACATTTGCAATACTGACCCTAATGAATAAATATTAAATAAAAGGAAAACTAATAAAAATGCATGGAAGACAATACCTTTAGAATATAACTAAAGAAAACAGGAAAAACAGCTCAATAAATTTCATGTCCTTCTCAAAACCTTTTGCTTATTAAGGTGACTAATACAGCTTGGCTAGAATACAGAAATAGTTGGTGCATGAAAAATGAAAAGAATAAACACAGTTATTGTTCGGGGAAATAAGGGTGAACACACATTATTATGAAGCCCAAGAGAGCAAAATAAAGCCCCGCTCACAGCAAGAATATTAATTCTGAATTGATTTTTCCATATGCATGGCAACTTTAGGCTAACACTCACGGCATGCTTGGTTTTATCTTCAGGTACCAACCGCTCAAGACTGCGTATTCACAGTCTGCGTCGTACACAAATTAGCCCTTTGGTAAGTGAGGATAAACCAGCAAAGAGCAGTGTGGAGCAGCAGTGAAGTCAAACCCCGTCCAGCTGCCTCTGTGCGCGCAGGTAGGCAGGCGTGCACACACATGCGTGCCGGCATTCGCGCTACATTTCATCCACAAAAAGCTGGGCCTTCCGAAGGTTTAACGTGCATTCAGTTGATTTTTGTGTCTGCAACAGTGTTAAATGCACTAACAGAGATTTTAAACACAGAAGCCAGTAACTTTTTTCACTGCATACTGTTACCATGTCTAGTTAACTAGAGAAAAAATTCATTCTTCCAGCTTATTCTCCCCTTTTCTATCGATGCCAAAAAACCCAATCACCCTCCCAACCTCTAAGGGCAACACCTTGAAAAAAGAAAATATCCAAGGCTAAGTGTGAAAACAGTGCTAAGCACAGCTGAATCTTTTCCACCTTAAGAAAAGGCTGCTACTTACCCTAGTCTATCCTTAGCAATTGCTCTTTTTGCTTGGAGAAAGGAGATGAGTTAGTTTTAACCACTGCTGGTACGACAAACCTCCACCACGCACCAGCATTATCACCGCGTTCCCGTTACCGGGGCACCGAGGAACCCTAAGCAACATTCACTTACACGCAAGAGGCCAAACACCGGCTATTCGCAGGTAACTGCGGCTACGAGCAACATCCAAGCAGACACTGCAGTCGAGAAGGTCTCCGCTACTGATCCAGGCCTGAGCGATCACAAACCCAAAACAAGCTACTTTTTCTCGGGAACACCTCAAGGCCAGGCACAAACCCCAAGGATTACGTTTTCAAGAAGCCAGTGGCTTCATTCAACTATGTCGCAACTTGATCTATGTTTTTCCTTATCCAGAAGAGCTTGATGAATTTGTCTGGTCTTACACACCCAAGAACCCAGCTCTACCTAGATAGATCAAGATTTACATAGGAGAAAAGATAATACTGCTCTGGAGGAGTATTTTCCAAGTACATATTTCAGTTCATCTACACTGCTAGCCAACACCACGTGGTGCCTCAGAGAAAAATGATAGATCTGATGCACCTGCTCCCGAGACAGTTCAAATCCTCAAATATTATTTTACAAACTGTATCTTGACAGGGGCATTTACCAAAACTGAATAAAAACACGACATGGACTTTGCTGTCACAGCAACTTGTTTTTCCCCAAGAACAATACGTGTTTTCCAAGAAAGCAAAGAAACTCTACCCAGGTGTAACTGCACAGCAAGAAAAACAGTGTTTTAATGCCTATAAAATTACAACCGAGTGCTTCGCTAGTAGCAACGCGAGTCTTAGGTTAGGGCTTTAGCGTTCCTACGAAGATGAGGACCACAACGCACGTTGAAAGCGGCAAAAACCACGACCAAGCCAACCTGAACGGCACTGTTCCCAGCAGGCACTGAATTAGGGCTTCAAAAACACGCACGTTAAGGAACGAAGAAAAGGCATCTTTAAACATTCTTCCTTGTGCTGGAGAACTACAGGAATAATGAAAACAGGAACGCACGTAGAAGAAAAAAAAAACCCCACAAGCGCTCAGATGCTATTTTGTTTTTGCTTAATAAAAGCTGAATTCATAGTATTTTAAAATCTAAGATTTATGAAATAGCATGACAGCTTGGGAGGGGAGGGGGAGTTGAAAAGCATTTGCTGTTTCACTTTTAAGTTGCCAAAGCCACGTTTTGAACTTGTAACAGCCTAGCTGAATTTAGTTAAATCTTCCATGGGTTTCCACACAGAAGGCAGCCCACCAGAGACCACAATAACCATGAACACAGGAAATCTCCGGAAAGAAAAAAAAATTAGTTTGCACGCAGCTTGCAAGTAGCCTGCGGCCAGAAATCTTAGTCTTCTGCTTACGACAAGCCAACCAAGCATCCCAAATCTCTTTTTGAAGGCTACCAGATCTTCCTCTGCTGCAGCCACCAGCACCCGCGCTAGCAGAAACCACATCCATTAGAGCCATAGGGATCCTTACCTTTCCCAGAGCAGCCAAAACCACCAGCTTTCGTGCCCGGCTTCAGCACCTCCTCTGGGGTGAGCCCCCACCTCCACAGCCCCGTTTACTCTTACGGGCCGCACATGGAAGTCATTTGTTTTAGCTGTCACAGGTGCTGGGAAGTAACAAGCTCTAAGGCTTGCAAAATGAAACAAGGATTTTGATAAATCATGCAAGCTTTAAAAAAAAAAAAAAAAAGTTAAAAGCCTGTAGCAAGCGAGCAAAGAAGTTTGAGTAGAAGCTGGAAGAAGCAGCTCTCAGACTAAAGCACATAGACAACTCTGCAGTCTGAAAAAGGAGGCAGCTCTGTGAAATGCCGAGCAGAGGAGCAGCACGGGCAGAGCACCACTTCACCAGCGTTAGCGGGCAACGTTTAAATATTCCAGAGTTGATTTGCTCACAAGCCTGTCACCTCTCCACCACTTCAGGTCCTAAGGAGCTGCATTTTCCACACACACCTACGTAACATCCAGGCAGCATCTATTTTATTGATTTTATTTTTTTCTGCCTGGGACCAAAGCTTTCATGTAAATGAGGCCCTTTCTCTGAAAGCAACAAGTCTGGGAATTTTTAAACTCGCATGAAAACTCTGGTATTTGCTTTCAGGGTATTTCTAAGCGACCGAGCGTTAGAAATGCTCAGAAGCAGCTGGTGGACCTTGGGAGCTCCGAAACCAAAAGCAACAGCGAAAGAGTCCTTACCAGGGCACGACTTGCAATCATTCAGTTTCCTGAAGGTTAAAACTTCTGCAAAAAATACAGTCATACAGAGCAGGACGCACACCGATTTTAAATGCCAAAATTATACATCTTTAAAATCCTCAGTTTATTTCTTCCTCGCATTTGACACTTAGCGGGACAATTAAGCGTGGCGTATCATGAAGGAGCGCTCTAATTCCAAGCTTTATCACCAGAACGGAGATTATAAAATCCGGTATCCCAGGGTAAGTGCAGGCGTTATCACCACCTCCTTGGCAATGGCCAACGGGGGCCAATGAAAAAACTCAAAGGTGGCATTTGTGACGCAGAACCTGGCAAGCTCGGAGTTAAGATGATGGATCACCGTGAGCAACTTACACCACTACCATCAACCAAAAGCCATACAGGAGCACGGTCTGAAACACAGGGTATTTTGAACAGGTCGTGTCAGAGGAGTGAAACCAAGGGCAGTCCCGTGATCTGGCTCGTTACCAGCTCCAAAGCACCTTGCAGCAGCCAAAGCAATGATGCGACTGGAAGCACCTGGAGCTGCGTGCTGCCCCCCCCCCCCCAGACCGCATCTCGCCCAGCTGGGGAAGTCTGAAGAGTCACCTTTTCTCAGGAGCCACCCCATGGCGTCAGTAATTTCTTTCCAGAAAGAACATACACAATCACAAAATAGCCCTGGCCAAGGAAAACTTTACGGAGACATCCCCCGGGTACTGCGGCTGCCTTCGCTATCAACAGCGAGAAAGGACTGAAACAAGAAGGGAACCAACCTCCTCGCCTGTAGCGCATTAGTGAAGCGCTAAAAAGCTCTGAAGGACCCTGTGGACAAGGAAAATCAAGGATTTACAAGTCATCTATTAAAAACACTAATGGGAATGGGCAGTGATCCCTCAGAGCATGTTCATCGCTCATGACAAGAGAGAGATCTTTGAGTGCCTTTGAAAATATTCTGTCCAAAAATAGGAGGCGTTCAGCTGAGCAGTGATCTGAGAAACCCCCAAATAAATGCAGATCTTTCACAAAAATTACTGACTGACTTAACAGGCTTTATTAGAAAACCTGTTACTTATGAGGCATCAGCACCTGACAAAAATCAAACCAGTGACAGAAGCTCAGGAAAAAAAAAGTCCCATTTGCTGGCAATAGGTTGGGTGAAATATGTGCAAGTTTCCTTGATTTAAAAATAAGAATGTCTACAAAGAGTTTTCTGTCTTTTTTTTTCCTCCTCGTTTGCTTTTAAACGCAAAGCAAGCTGCCTTTCGTGACCTCGGTGGGCAGAGCGGGGGGGATCCCGGCTTCTCGTGGCTCTGTTTGAATACTAATCCCAATTAGGGGAAGATGAGTGCATCTTCACCCAGCGGGAGGACTCGCAACATCTGCAGGCAGGGTATGTGATTAGCAACCGTGATGTACCGCGCTCACCACAGCGCTCGTTTTGGGAAATAAAAGGTAGAATTGTGTTGGATGCAAATTTGAATTAGAGTAAGCAAAGGAAGGAGCTGCCAAGCTGCAATTTAAGCATTGGCGAAACTCGGAGGTAAGACGGCAGCTGCACCGCGTGAAAATTCAACGGCAGTCTCGGAGCGCAGGAACAGAGACTACAGAACATCCCATTTCTTTATTACGGCAGGAGAATAAAACCGTATTTGAAAGGAACCACAGAGCTGTAAGACAAAGTGATTTCTGATCTAATTTACAGGATTATCTAAAAATCCAATGATCTCCTATTGTAATTAGATAAATGGCATACTCGGATCAATTAAGCATGTCGTTTACAACGAGAGTATATATTCCTGCCCTCCCTAAGAAAGCTGGAAGAAAAGTGCTCTATGGGAACATTCTGCCATTAGGAACTACCAGCTAGGCTGAAAATCCTCCGACAAAATCTCCGTACAAACATCGCAGATACACAAAAACTGTCACCCCTCTAGTTGAAAATTCACACGCAGAACTCAAGCTCGAGAAATGTTGAGCACCAAAGAGTTCCAGTTCCTTAAGTATGGGATATATAGTTGCATCTCAGAAGCCTTAAAGAATCTTAAAAAAGGGGAGGGGGGAGCGGGTATCGCACAGAAAATGCTAAGATGCAAGAAGAAGAAGAATCCCTGAGCTGTATTAGCGCTAATCCAAATTTGGATGGGACAAGAGAGTGCACTAGTACTTAGGCCAGGAAGACTGAAAACCTGTGCTAGCGTTTGCAGAGCGCAAGACGCCTTACTCCCACTGATAGGGGAGAGGCTCTATGAAACGCTGGGATCGGGCATCTGTGCTCAGCTGCCTCTCGGCAAATTTTCGATTTACTGATGCGGAAAACAACTGTCCGGGACTCTTTACAAACCAAAGGACGCTTCCACTCACCTGTGCCCTGGATGAGCATAATTCTTCACTTTACTTGTCCATGTTGGACAATAGCTGCAATAATAACAAAAAGTTGCTTTGGGAGCGATGCCTCGTCTTTCGGGTACCGTCAGTGCAGTGATTCACACTAGCCTAATAGCTTGGAAACGCTCACGGGGCCAGTCGCTTATCCCAGGCTTACCCTTTAAACCGAAAAAAAGCCAGGACCCCCCAGCCTCTCCCCCTGCAAAGACAAACAAGATGGAAAAAAGAAAGCCCCTACACCGACGTGTAGGTGTGAAGTTGTCAGCTCTTAAGCATAGTGTATTGCTAAAAAATGCAGTAATCAGCGTGCAAGAGTGCTTAACACACAACAAACTACGTTTCAAGGTAAATATTAAAATATGTTGATTACTTTTCATTCACAATTATTAAAATATGTGGATAATCTCTGTGAAAATTGTAAAACATCAGAGCAAAATATTCTGCATCCCTTTTCCTCCGACATTAATTAGGAAATTCTACTACTATCCTCATCATGGGAAGAGAGCTTTTTTTGTTGTTGTTCTTATTTAGCCTCTCCAAAACGTGCTGAAGCAGATTTCCTACATTTGTTTTATAAAATATTAATCAATGAATATGATTAATAACTGTGAACAATAAATTTATACCAAGTGTTTGGCCACGTAACAAAACATCTCCAACTCTCTTGGCTTTTCCTTTCCATATAGCTCACACTTACTGCTAGGTGTTCTCCAACCTGTAGTATCCTTATGTTTTATTCACAAAAATCATTGTGTTTTATTTCACAGAATTTATGCCTACTTAATGGTTAATTCAAAAATAATAACTGAGCAGAACAGGAATCATTCTTAAGAAATAGCATGACTAGCTTCAAAATCCTATTCTGGAGAGTAAAGGATGCTATTTTGCTTCTTGTAACCCACATTTTGGAAGAAACACCCTTCTTCTGGAACTTTATTAGACTTACCAGTACCATAAGAGAGAGTAGGTAGGGCAGAAGCTCCATGCATCACATGAAGAAATAGTTGTATGGACTAAGAAAAATTGTACCTTTTTTAAATTCCCTGGAGAAGCTATTCTCACTTTATGTCAGGAAGGAACTCAAATGTTTTGTGTAGCTTCTTACATATTTTAGCCAGTGTATACATAAGGGAAAACGTACAATATTCATCCATACTTCGCAAAAGTTTCGCTATTTCCAAAAAATTGTGCCTAATATTTTAACTGTAATACCTAGATGTCACTAGAATACTCAAGAAAATTGTGTGATTTGGGTCAACAGCATAGATGTATTTCAAATCTCTTTAAGCATAAAAAACGGTCTTTTAGTTATCCATAAACACGTATTATGCATATTAGAAACCAAACATTGAATTCTTCCCCCAATTTCTCATATTAATACAATCAATACATTCAAAAAAACCTGCATAAAAAAAAGAGAACCTATTGCTCAGACGGGTGATGGCGAGCACGGAGTGCAAAAGAATTGTAACCAAAAAAAAAAAAAAAAAATCCACACAATCCCTGGTGAGAAATATCTATTTTCAGGGCAAACCAGGCAAACAACTTTATTCCTTCACTGCTGAAGAGAACAAACCCATTGCACTCAGTGCAGCGACAGTCTGCGTATCCAAGTGCACTTCAACGCTCTGAAAACTCTTATTAACTCCTTAGAAGTAAAAAGACACACATGCATCCCATAGTAGTCTGAACAGCATGACAACGTGCTGGGGGAATATTCTTGTAACAGCTACTGCCCAGCTCTATGAACAGGGAGTTAATAGAGATTACCGAGGTTTTGGCAGGCCGACGTGCATCGTGCAAGTCTTAACTAGTTCAGAAACTCCTCCTATTACACAAATCACTGCCTTTTTAAAAGTGTTATTGGAAATAGTATTACACTGCTTTGAAAAAATCTTCTTTGGACTTCTCCTGAGTTGAAACAGAAACGTTTTCGTAAAGACACTTTCTTTCTACTGATAGCTCAGAGGACGTACTCTTAGCCTGCTTGGAATCCAAGGATGTCCTGCTATACAGCCCAACTATAAAATCCAAGTATAAAATATAGGGTATGGCATAAAATTTCCCTCCAAATATTAAAACAAAAGGAAGCTGCTCTCACAGAATTTCCGCTTCCATATGGATTCAGTGATCCCGAATCAGAAGAGCGTCGCTCAGCCACCTCTCTAAACTAACAGGGAGAGCATTCATTAGCCAGACTTACCAGTAGACCAACGCGGTTCATTAAGTATGCTGCTCTCTCGGTGCGTACAGGAAACTGTTTATAATTCTGCTGGACGTGCTCAAGCTTCCCTTTCACTAGGGCTGGAAATGAAAGAAACTTCCAGATAATGAAAGCTAAACATCTGGCACATTCAGAGAACACTGGCATCCTAACGGCGGTGGGAGAAGTAATATCGCTCCTCAGCTCATTTCATAAGAAGCACGTAGGTTGTGCGGTGAGACAGTAAGCACACCAATCTTTACTCTTTCTCCTCCATCAGGCACTCACAGTTGTCTTGGTTTCTGCAAATATCTGCTGGCAGCCTGGATGTTCCTGAGTTAGAAACCAAAGACTACATCGACACTGCGCTGCTACGACCAACTAATTTTATATTCCTGCAAGAGTCTGCTCAAGTTTAAGTCACATTTTTCAGGGGATGTATGTAAAGTTTTGGCTTAAAACGGAAACCAAGAGTCTGATTCCCCATTCCAGGAGCCATTTCCAGCCATGCAAAGCAAGCATTAGGTACTTGCTTGTGCTACCGACGATGCTAAAGCTTCACACACACACACACACACACACACACACACACACACACACACACACACACACACACACACACACACCAACCAACCAACCAACCAACCAACCAACCAACCAAACAAACAAACAAACAAACAAACAAACAACCTCCGAGTCTGGACACCCGCACAACCCCTGGCAGAGATTTTTGCACTACCTGGCCCTCAAAAAGCACTCTGTGACCTTCTAGGTGCAGCCGGTAATGCTGTGAAAGCTGTTTAAGGGTCGGTACCTGTTGTTTGGGAGAAGCACGACAGAGAAATGAGGCAGAAACAAGGGCTGGAGCTGTCCTGTCCCTCTGTGCTCTCCGTGACTGTCCCCAGGGCTTTGGAAGGCAGCCAAAGGCAGACAGGTTCTCCTTCAGCTCTGCTAAAAGCTGCATGGCCAAGCCAGGGCTTGTGACAACACAGCCTGGGCTAGGCAAGCTTGCTCTTTGGGGCTGAAGGTCCTCATGGTCATCCCATATCAAGGAGCCAAGGTCTAAAATAGGGAAAACAAGCTGCCCCAAGCATCTCTCAGTCTAAGGAGCAGCAACAGACACCGCAGTTCCCAAACTAACCCAAACTAACTTTGGTGTGAGCTTGTGTATGTGCTGATAGAAAGCCAAAGTCAAAAGCCTTCTCCTCCACGAGGAGAAAGGAATGTGAGGACCTGTCCTCATTTCCGGCCTTGCAGAGAGGAGGAAGAGCTCCAGCGACTGGACCTGGCATGGTTCACCTGAACTCATGCATGTCCCTCTGAGGCCCCATTACTGCCTTCTTGCACACGTGGTAGTGCTTGGAAATAGCCATAGCTGACCCAGCTCCCATGGCAGTGCGATGTGACTCTTGTGAAGGCCTGTAGTTCTTCTCGTGACATGGCCTAGATGCTGAACTGGAGGAAAATTCAGGCTTAACAGTGGCTGGGATGACTATTCAACAAACAAGCTAGACAAAATTCGCGTTTGCAGAGAGCCTCAGTGACTGCTGTTGTGCAAACCCCAGGTAAGAGTGGTCTTCTAACAGCAAAAAATCCACACAGCCAGCACTTCAGGTTATTGCAGCACAGCTCTAACTGGCTGTATAAGATACTTCACAGTGGGTCTATACACCGCCTGCTAGTAACAGCAGAACAGCTTCATGTAGGATGACGGGGGGAAACTCAGCCTTGATATGGTGGATGGGAAAAAAAAAGTGAGACCAAGGATATAAAAGCAGCAATGCCACAACAAGCAAGGAACAAGAACATGGACAAGAACTACAACTCCAATTCAACTATCTGAACAGAGACAGCTCCAAGGAATACCACATGGGCATGTTTTACCTACTCATACTGACTTAGCTTATGCAAAAGTAAGATGTTATACCAAAAGATAAGCAATGGTCCATCTGCAGGATTGCCCATGCTGCACTCTCAAGTCTCTGGCGCTGAGCTGAGGCCTAAAAAAAAAAGCTAGGCAAACAAAGGTCAGTGAATCATCTGTCCTCTGGACAGCTCTGTGAACAACAGCACCAGCCTTCAGCTATGCCTAGTGTGCAACTCATCAGCTGAAGCAAGTGTAGTAATAACCGGAGCCTACCACGGCTCATAAATTGCAATGCGGATTCCACTTTCCAGTTGATGCTGGGAAACCAGGGAGAATTTAAGCTATTAAATTTTAAATTATAGAGACAGAATTTCTTGCCCTGCTCCCCACCTCCAAGGAAAGCAACGGTCTGTTCTGTAACCTATTCAACAGTCGGGTAATTCAGAACCATATTGCCTGAAATAACAGGAGTCAAGTTTAACAGAGAAAACACATTTTCTCTGCTTGTTTGCAGGTATGCTTAGGTCAAGTGAGTATACTAGACTTTTGGCTATATTTCAAGCAGTGTGTGTAGCACTAAAATTCACTTGCAGAGGCAAAACCAGTGCCATCTTAGCTATTCAGAAATCAAACTGGACACTGTGCGGGGTTGATGCGGTCACGTTAGTACGAGTTAAATGAGGCTCTAAGTTTCCAGAGGTAGACCGAGGCATTTATATCTCACTTCCACCAAGCTCCATCAGGCAGTTCATATCAAGCTAGCAAAAACTCCACAAGGGCTGAAAAAAGAGTGTTGGTCAATGCCAGCAACCCCATCCCTTCATTGGCACACCACCTCACACACTGTAGCGTGAAGTGTATTATTACACCAAGCACCTGACTTGCAACGCTCACCGTTCGGGCAAGCAGCAGCTCTTAGACTTTGTCAAGATAGACGAATCTTCCGGATCCATGCACAGATATTCTGGCAAGGATCAATCAAGTCAGCATGGCACAGGAGGTCTATTAGCTCTACTCCAGACCCAGAAGGGTCTCTACCACAGTTCCTGGTTTACGATAAGCCATCCGACATGCTGTTTATTCAGCAAGAATAACCCTAAACAGTTTTCTACCTGATTTCAAAAGAATTTAGGCCAACATGGTGTGGTGAGCTGATCTGATTGGCAATGATTACAAAGGAGTAACACTACACTTTCTGGTAAGGAGGCACCAAAGCATGCAGAAACCTGAATGTAAGACACAAAAGTAGTGGTAGCTATAGATTTTTTCTCAATACACACTACTATTATTACAAATTCTCTGTAAGCAGAGCAGGTAACTTACAGAAAAGCGTCCCTAAAGGACAAAGTTTGTTGGAATCCCGTTACAGAACTGTTATGGGCGGGATGCAGGGTGAAACTACATCATCACAGCAAAATAAATATCATTTATTTATGAATCAAGGTTGAAAATTTATGGACCAAGACCAGCTCTGTATCTCATTTTCAGCTTCTGACCTGTTGTGACAAGCAGCATCTGTTTTATTTGGCTATTCCTGGTCTGTAGAGTTGCTATTAGAAAGGGAAACTGTGTGAGGTAGCATCCTCCAGCAGGTGAGGGGGATTGCTCCTTGCCTGCGGGAGCAGGTGAGCCATGAGGAGAAGGTGGCTTTGGATGGTAGAGTAGGATGAGAGAGAGGGACAGTAAGAAGCCAAGAACCAGCCAAAGCTGGGAACCTGGGGATCTGCTGAAAGGGAAGCAGTGCACAGACGCAATCTGGCACAAGCCAGATCATCATTTTTAAGGAAAGAGAAATTTCCTTGGGTCCTGAGGGAACCTCAGTTTGCCACAGCCTAGAAAGCCACTGAAGGGATTGAAAATATCCTAGACACAAGGGTAGTAGGAGAGTTGCATATATACCCCTTTATTTCTCCCCCTCCTCCCCTGTTCTTACATAGCTTTACTTAAAAAGCCGAATGTTCCAGTTTAGATTCCAATAAAACCCGGCTTTAAAAGTCTTTCTGGTCTTTTAGGGATTTTCATGATTAAAAGAAACCGCATCTGCTTTACTCTTCTGTGAACAAGGCTTGCTCCTTAGCCCATCTTCAAGCGAACACTGCACACTCACTTGAGTCCTTGCACACCGCAACCCAATTCAAACCGGCGCCGAGCATTTCACAGAATCACAAAATAGCTGAGGTTGGAAGGGACCCCTGGAGGTCATGCAGTCCTACCCCTCTGCTCAGAGCAAGGTCAGCTACAGCAGGTTGTTGAGCATCGTGTTCACTTGGGTTTTAAATACCTCCACACACCCACGGAAATGTAGAGTCTTCTACGAGAACGCAGAAGAAATCATACAGCCGAGCTTCTGCAGATAGACGCAGTCTAGGGACTTTATCTAGGTCAGGAACTGTCATTCAAGGAACCCAAATTGTCCTTGCATGACTTAGAAACATCCTGACACAGTATGTCCAGAGATAAATTGTAACGAACCATACTTGTCCCAGTGAATCATCAGAAATTACATCTCAGGATCCTGATGTGGGGTTTAATTGTCACAACTCTGCTCTACTCCTCCTCCATTCATTTAACGTAAAACAGTGTAGAAGGCTTGAAAACAACAATATTTACCTGATTTGTAATCTAATGGGTGTTGGTATGCTGGGAAGAAAAGGAACATTACCAAGCAACTGTAATTTTTCGGAAATGCAAAAGGTGTTTTTAGCAACTGAAAAGTCACATGGTAAGTAGATTCAACTTACACTACAAGCTTCCTACCAGCTCCAAAGCTAAAGCATCAGTGACATTCAAATGTGCAAACAATTTTAGGAAAAAGGCATATCAGAACATCACTTTACAGAAGGTATGTGATACTAAAAACTGCCACAAAACCTTAGAGGCATTTAGTGTGGTAATAGAGCTTAAAATTCCTTCTGTATATTGTGATACAAAGGTTTTTTTCCTGAATTTCATTCTGGATTTCAGCATTAAAACCTTGCAGCTATATCTTTTGTTAAACCAACAGTTAATATCTATCCATGCGTGATCTTGCTGGCAATTTAGCTGAAGGCTACTGCTTGGGGAAGACAAGGTCTATTCAGCTGAGCAGAACTTGCATTGAAACGAATGAGGTGCCGTCAAAACGAGGACGGGTACACGGACACAGAAATACGTACACCAATAACCTGAAGATTTTACAATAGTTGCCATACATATACACACACAAATATTCACACACAATTATATATATATAGAAAGAGAGAGAGAGGGGGAAAGAGAGAGAGAGAGAGATTTTGAGAGAAACACTCAATTAGTTGCAAGCACAACAACATGGATGCAAAACTGTGCTATCTGAGAGCACCAAAACAAAATCTGAACATCAGCATACTGTCTTCAATAGACTTCAGATCAGGTTCTGAATTAGTACAAGAAACAAGCTTCAGATGTGGTTATGTCTGCTATTTTTCTGTCATCACCTCACCAGAGCTGCAAATGCCCCTGCTGCGTATCCAGGTTGTGACCGGCATACGTTGGGGCAAAGCCAGAGAAATCTAAAATACCTTCTCTGCGGATACAGACGAGAGCATCAGCAGCATCTGGAGACACGCGTTACGGGGCATGCTTCTGCACCATCAGGATACAGCTAGCAGCTTCCAAATTCACGGTGGTCTCTTTCTGGATGCAGATACCCTTTAGTTATGGAGCCTGTTGCAACAAGGCGAGAACATGGGAGGCACCGGTAACGGCAGGGTTGAAACGCTGATGTTGTTACCATGCTTCTTTGTAGACAGTTCTTCCATTAACTGTGGCTGCTTCTTTGGGGTGCCAAGAACTGCCAGCAGAAAATAATGGTTTGCATGCACATGCCAGCAGCCTGAGGGACAGAAGAGAGGAACCACCGGTGCAACCAGCTGACCTGACCTTATTACTTTTCCCGACATGACTGGTGAAGACAGTCGCTAAAGGATTTGCTATCTGAGAATGATATAAAGCCAAAAGAGTACCACGCGTTAAACTTCAGTGCTGGTTTTGATCAAAATCACTTTGGGCAGAGATGATCTAGTCAAATTGCATTTGACTGCAGTAATGCCATAAAACCCTTGGAGCAACATGTAGATTGCTGTCGTGCTCTTTGGGGAGTAAGGACTACTAAGAACTCGGCAACTATTGGGGAATGTAATTTCCACATACAAAGAGTAAGGAATACTAACAGCAATGTAATTTGTATACTCTCATGTGATGGATTCAGTGGATAACCTTCATATCTGCAAGAAATTAGCTTAATTTATACTTGCTTTTGAGAGAGTTTGCTCACAGAAGGTAAACTTGCTCTGAATGGCAATAAGCTGATTAAATAAGATGGAAGAACAAAAGAAAACAGATTTGTAATGAAGGGTTATCAGCATTTGTTTTGGAAAAAAGAAAATGAATTAAGGTAACTAACCAAAAAAAAAAATACCAATTGAAGTGAGGAGCTCAGTTATCTGAATATGAAGGAAATCTGGAAATCATCAAATTAAAGGTACCAAAACCCTTAGTATTGCAAGGGAGAAAAGAGGAGAGAAAGACTTTCAGGAGGAAGGAGACTCGTCATTTTTTCTGGATGAATACATAAGCTCTAATAACTACCTCTGTAGGAGAAGGCTAGAAATGAAAACATAAGGAAACGGGGAAGGGAAGAAAGAAAAGCCTAACGATATAGACAACTGAGAGGTCAAGAAGAAAACCGAGAGAGAGAGAGAACTGTGATAAGACAACCGGAGGAAGCCAAAAGTCCAAGTACAGTATTTTGCTGCTTTTGATATCTTCATAAAGATTTTTTGGTGCTGCAAGTAGGGAAGGAGCAGGAAAACAACTAATTGAGTTGCCTTGCAGTGAGAAGGGTTAACCATGAAGGATAATCTAGGTACCAAAACGTGTTCGACTTTATTTTTGGTAGGTGCATCAAAGCTGACTTGGGTATGAGAGGCAGCGGATGAACGGTGAAGGGGAAACCCGTGAGATATACAAGGGTGCAAAAGTGGAAATCACCTTGAAGTGAAATAAAACCTTTAGGTGACATTGAACAGTCAAACCCACAGCTCTGAAATGAAGGGCATACAAAAGCCAACACTGTCAAGGCATTTATTTATTTATTTATTTTTAAACGGGGATGATGGCAGGCAATTAAAGAGTAGGAAATAAACTATTTAAAGAAAAGAGAATAATTTCCTACAGGCCTATGAAACTTACTTCCGCAGCAGGCAGACCAAGCTTTATTCTGTTCCGATTTCTTTCTGAAGGTAGGAAGGCACCAGAAAATACCAAACTGCCTGCGGGCGTAACGAAAGGCGGGCTGCGACAGGCTAACCTCAGGGATTACCTCTTCGGATCGCGTTCGCCAAACGCCGTACATCTCCCCAGGGTGGATTTTAGCCGAGCGTTCAGCGCCACGTCACGTGGGGAGGCGCTCGCCAAGCTGCGCCCCCGGCCCGGCGATCCGGCGACGGGCGAGCGTCTGCTTCGAGGGGAGCCCGTGGCGCAGGTCCCGAAACCGTGAGCGAGGGAGCGTTAGGCGTTCCTACGAGTCAGCCTGGGACTGATCTTACCAAACGTTTCCCTTAATAGCTCCGTCGCAAATATCCGGCACAGGCTGAGGGCACTTAATACAGAGTCGGAAGAAATTACACCGAAATAACTAGATGTGCTCAACAGCTGAACTAACAGAAACGGCAAAATTCAGGCCCACGGACCCAGGCTTAATTACACCACAATTATGAACCTTGACTGTGTTGCTGGCACAACAAGGCAAGCGTGAACCTGGGATGTGGAACAGACATATTCCCAGTCGAAGCGCGAAAGCAATGGTGTCGCTGGACAAAATACTGGGAAGCTGTAAAAACGAATGCCACGTACGCTTTTGATCCCCCCGCGCTGAAAGGAAGACGAAGCTGAGATGAAAGCGGAACTCAAAAAGACAGCGAGGGCCCTGGAGAGAAAGGCAAGTTTTTTAAAAGCAAAGGACCATTTTGGCACAACATGGTCAAGACTGTATTTCTTTGAGGAAATCAGGAGAGGGCTGCAACTCTAAGGAGCTCCTGATTTCTATGGGAGTACCAGGGAGGAGCGAACAAAATCTACTCGTACGTTTATTTTTCAGGAAGTACGCCGAAGATGGTACGACATTACGGCCGCAGTAGCAAGACCCACGGGTAGAGACATGGATGGTCCTTTCCCACCTTAAGCTCCCAATACGTTTTCTAAATACTGAACTTGGATCAAACTGTTTCAAACATGGCTACAAATGCCAGTATTACCGCATTTCAGCACTGACAGTTTAATATCAGTATTGAACTACCCAAATGGCCTTCACATGCCCCCCTCTTTTTTAAAGTTACTGCTTGTAGCTAATGCATGAAAAATTGTGATAAAAATACACATTTTAGAAAGCATAAACGGTGAAACTTAAAACTTGACACATCCAAGCAAAGCATGCAGTGCACAAGAATCAATTCTCACTTAACTCCTTTAACCCTTACAGCAATCTAGCTACAGAATCAAGCCACTAGCTGCTGCCACTTCATCGCGGTTTTAAGCTTAACAGCTTCAAGTGCACTCCTACTGTCATTTAAAAGTATCAGCGAGTAACTACTTGCTCAGCCTAAGGGACGGGCTACTCTTCCCAGCAAAGATAGTTTCCTCAGAGAATCCTATACACCAGCAAATCAATAAGCTCGTACCAAGAAAAAAAAAAAAAAACCAAAGGTAAAGAGCAAAACAAAACACTCTCCAATAACCCTCCACCTCTTTCCAAAGGATATTAGAAACTTTGAACCACAATTTTACAGGCGACTGCCTTTCTGGCAAAGCTATTACACCCGAGCAAATATGACACAGGGTGACAATACAATTATTCCAACCAGTGATTTAGCACGAGCAGGTAACTATAAAGAAGATAGCGAGCTCCCAAACATCTTTACAGCCTGCATACTCACGGTCCAAGGGTAAGGTGCGAAACGCAGCGGTTGGGGCTAGCATCCTTGCCTCGGCAGCTCATTACAGCAGCTGGCAGAGGGGCACTTCATCCTTAAGCGGAACAGCACTCTCATTAAACTGCGGTCTCATTTCATGGGGCTGTAACCGCAAAGCCATGCGGATTACGTTCCCGAAACCCGAGCACCAGCACAGAGAGATAAAATGCATCAAATAACCGCTTGCGAGCCATCCTTCAGCCTCCCCAGGAAGCGAAACCCAAAAGCAGTAGTTGCATTTGGACAAGAGCAACTCAGACTCCTACATACACAAACTCTCAAACTCCCTAATACAGTCCTGTAAAAGTCCCCGATACACTAACGTTAACAATATATCATTAATTATTTAGTCTCTCCTCTATCCTATTAGCTTACCAGCTCCAAGAGCTGGCCGCCTTTAAGAGAAGCAGTGAGATGTGGACCTAGAGTTAACCTTACACGGGAACGTGTTATTCCCTTGCAATAATAAGGCACTTGGAATACAGGCTTCGCTCTGGGATGTGCCTGTATTTACACACACATTCATCCACTTCGCCTTGGAATGAGATCTAAAGCACTGGAAAACTATTTATCATTTTCTGTATTAAATAGGATGCCACAATCAATAAAATTCACCAGTTTCTTAAACTAAAAGATCGTCCTTAGACTGAGAGGCAGATTGCAGTGAGGACTGCAAGGAGAACAGAGAAATTCAAGAGAAGTAATTACTTCGGCTATTTACTATTACTTCAATAGCACTATTACTTTAAGAGCACTCAGAAAAAAAAGCGAGGCAGTAGAATCATGGACTGGTAAGGTTGGAAGGGACCTCTGGAGATCATCTAGTCCAGCCCTCAGCATAGCCCCGTACGGGGACCGAACCCGCGACCTTGGCATTAGCAGCACCACGCTCTAACCAGCTGAGCTCATAAGAAGGGTTAAATATGAAGGATAACCTAAGCATAACCAAAAACATCTGAACCCTCCCTTAAAAAAAAAAATAAGGTTGCTTATGTTGGTACGAAAAACAGGATGAACAAGAGAAAGAGTAACAAAGTACAAACAAAAAAAAAGAGGAAAAAATAGCCAAAAAAAAGAAAAAAAAAAGGAGTGTGGGGGGGAAGCTAGTTGGTGGCATGTTAGCATCCTGAAAACAAATCCCTGGGAGGACGAGAACCGCTGCGAAATCCATCCTTTGCACCAAACGGGAAAATCCCTGAGAAACAAATGCAGAGGGAACCAGTGCGGAGCAACAAGCCGGAGCTGCCGCGGCCCCGCCGCCGCCGCCGGGCGAGCCGCGCCGCGCCGCAGCCGTGCCGCCCCGGCGAGCCCCCCGCGCCGCCCCCTGCCCTCTCCCGCGCCGCTCGCCAGCCCGCCGGCCCGGAGCGAGGCAGGCGGCTGCTCGCGCTGCCCCTCGGCGGGGAAGCAGCGAGCTTGCCGCAGCCCTTCCCGGCGCGCCGGTGCCGCCGGCCGAGCCTCCGCTCGCCCGGCTGCGCCTGCCCGCTCCTCTTGGGCGCAGCGGGGAACGGGAGCGGCTTCGGAGAAACCGTGCGCTCCTGCATTCACCCTTTATCAAAAGCTCTCAGCAAAACTCCCGTTTGCAAAAAGCAGGCGCGCTATGGGAATGCAAACGGTGGGAGACGGCGCGGAAACCTCACCCAGTTCAAAGTCGCATGCTGAGCAAGAGGCGGGATGCTCCAAGAGCAGCTCCGGCGCGCACGTGTGCGAGGAGGCCGGCGAGCCCCGCGCGGGCTCCTGCTCGCCTCTGAACGGCAGCGGCTCCGGCTGCCCGTGAAGGCTCAGAGTTGCAATTCTCAGCCCGGCGAATCGGCATTACCGGAGGGGCTGCGGAAGGGATGAACTGCGGCGCCCGGCTGGGGAGCGGGCTGCTCCGCGACGGCGCCTCCCGAAGGCGATCAGCCTGCCAACGCCAGCGGCTGGGCGCCTGCCAGAAGGCTCCTGGGCCAAAACTCAGGAGGTTCGGGGCCCATTCCTCACCGTGCTGCCGCCCCCAGCACAAACAAGCGCCAGATTTTCGGACTGGAAGTAATTTTTCTTAGGGTATGGGGAGAGACTAAATAAGGACTCACAGCAAAACAGATTTATACGGAGAAGAAGTAACTTGTATGAAATAATAACACAGCACAGCAGCTATTTAAAGATCTCTGCTGGGACTAAAAGTTTGCACGAGCTCTTTAGAAGAAAACTCAGAATCCTCTTGCAAAACTGCCAAGTCCTATCAGTTCTCATACATAAACCCTGCTAAAAGAATATTATGCAACAAAACTTAAGATCTTAATTTCCTTCAGAAGATGCTCAGAAAACTTTATAAATGAGATGCAGCAGGATGAGCATTTTCTTTGTCCTGTGAGGCCAAGATTACTTTTGGTACCTATGCACTGAAAGCTTTTAAAAATCATTTAGAATATATAGAGAGAGTGTCTTAGTATCTGAAGATGCTAAGAACAGCTCCCCTTAAATCACACTACAAGATCTTCAAGGCAGGATTTCGCTTTACTCAACAGCAAAATAAGTCCTAGGAATACTGAAGAGAAACTGCCACAGAAGGAGAGCAAAGAATCCTTGCTTCAGCACGGATGTCTACGTTAAATACTGAATGCACTACAACAACGCTGTTGTCCCCCCATTTCACACGTTCTTGGAACGTTATCCGAAGTTCCCAAGTCACCTTATGGTCCGTAACACTTAAGTGCTTTTCATAAGCAAGTTTTTTGGAAGTGTGAAAATCTGACAGAAGTAATGATGGTTTATTTAAGAGGTACTTCTTAATTTCTTTACCTTCTGGAGAGCCGTATCTATCATCAATGAAGATATTCAAAACAAGCCCAGGGACGCCATTTTCAGAGGATTTCCCGGTAATCGATCGGTCCGCATGCCAACGTCTTCTTGAAATGTATTCACACAGTTATACTGCGGCATGGAGAAGACAAAAAATACATCGTTGTCATACTCAGAAGTATATTCTGTTTGCACTCAGGGATAAGCTGTCTGAGAAATAAACTCTGCTTTGGAAAAATTAAAAAAGCAGGAACTAAGGTCCCATCCATTAGAGCCCGAGAGGCTTCTTTGCTCCTCACTGACTGTCACCCATCACCTATCGTTTCCAACAGACTGTACTTGGCCTAGGAAAGAAAGCTTAATTCCAGAGGATGACAGATCTTCTGACAGTACAGTACTGTTTTACGGCTTGGTATCTGTTCACACTTGGATGTGGAGATAATGCATGTCCATAACCTAACAAGTTTTTCAGTTTAGCATTTTAAAATACTTATAAAGTTACTTTCTTTCTCCTCTCAAAAATATTTTATATGACCTTAAGTTCATCAGAACACATGGAGTGAGTTCTTTCAGAACACATTTCTGGATGTTAGAAGAAGGTGATTGGGAACAGTCTGCACCGACTCACCGAAGATAAATCATGCCTGACCAGCCTGATTGCTTTCCGTAATAAACTGACTGGAGCTGTGGATGAAGGCAGAGAGTGATGACAATATTCTGGGATCTGTCCAGTTTATCAGTGACCTGTGGGAGGTGACAGAGGGCTTGATCATAAAGTCTTTAGGTGACACTGAACTGGGGGAGACCTGTCGAAACGCTCGAGGGCAGAGCTGCCACTCAGGCAGAGGGGTGGCTTGACAGGCTGGAAGAACGGGCTGACAGAGCAAAGAGCAACGCCAAGTCCTGCCCAGGGAAGGAAGAGCCCCTTGGAGCAATATAGGACCTGACCATCTGGGAAGCAGCTCTGTGGAGAAGGCTCAGGGGGTCTTGGTAGGCAGCGAGCCAAACAGGAGCTAGTGGTGTGTCCCGGCGGCAACCAGGGCCAGCAGCGTCCTAGGCTGCATGAAGTGACAGAGCCCGAAGATGGACGGAAGGGGTTATCCCCCTCTACTCAACACCCATCAGACCACTCTGAAATACTTCCAGTGGAGGAAGGACACGGACAAAGTGGAGCCGGTTCAGTGGAGGCCACCAAGACAGCCCAGGCTGGAGCATCTGCCCTGTGAAGAGGCTGAGGGAGCTGGGCTTGTTCAGTCTGAAGAGGAGACAGCTTTTGGGGGGACCTAACAGTAGCCCCTCCAATGCCTACAGGGGGGTCATGGAGAAAACGGAGCCAGGCTTTTCACAGTGGTGCATGGTGGGAGGAGAGGAGAGTGGGCGTAAGTGGAAACAAGTGAGGTTCAAATTGGGTACAAGAAATAATTTTCCCTGTAAGAAGAGGCAGGGAGTGGAGCACGATGCCTGGAGAGGCTGTGCGGTCTCTGTCCTTGGAGGTTTTCAGGACTCAGCCAGCTAAAGCCCAGCGCAACCTGGTCTGACTCCAGAGCTGGCTCTGCTTTGAGCAGGAGGTCGGACTAGAGACCTCCTGAGGTCCCCTTCGACCTAAATTTTCAGTAATTCCTAACATTAAGTTACATACTCGTATTATATAAGCAAGAACTAACGTTTGTCATTACTGAACTGAGTAGTTACCAGACGCAATTCGGGAAATAGCAGCTACAACCTAAGAAAAGAAAGAAGTGTAATGTTGGATCAAGTCCTAAAGAGACCAGCATGTGTACTTCCAGTTAAAAGTAAGACCACACAACCACACAAACTAGTTTAAAATACTCATGAGTTCAAGTATTTGAGTAGTTTAGTCGAGGCAAGTGAAACTACTTGCAGCTTTCCACCATATAGACGTCCATATGTTGCGCAAGACAGCAGCTTAGGGAGGCTGTTGTAATTACACTAGACAAAACACAGAATCATTTTATCTAGAACCTGTTGCAACATTTTCACTATCTTCTGGAAATGATGTAAACTTGCTGCTCCAGAAGGCAAAAAAAAAAAAAAAAAAAAAAAAAATGCAGTCAGAAACTCAGTAACTGACTAAACTGACTTTTGGGAAGGGAAAAGAAATTAAAAATTGCTCTTGGCTTCATTCTTGATTTTCAATTTAGCTGGTTTGAACTTGAAGTAAAAAATTCAGCTGAGTTATAAATCCCTGCAAATCCCTCCTGTTTATAATAAAACGCTGACAGACTTTAAACACCGTAATATTAGTAGGGCCATTATAATACACCACTGGGCATCCAAAAAAAACCTAATCCCCCTTTGTGACCAATTCCATGCGAAGAGGTTTTAAGTACCAAACTGCAAAAACCAAACAGAATTTGCACAGAGGCAGGTCACAAAGACACACATCTGAACTGGTTCTGCTCGGGATTGGTCGTGTCCCCCCACCCCGTTATTTTTGTTGCCAACAGGCAAGGTGTAAAGAAACACGATTACAGTGCACTCTGGAAGGAATTGGGAACACTGGAACGTATTCTGCAGAGACCTGCAATCTGCCCATCTGTTCACAGCGAGGGATTAAATTAAATCCCATTGAGCTTTCATATTCACAAGTCCAGCAGGAGCAGTAATTGGTTTATTAAAGTTTGTTAGACTCATAATTTTACCACAAATTCCTCTCAAGGCAAGTTCATTCACAGCATTAATTTTTCTTCCCTTTCAACGGCCCATTTGCTGCGTAGTTCTATAAATATTATGTGAATGAAAATCACAGGAAATGACTATCCTGTACTCCAGTGCTTTATTAAAAAATATCTGTTTCTCAGGAAAATCATAAAGCTAACTGTATCGCATTTACATAGCTCCTTTCAGAAAATGCATCCGAGACTCTTTATAGAGCACCAAATCACGAATCCACAGCATTAACCATATGCAAACAATCCGATACATTCCACGTGCAGCTGTGAAGACTGCCATAAACATTTATATTCGTGCCGGCTCATCTGTGCTAGGATTAACTGAGTGAGGAAAGCTGGCCAAGGACACCTATTTAAAGAACCAGCAGGTTTAAGTACATGGAACCAGCGCAGTAACTTCTCATCTAAAATGCAGCACAGCTAACGACTACGTAACCTGCAATTCCTACAGCAAAGGCGATGTTTTAAGCGCAGTCCCACCTTGACGTGTCAAGGAAACTGCATTTGAGGTACAAGGAGCCCTTTCGGTACAGGTCCTCAGAATACCTTACCAGGGAAAACAGGTGAGGCTTTGCATAGACTGGGGTTTGGCCAACGTACACGTGCGTAGAGCCTGTAGATGAGACACCTTCTCAGCAGATGTGACTCGCTGCTTGCTCAGGCACAGCAGAAGGAAGAGTCCCCAGTGCAGCACATCAGAGCGCGGCCAAGCTGGCATGCCCGAACTGAAATGAGATTCCAGCAAAATAGGCGGCATTTTCAATGCCTAAATGAAAAACATAGAATTGAAATCCTAGTCTTGCACGTAAAACTCTAGGTTGTCTAAAGGCAAAAGGTGCTTCTACACTTTGACTTTAAAATCTCCTAGATATTTAGAGCTCCGTCTTCGTGCAGATTCCAAACTGTCTTGGTCCTGTCATGACCGAGAAAGTTGACGTTCTCCACCTTAAGCCGAATGAAATCCGGAGAATAAGGCCCAGATGTATGGGCTTTCCTATACATTGCCTCCCGCGTCCCTAATCGGATTGAGCCCTTCACAAAGAGCCGCAGCTTGCTTTGAAAACTCAGCCAAAGGAGGGATGGAAGAGCTATCATTCTCCAAAGTCCTTCAGGCCCAGAAGAAAAGTAAGAACATATAACCTCTGGTTTGCAAAAAAATGATTTTAGCACCAGAATATCAACTATCCCGGCAGAGATGCTCCCCCCTCTGCTGCTGCACCCCTGCCAGCAGGGCAGGTTTTACTGGGCTACAAAGGCAGATTAAGAGCTAACAGCGCTGTAGCCTGGGGATCAGGCTGGTTAATGGAAAACACAGAGAAAGTGCTGGCACTCTGCTGGCGTGTGTTAGACAGCACGGGAGCTCTTCTTACCCTGGAAGAAAGAGGGCACGTCTCCACGGGCAAGGTGCCAGGCCAGGTGTGGGTCCGAAGGTCCCTTCCAGCAGCCCTGATGGAGGGCAGGCAGATGCCAGGCAGCCGGGTGGTAGCACCTGATGCCACGCTTGCGTCTCGCATAGCAGAGACATCTCTGCACCGGTGGCAAGCACGGCTGTGCGGTGTATGAAACCAGCGCCACACAGCGCAGCCATGTATTTTTAGGAGTGGCTTTTTGCATAAAACTCTTCTGCATAGGTACTGTCCTAGTCACTGGTGCATCCTCAAGCACGTTGTAACCAGCCTGGCTGCTCACGTAGGATTCGGATTAGGTTCTGGGGACTGAGAAGGGAGTTGTGAGGGCCCCACCTCTTCTATGCTCAAGAGCTTTTCCAAGTCTAGTCAGAAGGAGCTGGTGGGTTGTTAAAATTCACTTAGTATTTGAAAGGGGCAGAGGAATGTAGCAGCTATAGCCAAAATATGTATTATATATGGATACATACGTATGGATGCACATATATAATACTGCCTAGTAAATGTGTACATTTTACTCAGAGGTTTAACAACTTAACAGCTGTTGTTCATAAGTCTTCTCTAAGCTTAGAAACATTGTTTTTGAGCATCTTAAGCCTACCAAAGTTCAGGACACCGCATAATGTCCAAGTAGTTAAACCACAAGAAGGAGCAAAATTACTGAAATCATACTCAAAAAATATGTAAGAATTATAATTCTCTCTCTTTCTGAGTTTAAAGCCTGTGACAGGTTCTGAAGAGCTCTCCTTGGTAACACAACAGTGACAACCCACCGTAACATCCAGTTGCCGCGGTCTTGCCTAAGAGGAAACATTTCAGCAGTTAAGAGCAGAGTTTAGTGCAGACGCCTATGACCTTCAGTTACTTCGCCAACGAGAAGGCGAAAAAGTACCGCTTGTGGCAGCAGTCTTCTTGCGCGCCCAACTGCTGGCCAGCATCAAAGCCTGGACCCGCCACCTTCACACACGGCGACGGCCTGCTTTCTGCTCACGGCCACCGCTAGCAGGGCGCGAGCCGCTGAGGTACAGCCAAAGGCGGTTTCGCTCGGGCCCCGCTCAGAGCCCCTTGCTCGGGGCTGCGTCCCGCTTTCCTCTCGCTACGTGGGCTGACGGCGGACGGCCGCGGAAACAAGGAAACGCCTACACGAGCCGGTCGTCCTTGAGCAACAAATAGGGAAAAGCGTAACGCAAAATGAAATGCCCCTTGCAGTGCGAAGGGGTAGTTTGTATCTAAATGCTACTTTTTGTAAAAGATCCATCTCCTTAGCCAGCAATTTTTGAAAAACTGTAATCCTGCCCAAAAGGTTTCCCTGGGTAATTCCTCCAACATTAACAAAAAGATCCCGTTCGAGCTCCTGGCACATCGGTTTATCCCTCTGGTGTCTTCTCCTATACTCTGCTCACTATTTCCAACTGCCACGCTCGAGGCATTTCGTTAATCCGTTGCTTTTCACTGCCTGAAAATTCATTTTCAAAAACATTCTTCTACATATTTATTCTTTATATATCATCACCCAGCCAAAATTTTTGCATCGTGACAGAGTCTCTTTGCAGAGACCGCTTTACAACCTTATTAGAACATCGCAGTGCACTATTACATAACGGACTATATCGTAGGGTATTATACAGTAAAAGATCCAGTGAATTTCAGTGAACTACTACAGAAAGAATTTCTTATATTATTCTTGTTTTCACAGTTCACCACATACAATCACCCAATCAATAATTACTACCAAAAAAAAAAGAAAAAAAAAAAAGTAATACGTTTTGCTCTCCAACCTGGATTATTTTTCCCGCAGGAAACAGTGGCAACCGCAGTCCAGGCATTGACACTTCTGGGTGGATCCTCCTACGAATTCCACTTCCAGCAAGAAGAGCTTTAACGTGGCAGTCCTATATACCATATACACGCAACTTAACTGAGGACTGCAAGTCAACTGCACATTAGCTACTTTCCGCTCAAGCTAATTCCCACAGATTAGAGAAGGAAATCCTTATGTTCTCCTGGGTCCTAAACCCTGCCGCTAGAGAAAAGCGCTGTGTCCTCTTAAATAACCTTTTATAGAAATCCAGAAGAGGTCATTCGTTATTATCATCACCACCGAAAGTATCAGAAGAGAGAAACTAAAGCAACCAGTCTCAGAGCACCTACCACGAAGGCCACCTACGTTGGCCTCGATTAACCTGCTGATTATGTGGGTAGTGGTTAGCAGTGACAAACCTACAAATTCCAATTTCCCCCCTCCGTTTTTCTGCTGTCAATATGCAACTGCTTTCCCAGGCATTGTATCTCCTCACTTTCTTCCTAAAAAAAAAATGGCCAGAGACATAAAATCCAGATGATTCTTTTATTCTTCACTCCTACACAAAGACTTTCCCTAAATTCAGCAGAGTATTCCCCTCCTTGATGTCTCTAGATGAAGGTTTGCTCCCAAAGTCTGTGGATACCACTGGCAGCAGTGCCCACTTGGAGATTCAGAGAGAAGCCTGAGCTCCCCCTCTCCATCCCTTCCCCAGCTCTTTAACCACTTCAGTCTCTTCCCTCTTTCCCTTCCTCCCTGAGAGCTTCCAAGAGGAAGATGTCAAAGGAAGATGTCACACATACCCAAACTGCAAGCAACCCAGCAAACACACGTCAGCAAAGCAGAGGCGGAAGTGAATGATCTGCCTTGCTCCAATACAACCGGGAGTTCACAGCTGTATAATTATTAATACTAGATCTCTGAGGAAAGATAAAACGACTGAAGAGGAAAGTTCCCCTTGAGTTCAACACAGTGGCGGCACTGCCACCTTCTACCACGCCGAGGCCTCCGCACTAAATAAGCAGAGAACAGGTTAACTGCTGAGTGCCCACGGCGGACGCGGAGCGACTGGAGCTAAGCTAGGCAGAAAGGATACAGGCATCCTGGCTCAGCCACGCCGCCCGTGGTGGCACATCGCAGGACGCTCGATTTCCAATTCTTCTTATTCTTTTCTAATGTTGTCAGCACTATCTGCTTCTTAAAATGTTCTGCATAGCCAGTATTTATTGTGTGTTGAAAGTTTTTGATTGTTTGGACATGTTTCATGCAGGAGAAAAAATACAGAAGTGCATATAAAATATTTCTCTTCATTTTTCTTACCCAATTGAGGAAGGAAGATTGTAGCCACTTAATGCTTTCTCTTCATCTCTTGGAATCATTTCTATGTTAATGTACTAACACATGATAGACTTTGGGCAAGGGTCAAGTCACTCTTAGAAGAAGGGACATTGTGCAGGATTGTGAAAGTTAATGGAAATATCTTTAAAGTATATTGAAAAGAACAAAGATTAGATTAAGAATACCTTTAAGTATTCCCCAAATTCCTTTTTATGTTGATTCAAGTCTTACAGGAATTAAGGCAAAAGATTTCAGCTAGCACAGGAGGCAGTCTGGGAACTTTCTCCTTTTTTTCTACAGAGAAGACAGTCATGATTACCATACCGGTATAAAATCTTTTGTGGATGCCTCTCCAGCCCGCTCTTCCGTTCCCTTCCATGAACTGCTCTCCTCTTCATTCCTACTTTTTATTCCTAATTATTTCTGAGCTGGACAAAGCAGTCCCAGACAAAGAGCACGGCAGGAAGCAACATCAGTGTTAGACTGGAACAGCCCCCTACTACATTTAAGATAAATTCACCTCCAGGTATACGCTGAGCCTAGTAAAGGTATTCAGTTTCTCCTTACACTTTAGTGCTTTTCTGACCAAGACCCCCCCCCATAACTACCACCATTACACAGGTTCTCCTAACCAAGAGTAACAGCAGTTCAGAAACACCCTTGTCAGGTCCTCTCGGATGAGATGATAATACAGAAGAACGTGCGACGATGCTCTACCAGTAGTGCTAGTTTCCAGCATCCACTTGCCCATTTTTTTGCTTTCTCTCATTTCACCGTATGTATGAAATGACTTCTACAAATTGACTTGCAGAATGGCTGTGCTGTCCCCCTCAAAGCTCTCCTTCACACTTGCTATAATTGCCAAATGCAACCCGTTGGATGGACAGTCCTGAGTCCTTCCCCTCACTGCCTCCTTTGAGGCCTCCTGAGACCCTTCTTTCAGCTGCTAAGGAAAAACAAAAACCACAGCACTGAGCAATGCTAGGTGTATCCGTCAGGGTTCGATGGTATCCAGCTTTTTCACTGCCTGAGATCTGATCGTGCCGCTTGAATGGTGCAAAGAAAGGAGGAGACTGGATGCTTCATGCCTGCAGCTGGTTCATGAAACCCTCTGTCCCACCTTCTTTCTCTCCAACTGAAAAATTAATGGGAAGGGTGAGGAACAACCTGGAGACAGGCTGAGCCCTGAACAGAACATGACTCAAGGCTGAAAACAACATTGCTGAGCTGCGGAAACCAAGAATTTTGCTTGTGAAGGCATGGGCATAGGAAGACGACGTCGGGAAGGCTCATGGCGCCAGAACCTCCCACTCAGCCAATCTGAGTATATGCCCCCAATAAATCCAGCGAACATCTTGGAACTGAGTGAGCCCAAGGCACTATGGCAATCATTTTAATCCCCTACCATGCTGCAATGTGCAGCTCTCAACCACAAGAAAGGAATTTATCTAAAGAACGTGCTTGCTAGACTTGGTTCTATCTATGTTGTCTACGGTATCAACAGTTCAACATCAAACACATAACAGTAAAACGAGCTCAGATACAAAAGAATACAGACAAAGCTGTGAATTTCCTGCTGTACTGCTCATCTAGTACATGCTGTGTCTGATAGAAGATTAAGAATAATGACAAATCATATTTGATAAAATGCGAAACACTTGAATTAGTTTGCATTCCTGTTAATAATTATAACTGAGTATCAGAATGTTACTAATCTTCATATAATGAGACAGCAGCTAACTAACACAGAAAAACTGAAATTTTGTTTGCATTCTATCAAAATGTAATTACCTAGAAACAAGCACTTTGACTACTGTTATACATTCAGAAGCAAATCATAATTTGGATGCAAAGTCGACATCTTAAACCCCATTTCACACTTCTTGCCTTTTTCGCTAGAAATGACACATCTTTTGAATCATAGAGCTATATTTAATTGTCAGATAGAATCACTGGTATCCATGTCCATTTTTTCAAATGAGAACATTCTGTAAACCTACATCAAACCAGCATCTTCGAGGGAGAACAGCACTTCTTTTTAGGATTTAAGCAAGCTGTATATAAAAGATTTAGAGCGAGTATGACTAAACATTATCATTTTTAAACCACAATACTACTAGAAAATTAAGAATTTGCTGAGTGTAGCCCAATACAAATAAGGAGTCCTACAATCTGTATGGGTAAGTATGGACATCAGTCTGCTCAGGATCAGAGCGCTCTTCTCTGAATATTGATCCACCTTTTGTTAGGTAGAGAGAAGGAATACTTTCCTTTCTTCAAAACCAACAAGAACACACACGACTCTAAATGGCATACGACCATTTTCTTTGCTAAGAAGCAGTATGTTCAAGTTCAACTGTTTTTTCACAGGGGGATTTATTTATACGAGGAATATAAACCAATAAAATACTTGGGTAATTCAGAAAAAAAAAATCTCTCTAACCAAACTCACTTTTGGGTTAAGGTAAATAATGAGAAACTTCAGCCAAAGGTGAGAAGGTGAATTAGCAGAATCATAAGCACCGAAACACTACATTGCACTGAAGCTTCCCGCATGATTTTGACCATAGCAGAACTCGCTTTACGTCAGCTGAGATTTTGAGCTGTTATAGGTAATCAAATGCCGTTTTTTTTTTTCTATTAAGTGCCATGTTCCCATTCCAGAATACGACGTGGCACGATTGACAGGGTTTTTCTCCGCTGTTCCGTTCTCCATGTAGAAGTTGACGTTGTAATACTGGCACCATATTGTAAACTTTCTCCTTTCACAGACGAGGAAGTGCATCTGCAACATTTGCTGTCATTACAGGTAGCTAATTTTTATTCAGCACAGAAGAAGGAAAGAGGAAGTGTTTTCTTTCCCTCGCAAGAGCAATCAGCCTCGCCAGGTGGTTGTTCTGGCTGCATGATTTATATTACCTATTGCAGGTTAACTTGCTCATTGCTTCGTTGTCCATTACTCGGAACCCATCAAATTTTCTTCCACAGTGAACAGCAGTGAGAATATTGTATAATATTTATGTTGTTTTCTTCCTTTTTTCAACTTTCAGTATACCATCTATAAGAGGAGAGCTGGTGTCACTCTCCTGTCTTGGCTTGAGAGCCTGGGTATGGACACTTTTAACTCTGATCTAGCAGGAACACATGCTTTTCCGATTTACAATTGCTGCTCCTCACTTGAAAACTTGTGGTTTTGAAGGCTTTGCAAAGGCGCACACAAAGGAAATAGGAGAAAAACAGTGTATCGTTATTTACGCTATTTGTTTACTCACAGAAGTAATAAATTCTGTCTACCTTGAGTAGAAGAGCCAAAAAAAGCACAGTGACACTTCTGTGCGAACAAAAACCCAATTACAGTGTTTTTCTATTCATCTCTAAGCTAAAACCAACTCGCCACCCACCCCATTGCTTTTAGGGCATCATCCTCTGTACAAGAGCTCTCTCTCCATCCCAGATTGCCCGGCTCCTCCAGCATCGTCCAGAAGCAGACAGAACGGCTTGGGGACCTAATCGCCCGATGCCACCACAGAGCCAATTACAATTAATTGACAGCTCTAGAGGAGATGCTTCTAAATCACACCATGTGTTTCGTGAGCCACTTAGCCCAAAGATAACATTAGAACAAAGATACATTTTAATAAATCTAAGCATCAATTTGGAATATTTTGGAGGTGTTTAAGATCACTGAGTTCTTTACACTAAGACATTTTTTCTGATTTTTTTCCCCAAAATTTCAGAATCTCTTTCTTTGAAAAATACAGTCCTGAAGAGCACACCACAGCCACCAAACCCCTCTACATGGACCTTCTGCCCCAACTCATTTGCTAATGTCTCCCATTAACTGATCTAAACCTGGCCTCAATCTTCTTTTAATGAAAGAGAAGGAAGAGGATACTTTAACAGCTATTATTAGCTCTTAGTACCTGTCCAGAGAATAAAAACAACAAAAAAAAAAAAAAAAAAAAAGAAAAAAAAGAAAAAGAAAAAAGAAAGAAAGAAAGAAAGGAAAAAAGACTTTCAATTCCCCAGGCTTTCTTATAGCTCTAGCTCCCACGAGACATTTTTCAAGAAAAGTAGCTTATGAACAAATGCCTAACAATGTTTGCAAAATTATGTGGTGTATGGCCACTTCTTCAGTTCAGTATCTGCATTTGGGATGAGCCTTAGACCAATACAAAAAGGAAAAAAAAAACTTAATTAGTCTTTTACAGTTAGAAAAGAGAATTTTAATTCCTATACCTTTCTAGGGGGCTCTGGGACCGCTACCTGTTTTTTTGCCACTGCAGGGTTTTTTTTGCAACAGCTTGACACGCAACGTGAACAAATCCCATGTTTTGTCCCCACTTCCCTCAGCCACAGCACGAGGCCACTTGGAAGATTCCCCCCCCCCCCCCCTCCAGCCCCCCCCCCCGGTCCACAACAGCCCAGAGATCCCACCGGCGCTCTCCCGCGCCCGGCTCAAACGCTGCGCTCCCCTCCCGAGGCCGAGCTTCCCAGCGACGAAGCCCCGCGAGGCAGATCCGATGTTGATGCTGGCAGCCTGTGCCCTATCGCAGTCGTTTTTTTAGTTCAACTATAAGCTAAAAGCTGTGCTAAAATACTTGATTCCTGAGAAAAACAATGACATATGTGATTGCTTCCTTAGCTGGATAGCTTTATAATTAACTGTTATACTGTAAGTGATAGACATATAAATGGATTATGCACTTAAAAGTTCAAGTTGTGCCGGTTAGATAAGCTAGTTACACATACTTCGAGAGCAGCACAGATTGTGGTTTCGTTCTCATATTTATAATGCAGCCTCCATAAGCAATCCGGAATGATTCACAGCTAAATTCACAAAGAATTCTGAAAGACGCAGCAACACATTTTAAGATCTGAAGACCGAGAAGGAAAAAAAAATATCTGCAGCACTTTTGCACATTTTTCATTTAATTTTACTTTTCTCCGCTTCACCTGAAAAAAGGTACAAACTCCCTTTCTTTCACATTTGCCTTATTAAGTACAGGCAAATGAGAAACAGGAAATGAGTTTTCCACAAGCAATCCTTTCTAAAGGGATTTTTTTTTTCTAGAAAGTAATTAACTCCTGGCAGGAAAGCAAGTTTTCTTAATACAGAAATACCTGCTGATTAACTTAATAAACACATCGTAAATTGTAAACCTCAACAATTTTCACCTAGCTGGTTTTTAGCAAAATACTAATTAAACCCAGAATTTGGATATTGTTGTCCTGAGCCTCGAGTCAGGGGGGAAGGCCTCACAGTTTTCAAGGTTTGTTATATTTTAGTTCATCCAAATCACTGGGGGGAGGACTGTAATCATTTTCTACAAGAAAATTAAAAAAAAAAAAAAGTTTTAGGAACAAATATCGAAACCTTACTTCAAGCAAGTCATCTCAACTTTCCTCATTTCCACATCCAAAACCACGGAGGAAGCAGTCCACGCCGTTAAAGACGTACATACTGGGATTTTTGCCTCATATTTGTTTTCTAAATTCCCCTCCTGATACAGCACTGCATACGCATTCATATGTGTTTCTCAGTAATACAATATAAATGCTAAAGGTTTTTGTTACTGACAATAAATTATAAGAAACTTACTTCTCACTTTTTTACTAGAGTAATTACAGATATTTTTTCTACTGGCGCTGTCAATACCATTAATTCTGAATGTTCAGCAGTTAATTTGCTTAATTAAAATCGGTCAAAGCAGCCCAACATGCACAGCAGATAACTTCATTTCACTGCCTTGGATATTTAGAATCACTTGTTTCATGTGTTGATTCACAGTCAGAGTTATGTTTGCAGCTGAAGTTGCTTTAAAACCAATTCAAAATGCAAAAACTTGGAAAAACACAAGATAAAATCCGAGGTGTATTCAGTTTGCACATTTTCCTTGACGTCAAATAAAACGATTTTTAAAGCAAACCCCCATCTACCCAAGCAAAGTTGCATACAGGCTCTCCCTCTGCTATCTGGGAGGGACGACAAACTTTGCAGCGTGGCGAGAAAGTCAAAAAGCCTCATTCTGCCTGAGGAGGAAACGCTTCTCGAATTCAGAGAAACACTGCAAAATGCCGTGTCTGTAGGCCTGGTTGTTTAAAGAACACGAACTTTTACTTGCCTGGGTCTCCGCGAACCGCAGCGCCCCCGGGGTGTGGGCAGGCCTCTGCGCAGGCGGGTGCTTGCCTTCGTGGGTACGTGGCTGCACCCTGCAACATTGGGATTAGGAGCACGGGGTAACGTGCAAACATTAAGAGCTGCTTCGGGGCCCATTTAGCCCAACACCATCAGCTACCTTACAGGGAAAAATTTTAAAGCGTTCCTTAAATGCATGTAATATGCATACTTGTATTTTCAGATATTTATGAAGGTTAATTTAACTACAGGTTTACATGGCACATGCTGGCCAAAAAAGACAACTGAGCATCTGTAATGAACTGAGTTAAAACCTGAACGTTTTCTGTGACTCGTAAGTTATTTATGGGCGACGGCGTCTGCTGCCGGCGAGTTAAATGTAAAGCGCTCGGTAACACGCGCCTGCGACCTGCAGAACTGAAGAGGTGACAAGCAACAGCTGTAAGCTCGAGAAAGGCGGAAAGCAAATACATAAAGCAAACGTCAGGCAATTAGGCAACAGGATAAACCCCAGGTAACAGGCGGCAAATTGCCTCGAACGCTTCCTTACTCGAGCCAAAGCAGAGCTCTCTGCCACCTATTTAAGGATGCGGGGTGTGCAGCACGCATCCCCGGAGAATCCCTTCCGCACGGGAGCGCCTCGACCAACCGCTCTAAATAAAACGTGTCCTGCCCTCTCTGTGCGCCGTTTACTTTCATAGACTCCGGGGAACAGGACACGAGCAGAGTCACCCTGCCAGGTGGCAGCCTGGCGGCGACAATAACCGGCGCGGGGCGCTGAGGTCCGCGGCGCTGCGTGCTGCCCTGGAAGGGGAGCCGAGCCGCCCAGCCCGCCCAGCGCTGTCACACCTCCAGGTTAAAACGCTACCGCTGCCACTGACCCAGTGCACCCGGAGCGCGACGCCAAGCAACACGTTCATGGTGACAAAATGTGTTTGTATTGTCACTGCTGGCATGCACCAAACAGGCTCACGCTCGGTGCGAGCTTTCAGGCTTAAGTCATGCAGAGGGCTCACAAACGGAGTAAAAAGATTTAACTCTTTAAATAAGAGGGTTTGCGTTTTTTCCCAAACATGCAGCAGTTCACACTTTATTCTTCTTATATTCTGCAGGGAGCAATTTCAGACGCAAGGGTGGAAGAGCTGTAATAAGAGCCACCAGCGGCGTGGGGCTAGACTGTTCACGTGGCAGCAAGACACGCCACCTCGTGCACAATACTTCCGAATTTCCGCTTGTCGACAGCTTCACGGAACAGCAGTGCATCTGCAAGGAATGACTTTCCTTCCAAACCGGCTGAGCGGGGGGACCGCCTCAAGCATTGATACGGCGGCACTGTGCTCATTTAGGCTTCCGGTCCTGGCCTCACCTGCTGGGATTGCTCCTTCATACCTCTATCAATAACCGGTCCTACAAACTCTGCGGCCATCCATCACATCTGAAAAAGAATCTGTTACTTCTCATGGCTTCTTCAAATTGTTCTTCCTTTCCCCCTCCACTTTTTTTTCCTAGCATGGCTCACTGTTTTAATCTGCCAGATATTGATCTTCTGTACTTTCTTCACTTGGCAGCAACCCTTGCTTTCTGAAGGACCTCCTCTACTTGAAGCAACTCCTTCTTCCCTGCATTTAGCCATGAAAGCTAAGCTTTCCTTCTGATTTTCTCAATCCTTTTTTGCTAGTATGCATTTCTTCAGAACGTCTCATATGACGCCTTCAAATCGGCTCCATGTCATCTGCAAGAATTTAACTTCAGGCTTGCTTTTAACAAGGTTCATTGTAAAGTAAGCAAAACAGTAACAGATACACAGATTTTTTTTGGCTTTGTTTTTTCCATGAGCAACTTTTCTTGTTTCATCTATGCATGCACCCCTGCATTTTTCTGTTACTACACGTACTTAGTCAAGCTGTTGTTTCTTCTCAAAAATAGATAGTTCAGCTTTTATTTCTTCTAAGTATCTGTCTGAAAGAAACAACCTTCATCAATGAATCACTGCATTTATGCATTCTGCTACTGATTTGAAAGACTTCTAAGATGACTGAGATCTTGGAAAAAACCATTGATATTTTAAATGCTATGTAAGAAAAAAAAAAGCATTCAGAGTATCTAGAGTATTTCTAGTGAACTGTACTAGTCCTGTTGAAGATGCCTTTTTTCAAAGTCCAGACTCCGCAGTCTAGCATTTGCAATGAAAAAATGTTACGGAGAAAGTAAAAATAATGCATTTAGGTCGCTATCTTAGTAAGTGAGAAATAAGAAAACTATGTTTGTCTTACGTTTTCTTTTAGTAATGAATTTACATTTGCTGACCTTGGTTCTTTTGACGGACTATTATGTACGAACACAAATAGAAGATAAGTAAGAGCTAAGAAAGCTGCTTTTTAGCCTGCTATCAGTAATTGGAGTTTAAATAACCAGATTCAAATAGCAAAGATTAACATCTCCTTCAACAGGTAGATTTTATAAGATCTTGGATTTTATCAATCTTACAATTCTTGGGAAATCCCATTAATACTTCATTTCAGACCTACTGCATAATCCCATTTCTATTTACCCACACCTCTCTTGCTCTTGTGCACACCAGCTGGGTAAGAGAAACGATCGTGCTCTCCCCGTCTATTTAACTCTTGGCCTCACAGCTGCTCTCATCTGCACGACTGCCCGCTACGATGCAGGCAGGATCCCAGGTAGGAACAAGAGAAATGCATCTCATTTTTCATAATTATCTGAATTGCTAAACAAAGATAATACCTTCTCACCATCGTAAAGATCTGAATGACTCCAAGCAGCAAAGTAGAAATTCCACATCCATTTATTAAGAAAATATTTTCTGCTCGTTAAAAAGTATTTTCTGCTCTTTGTGAAGCAAAATTAATATTGTATAACCATTTAGACAGAGATATCTCATTAATGAACTATGAGGGTTTTTTTGTAGTGAAAGTTATGAAATTAAAGTCAATGCACAACGCAAAGGCAAGGAATTAGCTAAAATAACCTCAGCTCTTCATTGAGAAGTTAAAAGAAGTGTTATTTGGTCAAAGACAACATTAAATAACAGAGCCATCTTGCACCTTATTCTCAATGATCAGCACCATCCACGAGAGACAAATCTCGGTATCATTAACTACTTCTGTAGAAATGAATGAAAACGCTTGAAATGCGAGAAGGCAACGGATTCTGCCTTTACAGGATTACTGAACTTAGTAAAAGTCCCGGGTCAAGTGGCAAGGAACAGTTTTGAGGCTACTGATGCAGACCCTTCCCTAGAAAATTGCTCTGCTCTTTCTCCACAGAACAGCACTGCAATGGTCCATCTACACCGAGCTGCTTTCCACTCTGAGTCTTTTACTGGTCTGGGGGATTTTTTTTTTCTTTTCCCATTCAGTGAAGCAATGTTGTATTCTCTGTAAGGCCTGATTAAGCGTCCTGCTGAGAGAATGACTATTATTTCAATCAACTGGTATTTAAATTGAGCCAAGCAGTCCCTCCGCAGCACACCAGCGGTGCGATGGAAGACACAGGGAGCCCTGGCCAGAGGGGGTGGAAGGGCAGCACTGTGCCAGCGGTGCATATTGAAATGCTCAGAGCACTAATATACACATATATATATATATATGTATGTATATATACACACTTTTTTTTTTTGAAACTACCTTGCACAACTTCACTCTTCCTGTGAGCAAATTTGACACTTAGTTCCATCACTACTGTACTTACAAAGGATTTATTCTGCAACTACTCAGAAAGATTTTTTTTTGTGTGTGTGTGTGCTTATGTATTTTTAAGTCCCCTTAAAACAGGATGGTGCAATGCTGTAAACACAGACGCTCAGATTAGTCGAAGAAAGCAAGGAAATATGGCGCTCGGCTGCCACGGGGTGTTTTGGCTCTCTTGTCGTCCTGCACTTTCTTAGCAGGGCTTAAGGAATGGGCTAACCCTGCTCCTTGTACTTTTATAACCCTTTTCCTATTTGTAACCGCTTAGTCTAAATTAAGAGCACGGCTGACTAAACGGAGTATTTTAACACAAAGACTAGGTAGGTTCTCAGCCGTTCGTGTCACACCAGACCAGCCCCTCTCAGGCAGTACGTTAGCCGACGAAGAGCGAGACTTCCTGGATGATCTGCTCATCATGCCCTCATCAACGCCCTCCAGACGAGCAGAGGTATTTCTTAACCACAGCAAGTGCCGCAGGGGCCGAAGATCAGACTCTACACCTGCGTGACACAGGCACGTTAGAAAGGACAGGCCCAGAAAATTCCATAAAATCGGCAAAGAGGTGTCAAGCAATACGACTCACCTACCACCCGGCGCATTAATCCCCATCTCCTACTACAGTCTTTCGCTTCACGCTTGAAGGTCTTTCAATAATAAAGGTTCGCCTCCCACGCTGACTGCACGTATTACTTACTTCAGGCCCCAACTCCAGCGGCTTATCTCACCGCTCCCATCGCCAAACTGGTTTCCACGCTTAAAACACAAGCCCACACAGGGCTGCTCCTCCTCAGCTTAGCCCAGCGCTTGTCACCTTCCTTGCTCCGAGTGCTAAGGCAACTAGCGTGCATCAACCCACCTCTCTCTTCCCAGGAGCTTCCTTTCTGGAGCAGGTCTGATCCCCCGCAGCGCGTTTTAAGAAGATTTAGGCCAGCCGGGGCCAAGTTTCTCACAATCGGTGTTCCCCCAAACCTGGACCAATTTATTCACGGTGCAGTGCCCTGGGGAGCCGCATGGACCCCACCGGTGGTCCCGCAACATGTTCTCCACTGCCAGAGGAGCGCTCCATCACCTTCTGCCTTATCTCGCGGTGTACATCTCGTTTTATCCCTGCTGAAGAACACCGCACGGATAGCTCTAGCTGGGTTCTTCCGTTATCCCAAGTGGATTTTTATCTTTTGAGCCGCAGCATTCTCTCCTGTCCTGCAGGATTTTTGATGATTAAACCCCCCTAGACAGACCAGTAAAAACTTGGCCTGATTATCTGAATCATTCTAAACTTGCTAGTTCTGCTACTTTCTATTTTGTACCACTGTCAATTAAGTATCAGCAGAAAGTTTATGGTACTTTGCAACAAGGCATGGTAAGAAGTCCGTCAGCAGAGTCATCCCTGGTGAGAGGGTGTTCTACCATGGTTAAGCATGTCCCAGTTCAACCAAAAGCAGTCCTTCGTTTCAGTCTTGTACTTTCTATCTTGCACTGCTTCATACTGACCAGCCCTTGATACTTTCCCGAACGTACCTCTCATCACTGTCACAGCTTTCTCTCCTATCCCACCAAACTGTTTTCAAGTTTTGAGTTACTGTATTGAACCGTTCCTTATTTTAATCCTGAACATCCATGGAATAAATCCTTTTGCTCTTTTCAAATTACAGTTATCTCATAAATTTTACTGCTAGCAACGTATCAACAAGAAAAAAGGTAGATGAAAGCTATAAATTAGAGGCTTAGTAAAGATTTTGAACTTGTATATACTGTATTTACCTCAATTGTTTTATTAGGCCATAAACTTAGGAATGGCCATACCAGCTTTATCTTCACCCTGCCATCTTCCAGGTTCTTCGGACGCTCCTTAGTTCTTGCATTCAGGATTTTACGCACATCTATCGTACATCATTCCGTTTTCACTTTTCTGGACTCAGGGATGCCAAGGCTACGCTCTCGTTCTTTATAAAGCCTTCTGCACCTTTCATCATCCATATTGCCCTGCTCTCTGTCTTCAGCAGGGCTTCAGCAACTCCCTTTGAGTTCAGTGATCACAACGGTGCAGAATACACAGTTTATCATCATTTTACTTTCTGTTTTGCTTTCTGTTCCTATCCAACATCAGATTTTTTCCTTGAATGCTGAAGGACACTTAGCTTGTATTTTCCATTAAAAAATACCTGCCTTAATCCTAGTTTAGTATTTCAGAACAGCAGCAGTTCGTTGTTTTATCTGCACAGAATACCATGGTATTCAGCACTTCAGCGTATTCGTTATTCACATCTACTAACTTAAAAGATTTAGCATCAACGGCAAACTTCTGAAGAGCACAAGGTGCCACTGGAACCCACTGATAATCATCCTCCGCACAGAAAACTATTATTCCTACCTTCCCTTTCTGTTTTAACAACCTATTTGTCCACTCAAGAGCCTCCCGCCTTTACCCCATGGCAGCTTACTACACTGCAGGAAATCCCAAATTCTGGTCTCCTTTTTCTAGTTGTGGTCCTACTTCCTGAGGCTCTCCTCTCTACATTGTAAACAATTTCTCTTACACTTTAGGCTAAAAAAACAACCATTATTCAATTAAATCACTCATGTGCAACCATGCATTCCTGACAGGCTCCATTCCCCATCATTCCTCTAGCTCCCATTTTCTCCTGCAATGTTTTCATCTCTAGCTTAATCAGTTGCATGTTCTTTGTATAACACTTTAATCATCTTTCAACATACTGCAGCGTTTTTTCCTTTCAGAATAAAAATTCTTTTTCATGGAAAATCCTGCTTAATCTCCTTTACTCACCTCTTTTCTCCAGGACCCGGCACTTCTTTGGTGGCAAGAGCCAAGCTCACACTTTGGAGGGCAGCAGGACCAGTCAGTATTAATGGGTAGGGATGCCACTGCTCACCATAATGAGCTTCATGAGCTGTTACCATTGCCTTTTACTGCCTTCTAGCTAGATTTTAATTAACTGTTGCAAAATGTATTTTCATCTTATGCTGCCTCCTGTTTCCTTTGCTAAACTTTTTCCATTTGTACAGGAATCTGACTGCCCCTCATTTATCTTTTTGTCTTCCTTCCAAATTAATATTCATAAATCAGAAATCAAATCTGTAATAACTCATTTCCATTACAATGGATACAGCGCTTTCAAATTTGTCCTTCTCATCCTCATGCCTACATATCTTACTTTCTCTTTTCTTTGTATACTTGATTTTGTCCCTTGAAACACAATTTTAAAACTTCCTTGGAAGACTGCTTGCCCTCTGACATGTTCTTTCAAATGTAATCCAACTCACTGTGGTGCAGGTCTTCCCTTCAAATCCGTCCCAGGCTCCCAGGAAGGCAGCCCTCTCCTCCTGCCGCACGCTGCCTCCCAGATGAGCATTACCCTTCACAGCCTGTTTTCCTCCTCTCCCCTCTCCCTTTTCCCCCGGAGGAGCACCGGTCTTCTAGCACCACTTCACTTCCTCCTGCTCTGAAACCAGCTGGTAGCAAAAACCCCTCTGGCAAATTTAAGCTAGAGTGCACAGAGAGCACCAGGCAGCTGAACAGAGGCGGAAAATCAGGTGATTTCCTCTATAGCCGATGGCAAGCCCAGGTTTCATTTGCTGGATATGCCCTCCGTCTGCAGCGAGCTCCTAAGCGGACACTGGTTTTCTTTCCCTATGAGGATGCAAGGGTCTCCTACTAGGAAGACCGTAGAACAAAAAACAAACAACTGACTGTGTAGCCCTCAGTAAGTCTATTGGAAAACTATAGGTATTCGGCAAATAAATAAATAAAAATCATATAAATAAGATGAACAAAATGTTTTTTAAAAATGCAACAACCTCCTAAAAATAGAAGTTCTTCTGTGACTCTTCTTAAAGACTCACAGAACATATATTACTCCTGCTATTATTTTACCGCTAAGTGTTTCCATCACATTCCTATCAAGACATCCTCTCCCGAGGAAACAGCTACCTCCAAAGCTTCAAGAAAAGGACAAATACATTTGAGAAAAAAAATCCAAGGTCACCTGTCTGAAATACTCCTCTAGTATATGCATCCCTTCACCTTCTACCAAAGCATAAGATGTGTAAGGACTATTTGCCTCTCTAGCCAAAGTGAAAGTGTGTATAGCTCTAATGGGTCTATCACCAGCACTACATAATGGTCTTAAAAGGCCTGTCCAGAATGTTTTTGCTTTACCAAATAGCAAAGATTCAACAAAGAAGAAATCAAGGGTTCTACTGAAATAAAAATTAGGTCTCCTTTATAAGATGCATCAGCTGGGTAAGAGTTTGTCATCAAACATCTTCCTATGAACCGACACAGTACAAGAGTGCACCCTATTCTGCAGATAATTGTGCCTCTGCTGTTAAATCATGATTTACTGAAGTGATGCATTTTCTGTTAATTATAACAAAATTACAAAAATGAACCCTTCTCTCTGATATCCCAAGTGATTTAATCACCCAAAAAAAGAAACTCGAATACTGTAATTAGTTGCTCTTGGTGGGGTCACAAGTCCAAAAATGGATGTAGAAGCGAGGAAAAACCTGAGAGAACAGCTGTGAGATTCGAAGTTGTATTTGTCAGGCTTCATCGAGCCTTCAGCAGAGCACCAGGAAAGCAGGGCGGCAGTAGTGGTAAACGCTATACTTGGGCCAAACGCAACGCCTTCTAATGCTAGGGAGCTCTAGCCGGCTATCAGCAAGCCTCCAGTCGTGTCTGTGCTTTGATTCCAGCAACCGAGAACCTCAGGTGCAGCAGAACTATAAAGTCTAAGGCAAAAATTCCAGCATAAAACCCATCCAGGCAGTAAGTAACACGCAGTAAGACACCTAAAATCCACCGGGACCCTAAAGCAACAGGAATCCAGTGCAGTCTCAGAGTAAACAGCCAACTGAAAAATATGGCTGAGTTCACAATTCCCCCTAGGCTTTCACATCTGGAAAATCACACAGCGTATGTATTGCTGAAGTAAATATTTCTACAAGTCTTAAATTCTGTTACTCACTCTTTTTTTTGCATTTGTTTGTTAAGGAAGATGTGTTAGAATGGATTCTATCTTTATTTAATCTACTTGAATTTCCTTTGCAAGATAAGCACAGAAATCCATTAATTGAGGAAATCTGACCTGTCAGGAACTGGTTTTAAAAAAAGGTTTTTAAACAGATGAAAATCTCAAGAAATGAAAGTAAGTGTTTATAAATATGTACATGTTAATGCCAAAATTCAGATTTTAATTAAGTGCAGAATACCTGTCTTTCCTGTTTCTCAAATGAGTTGCAGGATCTCTACCTTTGATTACAGCTTCAAAGAGAAATTTGGTATTTATTCTCTTAGAAAGCAAAAGTGTATCACACCTCTGATGTCTTAGTGCATAACTAAAAATCCCAACTTTATGGGAGTAAAATTAAGTAACGTTAGTAGCAAAAATCTCCTTTACAGAAAGAAATGATTTCGTTAGCAGCCAGTGACGCTTGAGCTGTGCTGAATATGAAAGAGGTAAGCCCTGTTAAAGTGTTTTGCATATAAAATTAAAACACCAAAGAACTCGGTTACCGTTTTTCCTCTGAGAAACGGTTTAGCAGGAATGACCTCCCCCACAATTTCTTTTAGCAATACTGAGTTCCGTAACGCGGATCCTTCTTACTGTAGGCCCAAACTTTTGTCTTAGATGGCTGTCTTAGGTGCTCAAAAAGATTGCTGGAAAAGCTACACATATGTAAAACGGAGAAATGACATAAATGATGTCTTGGCATGTTAGAATGTGAAAAAAAAGTACCAAATACTGAGCTCTTCTTGTGGACTGTGTAAGGTTAGTGGTTAAGTGATGACAGCTTATGCTTCCTCAGGTATTTTACAAACATAACTAACAAGGTTGATAGGTGAGCAAGAAGGTGGCTGAAGGGTTGCCCACTAGAAAATAAATGAATAATTCAAAAATGAAAAATTCAGATAGAAATTTTTGGCTTTTACTGAACTGCAACAAGAAGGAGCATCTAAGAAAGAAATCCCTAAATCTAACCTTCATTTTAACAGAGTAGTTGCTGCACGGTCTCTCTTGGAACTGAAAGGTTTGTACCTGTAGCCCTACAGAAGGGTAGTTGCTGGCACCAGTATTCAAAATAAAAACTGTAAATAAGGAAGATATGCATATGAAATACATTATGGTTATCAATTCTAGCTAGACCTTTAATATATCCCAGGAGGAGGCAGCTTGCTTTCTCAGAGACAACACAGGTTAACGCATTGGATCTAGTAACGGCCGAGGTTTCAAACACAAAACACGCAAGCAGATCAGACCCGTGAGAACATTCCCCGCCGTTCGATGGAGCTCACTGCAGCATGGGGCGGCGGTGCAGAAACAGCATCATCATTGCAGGAGCACACAGCGAACGTGACGGTAAGAGATGGTCATTGGGAGCTACCCAGGAAATCGGATACGGTTTGGGTCTAGGCCCCTAAAGAAGGATCGTAACTTCTCCTGAGATCTACAGGGTTGTTTTCGACAGTCTTTCAGAGGCAAAGTTAGGAGCAGCAGCACACCGTCTAGGGCAGTGGACAGCCCGAGCAGCCAACAGGCATCTGTAGGGCAAGGGCGAAGCACTTTATGTTCACATAAACAAAAACTTTCCACACAGCTCTGCAACATGTGCTTCCTTACTCAGCTGCTGGCAAGGCACAGGGAGAGGGAAAACACAGCCTGGAAAAGGCCTGCAAAGTCTCCACCGCATCCCATATCCCCAAGCTCTGGAGTCCTCTTCCCAGTAGAGGGGAAGACTGGAGAAGAGACCTGTATTCTGATCTCTGCTCAGAGCTGTGGGAACACTGTCCTTCCAGGAGGGACTTGGCAAAATACAGAATTAGACATTTAATGACATATACCAAGCCTAAACCCAAAGTGGATGTCTTTTAGGTTACATAATCTTTATACAGCCTTTTGATTTCTCTTCCTTTACACCAAATCTTTAGTTCTGGATCTTGAGAAGATTGTTCCATCAATGGGGTAAACTGGTGATCACGGCAAGAGAGGCAGAGCGAAGTACTTCAAGCCCAGAAGGGAAGAGTGCGCTGGCTGAGTGCCATAAAAGGTAGCAGCACTCCCCTTGAGCAGTCCTTCAAAAGGTGGCAACTGCTGCTGGAAGGGAGCATGAGGCTATAAATCCCCATTACACGTGCTCAAGACCAGAAACAACTGCTCATGAGAGAACTGTGGATGAAGGACACCTAATTTGGGGATCTGGTATCAGTCCAGCATCACACTACATTTTCTTCTGTCGAGAAGGAAATGCTTTTAGGAATGTGCAGTGATGGCCTTCAGCATCCTGGAGAGCTGCAGGCTTGAAGAGTTTCCAATAAATGCTGAAAGCTGACAGCCAAGCACGACTGCAATTTGGAGCTCTCTACCTAGCCTGTCTCATTCCCAGCATCAGACACCCAGAGGTCTCTGCCCATCCCATGGACATTGTCAGTTCACTAATCTCTTCTGCGTCTGGATGAGCAGCAGCCCATGCGCAGGCACGCAGGAGGGTACCGCTTTTCAGGGCTTGTGCCGTACCTTCCTCTGTAACACCAGTCGAGAGGGGAATCACTGGACAGGGCAGTGATCAGCGTCTGAGGGACAAGCCTGGCGCGTTTTGCTCTCTAGGGTATTGTCAAATACACTCACCTCTCCACACTACCTTGGTTTCATGACTTTTATTACCTTATGCATGGCAGAACCGCATGCTAATCCCATCTGGTTCCCCCAGCATCACAAGCACAGGGTAGTTACTGCACGCAGAAAAAGCACTTCGTTATTTTAAAAGCAACCCCCTGCCTTTCTCCTGCTTGAGACTGCTCGGCGTGGCTTGTCTTTTAAACAAAGCAGGCCTCCCAGTTGTCTCTTGATTTCCCGAAGACGGTAACAATCCTTAAAGTTTGGACAGATTCAGCCTGAATGAAACAGAAACTTCAAGACAGGCAGGAGAGGAACCTTCTGTAATTTAATTCTTATTCTAATCTGGTCTCAGGCACTCAATGTGAAAAATTAGAATAAAATACTCACCAACAACACTAAATTAGAGAAGTTAATGTTACCCTACAGGAAACTGTTCCTTGTAATTTCTACTAAAGAATTACTAGGTAAACTAAATGTTAACATCGAGAAACAATTTTCTTGATTTACAGAAACCATAAAGTTGTCTACATGTAGTTCAAAGTGTTTCTGCCTTCCACCATCACCCCCTTTCCTTAACCTGCAGAGTAAAATAATGGTTCATTAGTAGGTCTTTATGGATTAGAGCAGCAAATAGTGGGTCTGAAACAGTTTTATGAATTAAAACTCAGCTTTTTGTTTGAGACTTTAAATTTTCATTTCATCTTGGAGTTCCTAGACAGAATTACATGCAATGAACTTAACAAACATTGGGGGAAGAGAATACAGTAGTGAGGGAAGCAATGAAGAAAAGAGGGGCTTATATAATCCAGTCCTCTTGTTGCATTAACAAAGCTGGGGACTAAGTTAAATATTTATCTGCAGGACAGGTGTATGAAGAGCAAAATTACACTGTGCTTGTGTCTTAAGCCACAGAGCAAAAGACAAGTTCATTTCCGTGCTTATTTAGATACTGGCCTTACGGCTAAGACTTGCAGCAAAGATACTACTTGCAACAGGAATACCTGGTAAGCAGGACATAGTTTTCATGTAAACACTAAAATCTTAAAACATCTGGATTTTAGTGAGCTGTCAAGACACAAATGTTGCGACCATTGTTAGTAATGCTTTATCTTTACATAGCATTTTTCAAACAACAGCAATATAATTTGACTCTGCAGAAACCGAGGTCCAGAGAAATGAAGCTGTTTGTACCCACTGCCTGCAGCGGGCCAGTGCTGGCTGAGCTGGGAACCGAGAGCAGTCCAAAGCCCTGTCTAGCAGCTCCTGCTGCGCCATCCATTAATAATCACCTGCAATAATTCATTCGCTTGGCACTTCTTAAGGCCTCGCGGTCTAAAGCAACAATGGCTTTGTAATTCAAGATGCAACTTGATAAGAAGAAGGTTCTCCCCTACTCCCAAAATAAATATTCACCCTCAAGAAAGAATGTTTAAAGAATACAGCTCCTGAACCATATTTTACAGTATAGACAGTTGGAATGAGAAAAACACTCAGAAAAGGAATAAAACAGGCATAAGACATTTCATTACATCTCCCATAACTGATCAGGCAGCATCCAGCTGCTTTTCGTAACTAATTGAGATTATTTTTGCATTATTTTAAAACTAAAAAAAAACTAAAAAAAAAAAAATAGAATCTGGCACTCTAAAAACAAGACATCCTTGCAGAATGCCTCCGGAACTGCTGAAATGCATGTTCTGCTGTGAAGGAACACAGATTTTCTTCCATATCCATCAAAGAACATACTTTGTTGTTCACAGGTGCAAAAACTAAGTAGACTGAATACATGTTAAATTCTAATGCCAATGAATTGTGCAGTACAGAATAAGAGTCACAGTGTTCTGAACCTTTCATCAGGTCAAAGGAGTCGGAAGCTTCGCTCCAAAGACTGCGTTGCATGTGTTTGCCGTTTGTCGGCAGCACTACAAGCTCCTTCCCCCCTGCTCATGCACAAAGCAAGTCAAGCAACTTACTTAAAATCGTTACTCTGTTCAAACCGCTGCGATCGCTCTGGGGCTGGAAGTCAGGCTGCTGCTTCTCCTAGTTTATTGGCATGGTATGTATCTGCACAAGTAAGGAGGAAGACAAAGCAATGGCGTGGAGATTTTAACGGCCCAAAATGCTCAAGCAAACCAACCAGAACAGGAGGATGCTGCGTGTGAGGTAAGTGGGGTGGGCTGAAATACCCCCAACTGCCCGCAATCAACCCCAAGGGCTTGTTAAGACGTGGTCATAGCAGTCCACAAGAGGATCAGACTCCCCAACACACCTTCCCCCCTCGATTTCCTGCTGGTACGTACGTGCCTAATTGCGATGCTGCTGCCTCATTCCATTATGAGCTCTGCCAAAGACTGTTTCATAATCAACAGGAATAGCAACAATGTTATAAGCTCCATAACACTGCAAATCTGACCTGTAATTTTGTAAGCCCCTCCTTAAAAAACAGGTTTTGCTATTTCTCTGCTCATACCAGAGAATCCAAAATTCTTTAAAAAGTAATGAAAAAAAACCCAGCTTAATTCCATTTCTCTCCTCCTCCGATCCTTGCAATCTGTCACTGCCCTAAGTCACCTGATTCTTCACTGCATAACTATCGATAAAACAATATTTGAGAAATGTCTTACCCTTTTGTGCAGTCTTCTCTTTGCCATACCATGGCAAACTGAATCTGTGATAACTTTAAAATGCGTAGCAGCACCACCAAACACGTGTCACTGAACTTCAGTGAAGACATGATGACATCTTTCCTTTTCCATTCAATACCGAATGGTTTTAAACAGTGGCTGTTTAGCACTGCAAATGCTTTCCCTGTTATCTAAGTAAACAATTACACATCTGATTTACACCTTGAAACTATGTGCTTTCATAAATTCATGAGTACTTCACATTGCCTCTGTGATACATTTTTTTTTTTTTATGTAGCTATTACTAAAAACACTTGAACTGACCAGGTTCCACTGCACTGTACTAGCAAAATACCCTTTGTGGCTATATTACACTCAGCGTTTTCAAATTCACGCTGCCTGAGGACAAGCAGGTGTTACTATTGTTTCCTGCAGTTAATTTTCTTGCTGCAAGAGACCTTAAAACTAAGACAAAGGAAGAAAGGCGGTAGCAGATGGCTGCATCCTTTCCGAGCTACTTCCTTCGCCTAACAGTCAGTTAGTGTGAGAAATAACTTTGAGGAGTTACAAAAAGATCTGGGCCAAAGCTATTAGACCATGAAGAAATAATCTGTCCAACTTCATGATTCGGTAAATTAAAGACAGTAACATGCACGCAAAAGGAGAGCTCCCGTAACAGGTCTGCGGAAATGATGAGCATCTGCAGCTCCGGGCAACGTGGGATTTCCGAGCACTTCCACACTGAAGCAAAGTTACGGAGTGAATTGTCCAAGTAAATTATGAATCTGGAAATATCTGTCTTATTTTCATCGTAAAGATATTGCTAGCTCTGTTGGATTCAGAATCTGAAAAGACCGCAGAGGTTTCTGACAGCTCTCCCTCGCTCTCCCTGAGCCTGTGGCCCGGAGAGTCCCCGTGGCCGGGGCTGCTGAGAACGCACAGGAGCAAGGCGAGCGTGCAGCTGGACCCAAGCCTCAAAAGCTTGCGGTGCTTCGACCGGCCAAGCTCCAGGATTTGTTCCTGAACTTAGCAGGAGCGAGGACCTCTCTCCTTGCTGCCTCTGCTACAAGCAGCTTGCCTCTCTGCGGAGAACAACTCTTCCCTTCAGGTCCTGACGGCGACAGGGCCACTGCCAAGTTCAGCTGGGGGCCAGCGAGTTGGTAACAGGCCCCCAAAGCTACCAGCGTTGCTACGTGGTGATTTCACTGGCAATTACAGGGCAGGCTTCGAACATAGGAGAGAGAAACCATCGACTGCTGCACTGCGAATACACCGGAGTGACACAAAAAGCAGGACTAAATCAGGGAGTAGAAAAGCTGACTTGCAAGAAAATCAACCTTGCTCGAATGCTGCACCCATTTAAGTGAAAAATTAAGCCCTATTTGATTCCAGACAAATCAATTCAGCCAATACTCAGCTCTGAGAAGTTGCTTCCAAAATACTCGAGTCATTCAAGTAGTCTAAAGATTATCTCAGTCTCCATCAAGGTAAACAACCCAGTAGCCTTTTTAAATACCAATCATAGAGGAGAACCGATAGAAAGCTAGACACTTAAAAATGGCAGGGAGAGAGAACGGAGTCACTCGGGTATAATCCCGTTAGATTTGCACTCCAGCGCTGGGAGAATTCCTGTTTCTGGCTCTACGGCGGCTGTGAATAAACACAAGCGACTTTACGGACGCCCGCAGTGGCTCTGCAGCCCACATCACTGTGGGCTACATGGGTATATCATGGGCACGTGCGTACTTCCTAGATCTAGGCGCTTGATCTCCTACTTCGGTAAAAATTATTCCTGTGCTCCAGCTTCGAATGGTGCTACCTAGTGTATTTGTGAATTAAGACTGTTAGGGTAACGGAGTTTGCCCTTCTAGTATGTCTTCATTTGTTTCAGCCATCTTTGGGAGGGTAAAGAGCACGTATCACTAATTTTCACAGAATAAAGTTAAGCTGAATTTCCCCATGTGAGAATTGATGAATCCCTGCATACTTACAGGGAAAAACAACAACAATAACAAAAAACAATCAAATACTTTTGAAAATTAGTAACAAAGAAATTCCCGATTACTCTCTTGACAGCGCTACTATACTTTTAAAGTAATTGAAAAGCCTTCTTTTATAAAGTCCTGGAAGTCAAGAAGCCCTTAAGCAGAGACATACACATGGTGCATAATTCTGAGATACCTACTTCCCTAGGACAAGGCACAGAGCACTAACTTTTCCTCTACTACATGCACTTGCATAGGAGCATCTCTGCGCGCGTGCGATGCTGTGACAATACCGACGAGACGCCTGTCTGTTCCAGCTACAGCGACAGTGTTGTAACGCGCCCACCCGCTTAGAGACAGCGGGCCACGAACAGCCGCTCAACTCCTCTGCAGTTGCGCGGTGAAGATGCTCTTCACGTTCTGCACGCTCAACAGGCAAGTGCTTTCAGGCTACAGCAGTTCAATCTTCTCATGAAAACATTAGGTGTTATACTGCCCTATTACTACACACAGGCACACAGAGATACAGCTGTAATGGAATGCTGTTCGTGGGTATAAATTAATGTTAAGACCAATATTTCTATGGGACAAGTATCTCCACTGCGAGAATTACCGGGGGAAGACAAAAATGAGATTAGAGCTTGGACTGCTGACTGCAAAAAGAAGTTCTGATCCAAGAATCAAAATAGGCTACAACTAGCAGATACTACTTGTTTTGTCTTGCCATGGCTTCAAGTTGATGCACTAGGGGTAGACCTTCTCAGGCCGATGCTAACACGTAACAAAACACAGAGGAGCAAGCGAGAAGCTGAGAAGTCTGTACAACACTAATGTCTCTTCCAAGAGCAGCTGCTAAAGGAGTGAGCTGGCATACAGGAGTACACTGAAAAAAGGAAGGAAAATTCTTTTCCCAGCTCTCCCAAAGAGCCTACGTCTTCCTGAGCACTAACCCCTCCCCTGCATTTACCTACACCCCAAATAAAACCATCTGGCCTTTGTATCTTTTGATGCTATTATTACATACAGTTCTTTGGAGTAATTCTTCCTAGGTATGTTATACTTTCTTTACAGTAACTTTTGTGACCATAAGCACCTGTAAGAAGGCAAAAGTTTCATAGCTCCTCCCTTGTTTAAATCTCAAACACCAGTAATAAAACATTCTGATACAAGTGAAAGTTTGCAGTGACTTACTTGCACTTCAAGATTTGATGCCAAGTAATAGAAATTATTCTATGATACGTCAAATCCCCTCTCAACCAAAAAATTAAGAAGAGTAATACAAAGCTGCAGATCTGGGTAAATTCATTTTCCATATCCCTCATTTATAGCTAAGTTTCAAAAAGTGCCAGCTGATCCAGGTGCCCACTCAGGCGGCAAACGCTTGTGAGCAGAGCCCGCCCTGGTTCCCTGTGCCGTTACCCGTGCCACCATACAGCTGTGAAAGCTGCAAGAGTTCTCTCCTCCAGGGAATATAATTTAGGAACAAATTCACTTTGGGGTGGAAACGCGCAGCGCCGAGATACAGCTCAACCAGAGCTTAAGCTGCAGTGCCGCGGGCGGCGTCCCAGCTGCCCTTTGCGGGAGCTGCCCGAAACGCCCCAGGAGGCGCTGGGCCTGCGTCGGGCCCCTGCACATCAAAGTAATCAGGATGCTGCAACATCACGAAAGCAGGCAGCCAGACAGGGGAGAGCGATCGCCCCGGAGGACGACGGGCTGTCGGTCCCGCTTCGTGTTTCCTCAAGGTGAGGAGGCTGCCTCGGAGGCGGCCCCGGCTCGCCAGGAGCAGAGGGAGGCACCGCAGCTGGCGCCAGGTGACCCAGAGCCCAGCCGGGAGACACGAGGCCGTAAGGAAACGGGGCCTCGCTCCTTCCGCTACCGGAGCGCCATCGAAAGGTCCAGCCGCGTTTCTGCAGTTCGGCTATAAAGTCGATCTTGCCTCCGGAAAGCATCTTTAACTCGACCATATTAACAAGCGATAAACAGACAAACATCTGACGCGCTGATAACTCTATGCCATAAATCTCACCTGTACTAAAACAGGCAGGATTTTAGAGAGAAAAGTCACACAGTTGGTTTTGCGCTCAAACTGACATTTACATTGCCACTACATTAACACTCACAGAGTAAATGCTTTTTCCCCTCCCTGGTGAGTGTGGGAAGCAGCATCTAGCTCCAGGAGCACCTATGGAACTATTTTAAAACGTGTTGCACAAGCTAGTGCATAGCAGCACCAGCCACTCATTCCCACAGTCATATCTTCCCTTCTTCTGATTTCATTTGCAAGACCTCTAGAGGGCACTGAATAAAAGAAAACAAAGTAAAGAAACAGATATAAATGTTAAATAGAGTTTAAAAACGGGGATCTCCTCTATTTATTTTTTCATATTGAAAACCTTTGAGGTAATCGTATAGATTAATGCAATGGGATTTTTCTTACCCCAAATCCCACGCTTTCTTGCGGACCCTTTTTGTTAGAAATACGAAATGCATTACCAGACCTCTCCTCCCTCCCCCAGCAGAAACCACTTTCTTGCATATCTGCTAAAATATGCTGCAGGTCATCTTATTTCCAAGGCGCTCACAGGCAAACAAAAGCCCCCCACGCCAGCAGAAAGTCCCACTAAGCTAAGAAGAAAGGAAAATACAGTTGAGTAAAGTTGACCTTTCTACCAATACATGATGGCATTATATGAATGTGGAAGTTAATGTCAAAACAGACGGGAACCGTTGCAGAAACCAGCCACTCAGACAATCCCTTTTTTGATTTTTTATGCATTTACTGAACATGGGATCAGGCATACTGCTAGTAACTTCATTACACATTTGATCAAGACATATGCAACTAACCCATTACCAATGGAATATGCAAAATCCAGGATAAGACTTGTATTAGGCCCAGCTCCCGAACAGGCAGAAGATAAAATACATTACAGTAGATACAGCATACTTTGTTTTATCTTGTGTCATAAGAATGTCAATCAATAGGGCATAAGCCCGTTATGTAAAATTTCAGCTATGGTTTAGTAACTTTTTATGGCTTTCTAAACCCCGTGCAACTCTGAAATTGGCTATGCGATTACCAGGGCACAGCTGTCCTCACTTTAGCTTAATGCCCTGTTTATCTCTGGAGTGCAGAGTAGATCTGTAAGTGTAACTAAAACATTAAGAACTGAATACAACTAAGTAATGCACGAAAATTTCTCTGTTCAACTTGATGTCAGGGCACCAAGTGCACCTGAGGGCACCAAGAGACCTCTCGATGGCCCTGACCAGCCTCCCCTGGAGCCTCCCCTGCTCAGGGACTCTGCTCAGCTCAGCCCAGGGCCGTGAGCCCCTGCCCTGAGCGCCGTTGTAAGCACACACGCAGCAGAGCCCCTGCCCTGCCACGTGCCCCTTGGTCTGGGCTCCTTTTTTTTTTCTTAACCTTGTTTGCAAATCCTTACCTTTTCCTGCCCCTGCAATCGTGCGTGCGTAAGCCCCTTTCCATCAGTTTTTCCTAGTATATGAATTTCCTTATATTTTAAGCAGCTAGACAACCAACAGCTGCTTTTGTGACTCATACGTTCGAAGATACAGACTTACATGAACTTCTGAGGCTTTCTTCATACTCCAGTAGAGCTTGCCGCAATGCCACGAAGCGTCACCCTACAGGAATGGAAAATCGGGAAGACGTTATTCTTGCTCATGCAGAACACAACTGTATGATTTTTTGATTCATTCCCTACTGTCCTGTTCTGAATGCCATCCCCGCTGGGTCTGTTTACATATACTCCCTCACCTTCTTTTCAGGCTACAGACAAGGTGTGCCAGCCTGTTCACTTAATTTCATTTGTGTGATGGGAGAAAAAAAGAGTATTGGCAGCCCAGAGCTTAAGCTCAGAAAAAGCGCACAAGGGGCAAAAGATAGAGACTCTGCAAGAAGACTTTCATCACGGACTTCTCATCAGACAGGCCCTGCAAAACCCAAACTCTCAACCTCGGATCACATCAATTTTTGAAGATCAGTGCTTTTTGTCTTCCTAATCTTCTAAAAATGTCAGATATGAAAAGCAGCAGCAACTTAGGCTATTTTCTCTTGTCACAGAACTTTCTTGCATATAATAAGTTCAGGTGTCATTATCTGATGCATATAATCAAGATGCTTTTTCAGAAATGTCATTAATTTAGTGATATAAAACAGACAATAAAAGAAAAATATGCACTGGAGGAGCACCACACGAGGGAAACAACTGTTTTGGTTGATTATGTTACTTTCCAAAATTTCAGGTATTCAGGTCAAGGATCTGCTTAAAAAGCAGAGAAAATTGGATTCCACCATTTTAGTTTCAAAACCATCTAAATTATGTTTTTCCTCAAGCTTCCTAGTAATAAAACCTGCAGACCTGCACACATCCTCAAAAGCAGAGGATATGCGTAAGCCCCGTTAGCAACTGTCTGGGAAAAAATTTGAGGCCTAAAGCTGAATGTCAGTTTAAGGTAATTGAAAAAGTGGCTAGGAAATAATACATTTGTGCAACCCTAGAGCAGAAATTAAGTGTATCACAACTAAAGCAATAAAACAGTCACGCGTAAGTGTAACTTCTCAAATCAAGTGCTTTGAGACATACCCTTATTGATTATTTTAACTGATGATCCTCTAGAAGGGATTCTGCAACTTACCGATGGCACTATTAGAAAGTGCCAAGCATCAGGCTGAATGGGAGAAGTTTGGCAACATTTTCACCATCAAAAATGATCATCATGGGCCACAATGAGAAGCACACAGTTAAGTTTATAAAGATGGACCATTGTAGCTACTCGGACCCAGAAGGAACTGTTGTTCCTGTAGTTTACGTCAAGTAGAGTACAAAAAACCCCCAAACTGCCAGCAACAAAACCGCAGCAGTGCTCTGCTTCAGTGTATCAATCCCTACAGCCCAAGAACAGAATCTCTGAACTTTGCTTGGATTCTCATCTCATCTGATACATAACAAATATAAACAACTTGCACACAAACAGCTATCATTCGCCAGCACATATCACGTATGTGATGAGTATGATACACATTTGCAATTATAGATGGCATACAGTGTTACATAGATTATTTAGGTTTTTTTCCCCTTTTTTCCCTCTCAAGTACAAGGCTCTGGCCAGGAAGGCCATGCTGCCCAGGAGCAGGAAGGGGGAATTTAATGGATTGCCTAAACATTCAGAGCACTATTTCTGTTCTTTAAAGAGTCGCAAGAACCTTTCTCCAAGGAGAAAGTCACTTTTGGTGACTGCGCTCTACTTGGAGACTTCTTTCTGTTCAAGGAAATGGGTAAGTCAGAGTACAAAAGGGTCGAAAAGACCCCAGGCAGATCACAAGCACTACTACAGCTTCCTCAGTCAGTAAAGCCGTCTACAGCTGAACCCACCTGCAGAACGACGTGGCGTACACACTCACTCATAATTAAGGAGTGTACCTCAGGTGTTTTGAGGATGAAAGTGCTGCTAGTTCAGGACCTTTCAGCAGCTGCATTTTGCTCTTGAAAGCTACAATAGGTTGCATGGCACTCTTCACAGGAGTGGAATTACACTTCCATCCTGCAGGAGGTTGCTCCTGTTTTACTAGGCAGCCTTTATACTCACTTCTCAGTTGCAGGTAGGTGTTCTTCAAAAAGATTAAATCGAAGTCCATCTTTCAAACAGCTTGAGAAATTCTTCCCTCCCACCCACAAAGAATAAAAAAAAAGGGATGAGAAGCCAAATTCCCCATTTAAGCCGGAAGACCAACGCAGTCCTGGTTAATGAATCATGATCAGGTTTCCCCACTGCAGACATAGTCGGTATCAAACGCAATCTAAATCACATATGGGTTGAGTTCTTAAAACAAGCGCAGCGCTGTGAGTGAGATGAAAGAGGAGATCTAAACTTGAAATCAGGAAGAGGTGCCGGGGTAGCACCCAGCAATGAAGACGCAGGGTTACTGCAAAAAGCAAGAGCAGAGGGAAGTATTAGAGGGGCAATTAAAGAGTGCTTCTGCTGGTGCATAATCTAAATTACCTCCTTGCTTACAAAAACCTTTTGCTACTACCTCCCTTGGGCTTTCAGGCTGCTGCAAGGTGTCTAGGTGGTATCAAAGCGCCCCCTGCAAGCACACTGAAGGAAGCAGCCCTAAAAGCAGCAGAGAGAACTGCCCGACTGTCCTCCTTTCCCAGTGGAAACCAGCTATGTAATTGGATGCAAACTAAGAGAAGCTGAAATCTTTAAAGAAATGTTCTGCTTTGGGGTTGCTCCTCTGAGAATAATCCAAGTGCTGGGCTGAAATTCATGCCGGAATTAATGTTACAAAGACTTTCATTGCAACAAAACAAGTAAATATAAAAGGCCATGTCTCAAACAAAGACGTAATTCTGCACAAGAACACAAACAGACTAAATTATGGCTCATTACAAAACATTATTACTGTAAGTGCTTCCAGCTGAAAGCACTGGGAGCTCACAAGTTTTGCTTCATCTGCCTTCCACCTCTCAGCCATTCTTATTAGACTATTTATCTTGTGAATGCAGAATTTGGAAAGAGAAGAAGGGAAAAGGTCTGTTAGCAAGAGTGAATATATAAGCAGCTATACATCTGCATAGAAATAAGTATCGAAAATCTTTCATATCATTCAAAATAAAAACGTTCATACAATTCAAGATTAAAGTATTTAACCCAAAACTTTCCCAAAACAATCCCAAATCTATTGTCCATTTTCCTCTCATTCATTAGCAAGCTCTTTTAGAAACTCCTGGCTAGAGGACCGCAGCTATGCTCACTAAAAATAAAAAATTCTGGAAAATATGACCCAATTTTATAGTAAGAGGGTAAAGCATAATTCGCTCCCTACTACCAGTGCTACTGTCTTAAAAGTTTAATTAGAGCGAGCTGAATGTCTGTCTTCAAACACTATGGTTTATGGCCAAAAGCAAAAACCTGGTACACTATCCTTCAAAATTCTGCAGGCCACTGCATACTACTGAGCAACTTGGTGATGGCTCCTACGTCATCACTGGGATAAAGCAGTAAGAATATCTGAACTTATCTACGTTTTGGCCTACTGGCCTCCCTTTGTCAGTCCACCTTCCACTTCAGCCGTTCTTCTGGGCAGCATCGGCCTGGAAGCATCTCTGCCACTCAGATACTCTTCCACTTCTTATGCTCAGTGCTAGTTTGGATACCTTAAGATAAATGCAAGGTCAGAACTTCTGTTCAATGAGCTCAAAGCAGAGGAACCACCAGGTTGCCAGGGACTTCAAGAGGTCACCACGAGCACTTCCTCTCCTGAGACACAACCATCCCATAGATGTCTGCCTAACATCTCCAGAGAGACCCTTAACTTGGGCTGTTTTGCAATGGTCCCCAGCAACCTGTTTGTCACCCCAACTGTTGATCCCTCCCTACATTGACGCCTTGTGAGACCATTTCTTGTTGCAGTTTACACCCATGAATTCCACACTATCCATTTTGGACAAGAAGAATGATTTCTCCTCGCCTTTGAAACAGTTTTCCAATCCCCACTCTTGTTTTCTTCACAATAACTAATCTCACTTTGACTTGCTTCTAGACCTCTGGCTGTTTTTACTGCTCTCTTTTGACTCCCTCCCAGCTGGCTCAGGGCTTTCTTGAAATGCTCTGCCTACATGAGGATGCGGTCTCCAGCTAAGCTCCTACTGCCTCTGCATAAAGAAGAACAATCACGTTGTACTTCTTGCAGGTTATGCTTGGTACATATATCAGATGCCTGTGTTTGCTTTTATATTTGGCCCCCCATCACACTGGCACTGTTGATTCATATTCAACTTTTTTCCTTCAGTAACCCCTCGTTTCTCTTCCAGCATAATTCTTACCTGCACTTCAACTTGCATTCCTCTAAGGGTAGGGTTTTTACTGAACAACACGCACCTCAACCATTCTCGCAATTAGTAGACATAGTTTCTGAAGGAGAAAGTGGAATAGAAAGCACCTCTCTCTCTCATCACAAGTGCTACAAATATACAGAACCGGCATTGTTACAGTCAGCCCTACTTTGTTTTTGGAAAAGTTTTCTCATATCAATCCCAGAAGAGAAGCAAGGTAACACGATCGCTGCCTGACTGTAGATTTCCCCTGGCCCTGGCTACACACACACACTGCCCTTGGACAGAAATGATTTCCTCTCCCCAAACCAGCACCTGGCATGGCCCAATGCCTTTCCTAAGCTACTCAGGCTTTAACAAGGCAGAGAGGCATTAAAGCACTGCTGCTCAAGGAGATGGGCTTTTTAGAATGAGCTTCTATCCTTCCCCTGTTTTTCTTCAACAAGGGAAGAGGGAATAATTAAAATAAAACATTATTGTAAAGCAACAGAAAGGAAGAGAACAGATCTGGCACCCAATTTAAGGCATTTCACATTTTTAAAATACATGAATTGAAATCAGTCACATTCAGCTTTCTGTTCTTATTTTGTCCTAAGTTAGATATTGTTTCTGCACCAGAAACCACGTGGGAGAGCCTGTGGGCCAGATGGTAAGCAGAGAAGAACAAGCATGAAGTACTGCATGTAGGAACAAGAAGTCAAACGTACAGCTACAGTACGAGGACTAGCTTGCTAAGCACTCTACAGAAAGACTGGGGTGGTGGCGGGAGACTACCTTGGATCACAACTAAATACTGCAACGTGATCCACAAACAGCTGGGAAGAATACCATTGACACAGCAGGGGAGGAAAGTCTGGCTTGGCTCAGGACTGGTGTCTCCCAGCTAGACAGCCTGTCCACTTTGGACACTGCACTTCCGTACACAGGCCAAGGGGAGCATGGAGTAACAAGAACAGGAAGAACGTTGAGATTTCTAAAATACAATCTGTAAGTAAAGCCTGCAAGAATAGCAAGTAAAGATGAAATGACAACCATCACATTCATTAAAATGTGCTATAAAGAATTACTTGTAAGGGAGTTCAGTGCTACTAGCACAATATCCAGGATGTCAACCTTCTAAATACAGGAGAACCTGCAAGCATGTTAAGCAAGTAAAGATGAATTTATCTATCAGAATTACCAAAAACCACAGCCTATCTACAGTGTGCTATAAAACTCTAATACCCACTTCAAATGAAATACTCATTTCTGTCAAAATCACAGAATGGTGAGGTTGGAAGGGACCTCTGGAGATCACCTAGTCCAACCCTCAGTGAGCCCACACGGGGACTGAACTCACGATCTTGGCATTAGCAGCACCATGCTCTACCCAACTGAGCTAAACCTGCCCCCTAATCAAGATGAATACACAGAACAACTTTCCTGTTCCATCCATTCCTGCTCTATCTATCCAAGCAGGTATCCTGTATAGATAAACTCATTTTAGCTCCTAGTTACGGTCTGATTTTTTTTTTATTGGTCCAACAGAGCTCGGTTGCCACTTCCCCTGCCTTTACAAGAGAAAGTCAACTCCTAGGGGCCTTTCTTGGCCCAAGACATGTAGATAACCATGCACCTGGCTCTCAAACCTCTCCTAAGAAGGGGGACCTTCACCTGAAACAAACTGGCTGAGGGCAAGAAAGCCCAACCCTGCTGTTGCAGCTTTCTAGATAAGCCTGTGACGCCTACAAAAATATGCATAAATCTGTGAAGAAAGAAGCAGGAAATATAAATTGAACTCAAACTGGAATTATGATTAGCACAGTTCTGCTACGTAGCTTTAACTCAATATGTACAGTACTCCTTGATTTAGGTGAAATGAAGATATAGGTATACAGATACATATAAAATATATACACACACATAAACATACACCAGTAAAAACACAAGAGTAAACTAACACATTTTTAACTCTATTTCAAGCAAGCTAATTTCCTCCCTTTTTCAACAGTCTTCATGTAAACTTTGGCTTATTTGGTGCTCTCAGCGGTCCTGCTGAAGCTGATGGCAGACGAGTAAGGGAGAACCAGGAACCTGGCAGAGTGGCAGGAAGCCAGCAGGGGCATTGGGATGATGGCAGCCACGTTGCTGGCCCTAAAATATAGTTAGGAAAAAACACGCAAGAGCCTGATGTGTGAGATAATCTTTATGCATTTGAGTTTGGGTCGTGTCTTATTGAGCAGTAGTGAGATTCTGCTTTTCTTTATCCCAAGTGTGTAAGAAAACTGATGAATATAATTGATGCAGATTTTAATGCTTTGTTCAGCTATATTTGTAAAATTACTGTCTATCATAAAAATCAGTGTTATGTATCACAGCCTTCCAATAAGGCTAGCACAAATATGGAAAACAGCGTTTTCTAACTGCTTTTTGTCTTCAATGGCAACGATACCTTTACTTTTTAAAAAAGTTATTTTGTGCAAGAAACGCCTCTTTAACAGAGTCTTTCATAGGCCTATACTAATATCTTTTACCATTTCAAAAGCTTCTCGGAAATCTGAAAGGGAAAAGAAAGGGCGGGGGGAACAGGGATATGCTGCATGAGATGTTAAATCAAGAATGGACATATTCGGTGCAGCTCCGCACCGGAATGCTCGCTAACGTGTGCCTACTTAGAAAGGACCTGATGTTGGGGCCTGCATCATCATGGGGATTTTTATTCTCGTGTAAATTGCTTGTAATGACTTCCTTCCCTTTAAAGCTCGGCCTCCCAAGGCTAACAGCCTAGCTGAATCCTAGTTCCAGGCCTACTGGAATACATGCAGCATAGCTTTAGAAGCTGTGGACAGCAGCAAGCAGTTACACGTTTTAAATTGGTGTTTTAAGTTCTTTGGTACCATTTTTTTATTGACAATAATTTAGAAGGTGAGGACACTTGTACAACCGTTAGATGCAGAAAGCCTTGAGAGATGATCTGAAATCATGAGTGCAGTTTTTGTTCACAGACAGTAACACTGAATGTTTTCATAGCCTGAGTAGTTTTTGAGCTAATGTCAATGCAGAAGAAAGCGGAACTTGTAGAGTGGAGCCCCTCCATGGCTTTATATTCAGGGAATATTATATTAATATTCAGAGAATATTATACTACCAGTATATATTTTTATTATATATATACATACACATACTATATATACATATATATATATATATATATACACGCACACATTATTATACTAGCTAGAAACCTCTAGCTCTGTTAACTTAGTTTCATATTGCTACTGATTGATGTCTGATAGATCCATAACACAGCTGTAAGAAGGAACTTGACGATCTATTTAGTATAGATCCACAGGGAAACAATAAAATACATTTTTTTAAAAAAAGAAAATTTAGCATTGCTATAATTATTAGTCTTTTTCTTCCCTTCTGTGTTATCTGCCTGTATATGAATCTTCCTAGTTTCGAGGTCATTCCATAAACACATTATCTATTTAGCAAATGAGAATCGTCTACTTACCATTCTGTGAATGCTAAATTTGCTTCTCTCCTGTTTTACACCTTGTGCCATTACTCACACCAGGGCAAAGCGAGCAAACGCTCTGACGCGCATTCATCGCCTCCCAGGAACAGCCTCTCCTCCCAGCAAGGCTCCCACACCTCACCGCGAGGTCTGTTTCAAATCCCCTTCGTTCTCACGACTTTCACAGCTGAGTTTCCCAGTAAGTCACTCACCTCGAGCCCTCAATTCCTGATTTTTCTCTTGAATACTCAGCAACCTCTGCTTCCCTGCAGCTAGAGCAACCCAGCAGACACTCACCAAGCTGGAAGGCGCAGGGGGGAGCAGAACAACCTCCCCCTTCTCTTCTCAGCTGCTCCCAGGCCATAGACATTTATAGCCCTGCCCCTGTTAGTCAATGCTTAAAATATTTCCATTGCTGCATTTTACCCTCTAGTTATATTCATTTATTTATTTATTCAAAGGCAGAAGATAAGCTATTTTTTACTTGGATATACTGAAAGACTGCCAGCAGACTTTAATGTCCTTTGAGAGGTGTTGCTTTGATCCTGAAAGTCACTGTAAACTACCAAAAAGGAGAGTGGAAATTATAACTTCCTAAAATCAATTGCATACTCCTAGCATGTTTGAACTCCAAACTCTCCATATAGCTGACACTAAAATTCAAATTTAAAGCTTTTCTCAGATGTTCAAAATCTTTTTTCTTCAAATTTTTCCTTACAGGAAAAACAAGTAGTAGTATATGGAAATTATCACCAGGAGAACAATTCCTGATGCAATGCATCTCACACATTTGCAGCTCAAAGGATATCTGTACTCTCAGATTCACCTCTGGATGCTGGCTGGACCACAATAAGGATGCACTATTGAAAGTGCTCCGATTAGGAAGCCTCATGCCACAATCTGATCACTGAAGGTTGATCTGAGCTTAGAACTTGAAGGCAATGTAGTCCCGCGTACACCAGCTTATTCTTGCAAAATGTATGTTGGTAGAGCAGAACTGTTTCTACGCAGAAAACACGGAGGCAGCAGCTCCAGGGGTCTCAATACAGTTTACCTAGCAAAAGCTAAATTAAGACACATTTTTATCTGATTTCCCCCCCAAAATTCAGCTGCTAAAGCAGGTCTTTGATAGCTGCTTTCCTCTAATCTCTATGTAATTCTTTGAGCTTTACTTGCTTTTAAAGGGCTACACGTTAGTCCAGCCTCCATGCAGCACAGGAGAGTAAGATACTCACTCCACAGCACTGTCTCTGTACCCAGAATGTAAGTGGTTTCCCCAGATCACTAAGTGCTGGAAGGACGGAGGTGGAGAACGCGGGCACGCACTGCCCCTATACACCAGCGTGGAATGCGGGGCGGTGGTGGGGAGGGGCGACTGCTCACACTTTAAGGTAATTAATGGCTGCTCATACTGAGGACTGCTTAAATAAAACGGGGGGAGGGAACAAGTGCTTAAGGCAGCAAATCTTAGAACCACAGTGAAGTAATTAGGTATATTTTACTTGCTTTGACGCAAACTTTCCCACCAAAAGTTGCACGAAAATGTCTGCTTTAAAATCAGTCTTCCCTTCAATTTTTGATGAGATGTCTTTATCATAACACACACGGCAACCTCACATCAGGGTGTGGGGACAGTACGGATACGGACCCTCATTTTCTTCCCATTTCCTAAGCCATATTGTTGAAGACTCTGGAAAATCAGAGAAAAAAATCAGAGATAGAGTGGTATGGGACCCCAAAACTGCCCCATGACCCTGAAGAACCAGTGAGATCCCAAGAAAGGACCTTCGGCTTGAAGATGCAGCAGCGAGGACAGGAACGACTCATTCGGTGGAAGCTCCGCCTGACCGTGAGGGGGAATTTCTTCACTGTGAGACTGGAACAGGTTGCCCAGAGAGGTTGTGGAGCCTCCTTCTCTGGAGATATTTAAGGCCCGCCTAGATGCAACCCTGGCTAACATGCTCTAGGTGACCCTGCTTGAGCATGGGGGGTTGGACTAGATGATCTCCAGAGGTCCCTTCCAACCTAACTGATTCTATGATTCTATTACCTGATCAAGAAATGAATTCCTGCTCTCCTGAACTCGGCATTTGACTTCGCTGTCATGTCAAGTGCACGGCATTTATTAAAAGCCAGTGGGCTGTTTCACTGTGCTGACTTGCAGGTCTCAGACTGAAGGATATGATTTTGGCTTTGCCTTGATATTTAGGATAAAGGCTTGCCAATCATTTTAAAGTAGATGAATCTATTATTCTATTTATTTAGTAAAAAGTTTTGAGATGGAGGTGTGGGGACAGAGACCGGATATATAAAAGCAGAGGATGTCCCAGGAAGACCTATCACATATCTAGCAGACGTACTAAGTTTCTTCTTTTCTGTCATTAAAAGCTGTTCGAAGACAATGGTCTATAAAGAAGGGACAAGTTCCAGTGAAAGTTCAGGGCTACCTTTGGAATTAATTTGGGGTGCGATCTCCTCAACACCTGCCCTTATGGAAAGATCTACAAGGTGGCTTTGCCACCAGAGCCTGGAGTCACTCACTGTGTGAAGAGACAGGACCCAGGACACAGCATTTCTGGTACCAAAAGGGCTGTACACGTTTCGAGCGCATGTAATGCTAACAACAAAATATTTTGTCAGAGCTCTATCCATGTAAGTATTAAACTTCTGCCAAATAGTCCAATGAAGGCAAACTCTGGTTGAAAAAATAAGGTTTGCAGCGACCATAAAAAACTCAGAAGCAGTGAATTTTATATGGTAAGTATGACTTTGCTCAGTGACATTTAATGAAATACCCCCTGTGAGTGTCAGAAGCATGGGATAAGCTGGGAAGCCTCTAAATAAGTGTTATCTGCCCAGAATAGCAGTAGTGGGCACAGCAATTTGTCCAGTAATACCAAAATGAGATCCGATAATGGCAAGATGAGGAGTAAGACAGTACCCAGCTTGTTCAGCAGGGTCATACTGCCACAAAACGTGAATCTTGTGAGATGAATCCAGGTCAGAAGTGTCGCTCCCTGAAGGCATTTTAAGTCTTGGTGCTGAAGGCTCTCATGTGACTGTGAAGCTTTAAGTGTCATTCTTATGCATGCACATTTTCAATAGTGATGGCTATGCAAGTGCTGTTGGAGGTCTCAGTACAAAGGATGGATCTGTTCCTCAGGGACCCAGCAGTGTCAGGAAGGTCAGGATCTTGCATTTCTCTCCTCATCTCCATGTCATGCCAGACACTGAAACTTTCCTCTAGGGCTTCTGCTGCGTCTGCCTGCACAGAAGAACACAGAGCTCCTCACAAATCTCTCTCTCCTCTGGATCCGCTGCTGCCACACTGCTTTGTTAAAAATACCATTAAATTGAAGCCATGATCAGTGTGTGCCAGAGCACTCAGCAAGCCTGGTTATGCCAGTAATAAAATTCTAAAGATTGGTGGAAGATTGGAAACAGGCTAAACTAGGAACAGGGAGGGCAGGCAGCTGGCTTGCTGCTGCGGCTGGCACAGGGAACCGCTTACCCTTCCGGCTGTCAGAAGAAGGTGTGAAAGACACAAGGTCTTCAAAGGACAGTACCAATAAAGAAAAAAAAATACCTTCATTTTTCTCAATTTTATGTATCAAATACTGGCACATCTTCATTAGAATTCATCATGACTCATGTTCAAAGAGCTATTTCTAACCTCTAAAACACTATCAGTGTAGATAGTTGGTTGCAAAGATGTTTTAAATCATAGTTGGCAAACTCACTGATAGACATTTTTTCTCTTATTAAATAGAGCAGATTTTTCAATGTTTTAACAACCTCTTTCTTTTCACACCTCCACACTGCTACTTAATAGCACCCATCATTTAAATTATGCATTAATGATGAATTTATGTGGTATATTATCTATCACTTAAACAGAAAATAGGTAGACTGTGCTATCATGATTGGTGAGATGACAGTATTTTCCTTCCACGATGATTTACATCCAAATAAGCAACTTATCAACCTTGCAAATGTCAGCCTGCATTGAGGCAAGAAGCTGTGAGGATCTTAAGTAGACACTCTCCTTGGGACTGAAAGGTCAATGTTTGTGTTATTTATTTTTCCTGTGGAAATATTTTACTTTATGAAGGACTTTCTAACTGTCCATGAAAACAAACATTCAAGAATGCAATAAGAGAAGTCAGTGCCCCAGACTAAATCGAATAAAAATAATCAAAAGAATTATTTTGTTAAAATATATCAATCTATAAACAGGAAACAGGCTTAATAACACAATAATATCAAAATGAAAGGAGGAGTGCCTACTTATTCAGGCAGCCAGCAGCTCAGGCAGGAAGGCCAAATTTGATTACGCACTCCACTCAGAAAAGTCAAAACTTCAAAATCCACTAAGGCAGATCCTAACTTCTACGTAGGAATTATCTTATTGGTATCTAGTTTGCACTAACTTTAAATATCCTTAAAAACACACTTTCCTTAATCCTTCTCTGTCTCACTTCTCTGCTTGGAAGCCCCCAATAATTACTGTCCTGTCTCATACAGATATCTTATAAATACAAGACATTACGGTAGAGGCAACCATAAAAGCAGAGGTTGAGGCTAACCGACTGCAGCAGCTACCTAGCAGAACTGGCAGGAATGGTCCGGGTTACGTGGAAGGGCCTTACATCTCTTTAGGCTCCGAACAGAATCTGAGCGATGCTGATGGGATGCTACCCAAAGCGTGAGACTTGCACTTCGACTATTCAAACTAGACCTCCAGTTCTTAACTGAATACAGCTGTAGATGAGATTAGCTCCAAATAACAATCCCATTTATGTGACCAAAAGCATTGGTTTGTAGCGTAACTACTGGTGTGCAGGAGTGTGGAACTTTTCAGTACGATATGGGGTCTACCAGCAAACTCATGGTATCATGTAAAAGAATATATACGGGCTGGCTCCCATTGTGTTGCTATTTGATCAACAATGTAACCAGCATTTTGCTCCTTAGAGCATAGTTTTAGTAAAGAAAACACGGCAGATGCTGTGGAAATGAGTAAATTTGTGGCTGGAGATGTCAAGGTCCCTGGCTATTTGGAGAGACAAAAACCAACAGTAAGATGACAGCACTTCAAGAACACACCACTTCCGCTGTGCAAGAAGAGCTGCCTTGAATGAAGGGCCAGTAGCAATCCAGCTACTAATGCCAACTTAACAAAACATTCCTAGTTACCTCCTGAGCACTAAAGCCTCTGTCGCGGGAGCAAAGGACAGTCTTGCCCTTCAGCTTTCTCGGGCTTACCAGCCTGGCTAACATTATTGAAACGGATGGATGGTATAAAGGCAGACCTGGACATACTGCCCTACTCATGCAAGCAAGCTGTGTTGCCTAGGATTTGCCATGACTAACAGGGCAATTGTGATGATGAGCATCATATTAAAAACAACTCCCCCCCCCAAAAAAAAACTAGCAGTGCGATAAGCACTCCTAGTCTGAACTTTGTTTGCTAAAGGAATAGTATTATCTTAACAAGAATGTTAAAGTTTTGGGGAGAACCTTACAGCACAGGATACGCTATTATCACCCAAACAAATCGTCAGGAACCAGAAATCAAGAGGAGAGGCTCTTTTATGAAATCAAATTAGTCTAATTATGCATGGTATTTCTATTCACAGTAATATGGAAACCTTTTTAAAACATTTCCTTCAAACTAACTCACTAGATACCAAGCTTTACAAACAAGCTGCATGTTTTCTAAAATAATTTCTTCATTTCACACTGGTTTTCAGCTGGTATACTGACATCCTTGTTTGCATACAGAAACAAGTCAACCTTTGAAAAATCCGTATGGAAATGCTAAGTCTGCTCTCTGTTAATTAATATGAATGCTTTGGTTTATGATATACTTTTGCCAGCAACTTCCCTCTTATGTCAAAAACCTATCAGAGTGTTAACCAGTATACACTTATTTAATAACAAGGGTTTTTAAATTAGTTTCTCTAATTTCAGTACTTTACCCTTGGAATAATATGTGAGAGCTGAAAAGTAACAAATATAGACATCTTCTCAGTAACACAGAACTGCAGAGCTGTGGAGCAAGAAGCAAACTAGGTATTAAGGGAATGGAGAGTAGTACAGAAATATCACAGTGCTATTACATAAATCACTTTTATGCCCTCCTGCTGCAACACTGCTCAGGGTAACTGGAAAGATTTTGATCAAGGAAGGACTCCTTTATGAAGGTAGCCTTTCTGACCATGTCTAGGTGGAGAGGCGAGAGAAGTCACCAAGTTATACTGTGATTAGCGTTGAAGGTTTTGTCAAGCCTCACCACCTGGCTACATCTGAAGAATCTGGTAGGGCCTAAGTTCTCACATGCTCAAAAAAGCAAAGTTCTGGACCCACCACAGCATTACTGGGCCTCCAAAGGCCACAGGGACTGCTGTAGGGCTACCGCTTCCACAGTGAAACACAAGACCTAGGGTTCAGGTTGAATTCAGTCCAGACAAGGAAAAGAAATTAGGTTTACTACTGAACCCCAAAGTTGCTTCTGGGTTAGGGTTAAGCTGATTAATTAAGCTGGGGTTATCAGGTTTTGCTAATGGAGAACGTTACTACCTTGAGTATGAGCTGAAGAATTCACGTTGTTACAGGACTAGATTTTCAGCTAGTGGTGGCAGTAGAGATGTCCCTGGCCCAAGATAAAGAGACTGTTTTTCTGCTATTGAAATAGTCTATAATTTCACCATAAAAACCATTATCTTTTTTTGTGTGTGTGCAAAAATATTACATAAAACTGAGAATTTGCATTAATGTCCAAAAAAGTTGCATCACATTGAAAAAATGTCATATTTGCTGGGGAAAAACACAATTATTTTTTGTGCTCACAAAGGCTTCCAGTCCTTGGTGTCCAATGCTAAATTGTTTCACTTCATAAAACAGAACAGCAGAAACAATTTTGATACACTAAGCTTCTGCTAATGAGTTTACAGTTTTCTATCTCATAATCAGCCCAATTAAATCAACTCTAGTCGCTAGTGTGTGCCTGCTTTCTAAGGGAAAACTGAAGCGGTTGCTGCCTTGATACTAATATTCTCCTGAGCTTCGGTGTTTGCTTCTCAGAATCCTCCAAACTATTTGATACGTGTGACTTCCCTCGGCAAAGCACTCACCCTGTTTTCCGTGGCCGACGCCGTTATCTGTGAGTGAGCGGCCTGTTGTTCGGGCCACACTTGGAAGGAGACGGTTCTGTCTTTGCTCATATTCCTCAGCCCAAGAAACTTGGTAAGAAACATGTCATGGCTGAAAGTAGTGGGCAGCCAGGCTAGCGTTGCATGTGCCTGGTGTGCTTGGCACTAAGCTGATAACAGAATGTACAAAACCCTTCTTAAAAAGTGCATCTTCAGGATGATTCTGTGCTATTCCCTCGCTGCGGCTGCTTCTGGATGACTCTTTTTACTTTTACCCTTATCACTTCACATAAGCCCTCATACATGCAAATGTTCTCTCACATCCTCTCTCTCTCCCTCTTCTGTATTTATCTGCAAAATTAGCTGAAGGTTTCATCTAGGATGAAACATCCCCAAATTAGTTCATGCTGCAGTACCTGAGAAGAATACAGCGTCTCTCCGAAAAAAGAACTCTGCAAATTAAAGTCTGTACTCTTCACTGGAGTCCTAATGTAACTTTTGCAAGCACCCAGGAGGCTGGCTGGCTCTAATTCCTTGTCTGCAAACTGCATTGCAAAGCCACTCCATCAGCTGCAAATTGCTCATAATGCAGCAGCATGTTTGTTTTCTGGTTTCAACAATCACAAACATATTATGCATTCCCTGCATTATTTATATCCGTTACTCATAAGCTGATTTTTATTTATTTATTTAAAGTTTCCATCTGTAGGTTCTGGCTACATTTCAAACTCTCCCCCTTCAATCACATACTAATGGATATCCGTTCTTCCATAACATCTGTCCTTTAGGGTCCTATCATGATATGCAAGCTAAATGTGCCAGGACATTAGCAGTTCATCCATCTCTCACAATTTTTCATCTTATCACGTGCACATGTTCTGATTTTTTTTAAATCCCCCAAATCAACTCATAATACTAGAGCTTCTTTCCATCAAAAACAGAAGAAATTAGTTTTTAGCCCTCACAACTTTCCAGTTCTGATAAAAACGTAACACTATTTGCACTGACAGATCACAGGAGAGAAAAATATTTTCTAGTCTTTTAAATCTCATAAAGAAAACAAGCCTACGAAAATATGTTTGTTCACATGACTAGGGCTTTCATATTCATAACTGCTTTTTAATTTACCTTTCCATTCTTTCACCTGACACTCCTACTCTTGATCCCCACAAAATTATTTAATCATACTCAAAATGCTTTAAAATGGCGCAATAAAATATACTTTTAGACTTCTAGCATCTATGCTGCCAACGGCTCCAAATGGTGTAGATCCTAACGTATCTAACATTACCTGAATTCAGCCTCAGTCCCGCTTTACCAAAACGTCATGAGCCACCTTCCTGTTGGAAGGATTCCTCCACCTGGGGGAAGATTTCGGCAGATCGTGGCTGAGCGATGGTACCCAGCTCTACCTTCTGCAGCTTGCAAGTCAGCGTAAAAACGGCAACAGGAGTTCCCGCAAAACCAAGCCCGAAGACTGGCAGCCCAAAGCCGAAACGCACACTACTATGTACTTAGCACTGCTGTACTCCGTATTAGGCAAAAGCAAGCACAGTTATGGCTCAAGCGTCTCTTACGCTCCACTTGCTTTCAAGTTCTGTAGTTTAACAGTAGCTACAGAGACACTGTCATCTGTACACCACGCATGAATACACACACGGAACTGCCTGAATTATTCTCTTGTCCTTATTAAGGTGGCATCAGCTTCACTGCTGGCGTTACAGTTCAGCTTCTGCATTGCCATCTCATGTAGCATGTGCCCGGGAGCTCCACAACCAGTTGTGTGCTTCCCGAGTTCGCAGGAGTGAAAGCACAGTGGCAAGAGATTTTATCCTCTGAGAGAAGACAACTCTTCAGATACTTTCAGATTAATGCTAAGCACGTAGGCTGCGAATCCAGCTAGTGAATTCAGCGGGTGCACCAGAGCAGAGGCCTGCAAAGGACCAGTTGGGTCACCAATCCCCACTAACAACAAACAACCACATAGGAAATGCTAAGAGCCAAGTGGCCTGAAGAAGGTCACAGTCTGCCCTCCCCATTTACTGTGTGTCATATAGTACCAGCTTTTTAAAAACCACACACCTTTTAGCAAATTATTATCATTAGTAGATGAATTCCAAAGTCTCAAAAACTACAGTATGTGACAGGAAAAGTGGAGGAGGTAAGGAGATGCTTGACTGACTCCCTGGTAGTCTGAGGTGGCTGAGTATTTGTTACTTGAAAACACCAGAAGATCCTAGGAGAACAGTCAAACATGGGAGGAAGGGAAAGACTTCCCAGGCATAAAGTAAGCATCACGGTAAAAAAGGTCCTCCTGGACTCCTGCACAGCCAGGGGACATCAGCAAATGGAGCACCCAGCTGCTGGTGAATCCAAGCTGTAAGTGAGACCTGCAGGTGAACTCCCATCCAGAAAAGCAATTCCTCCCATAAACTTTACCCTGCAAAAGCAAAGTGCTATTCTGTCCCAGCTAACTGTTTGGAAAACTGTTCTAGATTTCCATTCATCTACTCTGTTACATGTCTTCTGCTTTCCAGTCCAAATGTACTCAAGACAGTTACGTTCACATGATTTTTAATCACCCTCACTCATATTTGCCCCTGAATGAATTTTTACATACCTTCATTTTGTTAGAAAAGCACGTCGATCTAAATCAGTCCTGTAATACTGTGGAATAAAGACACCCCATCCCTTTGCTCAGCCTTTCCCACAGCTCTTCAAGTTCAAATGCCTTTTTTTCTGATGGCAGGTGCCTTGTGCTGCTGTGCGAGCACCTCCCTGCTCCCACTTGCCAATGCAGCCTGAAGTCACTTTCAGCCTTTTTTATTTATTTTTTTTAATAGTTACATCACTGGTGGCTCTTCGGTCCTCTCTTCTGCAACTTGTGTATCAGCGTATGAGCAGCACTTCAAACAAAGCTCTGTCAAGCCGCTCACTGCCTCCGGGATGGCAGCAGACCTCCAGGGAAGAACAGAGCTATCACAGAGTGGTGTTTCCCAGAACTCTATCCCAGCTTTCAAGCACTTGCAGCTCAGTTCCCTCCTGAGTAAAAAGTAAAGCCTTCAGACTTACCAGGCCCTGTTACATTTTGCTTTCATAAATGTATCTCGTTGCTGCTTGCCCCTATGCAAAAAAAAAATAGCTCTGTCCCCATGCCGCAGCTTGGAAATGGCAATGAGCAGTGCCTGGTGCAAAGAGCCCTCCCGTGTATGAGTCCTGCACCCGCCGCCCTCTAATATTATTTGACACCTCCTTCCTTTTGCATTGGAAATAAAATTGATCAGTGTGTCCCTAGTCACTCTTGGCAGTTCTCAGACTGTCTTTTTTCCACATCAATAAATGCTACGTTGTTTAACTGTTCCTTGGAAGAAATCTGCTCATCGCTTTCCACACTACTCAGGCTATAGTAAGAAATAGAGGCTTATAAAGCAGCAGGGTGACATTTTCAGGGTATTTTGGCTCCTCTCCTGATATACTATTTGCCTTTTTCACTGCTACTGAGCATAAAGTTAACATTTTCATAGAAATATCTTTTTAGTTTTCCATCTACATTTATGTCCAACATTTTATTAGGGCACTGAAGGGCAATGGTCAGCTCAGCATCCATTACCGTATCTGTGGGATATTTTTCCTCCCCATATGCTTTGCTTTCCGTTCATCTACATTGAATCCCCCCTGCCGTTGCCTTACTCAGGCGCTTAGTTTTGCAAAACTCCTCTATTGTTTCTCACAGTCAGCACTCATCTTTACTGCTCTGAATAACAGCATCATCAGCAAACTCTGTCATCTTTTCCAGATCATTTATCAGTTGAATATCACAGGTTCAAGCACAGATTCTTTTGAGACACCGCCAGTGTTGCCCTCTCACTCTGCAAATTGATCAGTTATTCCTGCCCTCTGTTTCTTGTCTTCTGGCCAGGTATTTATTCATGTGAAGAGTTTTCCTTTCATCTGGGGAAAGCATAGATTCTTAAGTGCATGATAATAAAGTACAGTTTTCTCATCCTTTCCCTTTAAACTCTAATTCCTGTTCATCTCTCACTGGAAAGGGCCTATTACTAGGCTCGTCTCCCCTTTCATCAGCCTGGTATCATTTTGGCATGAAAGCAGGGTGGCTAATTTGGAGGTGGGATCGCTCTAAGATGTCCCTCTCCTCTGCAATTTTAGGGTCATTCAGCTGGAGGCAGGATTGTTCAGAGATGACCCTGAAGGCAGTGTGCCAGTGAACCTTTCCGTGTTCCTCCAAGAAACTTCACCCTTGAGGACACAGAGCTTATCCACATAGTCAGCACACATCTCTACCAGCGGTGTGTGAGGCAAGCACTCAACGTACAGGAGACCCAACACAATAATCTGGACCCGCACACATACCCTGGGCTGGCTTTATCTGCAATTCTTCCATAAATCAGGGCTCGCAGGCTTTTGAATTTGCTTCCCGTTGTATTGGGTTGCTCTGACCTCTCCTGAACGTGTGTCCTGCTACAGTCCTCCCATCTGCAGCCAGAATCGTTAAAATCTGAACAGCTAACAGCTTCCTAGGTCTCTCCTGGCTGCTTTAAGGTTCTTGCTCTGCTTCCAGTTTTGTATTTGTGGCTGCTCTTCCACTACAGTTACATCCATGCTAGATGAGGGTTGTTGCCTTGAAGACACGTGACTGCTCACCTAGTGCCTGCGATCTGCACTGGTTCGTCTCCTAGTTTTTGGGGCTGTCTGCAGGTTATCACAAGGGAGGGGGCAGATGGGTAGGATATGTGAAGGTCAGGTCCTCAGCTGCCAACGAAGCTACTTCTCGTAGCCTTGCAACCTCCTGCTTGAACATCATGGGGCAAGGTCAGGATTCGTACCTGCAGCCCCTTCAAGCTTTACAGCATCAGGTTTGGAACCTGATATTCTAAATCCAAGGCTTTATTTCATTATAATTTAGAAAATTTAAGTATCTAGGCTCTAATTATTTATATTAAAATTGCCATTCTTTAGTAACCAGGTCTTAAAGACAACTATCTAGATTATAAAAGCCTTTTTTTTTCCTGTTTAGCTATGTGCTGCAACCAAACACATTTTTCACAAAAAAAGCTAAACTTGCATATACTGAGTATCTTGCTTGTAGTAAAATATACTGTTATTAGTCCCTAAGGGAATGACAGTCTACTTATTAACATTAAATTTTATTCTGTCTTCATTACACTAATCCACAAAGTCATAATAATTCTGTCTTCCATGGTACTACAGTAGCTTAAAAAAAAATGGTATGAAGACCTTGTACCAAGGATACTGAAGGAAATACTGAACAGGACTGGTCACAAGACCCATCCCTAATGAATACTTCTACTAACTCCTGCAGTCTGGTAACTTGCCTCTCAGCACATCCCGTCATAGTCCCCTCTTTACCCAGCTCCTTATCTGCCTAAGCCAGCTTCTTATAATTCCTGTATTAATCTATACCATCTCCGCTTTAAATAATACATTCCTCTCAGAACGGCACTTGAATGCTTCCTTTAAATCTAGATAGCTTAAGCCCATCACATAACTGTAGTCCAACATGTTCTCAGCAGAAAGAAACATTAAGTTGGTCTGACAAAATCTACAGATGAAACTTCTCTGCATTTTCTCAGTTATGATAATGCTCTCGATTACTCTTTGTTCAAAATCTGTCCTAAGACATTACACAGCATTAAAACAACCTAACCTACGTGTTCTTTTCAGAATTTCCTTGTTGCGCCTTTTGCATGCATGTTTATATCCGCCAGTCAGAGGGCATTATCCCTCTTCTGAAATATCTATTAAGAATTTTGCAGCTCCAGGACTTGGGGTGGTCAGAGGCAAAATCAAAAAGTAATGTATTCAGTTCCTACAAAGGAAGTAACTAACAAAAATGAGAGTTTGCCTATCCTTACTCTTTCTCAAATAAATTACACAGCCGCAACGATTCTGTTTGTTGGATGCAACAACTTAACTGGTCATTCGGTATTTCAGCATGCTTTTACAGTTTACTACTTCAATGGCAATATCAAACCGATAGTGAAGCATTTAGAAGTGGAACAGGAATACTGCCAAGCTAAATACACTGGCAAGAATTAGCTGAAGTCATTTTAGGAAAACAATGTTCAATGCTGTTCAGTAGCTTTTTAATTTGATGGCACTGCTGTGCTACTTTGTTCATTCGTGTTTATTTTCCATGGGAAAGCAAATGTTCTTTTCACTGAAGCTTACAGTGCCACCAAAGTTCAGTACAACTTGTCAGGGAAAAGGAACCTGAAATAACTCCACATTCTCCTATCTGGCTACTCTTCATCTGAAATTGCAGCTAGAAATTTGCAAGTGAGAACATGCCTTGAAGAGAGATAGCTCGGGTCACGATACACAGTTCCAGCAAAAACAACCATCTTTTCCCTGCGGTATAGCAGTGTTGCTGAGCCGATTTCCATCTTGTGATTCAAATCAACAATTAAATTCGCAGTGCTATGAAGCATGCAGCAGACATCATTCCAAAAGCCTCCCCTGGATAGATTTTCGAGCATTGCCCCACAACATTTTCTGAGTTAATCTTTAAAGGACACGACCTTCAGGCACAAGTATTATTCTCAACATATAACTCTGTACATACATCTTAAGATATTCTTACTAACACTAAAAACAGAGAACTAAAAGATACGGATTACCTATAGAATAGATTTAATAGAGACAAGACAGACATCTTTACCCCGCTAATGCTAGTGCTCAACCTGAGAAGAGGGGAGTGAAAGGAAAAAATTAACTAGCTTTCACAAGAGGCAGCGGACCAAGTGGTAAATGAATAAATAAATCAGCCAGTCCAGATGTGAACTGAACTTCAAGGAATGCAGGTTATTAAATGGCTTATTAGAGAGCATATTTTGGAGAACGTTTTTGCCAAAGGCATGCCCAGACTAAAAGGGAAGTTACGGTACCTTAATCGTACTTCTCAGCCATGGCTGATGAGATCATAGGTTGATTACCTGGAAAACAGGAAACTGAAGGTTAATAATATTGTTCCTATTTCGATCACTAATTAAGAACAGTGTCTAATATCATATGATTATAAGCCTTCCAAACAATTAAAGCAGAATACATACTTCTGATATTTGTTATTTTATTTCGCATAGAGGCAGCTTCAAATTAGAAAAACAACAAGAAAAGAATGCCTGAGGTTTTCATTAAATTAGTTTATATATTTTCAAGTCTGTCCACACAGAAGCTAAGCAAAAATTCACAACGACCTTCATTCTTCTAGAAAATCTACCATAAAATATATCTATCAGGCATTTATCTGTTATTTTTTTCTACTGCTAGATACAGTCTCTGCCCTTTCCCAATCTAAAACATTTCCCAGTAAAATCTCCTACTAGAGTTTCAGAGTTCTTCGCTATGTATGCGGGAAGGGGCACATTACCTGAGCTGTTCTGTTCAGTGAGTACTTCCCTGGGGTGGAGGATATAACTGATGGGGAGGAGAGTATTTTGGGGGCCGTTCCTCCAGTCTCAGGTGAGACTGGGCCGAAGGGAAATTTGGTCTGTCCAGAAAAGTGTAAGAGATTAAAGAAGCATTTGGGCCTCAAAGCACGGACTCTCACAGCTGAGGTTTCTTCTTTTCCCACCACTCCAAGGCAGAATGTTCAAGGACCTCTAGGAAGGGTTGCCTTTTGGTGGGCAGTGGGCAGAGACTCTCCAGTGTGAGACCCGGGACACGGGGTCCTCCTGGTTTTGTGCTGGTTTGGGCAGTGCAGGCAGGCAGTCGTCACTGGGCCTGCCTGTTTTTCCCCCGAGCAATGCCAATGGGCAAACTGGGTAGATGAATAGGCCTCAGTAGATCTGTAGACCCTCTCTTGCCTCAGGTTGTCCTGAGCCTCTTGAACCAGGCTTCTGCAACTGTGCATGCTTACTAGCTAGTAGCATATTGCTACCTATTTTGAGGAACAAAAGTTTTTGGACAGCACATTGAGTCATGTAGAAAATGTGACTGTTAGCCATTTTTGGTAGAATTAAACCTAAATTGAGTCTGCAGCTCTGAATGTTTCCATACTCCAAGGGTATACACAGGCTGAAAAAGTAATCTGAAGCCAAAAATTGTACAAGGTCTTATTTTCAGACTAGGCATGCAGAACATGTCGAACCCAAACTTACTTCAGACAATTCCAAACCCGTCAGGCTCACCACGCGTGCTGCAAAACTGCCTTTTGCAGCTCGAGCTGAGTTCTGCTCGCTGTACACAACAGGAATCTCCAGAGAGGAGACTGACTCATGGCATCTGAACAGGATCTTTATTTGGGGGAGGTTGTAAATAGTTACTGGTTGGCTTTAAAAACGAGTTGTAAAGTTACTGGGCTCATTTCACCTCCCTTATTCTGCAAAACGCAGATCTTTCCTGAGAGAGCATTTGTCAGCATTATCGTTGGACAATTTCACACGAAGCAAAGATGTTTTGCAGGCTGCAGACTTCTCTTTTACTCCAGTGCTTGTTATCTAAGTAACAGTACTCAGTTGTCTGGAACACACTAAGAGCTATGGCTCTTCCACACACCAATAAAACAGCAAAACTCATTCTAAAGGCTATTAATTGACAGCACAGAAGCTATTCACCGTTGAGTGTATTTTAGTCAGTCCTCCATGCTCCTGAAGCAGAAATCAGGCACATTGAGGGATACACGGTTTGCTTTGCATTAACTGAAACTGCTGTTTTGTTCTGAAGTGGAATAAGCACATGGCAGGTTGGGCTGTCAGATTTACACAACAACCCAAGGCTTTTATGGTTGATGGAAGTTTGCGAAGATGCATTTGAAAACATGTTATGCTGACTTCACACAAAGTACCACCTGAGGGGAAATAGAATGGTATTTGATTAACCTTCAAAATACGTATTTCAATAAATACTGGTAAGCTATGTTAAGAAGGAACCTTATGAGTTTGGAAATACACAGCCTTTTTTCTCAGAACAGGTCAGCTTGACCAAATCCTTTCTCTCACCATACACACACAAAAACAGAACCTCAACCAGCGTATCAGGACAAAAATAAGTGTATCGGGACAAAAATAAACAACATGCAGTTAATTTCTGAGGCCGCAGAACTAACAGCAAATGGCTGCTTGTACGCCCGAAAAAATCAGACAATTTGACATTTTTTTTCATGAAAAAAACCAGCTTTCAGTAGATAAATGTATTTACTGCAGAGAGAATTCATACTCTGTCATATAAATGGATTTAGTATATAATAATGGGGAGGGGAGGATAAGTTGTTCCTCCAGTGTGTGCACTGGTCTGTAGCAAATACAGGCACATCTCATCACTGTCAAAGCTGCTGCTAACTTGATATTCTACCAGGATAATTATGTATTTCACCCACCAAAATCTACAGCATTAAGTCTCCAATTAGTCCCAGAGACTGTCCAATCTTCCATGCCTGTAGCTGAGGCAGAGGAACAGAACGAACTGTATTGCCATGGGAACGATGTTTACTACTTGCTTTACTAAGAGATTAATGCCTATTGTTGGTAATCTTATGATAAATGATCATCACTTTGCATTTTTGTAATGAAGACGCATCATTCTGCGTGTTGCTCACACACTATAGAACGCTCTTCCTCGCAATCATCAACGGCTTTTAGTTATGCATATTAGTTTCCAAAAAATAATCTGTTCAGATTGTGAATGCTTTGGATTTTAATATTAAAAAAAAAAAAAAAGACACTCCATCTCTGCATTTTCCACTGCGCTAGAGGATAACGCCACAGCTCCAGACTGTGGCTGTTAGATCAGTGAGTGATCTGGTGCAAGGGCAGTGCATCAGAAGATGAAAGCAGGCAGCACTGCACCCATTTCATCTCTATGTAATTTGGGTTTTACTTTGGGCTTTATAACCCTGCCATACGTGTGGTTCAAAGCTGCCTGAAGGACCAGTTATTCATTTGGACTCTCATATTGCCCCCGGACTGAAGCTTCTAGTTTAGTTTCCTCTGAAGGGAACCTAACTTACAAGGGCCAAGACACATTCATATGCCCCAAAATGTGGTGAGCAGGAATAGCTGGAAGACTCACTTGCAAACCACACCACTCCTCCAAACAAATTATTACCTGTTTTCAGTCCCAGGGGAAACCAGTCCCAGGGGAACCCAGAGAAAGCACGGAGAAAAGAACTCTAGCATGGCAGAGTAAAATGAGACTGCGCCTTTAGAGATTTTCTCTGTTTGGAGGCATCACGGATCACCTGAAGTCATCCTTCACCGGCGAGAGCTGGGGATCCTTCAGATAAGCAGTAAACAGCCTTCCAGCCCAGATGCCAAATTCACTACTGTAGACTGTACGTTTGGCTGTTCACATGCTCTGCTATCCTCTCGGCGACGGAAGAGTCAACGGAAGACCTTACGAAACGCTGCTGCCATGCTTCCTTGCAACAGTAAATGTATACATTTCTTTTAATTACATAGGAAGCGCAAGTGGCATGTTTGTATAATTATTTCATAAAGCTTTGCTGACTAAATACATTTTTGAGGCAGTAATTCTGGATGAGTTTAATTTCTACAAGTGATGACTGGCTGAAAAACAACTCCTGCCATTAAATCTGAGACATAGCTTTTCAGTATATTTCAAAGACCATGTTTTCTTTGAAGGACAGCATTTTTATTCTTGCTTAGTACTACAGAAAAAAGAAGTGTAAAATATTTCACCTAAAGGAGAGGAAAAGGACAAGCGTGAGAAAGAGAAAGGTGAAGAGAACGCTGATCCTGGGAACACCCCCAAGCAATGTCAAAATCCTGAGGGACAGGTTCGAACCACAGTTGCACGCAGGCACTTGTTTTTCATTTTTCTGAAGACTGAGAGAGTAGATGGGAAAGTATAAATGGTCCTAGCATATGAAGGAGTTGTTTCTCAGGTTTCCTGAAATGGGCTCCTGACCTTTTGTAACAGACACAGGGGACATTTACAGCCTCTTTTGGTACGCTGACATTATGAGTTTGGCACGGTCAAGACCTGGGACTTTGACCTAGGAAAGCTGCAGTTATATTGTAGCTCGTGTCTGAAGACTGACTGCCTCTGTGTGAGCGTCTATGTTCGCTCGGTTTTAACCGTCACATCTGGCAAGTGCTGATGTAGGTTCTGCACAAAAGCTGGTAATTCTTTTCCAGACTTTGTTTACCGAACGCGGACAAGGCGCAGACAGAAGTAGCTGCTGGTTAAGACCGAGCTGGGACCAGGTTTGGGGGTGGGAAGTATCCTAAATCTCTCAGGCATCTTGGAAAATTTCCATCCTCATTTTCATTAAGCAATCACTGGCGAGAATGATTCCTACAGTACGTACATTGCCCAGCATCGTTCTCTCGCCACTGCTCTCAGGGTGCATCGGATCTTGGCTTCTTTGGCAGCTGAGATTCCTACTCATGTTGACGCTCAGTAAGGCAACAAAACCTAAGAAATGGTAAGTGTTTTACAACTCTGCCTGAAGAGCACATTTAAGTTTTTACCAGAAAAACACAAAATTAATTATGTATAATTATGTCCACTACAAATACTAATATTGATCTAATCCAAGCCTGTAAATCATTATTTACTACACAAAACTCAGAGTTAAGTCTTCTTCCTAAAATCTTTTAAAAACTGCCACCTTCTCAAAGTCTCAATCATCCACCAATAACATAATAAAATTGGCATTAAAATTATAGGTTTGGTTGTTGAACTTGATTATCCTCTTCTGGAAAATAACTCAGGAATATCTTTCTTGACAATATAAAGTAAACTCGAATCAAGTGGTTTGTTTTGGTGTTACGTCTTGCTCTCTGGAATACACTTTGTATCACATATTTGTTTGCTGCCTCTGCTGAAAGTGCCTTAAGTGAGTGAGGGTTGCAGATAGCTGCTGGAATCGGGGTGATTGAACGCAGCAGGAAATCTCAAAGTTAAAAGCTCGCCTCTGATATTTTTTTTTTTTTTTTTTTTTTTGTCTCAAAACTCACTATATAACTCAAACCGCATCCAAACTACATCTGGTGAATTCACTGGTGGTAATAAAATACAACCCCCTGAAATATATATTTTTAAATTCTGACGGTCTCCATGGACTTTTTTCCTATATCCAGACCTCTGAAAATTTCACAGCGCATCAGAAAAAAGTTCACTTACGGATCAACAAGCACATGTTTGACCCATCTATGGAATAAATGAACAAAACTCCTCCGTGTTTGCTCTGCGTTTTTCCTATGTCATTGTACCATTTTACACTACCTCACATTTAAATTGCTTTGGCAATGCTTTGGCTGATCAGCTGCCTCACTGTATAACGTAACACATTTTACAAGATCATGCAAATAAAATAACTTTGAAAACCAACGGCAATACTCCACCATACCTAGCACTGTGGTAGAAACTGCTAGGGACGCCACTACAAATAATAATACAGGATGGAAAGACAGAGACTGTCAAACAGCTCTTCTTTCCCTGAAAGACAAGGCATTTCCACGCATGCTCAATCTTAAAATTGGCTGGCGATACAAAGCTGGCAATGGGAAAAGATAGCCAATGTGGCAGCGCTGAGCTCGGGCTGTCTTCCTGCTAACACAAGGCAGGGACACAGCCTTGCTCCTCCGGTTTCATCAGGGCTCAAAGAAATCTTGTTCTATCCAGAGGATGCATGAAAAAGATGGATCTTTCAAAATGTGAGCCAATCCCACTAATCTGATCTGACCTGAAAGAGGAGAAATGCGGAAAAGCTGGAAAATACCTTGCACTACTCTGCCTTATTCACAGTTGTCCTGCCAGGACCCACTCCCACAGCAGCACAGGGCACCTGCTGGCTCTCGGTCTGCTTCAGGCAAAGAGGAACCTGGACGAGCTGAAGCGGTAGGTGCTGCTTCACCTGGCATTAAATGGTTTCCAAAAACCTCCTAGCAGCAGCCGAGACATGAGGGCTGCTGAGGTGGGGGCGGTGGGGGCCAGCAGGGCAGCCTTCCCAGCAAGCATGGCCAAGCAGTCCAGCCATTCCCGCTCGGTGAAGACTCTGGGTCCACTTTGGAAAGTCTTAGTCCAAAAGTTAAATATGCACCGGAGTCCAAATGGATCCATGTACATCATATTTACAATTGTCTAACTAGGAACCAACAGCAAGAGATGCCAAGTGCAAATTCTGCATGAGATGGGAAAGGATTTAAGGTTTTGTTTAAGCACACACAGAACAAAACTCACTGCTGCAGCTGCTCCTCGGCTGTAAAGTAACACTGTGCTTCCAACTACTTGCTCCACACAATCACAGAATCAGTAAGGTTGGAAGGGACCTCTGGAGATCATCGAGTCCAACCTCCCTGCTCAGCACGGTCACCTACAGCACGTTAGACAGGGCTGCATGCAGGCGGGCCTTGAAGATCTCCAGAGAAGGGGACTCCACAACTTCTCTGGGCAACCTGCGCCAGTGCTCCGTCCCTCTCACGGGGAAGAAATTCCCCCTCACGTCCAGGCTGAACTTCCTGTGCTTCAATTTCTGCCCGTTGCCTCTTGTCCACTCTCCTGAGGTCCAGGGTTGCAATCCTGCTTCTTACCTTACTTCTTTCCTACAGGATCCTGAACTCTACTGTTTTATGGTCACTGCAGTCAAGGCTGCCCCCAACCTTCACATCTCTAACCAGTCCCTCTTTGTTGGTTAGGACAAAGTCCAGCAGGACACCCTTCCTTGTAGGCTCCTCCACCACCTGTGACAAGAAGTTATCATTGATGCACTGCAGGAGCCTCCAGGACTGTTTGATTCCAGAGCTTGAACTTCAGCAGAACCAGACATTCTCCATTGTAGTCCCTGACATGATCCCTCGCTCAGGCTCTGTGCCATCTCCCAGCATCACCACTGCTGTTCATCAATGACAGAAACCTGTGTGACACAATTAGACTGAGCTTCAAACAAGTGATTGCTCTCCGTATTTATGTATCCTCATCACTCTCCTGAATTGCCCTTCTTGATCTTCAAGAGGTTCAGGAAGGTTTGGACAGGCTATTCTGAAATAAATGCTTCCACAATTTTTCATTCCTCAGACTGCAAAGTACTTTCATTCACCCATTTTAGGCTCTGTCTGGTTAACATTTATTCAATCTACATGGACGTATACAAGGAAACCTGCAGCAATGTATTTCAAAGGAGTCACAGATTTATGGTCCCAGAAACCTGTAGTCTTAGCTCAATTCCCTCCATCATCCCTTTGTCTAATAATAAATGCAATTAAAAACCAAACCATAAACTGATGTCCTCTATAGTTCAGAGCAACATACACCTGCAAAAAGTTTAGTACCTGGAAGCAAACGGCATCTACAAGCATATTAAGAATCACAAACTCATACTCTCGTTATGAGTATGAATTTCCACAAGGACCTGTGTATGCTCTGCAGCAATGTGTCTGCACATTCCCACTTACACACTCTGAGTTTACATAGCAGGAAACAGAAACCGTAGCACATCACAGATTTGTCAAGCCGCTCTGTTAAAACTCATAAAAAGGACAACATTTTGTCCCAATCATTGAAAGCAGAAGGCTACTATGTTTTGTTGTTCGTAACAAATGTTTCTAGTAGTCTGCTGACTTATACTTACAGAAGATCTGTTTATATCATCTTAGCACTTGAAGTGTCATTCAATACCAAGTTACAGATAGAATCACTTTAGGCGTTAGAGTAAATTCACATAATTTATTTCTGAAAAACTCCAGGTTTTAGTACCTTTTTAGAGCTTCTGTTTGTGAGAAAATGGAAAAATTATTTTAATTTTCATAGATTCCAAAGCGAAATGTTTTTGAAAATTCCAGTAAATATTAAAAACGATGTATTTGCAGAAGTATGAACATTGCCTCATATAGAACAAAATCACCCTCCCAGAGGAGTATTTTAAACTTAGCAATCTTGCCGCTAGGTGTTCTCAGACACTTCTAAAACTTGATTTCAGATTACTGTTACACATTTGGTCTTAATTAGAATCGACCCCAGGTTTCAAGAAATTCAAACTTTTTTTTTCATCTCGTACTGCCACTGGCCCTGAGCCCTGCATTTTATTAACACTTGTTTTCTATTTCTCTACTTAATGTACAATGACGAATGAACACCTGCAGGATTTCCAGAACTTGTGAACCATTGATTCCAGCAAACCATTTAAGCATGCAAACTCGCGCTTCGTGACAGCCAAGACCCTCCAAATGAGGACAGTCTGAGCTGCAGTATTAATACATCACAGCCAAATTAAAGGTTAGCAGTGCATGAATTGTTCGGATTTGTATTCTAGAAAAACAAACAAGTGTCAAAAACAGATCAAGCCTCAAGAAGACATTAAGCTTATTTGTCAGATTCTTCCCTGAAAACTCTAAGTTTGCGCTTGAGAATCTTGCTTCAATGCTCATTTAAGAACACCTGGCTGCGTATTGGTCTTTCAAATGGAAAAATTATAAGGAATGTTCTTCTTGCCCCACTTCCACTTTTACAATCATCTTACTATATAAGCATTGGTTTCTGCAAATTCTTTAAAAAATGTTTTATATATATTTTTTTTGCAGTGCACTATTTTTTTTAAAAACATGTGGCTTGTTTTTGTCGCTTTGTTCATTTTATTGTAATTTAGCATTAATTAATAGCTCCACAGTTATAAACTGTTTATTTACTTATAACTCTTAATTCTGCCATAGCATTGCTTAATAAAACAATACATTAATGGGATTGAACCGCATTAATTAAATCAGTATGCTAACCTTCTTTTTGGGTTAATTTATTGCATGGATAAAAGTAGTCATTAATTTATTTTCATGGCAACTAGCCAAAAAAGGTATGTAATTACTCTACATGCATTCTGTCTTGCTTTAAACATATAGAAAAACTGACACTGATGGACACTGACTGACACTTAGGCCAAGCCACTCCATCCCGTTGCCCTTCTTGAGGCCTTTCTTAGTCCTATTAGCTATGCAGAGCCAGTAATTTTCTGTTCGGTACTGCCTAGCACTTGTCATGACTAAATTAAATCTTAATTACTTCAAATCATTACTTCACGTGTCAACATCATTTGAAATTACAATTCTGTCCTTGTCAAAGTGCTTTCAAACCGTTCCGAAGCTGGTATCATCTACAACTTTGCAATTCTAGTCTTTAGCATACTGCCTAAGCCAATGAAGAAAAAAATTAAACATGACAGGCTCATGTTTAATACTTGTCATGGGCTCACGACAAATGACTTGAAGACGCTTCCCTGTCTGACAGCACATACGTAAGATAACGTCTTACCGCTTCAGCCATGACCTGCAGGGATGTAGCTTCACTGAGTAGTGAAATTGCCACCAACCATGCACTTTCAAACTAGGTGTTGCAAAGCTTTTCTCCTCTTTGTCCCAGTACAGACTGGTCAGTAGTTTTTGGATTTGTTATCCCCTCCTGTCATCCGGCAGTCTCAAGCACAGGTTCTGGATAAGGGTTCAGGGATTGCTCTGGCCAGTTCTGTAAGGCTTCTGGATGGATTTCATTAGGACTGATGATTTGAATATACATCATCTCTGTAATTATTTTTCTAACTTTATCTATTCCTCCTTGCACCCTTGCATTATACTCCTTAAATTAGCGAAGAAACTCTGATTATATTCCCAACGCTTCTTATGATGGGAAGAAGCATTTAATTAACTATTTGTAAAATAAAATACTCAGTATTTCACTTCTGAAAAAGAGTGGAGTGTGTTTTTTCTTCCCAGGAAGAAAACTAAACTTAAAAATACCTTAAGACAGATATTTTACCCCATGGAGTGTGAAAATATTCACACTCCAAATCCCAAAGGTTGGCTCAACTCTTCTAGCTCAGATCTTTTCATGCTAGATGGATGGGTATCTTCACATATCAGAGCCCTCTGACAGACTGGCAGAGATGGTGCAAAACTACTGCATTTTTGGAGAAAAAATATTAGAAAAAGGAACAGTTCAGCTATAATGCCCAGGAAAAGAATTTGAGATGGTTGAGCTGGTATGACTTCTCAGCACTATCGCACATGTTTTATTTAATAGTTGGCAATGTCATACCTTTGTCCTAATCGTAATTTTAAACTATTCTACTTTTATAAAATATTTGTACAGATGAAGCTTTATGCATAAATATAACCACCTCTATACAATTTTTCCCTTTACTAATTTAAATTCACTGCAGTGACACCTTATAAGAATTTGCACACTTCTGAAAAATTAAAAGTTGAAGATCGCTCAACAAAAACAAGGTTGTGACTGGCTTTATATACAAATACACACACACACACACACACACACACACACACACACACACACACACACACTTTTTCTGGACTCTTCCTCCTCCTAAACCTGTTTTTTTTTTTAGAAAGTTTTGTTTCTGCTTAAGCAATAGGCTGGCACCTGAGAGGGCAGGAAGGGTAGCACTGAAGAAGTAGTGATGCAATTGTACCAATGTACCAGAATTTCTGCAGGTCTTCTGCAGCAACAAAGTTATATGCTTCCTTAATCTCTTTTTGAATAAATGAAAGGTCCGTGCAGACTGAGAGGGAGCTGGCTGCTCCTCCTCGATTCTCATTGCTCCTCAGCTCAGGTTGGGTTTCCTCCTAACTCCTCCATCTATGCCTTCAGAGACCACCCAATATACTTGCTGGGGATTTTCAAAGGTGAGTATGTTCCAGCCGTTCTGTGCTTTCCATATCATAGCATGGGTCAACACACAAGTGAATATATGCCTCAACTGCAGAACTAGTGCAGATGCCACAAGGATGCTGTGTGGTCGCTAGTTTAGAGGGAGGAACGCAGATGGGAACCGGGCTGGTTCCCACTGCCTTGGAAGCACAAGAGACGGAGGAATGCCCACTTCTGCAGAAAAGCAAAGACAGCAGACTTGAGTGTCAAAGGGGACCTCCCTGGTGACTCTCAGCAGCGTAGAAAGAAATTCCCTAAATGCCTCAGGCGAGCAGGTACCTGCTTTTCCACCAAAGTTCCTGAAAAGAGTATGCTCTTCAAACAGCAGCTCTACCTAGTGCCTGCGGGGCAGTTCGGGGCAGACACACACACACTTGTACCGTTCAGGCGCGAACTCCCATCTTGCTCCAGGACATCTTCCGGGGCTTTAAGCACAGGCTCAGTCTGGATTTTACAAACTCATAGTATCAAAAAAACATAATGCAAGCACTCCACTGTCCACTACAATTTTTCTACTATTACACTGCTCATGAATACACACGCTGGCATGACATTCTAACCTCCTAAGTACCAAAGCTGTAAGACTTTTAACTATGGCTCTAAGAGATTTTAACTTATTTACTAAATACTAAAAATACTAAAATACTAAAGATTTATGCACACTTTGACAAAAAGCCCATCTTTTCTGTTTGGGGAATACATGCAAATCGCAATAGCTTGCTTGTGAAGCTGTTCAGCCTAGGTGCTCCCCATCATCACAAGCATGCCCACAAAGCGCTGTCTTCAGCACAGGCATGCACTGGTGGCCAAAGTGCTGATGAGGACATGGCTATTAGCCTGTCCTCCCTTCCTTCCCAGGCAGGTCAGGAGTGGCATGACCCTCCTCCTCCTCGCACTAGGTAGAGCTCATGGGGTTAAGGCTCACCTCCTTTCCTCTTTGCGGGAAAAGGGCAAGCCAGGAGCCATGCAGCTCAGCCAAGGGGGCGAAAGGTGCTCCAATGCCTCCCTCAGAGTGGACCCAGATGGATAGATACATCAAAAAAAAACAATTAAAAGAGTACACAGAGGTAACATGTAAAGGCAGAGGGAGGCAAAAGAGAAAAAGTTCAAACAGAAGAACAGAAGTGCAGTAAGGAGAAAAGACAAGAAAAATGAGAACAAGGCAGATAGCAGGGAGGAGAACTCCATGCAATGTGTTGTTTCCAAAGAACAGTTTGACACTACATTCAAACGGGGTCACCCATTAATAGACCATTTATCTCCATCATGGCAGTGATTCAGGAGCATTTCAGACCTTGGCACCACCAGGAACAGCTACTCAAACTTGGGATGTGCAGCAGAACGTGCCCTGTCGCTCAGCTGACCAGTGCAGCACCGTAAAAGGACAAATAAAGCAGAGGGTGGTTTAGGCTTCATTTTCTAGAGCTGTATTGTTATGCTGAAGTATTTACGCCTATTATAGGTCCACAACCACCCACACCTCCTCCGATACAGGCAACGTGTCACACTGTCTTTCAGAGACGGTTGCGTAAAGGCTGTCAAAACACAGAAAGGATAATTGCAAGGGTAATTTCCAGAAAACTGTATTCAAAAAGCTTTAAGGCATTCTTACACCAAAAAAAGGAGGCCCCAAGAGGCTGGGAAATGTCCCTCCTGTACCCTGAGCAGGAAGCAGCTGAAACGCCTCTGCCAGTGCAAACTGTCACCAGAGCCGCAACCAGCCCTTGCCCCAAAGCTTCCTCCCTAAGCCAGCCCCAGGGGCCGGCTGCGTACCCCTCGACCACATTCACGAACTAAACATCTCTCAGCCTGCAGCAACAACATGGACTTGAAGCAGCTGTAGAGCGAGAGGATGGCTAGGTGGAAGCCAATAAGAATTTAACACTTAACAGATACTATCTGACCGCTGCCAAAAGGCAGCTCAGACTAACAACCTACTTTACACCTTGTACGCGTAAACAGCTTGCATGTTCCTCTCGCCATTTCCAGCAGGTCAGCAGCCGCTTGTGCTTGCAGCCTATCAGTCTGAAACGTTACCTACCTAGCCAAATGCTTCCGACAAAACCAGTTTTATCTTACAGTCCTCAAAAGTGCCAACCTGATCCAACGAGTTTATTTATTTATTTAAACCCAGCTAATAAGGAAGGGGACATCTCACAGGGTCGCACTCAGGACAGAGTTACCGGGAGCATCAGCAGAGACCCCGCATCTAGCACACAGTTTTAGAGAACGAGTGAATCGATCGTGTTATATCAGCTCTGAAACCGCCTTCTGAGGATGCCACAGAGAGCTTGCCCTTCAGGCAGGTTTCCATGGGCTCTCACAGCTTTACTTTGATTGCTGTTGTAGCCAAAATACATAGCTTTAGTCTGAAGGGATTATCTACTATCCTACCCTTTGGGAGAACCTCATACTGTTACAAAGACTCTTCTCTGCTTAATCCCTTAAATTTCAAAAAGTTAAGAAAGGTAGAGTGCATTTAGCATCAAAAACTCTTTTCTAGCATCTCTTCAGCTAGCAGGGTGCCAGCCAACCAGTGAATGGCATTTGAAATCACACACGCAATTCTTCATGTACCGATGAACTGAAATTTGATGACTTTTTGGATTCATAATCTGAACTGTCTAGCATCGCACTGCTTGACGCGGCTTTTCTACTGCATTTAATTTCAGGGTAAAGAACAAAGTTAGAAAGCGTTAGATCATGACCTGGGAAATAAAGAACATTCTGTGCTTGAGGATCAATTGATTCTGGTATCCTCTTTCAAGCCTTATCCACACGGATTACCCTTTGGTGTCACCACAACTTTTTAATCCCTCACTGTGATTCTCTATACTCTCCTCTGCCTCACACAAATCTTCACCAGCAGCAACTCCTTCCTGAGAGAATCCGACAGTGAAACGGCAGTGGTTCGTTTGCACGCAGATTATACAAAGTAGAGTTCATTACAGAAGGGGAGCAGTAAGGAAGGCAGAGGATGTCCTGGACAGTCCAATGCATTTAAGAGATAGGGGCTTAGGGGTGTTCTGCTTGCACCTAAGAAGCAGCAACTGCTGCCATCGAGAATTTATTTACTTTAAAGACGAGGACAACTGAAGACTTCAAGGTCACAATATTGCATAATTTTGGCAGGATACATTAAATACATTTCCAGAAGTAAAAGCAGACAGACAGACCTCTTCTCCTTCAGTTCCCTTGTTCTTGGATTCAAATATGTATACAAAGACACATACAGGAGATTATATCATTTATCTATCTGTGTCCTCTGACTACACGAATATGCTAAAATTCATGAGAATCACTCATTCTGAGCAGTCACCGCTAAGTCTTCCCTTCCACGGCAGCACTCCCGGAAAGAGAAGTATGACTGCATGAACAGAAGGCAACTTCTTCATATGCTCTCAGCAAGGCTAGCTCCCACGGAAGCAACCATATGCGCTAATAACAACTCGAGGGAGTGGAATTCACTCCTAAGGACACGTAACATTTTGTGCCATGTGTTTTCTTCTGAACACAATGTTTCTGCAAGTGCAAAGGTGATATAAAAATCTGCTTTAAAACTGAGAAGCGAGGCGAGCGAGCCAATACAATATTATATAACGTAACATCTGTAAGATCACTTTACTGTGTTAATTGACTCATTAAGTAACAGATTTCTACTGAACAAAACTTGTAAGGTCCACGAAGGACTTGGTGAAATTCTACAGCCAGGGTTAAACAAAAGGAAAAGCAATGTCACAGCAGTCCCAGCTACCCGTAAAATCCTCAAATGTAACCATCCTAAAGGCATAAATTCCATGCACACAAGGTATAAATTCTCACATGCACATAACTCTACACCAAAGACAGAATTCAGATCAACAGAAAATACTGGGCAGCGTGCAAGAAGAGCAGCAAAGATCAGCTTTATCTTCTATGCATGCTTTGACTCACATCCATACATATTCACCTTCTGACTTTTATTTTGCTTTTATTTCTAGTGGATAAAAAGACCAAAGAACAGTATCTTGCCAATATCCCTTCTAACCCAGCACACTCTTCAGATGAAACAAAACCTGCTGGTGCCACTGCAGAAGGACGAAAGCTCATGTTGCCGCATCTGCAAAGATTGTTAAAATCAAAGAGGTGGCAGCCGACCACCCAGAGGACATGGCATAAACCAGGAGCCTGAACGCACCCGGAGCTCTTGACAGCACAAAGAAGGACGGGCTGTTGTGCTGGAGGAGTCAGAGCTCCTGCGTCCGCTACCAAGCCGATGAGGATCCTGTTTAATCGTGCTGTGACTCAGATCTCAGCCCTTGATCTCAGCAGAGCTCCCCTCCGGCACAGCTCGCGCTTCCTTTCCTCTGATCAGGCCCTCCACAAGAATAGTGAACCGGGAGCTGTGAATCAGAAGAGCTTCCAGATAAACTGGGAAAGATTTAGATCCACTCAGCTAGTACCCCAGTGCGCTGAAGGACAGAGGGACAATTCATAGAAACTGTATGTTGACTTGGAAAGACAGGATTTAAGAAAGTTATTATGCTTTTTCCGCTTCTTTTGTTGTATACTACAAGGTTAGTTGAACATTTAAAGGAAACGTTTTTGTTTCAAGGCATTTTCTAATTAATTTCCAGTATTTGCATGCCAAGCAGAGAAGCATTATAAACCACTAGGCAAAAGAGGTCCAGTGGCTACTCATCTCCCATGCTGGAGAAACAGACTGATGCAGCCAGCCAGATAGCAAAGTCTAGCATACGACAAATACTTCTTTGGAGGTTTAGTTCAGAGTAATAGTAACGGGGGAGAGACTTTTAAAAAAAGTTCCTTTCTTCCCATTGTTATTATTCCGGTGGGTACGTCATCTGACCATTAAGGGCTCTGAGCTTCCCCACTATCAGAATGCTAAAAATTAAGATTTTTGTCTTGGCACTAGATAACCGGGAGGAGAAATAACTTTTCCACTGATTAGCTGGTGGGCATCACTTTAACGCTGCTGAATTTTGTCCTTCTTGTTGATGCCAGTAGCATCCTCAAAATCTTAAAGCACTCATAAAGGCCAGTATTGCAGTTCATCCATAAGAGGAGAAACATGCTTCAATGTATGGCGAAGGACTAAGGAAGTCTACAAGAAAGTTGTAGGATACATTTTTCTCCCTTCTTTCTCCCCAATTGTTACACAATGTCATGGAGAAAAAGTAACTCTGTTCATTGCTAATAAGCCTGTTACTTTATTCTGTAAATAACAGAAGCAGGAATACTTGTAAGGAAGAAAATGGGACCTCCTCGTGGAGAAAACGATGAACAAAGAGGAATTTTAATGAGAAAACTCTATGGGGAAATTTTGATTTTTTTAAAAAAATCAGAGTGATATACATTTGAGGCATAATAGAAACCGAATGTTTGCCTGATTGCAAAGCAAAAACAATCATGGAAAGCAATCATGTAGAAAACAGTGCATTGCAATGGTAATATAACACTATTCCAAACATGCAGCCAATGCATGTTAGACTTGTGCAAGTTAAGAGTTTGTCTCAACGTTATCATTTGCTCTCATCCAAAAAGACAACTGCTGCTGCAATGAAATAACCAAATTGCATACGCCTCCATCTTGGAAACCTAACTGAACAAGGAGGTGGGAATTATTTCATAAAAATGAGACTGGAGAAAATAAAAATATCTGTGAAAAACATAGGGAGAGTTTGGTGAGAGAATGGAGATGGGGGCTGCAGTTTTTGCCTCCGTGACCAGCACACGCGTCCAGAGCCTGTGTCTGGCTTCAGAACAGCCTGTGCGAACAGAAGGTTCTTGCTCTTTCGGTACGTGCGAGTCAGACGGTCAGCACAGCATAGTCTTCTACCGAGTCCTTTCCTTTCATGCTTCTGCCTTTAATTATCGCAGTTGTTCTGAGCTCTGCACGGCGTAACCTTTTTGGTATCCACAAGACATGCAATTTCTTCTTATGCCACAGTGGGGAAATTGTTTTATGACCCAAGTGTGCTAAGTAATTTTCTTACAGTGAATTCTTTCTTGTTAGCAAACACAATGCTTGCAGTATTTGAAAGATAAATAATGCCCCATTTGAATAGCACAGTTTTCATATTTATCTCAAAACAAAGATCCTCTGATACAATACCAATCTAAATTAGAAAATGGAATACCGTGCCCCTTGTGCAGACCTTCTTCTTCTGCTCAAAACTAAAAAAATTAATAATTGAATTATATGCAGAGAAATATATTTCATTAGATGCACCAGAGATTGTTTCCAGAGAAAGACTAGATGTTGGTAATAAAAAGGCTAAGCTTCCTCTTGTTTAAATCACTCATTAAGTTTGGCAATAGCCTTTCAAAACTCATTATCCTTTGCAAGATAAGTAGCAGCAGTAAGACAAAATAAGAAATACACACCTTTTGCTAGCTACACATGCATGCCTACTTGCCTACCTTGGCCAAAAACAACCAAACATCCAGAATCCCTAGTACGTTAGAAATGAGATTTTCAAGAATGCCCAACTCAGATGGCCAGTCTCAAATGTTTCTATTAGTTTCATTTTTTCCTTCCTTATTACAACACTAAACTATGAAATACTGCTCTTCAGAAGGTTAAAACACAATAATTTAGGAAATTCTCTATCATTTAAAAAAACATGGCTTTGACTGATGTAACAAAAAGCAGCATAGTCACCAAGGAGGACTTTTTTTCTGTGAAGTTTCTTGTTTTTTCTTGTTTCTTTTTTTTTTTTTTAACCCAATCACAGTCTAACTCTAAGCCTTTGCTATTGGCAAAGAATAATTAGCTGCTGAGGTTTTGTAACAGTATTAATTTTCATGGACACTTGAGTGTCATGTAGACACATTTAATTAAAAAATTATAATGGAAATTACTTAAACTTTAGATAATTTCAGTGTTCTCATTCTAGAGACCACAGTTAAACTTTCTTACTCACTTCAGAATGGGGAAATGCATTTTTCTCCCTTAACTTGGTATTTCTGGAGGGCCCCCAAGGAGTTCAGCTCCATCTTCGGTCCCTGCAACGCTCCTGTCTCGAAGCCTTACCCAAGCCATTTGCAGCTACTGCTTTCCAAGCTCTTCTCCCCAAAAGTTTCCAAAAGACCCAAACTGTGCTTCGCGCCAGCAGAACAAGTAGTTCTTCTGGCATTTGCAAGTGGGTCTCACTGGTGCAAGCACAGATCCTTGTGGGACTTCACTGCTTCCCTGCTGCGCTGTGCAAACTGACCACGTTCCCTTCTCCACGCTGCGGATGTACCTCGCTGGCGCGACTCACAGCGGTCTCTTACGATCACCAAGTGATCTTCGTTCCATCTATCCGCAGGCTGCTCAAACTGGCAATTTGAAATCATGTTAATTAATAGTTTTAATTAAACCATGCAAAAATACAACCCCATTAGTACGCTGATACACCAAAGCTGGAAACAGAGACGGATCCATACCTAAAATGCTGCAAGGTATGATTACTTACTATGGTGATTAAAATTACAAATCAGTTACAACTATAAAACCACCTCAGAGAATAATTACTACTATCTCTGTATTTCATGCTTAAAACAAACAAGTCGTTTCATTCTCACATCATGAAAGCTTCTATATCAACCTGTGCTTTTTATTACGACAAACTTAAGTTAAAGAGATCACAGCCCCTAAAAATCTAAAAATACAGGTTTTCTTTTAAAACCCAAACCCAAAAGGACCTAAACATATCTTCAACAGCACTGAAGGTCTACCTCTCTTTTTTCAAGCAGTAACAGGATGGAGAAAAGGTGCAACGGAAAACCCTTCAGAACCACAAATGCAAACCATGAAAATCCCGAACAAGTGGAAGCGTCACTGTAGCTGTAAGGCCAAACGCTGGGAGAACAAATCCTAACAGTCCACAGCCGATAGCGCAGCTATCAAATCATGAAAATGGGTAACCTTTGACACTGAAAAATATTATTCCTACAAGTGCCTTTTATGGACAAAAATGTATGTTATTAAATTGTTCCCTCTCTGGCCACTGCATTCATTTTAGCACAAGCCCACCCAGCTATCAAACTCCGACGCGCTCACTTGCGCTTTCCGTGGCAGACAGGAAAATGGTGTCCCATGCTCATCCCCGCCAGACAGCGACTGTTTCGTGCACACAGCGCTGAGCATTTTTCCATATCTCTTCAAATGATGAGCTGGTTTGAAACATAGGTTCCGCGCTGCATCTGAAGATGCTACTTGTTCTTAAGGTGGAGATGCGGAGCAAAAGCCCTCAAATGACAATCAAAGCATAGGAGTGGAATAAAAACAAACTCCTCGCACCAAATTACAACTTTCAAGTACCTTCACGCATGAACAGCATGAGCCTTGAAAAGGGAAAAATTGCCGTGCAAATTATACTAGCTGGCAGGATGTGCTCTTTCTAAAGGTGTAACCCTGTGATATACAAATATCGCAATGTTCTCATGGAAAAAAAATCATTATTCTACAGCAGTGTAAGCCTGATCAGTCAAATTAGATTTCAGTTTTAAAACATTTGACATAGGTATAACACAAACAACAGTGTCATCATAAACTTACAGATGCAATTTCATATCCCTCTTCCTCTGCACAATCACACAGGATTAGATTTAATATCATTGACTCGTAGTGATGCAGGGCAGCTTGCGTGGGAGAATATTACAGAGGTAAAAAGAAAAAAGTAATTCGCATTCAGGCAAATGGAACAAATTTACACTTCTGACTGCTGCTGTCTTTTATGCTTTACATGGTGCTGTCTGAAGTACCAGAGTACCAGGTACTACCTACTACCACTGCTCTCATTGCTGTTTTTGAGACAAGTATTAGATGGGGGCAGGTTCCCGTCCTCTGGAGCTGCTCCTGCCCTTAGGTCCAGCTCACGGTGCTGCCACCACCGCCAGCAGCACCGCTGCGACCACGCTGCTCGCATTTCCAGGGAAAACCTGAAACCGCGCTTCAGCACAGGTCTTCTGTTGCACCCCCTCCATGCAAAGAGACTGCTTCCTGCAAATGCAATACAACTTCTGTTGGAAAGATGCAGCTTCTAATAAATTTTCCTTCCCAATTGGGGAAATTTTCCTGCACTTGTTTTTAAGCTGACATGCTGTATTTGAGCCTGTTGAAATGCAATAGCATTCTATACTCCAAATACAGACTTATTTTAAAGGCTCAGTAGTTCAAAAAAACCATCTTTGCTTCTGACTGAATTCACAAGTATGTTTTCAAAGGAACACGTGGGAGGTAAGCACACCAAATGGTTAATACCACATCATTTCTCTATGGGTGTAACATGGTTTGGGCAGGAAGAAATTTCACCTGACCTCCAGGGCTGATAGTGTGGAAATAATAATAACGTGATTTAAACTTAAATAATTCCTATACAATTACATATTTACAGAACACAATCATTTGCCCAGGGAAATGATCGACAACACACAAACACATTACAAAAAAAACAAAACCTGTGAAACACTATTTTGCAGTGGTGCTATGTAGTTAGTTCATTTTTAAAAATACGTGAGACTAATACATTGACCAAAGTATCCATGACTAGTAAAAAAAAATGTGAAAGAGGTTATTAGTTTAAGGATTCAGCTTAGCACCAGTATTTTTGTATATTTTAATGAAGGATACTGGTGCATAAAGAATGCTTTATAAGCAAGAGTCTTTATCAACCTGAACTGAAAATCAGATATCCTAAGAGCTAAGGTAAAAACATGAGGAAGATAAAAGGCGAGGACACCAAGATGCAAAGTAAGTATACTAGTTGCTTATCACTATGTCAGGAGAGAGATACATTTACAGACATTCGTTTTCACAAAGGTAGATTATAAAATGCCATTTGAATAGTTTCTCATCTGCTTCAAAGATTTGTACAGAAGAAACTTCAAAAAGATAAGGACACATCATCATTCTGAAAATGAAACTGCTATCCAAAGTCACATTAATGCTGTTCATTCTCCTCTGCAGAAATGAGCACATAACTCACCCACAGTGGTTGACTCTTAGAGAGGAAACACCATAAAATTTTCGATATCCTCCAGGGCTCCAGGGCAAATGTCTGCATGGGCAAGACAGTGAAGAACTGTGCTATACATGAACCTTCAGCAACTTTCCCACTGATGATATTTAATTACCTGCCACATAACTATGGCAGTCCCAGCCATAAAAATTCACTGATCCACCGAACTTCGAGTGGGCAGAGGTCAGTTAAGATCTTTGCCGAGGTATGAAGGACAAGCCTCTTCAGACAGCAAATGTTTTACAGCCAGCAAAAACATTAAATATATTTAATGATTACAACTGAATAGTTATGAACCAATGGGTTTTCAACCAGTTCATGCATTCAATCATTCCTCCTTCAATGATCCCAGCTTTGGACAGCAACTATTATTAGGTACTGTTTCAGCAAGGATGAATGCATATGCACAAAAATCTTAACACTGAAAACAGGATTTCACAGCTGACTCTTCATACGGCAGTCAGGAGGTAATTACTTTGAAAAGACGATGTCTTCGATAATATTTGCTTGTACATTTTCAGCCTTATTGTTTTATAGCAAGGCCAGTGCCAGGAAGGATGTGAGGTGAATGAAAACCAGGGCTGATGCTGAGCCCCCTTCACCCTTTGGCCTTCCCTGGCTGAAGATTCAAGGGCGGGCGGAAGAGGTGACTGCTGTGCTCCCAAGCTCTCGGCACAGCTCTGCTGACACAGTCCCTAAGCCCTTCGGGGATCTTTACTATAAACTCTTTTATCGAAAAAGAAAAGAAGGAATTGCTGCAGTTATGATCTACTGCATCATTCCAGCCAAACTGAGGAGAAACCAGGTGGCACGGATGATTAAATGAGTGCCTGCTGCATCAGCTGGGAGGAATCTCTACTTCTGATTTTAAAGAAAAACAGAAAAGTCAGTATTAAGGTCATAAGACCATTCTTAACCAACTCTATCATGCTGAGCTGCTGCAACCACCTCTAGAGAAGAGAGATAATCTGATGGGGATTATTAAAAGGGTTTACATTTTACTGTATCTCTCAAGGCAAGTTTTTCCAAGAGCCTAAAGGCAAAGCTTTTGAAGTGTAAAAGTTTTTTTGTTGTTGTTGGTTTTTTTTTGTTTTTTTCTATGGGGGGGAGGAGTGTTGAGGAAGGAAGAGGAAAGAGAAAAAGGGAAGCTTGGCCTACAAAGAGTAATAAAGTGGAGAACATGTTTTTATTTTTATCCAGGGAACATCAAAATTACTCTAAGTTACAAATAAATGCAAAGTAAGCAGAGAACATTGATAGAAATTCTTGTTCAAAAACCCACAGGAGATCACAAGATCGCTGCAAATTTGTTTTTGAAAAAAGAACGTCCTTAGGTGCATTGTTCTAGAAGCTGCATATGGGAAAAGACTACACTTAAATGGAAGACAACTTTGTGAAGGAGTAGAAGAAATGGTAAATTTGATATGGAAAGAAAAACATTGACTCTCAGAAAGAAACAGGGAGCCCTCAGTTAAAAAAAAAAAAAAAAAAAAAAAACTAAAAAGAAAGAGGAAATTCCAGAGGCTACAAATACACACATGATGCACTAGAGGGAGAAGTGTCCTTAACTTTATAGTGCTATCTGTTTAGTGTTCTTAAAATGCTAGAGAACTTAAGAATACATCCATAAAGAAATCAAAGGACCAAAAGAGCGTTTACGTACAGTGATACAGAGGGGCTATAGCTACTCTGGAAACAACCCGCACTGAGCAGAAGGCGTGGGTAATTACCAGTTAATGCAATGCTGTCACACATTTTTTGGCTGGCAGTAAGGAAGAGCCACTGGACACCAGCATTACATCCTAAAGCCCTTCCTCTGCCACCTCAGTCACTGCAGCAGCATGTTCCTTTGCCTTAGGTCAGAAAAAGAGAAAGCAGAAGATTGATAATGGCGTTCATCACCTTGCTGTGATTAGGAATCTTCTTCTTCGACCTCAGTAGAGGACAGCAGGCAGCTCTGAGTCAAGGACTTACTCAGACAGGTTACCTTTGTGATTCTTCTCAGTTCATGAAAATAAATGAGTCTGTATTTTATTTTCTTCTCCAGCAGACACAGGAATTTCTTGAAATTCTGATATCATCCTTGTCATCTCTAACAGACAAGCATTTCTCTGAGCTTGTGCAAGCCAAAAACATCAAATGTTCAAGCCTCTTTGTGTTTCAACCAACTGTCCAGTAGTTTAACTAACTTCTAAGGTTATGACATAGCATACAAAATGTATGGAATTAGCTGCAAGGCATGCTAACTGCTACCTGGGCATACTCCCATTTTCTCGTGGTTGGAGTAAGGAAGTTAGAGAAGTGATCAGCAGAGTACATGACCAAGCGAACGGTCTCTCTGACACGTGTTCCCCTGCGTACTGCCACAGACTCGTTGGAGAGGCTGAGGGACCATCGCTACCTCGCTGCCGCAGCTCTGATGCGGTTCCTCTGGCTCCACTGCTTCGTGAAGGCATGGCTCTTCCCAGCGTGCAAAGCATACGGGCCACTATGCATTACCAGTGCCAATTCTGCTCCCCTACGGGACCATAAGAATGACGGGGCCAGTTATCTTACCCTGTGGTTCGAAAGTTAGTAGTAAACCGCTTTTTTTCCACCTTTAAATTGACCTGGATTATACTCCTTAGAGAAATGCAGAAGTATGGCGCTTTTTTTCCCAAAGCAGGATTTGCTAGTAATCTGCCATCTGCATCTAGAAAGAGCCTGAAATCTTAACATGTCATTTGGGAGAAAGAAGAATCACCTCCCTGTTCCCCCTTGCTCTCCAGCTTATTTTCCGTTTCCAAGCACGTTAAGCTTGTATCTCCACAGTAAGCCCATCGAGTCAGCAGGGGAGTTCTGGCAGCAGCAACTGCAGTGAAGCCGGCTGACAACGCTGCTACTTTCCTCGGACTAAGCAGTCCATATTGCCTCCCTAGCCATGACAGTCCATCAGCTTTTGCTAACCATCTCAGCCTGTTCAGTTCTGTGGATGTTCCAACGAGACATTTGCAATGTGAACCTCTCCCTGCTATTCCTTGTTGCAGTCCCTGCATTGTTTTTAAGTGTTCTCGGAACTCACTGGCACCGCTGTGCTTCCCGGCAGCTGCTCCAGGAAGGTTGCAAGGGCACCAAGCTGCCAGCTTCTCCAGTTACTCCCCGCACCGTCACGTGGGGTAGCAACGAGCATCAGCAATAGGACAGCACTGGGGAGCTTTATGGGGTTACCTGTGCACGGAAGGGTTCAAAAGTAGGTTCTTCTGCATTTTGGGTTCCTCACTGAACAGGCAGAAGATCAGAAGGTAACTATCAAACAGATGCAAAATTACACAGAAATACAAATTTGGAAAACATCTGAATGAGGACACTCCATGTAAGGCTGAGAAACACAAGTGTGTGGTCAGGTGATGAAGATACTGATATTGTTCATAGATACTGTTCAATCATAGTTGTTTGATTTTTAAATCTAAACTCTGCTATTCTTAAATATAGAGATACCATTACTGCCAAATGGAAGTGCTTAGTCTTTGACCATCATTAATCTTGGTCTTATTTAATAGTATTAATACAGCACATTAAAATGATTGACTAGGCTATACTGAAAGAAATGGCAAATAGGCACTAATGTTCCCAGCTGACCTATAATGCTGCAGGGTCACAGTTCCAACATAATTGAACACGGAGCCACACCACCTATTTAAATACATCAATGATTACTATGAAAGTAGGATTAATCATACAAACTATTAATTTCTAACATTGTAAAATCATGCTCTTAAAATACAGTCTTAATTTTGGAGGGAATGTAGTAATCTTGTGAGAGTCGCTTAGTGAACAATATGTTCAATCAAGATCATATTTTTACAACGTACAGAACCACAGGTCAAGCTAGGTTTGAGACTCTGATAAATGCCAGTGCTTTGGGGGATAGTCTAGTCACAGTGAACACAGTTCTACAGGAACTTTTAACTTCTCACATTTTATTAAAAAAAATACCTAGCACAGAACTTTCCACTGAAGGCTATAATAAAAGTGGTACAATAATAAGTAAAAGCACTTATATAAAAAGACTACGTGATTCATTTTTATTGAGGTCCACTTAGCCAGAAGTAGTTCTCTGGCTCTACCTCCGAAAGACCAGCCAGATACCACGTGCTGTCTTCAGAGCTGCAAAGAAACACTGAGTTTCCGATGGTACTGGTGTACACCAACATCTCTCTAGACCCTGGGTGATAATTGCACAAAGTTTGTTCGCAGCCCAGATCCTGACCAGAAGTTACCGTTTCGACAGCCCCGCTCCATAACATCAGGACTGGCACCTCAGTGACAAGGAAACCCAGGGGATTTTGCTTACAGCGTTGGTTCAGGCATTGCTGCATGTATTGTATACAAAGAAGAAATTCTAGCAGGTCCAACACAGATGAAGAGAATAGATCGCCAGAGAAGCAGCCTGCCATTACATCCCTTGGCCATAAACATTGAAGTGTCACAGACATTTAACATGGTGCAGACTTCCGCTAAGGTCAGGATACTCACTGCACGTGTTCATGACACGACAGCGGCTCTTCAGGCCTTAAGGCAGGCTGGTCACACCTTCTAAAGCTGCTGCGGCCGCATGAACGGGCAGAGCAAAGGGATTTACGGAATAGCACAGGCCCTCAGTGTTGGAATTGTTTTACAGTGTAGCGAAGTAACACCAGACATCCTCATTGGAGATCTAAGTACGCCCTGAGAGAGGAGATGGTTTCTTCTGGCCCCACAGCACTTCTGTACTACAGTGCCCACAAGCCAGACAGCACCTTTTAACTCAACGGTGCCTCAGCAGGCGCCAATCTCCTGAATGTACGTATGAAAGACATTCCATAACCTAGTGGTGCCAAAGAGCTTTCTGAATTTGACTGTTTGGCTTTCTTCAACATGTATTTAACAGTTCTGACACTTTCCAAAGAACCATTAGATTGCAAATATCCTGGCTGCTATATAATGTGTCTAAAATTACACTCTTCAGCAAAACACACACTAAACTGTCTTATTATGTGTCATTACCATAGTCAGTACGCCATCTCCAGCTGTACAGATGTTATCTGAGAGATCACATGTAAACTGGTCACATTCCACAGTACCATTATTTCTGGATAGTTCAAATAATAACCAAGAAACTGTACTTAATTTTTTTATAGTATACACAGACCTACACCAAGCACAGATTGTTCATGTAACATTGCTGGAATTCGAACCACAGACGGTTTTGTTTGTCAGTCTCAGAATGTTTTACGTGTATTTGCTGAAGAAAACATCAAACGACGTTTATTTAAGTTGCTGTCCATGCAAAATACTATCTTTCTCAAGCACTGAATGTGGGGAGCCAAAAGGCGTTCCCCAGCTCCCAAGCGCACACTCAGTCTGTTTTCAGGCTACATGACACGATTCAGTTCTCTTCACAATCTTGCTCCCTTTAGAAGGGAAATAAAGACCATGCAGGGAGCTACAAGGTGCTCAGATATGTTAGGTTGTCTGCACCAGCTCATTAAGGGACCAGGAGAGTGCAGCATACCATGAAGTTTAGACTGTCTCACCATCAACAAGTACTCCTTGTCTGAAAAGATCTTACTACTGTCTTACTCTTGCTCACTAGATGCAACATAAATATAAATCCTCTGAAGCAGCAGTATGAAAAATAAGGAGTTACTTTCTGCACTTGGTCCTTCCTGCCAGTCCCATCTACCTTCCCAAAGGGACAAAACTGTCACCTACAGCTTTCCAAATGCTTGTCTCTCCATACACTTCTGCAGTGCTCTAGGTGTAAAACAGTCCCTAGTTCCCTGCCCCATATCCCTCCTTCCTACTCCATCTCTGTTCACACTTCTGCTGTTTATTCTGCTGGTCCTGGTCTCATGCAGTGTACTCGTGGCGACCTTCAACAACTCAAAACTGGGAGCAGATACACAAAACCCCGATCTGATAAGTGAGGGCAGTGGGTCTGAATTCTCCCTTAAGTGGGATGACAAATGCCAAAAGCCAACTGGATTATAATCTCAGCTCAGCAGCACAGCTTAAGTGCTGCAGCACTGAAGAACAGCTTCATGCTTCTGCTGCAGTAAGTGCTGAGAAGGGCAGGAAGGGCAACCGCTGTTGCAACGACAGTGGTTTCTGCCACAACCCATCCATCTTCCCCCTTTGTCAGCCAAGTGCTTCAAGATGTGTTCCCATGCTCCATTAAGCCAGATGGAATCAGCCTGGAATTGACCCACTAATACAAAGAAATCGTATTACTCTAAAAGAGACAATTCGTTACAGGACGGTGCGTAGGCCTGCAAACTGTCCGATATGAGAAGACTCATAGCCCAGCTAATCAACTGTGCCCGCCTGCTGAACGAGCTGCACCTAGGATGCGCAACAGAGAGCACAGGAGAATAAAATGCTGCCGCAAGACACCAGCACCTCTTGGTGACATTTATATACGCAGTAATTTGAGGGCCTATGGTGGGCAAAGAATAGTGGCAATTGTGAACACCAACAAGCGTCAGATAACTGCATATGTGCGTAGGGGAGGCGGCTAACGTGCAAAACTGAGCTTTCAAACACTGAAGCACAAGCCTGCTATGTGTTAGCCACAACCAGTTTGGGCTGTCTGTAAGTTCTGAAAACACCTGGACAGAACAAAAGTGATGTGTCCTGAATCCTCTAGTTAACAGAGAGACGTGAGACCAAACCATGAATTAGGGTGCTGACCACGTGCTGGGCTTCTGCACATGGGGACAGGGGAAGAAAAGGGGGGTCTGGGGCAGCAATCTCCCTGATGGGACTGGAAGTCGAGACTTGTCGACCCTGACCTTGGGATGGGGGAGGGGTGGGGGACAGGGGCAAGTCAGTGCTTGGAACAGGGCAAAACCTCTAATCTTGGTTTTTAAATAAACCCCAGCAGAGAGGTACGCTACAGGGTGTTGTTCACCCCTGACACATCCAAACGAGGATTTGTTCCTCCTGCAACTGCAGCTCCACACTACTACTGCATCACAAGCCTGACTACTCTCCCAGATGCTAGAGAAGGGATTATTGAGCCCTGGGCAGCACGGAGGAACCATCCGCTCAGATCGACCCTCATTCCAGCCCTGGCTACAAGCAATGCCTCTCCTGGGGACACACGGGGGGTGGCCACGCTCCCGACGAACATGACTTCAGTGTGCGGAGATGACGTACTAAAAGCAAGAGCACTGAGTACCAACATCACTGTTCAGGAGCCAGGAGCAAGGAGTGGTCCTTTCTAAAATAACTTTTAAGGAGCAACGGCAGCTTTGCTTTGCTTCTAAGAGCAATGGCGACTGCAGCAGCTCTGTGAACCTGCTGCTCGGTGCCTGCTGCGACAACGTGAGGCTATGTGCACCACCTCTGGCTTCTTCAGACATCCCAGCGCAGCCAAAAATGCTGTCCTTCACGCAGCTGTGACTATGCTGCCTCTCAGGAACGGAGCAGCATCGCCAGAGCAAAGAGCAGCTACTAGTGCGAGTCAGCTAGGTTGACACAGTGTAGGACATACTAGGTCTCTATTGCACTTACATGCTTTGCTATTTGCATGCTGTTAAACACAGTCACTGCTCTCTCTCGCTTTTGTCTACCTTTAGGTTTCCATTAGTTTTCTCCCTACAGCATGGAAATGAGTCTGAAGCAAAGACTGCCCATGGATGCTGCAGCTCAACGCTGTCCGAAACACCTACTCATTTGACCAACTCTGCGTCATTAGAAAAAAACCTCCCCAGCAACTACAGTATTTAGCTACTGGATAGGGAGACAGATACACTTGCACGTAGGTTTTTGCCCGAGTAACTACAAAGGAGGACGCTGCTGGGCAACTGATCAAGAATGCAGGTCATGGCTGTAGTCACTTCTACATAAAACTTTAAAACTAATTATTACACATTACCGGGGAAAGAGACAAATTGAGAGTTGCTTCATAAAAAATTGAAGACACGCAAAAAAATTTTATTGAACACAAGATGATGACCGACTATTATAATTTGCCGCCGGTTCAGCACTACAGAAAACCAAACATCATTATTTATAAACTAATGCTTTGCTTAGCAAAGATATATATGATGCAGTAAATGATTATAATCTTTCTTAAACTATGATTTCCCCTCTTACTTAAGAGGGGAAATTATACCTAAGAGTACATTGTAGTAAGAAATAATTACACTGTCCAGATAATGCTTATCTAGCTTTTAAAGAACAATTAAAACAGACCAAAGAAACACATGAGTTTAATTCAAAGTTAACTGTTACAGCTTCTACCAAGACTTGTCGGAATCAGCAGCTCTTCCAAATGAAGGACAAGTAATAACTGAGCTTAGCAATCAAAGAAAAAATGCACTGGCAATGCCCATTTCAACTTGAAGGCAGCAAAGTTTAAACTGAAGTGGCAGAAAAGATCAATAAACAAATTCATAACCGTAAGTTACAGCCATTTCAGCCTCACTACTCATTTAGAGAACATTCATCTTCAGCAAGCCATACCAGACAGACTCTATTTCCCACTCCACTCCACACTAATTCTCACAGCTTATCTTTCCTTGGATGTACTGGGATAGACAGATGTAAATATGGAAAGGCTGATCTATAGGAACATGAGCATTTTTTCTATCTATGAAGTTCAGTACTGGCTATTAGTTTCAAAAAATAGCATCTCTATAGAAAGCACTAGCCACAGGAAAAATAAACATTTACATAAACTGTCTAAAATGCAGATTTGTCTTTTACTATCCCCACTTTACATTTGCCTACTTTATTTATCACTTGTGATTTTCCATAGTCCACTGGCAGGTTGTTGTTTTCCTTGTTCAGGAAGCTGGCTGGCTTTTTTTTTTTTTTTTTTTGGGGGGGGGGTGGATAGAGGAAGCACAGGGACACTAACAAGATTCACGTCTGTCTAGTATAAGGTATTACTTCACAAAAGACTGAGACAAAGCCACCTGCTGCAAGAGGAACACAAAAACATGAGTGCTTTTGTGAAATATGTATATGTATGCAAACAAAATGTGAAGTGCTCCAAAAGCTCTCCTGATCCCTGATAACACTGTAAAGTGGTATTCAACAGGATCTTCGGGAATGTAGTTTTACACCTGATCCCATTTTACCTGGGCTGATAAGGTTGGAATATTTTATATTTGGCTAATGACAACCTAAGAAATAAGTGGGCAGAAGACTAAAAGCATTACTGCCCAACCTTAAAAATAACATGAAGGATAAGTTTCTCTTAAACTGATTATAGATGCTAAATAAACATCAAAGCTAGAAATAAACTCTCCTCCTTTATTCGTTTTGTAGACTTTACCATTCAAATCTAGCCTTCCTTGGAAAGATGCTTACTGCCTCACTTACAGCATTCTATTGCAATCTGACATTTTTTTTCTTTTATTTGAATTGCTCTACATTCAAAAAACCCTATTTTTTCTTACAGTGGTGCATACTTTTCATTAAATAAGGTGGTAAGCAGTTTTGATATGTGGAACAAACACAGGCATCGCTTTATTTCCTCCCCTCAGAAGGCCACGTGAACTTTTACCGCTCTACGCAAGGGCCCAAAATCCTGTTGTTCATTCGTGCTGCTTGCAGCGAGCCCTATTCAGACTCCGAGCAGGAGCAGCAGCTTCTGCATTTCTGCGTGCAGAATGGGGCACAACAGGAGCCCGGGCTGACGGCGCCCACAGCCCCCCACCTTCAGGGCACGCGAGAAATCCCACAGCCCTCCTCCGCGTTGCCACTTGGGAACGAGTTACCATCCGTACGGAGTTCCCAGCTCCGCTGTTGCTCCACAGGCCAAGCTCTTTCTCTCCTCGGACCTCGCTAGCACGTTTTCCTATCCGAAGGCTCTGTGCGACCTCGCTCGCAGCCGTGCCGGGGCAGCGAACGGCTCCTGTCAGGATGAGCGATGTGCTCCCTGCAGGATTTCATCGCCTGCTGAGAACGGGGCAGAAGCAAAACCCAGCCACACATTCCTAATACCACCAGCTGCTGCTTAAGAAAAGGTTGGAAGTATTTGCTGCCCTCGCAGCCCACAGGAACAGCAAGTATATCCCCCTTAGCATGGCCCAAGTCCAAGGGTAAAGAGTCATCCCTTAATAGCACACAGCTATTTGCTGGAAAGGGTGTCAGCAGCAGATCTCTGATGAAAACACTGAGAATTACAGGTGCTGCATTTGCATTTATAAGGATGAGCTCCAAAAGAGGTTTTCTCCAAAATGAAAGAGAAACAAGTTATTAGCTCCAAATCCATTCCAATACGAAGTATAGAAGCAAATGGGATTGCACAGGCCTAGATTTCCAGAAACACCTGATCCAGTATTTCATTGCCCATCTATCACAGCAGTAAGGTGACCAGGGAGCAAACTAAGCAAGGACCGCACTAACAACTGCATTCAAATATAACCATTAAGGAACTGCGGGCAGAAAGGACCGAGAGGTAAAACTGGACTTTCAGAACGAGTAACAAAATCAAATTTTATACAGCCTTTAAAGGTAATGTTAGTGCTATTTTACAATGCTACACAGCACTTCAGAACCAATCGCGATAGTTGCAGTGTCTGTCAGCAGCTGTATTCACATGCCTGTGGGCCCCCCAAATGCAGTGCTGAGGCCAAAGTGATTAAAAATGATAAAGGTCAATAAAACAGCACTTAAAAAAAAAAGTTCTCTGGAATTAGAACACAGATATGCATCTTTGCATTAGGAATGGTGTTTTGGGGGTGCAGCTGTTTTTCATTTTAATTTCTATTTGGATGGTACTTTCTGAGCATTGCTATTATCACTGTTGCTATGAAACACCAATTCCATATGAGAAAACGTCCAAAGAGACTGATACTCCTCTTTAGCAAGCACTTTGTTAACTGGGAGCTACGTCTGCCTTTGGCACATGTGCCTCTACCGCGAACCAAATACTGAACAAGGCATCTATCTGGAAATCTGGAAAGAAGTGTGACACTTCTGTACTGATGTGACAGTAAAAGGAATACATCTCTAAATACAAACTCACAGATCAAGTTTTCACACATCACATACAAACATATCTCTAAATTCAGAATCTGAAATGTGCTACTGCTTGGGACCAGACACTTGCCAAAGTACATTCCAAAATTAAGCTACGGTGAAAAAAATCTTTTTAAGGCTGGTGGGAAGAGATGGACAGGAAACAACTGCACCTGTAAATCTGGGTTCCTGGCCAACTCTGAAACGTTCTGCTTGCCCACACGATGAAACCAAGCTGCTGAAGCTCCAGCAAGCTTCCAAAAGCAGCATCACACCTATCAGTGACATTTCCTTTCCTCTCTACAAAATTATTTGATGTGCTTACTTAATCTCACATGAACATATTGAAAGTACGTCACTAATTTGATCTCTCTAGAGAAGCAAACATTTTGTTTATTAAAGAAAAAGCCCTGTGTAAACTTGTGACACCAGGTTAACTTGTATAATTATGAAGTAATACATGGCAGTATTATCAGCATTGCACGACCAGCTCATTCTTATATGTGAAAGCGAGTGAGATGAAGACTAAGGAACAATAAACAAACCCAGTCCAAGGGGGACTCCCGCGTAGGGTCTAAACGGGCGCTCAGTTATATCAGCTAAGGAAAACAGACTGAATCAAATGCTGTCACTTTTACAGCCCTAAAATACCTACACCAGAATGCACCAGCAAATTCTTCAAATGGTTTGAGATCCTTCATTTTTACGCAGCCTTTTCAAAGCTTCCTTAGAGCTTCCCCCCCACCCCCCAAACACATCAGATATGCTAGTCACGGATAAAAACTTCTTCCTCAAATAATTTCTGTTATAAGGAAGTATCGAAGGTCAATTGCAACTAAAGCTGTTTCTTCTAACAAAAACGACTTAAAGCTCAACTGATGATTGATCATGTAATCCCAGAACTCAGGGACAGGTTAGGAATAGAATTAATTGCATTTAATCAAGTCCTTCTCCAAGAAAGCAGATCACAGCAGCTAATGCTAGTGTAGACATGTATGAGGCACGATCTAGTGTCTGCATCCGGTGACCGTTCCTACTGGCCGCTGTAACTTCTGAATCACCTTCAGCAAACCTGCTATGAAAATCTCTGAGAATTTATAGCTGGGTTTCGTTGGTACTTCTACAAAAGTAGTCACTATATTAAAAGGCCATAAAGGTGACACTCTGCAGAACATAAGCCTTCATCACGAGGCTGCTTTTGAAAGATAGGTTGGTAACTCAGCATAAACACATAATATAATCAACTTTGCAGAGCAGAAGAAGAGTAAAATGCACAAATAGAACAAGATTTTTTTCTCTGTAAGCTTCTCTTCCCTTCCCCCAAGCATCTCAGTATAACTAAGGCAATACGTTCATAGGGCAAATACTACCTGAGAAAGGTGAAAAGTAATTTCAAATCAGCAACTCCGCAATCCTCCTTAGAGTAGCTGTGATATCTAGTTAGTTCAATGGGTCTGGTTTTCAACACGCAGTATTAGGTTCAGAGAATCCAACAGCTGGGGTCTGGTCTGCATTAATAGGAACAGCCTGTACCACAGACTGCCATCATAGCCCACCTGATTGATTCATTCCCCAGGAGACAAAATTAGAGATGATAGACAGAATAAAAAACAAAAGACAAGAAATAAATTGGCCCTGTGTTTTTTGAAATGTTTTTTTTTTTTCTTCCAAATGCATCACATATAGATCAGTTATGGAGAACTTCATCTCCAAGTAATTTACATGTTAAGAGAGCCATTGTTTACAGATGTAATTTGTGTTTTAAGAAAGGTCAGAGCAAGTTTCTTGCAGCAGTACAGCTTGGAACAGCACAGATTCAGGGATCCACAGACTTCATATTAACTCAGAAATCCTAGAATCAGATTATCCTTTTGCTCATACCGATACCAAAGCCTCTATTACAGGCTTAAAGTTGCGTGACCTGGATATTATCCCTTTTCATTATAAAGCTTTTGCTCTCCAGGAGAATACTCACACAGGGAGATCTTTGCCCTGTGCGATATTCTCCACTTGGAATTCATTCCAGTAGTGCAGGTGGGAGATGTGAAAGGAAAAAACAAAACAAAACCAAAAAACAGAACTTTCCCAGCCAGAGGAGATTAGGAAAATACCCCCAACGAACTCCAAATTTTATCACATCTAAGAGTTAGTCACTGAAAAAGGGCTAGAAACTTAACTATTCTCCAAATATCGCTAAGGATTGTTGAGTCTACACGGTGTGGCCGCTCATGTGGCTTTCCCTCCTGCTTCATGGAGGACAGAGTCAGAAAATGTCAAGGACAGCGAGCAAAACTATTAGATCCTCTGCCTCGTGCTTGTCTTTCAAAATACACTGTCCTTTGAATTTCCAGCCTTGAGCAGCCAGATAAAAGGAAAGGACGATTCTGGTCATGCTCTTCAAGGCTGCTGCCAGACATCTTGGCTAGTCCAGCAACATAGGAACTTAAAAACCCTAAGTCTAACTGCAAGGTCTGTATTTTATAGCTACCACCAAGCTAGCTAGAAGCAAGAGGGGACTTTCCATGCCTTTATCAGGTTGTGCATAAAGGTTTGCGTGGAGAACTCTGAAAATTTTATTATTTATAGCAGAGTTTTAATTCCTGATCTATTAATGAAATAAGTGGTAATTAAAAGTGTATATCAAATATTTTTATATTTCTAATATTGGCATACTTCCCATGAACAACGGAATACCATAAAAAAGAAAATGACAAAAATACACAAATCTATTCTATCTTTCTCAGCTAGGTGAACGATATTATTGTTCTGTAGCCAACAAAGTAATATGCAATTTTATTTAATCATATGGGAATTATTTAACACTCTATAGCACAATTCAGATAATTACTTCTGTTAATGTATCATCAGCTATTTAAGAAAACTATTCTCAGTCCTTCTACCTCAAGCATGCCTCAAATCAGTTTATGGGACTTCACCACCTTCCTCTCATATCCTGTTATAAGCTCTTCTGGAAATGGCTTGTTCTCCTGCCGTCCTACAGGACCCAGCCTCCTCCCTGAGCGAGGTTCTCCGTGGGATACGTTTACCCAAGCCCACTTTCTATCAGCAGTCCGATGGAGTAAGATCCTGCCCCGACGACGTCCATTCACTAAGCTGCAATAACTTGGACCGCATCCTTCTGCTGGAACTGACCCGCCTGGTGCAAGGAAGGTGACTTACCTGCCTCACCTTCAACAGCGAGGTGTTCAGCGGCTCAGCAAGCACGTCTCCCCAGTTAAAACACAAAACCAGTATAATGGCTGCAGCAGGATGGAACTTGAGGTCGTGGTTTTAAATGGAGGGCTGAGAGGATAGAGAAATGCCTATTTAATATGGGAAAGGACTCTAACGTTAAAGAGAGTAGTGAGCTTCTCCCCCTGTTTTCTTCAGACAAAGTCCATCCTGTGCAGTTTCTGGGTTTTAATTTTCAAAGAGAAAAACAGTTCTTTTATTAGCATAGGGCATTTACACTCCCTTCTTTCAGACGAGCACACGTTACAGAGACAAATAAAAATACATGCTGATGACCGTAGTACAACTAATTTGTTTTCTACAGAGTCCTACCACAAACCTAAGAAATCAAAGAGAAACTGGGGGAGGACATGATTAATTACAACTATAAAATCATTTTACTACAGAAATATAAAAAATGTGTATGTTCTAATTAAAATGATAAACTCTTACCCCGAGCTAACCACTAAATATACTATGAAACCAGTGAATCAGCATTTACTTCTGGCAAATTCTCCAACAAATCTAATGAGGTGAGAACTTAAAATACAATTAAATTCCCCTTATTTTCATAAAGGCTCTTAGCTCAGCATATTATCATTCTGCAGCTGCTGAATTCAGTATTTGCTGAAATCAAGAACTGAGTTTACTGAGACTTAACTAGGCTTGTGGCTAAGTGCGCTCACCAGGAGCTGAAAGGGAAAACAAATTTCATCTCATCAGCAACTAAGAAATGCTTCAAATTTAATTTATCAGAAAATAAACTTCTAGCTTTAAAAACCGCCATGGGGAAACTCATATATTTCAAGGAAAGTAAACAAGTATGTCGAAAACATCGCAAGACATTGCACTGCCTCTGACCTCTTAAAATTTCAGTTCTTCTTTTTACTTCTTATTCATCTTCAAGCCTTGATACATCTAACAGGCTGTGCCCATCTGCTTTTTAGCGGATAACACCAAACCTAACCCCCATGCAAGTCAGGCTCCCACTCTGCAGAAGGCTCTACAAGATCTTACTCCCTCCACTGGAAACACAGGAAGCGTGGGAGGACCGGGCCCCTGCCTCGCGACCGAGGGGGAGCGCCTGCAGTTCAGGGTGTGCAGCCCGACCCCCCCCGCGCAGAGCAAGCCCCGGCGTGCCCTAGGCAAAGAAAGACTGAGGGATTTACTTGGTGTATGCAAAGCATCTAGCCACAGATTTCTCCAGTCATTAAAAATTATAAGCCTGTGCTCAATTATGAAATTATTATATAAATGATGTTTATTCTACATCTTTATTCTTTTGTGTTCTTGCTTCTAAACACTTAGGGCTTGTGTTTTCATGGGTTTAATTTCTAGTTTTTCAAAAAAAATACATTTTATTGACAATTTAAAGTGAAAATATGTTGTTATACATTATATTTTGTATAACTGTAGTGTATGTGTTTTCAATGATGTAAACAAAGATGAATTTAATTTTTAGTTTAAGCACATGCCAATTAGATAAGAAGAAAAGGCAGCCTGTAAGATAAACGAGTGGGACAACTCACTGAAAAGTGCATCCATTACTTTTTAGAAATATTTAAATCCAGACAAAAAGGATTCTGAGATTGCTTGAAGTAATCCTATGGTCAGCTGAAGCAAAACTGGCTTTATTACAGCTTTGGAAACATGCTGGAAATAATCATAGGGCTGTTGAACGACAGTAGAAATGAAGTTCGACTCCAAGTAAGGAATCATCACTCCATGGCTATGTGGCTGGATCCAAGCCTATTCAGAGACCAAGAGTTAGGGTCCAGTCTTACTGTTATTCTAGGATGTCTGCACTAAAATCTGTAATGCATGGAGACACTGAACTGGGTGTAAATTTGCTACCGTTGACCCTAAGGCCAATGCAGCGGTAACAGGAGTCTTGAGGTTCAGCCTGCCTGAACTTCTCACTGCTGCAGGTTATTCTGCAACTAGCGAAGCGTATGGCTGAGCAAGCTGTATGTAATCACGCATCTCGGCAACATAATCTAGAGGTACGCTCAGTGAGGATCAGAAACGATTTCACGAGATTACGGCGTGGTAAAGCCAGCTTAATGAACTTCAGAACAGGGAGCTCTGGGAACTATCTGATCATACATGTGGCTTTTTGCTCTTCTTTCAAACAAGCTATTTCCTTGACAGTAAGGAAGTCATATGGGATAACAGACTTTCAGACTTTAACGATCTCTTGGGGTTTTTTTTGTATTTGCTAGAAGAGCTTAAGCTAATCACATATGCAAGTATGACACACCCAAACAAAACACCTTTTCCTGCGTGGAGGGAAGAGTGCCACGCTCGCTGAGCGCCTGCACGAGCGAAACAATACACTCTTCGTTGAAGTCTGCGCCGCCAAGGAAACCACAGAAGGCAAGAAACACCCAAGGATCTGACTAACAAAAGTGCAGGGCAACATTTACACGTTACACAAGGCCATTCACTCTCAGGGCTGAACACTGCCTAAAGCTGCTTCCATTGCTAGAGGTCTCTACGGAGAGTGCATTTGTTTTGCTGCTGCTGTTGTGAGACTGGCTTCATACCAAGGTTTTCCTGAATAAAGTGGCATCATCTATTTCTGCAGAGATGTAAATATTGAAAGTATTATCTACCAAAGATGAATATTGTCTCTGAGAAGCAGAAAGTTATTCCCTAAGCTGTCTCTCTGCCTAACACGTGCCATAAGTCAAATTATGGAAACTAAAGATCTTTATCATTCTTTATCATAAAGTACGTGAAGTATTAGTACGGACTTAACAGTACCAAAGCAGAAACAATGATTTTAAATGAACTCAAGTTTTATGAAAGCTTCTGACTGGCAGATCTTAAAACTGAAGAGCTCTCTAACTGACAAATAAATACATATCTGAACAATTTGGCAATATAAGCTTGTTCACAGTGACATTTAGTATAGACTCTGCAAGGGTGTTTGAGCACTGAAAGCTGAAACTGTAATATTTTTAATTGCACAGAACAAGTCTAAAAACGAGGAACTTCTGAAACTTAATGTTTCCCAACGTTGCTTAAGGAATTAGTGACTCTGCTCTGCACCTCAACAGCCATGACCAAAACCAGGCACGGAGACCTGGCATAAGGGGACAGTTAAACCGCAAGGAGAAAACTCTGCCGCGCTGAAAGTCACTGCAGGAATTCTGCACAGCCTTCTCTAAAGCATGTCGGCCTAAAAAGTGTTATTTTAGGAATGAGATCAGTTTAGTGCCCTCTGGGGCTAATTCCATTTTCTACAAACTATAGAGAACTTGCCTATCTGTATTTTAGTGCATATGCTTCCTATACAAATTAAGTCTCAGTGCTGCAGTTCAGACATTTTAATAAACAGCTTCGTTGTCTCAAACTAATGTAATTTCAAAATATATTATGTACCAGTGAATACTAATTTCCAAAATTCAGGGAGGTGCAAAAAAGAGATATACTTATTTTCCTACAGTTTGTAGAGCAAAACCCTCTTAAAATTTTTCATCATCAGGGAGTCTACCAATATCCCGAGGCACGTGTCCACTGCCAAGACCACCGGCTGTCGCAGCAATGAGCATCATCTGGTGATTTCTTGACTCGTTTCTTGCCTCTAGACTTAGAATAAAGCCTCGTGAGCCTCTCAGCCCTGTGCACCAGTGATCCTAGTCTGAGGAGTGGTGATGGATAACAAACAGTAGAAAACAGCAGATAACCTCTCTTGCTCTGTGCCACAGTAGGTTAACCCTACTCTAATACAGTACCTTTTAAGCAAGTTAGCTAATACAGTAGCTTTACAGCCACTGATTATAGCCTACCTCGTGTATTTAAAACACAGCATTGCTTCAGAAACAGATTACTATAAAAAGAAGAGTCACAACCAGTATCTGAAGAAAGATCAACAAAGCTGGACTGAGCTCAGGGCCTTTTAGGTGACAGCAAGCAGCTGAACACGCAGCTACTCCATTTCAAATTCAAAGCACTTTGAAATCTGACAAATTTGGAGCAGAGGGATCAGTGTTTTCCCAAATACACAGTCCAGACACACTCAAGATCTCAAGATTTCTGCCCCTCGCCTTTTTTTTTTGACAGCAAGAACCAGTTGATCTTGCTATCTGCAGACATTTAGCATTCCTGCTTTTTTTTTTTTTTTTTCCCCCCCAAATGTAATCAGAGATGCTTCTCCTGGAGAACTCAGCCATGCTATGTAAACCATCACCTTCAGTTTAAAGAAGTGAAGCAGCATTTCAAAATCCTTCTTCCACTGGCAGCTGTAATATCTTCAACAACCACCCCTATACAGGTAAGCTTTCTAAGCAGGCTATTCAACAATCTTCTTAACTTGCTATAGCATCAAAGATTTGCAGTTCACTTCTTTGCATGTAAGCTCAAGAGACTCTCACTTAATCATTTGGATTTTTTTTTTTTTTTTTTTTAACAGAAAACTGGATGAAAATTGGAATTCATGCTGAAGAGCATGCTTGCTTGTTTTTAAACAATTAAGCCAAGGTATGCCTCACTGACCAGCAGCTCACTCCCACTGTGATGCCTCCTAACCAAAAGTTTGTAAGGAGGAAAGCTGTGTTGTTAGTAAATGTCTAAGTCTGAAAAGCACAGGCAACACTGACCAGCTTCATCCCTCCGTCTGAATTACATACGCTATTTAGACATAAAAATGCTGTGCCTCAGTAGTCAGATTCAACCAAGAGGTAAGAAAGAAAATGTACACGCTGGCTTGGGGTATGGGGAGACAAGACTCCCCCACCTTGTTTTTTATTCTTTCTTGCTGCATGTTTCTCTAAATTAACAAAGAACTAATGGCAAAAGCTTTCCCCTCTGCCAATAAAATGAAAGAATAAGACTTGTTCTCAAAATCGCTATTGGCTTTCTAGAAGTATAAAAATTTAATGAAATGATAGAGTATGCATGATGGAAAATTTTGGAAAGCACTGCAAGGATGTAAACCGTTCAAGCAAATTTTGGACTGCACTGTCAATAATTCAAGTATTTTGGCAAATTCTAAGGCCAATTAGCATTTATACAGTTTGTACATGCAAGCCTCTACAACAACAACAAAAAAATGATTTACCCTGATCTGGCGCTTATAAAATAAAGGAAAACGAAACAATTCCTAAATTTGGTTACGTGGCAAGAGAATCAGTTTGAGAACTCTCATACAGCCCCCTGATTGAGCTCACAAGCTTCCAACTCAACTGACGGACAACACTGACTTGTCCCGACTAACTATGTGCACCTCACATCCTCCTCCTGTTACGTCCTTGAATGTTGTGTTAACTCAGTTAGGTTTTGAGTTTTGTTAAAACCAACAGAAAACAGCTAGCCAGAGACTGCTTTATTAGATAGCACAGACTACCTTATTTTTCTCTTCTTGTCCAAAAGCTATCTTATTTGCTCTTTCTAGTTTGGAAATTTGCCACAGCTCTTTCTGCGTTTCTACTTTCTTCATCTTCCAACAGAGTGCTCTTTGCATCACAAACTGCCTTTCCTCCCTGCTTTTACACAACTTACTGATTTTTATCCCTGAACAGTTATACTGAGAGTTTGGTTGAGCCCTTGTATATGCTCAAATTTCCTCCAAAGTACCTATTATGAAAATGGATATTCCCTGTTTTATAAATTAACCCTGCAATCATGTAAGTTGTGCAAAGAATGTAAAATTGTGTCTCAGCATGGAATACATATATAAGCAGCACTGCATACAGCTTTGCACTGGTACAAAGGCACAGATATTTAATCACAGCTGTGCATTTGCACTTCCTCTGGAATTCTTATTTTCTCTGTACTTCCTAATTTTGTGAGAAATTTCATGCGTACACGTACACATCCATGCTTGACTGTAAATACGGCTTTCTTAAAAACAGCGACTGCCAAGATGCATTGGTAGTTGCACCCTTTGCTTGCATTCATACTCCACCACAATCTATCATACATAGGCAAACCTTTCTCTTTTTCTTTCTTTTTTTAAAGCAATTTGATAGAAATGTCATGTTCAGAACTTCGGGGTAACAGTCACTGGCTGTTCTTGAGAAGTCTCTCTGAGACAAGAAAACACCTGCAGATTTCAATTTTTGTTATTATGGCTACATATGTATGGAATAAAAAAGCCCCCAAAAATGTGAAACATAATTGTAAGTCATAAAATGTAATGAGGTATTAAAAATGCAAATGTTGGAGCATTTTACAAATTCGCCCTCTGCAGAACTCAGTATTAGGAATATCAGGATGATCAAATGTCACAGATTTTTTTTTTTTCTTAAAGAAAACACATGCCATTAATTTTAGTGGAAGTGATAGTGACTGCAGGTTGCCTGTACGTTTCTAATCCAACCTCTCAGAGCGTTTCTCAGAGCATTACCGAGCTAATACTTTGTTATCGCTGCCTATGGCTTTCTCCTCACCTACATCACCTTGAAACTGGTTCAGGCATTTTTTTATGAAGGTAGAAACCCATACGCATCCCGCCCCGAATGCAAGTGCACGGGCACACCAGTTGCGCCTTCGGCCCTGCCCTAGGTCAGGTCTGTATTTTGCCCCTCTCCCCCTGGAATTGGTTCACTGTCCACAACCACAGGCACTCAGGAAGGAAGCCTGGCTTTCGGGTATCTGCAACACCAGGTCGTCCCACCAGCGCTGCCCGCTCCGCAGGCAGGGAATCCTGAGGAGGCTTTGGGGCATGCTTTGCTGGCCGATGCCTTCCAACCGACGACAGCAGGGGCTCAGCCGGCTGCAGAGGCCTGCTTTTTCCTGGCCATGGAATCTGTCTGTCTAAAAAGGTACCTAAAATATTTACTCAAGCAAAAGTACACCCTTCTATTACAAGGCTGTTCCCAGCCATTCTGGTTGCTGTAAAGGACGGGCACGGCCTTCCGACCGACATGCATGCCGGTGACACCGAGGGCTGATCCGCAGAGGTGCCGAGCGTCCAAACCTCCTTACAAGATGACTGGGAGCTCTGCATGACCACCAACTCCGAAACAGAAATCCCGTGCACCTCAGCAGAGTTAAACAAGTATTAGGACACCCCAATTACTGACTACTTCGGAAAAGCAGATCCTCAGGGTGTTGCTGACCACAGACAGATTCAGACATCTGCAGCTAGGTACTAGTGGTTATAAGAAACTCTTCTCTAACTTTGGCATAAAAACTAGTATTAGGGAAAAGGAAGCTCAGAATGAATGTACTTTTACCATTAAGTGTCGCAATTAGGAAGCAATCAACGCTCAGCAGACGGTGGCGAGGGCACTCCTCTGACAGAGCACTGGCACTTATTTAGGAATACGCTATGTATAAACCACGTTCTAGTTGATGTAAGGGATGCTTTGGACAGCAATAAAACAGTTAAACACGTGTAGTAGACTCGCTCGCCAGTGCTCTCGGTTATTGTGACTCAGGCCTTATCTTTTCAGCCGGACAGATCATTAATTTTCCTAGGTGTTTATTATCCACATGAAGTGTCCTATTCCTCTGGTATCGAGTGTTTTATATCTGTAGCTTCGCCTGTGTGAAATCAGTAAGATGACCAAAGACCTTGATATTATCCTGATGTTATTATTCAATATGACATCTCTATGCCTTGGTCTCCTGAGCATAGTAAAAGTAGTTTTATAGTCAATTTTGTTGCCAAATAAATCAAGTCATAATCCTTTCATCCCTCCAAAATCCTAATTTTTTCCCCCACTCCTAAGAAAGTCTAGGTACCAAAAGACATACTATACAACTCCCTACTAAACTTCAGGCTTCCAAGGTAGATGATGAATAGCTACAGTTTATTAGATAACTCAACTTGCTATATATGCCAAATCACATAAAATCTTGGGATTTTATTCTTAGATGGCCTGCAATTCGTGAGAGTATGCTCTTTTTCTGAAGATTGTGCTTTTAATGTTAAAAGCCAAGGATGACAGTTCTATCCGTTAACTAAAATGTAAATTTTCAGAGAAGTGGCAGGTGGCCATATGGCATGTTAAATCAGTAGTAAATCTCGCTTTTTTCCTGGTGCACTCTGTAAGCTTTGTTAGATACATGTAACTTTGGAAGAGCAAGTGTAACAGAAAAGCAGTTGTATACTTCATCCATACAGTGCAGTTTTTCTTTTTCTTTTTTTTTTTTAAACACATACTCATAACTTCTTCTTTCCCTGCAGTGACATGTCAATCTCTGTCACTTCAAATAGTTTGGCTTCAGTTACAGCTTAATTTCACACTCTTCCTCCACGTTACTCTTAGCGTAACTGGGACCTACCTTTGTTAGTACCTTGCTTTTAGCCTTCTATCAGTTGCAACTATTTCAAGGACAATTAAGACTTTTACAACATACAGGACATTCACACTTAGTTTCTTTCTCCCCTCTTCTATTTGCATTAACTATAAAGACCGGCCTCAGTTTGGAGGCGCTGTTCAAAGAGAAATAAACGAAAGCATCCAGTCAGTTTGGGAGCAAACCTTTGCTCTTCTCTGTGCTGATGACATTTTTCATCTCTTGGGTGATCCTTGTAAATTGAACAACTTTGTAAGAAGGCTCAGGGTCTGCCTCTAACACAAAGATGGAGAACAAGGCTCTGTTTACGAACTAAACGGCCTCTTATCTCCTCCCAGAATACAGCATCTGGGAAGCAAATGCCATCTGAACGTAGTATGAGAATGATTTAAGCCCCACAATCAGATACACGTTCAATGCTCCAGATCTGGGGGGAGAGTAACAGTACTTGTGTTCATCACTGAACCTGTGTACCTGCTCAGTCTCCTCTGGGAATCAGCCTGTGCCCATTTCCTCACCTCTTAACAGCCTCACTCTGCAGGGCCTATGGCCTCTTCCCCGACCTTTCCCGCACGGTGCAGTATGGCAAGGCCAAGCAGATTCCTTTCTCCTGCACCCAAGACAGGATCTGCGCTGCCTTCAAAGAAAAAGTCCATTTTCCTTCGGAAAGACCATCCAAAATTGCTTATAGCTTAACCAAATGAAGAGAAGAGAAAGGATGTAGAATAAAACACCAGAGATATATAGTGTGCAGAAACACACTTAAAACTATTAATTGACAGGATATGTCAATTAATAATTAATATGCCAGGCTTCTTTCCCATTGCTAAACTTTCTCCAATAGAACATCCTAATAGGACATCAAAAACATCACTATTTCCGTGAATTCACTCAGCAGCTACACATCGCTATCATCTCTACGTGCACTACTGCACGGAACAGCGCTACAGCTGGCAGAAGCAGCTCAAATCCAGCCCATTTCATCCTCAGACACAGTAGCATCTCTAGTGAAAACCAACATTGTAACTGCAACTGTTAAACAGCTATTCCATCCCCCCCCCCCCCCCCCTTTGGAGGCGCTGTTCAAAGAGAAATAAACGAAAGCATCCGGTCAAGTTTGGGAGCAAACCTTTGCTCTTCTCTGTGCTAATGACATTTTTCATCTCTTGGGCGATCCTTGTAAACTGAGCAACTTTGTAAGCTTTTCTTTTTCTACAAAAATGCTTCAAAAAGCCAAAGGCAAATAACTTAGCTGATACTGAAGTAGTGCTGCACTTATTCTCAGATCAAACTTTTGAAAACAAGGGAACTAAAAGGAAAGAAATATGCAAATTGAGCCTTATCTCTACACCCATATGCTTACGAGGCACACGCTCATTTGCCTTACCATTATCTGCAGATGTCCTCAAGTAAAGCTTTAAGCTGATGCCACACAATTAAAATCACATCTGTTAAATTTTATAAACTTTGTCCTTGATAACATCTTCACGTCTTCATCTTCTCTGCACTTTTTTTTCTTTTACCATTTTTAAGTTCAGAGACCCAATCTATCTGCCACTTAACTACCATCAGTCGGGAGAAGATCCATAGTCCTAAAAATACCCAGTTTGCGCTGTGAGGAGTTCAAGAGAGGTGTATTGGGTTTCTCTAAGCTTGTATTCTGATCATACAGATAGAAGTGACGCCGGAAAGTCCTTATCTGACCCTTCTCTTACAGCCCTCCAATATCTCCCAAATATAAGATATCTCTGTCAAGATATCATAGCTAATCCCAGGGTAATTCAACACACCTAGTATCAAGAGTGTAGCTGGAAGATCCAAAGATAAAAAAGTTGTTTTCGGTCAACAGTATATAGAACCACAATTGTAGTGTTTTACTGAGAAGAAATTAAGTTAAACGAGTCTAAATTAAAAACAATTGCAACACAGAAAAATGCAGCTGTGTGTGATAAGAACGAGGCGACAGCTAAGCTTGTTCACAAACCCAGTATTAATGACTGTTAATTGAAAGTATCATATATTCTACACATCATCTAAAAATTAACTATTTCTGATGATGCATTAGAAAATCATGAGATTAATCGATCTTTTTTTAAAATCTCCTATTTTGTGATGGAGAGATAAAATGTCTAGGAAAAAAAATGCTCATTTCGGAAAAATTACAGGACTTCATTTAATGTGATAATTGCTGAAGCTCATAGCAAAACCGCCTTCTTCACAGAGCACTTGCTTTTTGTAAAAAGAGTGATTTTCTGAAATCCACCTAAATATGTTTGTCCTTGATTTATTATACATCTTTACATGAATACTTGCACACAAGAGTCTTCAATGAGGATTCACAAGCTTCAATGTCAACCAATACAACACAGGCTTTCATGTACCTCAGCCTTATCCTAATGAGCCAGTTCAAATATCTTTTCTAAAATGAATTTCCTATTTGTTTCCCTCTCCTACAACAGTGAATCACAATGCTGGAAACTGCTTACCTGCCTCTTCTTAAAAAGTAAAACACCAAATAACCTTAGCCACATGAAAACATTCACTGCAGATAAGGAAGAAGAGAAGATGGCTTTGGTCTAGCCATTTTCCAACAGCATCCTGGAAGGGAATACTCACAGAAGGCATGCAAAGTGAATGCCGGCAGGACGAAGTTGTTTATTTAACTAGCTCTAAAAATATCAAGCATGGGGGTAAAAGAAAGGTCCCAAGAGGAGGCAAAGAATAAACAGCAGTTAAGATTATTTTTCAGTTGTCATTTTCTCAATATGTATGTTTTAAATTATTTGATGTATTTCATAGCCTCTATAATCTTTAGACATGTGAAATTTAAAAAACCAGCTTTTCGGATTTTGTAAAGATATGTTACTGTTTGAGCAATTGATCAAAGTCAGTCACTCATACAGATGCAGATAGATGAAGGCATAGCAACCCTTACCTAGCTTGCAGTGCTTTTAACTAAACATAGCATATGTTCTTCAAAAATTGTATCACGTAAGGACCATTTCTGACTGTCTTCAGGAATTTTTGAGTTATATTTCCTGACACATAAAACTTACTGACTAGCCATAAGTGTACAACAAATGTATGAGGGCATAAAGGCAACTCGCGCGGTTTAGTCAGTCCGCCCGTTAACAGCCTGCCAGGGACACCTCAGTGTTAGCTCACACTGCTCCTCCCTCGCTTGACTCCTCGTTGGAGATTTACCAGCAACACGTGTCCCTCCAAAAGTAGTATTCAATTATATCAAACCCTGCTAATCTGTAACAACCTTGGCAGAAGACACTAAAAACTGAGTGTCCTGACCCACGAACACAAGTCTCAGTTGTCCATTCTGGTTTTAATTGTAGACATTCAACAAGAAAAGGACATAACTCCCATGGATGAGGAAAGCAAGCTGAGTAGAGCTGTTGTACCCATCACTTCCAAGGACACTGATTTTGGAAAGTAATTTTCACTTCTTGCAAGAAGTATGTGATTAAAGGAGACAATCATAAAAAAAAAAAAAATCAGAGGGAGTTCTGTTAACTTAACTGATCTCTAACATAAATAAAAAAGCATACCAAATAACCAGAACTCAAAAACTTTATAAACTGACCAAAATCTAGACCAAATATTTCTTCCTTAAGGTAAAAGACTGTCATTGCTCGTGTAAATAATGAAGAAATAAAAGGCACAATACAACACGTTAAAGCTTTTCCCTTCAGAGAAAATCACCATTGTATTACAGTGCTTCTCCAACTCCTATAAATCCAGAAAAAGATGACTTTTTAACGTATGAAAGTAAGTACATATAAACATACTCTTGATATATACTATTTTAAATTATATAGTGTGAAAGTTAGTGAACACGGCAGCCTAAGCCAGTCAGCTAATCCTCTATGTTGGGAACCTATGCCTTACTGAATATATCCATCTTTCACACGCGAAATGAAAAAATCATCTGAAAGCCTAGTGTCACAAGAATTTCAGAAGTTTAAATACATATAAAGCAAGGTTATAACACTTGGTGACCTGCAAAAACCATTCCTCACAAGAAGATCTACCGAGGAGCATAAGTACCTAACCCCCGAAGCACAGGAAGGGGTAAAGGTTATGACCAGAAAACAAGACCACTTACACAAACAGGACCTCTCTAAGAATCTCAGCAACAATAAAAGCAAGTGATCTTTGCAGGCAGTAGGAAAATGATCACCCCAAAGAATAAATAAAAGACACAGACTGGAAAACCACAGCAACGATAACATAAGGCATGAATGAGAGCAACTGAGCAAGGGAAAAGTGCCTTTTAAATCTTCTCAGAGCCGTTAGCAACGGAGAGACGAGAGAAAATCCTTCTCCAATTTAACTTTACAGCAGAAGCAGGAACAAAATCTCCATTATAAATTTAGTGTCAAGTGGCAAAGGAAAACAAAGGAAAAACACTGTCTCAGTGCATATACCTAACCAGCTGCAGTCACTAGCTTACCCAAACAAGCAGCACGTTTGACTTCTCCCAGCAGGAGCACACACACCAGTAACACGTTCTAGGCTGCTAAAAACTCTCATGAACAGATGAACCTCACGAAGACTCTAGAGGTGCAGCAAAGGCAACCAAAAGCGTTCAGAGGCTTGTCAAGAGTCATATAACGAAGATTCAGAGATGGCTCCCAGAAAGGCAAAACACAGAGATGATGTGGAAATCTTATTTACATGAACTAAATCCTAAAGGAGGAGGGTCAGATTCATGCTAATGCTTTCAGAAAAAGCAACTGACTAAAAAGCAAGAGGTCATGTCTTGAGGTTTTGAAAGGAACTAGCCTACAAGCAATTACATATTTTTCACCGAATGGATGGTTGAAAACAGGAACATTTTTCCCAGCTGCAGAAGAAAGCCATGCCCAGCCCTTCTGTGCCTCAATGTGCATCTTCACAGAGAACATCAGCAGAAGGGACAGACCGTAGCTCACCGTTTTCTGAGCAGGACAAAAGACAAATAGAAGACAAAGCTTCTCAGTCCTCCCTGCCCTAAGCTCCAGCTCTCACCTCGGTGCATGACGAACGACCTTTTGATGTGAAGAGATACTGGTATGCAGTGCCTATACTGACCGAAAAATGTTAGTGAGAAAATACGTATGTCCTCTGATGACACCTATCTGTCACACACAGGGAGCATGCAACATAATTCCGCTATCGCAGCCTGACAAAATGTTTCAGTACATAGGCAAAATATTTGAATATGTCACTTCTCTATTCCCTGTGTTTGTAGAGAGGGAAAGAATAACCCATGAGTCATTTTTCTTAAAATGGAATACATATGCATTTTCTGAACCACACCAATAGCTGCAGGAAGCTCTTGATCTTCCCCAGTAGCCCAATATGAGGATGATATTTGACTATTATGTATGACACCAAGAGAGAAGTATGCAGTGCATTTCATAAAACAAATATAACTGAAAAGGAGTGCACTTGTCTTTACAGAGATGATGATCTTTCTCCAGTGGGGTTGTTGAGTCATGTTGTTTTACCATTTCTATTTTTCTAGGCTCTGAAAAAACATTCCTTTATTTTTTTTTCATTAATTTCCACAGAAAATGAGTTGAGTACATTGCCTTATTTGGAAGTTGTGTTTTCTTTGAATCCAATTATCTCCAAGGTGAACAAAGGCCTATCTGGATACAGAAAAAGCTGTATTCTGAAGGTAACAGCTTTTTTCTTCTTTTTTAACAAAAGACTTGTCATCTTCTGTATTCTATATTGTTCACCATATCAAGAATATCATCTTTGCTCTCTGCACCTAAATTTTCACTTAGCTTTAATATTGAACCAATCAGCAGTATTCCAGTAGCCCAATCTAACTATTAGCAGAGATAAAGCACACGTTCCCCATTTTTTCCTGTTGGTTGCAGGCTAAGGTAGTGTACACGACAGAGAAGACTGCCAAGTACCTACAACAGGGACAGCCAGTGAATCCTGTCAGTGGCTGGGTAAGGAATATTGGATTGAACTCCCGATACAGTCCTCTCAGGACCTTATTCAGTAAGAGTTCCCCGCCACTACTCCCCATTCATCTCTTAAACACTATCTAATTTTACCAAGTCACATATTAAAAATAATGATAATTAAAAAAAAAGTACGTTTTTTATTCTCATGCTTCTCCCTCAGTCCCTCCTGGAAGGCTGCTTGTAAAATGGGATTTCTGTGATTATCAGAAACAGGTACAAAGTTAACACCCTAAATGGACTATTTTCTCCCAGTAATTCTCGTGCCAGCCTTGGTCTTTGGATCAAATAATCTTTCACCTCTGAAGTTTGCTCCCCAGCATGCCTATCTGTTGTCACTGCTTCAGCCGGTTTCCTACTCACTCACTCTTTACTTAATCGTTATCTTTTCTAACTTTATCAGTAATTCCTCATGGGAGAACATATCAAATGCTTTACTGGAGTCCAGCCAGATTAGATCTACAGATACCTACAGATCTCAAATCCTTCACACTGCTGAAGTCAAAACCAAGCATCTGTTGTCTAAGTTGTTTAATTTCTTATCCCCAAACAGCCATACCAAATTTACACTTCTCCAGTAAGACGATACTAATTCTGACTTCAGAGAGCTATTATTATTTTTTTAATACTAGAAGGCAAAAAGCTGTAAACTTCCAGAATTCCAAGATCAAAATTATATGACCACTCTGTATGAAATAGTTGAGCTTTGGGCATTTCCAGTTATATTCACTTCCACCCTGCTCTGGCTTCCCCAACTGTCCCCTTGTTCTCTTTGAATTTACAGGGCTGAAGTTTGATTCTATTTCATTTGCTTTGGAGAGTAACATCTCTGAACACCAAAATACCACTTTTCTAAAAAAAAGAAAAAAAAATAGATCTCCTCTTCAATTCCTTGAAGGCTTTCCTTGCACACAGTATGTTTCTGAGACGGTGGTTTACACAGATGCCAGGAATCTTTCTTTCCTGAGCTTTGAATGCAAGTTACAAACACATTTTCTTTTTTTTATCGCTGACCTAAAGAAATTACAGCCCTCTCCACTTATTCAATTTAATTTGACCCCTTCAGCAGACGTCCAAATTAACTGAGGTTCTCAGTTTCTCTGGGTACAAACCACAGGAGAGAAGGATACTCTATTTCTATCTTCTATATATTTGTAGATGAAAGTAATACAAAACAAAGAGAGAAGAAACATGAAAGCCAGGAACTGTGTGTTTTCTCTCCACCAATCTTCTTCCTTTATTTTGCTTTCTCTAGTCTAACAGAAGCAATAGAAGAGCTATTATGTTACTTCCATTCTTCTCACGCAAAGTGGCTAAGAATATACACTGACAAAGAAATTTACCCAAAATAATGATCTCAACAGTAAAAAAAGGAAAGATATCATCAATGATTATTTAAAGAGAAAATATAAAGCATGCTCATAGCAGATACAGAGCTAAAGAGCAAATCATTTCTGTCAAAAAAAAATTTTTTTTTTGAGAGACCTTGCTGGCAAACCAGACTGTCATTTGGTTCAGAATCAAAATCCTCAGAGAAAAGTAACTGGACAATGGAGGAAAAAAACCCAACTCTGGTTAAGTTTATTAGCCAAAAAGAAAGGCACACAGCTCTCAAACTCATGGAGAGTGCTCAAACATGCTTACTGAAGAGAACTCAAAATCGTAGGATGGAAAGGCAAAAGACCTGAAGCAGTACAGCAGGTAGAGATCCACATGAGCCTCCATGAGAAAACAGAACTGGTAGCTACACACAGAAGAGAAAGCATCACAAATATGCTCAATACCTGGGATGTGTCCAGGCAGGCAAGAGGTGTGCAGCTTCGTTTAAAGAAAGTCACTTTTCAAAGACACACATTTTATTGCTGTTGGTCCATCCCATATCAAATACTGTTCTCCTCCATCACGGCTAACGCAAACCCAGGAAACAACAGACGCTCTAGGTACGACGAAGGCTCACCACGTTACTTAGGAACTAAAAAAAGTGTAGAGAGGGGCACGGAAGGCCTGACATGGGGCCCCCGGGGACTTCCCGGCTGGCACCGCACACATTTGCAAAACACCACTTGCAAGCTGCTGCAGCAGTACTAGGCAGGGTCCCACCATCCCACCATTACCAACTGGAGTCATATTGCAGAAAATAAGAACTGTAACATAAAAGTTCCAGATAAGAGGGAATAGAGTAGCACCAATTTGAGCATCTCATATCAAAAGGCAGGTATGATCCACAGCACACTATGATAGCTAAGTCCCAAGACACATCACACCACAAATTACTGTTGTAAAAGCAACTGCAGTGCCCGGAGGAAACCTGCTGGTCCACACAACAGCTGATTACACCTCAGAAGCTAGCTACACACTGCTTGTTGTCAGGCCATTTATTTGACATTTATATTCTGTTCTGTGTTTGAGGCGCAAGATGTCTCAGAACAAAGACTTTTTGTTTTTAATCTGTTTTTTTCCCAAAGTCAAAGTGAGTATTTGCAAGGATTATGCTAGCATTAACAGCTGGCTCTTCTCTGCTGTCTGTTTTGTTTTGATACGCAAGCTGATTATTTAGAGTAGTCTGTTTGGAGCCTTTGCTGGAGTTACTTATATGCTATGGATAGAAAACCTGAGAGCATGTGGAGGTAAAGTTGATTAAAGATTTGAGATAAGGTATCTGTAACCTGTCAGGGAGCAGCAAGGCCCAGATGCTACTTGATGGAAGTTGAGCCGGAGCAAGGGGTGACCCCAGCACAGGCAGTGGCCTCACCGATGGCGCGCAGTCTCGCAACGTCCAAGCCGGGCAGGCAGAGCCGGGTGCAAGTAACGGGCTCCATCGACTGTCCCAGACGCTGCAAGGAGATGAACCAGATCTGGGGTCTGTCCAGTGAGCCCAACCAGGAGCAAAAGAGATAGGGCCAGAGACAAGCTACAATGTAGGTCTGCAAGGTCCATCTAGGAGACCAGCTACCCGCAGCGCAGGTCCAGGGTCCACCCAGGAGATGGGGCGGGGGGCTCCCAGCTGAGCTGAAATGCAGCCCTGGGCAGTGGTGGGGGGTTCAAGGAAAGTCTGCTCAGGCCCTTTAATGACTATTGGGGGCCTTTGAAGAGATAAACAAGTTGCTTTTGAGAAAAAGGCCTAAGCTAAGGTCCATCATGTACTGTCATCCACGGAGGGTGCACGTACACATAGCTCCCTGGAAGGCTTGCCAATGCCAACGGATTCTAACAGTGCTGCACTATAGTCCTGGAACACAGCGGGCTACAGTGCTGGGCACATTTCTCAAGAAATGCATGATGGAGGCTCCAGGCTTAAGATGCTTCTTATGAACACTAAATACAGAACCACAGTTCATTATGACTTTCATAGTAATTATTATGAACAGTGGTACGCTCCCCCCTGCAATCTTTTCTTGAAATCACTTCGATATATTTTTCCCCATTTCCAGGTTGTGTTTCCCATTCATTCACTTTTTATCTTCTGTTTCAATATAGATATTCCTCGTTTATTCATATGAAATCAAGGTTCTGAAGTTATTCAGAAATGTTTATTGGACATTTTTATTGGAAAAAAATTTATCTGGCCTTAAACACAGGTGGAGTGTTTATGTCTTCTGCTAACCATAAATGAAATACTGAAAGAAAGAAAATGGGAAAGGAAACTCCTTGCTGAGCTCCACATGTTTATTTGCATTCATACAAAAATCAGTGATATCTTCAGTCTCAATAACTTGAATATCCTAAATATCAATTTTCAACTTCTTTTTACCATTTAAATAAAGTACAGTTACTGCAAGTATTATCTCTGAACAAGTGCAACATGATGAATTACACATAAAATGAGTACTGAGTAGGGTCTGAAATAGTAAGTTTACTTCACCAGTTTGAAGTCTACCTTCATTCATTTTGAATTATGAGAATTCAAGATATTTTTAATCTACTTTGTATGGAAGAAAAGAGTGTGTCTGAGACACTTGATTCACAAGAATTGATTCACAAGAAAAATTACCTTAGGTGTTCTTCTCGCAATTGATGAGTATACTTTCTTTCTCAATCCTTGCCTTCCACACTATTTCCCTTAACATAATAAAAGGTTTGGGAATTCATGATATTTTTGTTAAGTATCTGACCTAAAATTGTTTTGCTACAACAGCTGCTTGCAACCATTTTTGTCTTCACAAGTTTTCAGGGCAGATCTGGGTTACAGACTATGCACTGGTAACAGTGCATCAATTCTATATAGCAGAGTTATAAATAAGTCTTAGAATTAAATTGAAAATTATAGTATTGTTAAAAGGATCATTTTTCCCCCCTCTGTACACTAGACTAAAGAAGTTACTACCAGTTTAAAGGAGGTCTTCGAAGCAGTTTCCTTTTAAAATATACAAACAACCAAACTTAAATACAGAAAAATGTAATAGAGCAACTTTGTAACATTATAGGGTAGGAAATGCTATAGCACATGAAACTTTCTTTTTGCTACAGCTAAAGAAAAACCAGCAATGTCTCTGTTCTCTCTGGCTATAAACTCAGACTGCAGGAAAAGTACTGCTGTGAAAAGTATGTCTACTTGTAAGAAGTAAACTGTCTATGTATTTGAACAGATACTATTTTAAAAAAGCTTCATGACAAGACACATTACATTCACTGAAAATAATGAAGTGACACAGAATCATAGCAATGTTGGTTGGAGGGACATCTCCAGCCCAGATTCCTGCTTAAAACAGCACTATTCCGCCACCAGCAAGCCAGCTCAACCAAGGCTTTTGTCTAGAGAAGCCTTGAAAACCTCTAAGAACAACGATGCCACGACCCTTCTGAGCAACTTGAACCAGTGCTGCACCACCCTTGGAGTGAAATTTTTAAAGTTCAACCTGAATATCCCAAGCTGCAATTTGTCTCTTTTCATTTTGCCCGATGCTCCCAAAACCAGTTTGCTCCTACCATCTTTTTTTTCATCATCCAGTACTTGAAGGCTGCCACTGGATCCACCCTAAGAGCCCTCCTTGCCAGCATTAACATGCCCAGCTCCCTCAAGCTCTCTTCACAGGACATGTGTTCTAGGCCCTTGACTATTTTGACAGCTGAGCCCTCTCCAGTTTCTCCACAGCCCTCTTGAAGTGGGGGCCCCAAACTGTAATCTGTACTGCTGCTGCAGCCTCATCAGTGTCCAGCAGAACAGAATAATAAGGTCCCTTCGCCTGCTGGGCCCCATCTCTCCTAATGCACCCTACTATTGGGGTTAACTTACTCATGATACGAGCGTGCCGTGCCAGCTGGAGGCTGCACCATGGATCACTACCCACCGAGGACAGCAGTCCAGTCAAGTTCCAGCCCACTCAACAGTCCATTCGTGAAGTCCTGCAAAAAAAGAGAGGCATGAAGTACTTCAGCTTCTTCCATGAGCTCTCTCACTGCATTGCCTCCCCAACCAACAGCAGACCCACATCTTCCCTTTCCGCTCCACTCCTACAGCTTCCTCAGAGGTTTAAGCTTCATGAACATTTCTCTTTTTTAAAGGAAATGAAAAATCAGTTCCTTCAGATTAAATTATAGGGCTTGATCACAGAAAAGGTATGCATCTTGCCATAAAGGGATATGAAATCTGATCACACTGTTTTTCCCCCGAACTAATCACACTACTGAGTATTTCTATATATCTTATCTTGGCAGAAGAGGCCAGGCCTGAAAGCTTCTCAAAAATTCACAACAGGTTCATACAAAATGCTATGTAGTTCATGTTAGATATAAGAAGAGTATGCAGTCTCAGCATATACGATTAGGATACTCGTAAAAACATGGGGCTTGAAGAAAAACCTACTTAATGAAAATAGCTTAGAAGACTAACTTCTTTTACTCCCTGTGATTTTTCCTCCTGTAAACATCTCCTCTCAGGCTGTGTCTGTTCCACTCTAGGAACACCTGAGCTAATAGATCCAAGCTAAATCCAAACATGTTTTCTCCTGACTAATTCAAGCACAGTGCAGACCTAATGTAGCTGGATTATATTCAGATTCACAGCACCAGAGTCTATGGCAGTGCACGGGGGTACATAAGCTTAGAGATCAAGGATCCCTTAACTCTAAACTACACCTCCTTTCGCAGCACGAACAAACTACAACAGTAATGAGGAAAACACAGTGCTGTGCTGTTCAGATTTCTATTTTATTGTGTATTCTGAATTCATACCCCTCTACGTTCCCTTGTGGTATATTTTCCCCATCAAATCAGTTATTTCTTTGGGTTCAACTACCAGTCCTAAAACCAATAGTAGTCTATCGTATTACAGAATGGAAGAGGCACTGGGACATCATCCAGTTCATCCCTCTGCTGAGAGAAGATGCATCTAAACCACATGAAGTTTGTGCAAGATGGTACAAAACACAAGTCAACAGTAATTGAGTCTCTTCAAAGCAGCAACTCTACATTTACAGCACATTCAATGAATCTTATCTGAAATATGACTAGTATTTCTTCCTAATAATGGAAATCAGAGTTCTTTCCTCTGATCCCCCCACCTCTTCTCATGCTCTTTCCAGCTGTTAACTGCAATCCCTTTTTTCGTAGTTGCACATGTACAAAGATCTCACCGAAAGGAACAAGCATGAAAAACAAACACTATCTATTACATTGCTATGTTTCTGCAAGCTCAGAGTTTAGTTTCTAGAGTCACAATATCTAAAACTTCCACCAGATTTCTTGTATCAGTTCTACAAAGGGATCTAAAAAATAAACCTGCTACTTTTCTAAAGATTTTTGAGGGGCTTCCTTGGTGAAACTCACTGGATTTTCTAATTAGTGCACCACTTGCTCTGTCATGCTCATCTGAAAAGCCAATCACCTCTTCTTAGAGTATCCTGGCTTTCGATTTAGTACACTTCAACCTAAATTTGAACTCTGCAAGCAATAGCAGTAATAAGGTTACAAAAAGACACAGAATGGTTAAGGCATTTCGAGCATCTGGTGGCAACCGTTGATGGAACGGAACAATACTTGCCTAGACATGTTTCACAACAGATTGGATCTGGACATTTTCACTTATTTTCTGCAGTGCATAGAGTTATTCATGTAATTCTGACTACTTAAATCTATTATTCCAATTTCATCCCATCATGCTCAAAATCTGCCTTATTAGCTAAAAACCATGCACATATTTTGTACACCTTTCTCTCTGCATCAGCCTAACAAAGCTTCTATTTCGTACTCCTCTGGAGTAGTTGTCCATGCATTGTCAAACTGAATTGTAAGTTTAAATATGATTTAACTTCTTCTGAGGCTGCTTTTTTGTTTGTTTGTTTGCTTTTGTCAGTCAGATACCTCTCTATTTCCCACATAGTTCTTCTGTCACCATGTAACACACAGCCAGCTTCTAGAAGAAAAACCTGAAGGTTGAATCTAACTATCACAAAACAAGATGCTAACACCACTGCAGGATTGTTAGCTTTTTTGTTTGTTTGTTTTGTTTTCTCTAGTACCTTGAAGGTAATCTTTCTTCAAAACTGAGCACGTGACATTTGATAGGACTAAAGCTGCCAAAATTCCTCTTTTTTGTGATTCCATGTAATTTTTAGAGATTTATATATATATATATATACACACATACATATAACATACACGCAGAGGAGCCTGAAACAAACACTGACCACTTCATAAACTAAAAAGCAAAGGCAGAAATAACAGTACAGTCCCCCGAGCACTTTCAGCAGAATCTCACTGTAACAAACTGTAAATTTCTCTCTTCTTCAAGAATTCAATGCCAATCTGATTTTTAAAGTATTACTAGTTTCTCCTTAAAGGAAGGAAAAAAATGTGTCGTTGAGTTCCCCATCAGATAAAATCCACATATGCATGTGTACACACACAGAGCCCTTTCCAGAACCCCCCGATTATTAGACAGAACGTAAACAGTTATGCCCCACTCTTGTTTACACGGATTTTGCAACCTCCTATTCCTCCAGTTTTTCAGGTCTGTAAGAAATGAAATTGTATTCAAGTAATTAAAATTGTACTTTTTTTCAAGTTTCAAACTTACAAACTCCTGCTATGAAATGGAGGGTAGAAAAACAACAGCCTGTGAAATATTAGCATAAAAAAAATCTTATCAAAAAGACTACTGAGCAACTCTGTCTTGCATAACCCCACTACTGGGATTCGCCCTGTGTCTCTTTGCCCTGCTGACACCTCCCAACCCCTTTCACTCCCAGCATCTTTTCTCCTGGCTCTGCCCTTCCTGCAGAGATGGAGACTGTGGAAAACAGAGGCAGGCAGTAACGTTTCATATCGACTACAGCAGCGTTCTGAACGTCCCCGGTCAGTGATCGTATGTAAGAAAAACGTTCAGTCGACAAAATACGAAAGTCTAGGCAGGACAGGTTTCCACTTCCAGAAAGGTTGACAGGGCAGCAGCAAAGGCAGCGGCGGCAAACGCAAATGTAACTTGCCCTTACGGATCCAACGCAGGCTGCGCTGGAGACCATTCAGAGTCACTTTTAGTATTTCTCACCTAGGCTCCACGCTTCAGTGCGGCAATACCGCATAAATATCACGTTCATTACAATCAGTACAAATCTGATGACCTGTTTTATAATTTTAGACACAAACTTACTTAAAAACATAATACTTGGAAGATGCTCTGCATTTGTCAGGCAAACATACAAACGTGTTCCAATTGCCACATTTTCCTCATGAAGTAGGTACATACAATGCTACCTCAATGGCACACATTGAACCTGAAATCTCCCGAGTCTGAATGCATTAAAGGAAGAAATTCAAGGAATTAAACATATCTTTGTATTAATCAGATTCTGAAAATCAGTCACCATGTTTTCTAAATAATTTTGTTTTCCAAGTGCAGTAATGAAAACACCTCAGAAAGACAACCAAGGGAGTGGAGTAGCCACAAGCATCCAGCAAACCCACAAAATTACACATGCAAGAAGTATTTTTCATTCATTTCCAAACAATACACAGTCTAATTTTAAGATACGTTTACAGAGATAAGATAGAGAAGCTTTTTTTTTTTTTTTAAGTAATGTTGCCCCACTAAATAAATGACACACACATTCTGATATCAATCTACTTCTAAAATCCCAGTCCACAGTCACTTTTTTCTCCCAAGCTGGTTATAATTAGACATATTCTATTTCTTCCAAGTTCCTGTACATTTGGTGATTTAGCTTTGCCTTGCCAAATTTCAGTAATGACCTGCTGAACCTTTAAGTTCTGAAGCCAGGAAATGTGCTCTTAACATCAGCTGCTCATCTGATCGATGCTCTGATCAGTAGTGTCGGTTCTGTCTTGTCACCTCAACAGGTTGCAGGATTTTTTTCAGTGAGGATCGGTTTAACACCTGGTTTCAGCTGTGCTTTCAAATCATCAATAAAATTTATATGGATACCTGCCAGTGCAGGAAGCTGTACTTGCACGCACTTGGGGAAAGTTTTTATTTTGTAGTTTATTTGTCCTTAACAAAAACAAACACACAAACCAAGAACCTGAATGGCTGTCACTGAGTATCGCCAGGGATCTGAACAAGGAAGGCTAAATAATTCAACTCTGGAAACTCTTCTCCCCCTAGTTTTTAGATACATCACTTACAAGGTTATTCCCTCTGTTCTTATGATACAGCTGTAAATTTACAATGACTTTCTCCATAAAGCTTATGATCATGAAGGCTTCATCTGATCATGGAAAAAAATTCTGTTGAAGTAGTTCATTGTTCATTTATTCTTGTAATACTAGACCAGCTTATTTCCTTATTTCAGGTAAATATGTTTTCATGGTCAGTCAAAATGAGGTGGCTGCATTTCTTTTCTACTTACAGTAACCAGGGTGTCACTTTCCAAATTTATGTTAACTGCAGCTTTATGTTTCTGTGCATACACAGCAAGGCATATGAAATATAACTTTTCTGCTATGGATGATGATCAGAAGTTTAGGGGCTGCTACTTGAGGCAAAAAAACAAAAACAGAACACCTTATTATAGGAAAGCAACTGGAAAATGACTGACCTCAGCCATGTAAAATACATTCTTTTTCCCCCTAACTTCATAACATTTACAATTTTTTTCCTGGGATACTACTGGTAATTAAAGCTATAAAAAATTAACCACGTTCATTAGGGCACACTGAGAAGGTGGTTTCACATGACAGGCCAACAGGTAGGCAGGACTGAAGGTTCACCTTTCAAAGGCAGCAGCTGCTCTGCGCTCCAGCAACTTATCCGCGAGTAGATTTCACACTGGGGAAACAGCTGGCAGAAATTCCCTGTTTGCAATCTTTCCTGTAAAAAGCCTGTCTACAAACAGACCAGAAATGCATCTAAAGCTACCTATATTGCAAGTGTTAATTGTTTACATACAGCAAAAAAGACCTTCAAACAGATGCACACATTTGAAGGAAAAATAAACAGAAATCAATGCTTAGTACTACCACTTAAAAGCCTCTCTTCATTTCAGAGCAAACCAAATCAAGTTGTGTTATGATCAAAAGATTAAGGCCGGGGAGGGCACTCTGAAGAATACTATTTTCAACAAGTACCATTATACAGCTAACACGACCATGGAAGTTAAATAACAGTGTAACAGTAAACCGATAAAACCAAAATTCAAAATAGCCTTTAAATTATGGTAAATTATACACGCAATTTTTCCCCTCCTTCACTAGGAGAGGAGGAGGGCTTGTTAAGAGAACCAATTGCCTGAACATACCAGTATACACTAGCAGTCACTACTACATTAGAGGGACCTACAGTATTCCCCTGGACTGAAAACAGTAGGTGTTATGACTGTGTCAGATTTTGTGGTATGTAACTTGTTTAATCTTTAACAGAGTTTCCATAAATTACAAAATTTCTAAAGTACCTTAAGCTGTGGACTAGGCATCCAGGTTTTGGGTAGATTTTTATGTTCAGTAATGACACCCAGACTCATATGATTATATTTAGGAATAGGATATGGAATAGGAATTCCAATAGGAATTGGAAATATTCGTTCTTATAAAGGTTTTATTCTATATTGGAATGAAAAAACAAAGTTCAATGAAGTGTTTAATTTACCATACAAGTAAATTAAAAGACTACGTAGTTAAAGAAGCGACCAGTGGCCCGGACTGAAAAGCAAGATCCCTGGAGTCTGTTCCTAACTCAGCAGAGGTAAGGCTTCAAAAGCACATCTGTTATTTCACCTCTGATGGGTGTCAAAATGTCCCACTGTCAAATTTAGGGAATTTTATTTATATTTGGTAACACAATGGTGCTATCTACGCTAGAAAAGTGTAAGCAGAGCAGACCAAAGGCCTGCCCGGAAGGTGCTGTAGAGGTACGGTGTTTCGAGGTACGCTAGAGGCGAGGCAGACAAAAGCCCCGACAAGCAGCGCATCCGAACACACTTCAGGACGGGTCAGGTTCACAGAAGTACTCAGGCAGTTAAACCCACAACCAGCTTCCTGCAGACTCCTGACGAGTGCTGGCAAGAGCCACACATGCCTGTACTTCACAAGCACATTACTGTATTTTAAGCTTCCTTCAAGTTCCTTCCTCAAACATCGATGCCACTTCACGTGTGTTGGGATGCGCCAGCAGTGACTGAGCTAGACAGTTCGCACTCAACTTGCATATAAACCCTAGTGGGAGCAAAAACTGAAATACCTGTGTGTGTGTTTCCATTTGAGAGGATCAGGCTAGTCTTCAGCAAGTTTACTGTGCACCAGTCGAATCAAGATCTGCAGAAAATGCACTAGTATCTGACCCTTTCTTTTACAACACTGCTGCTCCTGGGCTTTGTGGTAGTGCAGAAGTCAAAAGATTAGAGCGCTCACCCAGCAAGTGGAAGACTTGGGTTTAGCTCCCTGTTTTTCCTGATGGGACTCAAAGGCATCTCACTCATATTCCCTTTGTCTGTAAAATTGCCTCAGATGTTTCAGCTTGAAGTACTTTGAATTTAAAACAAACAAAATGCACTCTTGAACTTTAAAAATTACACTTAAAAAAAAAAAAAAAAAAAAAAACCCAGTAACTAAGCAGCTCAATTAATTATAAAAAGTTGAAACAAAGCTTTTCTCTTTCATAATATTTTAGGGATTTTCCAACGTAGAAAAAAATAACAGCTTCATTGGTAATAACTTGTTAAATGCTTTAGATTCAAGAGATCTGCACACTTAAAAAAAAAAAAAAACAACAGGTTTTGACAGAAAATACAACTTTGCTTTAGTTGTAATCACATCCCCTTTGGTTATATTACAGCTTGGAGATGCTTCAAGTCTAAGACAAACAGTGATTTGGCTTAGAATTTGCCTCTAGTAAAAAAGCTGCCTCCTAATAATAACTCCAATCCTTTTAAGAGCCATTTCATTCCCCAAGCGATGTGTTAGCCTTTTAGAGAAGCACAGGAACGTTGTTGCCAACGCCCGCTTTCCTCAGTCTTCGTGGCACCTTTTAATCTTTTTTAATCTAACCTATTTTCAACACTGCCCAAGGAGAAGTTATGCTTTTTTGGCTATGGAATTCACGACGTCTGTGCCAACTATAAAGCGAAATCACTTCCTCTGGAGAGAGCAAGGGAATGGGAGAGGGAATACAGGTTTGAAGTAAATGTACAAAACCAGCTCGCCCTCATTTTGGCTGAAGGCAGGTTTCAGGATCCAAGTATTTGGTTACCACAGTTGCTGCTTCAAAAGCGATCTTTTTTACTGCTCTATATGGGCAAACCCACTGGAAAACAGATGAGTGCTCAATCTTAAAGAAAGATCGGAAATTTTAAGACAGTGATTCAAATAGTCAAAGCTGGATTGTCCTTCAGATGTCTGTTCCAAATTTTCCCAAAGGCTCTTTCCTCACAATATTTAAGATGAATTAAATGAAACAAATTATTCTTATAATGACAGGGAAAGAAAAAGCATCCTGAGAAAAAGCATCCCTCAATAATGAAGTAGGGGCTCCCTGATCTCCTGGTATTTTCCATTTCTTGCAATATAGCTACATGGGGAGGTGGAGGGAGAGAGAGCCTTCTTTCTTGGCTAGAAAGATGTTTTATGGCAGAACAGTATCCAAAACAAAAACAGGAAGAGGGATGGAATATCATGCCATAGTCCATTTCTTCTAAGCTAACCACCAAAAATATCTGCAAGCTCAATGTGAAAACTGCATGCTTTACAGAGATTACGGCTTTCCGAATACAGATATGCTAATAAATGCAGGTATTCCAAAGAGAATCAAGCAAGGACAGCAATTAGAAGTCACCAGCGGACAACAGATCCAAGATTCCCTAAAACGGTTTTGCAGACCTGTTTTAAGGACAGCCCATATCTAATTTGCAGAAGGAAAGAAATACAACTCCATAGAAATACCAACTATTTACTAAGCGTTATTACGGCAACATTCCAGTAATGTACCTCAATATCATTTTTACTGGCTACTCAATAGAAACCCAATTCAAAGAACTTAAAATATATATATATATATATACATATATATATATAGTAAATTGTATTGCGGGTCCTGACACAAGTCTGCATAGAGGAATTCCTCCTAAACACATCATCTTTTTTTTTTTTTTTTTTTTTCCCTCATCAGTCTCCCATATATTCCTATTTATTTCCCAGGTCAATTTTTAAGACTCTGACATTCATCTGAATGCAGCAGTCCCGCACTGTAAAGATTTAGCTGTGCGTGAAATATTATGCTACTTTTTCCAGCAACAACTGCAGGCCTGAACACTGCACGATTTTATCAGACACCGTCAGCTTTTATCTAATTTTACCCTGGACAAAGCTTGTTACTCAACAGATTTAAAATAACATACATGTTAAAGATGAAATCCTCACTGGACTTCAAGTTTGCTGCTTGTGTGAGTGGAAGCTTCTAGGGTTATGGAACTGAAGTGGCTGATCACAGGCGCATAAGAAACCAACCTCCCCCCATTCTGTGGATATTCATAAAAGGGTATTCAAGATCTCCCTGAAGTATTTAAGTATCCTTATGTTGCACAATGCTATTGCAAGGCAACTACTTAGTTCTCTCTCTTATCTACAGAAAAATCAATGAAGGTGTCCTTTAGGGAAATGCTGCAAGGAAACGGCTTATTTTTTATTTTTTTTTTTATGAACCATTCTTAAAGCTAGCTGTGTTTCTACTGGAAATTTCTTATGAGTAAAAGGGAGAAAAGTATTATTTCTCCCTAACTGAAAAGGCAACAATTATGTCTTAAGAAGGTGTTCCGTGAAGGAGCAGCACTGAGCACGGGCCCTGCAGAGCACCCCCGTGCCTCTACGTGCCAACTCCAGACTGCCACTGCACATCCTGCTTCAAACCCTACTAAAAAATCCTTGATGACTGTTGAGGGGCTACACTGTAAATAAAAATGAAAGATAGCATGGTAATAAGAGCTACGTCACCATGTAGACAAGAAAATGCTGTCTCCAACACAACTGTCTACTCACAGTCAGAGAAAGGATGGTACCCTCTATCCACTAAGAATGACCATCTTTGATTAAAAAAAAAAGAAAGAAAGAAAGAAAGAAAGAAAAAAAGGTAACTTTCATAGTTCTGCAGGTAGCTTCCACTATGCTATTCTTTAGCACAAGTACTAGCGCATTTTTCTTCATTTTCTCCTTCACTTACGATGTCCCTCTTCTGATCCTTTGGGAATACAGGTCTACTAGTACATTTTCCTTTACTGAGCTGAGGTCAAAGACTGCCAAAACAAATGTATTTTGTCCGAGAGCATTACTCCATTTGCCAGTGCTGAAAGGTCAAGCACACAGAACATACACACGTTTAGCTTTTGAAGGGACCCCAGCTTCCTGAACATCAATATTACTGTCTGAGAAAGCTACACTTGCTGCAATCCCAAGAACCAACACTGAAAGATGCAGTATTTTTCCCTCACGAGTATAACTTGCACTTTTGACAGCACACTACCTAGAATTGGCATTAGGATTACCCTGTACAGTCCGTTAGGCTCTGATCGCACAATTACAGCCATGCGTGGGCTCTGCTACACCCCAGCTGAGCCCTCTAGGAAAAGGAAAACCCTCTGAGGCTCTTCCCTGCTCTAGTAAAGCCAGCTCCAATTTATCGTCGTCAGGCTGTGCTGAGAGAGGAGAGGTGACAGCTCGCACCGGTTGTTGGTTGAGCTGCAGCCACTGCCGTGCCCCAAGCCCCCGCTACGAAACCTTCACCTTCTTGTGTCGCATCCTGAGAAGCGCGAAAAGCGACGCAGGGCTGACAGATGATGCTGGACCCTTCAGGCCCAGCTCTCTGTTGGTCTTCACCCTACTGAGCACAAAGAGAGAGAGAGAGGATTGCTCTTTCACAGAGGGATTTCTACCAGCGCTCCCCAGGCTAGTGTTTCAGTTCACAGCTACGGAAGCACTGTCTGCAAGAGAGCCTTGAAAGCCAGAAAACGCCTGCAGTTCAGAGGAACCTACTGCCATCCTGGACCACACATGACAGAAGACACTCCTGAGCAGGCCAACATACCTCAGGATCCATGGGGAAGCCTTCTGCAGTTCATCTGATGCCCACCAACCACGGAAGCAACAGACTCCTGCTACAAGCAGGCCAAGCCACCATCTCTACCACCTACTCTCCGTAGCAGCTACCCTGTAAACCAGTGTGTCGTTTCTTCATCTAAATCTTTTTATCTTCTTATGCATTCAACGAAAAACAGGCCTCAGAGGCGCCTGAGCAACTTCAGACAAAACATTCTGGGGACAGCAGGAGGGTAGGAGATTTTTATTAGTAATGTTTGTAACCTGGGGGAGAGGGGGGGAAAAAAAGGAAAAAAAAAAAAAAAAAAAAGGGCCTTTTTTCCAGTTGCGGTGTCAGTCTGCTCATTCCCCAGTGCAAAGATTCACACACAAAGAAAACGCACAGAATGAGACAAACATTAAAAACGGAGTGGCAGGGCATATTTCCCTCCTCCTCAGCCCTAATTAACAAGATTAGTCTGGCCTCCTGCATGTGCACGCTACTCCCATCCCCAATGAGTGTGTGATCAAACTTTTATGTTTGTACAGCCATCGCTTCTGCTGGCCACAAATTCTGAAAACAGAACTCAGCCCACTGCCAAATTAATTGCACAACAGTGAGGCAGTGTGTCAAAACAAACGGACAAGCAAGCAAAAACACAGATCTAATTAAAAACAATGCAGAGAACTTCAAAGTCACATGGACTCCATCCAAAATACATGAAGAAATTAGCTATTAGATACACACAGAAAATACAGAAAAGTTTTACCTAAGCACTATTAAGGGAACTCGAGTTCAGCTTTATTAGCATGTCTAATGATCATACAATAATATATCTGTGTTAATTACATTATTGTCAAAACTCTTACTCGTATTTTCTTTATGCAGTACTTTGCTAGTCAATCCTCAAATTCTTAACATACAGAAATACAGCTTAGATGACATTTTTGTGTTATGGGGCTTTTTAAAAAAAATAATAATTTTTCCTTTATAACAACAAAAAGACAGCAGGACAGAGAAAGCAACAAATCCCCTCAAGGGCATTCAAAAGTACCAGGTGAGAGTAGGGGGAAAAAAATGACATATTGTCATTACTAATTGGGGTCAGCTCTGAATGAAGACCAACTCTCACATTTTAGAGTGCTGTTCTTCCCTGATCCAGCTGTACTGCTTCAAAGTCAAGATTACATAGCCAAGACTCTTCACATTCGTTAAATCATAGTGTCAGGATGCTGGGGGAAGACTGCACCCCACATGGTGAAATACTAAAATTAATGTATGCAGCGGTTCTTGACATTATCCTCAGTTAAAACCCATCACTGATGTCAAACCAGAAGATGCTTCAAACATCCTTGATTGACTTTCAAAAAGTCATCATGCTGGTATCTTATGAGCCACTTACTGTGATACCCAGCTAAAAGTCTAGCTCTGCAGTGCCTTGCAGACCTGGCCTGTTTAGTACGGAATATTTGCTGTGCTTCACATAAAAGTGGTGCGGGCTTTCCAGCTCATTAGCAAACTGGATTTTTGTAAATATCTTTAATTGTAAGCATTTCTCTATCCCCTGTGAATTACATATTCCCTCACAACCAACTCAGTCACGCTTGTCAGGCCTGCTGACATAAATGAGAACGCGTAACTATTAATGTCTACGATTATCTGTTATAGGCACTGTACCAAGACAGCAGCAATCGTAAGTCTCTAAAAGGTTATGAAAAAAACAAGCAGATAAAAAAAAAAAAAAACCACCACCACCAACAACAAAACAAACCAAGAATGACAGATTCTTAGCAGAGGAAAAGGAGAATCAACAATTGTCCTTTTTGGCTTCAACTGCAGAAAAGAGAAGAGCACTCAAAGTCTCGGAGCTGTATGGAACGTGCTCTAAATGTCCAGACGATCAAAACGTCATTGTTACCAGGTGTCTCACCACAGCCCATTTTAGCCAACCTGTCCATCTAGAAACATCAAGAGGTGAGGACCATGATGGTGCTATGCCCAGGGGACAACAGGGAAGTAGTTGCCTTGTATAATTACGAAGGCTTGGTAGAAAATAGAGCACTGTGGAGGACTCTGCACAGGCTACGAGAACAAGCAGGGTGTGAGTATACAAACTCTGCACCCTCTGAGAGCTTAAAGCAAAATCCTCCAGCCAACTATACGGTTTGTCTTTAAAGAAAGAGACAAATTTGAACGGGTCATTTCAGGATGCATTCAAACAGGGGAGGGAAGTCACACTCAGGACAGGTTCCTTTTCATTTCTCACATAAACGCTGCATCATCCTCTTCCCCAATGGAGCAAGCCAGCCAAATCCTTAGCAGGCTGATTCCCTGGGACTCTGCAGCCCTGGGATGCCAACAAGCCTTCACAGCAGAGCTGTCACTTTCTCTGTATAATGTGGAGACCAAAAGAGGGTGAAATCAAAAAAACTACCGGCTAAAGTCATCCACGTATGCTAAAAGTGTCCTTTCAACAAGTTTTCCAAGAGTAAGTGAAGGGAGCTATGGAAGTATGCTCATGCATACGATCTTCTCATCCAAAATGTTTTCCTATCAAAAAAATGAAGAAAAAAATCTTAAAGGGAAATCTCAATTCTGATGTGGGAAACAGGTTTTTGCAAGAAATCTGAATAATACTTTAGGTCAAAAGCAAACAAGTTAATGGATAAACGAGGGGAAAAATAAAGGAGCTGCTCTTCCTTCCACGTGGCACGCAGGGCTCTTTAGCCGGGCTCTGCCAGCAGTCCCGACAAAGAGCAGTAACTAGCACCCACAGATTCCTTTGTGTACTACCAAAAAAACATTTTGCTGTTTTGCATTGGTTTTGTGGTGAGTAGCTTTTTGCCCAGTCTTCCCAAAAAGCATTTGTTATTGACAGTGACAACAAAACGCTGGAAGTCCACAATTAGTTTTCATGAGAAACTGTCATCAGAGGGAATTTAATTTCTTTGTATAATGGACCCTCGCTTAAGAGCGGTCAAAGAACCATCTCCAAACTCTCAAACTCTTCCTGATGCAAGAGAGTGGATGCAGGTTGTTTCACTTGCATTGGTGAAACCTGAAAAGCTGCTGCAAATGTGTATTCTGCTTTTGTACAAGGAACAAAGGAGGGAAGCAATCTAAAGAGACAAGTATAAAAATATTGCCGAATTGAATGTGACTTATTTCAAGGTTCAGTCAAATCTCTTTTCACTTAGGTGTAAAAAAAAAAAGAACATAGAGAAATTCTCATAATCTCAGAAGGAAAAAGTCAGTGTTAATCATGTCCTAGATCATCCGTGACATTCAAAATCGCTGTGCATTTGAGATCCCATCAAAAGTTCCCTTAGTCCACACTCTTTGTAAAGTGTTTTAGCATTTAGTGGCAGCTTTATGTATCTGAAGGTTTTATCTGTTTTACTAAGCCAGGCATTTTAAAATACAAATTCCAAGCACACTTAGGGGATAAATTCAAATATGGATAATGAGCTTAATTTTATGAAGCAAACCTTATTTATTTTTCCCCTTAGGAAATTGTAATTTACCAAAACCCTACTTTAACCAGAATCATACGAGTTAGTATTTACAAAGATGGTCATTAATTTTTTATATTGTGTGCCAACAGATTGTGCACTGATCACTGACGAATTTGAGAGTAAATTTAACAGGCTTTCAGTTGGAGCAGAGAACCGCATTCATTAACACCCAACACTGCCATAGTTACAATCCTTATTTTCTGTAGTTTAAAATGAATGCACCGCTCAGAACGGCACAAGGAAACATCATTACTCAGCACCTCATCCATGATTCGTGTCTGCCACGGAGCGCGCTCTCACATAACACCCTAATAAATCAAGTTTCTTCAGGAAGGATTTTTCCATGATTCACCTCTGGGAAGAACTGGGGCAGACTCGTATTTTTGTGGAAATGGAAATGCCAAGGCCACGCAAAAACAAACACAAGCATTTCACAGTCATGCTGAATATGAGAGGCTGAAATCCACAATACCTCTTCATCTGACAGTTTGGAGCTTTTCTACACAAAGGTCAACTCCAAATGAACCAATTTTATTATGCTGGCACAAAATGTGCCTCTGTAATTCAACAAACTTTTGGGGGTTTTTTTAACTAGGAAACAGTCCCTTATTACTTTTGGATTTTTTTTTTTTTTTATATAAACACTTTCTGAAGGAATGAAAATGTAATAAATACCCTAAACTGTGGAATTTTAAATGTAATTGCCTTTGGTATTTGGAAAGAGAAATACTTTATTTTAAAAAACATATTATTCTCTTAAATAGAGAAGACCTAAGACACAATTTGGAGATTGAGAAACTTTCACCTAGAGATACAGCAATATTCAGTGATGCCTGTGGCAAGAAATACACACGAAGGCTCTTACTCACGTATTTTTAACCTGAAATAAACTACCTTACAGTGCCCTTAACAGACAGTATGGTGTTTCAGAAGGAATGGCCATCACATTGAAGTGGCAGCCTCAGCTTTAAGGCAGTGTGTACAAGTGAGACCAACCAAACTCTGTCTCCTATAAAACCACTGTATCTTGCCATGAATACAGGGGATATACTGGACTATTGAGGACAATATAATGGAAAGACTGTTAAGAGAAAAGGAGGTTGAAAAGCAGAAATAGAGAATATATCTTCAGCCTCAGAGTGAGTATCTTAGGTCTTTCAAAGGAGGTTTCTCCTCCTTTGCATTTTATCATTGCTTTAAGAAGCAGTGCTCAACTTTCTTGGCAAAGAAAACCCTATCAGTCTCCAGTAGTAAATACACCACAGGTTTAACTGTTTCTGGAAGTTCATCCAAGTGAGGTCTTCAGGAATAAAATACTTCAGTTGAAGTTTAGCAGTTTTAAAAGAGCAATGTCACTATACACAAGACATTGTGCATGTGTTGATGTATCAGGTTTTGCTCCCAAACCTTACTCCACTTAGTTTATCTTCTGTAAGGGGAAGTATTTTTGCACCCGCAGGAAGTTAATATCTAAGATTCAAACATAGTGTTAAACTAGCACAAAAATTTGCAGAAAAAAAGATGCCTTCCAATAACTCATTTTTTAGTTATTGGTACCGCTTCTTAAAAGTGCTGATAAACTCACACTTTTCCAAAACAAGGGCTGCATTAGCATGCACCAGAATGCTACAGCACAGCTCTGTATTTACATATTTAAGCTACTGAATTTAAAATTCAAGTATCAAACAGCTCATAACACACAAAAAATCCCTCTTTATTGACACACATACACAATGTCAAGTGATCGAAGCACCTACTTGAAAATGCTCCTTTAAGAAAAAAGCAACTGTAAAAAAAAAGTTACATCTGTGCTTCAGCCAACTGTAAGTCACAGGTATCTTCAGAAAACAGCTGTGATGCACAATTATTTCTCCATCTTACTTAGGGTTCCTACACAAGCCAATTAAATGCCTTTGAATCCTGTTAATCTAGGAGAGGATTAAAGCCCTCCAGCAGCCAAACACAGGACCAGGAATGCTGCTATTACCCCTAATGGGAACTGCCTTACTGCACCAAGGCAGCTGCGACTGTCCCCAGCTGCTCAGGACCAAATCTGTGCTGCCTCTGCAGCAGCGCAAGGTCACTCTTCCACAGTACTGCACTGCACTTCGTTACAAGAATAACTGAAATGAGTGACTTTTAAGCAATACTGTTTTTTTAAAATCTAATTGGCTTCAGAAAAGTAGTGTGCATTTCCAATTAAACTGAAAGGCCTCCACATTTTTAACTTCAACATCGCAAGTTTGCTCTTGTTTCCATTTAAAGTCAATTTTACAACTCCCATTGACTTCAGCAAGAATGAAATTAGATCCTAACATATTTGCATGACAAATCTTTTTTCTTGCGGTTACAGTGTTTTCATCCATGACATCTGCAATTTAATGGCACATTTTCTATGAAAAAGCAATGCTACATTTCTTCAAAATGCAGTAGCAACGTAGTAACATTGGTCAAAACAGGGGAGATTTATATATAAAAAATGCTTGCAATACAGAAACTCTCCAAGGCTTTCACTGATAAGTAAAAAGGGGGGAGGGGGGGAGGTCTCCATACGCCTTTTTTCACAATTTCAAATAAATAAGAGACTCCAAAGCCCACTGGAGAAAGGTTTGGAACAGGATGCAGGCAAAAAAACGTAGACATATGTACACAAAGGAAAACTCATGAGTGGCTTTCAGCTTTAAACTTGCATTATAATCCCAAAGCAAGCCAACCATAGAGAAAATACTGCTATTGTTACAGTTCAACAGACTATGAAATATCCAGCAGCTAACCAGGTTCACTGCAAGAAGCAAGCAGGTAGATGCCATTGAATTTGATGGTATCACCAAGACAGAAATTTATAGGACGTTGCAAGCAAATATGAAGTTAATTTGGTCACTTCATCCACAGGTTGAAAAAAAACAAAAACAAAATAAACACCCCCCCCAACACACACACACACACAGTACTACTAAAAACATGTGTAGCCAACAAGGAGATAGAAGCAGCCTTCCTTCCTCAAAGACAGAGAAATCAAAACACTTGGTACTAAACTGGATTTCATAACACTCCTGCCCTATCTGTTTTGTTGTCAGAAACTTGGTCTGATCATATAAATTCACACTTATCGTACAAGGAGCCCTTGAGGCATGCCTGAAGGTGGATAAAAACAGCAGATCAAATGAGAGCAAAGGGTCACTATCACTGCCAGTGCATTGGAAGATGTAATTTATTTAAGACTAGTAATAAAAATGTATCATCTGTTGTTTAAATGTCTCTAAAAAGAACATTTAAAAAGTTATGCTTTCTTATTAAATGCCAGTGCATTCATTACTAGAAATCAAACCTTTGAATGGCCTCTGTTTATACACCAAATCCACCTCCCCATATTCCAGAATTTAAGACTGAATTTAATTCAGTCAGGTGTGGGATTACCTGAAAATTTTTTTTAATTTTACCCATAATTTTCTTCTGTCATTGAAAAGCAGATTTGTCTGTGTTTCTCTCCTCTGCCTTTCCTGCTTTGCCCAGTCACCGTCGATTCCCTCCTGGGTTGCCAGACTCTAGGCTGGAATTGTAGAGGCACCACAGAATGTCTCCCGAACCAATCCTGCTGTGCAGCTACATTCATATCAACCATTTGCAAAATTAAAAATAAAGTATGAGGCATTTCTGGATCAAATATTGATCATTTAATTACTTTCCATTTTAACTGCATGCTTTTTTTGGCAGAGAATATTTGTGCTGGCTGAACATCACAATTCATCTTCTGAAATAGCTGTATGTATAAAGTCAATTATTCAGGTGACAGCATTAATGTTTAGATTCTTTGTTAACAATGATTAACTTTTGAGGTTCTGGTTTTAAAAGATATCTGAAAGCAATAATATAGTCTTATTCAGTAGAGCAATTTCCATCTTAATGTCTACAGGCTGTGTTTTAAACCACTTCAAGGTAATAAATGAACATTGCCATGCTGTTTATGAAGTTACAGTCATAATATGCAGAGAGTTTCACACCATCAGTGCTGATATACCAAGCGCACTTTAAAAGATTTGAAATGTTCTTCTATTATTTTCTTCCAAATTTTTCTTCTCTTTTTTTCTCCTGACCTTATTGTACAGGGTAGGGTGTCTCACAAGCAGTTAAAACATCACTCTGGGTCATTCTGCTCATTTCTACAAGATTCACATCTTTGCAATGGAAGAGCCTCAGAAAAACAATCTATTTTTTTTTCTTTCATTAATTTTCCAGAAGATGCAGATGCATTTACCTAATTTTTAGATATGCATAATGTGTTATCTAAACTACACTACCTTTCCTCTGAATTCTGGAAACTTATCACTCTATTATCACTATTCAATAATTCCTTTAATTCCAATCAATCCACGGTGATTTGTTTTCCCTACGATTATGGCACGAAAACATCTCCACACATTGTGTGAACTACCTGAAATAAACTATAATTACTTTCCCAGGCAGAGCGAGCTACTGTGCCCGATCAACTTGCTTTGCACAACATCGAAAGCATAAAGGCAGTTTGTGCTATCAGTTAGTTTGTTCAGCTGGCAAGGGTATGAGCAGACGGCGCGCAGGGCGCAGCGGGCGAAAAAGGATCCTGCTGCGGCACTACCAGGCTCTAACAGCTGCTGGATCTCTGACAGCCAGTAGGTGATACCACATCCGGGTGCTTAAGAGGACTTCGGAGGCACAGGAATGCCTGAGCAACCTCAGGAAAAGCAATAATTCATAGCAGCATCTCTGCTGAATCCCAACCCAAGCTCTCCAGCTGCAAGTAGCCCGGTCATACCGTGAGGCTCGTGTCCGGGCTGCAAAGCTCATGCTCACGCGATACCAATGCCTTTATGGGAAAAAGGAGCAGACCTGCCACCTTTTGTCAAAGTAGCCTTTCTTTCATATACTCATAAACAAAATAGTACTAGAAATGCAACAGAAATTACGTGAGACAGTGGAATTTTTGAAAGCCAAATAATTTGATGCAAAAGGAGAAAAGTGAAGAATTAGTGTCAAGAGAAAGTGGTTTCTTTCATTTTTCTTCCAAAACAAAAGGATAGATCAAGGAGAGAACGCAGGGAGAGTCACTGCCTGAACATGATCAGCTAAATCTTAGAGACAACATTGAGAAATTACAAAAATCCTATGTAGATTTTGAATTCCCTAATATTAGGATACCATACTATCATCTTCTTGTCTCACTATACTTTAAACAACCAACTATAGAAGCCTGATTCAGACTCTGAGCTCTGACAATCCTCTAAGAACAGAAAAAATGAGTTCTTATTCTACAAGAATTTAGCAAATAAATATATCAAACCATCAGTGTGTATGGTTTGTTTTGTTTCTTTCATTACGGTTTAAAATATTTGTGCCATTACAGCTAATTGACATGTTTTCTTAGCACAGCAAATAGATGTCTGGAAAACTCATCAATCAGAGTAGCAGTGTTTGTAAGCAACATTTCTGCATCAGACATTTTCTACTTTTACACAGAAAATCATGTTGGTGAAATATCCAAACTACAACTGCATACCACCATGGTGAGACACTGCTCAGGATAAAAAAAATGGTATCACTTTTCCAAAATAGAAGCTGAGTAATAGCTAAACACATCTCAAATTCAGCTGTGTAACTAAAAATCAAGGGGAACATTTTATAAGGTAGAAAGGGCAGTCAGACCTAAAAAATCATTTCTCTGTGAGCATTCTGTTTCTCCATCCATTTTGAGTATTTCCTTGAAGTCAAAAAACAACACAGCATTTACTGGGGGAAAGTCTAACAAAGTGTTCGTTATAAACATACACCAATAAGGTTAACCATAGTGCAGGACCTAGGTAAGGAAGGACAGCCCTCTGCCAGGGAGGAGGGGCTCAGACAGCAGCCACCAGAGGAGAGCAGCAAAACAGGTTAATCTTCTCTAAGACTGAGCTGTGGACAGTGCAAGGATAGTAGAGATGAAAGCAGAGAAAACGTGACTTTGAATTCCCCAGTAGGGATGGATATGGCACCATCTCAGCCTTTGAGACTTAATTCTCACCTGTAAAACGCTTCGGTTTCTTAGTGAAATCTAGCGGATACTGACGGCAACTACTCCTAGTGTGTCTAAAGAAGAGTTTGGGCCTTTTTTTTTTTTCTCATTTTGAGATATCAGCGCCAACCTAATGGGGAGAGTGTTCCAAACAGAGAATCAGGCACAGAAATGAGGCACACATCTCTATTCTAGACCATTCTGCCCCTTGATTTTGTTTGACTGTGTATTTCAGTAAATTTCATGGTGAATACGGCTGCTAAATACCTTCCTTTCTTACCTATACAAATATATGCTCTCTAGCAACAACTGACCCACAATAACATATGGGATTTTACCTGCTGTATAATGACAGAAGTTGGAATTCTTAGTAGAATATTAATGAAAATATTTTTTTAAAGTTTTAGTTTCAGTAACTACCCACGCCTGCAAAAACAAAAGGTAATTTCTAAGCTCAAGCCTGGAAACACCAGGTTACATCCACAACTGAGCAAGAGGATTCTCCTATGCACACAGGATAGCAGCTGACTTCTGTGTTTGCAAGTTTGCCCACGCGGAGGCTGCCAGGGCTGGAAATCTGGCTTTACAGTCTCAGTGCTGTGCCTAGATACTGCAGCTCAGTGTGCTGCATTTATCACATACTTTCTACGTGCAGTCTAGGAAAAACAGTACTGAAGCCCAATGCTACAGTGACCAAAGTAATAGGCATAGACACAAAATGAAATGAAAATAAACATTATAAAGTTGATTCCTATTTGGTTCCGGTTCTCCACTGATGTGGATGAGGCTATAATTCAATACCAACGACACATTTAATCAAGAACTGTTTACATTAACAAAAAATTCAAATAGGTGATGTGCCTGTTAAAACGTCACAATACTGTGAATTCTCACCATATTAGCTTAGAAAATGCAATGTCACTGATAACATACTAAAAAAAACCCTTCTCCTTAAGGAGTCCAACGAAAAATATTTGCAAAAATAAAAGGATCGTTCATTCCATTGAAAATCTGCATTTTATTTTCCTTGTGTTCCTTAGAAAGATACTTTGTGTGTTTCTCAGTATCTAGATCAACTGAATTCCAATATTAATATTCAAAACTGCATTCTTTCCTTGAAATAGTCATTTAGACACTGACGTAGTGAATTAGTTTCTCTTCCTCAGTCTTAAGAGATGAAGGCATACCTGCATTAAAATGAAGAGTGCATTGGAAGCTGAGACCTAATGCTGAGCCCTGCAGGTCAAGGGTACTTGGAGATAAGATTCTGGCTTGCAGCTCTCTAATACACACATATGGGAAATACAATGAGCATTCATTCCCATTTAATAGATTAATAGCTTTTGTGCCAGAAGGTTATACTTGGATCCTTTAATCCTCTGTTATGCATTAAATTCGCCAATAATTCCTAGCATCAAATTCAATAGGTTGTAATCAAATTTAAAAGTAAATAGTCACCTGTTTCTAGAACAAAAGTCATAGGTATATTTAGCGAGATTCATACGTCCTAATAAATAAGACTCCCAGCTTCCATATCATATCCATATTCAATATAGTTACCAACTGCAACACCTATCTATTAAATGCTACTTTACAGAATCTGGCTCTAGTTATCAAAATTTCAGCCTAGCCAAGTTTAACTCTTTTTCTTAAGGACAAGTAGTGAAAACACTTGAAGAAACAAAGATACATAGAACAATAGCAAGTACTACAGCAGTTAAAGCATTCATACTTCTCAAATTTTATCTACACAGATGGGTCATACATATATATTTTTTTTTTACATATATACACACACATACACAAATTTATGTAACATACATATATACATATACATATATACACACACACACACACAAAAGAACATTACTTGAAATTTAGGAAACACTTCCCTGCCCTATCTATCAGTCATCAGGGTACTCTAGGTGAGGGCATTTTCTACCACGTGTACTGAAGTTACCCCAAGTGAGATTACACAGCCTAGTGTTGGAGTGCTTCTCTGGATCGGTAAAATCTGGGGGCTGGAAGACCTATTGCTTTATCTGACAACTGAGTGGCTTTGGGAATTTTGATACTGTACTATCATTGCAAGGCAATTAGGAAGTTGAAATCATTTATTATACTACATCTGCAGAGTACAAGGACAGATTGTTTGTCTAAGAAAGGAAACATCCTTCCTTCCATCTCTGCATGCAAAATGTTACCCATTACGTAGAGTGACTGTATGTCTTGATAATTACAGTAGTCCTGGATACACATAAGCCACACAAATCTAAAGCATGTCTACACTAAAACATTACCTTGTTAACCACCATTAATGATTGAAGTACAGATCTCTTCTATTCCAGTATGCCACAACTCCTTCCAATGGGAGGGGGAGGATGGGGGGGGGGGGGGGGAAGAGGAGGGGAAGAGAAGAGAGAGGAAGAGAGAAAAGCTGCAAGTCTAGCTGAGCTCCACGAGGAAGAGGCATCTGACCACCAGGGGACACTGTCACGTCATTTCAAACGCATGAAGAACCAGAAAGTTTTGCTTGAATATCAGTAAGTCAAATTCAGATGAATAAATGAAGTCTTAATGTATTAGCTGTATGCTCTCTTACAGCAGAACCAGTAAACACTACAAACGCTTGGCCAAAACAGTATCTGAGGATTGTCTTGGAGGCCACACATCACACACACCTGCGCATCTCCTGGCCTCAACAGTAATGTAAATAAGGACTTCACTACCTTCCTCCGTAAAGCACTACCATAGCATACACAGTTCTGCATACATAAGCCAACACTGCTCCAGCCCTGTTGCTGCCAAAGTACCGGACTTCCTAAAATCTAAATTGCAGCACCCCCAGAGGAACAAACCCCGCAGCTCTTCTCAAACTGGGCCGCACGACATGTCTCAGGTCATCGCACTACACTCAACGGAACTTACTGAAAAGACAACACTGAACTCGAGCACAGGCAGTAAAATCTAACTAATTCTGTACGCTGAGCGTTGGCAAGAGCCTGTCCACACTTCCTCCATTCACTGGATGTGACAGGACAATGAGCGCACCTTTACTAGGCTAATAAAAAATTAATGCAAAAGTAGGTATCATATAACCAGAGACAGCTGTCACCCAGCCTCTGGAACATCAGGGTTCATTCAAACCTGTTACAATCAAGATAGTCAAAGAAATCAATTAACACTGGTTTTATCCGTTGCTGCTAGTAGTCCTTGAAAATATCCAGATTGAGATTTAATAGATTACTATTTTAGATACATTTACTTTTATATTAATTCATACTGTGTGACTACGACTGTCAAGAACAAACAATTGCAACAGCGAACGCAACGAAAACTGCATATCCAATACAATACTATAAAACAGGAAGTATAGTTTCAAATGTTAAAAATGCAGAAAAAGATGAGACAGAAAAGATGAAAACATAAGCGTAGGGAATGGGGATTTTTGAGTTTGTTTCACCTGAATCATCTTGCTTCATAAATTAACACATTGATTCTATAGGCACTAAAAAGGGTAAACACCACTTAAATGTTGTCTTGAAACCTATACACTAGTACAACATCCAAGATGTGGACATCTTTATTTAGTGAGATGAAAACCCCTCTGACAGGTAGAGGGCTCCATGTTTTAGTCAGTGATTTAGTTTATTGTAGTGACTTATCCTTCCGCAGAAGACCCTCTAAGACAGAAGGTTATTTAATTCTTCATTCTTCTTTGTAATTCTGGTTTACATTACTTGTTTCAATGTAGTGAGGGCATATGTTAATTAAATGATCCAGACTATATGAAATCATTAAGTGAAAACTCTGAGCAACATTTTACTCATCATCTTGAGTGGCCCAGGTGGCAGATTGAAAATTTCTCTTTTGTCAGGCTTAAAAGGGCGCTTCAGTTGTTGAATACAAATGAAACTGTACTTAGGTTCCACTACAAAATCCAGGGTTACTGTTCTCTAGCCCCGAACAATCCATGTTGGAGAATTTCACTGAAAAATACATACTAGTTCTGTAGAATTTCAGTATCTGAGCTGTCAATATAGACTGAATCACTCCTCACAACAGGTTAAAACCCATTGTTTTCCTCAGCTTATCCTGTATCTCTGCCTAAATGTAGAATCACCTTCCTAAATTCCACCAGGAACCATGACCTACACTGTGCCTAATTCAGCCGTCAGTCTCCCCAGGAAAAGTGATCAGTCAGAGCTTCCTTTACCAGATCTTTTCCCCCAACATTCCTCTCACTTTAACCTCAACAGAAATTCTACCAAAGGCAAATGCAGCAATCATCCCAAAACATAAGCAAAGATTAAGGGTGGAAACTTTCAAGATAAAAGACTGGAAAGCAGAGATTTCAGCAGGAAATTGTTGCGAGACAGCAAGTCACATGGATCGGTGTTGGTCGACAGTTGTTGCTGTGCAGGCGCCGAAGCCTTTCCAGAGCTCATAAAGCACGTCCTCTCCCAGGGCAGCTGCAGTGAGGGGACCCACCGCCATCCCCAGGTGCGCCCCAGCACTTCTCAGCTGTGAGCTAGAACTCCTACACTTCTGCCCATAGAAATTTGGGCATTTCCATACTCGCTGCAAGAAAAACCAGCTTAGCTCAAGCCCTCTTGGAAGTATTTAAGACTCAGCTGGGCAAGCCCCGAAGCAAGCTGATCTAATTAGACCTAGACTGAGCAGGAGGCTGGGCTAGGTGACTCCTGAGGTCCCTTCCAAGCTCAGCTATGCTCAGAGTCTGTGACCGATCACTAATTGTGCAAGAGACCTGAGTGGCCAGAAGAAATTTGTGAGTGTGCTCTTGAAGACGGTACCTCCAGCAGACACACGTAAATGTCTTAAATTGACATAACTGCTGAAGAAGGGAAGGTCTGTGCATAGCCTTGGCTATTCTTTTCCCATGTAATGAGAATCCCATTTATAAAATGTTTCTATAATGTTATCATACCATTTACATGACACTTCCATCTAAAATTCTCTACTTAACGTGAACACAGACACAAAAAATAATATACATTAAGATGTTACCTAAACAGAGGAGAAAAATACTGTAGGCATAGATGTGTCCTTTGCCCTGAGAGCTCCAAACACTCAGGTGAATACCACGGTTTTACTTTACTAATAATCTACTGGTAACAGCTGCTGCTGTTAATTTTGGTCAGATAAGTTTCTGTGGAACTGGAAAACAGAAAATCATTCCCCGTAAGATTTGAAAGTAATTTTGCTTTACTAATGTACAAATATTAGAGGATTATTGTTTTCTTTTGAAGCGTATGTAGAGATCAGACAAGCCTACTTAACTTTTTTATATTCTTAAGACTAGAGGACAGAGAAAATGGATTTCTGACCCATGTCTTTTCTTTCTGCAGGCCGTGAGCACTAAAAATTGGATCTCTTGCCTTGCAACCCCGATACTAACAAATATTTTCACTTTTGACATTTTTGTGACACTTCATGCAACTGTCAGTGAGCCTTATTCAACATTTCAAATACCTTCACAAGCTGATGAATCCATGAGATGACATTGAACAGTTACAGACTTCTTTCATATAAATCAGCAACAGTGCCTTTTTCAGCCCCTTTTCTGTGTGCATTTTACTGAAAGGGGTTGATTAAACGTTAAAGACTGATTAGCCCATTTTGCAATTATAAAGAATTGCACTTGACAAGATACGACAGTATCTTAAGTTAATCTCAGACTTCCACAATGTTTGTGAAGCTCAACACACTCCTCAAAAATTTGTTATTTGAAATTCATTCAAATTAACAATTTTGTTAAAGCGTAAGGAATAGAAGCTGAAATTCGGGCTTATATCAGAGAAGTCACCGTTTAATACACATCCTGCATAAGTGGATGAGTGCCCAATATCCTTCAGAGTGCCCAGAATGCCTAATGTCTACATTAAAAAGAATGAGGGAAAAAAAAATCCCCTAATGCATCCATGTGATTATGAAAGGCATTCACAAAGCAGGAAATTTGTTCTTTCCTTGAGGAAGGAACAAATCCTATAGGATTTGTTCTGTCCTACAGATGATCAGATGTGTCCAAACAAACACAAACAGTATATTGCACTCACCTTAAGAATATGTGCATGTATATACAGTGATTAAATGACAGAAGACAGATATCTCTTTATGTTTATTACATTTATCATTTAAGCAATTAATGCCATTGTTACATTCGTAAAATGCTGTTGTATAGCGCTAAACATGTTTAAAAGCAGGCTGGGTAGAGAATATCAGGGAAAGAACAAAAATTGTGCTCTTAGATCTTCCACCTGAAGTCACTAATGGGTTTAATGCAGTAAACAGGCTTACAGAGCCCTTTGATTATAAGCAGTACAATACTACACCCAAGTTGTTCTCCCTATAATTTGAAATGGTTTGGAACAGTGTTATCAGCAAAGAGAAACAAAAGAAATCTTAGCAAATTAAAATCTTTCTCATTGTTACATTACTACGAATTTCAGAGTTGAGAGCATTTCAAATTTCTGTACCTCTAAACGTACTTAATGTAATTGTTCTTATGCATCTTAACAAAATACCTTGTTATGCAAGAACAAGAGGCAATGGGCACAAACTGAAATACAGGAAAGTTCATACAAGCCTAAGGTGCCGGGGAACCCTAACGTAAGGGTGACTGAACATCAGAACAGGTCTCCCAGTTGTGGCGACTCCATCCTTGGAGATGCTCAAAACCCAACATGATGTAGCCCTGGGCAACCTGTTCTAGTTGACTTTGAGCAGGGGCTCAGATAATCTCCAAATCTCCCTTCTAACCTGAACGACTGTGATTCTGCAAGTAAATCCGTTGTATTAACATCAACGTTTGTCAGAGCAACTCTATTAAGTAATCACGGGAGGAACTCTAGTTAAACGCAGCAACTGCAGGAACTCATGCTCTGTGATAAAGGCTATCATAGAGCAATCCTTTTCTTTCATGCACCTATGAAATCTCCCCTTTATTTTGGGAAGTATCACTGGTTGCTTGGTAGCT